>NC_037337.1:54670207-55920207 GCF_002263795.3 Bos taurus
CAAAACAGAAGAGAAATGTAGAGGGTTGTGTGGTCTGAAGTTATAGACTTGCCATTAGTTCTGGATACAGAAGGGTTTAAAAATAATTGACAAACACCCTAAAGAAAAATTTTAAACTTATGAATTTTGACAATTAATATAAACCAGGAGTAAAATGACAAGCCACACCGAAAATAAGAAATGCGTAGTGAATCTAAATGACAAAGGATTCATAACCAAAGTATATAAATAACTCCTGCAAATCAATAGAAAAAGACATGTCATAGTGGAAAAAAATATGAACAGGAGACAGTTCACAGATAGCTGATAAATGTATAAAACTGTGCTTCACTCGAAATCAGAGAAATGAAAAAACGTTTTTAAATGATACTGTTTTACATCTAATAGATTCATAAAAAAAGTGGTATTTCCAACTGATGGAAAAGAATGCTGATGGTAATCTTAATTGGTAGAACTATTTTAGAGAGTAATTTGGGAATATCTGGAAAATTTGAAAATGTTTATGCCCTTTGAATCACTAATTTCATTTCTAGGTAAATGTCATAGGACAACTCTTGCCCATATATATAAGACAACTTATATAAGAATGCTTCTTGAAGCATCCTTTGTAATAATAAAAAGTTGGGAACAGCTTCAGACCAGATCAGTTGCTCAGTCGTGTCCGACTCTTTGTGACCCCATGAATCGCAGCACGCCAGGCCTCCCTGTCCATCACCAACTCCCGGAGTTCACTGAGACTCACGTCCATCGAGTCAGTGATGCCATCCAGCCATCTCATCCTCTGTCGTCCCCTTCTCCTCTTGCCCCCAATCCCTCCCAGCATCAGAGTCTTTTCCAATGAGTCAACTCTTCGCATGAGGTGGCCAAAGTACTGGAGTTTCAGCTTTAGCATCATTCCTTCCAAAGAAATCCCAGGGCTGATCTCCTTTGGAATGGACTGGTTGGATCTCCTTGCAGTCCGAGGGACTCTCAAGAGTCTTCTCCAACACCACACTTCAAAAGCATCAATTCTTCGGCGCTCAGCCTTCTTCACAGTCCAACTCTCACATCCATACATGACCACAGGACAAACCATAGCCTTGACTAGATGAACCTTTGTTGGCAAAGTAATATCTCTGCTTTTGAATATGCTATCTAGGTTGGTCATAACTTTCCTTCCAAGGAGCAAGCGTCTTTTAATTTCATGGCTGCAGTCACCATCTGCAGTGATTTTGGAGCCCAGAAAAATAAAGTCTGACACTGTTTCCACTGTTTCCCCATCTATTTCCCATGAAGTGATGGGACCAGATGACATGATCTTAGTTTTCTGAATGTTGAGCTTTAAGCCAACTTTTTCACTCTCCACTTTCATCAAGAGGCTTTTTAGTTCTTCTTCACTTTCTGCCATAAGGGTGGTGTCATCTGCATATCTAAGATTATTGATATTTCTCCCGCCAATCTTGATTCCAGCTTGTGCTGCTTCCAGTCCAGCGTTTCTCATGATGTACTCTGCATATAAGTTAAATAAACAGGGTGACAATATACAGCCTTGATGAACTCCTTTTCCTATTTGGAACCAGTCTATTGTTCCATGTCCAGTTCTACCTGTTGCTTCCTGACCTGCATACAAATTTCTCAAGAGGCAGATCAGCTGGTCTGGTATTCCCATCTCTTTCAGAATTTTCCACAGTTTATTGTGATCCACACAGTCAAAGGCTTTGGCATAGTCAATAAAGCAGAAATAGATGCTTTTCTGGAACTCTCTTGCTTTTTCCATGATCCAGCAGATGTTGGCAATTTGATCTCTGGTTCCTCTGCCTTTTCTAAAACCAGCTTGAACATCAGGAAGTTCACGGTTCACATATTGCTGAAACCTGGCTTGGAGAATTTTGAGCATTACTTTACTAGCGTGTGAGATGAGTGCAATTGTGCAGTAGTTTGAGCATTCTTTGGCATTGCCTTTCTTTGGGATTGGAATGAAAACGGACCTTTTCCAGTCCTGTGGCCACTGCTGAGTTTTCCAAATTTGCTGGCATATTGAGGGCAGCACTTTCACAGCATCATCTTTCAGGATTTGGAATAGCTCCACTGAAATTCCATCATCTCCACTAGCTTTGTTCGTAGTGATGCTTTCTAAGGCCCACTTGACTTCACATTCCAGGATGTCTGGCTCTAGGTCAGTGATCACACCATCGTGATTATCTGGGTCGTGAAGATCTTTTTTGTACAGTTCTTCTGTGTATTCTTGCCATCTCTTCTTAATATCTTCTGCTTCTGTTAGGTCCATACCATTTCTGTCCTTTATCGAGCTCATCTTTGCATGAAATGTTCCTTTGGTATCTCTGATTTTCTTGAAGAGATCTCTAGTCTTTCCCATTCTGTTGTTTTCCTCTATTTCTTTGCATTGATCACTGAAGAAGGCTTTCTTATCTCTTGCTATTTTTTGGAACTCTGCATTCAGATGTTTATATCTTTCCTTTCTCCTTTGCTTTTCACTTCTCTTCTTTTCACAGCTATTTGTAAGGCCTCCCCAGACAGCCATTTTGCTTTTTTGCATTTCTTTTCCATGGGGATGGTCTTGATCCCTGTCTCCTGTACAATGTCACGAACCTCATTCCATAGTTCATCAGGCACTCTATCTATCAGATCTAGGCCCTTATATCTATTTCTCACTTCCACTATATAATCATAAGGGATTTGATTTAGGTCATACCTGAATGGTCTAGTGGTTTTCCCTACTTTCTTCAATTTAAGTCTGAATTTGGCAATAAGGAGTTCATGGTCTGAGCCACAGTCAGCTCCTGGTCTTGTTTTTGCTGACTGTATAGAGCTTCTCCATCTTTGGCTACAAAGAATATAATCAATCTGATTTCGGTGTTGACCATCTGGTGATGTCCATATGCAGAGTCTTCTCTTGTGTTGTTTGTTATGACCAGTGCATTTTCTTGGCAAAACTCTTATTAGCCTTTGCCCTGCTTCATTCCGTATTCCAAGGCCAAATTTGCCTGTTACTCCAGGTGTTTCTTGACTTCCTACTTTTGCATTCCAGTCCCCTATAATGAAAAGAACATCTTTTTTGTGTGTTAATCTAAAAGGTCTTGTAGGTCTTAATAGAACTGTTCAACTTCAGCTTCTTCAGCGTTACTGGTTGGGGCATAGACTTGGATTACTGTGATATTGAATGGTTTGCCTTGGAAATGAATAGAGATCGTTCTGTTGTTTTTGAGATTGTATCCAAGTACTGCATTTCAGACTCTTTTGTTGACCATGATGGCCACTCCATTTCTTCTGAGGGATTCCTGCTCGCAGTAGTAGATATAATGGTCATCTGAATTAAATTCACCCATTCCAGTCCATTTCAGTTCGCTGATTCCTAGAATGTTGACATTCACTCTTGCCATCTCTTGTTTGACCACTTCCAATTTGCCTTGATTCATGGACCTGACATTTCAGGTTCCTATGCAATATTGCTCTTTATAGCATCGACTTCTATCACCAGTCACATCTGCAGCTGGGTATTCTTTTTGCTTTGGCTCCATCCCTTCATTCTTTCTGGAGTTATTTCTCCACTGATCTCCAGTAGCATATTGGGCACCTACTGACCTGGGGAGTTTCTCTTTCAGTATCCTACCATTTTGCCTTTTCATAATGTTCATGGGCTTCTCAAGGCAAGAATACTGAAGTGGTTTGCCATTCCCTTCTCCAGTGGACCACATTCTGTCAGATCTCTTCACCATGACCCGCCCATCTTGGGTTGCCCTACGTGCATGGCTTAGTTTCATTGAGTTAGACAAGGCTGTGGTCCTAGTGTGATTAGATTGACTAGTTTTCTGTGAGTATTGTTTCAGTGTGTTTGCCCTTTGATGCCCTCTTGCAACACCTACCGTCTTATTTGGGTTTCTCTTACCTTGGGCGTGGGATATGTCTTCACGGCTGCTCCAGCAAAGCGCAGCCAATGCTCCTTACCTTGGACGAGGGGTATCTCCTCACCACCGCCTTTCTTGACCTTCAACGTGGGATAGCTCCACTAGGCCCTCCTGCGCCGGTTCAGCCACGGCTCCTTGGACGTGGGGTTGGTCCTCCCGGCTGCTGCCCTTGGCCTCAGGCGTGGGGGTGTGGGGTAGCTCCTCCTGCCTGCCTCGGATGGGGGGGGGTACCTCCTCTCATCGCTGCCCCTGACCTCGTACGCTGGGTATCTCCTCTCGGCCGCCCCCCCTGACCTCGGACGCGGGGTAGCTCCTCTCGGCCGTTCCTGCGCCGTCGCAGTTGTACTCTCGGCCGCTGCCCCTGACCTCGGACGTGGGGTAACTCCTCTTGGCCACCGCCCTTCGGGCATGGGGTCCTCCCTGCTTCTGGCTCTGACCTCGGACTTGGGGTGGCACCTTCAGCCGTGCTTAGCGAGTCTGTCGCAGCCACCTGTGCTTTAGCGCACCCGGAAACGGCTTACATGTCCCTCAATAATAAAATGGTTAATAAATCGTGGCATACTCTGTATAGTGAAATAATCCATTAAAATGATTAGTTATTATACATCTCAATATAGATAAATGGTCAAAAAAAAGTTGAGCATAGAAATTAATTACAGCATAGAATATGATGACTTTGTATATAGATTGAAAGTATGTAGAACCATGTATACTTTTTGTTTATAAATACATAGATATTTAGTAAAAATACCCATGGGACTAATAAACGCTAAATTCAGGTTAGTAGTTACTTCTGGAGAGGGAAGGAAGATGATCAGGTCAGAGAAAGGTATACAAAGAACTTCAACCAAATCAGTAGTATTCTATATTCTTTAAGAAACTTCTGGAACAAATCTGATAAAGTTAATATTTGATAAAGCTTGGTGGAGTGTACATCATTGCTTGTTATAAGCACTTACATTACTCCCTCTTACATCTGTATGAAATATTTTGAATAAACACTCTTTAGATAAGTGGTTTTAAATACATTTTCCTGTTTTGTCAGAGATAGTGTCCTTTTAATGCCTTTCTGAAATTAGATTATCTTATATTGCTGTAAATACTTTATTTGCTTAAGTTATTTGACAGCTTATTTAAAGTTTTATCTTTATTGTATTTTTACTATCTTTCTTCTAAGTCTTGAAAATAACTTGAATTTGTGTATAAATTTATGATATAAAAGGATATTAATAATCCAAAATAACATCTACCCTGGTATATGTTCAAAAATTAAAGCCATAACTGCTTGGCACCAAATTGTCTTAAGTTGTTTCAGTATGTCCTTTAAGTTATCAGTTGTATTGCCGTATATTTAATTCATTTTGAGAGCACAATTATAATGACCAGACCATAAACCATTATTTTGGTTGTCTTAATGATCAAAGTGGATCAACAATTATGGGTTGGATCAGCTGTTTTTCAGTTATCTATTATAGTATCCAAAGAAAGCAAAGCCACCTGAGATTTGTGGATTTGGTTAAAACATACAGACACAAAGCTACATTCTGGAAAATCTTTGCAAGTATAGAAGACAACCCCCTATCTCTGAAGACTAAAGCTATTATTTAAGACAGGACTCTTTGTCTGTCTTTGACCAGTGGTCAGTGAACTCTGACCGCACATTTCATTTCACCATCTTGACCATGGTGTGGGTTGCCAGTGATTGATTCATTAACCCTCTAGTGTTCACATTCTTATGTCAAAGACATCAATATAGGGGGAAAGGTTCCATGTGAGGTTATTCATTTGATTTAAAAGGCTACGATGAGCTGTGTGATCGAGGAGGTTACTCCAAGGCCTGAGAATGCCTTCATTGCTCCATTTTAATTTGACCCAATTCAAGTCTAACACCCAGAATCATTTACTGTTTTCTTAAACATTTCATCAGTTATCTATCTCTTCTGTGAACTTCCCTCTGTGTAACATTCATCTGACAGCTGTCATCTGTTTTTTACTTACAACTTATATCTGCATTGATTAGTAAATGTTTTTGTGTATAGATACATAGACATACACATACATATATACACATATACATAGATACACAGGACATAGATACACATATATACACAGGACTTCCCTGGTGGCTCAGACAGTAAAGTGTCTGCCTATTAATATGGGAGACCCAGGTTCAATCCCTGGGTTGGGAAGATCTCCTGGAGAAGCAAATGGCAACCCACTCCAGTACTCTGGCATGTAAAATCCCATGGACAGAGAAGCCTGGTAGGCTGTAGTCCATGGGGTTGCAAAGAGTTGGACACGACTGAGTGACTTCACTCACTTTATAGGTATACACACAAATACTAAAATTATTTTTATAATATATATACACACACCTGTGCTGAGTCACTTTAGTCGTGTCTGACTCTGTGCTACCCCATAAGACGGCAGCCTATCAGGCTCCCCCGTCCCTGGGATTCTCCAGGCAAGAACACTGGAGTGGGTTGCCATTTCCTTCTCAAATGCATGAAAGTGAAAAGTGAAAGTGAAGTCGCTCAGTCATGTCCGACCCTCAGCGACCCCATCGACTGCAGCTTTCCAGGCTTCTCCGTCCATGGGATTTTCCAGGCAAGAGTACTGGAGTGGGGTGCCATTGCCTTCTCCAACGCACACCTGTAAATATACATAAATGATTACAGGGTAAGAGACAAAGCAACGAAACCGATTATGGCACATTTCCAATAGCCAACTCAGAGATGGTTGCATACATAACCATGAGAACAAAAAAGACAGTTTATCAGTTAGCTATCACACATACCAAACTACTCCTAAACATGGTGGCTTAAAACTGTAAATATTATCGCTCACAAGTCTATGGATCAGGTGGGTGGCTCTGCTGACGTGAGCCATATTTGGGTGATCTTATCTGGGCTCACACATGTGTTTACAGTGAGCAGGCAGGTCTGCTGGGAGGAGGGGTGCTGGTTGGTCTAGGATTATGTCAGCCGATGTGGCTGCCTGTTGGTTGGAATGATGGAAGAGATTGGACCACATGGTTTTCATCACCCACCAGATTGTCCTGAATTTATTCACGTTATCGTGGCAAGTTCCAAGAGAGTGGGGGGAATCACGCAAACCTTCTCAAGGTGCTCTCGTGGAATTAGCAGGCTGTTATTTCCATTCCATTCTGCTGGCCAAAAGCAATTCTCAGGGGCAGCCCGGATTCTAGAGGTGGGAATGGAGCTCTTTCTTTACAATGGAAAGAACATGGATTTGGAAGAGTGAAGCATCAGTATACTACAGATGGAAAAGATATAAGAGAAAGTGTGGAAAGGAAGATTTGTTGATCTCTACCCTTGAAGATAACTTGAAGATTTATGGCTTTGTTTTTAGATGGTGACGTCATTAGGTCACATTGGAAAAAAAGAAGGGATTGGTAGGTGGAAAGAAAGAAGGGATTGGTAGGCAGAAAGAAAGAGTTAAGAGGTGGTAGAGATAGAAAGGGGAAAGTAGAGGAAAGAACATGAATGAATGAGAGAGAGAGTGAATTTAGTCTTATCGTACCAAGCTTTAGGTGTCTTTGGGACTTCTTGTTTAGACATTTAGCCGTATTGTTGGTAGAACTGAAGATTTTCTAAGAGCAAAGTTGAAGTCTAGAAATGTATAGATTTGGCCGTCATTAACACATTAGGTGCTGAAAGTTGATGGGGTTGCTAAGGAAAGAGTGGGGTATACAAAAATAACAGTAAGAAGGCTGCAGACACAGTCAGCCTTAATGTTTAAGGAGTGAGTAAAAGAAGAGTCATCAAAGTAGGTTAGGAAGCAGGAAAGAAAATAGTGATGCGGGAGTCAAAAGGAGAAAGTCTGAAACTGAGTGTATTCCACTTTTGTGGATACTACAGAGTTTGAATAAGCTGAGCATTGAGGAGAAACCATTTGGTTCATCACTGATGGTCATGGTGGGGTTGAGAAGTAGGAGATGTAGTGGTAGAGGGATGAAGTGAGAAAAAGGCAAAGGGCTTTAGACAGAAGCCCAAGAGACCATCCCTATAGAATAGGAAAGACAAGAATATATTTGTAAGCTAGTGGTCCTGAGGGATGAGGAAGAGCTGGAAGACAGAAGTTGTAACAAATCAGTATTATGGAGCAGTGGGAGGGAAAGGACAGAATTAAAATCCTTTATTAGAATATTTCATTTAATTCTCTCTATGACCCTATGAAATAAATTTCTTACCCTTTTATAGATTAAGAAACTAAGACATGGGGACTTCCAGGTGGTTCAGTGGTTAAGACTTCACTCTCCAGTGCAGGGGTTGTGGGTTCGATCCCTGGTTGGGGAGCTGAGATCCCACATGCCTCTCGGCCAAAAACCCCACAACGTGAAACAGAAGCAGTATTGTAACAAGTTCAATAAAGACTTTAAAAATGATCCACATTAAAAAAAAAATCTTAAAAAAGTAAACTAAGACATAGAAACATTAAATTACAAAGTCACACAGCTATTCAATTAGTGGCTCTAAAATTACTGTTTTTTCCCTTAACTTCACTCTTTTTGTATTGTTTTTTATTTGTGCATATTTAATAAAAGTATATCTATTTTTGGAGGGGAAGAGGCAAGTCTACTGAGGGCAGGTATAAGTTTCACTTTTTCTTCTCCCACTGTGTCATAGATAAAATTTGAGGGTTTACTATATTTTTGATTGACAAGTTTTATTAGCTTAGATTATCTGTGTTTAAATTGATCAGGAATTTAATGAATGCATTTGAAGAGGTGTAACATTTTAGCTTATAGATAGAGAAGATCTTTGCATCTGTTAAAAATAGAAGAATGTTTTAAGGACAAACTTAAAGTATTTAAACATACCTGTGGTAGATATCCTTGTACATTCATATACAAGTCTTTTTGTGGATAAGTTCATTTCTCCTGGTTAGATACTTGCAGGTGAAATGGCTGGGTTGTATTTTACGTATTTGTTCATTTTTTTTTAAGAAACTGCCAATGGTTGTAATCCCATAGTATGAGCACTAATTATTCTTCAGCTTTTTTTCTCACTTAACAAACATTTTATTTTTGTTACTGGCCTCCTTAACACTGTTGAATCATTATTGTGTCCTTACATCCATAACTACAGCCATAAAGAAATTTAATTAAACCATCTTTGAGGTCTCTTAGAGCATATAAAAAGTTCTACAGTTTTGTTAACTACTCTTTTTCCAAGATAACTAGAAATTAAAAAAAAAAAATCGATTTCATAGCCCCAGCAGTGATCACTTTGAAAATAATCCTGGCTAAATGTATTTACTAGTGTAGTCAACTCCAGTATTCTATCACCAAATTAAAATGTTCTAGAAGCTATTGTCATAGTTGCTTAGCAGGGATTGGTAGAGCCATCATTATCCCTTACAAATTTTTTTTTGTTTCCCTTTATTTACACCATTCATTCTTGATCTGTTCCTTCTTGTTGTCTTTTTACTTGTCATGGAATATTTTCTCCTGTATTTTTTCCATTTTCCTCTTTCTCTTTACTCTCTTTCTCACTAATTCTTTTGCCTCAGTTTTCTTTGCCATCTTACTCCACCTTTCCATAGATATACACACAGACTCCTATCAACAAATTTGTGTTTGTGGGAAAGGAAACTTCTAAAGGGCTGCCTGTCATGGAATAGGAGTTGAAAACTGCTGCTTTAGTGACTTCTGAGCACTGGTACATGCCCTCAAATCATTCAAATTACCTGATGCCACTGATGGTCATTTTTTTGAAAAAAACCCAGAGTTTCTATTAAGCCATGTGGAAATTTTGCATTAGGCTATGAATAGCACTCCACACCAAGTTGGGGAATCCAGCTTTATGACTGGCTCTGAATGTAGTTTTTCCAGTAGTCATGTATGGATGTGAGAATTGGACCATAAAGAAGGTACTGAAGAATTGATGCTTTTGAACTGTGGTGCTTGAGAAGACCCTTGAGAGTCCCTTGCACCGTAAGGAGATCAAATCAGTCAATCCTAAAGGAAATCAACCCTGATCAGTATTTCATTGGTATACCGATGCTGAAGCTCCAGTACTTTGGCCATCTGATGCGAAGAGCTGACTCACTGAAAAAGACCCTGATGCTGGGAAAGATTGAAGGCAAAAGGAGAAGGGAGCAGCAGAGGATGAGATGGTTAGATAGCATCACTGACTTAATGGACATGAGTTTGAACAAACTCCAGGAAATAGTGAAGGAGAGAGGAGCCTGGCATGCTGCAGTCTCTGGGGGCTCAAAGAGTCGGACACAACTTAGCAACTGAACGACAACATCTGAATGTAGTTACGTTTATATCAGTCACGATTCTATTGGGGTATCTGTCCAGACCAGAGGACTGTGAGGACTGAACGTGGGTAGCATCGTAATTTTTGTGTCACTATGAAAGATGCATTATGTAGTCAAATGTAACTTTTAGTACATTTTTGCTACTGTTATTAAGAAAATCCATTTTATTTTTTTCAGCAGGATCATGTTTATTTAAGTACAAAATCTTTTCTATGACATTCACTGTAAGCCATGGGAAAAAACACACACACACACACACACACACACACACAAAAATCGGGTTTCTAGCTCTCTCCACTGCCAATAACAGGCATTTAAAAGCAGATTTTTTTATCAGTTAACTTTCCTTTGCTTGAATGAATGTGACACTTGACAACAGATGAGATATGAGCTGTAAGTTTCTTTGACCCCATTTCTGTAAACTATGGATTCTTTTGATATGGCTCTTTGAACACATTATAGGAGATTTCTTTATGACTATTGTTCAGAATTCTGTGCTCTTACCCTTCTTAGCTTAAGATTGCATATAATTTAGAAAAAAAAATTCTATAAGAGTGTATGCTTTCTTCATTTAAAAACTGGTTTCTGAAGAGCAGATCCAGCCTTAAGCTGCCCTACCCAGGTAATTCAAAAGCTGTTAACAGGCCAGATAAGATTTTGAGTTAAAGAAATTGTTTAGGAAGCATGGTTTCATAAATTTGATTTAAATCATTAGTTGTATATAGTTAATATATGGATATGGTGCTTTTATCCTACAAAAAGTGCATTCTTGGTGTTTGAGATAATATTAAATGTCTTATCACTGGGAGCCTTTGTATAGGTAAGGAAGTACTTCATAAAAAATGTCAGCTCTACTGGGGTATAATTGGCATAAATTGTAAGATATCTAGATATCTAAAGTGTATGTCACAGTGACTTGATATACATTGTGAAAGAATTCCCTTCATCTAGCTACTTAGCAAATCCATCACCTCACATGTTTGTGCATGTGTGAAAACATTAAGTTCTGCCCCCTTAGCAAATTTCAGTTATACAATTTATTGTTATTAACTTTAGCTTCCATGTTCTCAATTAGACCTTCAGACCTTATTGTATAGCTGAGAGTTGGTATTCTTTTGCCATCCTCTCACATATCTCCCTTACTCCCCAGGTCCTGACAAACATAGAAAAAGAGAGTAGAAACGTGGAAAGCGTTTTTATGAAACAATCATTCTCAAACATCAGAATCCAAAGCAGTTACACCATAACAAAAAACACATTTGCATTTTTGGTTACTCATAGTAAATTTCCCATATTGCTTTCAAATATGATCATATATATCTTTTACTTAAAATGTTTCAGTGGTGGGCTTCTGTGATGGCTCAGTGATAAAGAATCTGTCTGCCAATACAGGAGACTCAGGAGACACAGGTTTGATACCTGGGTTGGGAAGATCCCCTGAAGAAGGAAATGGCAACTCACTGTAGTATTCTTGTGTGGAAAATTCTGTGGACAGAGGAGCCTGGCAGGCTACAGTCCGTGGGGTCTCAAAAGAGTTGGACACGACTTAGCGACTAAAAAAACAGACCAATGTATGAAGAAAGTGGTTGACAACGTTAAAAAAAAAAAAAGACGTTTCAGTAGCTTCTCATTGCCTTCAAGATGCAACCCAAATGCTTAGAGCCTTGCTTCTCAAATTGTTAAAGCACATATAAGTTACCTGAGTATCTTTAAAAAATGCTGATTGGCATTTGATAAGTCTGAGGTTCAGCTTGATATTGTGTATTTCAAATAAATTCTAAGGCTTTTCCAGGGACCACACTTAGAGTAGCAAAGCATTAGAGCACTAATAGGCAAGGCTCTTCGTTATCCCAACCCTGCCCACTTGGCAGCTGTACCCTTTACTATTCTGTCTCCACCCTACCTCGCCCTCTGACTCTCCTACATGCCTTAAATTCCTATTGCGTGGAATTTCAGTTCTGTGAATGCATTATACTCTCTTGCTGCTCTGTGCCTTTGCCCACTCTCTACCCTTTGCCAGGACTACTCTTGATAATCTCTGGCTGCTTCAGTTCATTTCAGTTCAGTCGCTCAGTTGTGTCTGACTCTTTGTGACCCCATGAATTGCGGCACACCAGGCTTCCCTGTCATCACCAACTCTGGCTGCTTAGTAGTTCTTAAATCCTCAACTACACATACCAGCTCTTCTGAGAAGCCTTCCCTGATTCTCAAGCTTGATTTGATGGCTGGGGGATGTGAAAGCATCCTGTGGGTTGTCCTTTTATGGAGGACTTTATCAGTTTAATGTTCTTAGGTTCTGAGTGTTCTTTTTTTTTTTTTCTCCCTCTTTCATTTTTTAAAAAATTATTTATTTTTAAATGAAGGATAATAGCTTTACAATATTGTGTTGGTTTCTGCCACACATCAAAATGAATCAACCATAGGTATACATATGTCTGCTCCCTGAGTCTTCCTCCCACTTCCCACCCTTCCCAGCCATACTACAGAGCCTGATTCTGAGTGTTCTTTAAAGAATGGCAAGTGATTCACTTGTAATAGACAAATCTGTATTGGAGAATAATATGGAATTAAGATAATGAATTGCACAATTAAATTGATGTTGCTAAAAAATAAGAAGAGGGAGAAAGAATTGCTGACAGAAGATCCTAAAAGTTCTCACTGATGATTTTGAGAGTGATTTAATCAACTGAAGGGTTGGGGAAGTATGTTTTTGCTGTTACTTCTAGGAAGCTTTAAAGGAGAGAAAATTGGGGGAAGGGAAACTGCTTGTCTTCTGGGCATGCATGTCTGTTTCCTGTCAGGAGAAAAGATTCACAAGTCCAGATTTGTGAATCCTTCTCTAAAGTGCCATGATGAACTTCTTGGGTGGACTCCTTATGTCTCTAGGGCTGCAGGTTGGTGTAATTAAAAAAATAAAAAGCACCATTTTGACTCATGTCTCTGCTATTTACTAATTCTATGACCCTGAGCAAGTGCTGGGAGAAATATCAATAACCTCAGATATGTACATGACACCACCCTTATGGCAGAAAGTGAAGAACTAAAGAATCTCTTGATGAAAGTGAAAAAGGAGAGTGAAAAAGTTGGTTTAAAGCTCAACATTCTGAAAACTAAGACCATGGCATCTGGTCCCATCACTTCATGACAAATAGATGGGGAAACAGTGGAAACAGTGGCTGAGTTTATTTTTGGGGGCTCCAAAATCACTGCAGATGGTGACTGCAGCCATGAAATTAAAAGACGCTTACTCCTTGGAAGGAAAGTTATGACCAACCTAGACGCATATTAAAAAGCAGAGACGTTACTTTGTCAACAAAGGTCTGTCTAGTCAAGGCTATGGTTTTTCCAGTAGTCATGTATGGATGTGAGAGTTGGACTATAAAGAAAGCTGAGCACAGAAGAATTGATGCTTTTTAAGTGTGGTGTTGGAGAAGACTCTTGAGAGTGCCTTGGACTGCAAGGAGATCCAGCCAGTCCATCGTAAAGGAGATCAGTCCTGGGTGTTCATTGGAAGGACTGATGTTGAAGCTGAAACTCCAATGCTTTGGCCACCTGATGCGAAGAGCTGACTCATTTGAAAAGACCCTGATGCTGGGAAAGAGTGAGAGCAGGAGGAGAAGGGGACGACAGAGGATGAGATGGTTGGATGGTATCACCGACTCAATGGACATGAGTTTGGATGGATTCCAGGAGTTGGTGATGGACAGGGAGTCCTGGTGTGCTGCGGTTCATGAGGTCACAAAGAGTCCGACATGACTGAGTGACTGAACTGAACTGAGCAAATGGCTTAACTTCTTAGAATTTTGGCCTATAAGTAGAAGTAGTAGTATTTATCTGTTAAGGTTTCATGAATATTAAATGAATTGATACATATAAAATGTGTGGTAGATTAATCTTGTCCTTTTTAGTACTGGGTGGTCAAGCCAAAAGAAAAGAAGGGAGCTCTAGTATCGTTAAAAAAACTCCATTGTATTATAGACGGGTAGCTTAGAACTCAGAGTCTACTATATGAATTCACTTTAACAAGGTCACCTGATGTGTGTGTATATCCATATTTTTCCTGTTATCAGCTATATAGGCTTGTCTTTAACAGTTATTAGAAGATGAAAAAAATACCCAGACATTTCATAGTGATTGATGTCCAGTTTATGAATTGTTTCATACATAGACCATTTAATTAATAAATTATGATTATGCAAACTTTAATGAGTTGTATTAACAGACATTTATTAAATATCCACTGAGTGTCAGGTTATTATGTGAAAAAGAAAGGAAAACCAGGTTTTTTATAATCTGATAAAGCAACATGTAAAACAATAGTGGAAAAGAATATAGTAAAGTTTATCAACAAATAATATACTGCAATTCTTGAATTGTTTTGAATGTCCTTTAAATAGTTATTTGGAAAAGCAAAAGTAATCCTAGTAGAAATATTTCTGCTTTTATTTTGGTGGATTTCGTGATTTTTCTCATTCTAAATTTGTACATGGATGAAGTTGCTAAATAACATGAATTTTGTTACAAAACCTCACTCCCTTAATGCTTTTTGATCCTTCTGTTTCTCTGACTGCTGCAAAGTGTAAAATTGCATGGAATGTTCTTCCTGCACAGTTGAGCTATTAAGCAGAACTAATTCTTTATGGAATGACAACAAGGCGTAAGAAAGGCATCTCTTGGGTTAGGCAATATAAGGCAATCACTTGGCAAACGCTGAAGGGGAAGTGGTCTTGGAGAAGACAAAGCAACAGCGCTTTTTCTCTTCCCTCTGAATTCATAGGAACCACACAAGTTGAACAGCTTTGAAGCTGGTTAATGTGGCTTACTATGCATGTTTTTTCTGTGCCATTTCCTGCTTGTTTTTGCCAGCAGAGGGGCCAAGAATAATCACTTGATAAATGCATTAGCATGTCTCATACACTTCTGTGACCACACACTGTTGCTGGGAAGACAGATAATTTGAGAAGAGGAAAATCCCAGTTGGGGATGTCTTTCAAAGTGAGATCAGATTTTACTCCCAAACTAACAGGATCCTGTCTAGATTATGAGAGTACCATATGGAGACTGATTATTTAAAACAAAATTTTTAACTCAAGATTAAGTAACAGTTGGGAAAGATGAAAGGCAAAGTGAACAGTGGTTTATTTTCATTTTATCAGCTTTAGAATGGAAGACAGAAATGTTGGTATTAATTTTATGATGTTTTAACAATTATAGAAAGCTGTTTTTATTTCCTTGGATTTTTCCTGTTGGCAGTGAAGGTCTTCCCAGGTGGCCCAGTGGTAAAGAATCCGCCTGCCAGTGCAGGTGACACAGGAGACGTGAGTTCGATCCCTGGGTTGGGTAGATCCCCTGGAGAAGGAAATGGCAACCCACTCCAGTATTCTTGCCTGGGAAATCCCATGGACAGAGGAGCCTGGTGGGCTACATTCCATGGGGTCGCAAAGAGTCAGACATGACTGAACAGCTGAGCATGTGTTTGCTCCTGTTTGTTTATTTGCTGAGGTGTGTGGTTTTTCCTTCTTCCTAACCTCTTCCTTAAATTCCTGCCAAGACAGACCGTTTCTCTTATAGCATCACATTTCCATATCTGCTTCTGGTGCTCTTTATGATTTGGCCCTCAGAAGCCACTCTAATTGCCTGCTATTCTCTACTTACTGCTGATCTCTGCAGGAGGGAACAGCATCAATGCAACAGAACGTAAGTCAAGGTGCAGCTGAGGAGATCTAACTGTATGATAGCTGTAGGTGAGGATGTTGGAAGCATAAGTAACTTCACTCTCTTCACCTCTACGTTAGGAGAGTGTAAGTGCAAATGTGGTACAGATGCATGTGTAAAACTGCACCTTTATTTTAGCATGCAGTGGGGCAGTTTAATCCTGAATGTGATGTGCAGGTCTCAGATACATAGCAGTCTTTTTAAAATTATTTTTTATTAGAGTATAGTTGTTTTGCAGTGTTGTGTTTCCACTGTGCAGCAAAATGAATCAGCCGTCCCCTCCCTTTTGGACTTCTTTCCCATTCAGGTCACCACAGTGAATTAAGTAGAATTCCCTATGCTATAATGTATGTTCTTATTAGTTATCTATTTTATACAAGAATTCAAAAAACCCAGTAGCCAATCTAGAAAATCTGTTTCTCACATGAGATACCTTGGATCAAACCGTTTGGTTCTAGGACCAAATTCTAACTAATTTCAAGCCTGGCCTGATGGAACCTGAAACAGGTGAATATTATGAAACTCCTTAAGTTGGGTTCAGAATGCCAGGGGTCCTAGAGCTGACCAGTGTCTGCAGGATACGCTGGGTCAGCAGCCTGTGTAAAAGGTTTGTGCAGAAGTTGGAGCCCTGCAGTGTGCTTCTGGCATCAAGAGGCGGGGAACTGAGCTGGGCTACTCAGGAAAGACTGGTTGTTCAGTTGTTTGCCTCTGTGTGTGTTGCCTCAGTGACTCCCCACTCTTCCAGCCTCTCTGCAGAGGTGTTACTGATTTTGCACCGCTTCACTATGTGAAAGGATAGGAGGACTGTAGGTTCCTTACTTCTTCTGTTCCTCAGGCACATATATTCATTTATAGTTATATCTATATGTCTCATGTGTAGTATTCTAAAGAAAATGTAAACTTAGATTCATCGCGTTATACTCCTGCAGATTATTATTGTGTGCATACTATACTGTGTGTACTTAAGATGCAGTGACTGAACTGAATGTATATGCACCCTAGGACGTATTTTATTCATGTGTTTATTAGATATCTATCGAGGGCTTTTTATATTTATGGTATTAATGCCAGGAACATAAAGCTGAAAAGACAGGTTTTGTCCTGTGGGTAGAAGCAGAAAGTAGAGCTTAGAGAACAGTGGGATGGGGTGGAAGGTAGGTTCAGGAGGGAGGGGACATATATATACCTGTGGCTGATTCATGTTGCTACATGGCAGAAACGAATACAATATTGTAAAGCAACTATCCTCTAATTAAAGATATTAAAAAAAAAAAACCAAACAGACAAACAGTGTACTCCAAACTCCTGGGAGCATGTAAGAGTTGTGTAGTTTTATTTGGGAAGATCAGGTGTATCCTCACAGAAGAAATGAAATGGTTTGCAGGAGTCAGCAGACCACACATAAATTAAAATTTATCCATGCTGTCAATTTGGTTTATAGTTCTTTGTTAAGAATGATTTGAAAATTAACAAGTCTTTCTGCTTTGTAAGGAATACAGTCTTATTGAAACTTATTTTTAAATTTACATACAGTGAAACTTAGTGATTTGGGTCCACAGTTCTATGAGTTTTAACATATGCAGAGTTATGTAACCTTCACTATGATCAGGATACAGAATAATCACCCAAACCTTCTCTCGTGTGCCTTCCCTCCTCCTGACTCCTAGTACCTACTATATTTTGCATTCTCCAATACATCATATAAATGAGATTATACATTATGTAGCCTTCTGGGTCTTGCTTCTTCCACTTAGCATGATATGCTGAAATTTGTCTATATTGAGTGTTTCAGTAGTTCTCTTTTTTATTGCTGAGTACTGTTCCATAGTATAAATTTACTATTGTTTATCCATTCACCTGTTAAAGTTGAAGGACATTTTAGTTGTTTACATTTTGGGCAGTTATAAATACAGCTTTGATAAATTTTCTTGTACAGGTTTTTGCCTAAACAGAAGTTTTAATTTCCATTGAGACCGAGCATGTATACTTTGTTTATTTGCTGAGGTGTGTGATTTTTCCTTCTTCCTAATTTCTTCCTTAAATTCCTACGGAGCCAGACCATTTCTCTTATAGCCTCCAATTTCTGCATCTACTTCTGGTGTTCCTTTAAGGTGACAGTGCAATCAATATGTATTTAACTTTATAAGAAATTGCTAAGTTATTTTCCAAAGTGACTGTACCAGTTTGCATTCCCACCAGCAAGTTATGAAGTTCCAGGTACCCCACACCCTCCCCAGCACTTGGTATTGTCAGTTTTTTTATTTGAGCTACACCAATAGGTGGTTCCAAATAGGAAAAGGAGTACGTCAAGGCTGTATATTGTCACCTTGCTTATTTAACTTATACATCATGAGAACGCTGGGCTGGAAGAAGCACAAGCTGGAATCAAGATTGCGGAGAGAAATATCAATAACCTCAGATATGCAGATGATACCACCCTTATGGCAGAAAGTGAAAAAGAACTAAAAAGCCTCTTGATGAAGTGAAAGAGGAGAGTAAAAAAGTTGGCTTAAAGCTCAACATTCAGAAAACTAAGATCATGTCATCTGGTCCCATCACTTCATGGGAAATAGATGGGGAAACAGTGGAAACAGTGTCAGACTTTATTTTTCTGGGCTTCAGAATCACTGCAGATGGTGATTGCAGCCATGAAATTAAAAGACGCTTGCTCCTTGGAAGGAAAGTTATGACCAACCTAGATAGCATATTCAAAAGCAGAGACATTACTTTGCCAACAAAGGTCCGTCTAGTCAAGGCTATGGTTTTTCCAGTGGTCATGTATGGATGTGAGAGCTGGACTGTGAAGAAAGCTGAGCGCTGAAGAATTGATGCTTTTGAAGTGTGGTGTTGGAGAAGACTCTTGAGAGTCCCTTGGACTGCAAGGAGATCCAACCAGTCCATTCTGAAGGAGATCAGCCCTGGGTGTTCTTTGGAAGGAATGATGCTAAAGCTGAAACTCTAGTATTTTGGCCACCTCATGCAAAGAGTTGACTCATTGGAAAAGACTCTGATGCTGGGAGGGATTGGGGGCAGGAGGAGAAGGGGATAACAGAGGATGAGATGGTTGGACGGCATCACCAACTCGATGGACGTGAGTTTGAATGAACTTCAGGAGTTGGTGATGGACAGGGAGGCCTGGCGTGCTGCAATTCATAGGGTCGCAAAGAGTTGGACACGACTGAGCGACTGAACTGAACTGATTACTGTAACTAATGAAGTAAATCATCTTTATATGTGTTTAGTTTCCATCCTTAATCTTGTTTCGTAAAGTATCTGTTCAAATCTTTTGCCAAATTTTTTGTTGGTTTTCTAACTATTAAATTCTGAGATTTTTTTATGTATTATTGATACAAATCGTCCCTCAGATATGTGATTTGCAAGTTTTCTTCCAGTTGATGGCTTGCCTTTTCCTTCTCTTAAGTTTATTTTTTCAAGAGTAGAATCTTTTTTGTTTTGATGAAAGTGTTTTTATCAATGTTTTTCCTTTATGGATTGTGTTTTTATGTCATATCTAAACAGATCATAAAGATTTGTCTGTGTTTTCTTGCAAAAGTTTTACTGTTTTGTGTTTCACATTTAGTTCTATGACCCATTTTTATATAAGGTGTAGATCAAGGTGCTTTTTTATGTTACAGGCACTGTGCTAAGCACTTTACACTCATTATCTTATGAATTCATAAAAACTTAAAAAAATCCTATTTTATATAACAAAATATGCTTATGAAGAATAAGTAGGGAATTTCTTGGTGGTCCAGTGGTTAGGACTCAGGTGCTTTCACTGTTGTGGGGCCAGGCTCAATCCCTGCCCAGGGTTATGCAATAGGGAGTGATGTAGCCAAAATTATGGTAATCTTCTCAAGGACATAAGAGGCAGAGGTTTTGTTGTAAATACGGAGTGAATGGTGATGTGGTTCACTGAGTTTACTTAATGGTTTCTTTAAGTAACCATTACTGAGTGCCTGTTGTACACAGGCCACCATTCTAGCAATCTGCAGACAAGTAAGACATATCTCTAAACTTCAAGTCATTTAAACTTTTGGTTAAAAGTGGCTGGGAATTTGAATAAATAGGAAAGGTAGAGAATTTCTGAAACCAGTTATTAGTATGAGTTAAGAAGAGAATTGTTGAGTACCATTGAGTGGCAACATGAAAAGCTTTGTGTCAGTCTTTCCAGCCAAAGAAATTGAGTTTGGGGACTGCCAAGTCTGGCATTTGGCAGGATAGGGTTGATAAAATATCAAAGAAGCAAATTCTCAGATGTTATTAAAGATGTCTTTCAATATGGATACAGTAAGAATAGACTGAAAAATAATGTCATCTGTGGGAAATTTGCATATAGGATCTATTTCTGAAAGGTCCTGGTTCCTAACTTCATTATAAAGTTTCTAGCCTTCATTTTGTTTATATGTCTGTGGACACATTTTGATCCAGATCTTTCCTTTGAAAAGCAAACGTATACAGCTTAGCAAATGGATTTTAGAGTTGCCACATATTCAAGCAGGATACTAAATTCACTAGAAGTTGGGTAATAAGCCACTTATAAAATAGCTGTTGCATACTCAATATAGATTTTCAAAAAGAAGTCAATGCCCAAGATGTCGTGATTGTGTTACATTGTTTTTATTAAACAGATGAGTATTTTTCTGTAAAATAACTTTTAAAAAAGTTTAAATAGCTACTTGTCTAGTCTTAAGGCTATAATAAATTTTCAGCTTTTGTTTGAAACTTGTACCTTGGTTGATTTTTTTACCTAAGTAGCTAAAGCTTGAGTTACCCTGGTTTGATGAAATGCTGGATCAGGGTCTCTTGCTTACTTCCTATTCAGTTGCAGGTCAGTCTTCAAGGTTTGAAGACTTGAAATGAGTTGAACCTGTTGAGGTAAGAAGTTACAACTGTGTTTTGATTAGTAAATCCTGGAGTAGGCAAATGCATGATTTGAATGACCAGCATCATAGAAATAAACTTTAAGCTAAACTTTATATGCATAAAATTCTGTAACTGACTCTGGAATTGTGGCTATTTGAGAGTCTGAGATAGGAATCTTCCTGTTTCTTTGATGAGCTAGTTATAGAATTCTCCAGAGTTGGGCTGACCCGTGCAGGTACAAAGAGGGTGCTACTGAGAGCCGGGGTTCCTTGAGGTCTCGGGAACTGTCTGGGGTTTGGCAGGCAAGAGCTGTCCCTCCATCCCACTCTGGATACAGCCGCAGCCATTTTCCGCCCAGAGTCAGAGGCTTGTGGGTCTCCCCCCAACTTCCTTGCCCTTGCGGTAGCAGTGGGGCCCTGGTTGATCTGAATGATTGTCACTGTATTGGATGGACTGCTAAACTATTGAATTGCTTCCATCTTTTGACGACACTAGGAAATTGTCCATGGAGTTGAGATATTTATTGTAGTAATTTCTTGTCTTACATACTTAAGAGATCAAGCCCTGAGCCTTTGGAGTGGGAACATTGACTCCAAGACTCTAGACTACCAGAGAACTAACCCTCGGGGGTATCAAATAGTGAGAACTCATACAAAGGAAACCACTGGAATACAAGACCCAGCAACACCCAAACACCAGTAGCACCCTGTGCAGGACGCCTCATCTAAACAACAAACAAAACAAAAATACAAACCCAATCATCAGCAGATAGGATTACCACCTCACTCAGACCTGTCCATCAGAGGAAAAACAAACAAAAACTCAGCACAAATCTCACCCTATAAGAAGCTTACATAAACCACTGAACCAACCTTGCTGCTGCTGCTGCTGCTAAGTCACTTCAGTCATGTCCGACTCTGTGTGACCCCACAGACGGAAGCCCACCAGGCTCCCCCGTCCCTGGGATTCTCCAGGCAAGAACACTGGAGTGGGTTGCCATTTCCTTCTTCCAATGCATGAAAGTGAAAAGTGAAAGTGAAGTCACTCAGTCGTGTCTGACCCTCAGCGACTCCAGGGACTGCAGCCTTCCAAGCTCCTCTGTCCATGGGATTTTCCAGGCAGGAGTACTGGAGTGGGGTGCCATTGCCTTCTCCGAACCAACCTTAGGAGGGCAGAAACCAAAAGGAAGAAAGAATTCAACGTTGAAGCCTGGCAAAAGGAGACCTCAAACACAATAAGTTAAAAAAGTAATAATAATGAAAAGGTAGAGAAATACTATATAAGTGAAGGAACAAACTAGAAACACAGAAGTCCAAATAAATGAAGAAAAAATAGGCAAACTACCTGAAAAAGAATTCAGAATAATGATAGTAAAGATGATCAAGAACCTTGAAAACAAAATGGAGACAATGCAAGAATAAATTAACAAAGACCTAGAAGAATTAAAGGATAAACATACAGAGACAAACAGCACAATTACTGAAATTAAAAATACTCTAGAAGGAATCAACAACAGAATATCTGAAGCAGAAGAACAAATCAGTGAGCTGGAGGATAAAATGGTGGAAATAAATTCTGAAGAGCAGAATAAAGTAAAAAGAATGAAAAGAACTGAGGATAGTCTCAGAGACCTCTGGGATCATATCAAATGCACCAATATTCAAATTATAGAGGTCCCAGAAGAAGACTAGAAAAAGAAAGGGTATGAGAAAATTTTTGAAGAGATTAGAGTTGAGATTTCCCCAACATGGAAAAGAAAATAGTCAATCAAGTCCAAGAGGCACAAAGAATCCCATACAGGATAAACCTGAGGAGAAACATGGAAAGACACATCACATACTAATCAAACTAACAAAGACTAAACACAAAAAGAATATTAAAAGCAGCAAGGGAGAAGCAACAAGTAACATACAAGGGAAGCCCCATATGCTTAACAGCTGATCTTTCAGCAGAGACTCTGCAGGCCAGAAGGGAATGGGAGGATATATTTAAAGTACTGAAAGGAAAGAATTTACAAGCAAGATTACTGTTCCCGGCAAGGATCTCATTCAAAATTGATGGAGAAATAAAAAGCTTTTCAGACAAGCAACATTTAAGAGAATTCAATACCACCAAACCAGCATTACAACAAATGTTAAACAGACTTCTATAGTCCAGAAATACAAAAGAAGAGAAAAGATATACAAAATCAACCCCAAACAATTAAGAAAATGGCAGTAGGAACATATGTATCAATAAGTACTTTAAATGTAAGTGGATTAAATGCTCAACCAAAAGATACAGATTGGCTGAATGGATACAAAAACAAGACCCATATATATGCTATCTACAAGAAACCAACTTCAAACCTCAAGACACATATAGACTAAAGTGAGAGATGGAAAAATATATTCCATGCAAATGGAAAGCAAAAGAAAGCTGGAGGAGCAGTCCTCATATCAGACAAAATTAAAGTAAAGAAGTTTACAGGAGATAAGAAAGGGCACTACATAATGATCAAGGGATCAATCCAAGAGGAAGACATAACAGTTGTAAATATTTAAGCACCCAACATAGGAGCACCTCAATACCTAAGACAAACACCAGCAGAATAAAAGGAGAAATTGACAGTAGCACACTAATAGTAGGAGACTTTAACACCCCACTCACACCAATGAACAGATCATTAAAACAAAATTAATAAGGAAACAAAGTCTTAAATGATACATTAGATGAGATGGATCTCATTGATATCATCAGGACATTCCATCCAAATGCAGAAGAATACACCTTCTTCTCAAGTGCACATGGAACATTCTCCAGGATAGACCACATCGTGGGTCACAAATCAAACCTCTGTAAATTTAAGAAAATTGAAATCGTGGTAAGCATCTTCTCTGACCACAACACTATGAGACTAGATATCAATTACAAAAACAAAAAACAAAAAAACTGTAAGAAACACAAACACAGGGACATTAAACAACACATTTCTAAATAACCAACAGGTTACTGGAGAGATCAAAAGGGAAATCAGAAAATTTGTAGAAACAAAGACAATGAAAACACAACAATTCAAAACCTATGGGATGCAGCAAAAGCAGTCCTAAGTGGGAAGTGTATAGCAATACATTCCTACCTCAAAAAACAAGAAAAACATCGGACAACCTAATTTTATATCTAAAATAACTGGAAAAGGAACACACACAAAAAAACACACCAAAATTAGTAGAAGGAAAGAAACATAGAGAACTGAGCAGAAATAAATGAAAAAAAAAATGAAAGAAACAGTAGTAAAGATTAATAAAACTAAAAGCTGGTTCTTTGAGAAGATAAAATTGACAAACCTTTAGCCAGACTCATCAAGAAAAAAAGAAGAATCAAATAAAATTAGAAATGAAAAAGGAGAGGTTACAACAGACAATGAAGAAATACAAAGGATTATTATGAACAACTATATGGCAATAAAATAGATAACCTGGATGAAATGGACAGGTTCTTAGAAAAGTTCAATCTTCCAAGACTGAATCAGGAAGAAATAGAAATTATGAACAACCCAATTACAAGCACTGAAACAGAAGCTGTGATAAAAAATCTCCCAAAAAACAAAAGCCCAGGACCAGATGGCTTCACAGGAAAATTCTGTCAAACATTTAGAGAAGAGCTAATGCCTATCCTTCTAAAACTCTTTCAAAAAATTGTAGAGAAAGGAACACTTACAAACTCATTCTATAAGGCCATCATCACCCTGATACCAAAACCAGACAAAGACAACACAAAAAAAGAAAACTACAGGCCAATATCATTGATGAACATAGATGCAAAAATTCTCAACAAAATTTAGCAAACAGAATTCAGCAACACATCAAAAAGCTCATACACCATGATCAAGTTGGATTTATTCCAGGAATGCAAAGATTCTTCAATATACACAAATCAATCAGTGTGGTACATCATATTAACAAATTGTAAGATAAAAACCATATGATAATCTAAATAGATACAGAAAAAGCCTTTGACAAAATTAAGCACCCATTTATGATTCAGTTCAGTTCAGTCACTCAATCGTGTCCAACTCTTTGTGACCCCATGAATCGCAGCACGCCAGGCCTCCCTGTCCATCACCAACTCCCAGAGTTCACTCAGACTCACGTCCATCGAGTCAGTGATGCCATCCAGCCATCTCATCCTCTGTCGTCCCCTTCTCCTCCTGCCCCCAATCCCTCCCAGCATCAGAGTCTTTTCCAATGAGTCAACTCTTCGCATGAGATGGCCAAAGTACTGGAGTTTTATGATTAAAACTCTTTAAAAAAATGGGCATGGAAGGAACCTACCTCAATATAATAAAGGCCACATATGATAAGCCTACAGCAAACATTATTCTCAATGGTGAAAAACTGAAAGCAGTCCCCCTGTGATCAGGAAGAAGACAAGGGTGTCCACTTTAATCACCACTATTCAACATAGTTCTGGAAGTCCTAGCTACAGCAATCAGAGAAGAAAAAGAAATGAATCCAGATTGGAAAAGAAGAGGTAAAGCTCTCACTGTTTGCAGATGACATGATACTGAACATAGAAAACCCTAAAGATAGTATCAGAAAATTACTAGAGCTAATCAGTGAGTTTAGCAAGGTTGCAGGATACAAAATCAATACACAGAAATCACTTGGATTTCTATGCACTAACAATGAAAAATCAGAAAGAGAAATTAAGGAATCAATTCCATTGCAATGCAATTCCATTGCAACAAAAAGAATTAAATATCTAGGAATAACCTTACCTAAGGAGACGAAAGAACTGTACACAGAAAATTATAAGACACTGATGAAAGAAATCAAAGATGACATAAACAGATGGAGAGATATTCCATGTTCCTGGGTAGGAAGAATCAATATTGTGAAAATGACTATACTACCAAGTGCAGTGTACAGATTCAGTATGACCTCTATCCAATTACAAATGGCATTTTTCACAGAAATGGAACAAAAATTTTCACAAGTCATATGGAAACACAAAAGACCCTGAATAGCCAAAGCAGTCTTCAGAAAGAATGGAGCTGGAGGAATCAACCTTCCTGACTTCAGATTATACTACAAAGCTACAATTATCAAGACAGTATGGTACTGGCACAAAAACAGAAATATAGACCAATGTAACAGGATAGAAAGCCCAGAAATAAACCCATGCACCTATGGATACCTTATTTCTGACCAAGGATGCAAGAATATACAATGGGGCAAAGACAACCTCTTCAGTAAATAGTGCTGGGAAAACAGGACAACTGCATATAAAAGAATGAAATTGGAACACTTCCTAACAACATACACAAAGATAAACTCAAAATGGATTAAAGACCTAAATGTAAGACCAGAAACTATAAAACTCTTAGAGGAAAACATAGGCAGAACACTTGATGACATAAATCAAAGCAAGATCCTCTATGATCCACCTCCTAGAGTAATGGAAATAAAAGCAGAAGTAAAGAAATGGGTCCTGATTAAACTTAAAAGCTTTTGCACAACAAAGGAAACTATAAGCAAGTTGAGAAGACAACCCTCAGTATGGGAGAAAATAATAGCAAATGAAACAACTGACAAAGGATTAATTTCCAAAATACATAAGTAGCTCATACAACTCAATGCTAGAAAAACAAACAACCCAATTAAAAAGTGGGAAAAGGACATAAACAGACATTTCTCCAAAGACATACAGATGGCTAACAAACACATGAAAAGATGCTCAACATCACTCATTATTAGAGAAATGCAAATCAAAACTACAATGAAATATTCCCCTACACTGGTCAGAATGGCCCTCATCAAAAAGTCTACAAACAGTAAATGCTGGAGAGGGTGTGAAGAAGAGGGCATGCTCTTACACTGTTGGTAGGAATGTAAATTGATATAGCCACTATGGAAGATGGTATGGAGATTCCTTAAAAAACTAAGAAAAAACCAGCATATGACCCAGCAATCCCACTTCTAGGCATATACCCTGAGGAAACCAGTGTTGAAAGAAACGCATGTATCCCATTGTTCATTGCAGCATCATTTACAATAGCTAGAACATGGAAGCAACCTAGATGTCCATTGACAGATAAATGCATAAAGAAGTTGTGATACATATACACAAAGGAATATTCAGTTCACTTCAGTTCAGTCACTCAGTCGTGTCCGACTCTTTGTGACCCCATGAACTGCAGCACAACAGGCTTCCTGTCCATCACCAACTCCCAGAGTCTACCCAAACCCATGTCCATTGAGTTGGTGATGCCATCCAACCATCTCATCCTCTGTTGTCCCCTTCTCCTCCTGTCCTCAATCCCTCCCAACATCAGAGTCTTTTCAAATGAGTCATCTCTTTGCATCAGGTGGCCAAAGTATTGGATCTTCAGCTTCAACGTCAGTCCTTCCAATGAACACCCAGGACTGATCTCTTTTAGGATGGACTGGCTGGATCTCCTTGCAGTCCAAGGGACTCTCAAGAGTCTTCTCCAACACCACAGTTCAAAAGCATCAATTCTTTGGTGCTCAGCTTTTTTCACAGTCCAGCTCTCACATCCATACATGGCTACTGGAAAAACCATAGCCTTGACTAGACAAACCTTTGTTGGCAAAGTAATGGAATATTACTCAGCCATAAAAAGAAGCACATTTGAGTCAGTTCTGATGAGGTGGATGAACCTAGAACCTATTATACAGAGTAAAGTGAGTCAGAAAGAGAAAGATTAATATCGTATTCTAACACACATTACGGAATATAGAAAAATGGTACTGAAGAATTTATTTATAGGGCAGCAGTGGAGAAACAGAGAATAGACTTATGGACATGGGGAGAGGGGAGGGCAGGGTAAGATGTATGAAAAGAGTAACGTGGAAACTTACATTACCACATGTAAAATAGATAGCCAAGGGGAATTTGCTGTATGGCTCAGGTAACTCGAAACAGGGAGCTCTGTATCAACCTAGAGGGGTGTGATGGGGAAGGAAATGAAAGGGAGGGGATATGTGTATACCTATGGCTGATTCATGTTGAGGTTTGATAGAAAACAACAAAATTCTGTAAAGCAATTATCCTTCAATAAAAAATAAAAGAATTCTCCAAAGTTACTGATTGGTGACTTAGAACCATGGAAACAGCAAGAAGTATTGGAGCATGACTGCTGGCCACCATATCTTGGTACTTAGGACTCCCCAAGGAGAGGTGAGGCACTAGCAACTGGTACATTCCTTGACCAGTTGAGACTCCAGATCCTCTGGCTGCTGTGCAGTGTCAGAATCACCAGTGTAAATCCTGTGTTCAGGTTCTCACCAACTGAAGTATTTCCTTTTTAGTGAAAGAATATTTTAAATGTAATTTACACAAGAAAATTATATTTTCTTAGATTAGGGAATAGTTCCTGAACTTATGAGTTGTCATTTCAGATTGTGTATTCATAACTTTTGGGCTTCCTTGGTGGTTCAGCAGTAAAGAATTCGCTTGCAGTGCAGGAGACAAGAATTCGATCCCTGGGTCAGGAAGAGCCCCTAGAGAAGAAAATGGCAACCCACTCCAATATTCTTGCCTGGGAAATCTGATAGATAGAAGAGCCTGGTGGCTCCAGTCCATGGGGTCTCAAAGAGTCAGACATGACTGAATGACAACAATCATTCACAATTTTTAGTTGGTTTTAAAATCAAAATGTGTTAAGTATTTCATTCATTGCAACTTCCATTCTTTGTAACACGTATTAAGTTATTTCATTCATCGCAACTCAAGAAGCATGAATAGCATGTTAGTTTAACATTATAGTCATACATTTCCATGGTGGAAACATGAATGTGTTGCTTTCTGTTCTTCAAATAAAACTTTGAAGAACATTATCCTCTTAGCATTTTTTTTTCCTCTTAGCCTTTCTGATCCTTTTTCTCTGACTATAAATCATAGAAGCAAATGCTTAAGTAGACAGGTGAAGAAGAGGAAATCACAAATAAAATAGGCACTTACATTTATTGTGTTTGCGAGGTTGTTTTTGAGGATGGTGCATGTTTCTTGAGACCTTGTTTCTTGCCTGTTTTATAGAGCTCTGGCCTCTTAACAGCACTGCTTTAATGACTTCTTGTGAGGCTCTCGGTTTATGTTAGCACTGACTATGGAGGGAAGAAAGAGGTCAGGTTTCACAAGGAGGCTGTGGACTTGTAAAATCATACCCAACTGGCAGAAATGAAGTCTACTTTAAGGAGAAAGCAAGATTTTCATAACACAAGATATTTTGCCATATAAATAAGTGCACGATGTTTTGATGATGCCTAAAACAGTTTGTCAAACGTGGGTGTTCTGGGGGGGGATGGGGATTCTAACACTCATTTTAAAGGACCTATTCATTTACTCAGTTTAATACCACAGTTAAAAAGTTAAAATAGAAAAATATTTGCTGAGAAAGTTTGACTATCATGATATATGATATTTGTGCATGCTTTTCTGAAGTTTCTAAGTTTTGATTCAAATTTTCATGTAATTTATCTTTTTGTTGAAAAGTAATTTTTATTCAGATGTTCTTTTTCTTATTGTTTTTCACATTGAAGGCACTGACTAGGGAGGGAATCAAACATCCATATAGATGATAGCTACCCAAAGAATGATAAGGTCAAAGTACTAAAAAGGCAAATAAAAATTAAGAATGAGGGATCTTTCTTTTGGCTGCACTGCATGTCATGCAGAATCTTAGTTTCCTGACCAGGAATTGAAAGTTTACCCCCCTGCAGGAGAAGCTCAGAGTTTTAACCACTGGGCTTCAATGGAAGTTCCAGGATGAACGATTTTATAAGTCAGTGGAGCAGTGGTAGAAAATTTATGCAAATTCCTCTTTCAATCCATTCAGCATAAAGCTTAGTCATGTCTGACTCTTTGTGACTCCATGGACTATAGCGCACCAGGCTCCTCTGTCCATGGAGTTCTCCAGGCAAGAATACAGGAGTGGGTTGCCATTTCCTCATCCAGGGAATCTTCCTGACCCAGGGGTTGAACTCAGCTCTCTCACAGTGCAGGCAATTTCTTTACTGTTGGAGTCACACATACAAAGTTTATTTTTAAATATAATTACTTTTTAAAAATTATATAATTTTGTAGGAAAAAATAAAAGTACATAATTTATAGAGATCCTCTTGTAATCTAGCCCTTAGTATTTCATCATTGAAGTAGGGGATTTTATGCTCTTTAAATAATTTGTCTATCACATTAAAAATGAGAAAATTATTTCTATTTCTCTACACTTTATATATACCTTTATGTGAAAACTACATAGTCTGGCTTAGTAGGAAAAAAGAAAAAAATTAAATCTTAGAATATCTCTACCTTTGTTAGGGCTTTAAAATTTATTTTATTGTATAACATTCTGGAAGCAAAACTAGTGTATTCATAGCAAGATATCCTCTGTCCTATGCTTTCATAATACTCCATAATTTTCCTTCGTAATATTTATCACAGTTTAAAATTGCTATATACTTGAATAGTGTATACACAAAAGTCCGTCTAGTCAAAGCTATGGTTTTTCCAGTAGTCATATATGGATGTGAGAGTTGGACCATAAAGAAGGCTAAGTGCCGAAAAATTGATGCTTTTGAACTGTGGTGTTGGAGAAGACTCTTCAGAGTCCGTTGGACTGCAAGGCGATCCAACCAGTCCATCCTAAAGGAAATCAGTCCTGAATATTCATTGGAAGGACTGATGCTGAAGTTGAAGCTCCAATACATTGGCCATCTGATGCAAAGAACTGACTCATTAGAAAAGACCCTCATGCTGGGAAAGAATTGAAGGCAGAGGAAGGGGATGACAGAGAATGAGATGGTTGGGTGCCATCACCGACTTGATGGACAGGAGTTTGAGCATGCTCCAGGAGTTGGTGATGGACAGGGAAGCCTGCCATGCTGCAGTCCATGGGGTTGCAAAGAGTCGGACCCGACTGAGAGACTGAACTGAAGTAAACTGCATGGTAATTTTAGTTAAATCTTTCTCCATTGCTAGACAAAAATCCCTGAGGGTAGAGCCTTAGTTTTGTTTATCATTGGATCCTTGACATGTTGAACATGCTAGGCACAGAATAAACAAGTGTTGATGAATGAATGAATGAATTTAGAAAAGATTCGGTTCAGTTGCTCAGTCGTGACCGAATCTTTGTGACCCCATGAATTGCAGCATGCCAGGCCTCCCTGTCCATCACCAACTCCTGGAGTTTACTCAAACTCCTGTCCATTGAGTCTGTGATGCCATCCAGCCATCTCGTCCTCTGTCATCCCCTTCTCCTCCTGCCCCCATTCCATCCCAGCATCAGGGTCTTTTCCAGTGAGTCAACTCTTCGCATGAGATGCCCTAAGTATTGGAGTTTCAGCTTTAGCATCCGTACTTCCAATGAACACCCAGGACTGATCGCCTTTAGAAGAATGTACTGGTTGGATCTCCTTGCAGTCCAAGGAACTCTCAAGAGTCTTCTCCAATACCACACACAGTTCAAAAGCATCAATTCTTTGGCACTCAGCTTTCTTTATGGTCCACCTCTCACATCCATAAATGACTACTGAGAAAACCATAGGTTTGACTAGATGGACCTTTGTTGGTAAAGTAATGTCTGCTATTTAATATGGTGTCTAGGTTGGTCATAGCTTTTCTTCCAAGGATCAAGTGTCTTTTAATTTCATGGCTGCAATCACCATCTGCAGTGATTTTGGATCCAAAGAAAATAAAGTCTCTTACTGTTTTCATTGTTTACCATCTATTTCCCATGAAATGATGGGACCAGATGGCATGATCTTAGTTTTCTGAATGTTGAGTTTTAAGCCAATTTTTTCACTCTCCTCTTTCACTTTTATCAAAAGGCTGTTCACTTTCTGCCATAAGGGTGGTGTCATCTGCATATCTGAGGTTATTGATTTCTCCCAGCAGTCTTGATTCCAGCTTGTGCTTCATCCAGCCCAGTGTTTCTCATGATGTACTCTGCATATAAGTTAAATAAGCAGGGTGACGGTACATAGCCTTGATGTACTCCTTTTCCTATTTGGAACCAATCTGTTGTTCCATGTCTGGTTCTAACTGTTGCTTCTTGACCTGCATACAAATTTCTCAGGAGTCAAGTAAGGTGGTCTGGTATTCCCATCTCTTAAAGAATTTTCCACAGTTTGTTGTGATCCACACAGTCAAAGGCTTTGGCATATCAATAAAGCAGAAGTAGATGTTTTTCTGAAACTCTCTTGCTTTTTTGGTGATCCAGCGGATGTTGGTAACTTGATCTGGTTCCTCTGCCATTTCTAAATCCAACTTGAACATCTGGAAGTTCATGATTTATGTACTGTTGAAGCCTGGCTTGAAGAATTTTGAGCATTACTTTGCTAGCATGTGAGACGAGTGCAATTGTGCTGTAGTTTGAGCATTCTTTGGCATTGCCTTTCTCTGGGATTGGAATGAAAACTGACCTTTTCCAGGCCTGTGGCCACTGCCGAGTTTTCCAGATTTGCTGGCATATTGAATGGAGCACTTTCACAGCATCATCTTTTAGGATTTGAAATATCTCAACTGGAATTCCATCACCTTCACTAGCTTTGTTTGTAGTGATGCTTTGTAAGGCCCACTTGTCTTCACATTCTAGGATATATGACTCTAGGTGAGTATTCATACCATTGTGGTTATCTGGGTCTTAAGATCTTTTTTGTATAATTTTCTATGTATTCTTGCCACCTTTTGTTAATATCTTTTGCTTCTGTTAGGTCCATACTGTTTCTGTTGTTTATTGTGCGCATCTTTGCATGGAATGTTCCCTTGGTATCTGTAGTTTCTTGAAGAGATCTTTAGTCTTTCCCATTCTGTTTTTTTCCTCTTTTTTTTTTTTTTGCACTGATTGCTAATAAAGGCTTTCTTATCTCTCCTTGCTGTTCTTCAGAACTCTTCATTCAGATGGGTATATTTTTCCTTTTCTCCTTTGCCTTTAGCCTCTCTCTTTCTCAGCTGCTTGTAAGGCTTCCTCACACAACCATTTTGCTTTTGTTTTTCTTGGGGATGGTCTTGATCACTGCCTCCTGTACAATGTTACGAACCTCTGTCTATAGTTCTTCAGGCACTCCCTCCATCAGATCTAATCCCTTGAATCTATTTGTCACTTCCACTGTATAATCATAAGGGATTTGATTAGGTCATGCTTGGATGGTCTAGTGGTTTTCCCTACTTTCTTCAATTTAATCTAAATTTTGCAATAAGGAGTTCATGATCTGAGCCACAATCAGCTCCCAGTCTTGTTTTTGCTGGTGGTATAGAGCTTCTCCATCTTCAGCTGCAAAGAACATAATCAATCTGATATCACTATTGGCCATGTGTAGAGTCATCTCTTGTGTTGTTGGAAGAGGGTGTTTGCTATGACCAGTGTGTTCTCTTGGCAAAACTGTTAGCCTTAGGCCTACTTTATTTTGTACTCTTAAGGCCAAACTTGCCTGTTACTCCAGGTATCTCTTGACTTCCTACTTTTGCATTCCAGTCCCCTATAATGGAAAGGACATCTTTTGTTTGGTGTTAGTTCTAGAAGATTTTCTAGGTCATCATAGAACCATTCAACTTCAGCTTCTTCGGCCTTAGTGGTTTGGTATAGACTTGGATTACTGTGATATTGAATTGTTTGCCTTGGAAATAAACCGAGATCATTATGTCATTTTTGAGATTGCCCCAAAGTATTGCATTTCAGACTCTTTTGTTGACTATGATGGCTACTCCATTTTTTCTAAGGGATTCTTGCCCACAGTAGTACATATAATGGTCATTTGAGTTACATTCACCCATTCCAGTCCATTTTAGTTCACTGATTCCTAGAATGTCAACGTTCACTCTTGCCCCCTTTTGTTTGACCACTTCCAATTTACCTTGATTCATGGACCTCACATTCCAGGTTCCTACACAATACTGTTCTTTACAGCATTGGACTTTACTTCCAACCCCCATCGTATCCACAACTAGGCATTGTTTTTGCTTTGGCTCCATCTCTTCATTCTTTCTGGAGTTATTTCTCCACTCTTCTCTAGTAGCCTATTGGGCACTTACTGAGTGGGGGAGTTCATCTTTCAGTGTCATATCTTTTGGCCTTTTTATACTGTTCATAGGGTTCTCAAGGCAACAATACTGAAGTGGTTTGCCATTCCCTTCTCCAGTGAACCACGTTTTGTCAAAACTCTCCACCATGACCCATCTGCCTTGGGGTAGAATTAGAGAACATTTTAAAATTTTCAGTTTAATTCAACAGGTATTGTTTTAGTGCCAAGTCTGTACCATTTACTGGCTTAAGGGATCCTGCAAAGTTATGACCCACTACTTGTCCTTATTGAGCTCAGAATGTGGAATGGGAGACAGTCTTGTGAATATGTGACTATAATACTGTGGGATAAAAGTAGCAATAAAGGTCTTCATTCTACAGGAGTCTTATAGAAGAAAAAAATCAGGAACAGCTTCCCAAAGGGTAAGACAAGAGAACTAGGTTTTAAATGATAACAGGATTTCATCAGGTGGACAAAGGGATCTACAATATTTGAAAGAGAAGGAAAGCGTGTATATTGTTCAGAGATGTGAAATACAGTATATTCAGAGAATCATAAATAGTTCAGTGTCTGTGAGACATAATTTCAAGTGGTTGAATGCAAAGTGATAGAGTTTTATAGGGACTAAATAATTCATCAGTAACACAAATCAAATTTGTTTTTTATGACCATCACTCTCGAAGGTAACTCTGATATCAGGACAGATCTCACCTAAAGACACTCCTTTAAGACTTCCAGGCAGTTGGTGATAAGGACCTGAATCACAGAGAGAGTCCAGTGTTCTTGAATTGTGATCCTTAAACATTTTAGTCTCACTCTTTATATGCTTAAATCTTGAGGACTCCAAAGAGCTTTTGTTTAGGTAGGTTATATTTAATAATACTTTATTATTAGAAATTAAAACTGAGAAATTTTAAAAATATTAATTTTGAAATGAAAACACAGATCAATTACATATTAACATAGCACATTTAATGAAAAATAACTGTTTTCCAAAAAATTTTAGTAAGATGAGTGACACTTTTTTTTACATTTGTCCAAATCTTTTAAATTAGCTTAGTAGAAGACAGTTGGATTCTCACAGTGAATTAGATTTGTTGCTTTATATCACCCATCAAGTAGCTTCTGGAAGTACTGTATACTCAAGAGAAATGAAGGTGAAAAAGGCAAAGGATGATTATCGTAAAAATGCTTTTAACCTTCTGAGTCTATTGACAACAGCAGTTTGAAACTGCTGTTTTGAAGTAGTAAGTATTTTTTGTTACATACACAAAATATTAATTTACCCCAACTCCATCCTTTTTGGAAGGAGATATTCCTAAGAGTATTTTCGTTATTACTCACTGACTTTGTTCTGTACCTCTAAAGGCCCATGATCCATTTACAGATTAATGAAGTCACGTCCAAGGCAGAATTCGTTAGTCTTCTGTAACCTCTCACACTTCCCAGTGCAATGAGGCATAAGTCATCCAGCCCTTATTACTTCTATATTTCTTCATAATTTCTCATTTTGTTGAAAATTGTATATATGCATATTTATTTTTTGAACTGGGGTTTGAGGATGGAGAGTAAGACTATTATTGTGGCCCTTTCTTTATATCCTGGAAGACTTAGTAGAGGAAAGGCAAGCTACACTATTACCTGGAGTCTGGGCTCCATCAAAATGTAAAACTTGGAGGCTTGTCTACAAGAGTAAAGAAGAATTATCTCTAGAAAATATCAACATTTGAAGACTTAAGTCTAAAAATAGTCTCTTGAATCTGTGTGCGTTTATTTTTCAGGCACATCATTTGTCTTCACTTTTTCCACTCTCATTCTGCTCCATCAATACCAACCTCATTTTATTCCAAACATGGAATGACATATCTGTGTCCAATAAAAACCAAGTCTGTTTTCATTACAATATCTGCAGAATCTCTCTGTTCTCACTGCCGCCACCCGGTTTTGTCATTTTTATTTAAACAGCCTGTTGGTCTTTTGACTTAAGGCTCTTTTTCTTCAATCCATCCTAACAGTACCTGATTAATTTTCCCACACACTACTCTTACCATGATACTCCTTTGCTTAAAGCTTTTCAGTGATGCCTTATTTTGTACCGTGGTACAAACCTGTTTTATCTCTACTCTCCTTCCACTCTGCCATGAACATTTAATCTGATTTATTCTACAGTAGTTAACCCTGGCTGTTGCCTCACAATCCTGTGAACACAGGCTGTACATTTCTTACTTCTGTGCTTGCCTTCGTATTACTCCTTTCATCTGAAATGTCTTATTTTTCTCCTTCCATCTAAACCCAATGGGTTCTTCAAATCTCAGTTTAAAACCAGCCCCTGTTGGGACTTCCGTGATGAAACAGTGGATAATAATCCTTCTGCCATGTTGGAGACACAAGTTTGATCCCTGGTCAGGGAATATCCCATGTGCCACAGAGCAACTAAGCCCATGCATCACAGCTGTTGAGCCTGTGCTGTAGAGCCCAAAAGCTGCAACTACTGAGCCCATTTGCTGCAATTAATTACTGAAGCCCACGCACCCTAGAGCCTGTACTCTGCAACTAGAGAAGCCATCGCAATGAGAAGCCTACGCACTGCAGCAAAAAGTAGTCCCTACTCGCCACAACTAGAGAAAAGCCTGCACAAAAGCAACAAAGACCCAATACAGCCAATAATAATAATTAATTTTAAAAAACAATCCTTGTGAAAGGTTTTTACCTGACTAGTTTGTCTTTACTGATTTCCCTGTCCTCTGAAATACACTAGTATTTGAGATTTTTACTGCACAGCTTAATGTATCATTATCTACCATTAATAATTGCTGTTTTTTGTTTCAGTTATGTTCATTTTTTTCTGAAATCTAAGATTCTTGAGAATTTCATTTTGGGAAAGACTAAAGTCCTTTAGTAGGGTAACTGCCCAGTGGTTTTTCTAAAATTATCTTTTAATTTCTCTCTGTGCTTGTTACGTTGAGTTGGCCTTATGTTTGAGCAGAAGTTCAAGTTTGATAAGTAATACCTAGCATAATTTTATTTCCAAGCATTATATAATAGTGCATATACTTATTCTGAATATGAAAAACTTTATCTTATAGCTATTTCTGCATTTGAAGTTCAGCCAATTTCTATTGAGGTCCGAGAAGGTGGAGTTGCTAGATTTGCATGCAAGATTTCATCAAACCCTCCTGCTGCCATAACATGGGAATTAAATCGGACAACTCTATCTGTAACTATGGACAGGTAAATGCAGCTTTTGTCTTTGAAGATGATACAGAAGGACCAAAGATTTCATCATAAAACTGTATATGGAGAAAGATCACGGTGAAACTGATTTTTGTTTATGATAGCGATAACTAATTTCTTAAAGTGAAGTCGCTGAGTCGTGTCCGACTCTTTGCGACCCCATGGACAGTAGCCTACCAGGCTCCTCCATCCATGGGATTCTCCAGGCAAGAGTACTGGAGTGGGTTGCCATTTCCTTCTCCAGGGGATCTTCCCGACCCAGGGATCGAACCCAGGTCTCCCGCATTGTAGGCAGACGCTTTAAGACATCTCAAACATAGGCAAAGAATTAGATTATCAGTCTCTGGTACATGGGGCATAGTTCCTGGCCTCTTGGTTCAGATCAGAATTCAGATTCTCTTAGTGCTTTGTTCTTTTCCTCAAACATCTTTTCTAACCATGGGACCCCCTGGGCACCTGGATTGCAGCCCAAGAATTTAGGAAACTAAATTACACTTTGACTACTGAGAATAGCAGTGCTGTTTTAAAGGTTTAAGGGTTTCCCATATATACAATAATGGTTGCCCACTTCCATCTTTGCCAATTGCTTAGCAGCCCCCTCTACACCACACACCACACACACACACACACACACACACACAGTCACGTGCCTGCATGCATGCATATACCTAGTCCTCTGAGGTGGTCAGAGTTTAGGGGTCAGGAACTTGGCAGCAACTTCAAAAGTTTGGTTCCTGTCCTAATGAGTAGCAATATTCCTTAGCAGGCTCAAATTGCTTGCTGAAATGGTAAAGAGCACTAAGATGGACAAACTTATTCAAGGAAGAGCTTTAAAAAAAATTTACATTCAGATAAATCTTGACAAATACCTAGATACTAACAGGCAAAAAGTCAGGAATTTGGGAAAAAAATCATACTAAGCTCTAGATTGTAAGTTCTAAATGTACTAAGTACTAAAAGTACTAATCATACTGAGCTCTAAATGTAAGTTTTCATGTCAAGTGAGATTCTGTGTAAAATTACACCAATAGATTTCACAAGTCACATACAGCATAATTACTTGTGTTTTACAGAGTTATAGCCCAAATGAAAACAACTGAATCAAGCTAGTATTTTTAGTCTTGAAAGTATTGCATCTGGCATTTTTAAAAGATTGACTATATTAGTTCTTACCATAGGATAAATGTTAAAATAGAATGTAAAATCTACTACAAAGAGTTTAATCACGTTTCTTCTAGTGACAGGATAACTGCCCTGCCAACAGGAGTACTGCAGATATATGATGTTGACCAGAGGGATGCTGGAAATTACCGTTGTGTTGCTGCTACTATAGCCCACAGACGTAAAAGTATGGAGGCCTCTCTCACAGTGATTCCAGGTACCACATAGAAGTTTATTTTTCAAGCTTTAATTGGCCCAGGTTTTAATTTTCCTTCTCTGGTTATAATAGTATGCTCTAAAGTAGTACTTTAATTTCACTTAAATTTTATTGTAATCTAGTTGGAAAATGATCATTTTTATATATTTAAGCAACCTTCTTCCTCTAACTTGCTTTATACGTTAATATCAACATCTTTAAGAAAGACTGAATTTTTGTTTTATAAATACTTTTGTTTTTAAAATATAAAATGCAGAACGACTTAAAAAAGAATAATAATCATCTAGTTCTACCAAATTTTTCCATTGTCAATAAAAATGTATTTGTTTCCAGTTTGGGTTTTTCTGTCTGTTGTTTTAGGAAAAATTATCCTTTGTAGAAATGATGCATGCTTTATTATAAAGAGTAATGTCTATGAAAGTAAAATACATTTTTTTACATTAAACAACTTGAAAAGTACAAAGATATGTTTTAAAATGTCCCTAGTCCATATCCAGAGGTGATCATTGTTAACATTGAGTGTATATAATTTCATGTATTTTGCCATACATGAATATAGTTAGAAGGGAAACTAGCTAGAGAGATGAATATGAAGAAATGTGTTTTATTAAAATGGAATTACAGATGCTAGTTTTTTATTTTTAAATAATTAAATTTACTTGAATGTTGTGGGGAAAAAACCTGTCCTAAAGACACTGTTGAACTTCAAATGAATGTTTACTCTTCACAAGAGATATTACTTCCTAAAAGATCCTTTAAGATTAAAAAAATTTTTTAAGAAACATCGAAACTGAAATTAAATTTTTGATGCCATATTTTAATTTGAGGTGGTATCTATTAGCTTCTTGGTATGAAGCATAAAGACAAAAGCACTCTCTCACTTCTTCATTCCCCACACTGTCACATTAATTCCCAACAAGATTGTGAAAGTATTAAGTCAATGTTTGAATCTCTACGGAAACAACCTAGGTGTCCATCAACCGATGAATGAATAAATAAAATGTATCTTATCCATTTAATTAAGTATTTAATCTATTATTATTATTCAATAAAAAGAAATGAAGTAGTGGTACATGGTACAACTTAAATGAACCTTAAACTAATGTTTAAATGAAAAGAAGCCAGTTCCAAAAGACCATGTAAGATGTGATTCCTTTTTTATTAAATATCTGGAATAGGCAAACCCAGAGGCAGAAAGTAGATCAGTGATTATCAGCCTATGGGGAGCTTTGAGAGTGACTATTGATAGAGTGGAATTTGTTTTTGGGGTAATGAAAATGCTTTAAAATTGGTTATGGTAATAATTGTACAACTCCAAAAGTACTAAACGCAGTTGAATTGTGCTTCAAACGGGTGAGTTATATCTCAATTAAGTTGTTTTAGAAAAGGAAAAAAGTGACTTCAGAATAGATATTTTAATTCATTTATTATATCTTATTTATAATATTTTCGCATTTCCTGCCTTTTCCCTCTTAAAGGTAAGGAGTCTAAGTCCTTCCACACACCGACCATTGTAGCAGGTCCACAAAACATAACAACATCCCTTCATCAGACTGTTGTTTTAGAATGTGTGGCCACGGGAAATCCCAAACCAATCATTTCTTGGAGCCGTCTTGGTAAGTCTTCTGAGGAAAAAAAATACTTTCCTTCAACTTTGTTCATACTAGTGAAATTGATAACGTGTTTATATACAACACGCATGTTTGGCAGTTACATGGCTTTTAACTTTCTGCAGTTACAGAGTGTAGATGAAAGGTTTTAGTATAGAAAATTTTAGACCTTTTGTGATAATGATTGTTTGGATAGTGATCTTCTGTCAAATTTTAGATCGTATATTACATTGTTTTAACTCAAGTATTCTCTTTGAAATAGATCACAAGTCCATTGATGTCTTTAATACTCGGGTACTTGGAAACGGTAACCTCATGATATCTGACATCAGGCTGCAACATGCTGGAGTGTATGTTTGTCGGGCCACTACCCCGGGCACACGCAACTTTACAGTTGCCACGGCAACTTTAACTGTATTGGGTATGTTTCCTTTCTTTCTGCAATTAGGAGAATCTTACATTTTAACACTTGCTGTTTTACCTCAGAGCTTATTTCCACTTTTCTTTAATTCTGTAGCATTTATGTGAAAGTTGATATGAAATATTATAATCCAGTAATGAATTTTAGGAGGAAATCAAAGCCTTGTGTTAAAATATGGCTAGGATCACTCTGAAGTATTCATCATGTTTGCTTTTATAACATCATGGTCCTTCTTAGTTAAGCTTCCCTTTTATTTTCTCACCCACCTACAAATTCATAAACACATTGACCAGTCTACAATTTTAATTTATTGTCTATGTGCATTCACAAGGGCTGTATGTTGGGCTTAGTTAAGTTAGGATCATGGCACACATATTTTTAGTGTGTTTGTATGTTTGGTGTCAATGGGGAAAGCCTGTGGGAAGTGGACATCTAACTGAGCAATGCAGAGGAAAGGCATCCAGAGAGAGAGAGATTTTAATAGATGTAGAGTGCAGGCAGGAAGCTTAGAATGTCAGATATTTTCAGGGATGGGACTTGTATCATTTGCTGTTCTCTTCCTTGACTGTCTGATTTGTGTTTGTACCACAAAAATATTTTCTTTTTTTTTTTTTAAATAGCTCCTCCTTCATTTGTTGAATGGCCAGAAAGTTTAACGAGGCCTCGAGCTGGTACTGCTCGATTTGTATGTCAGGCAGAAGGAATACCCTCACCCAAAATGTCATGGTTGAAAAATGGAAGGAAGATACATTCAAATGGTAGAATTAAAATGTACAACAGGTGGGCTAAGTCACTTTGCTACTGTTTTAGATAAAACATAATGATTTAGTAATTCTTATGTGAAATGGTTATAATTATAACATCAAATACCTAAATTGGTATTTTAAACTGAAGTAACAATAAGAAATTAACTTAAGACTGTAATATCAGCATGCCAGAATCCATTTGTATTTTATATGTGGATCATGGTAGATTATAATAAAAGTTGGAATGGTTCTCCAGACCTGGCTTCTGGTACTGGTAAGCCACCAGCTAAATTTTTAGCAGCATGTAAACCCTTTGGAGTCTTAGTTCCTTGCTCCATAAAGTGAAGAATTTAGAAGGAAATAGTTAAGTCTCTAAGCATTCCTCCACAGTTCAAACTTAATGATTTTAAGAATTCATTAGTGTAAATAGGACTCTTCTTGTACCGTTCTCATATGTTGAACAAAACTTCTGAACATTTTTATTGACCTGAATTTATGTAACATTGCAACATTATAGAAATTAGATGCTATTAATGATTAATGTTAATATACTTCCTTAATAAAAGCCAAATTTAAAAAAGAGATCAAGCTGTCACCTCAAGACAAAAGGATTTGGATATCACACATACTTACTTATATAGACTCAAAAAACAAGAGTAATTTTAAACAATTAATATAGGTTTTTCTTTAGTAGGGCTGGTTACACAGGTTGCTCTTAGTAACTTGTTATTTAAAGTTTAGAGTGCACTTAGCATAATTTTATTTTTATGTCATCCTTAGACGTTTCATTGAAATAATTTTTTTCTTCCTTCAGTAAATTGGTAATTAACCAGATTATTCCTGAAGATGATGCTATTTATCAGTGCATGGCTGAGAACAGCCAAGGATCAATTTTATCTAGAGCCAGACTGACTGTAGTAATGTCAGAAGACAGACCCAGTGCTCCCTATAATGTGCATGCTGAAACCATGTCGAGTTCAGCCATCCTTTTAGCTTGGGAGAGGCCACTTTACAATTCAGACAAAGTCATCGCTTATTCTGTACACTACATGAAAGCAGAAGGTAAGCAATTTGAGAAGTGTTTATTTTTAAGTGCTACTTACTGTCACGGCTTTGTTTTCAATATAAATGATGTTTTACATAATCCACAAAATATTTTTGAAGTTCTGTGGCATTTACCTCTTTTAATAAAAATAATTACTATATGATCTGTGTATCAGTTTTTTGCTAAATTTTGTATTATTGTATACCTTATGTGTATGCATGCCTGCTCAGTCCCTTCAGTCCCGTTTGACTCTTTGCAACCCTCTGGACTGTATAGCCTGCCAGGCTTCTCTGTTAATGGGATTCTCCAGGCAAGAATATTGGAGTGGATTCTTTACGTGTTTAAGGATAGTTTAAGATTTTTCTGTTTAGAAATAAGTACCATCTTTGCCTGCTCAAAAGTTAGAGTGGTGTACTTTATGAATTTCATTTCAGCCAAGGTATCAATTGCTTAAGACTTAGTATACCAATTTAAGTATGCAATCACATAGGAACAATGGTGTAAATACTTAATAAAATAAGGTGAACTCTAGTCACTGCAGCATGTTATTTTCAAGGGGGAAAGTAAACATTTTCAAATTCCCCATAATATGATTTTGTATATTTTGAATGTTTTCTGAAATCTCATAGAACTCTTTAAAAATTGAGCAGGATACTCTTTATTGATATCTCATTTATTATATAAAAATAGAAATCAAATCTGTCTTTAAATTTTTATTCAGTTCCATATCTGGAATCCTTTTTATCCTCATATTTTCTTTTAGCAAAAAAATGTAGAGGAAATGGAAAAACTAGTTGTAAATCCTAGAGATTTCACTATTGATTTCTTGTGGAAACCATAGCAGAGGTTTACAAATTTTAGTTGTTTACACAAAGTCTGCTTTTTATGCAGTAGACATTCCAAACAAATTTCAAAGAATAGTGCTCTAATAAAATTGTCTGTAGAAACAGGTGGTTTGTTGTTGTTTGTTTTTTGTATTTTGAAGTAGTATTTTGAATTTAAATCAGAGGTCATAGTAGCAAGAAGAATGAAAATCTGATAACTAAGCATGTTGGAGTATGTTAATACCCTTTTTAGTGATTTAAGAAGGTAAAAGGAATGCTGGCTTTGGTGGAGACCACTCTTGTTCGCTATTATGGCTGTTTCATTAGAGCCTCCACATGCAGCTCAGTGGTCTATTCATAGGCAGCACAAGGCTTTTTAATTTGAACTCAAGGACCTTGTTTGGTAGGTCAGAAATCATACTATGCCGTTCCTAATTAACGAGCCATTAGCTAGTCTGTTGTGAAATGCCTGTAATCTTGTCTAATTAAAATGCTATCAAGTTAATTCAGAAATGTGGGAAAACTTAATAGTGGAATTTGCCTTCTGTTTTGTTTATAAATCCAGTGTGGAGAGAAGGGGCTCTGTCCTTAGAGAGTTTTGATTAAGTTGACGTGCATTTACTGTGAATTGTTCACAAAACACAGTAGCTGCCAGCGCTCTTGTTCCACTTTACAGGTTTGCTCTGTAGGAATTAAATCCCACAAAGACAAATCCTCTTCTATATCTTGCCATGCATATTTTATTAAGAATTGCTGAGAGTATTTTTCCTCTTTGGGCGTGGGGGGGTGGGTACCTCATAGTGGAACAAAACGTTTTGAAGCACATTCTGTGCCTCCCAGTTCTTTTGCTTTTAGTATAAATAAAAGAACAACTTGTGTCAGTCAAATTTAATAGAAGCTCTAGGGGCAAAATGAGACCTTTTGCAGGACAACTTTTGGTTTGGTTTATTTTTATAAAGAGTCGAGCCATTACGTTCCCTACTGTCTCTCCATTTATGTTTAAAAGAAAAAAGAAACCGTGATTTAAGCAAGTAAGATTTACACTGTTATGAACTACAGTGTTCTGTAGTATTAAACTCTGTTGTGTTACTGCTGTACATTGTCTCTGATATGGGTTTTGACTAGATGTTAAATGAAGTTTAGAGAAGATTAATTGTTTTCGGTTTGATTTCTTCAGGAAAAATTCAAGCTAAAAACTTGTAGCAAAACATGGTTACTTTTAGAAAATAAAAACCTTCCTATTCACATTTTTCAGAGTCACAAAAATAACAGAGATCCAAGGATCAGTGTATAACAAGACTGTATGTAGTCTTGTTAAATGGTAATGATCTTGTTAATTTAATTTTGAATATTCATAATTTTTAAACACCAATTATTTAATCTAGGTTTAAATAATGAAGAGTATCAAGTAGTCATTGGAAACGACACCACTCATTATATTATTGATGACTTGGAACCTGCCAGCAATTATACTTTCTACATTGTGGCATATATGCCAATGGGGGCCAGTCAGATGTCCGACCATGTGATACAGAACACTTTAGAGGATGGTAAGAAAACGTGATTCTAAGATATCTAAGCATGAACATTAATATGTTTCTTACAACTTTAGAGGAATATGTGTTTTAAGAGAAAATATCCTGGTTTTGGTTTAAAAAAAAAAAAACCAGATGTGATAACTAGCAGGCTAATTTACCGTTTTAGATCTTACCCTCAATTTTTGACAGTAACAGGATATGATAAGGATAAAGAGCACTTTTGTTTATAATTCATACAGTTTTTAATTGGTCATCTGATTTAGTAATAATTTTAAATTTCATGAGCTATAAATATTGAACAAATTCAGACACATAATGCAAATTTTAATAGCAAAATTGTCATTGTATTTCTTCAAGTTCCTAGTTTAAATTGTAAATGCATTGCAGAATTTTTTATTTTCTTTACTGAGTGAAACAAAATGTGAGATTCTCTAGGCAGGAATAAATGTAATGACAATTACATTGAGTGTCTGTAAAGACTGGAGGCCAGAGGAATTGAATTTCTGAAACTGAAAGTTTATAAAATTTAGTACTATCAATTAAAATATTCTTATAAAATCAGATAGCTTATTTTTAGAAAAATTTGTGTTTATTCTGCTTAAGGAGGAAAGTATTACTTGTTCAGTTTGTTATCTCCTATTGGAAGTTGAACTGCTGTGCGTTTGAGGGCTGGCCTCCATGTACTCTTATGAAAGTGAAAATGTTAATCGTTCAGTCATGTCCAACTCTTTGTGATCCTATGGACTGTATGTAGCCCGCCAGGCTTCTCTGTCCCTGAAATTCTCCAGGCAAGAATACTGGAGTGGGTTGCCATTTCCTTCTCCAGAGGATCTTCCCGACCCAGGGATTAAACCCAGATCTCCTGAATTACAGGCTGATTCTTTACCATCTGAACCACAGGGGAAGCCCATATATTCTTATAATGGTGGGAAATTCTGTCTGTTAAAATAGTCCTGATAGAACTGATTCTCCTCCTCTGACTCTTCATCTTGCTCTTCAGGGCCTCTCCATAGCCCATTTTTTGTACTCTACAGTGTGAAAGGGGGATTATTTAAAATATACTTAATTACACTGTTCCCCCTTTACAAATGTTTTCTCATCCATCCTCAAGAAATGGTCCTCCTTGAGTTTTCAAAGCATTTTAATATAAATGATTCTCAAATCTTTCTCTTCATCCATTTAGTCCTACATCTCTTATATTTGTGTAATGCCACTTGTGTAACTGTTTATTTATAAATTCAGACTTTTACTAGAGGAAAAATTATCACTGATCTGGACGCTGAATTCCACATTTGAGTTTATTCCGTTTTAGGGTGAACCATGACCTACCTCTCTAGTTATCTCATTATGTTTAACAGCCTCTGACATGTATAACTAAAGTGAAACACAGGCTGGTGTTTGCTGCTGCTGTTGCTTTGGGTTTATGAGGTATATGAGGTATTGCCCCATAGAAGAAAATGTGTCTAAAGCATAGCAAGCCACTGGTTAAACTTGCCAGTTCCAGTTCAGTTATGATCTCAAAGTTTTCTCCTTTAAACCTTTCCTTATTTTGCAACTTTTTTGTTTAATTAAATTTCATTTTGTTTTCTGGATAACATACAGACTTCTGACACTGCTTTTTCAGTTTCCACATCAGTATCCTGCCCCCATTTCCTCAGCCTGTGCTTGTCAGGCTTCAGGCAAGATACTGGAGTGGGTTGCCATTCTACTCTGTGTGGGTCTCCTAGGGTACACAGCAGACACAGCTAATATTTGTGAAATGTTTACCACTGCCTGTTCTAAAAACCTTTCTTCCAGTGGCTCATTTAATCCCGACCTAGCCCTATGATAGAAGAACCATTGTTATATAAGAGTAGTAAAGTATAGGCGTGAGGATGTAGGCTCTAGATCTACTTCCTTACTTCCAAGCTGTGTGACCTTGGATAAGTGATTTCACCTCTCTACCTCAGTTTTCTTAGCTATAAAGTATAAATAATAGGGACGCTCTCTTCACTGGGTTTTTGTGAGAATTCATGAGTTCATGTAAAGGACTCAGAAATGCTTAGTTTTCCCTTTTCTACCTATTATTTCATTAATTCAACAAATATTTATTGAGTACCTGCTATGTGTTATTCAGTATTCAGTAGTGAATGAAAGAGATGAAAAATTGGCCTATAACTTGTGGAAGAAGAAACTATTACTTTCTACTGTGGGAGAAGAGGGAGAGGAACAATAAATAAGATGAACACCCAGTGATATATACTAAGTTAGATAGTAGTAAGTGTTGAGAAGAAGGAAGAAAGCAGGAAAGGGGAGTAAGTCTTCAGACAGAGATACCTCTTGTCATGGGTTACATTTGAAGACCTAAAGGAAATGAAGGGGCTTCCCTGGTGGCTCAAATGGTAAAGAATCTGCCTGCAAAGCAGGAGAACTGGGTTCGATCCTCTGAAGAAGGGAATGGCTACCCACTCCAGTATCCTTGCCTGGAGAATTCCAAGAACAGAGGAGCCTGATGGACTACAGTCCATGGGGTCGCAAAGAGTCGGACACGACTGAGCGACTAACACACACACAAAGGAAATGAAAATGGGGACTGGCTAAGCAAATGACTGAAAGATGTGCATTCTAGGAGAGGAAACAGAAATTGCTAAGGGCCTGAAGCACAAGCATGGCTACAGTGGAGGGAACAAGCAGAAAGTAGTAGGAGATGAGGCATAGAATGAGGAGCCAACCATACAAGTATCAGTGGATAGGGTTTCGTGTGAAGCTTCAATGAGGACTTTAGCTTTTCCTGTGAGTAAAATGGGAGCTATTTTGAGGAGAATAATGACAAGATCTGACCTGGAATTTAATAGCAAATGTGTTGAGACTAAATGGTAGAGATGAGGACAAAGGCAGGGAGATCTGTTAGGAGGCTATTGGGACAATACAGGCTGAGGGTGATGGTGCAGGGACCATGGGGGTGGCCATGTAAGTCATAGAGCCACGGGATTGAATGTGGGGAGTGTGTGGAGGAGTCAAGAGTGACACCAGGGTTTTCATCTTTTGCGGTTGGACAAATAGTTTCCATCACTTGAGGTAGGAAAGCCTGTAGAAGAAACTATTGTTTTCATACCCATTTTGTATATGAAGAAACCTAGACACAGAGAAATTAATTTGGCTAAGATCACACACAGTAGAAATTGGTATAACGAGGACTCAGTAACTCAGAGGCTAACTCCAGAACTCATCTTAACTTTTAATATTAGACTGCTTCCCAGTATTCTTGACCCATTTTCCTGGAGTGCCAGTTATATTCAGATTATTTACAGGAAAATCATTGTGTTCATATTAAGCAGCATGGAGATATAGTTGGGGATAAAAAAAGTCACACTAATTTTTAAGATACAGCTGTTAAACACTTCAAATTATTTGTCAGGTTTTAACCCTGCTGTCCTCAGCTTCTCCATTCTTGTGTAATTCTCTTTTCTATGTTTTAAGGCATCTTGGTGAAGTTATTGTGAAATATTCTCATGTTTTTTATGAGTATTAAGTAAGCTCATATTCATCCCAGACAACATCAAAACAGTCACAGCAACATTGATGAAAATCTTGCTTTCTTTGGTTCTCCACACTGGATCCTCCCTTCAATATTTTTTCCTTCCTTTTTCTGGTTTGCACTCTGCTTGACTGGAAGCCTCAGCCAGGGTTGAAAGGACCTGTTCTTTATTATATGATGTGCTGCTGCTAAGATACTTCAGTAAATACTAGTGTGCTAGTTGATCATTTTGATCCTAAATATTGATAAGCAATCTGCCTTCTTTTATGACTAGTTCCCCTGAGACCTCCTGAAATTAGTTTGACAAGTCGAAGTCCCACTGATATCCTCGTCTCCTGGCTGCCCATCCCAGCCAAGTACCGGCGGGGCCAGGTGGTCCTGTACCGTCTCTCCTTCCGCCTGAGCACTGAAAACTCCATCCAAGTTCTGGAGCTCCCAGGGACCACTCATGAGCACCTCTTGGAAGGCCTGAAACCTGATAGTGTCTACCTGGTGAGGATTACTGCTGCCACCAGAGTGGGGCTGGGAGAGTCTTCAGTGTGGACCTCACACAGGACACCCAAAGCTACAAGTGTGAAAGGTAAATGTGGACTATTAAGGAAGAATAACACAGTATCTTTCTTCTTTGTCTTATCTAACTTAGGTTTATATTTTTAAATTTTGTCTCAAAAATTAAAATATTCCATAGATCATGGGTTTAATTGAAAACAATTTAAACTTTTGGTTCAGATCAGATCAGTCGCTCAGTTGTGTCCGACTCTTTGCGACCCCATGAATCTCAGCACGCCAGGCCTCCCTGTCCATCACCAACTTCTGGAGTTCACTGAGACTCACATCCATCGAGTCAGTGATGCCATCCAGCTATCTCATCCTCTGTCATCCCCTTCTCCTCTTGCCCCCAATCCCTCCCAGCATCAGAGTCTTTTCCAATGAGTCAACTCTTCGCGTGAGGTGGCCAAAGTACTGGAGTTTCAGCTTTAGCATCATTCCTTCCAAAGAAATCCCAGGGCTGATCTCCTTCAGAATGGACTGGTTGGATCTCCTTGCAGTCCAAGGGACTCTCAAGAGTCTTCTCCAACACCACACTTCAAAAGCATCAATTCTTGTGCTCAGCCTTCTTCACAGTCCAACTCTCACATCCATACCTGACCACAGGAAAAACCATAGCCATGACTAGACGAACCTTTGTTGGCAAAGTAATGTCTCTGCTTTTGAATATGCTATCTAGGTTGGTCATAACTTTCCTTCCAAGGAGTAAGCGTCTTTTAATTTCATGGCTGCAGTCACCATCTGCAGTGATTTTGGAGCCCAGAAAAATAAAGTCTGACACTGTTTCCACTGTTTCCCCATCTACTTGCCATGAAGTGATGGGACCAGATGCCATGATCTTTGTTTTCTGAATGTTGAGCTTTAAGCCAACTTTTTCACTCTCCTCTTTCACTTTCATCAAGAGGCTTTTTAGTTCCTCTTCACTTTCTGCCATAAGGGTGGTGTCATCTGCATATCTGAGGTTATTGATATTTCTCCTGGCAATCTTGATTCCAGCTTGTATTTCTTCCAGTCCAACGTTTCTCATGATGTACTCTGCATATCTATGCTTAATTTGCACATCCTTCAAAGATACATGGGTCCATATTATACAGAGTGAAGTAAGTCAGAAAGAGAAAGATAAATATTGTATATTAACACATACATATGGAATCCAGAAAGATGGTATGGAATAATTTATTTGCAGGGCAACAGTGGAGAAACAGACATAGAACACAGACTTAGGGACGTGGGGAAAGGGGAGGAGAGAATGAGCTGTATGGAGAGAGTAACATGGAAACTTACATTACCATATGTAAAATAGATAACCAGCAGCAATTTGCTATATGTCTCGGGTAACTTGAAACAGGAGCTCTGTATCAACCTAGAGGGGTGGGATGGGGAGTGAGATGCGAGGGAGGTAAGAGAGAGGGAATATATGTATACCTATGTCTGATTCATGTTGAGATTTGACAGAAAACAGCAAAATTCTGTAAAGCAATTACTTCAATTAAAAAATGAATTAAAGGAAGATACATGGGTCTAAATCAAATTGAATTACCAAGTTATTTATTAATAGAGGCCTAATTAACTCCTGTGCTGGCACAGCCGCCACACTCAATGCAAAGAAATAGAACAGTCAATTTTTCTGGGCTCCAAAATCACTGCAGATGGTGATTGTAGCCATGAAATTAAAAGACGCTTACTCCTTGGAAGGAAAGTTATGACCAACCTAGACAGCATATTAAAAAGCAGAGACATCACTTTGTCAACAAAGTAGTCAAGGATGTGGTTTTTCCAGTGGTCATGTATGGATGTGAGAGTTGGACTATAAAGAAAGCTGAGCACCGAAGAATCGATGCTTTTGAACTATGGTGTTGGAGAAGACTCTTGAGAGTCCCTTGGACTGCAAGGAGATCCAACCAGTCCATCCTAAAGGAAATCAGTCCTGGGTGTTCATGGGAGGAACTGATGTTGAAGCTGAAACTCCAGTGCTTTGGCCACCTGATGCGAAGAGCTGACTCATTTGAAAAGACCCTGATTCTGGGAAAGATTGGGGGCAGAAGGAGAAGGGACACAGAGGATGAGATGGTTGGATGGCATCACCAACTCAATGGACATGAGTTTGGGTAAACTCCGGGAGTTGGTGATGGACAGGGAGGCCTGGCGTGATGCAGTTCATGGGGTCTCAAAGAGTCGGACATGACTGAGTGACTGAACTGAAATGAATCAGTATCACTATCATATATTTTTAAACAAATCATCAATTTAATAGAAAGATCATAGTACTAGGAAGTTCCAGACCCTTTTCCTCTTTTACTAATGTGGAGTGTAATGTGACTGGGCTTTTTGTTGTTAATTGATTAATCACAATTAGATGGTCAAAATTAGGAAATACGTATGACTGATTCATTTTGATATTTGGCAAAAACAACAAAATTCTGTAAAGTAATTATCCATCAAATAAAAAATAAATTTTATAAAATTACAAAATACATATTGCTTCTTTGAAAAAACTTAAAATCCACAAATATAATTTTGTTCTTATTTATATATTGGATTGGCCAAAAAGTTCATTTGGGTTTTCATACACTGTTATGGAAAAACCCAAACTTTTTGGCCAACCCCATACCTTAGTTTTTTTTTCTGTAGTATCTTATACTTTTAATTCTGTCTCAAAGTTTAATATCGTTGTGTAATTTTTAATATGAAGGGCAAATGTAATTATTGGAATTGAACTTTTATGCAGTTGTTGATTTAGAATGGAGAGCTCTCCACTCTCCTGTGTTTTCATGTGAATTAGGAGTTTTCTTACACATACACATCTGGTGAATTTTTGTAGCCCCTAAATCTCCAGAGTTACATTTGGAACCTCTGAACTGTACCACCATTTCTGTGAAGTGGCAGCAAGATGCTGAGGATACAGCAACCATTCAAGGCTACAAGCTGTACTACAAAGAGGAGGGGCAGCAGGAGCACGGACCCATTTTCTTAGATACCAGTGGCCTTCTCTACACTCTCAGTGGTTTAGGTGAGTGAACCTGTATAGTGCTTTTCCTTTTTTCCTTCCTCTCTGACCATTTGGGAGAAAAAGTTATTGGATATAAGGCAGAATCACTGACTTAGTGATAAAAAGAAAAGAAGTGACTTTACTACCTCACTGTGTGTATTCTACTGCATAAGTCATTCAGTGGTCCTTGACTCACCGCTGAGTGACTCAGCACAATGTCACAAGTGCTCAGTCATTCAGTCGTGTCTGACTCTTTGCAATCCCATGGACTGCAGCCCGTCAGGCTCCTCTGTCCATGGGATTCTCCAGGCAAGAATACTGGAGTGGGTTGCCATTTCCTCCTCCAGGGGATCCTCCCAACCCAGGGATCGAACCTGGGTCTCCCGCATTGCAGGCAGATTCTTTACCATCTGAGCCAATGTATCTTTCTATCTTCTCGCCAGCACTGGGCATCTGACTTTCTTTCTGAAGTTCACTTCTGGTGGAGTGATATACTGATCTCACTCTTGTGATCTATTCTTGTGACTGTATGGTGGATGTAGAATAGAAATGTGAAAATAGCAATATTGTTATGCCAGATGATCAGATTAACTTAGAAATTGCCTGAGAGACATAAAGAGCAAATTAATGGTTACCAGTGTGGTGGGGAGAGGCACTATGGGGTAGGGGAGAGAAGGGTATAAAAATTATTGGGTGTAAGACAGGCTCTAGTATTATGGTACAACATGGGGAATATAGCCAATATTCTGTAATAATTGTAAATGGACTATAAGATTTAAAATTGTATTAACAAATAAATAACCAAATTAAAAAAAAAAAAGAAATTGCCTAAGAGTTCTCTATATTATTTTGCATGTGTAAAAAATATGTAAATTATGTACAAAATAACGCTGTTACATATGAATCATGTAACTGTAAATATTTATTGTATGTAGTTCTAACACAGAAACACTCAAGAAAAAAACCCTTAATTTTATGTTTGGGTTCATCAGAGTTCTGAAAGATACTGTTTTATTCGCTATTCATCCTATCTTTGCACAGTGAAAGGGTTTTGTTATGTAAACATGTTTAGTAGATGGTATAATAAAGACACTTACAACTACAATAAATGCATGAGTATAAACAGATACTCAAGGTGTAGACTGCACACTTAGCTGTTTGTTGCTCATGAGTAGATTTTTACCCTTAAGCACAAAGCAGCAAGTTTATGATCATCAGCTGAATTCCTACTGGATTATTACAGCCCCTTCTGCACATACTGGACATTTACAAGCACTCTGGCTTTCCCCATCACAGACCACCCTTTGGTGTGCGGGCAGGAAGGAGGCATAGTGGTCCCATCCAGGAAGGCTTCATTTCCCTGGCCTTGCAGCATTAGACCAGAGTCCCTGTGAGTAAGAAGCAGTGGTGCAAATCTCTTTTCAGACCCAAGGACACAGAACCCCACCCTCCAGTTCTTGGCAGTAGTTTCCCAGATGGCATTTTGCTTGTAATCTTGTTGTTTTGGATTTTAATTGAATCTGTATTAGGTTAAATAAGTTTCACAGTTGATCCCTGTCATGCAGCTTTATAAAGGATGAGAAGTTACATATGTTCCAGGGGTGACCTTCCTTAAGCCATTGATGCTCAGATGACATTAGCCCAACCTACTGCCAAGCACTCAGAAGCAGTTATCTCTAGCCATGCTTTCTCAGGGTGCCTTCCCTTTCCGTAGGCATGTCATTTCATCTGGAAAACTTTAGTCAGTATCAAGTAAGAAACGGGCTTTGAGACAATTGTTGATGAAAAATCATACATCAAGCTTAATACCTCCAATTTCTTCACTGATAGTTTAGAAATATAAATACACTGAAGATACAAAACAGGAGATTCTTAGAGCAATCTTCTTGAACATATTAGTAGCTTATTCTAAACAGATGAGTAATTTATTGGAAAAAAAAGTAATGCTCTGCTTGTGAAAAGTTTAAAGAAACATTTTATTAAAACTTTGCCAATTAAAAACAGTTCTTTAAAATTTAATTTTTTTCTGCAGATAGCATACATTTATATATATATATAAGATCCATTGATTTTTGTTAAAATCTTTTATAATCTCTATATAATAGCTTTCGTCCTATAAACCTTTATTTCTTCCTGTGTTTTAAAAATAAATTGCATATGTTTACTGCCTGCGTTTTTTTATGGTATGATCCTTTGCATATGCCATTTGGGGTAATTCAGTTAAAATCATTTTATAGTGTATAAAAATAGGAAATGATTCTGTTATAGTCCATATACCCCATCTGTTAAAATAGCCCCATGTTTCCCGACTGGAGTTAGACTGAGTAGCTGGAGTAATTGCAGTGCAGGGTGGCAGAGGACTTTGTCATAGCTTTAGAGCTTTCTTGTTAGAGGCACGTTCCATACCCCTGGAGTTTCAGGGACAGAGCTGGAATGGTTGACTGCCAGGGATGCAGTTGTACAGATTCACACATTGTACAGCTGTTAACTAGATCACCTTTAAGATGCCTTCTAATTTTTAGAGTCCTGGGATCCCATTTTCCTTTTCTTAAAAGTCACCGTGGGGCCTAGCCCAGCTTATAGCAAGCGAATGGGTTTACCCAACTAAGCAACCAAGTGTTAACAGCTTTCACTCCTTTCCTTCTTACTTTTGGCTGTTGGGGGTGGGCAGTATCTTCTGTTAACTGGACAGCTGACCATCTGTGATCATTTTTAGCGTGAGCATCTGGCAGTAGCTGCCTGTTTAACAGCTAGTGAGATGTCTAAAGGGCAGTAGGTTAAGGGAACACTATCTATGTCTTACATGGCAAATACTTGCTTTTATTGAGCTTCTGCACATTAAAGATACTCTAACTGGAACTAGATTTACTAAGTGGGCTTGGAAATGAAATTTAAATGCTTTTGTTTGCTGATTCAATGTCAGTTTGAGTAGCAAACTAAGGTCTCAAAATTTCATTTTCATACTAATCCCCTTTCTGATGCCCTTTTTGTTCAATTTCTGATAATTAAGTTTTCATTAAAAAAGTATGTTACTGGGACATTCTGTCCGTAGTAATATATATAGTTCTTTGTTTCTGAAAAAAAGAAATAGGTGAAGGAGTTCATGTATTTCAGTTGCTGTAACAGTCATTTAAAATTCTTTTTTATGTAAGGCATTATAGCACTAGATTAAAAAAATGTAGCGAATGTGACCACTGCCTAAAACAAGAAGGATTAAACCAAGATTCAGTTGACTTGTCTAATTTTCTCCTCAATTTTTTCCCAAATCTGATTAACTAAATTTAATTGTACTTAATATTGAAAGTTATTTTAGAACATTTTACTCTAAACCCTCAAAGCTCCATTCCCTGAAATGTAGAATGTTTTCTTTTTAAAGCGGCTAAAAAGATTCTTGTATATTTGTTAGTGTGATATAAATTTTGTCAGAGCAGTGGAAGTATTTTAATGTTGCTAGTTTGTTCTGGTTTAATGGTTTTAAGATACACAGTTTGATTTTATTGGAATTGGTTTACTTTGGGGGAGTTGGATAAAAAGCACTGGGCTTGTGATTAAACGTTTATGTGATTTGTTCTAAATTGTGGTTTGTGGTTTTCTTCAAGATTTTGTTATCTTTGTAGTGATTATTTTCACTTCGGTTTTTTACCCCCTTGGCACTTTCAGTGTTTAGTTAGTTTTAAATAGAATTTTAAAATGTTTGTTTCATTCATCATACAATAAACCGAAGCAAAATTAATAGCACAGTTGTGCTCCCTGATAATAGGCTGATTGGAATAATTTGTTCCTCTTTTATTGTCTGTTTATTTCAGAAATTGGCTTCACATTCTGAAGTTAGAGTTTCTAATCACAAGAGGACTTTTTATAAGCTGATTGTCAGAAACTGTTCTTAATTGTTTTGTCTGTGTAGAAGAAATTGAAAAGGGGAGGATTACTTATATAGTGCTATTTTAGTTTAGCATTTAGGACACTGATACTAGATCATCTTTAGCTTCTATTTTGTCAAAGAATTTGTGCTATTAAATATTTCACAGCAAGCCTGATTAGTGAGCAGGTTTTTTACACCAATTGTAAAGATCTAAAATATTCAAAATCACACCTTCAAAACTTAGAGATCTCTTTTTGAGAAATCTAAAGTTAGAACTTTATGGGAAATAACTTCATGGGAAAAGGATGGGGAAACAGTGGAAACAGTGTCAGACTTTATTTTTCTGGGCTCCAAAATCACTGCAGATGGTGACTGCAGCCATGAAATTAAAAGACGCTTACTCCTTGGAAGGAAAGTTATGACCAACCTAGATAGCATATTCAAAAGCAGAGACATTACTTTGCCAACAAAGGTCCGTCTAGTCAAGGCTATGGTTTTTCCAGTGGTCATGTATGGATGCGAGAGTTGGACTGTAAAGAAAGCTGAGCGCTGAAGAATTGATTTTTTTGAACTGTGGTGTTGGAGAAGACTCTTGAGAGTCCCTTGGACTGCAAGGAGATCCAACCAGTCCATTCTAAAGGAGATCAGTCCTGGGTGTTCTTTGGAAGGACTGATGCTAAAGCTGAAACTCCAATACTTCGGCCACCTCATGCAAAGAGTTGACTCATTGGAAAGACTCTGAAACTGGGAGGGATTGGGGGCAGGAGGAGAAGGGGACGACAGAGGATGAGATGGCTGGATGGCATCACCGACTCGATGGACTTGAGTCTGAGTGAACTCCCGGAGTTGGTGATGGACAGGGAGGCTTGGCGTGCTGCGATTCATGGGGTCACAAAGAGTCGGACACTACTGAGCGGCTGAACTGAACTGAAAGTTAGAACTGCCAACTCTAGGAGTAGGAGTCTCCAGAAACAGTCCCTGGTTAATGATGTAATTTTTTTAATTGTAGGAAATTTGCTGTACAGTGTTGTGATGGTTTCTACCATACAGCAACACAAATGTAGTTTTCAAGTCCATTAGCCATTTTTTGTAGAAGCATGATAAAATTAAGTTAGATTTCTGGGTGTTATCTTGCCCTATGGTACTGATAGAACAGGGTTTGGTTGTGGGGCTACATATCTCATGAAAGAAAATAGAGAACTAGCACTAGTGAGCCAAATTGATCTAACCAGAGGAAGTTGTAATCTTTCCTTTCATCAAGGCAGAACAAGATTTTGTGGCATGATGATCAGAGACAGTTCATTGTGAACCTTACTATAATAGAGATTTTGTTTTTAGGAGAATTAGAATCATTAAATGGCACCCCACTCCAGTACTTGTGCCTGGAAAATCCCATGGATGAAGGAGCCTGGTGGGCTGCAGTCCATGCGGTCGCTAGAAGTAGGACACGACTGAGTGACTTCACTTTCACTTTTCACTTTCATGTATTGGAGAAGGAAATGGCAACCCACTCCAGTGTTCTTGCCTGAAGAATCCCAGGGACCGGGGAGCCTGGTAGGCTGCTCTTTATGGGGTTGCACAGAGTTGGTCACGACTGAAGTGACTTAGCAGCAGCAGCAGCAATTTATGACATATGGAAGTCACATTTTTAAAGCAAGCCTAAGTCTTTTCAGAGACTGTATTCCCTCACCCCTCTCAGCCAAGGAAGGCTTAGATAACACTCAGAAAATCTTTAAAAGTATGCTCCAGGTGAAAATCCGTATGATGTGGTTGGTCTGCATGTTTCTGACTGCATCACTTAAGATGGAGTAAAAAAGACATGATATTGTATAACAAAATCTTCCTAATGGTGAATAATTTCAGTTGTATAATTCTGTACTGACTTTTAGTGTATAAATTCATTTCAGATAATATGGTGCTTTGATACCAACTACTAGCCCAAATACCGTTACAGATGTCAGGAGTCTTTCACTGCTGAAGTAATGTATCAACAACAACATAAATATCATTAACTATTCTGTCCAGATTAGCTTTGACTTCGTAATGCAGCACTCGTTTCTATGAGATCATTTTGCTTTTATTTGTTAACAGACCATGTTTAGGATTGGTGTAAACATTCCATTAACATTATTGCTGTCATTTACCACAGGCAAGATCTTTGAGGACATAGCCTCGCATTTTTTGTCTCTCTTCAGTTCTTCCTGTGCTTTACCACAGGTAATTCTCACTTTTAGTAGAAAAAGTTGCTCTGAACAGTATCTGATTACATTCTTTTATTGTTTCTTTTCAAATAATTACAAAATAAGTTCATTTAACTGAAGTCAGTAGACTTCTTAAAGGAATGATCTTTGGAAACCACCTACTATGTAGGCCATAAAATTGACTATGAGTACAAATTAAAGGGAACATTTAAAAGTGTTGCATTTCACTTCCTTCATTGTTAAGTATCTCTTAAGTTATCATTTTTTAATTTTGTGTTTAATTTGTTATCAAGACAAAACATGTTGACAGTTAGAGACTTTAGGGAATAGTGAAATATTTTTTCCTAATTTACTGAGAGTGAAAATCTTAAAAATTTCCTTCTCTGTACTGTCCAATAATGCCACATATGATTGATACTCAGATCACATTTTAGAACCTTAATACTTAAATTAAAAAAAAAAAAAACTTAAAAAAACCTGTTGCTCAAAAGAAATGGGAGCTTCCACGTCTAAAACATCCCATTACTAAAAAAAATACTGTTTCATTAAGACAATAAAAAAGATTTTTGTTTGACAATTTGCAACTACCTCTAACTAAAGACAGAATGTTTGTAGGTTAATGAAACTGTAAAAACTATACAAAAGTTACAGTTAATCATCTGTTTATCTTTTCTTAAATTCTTTTTCTTGGATGAAAGGTAATCTTCCATTTTAAAATATTTTTTATACTCTCTGGACAAAATTAGAGACCTATACTTTCTGTTTGGAAAAAATCTTGCTCAGCTGTTAAGTCTTAACTCTTCTGGGAGTATTTTTGTGATCCCAAATGGAATCAGGCTTTCCAGTAGTACATCATGTACAATACACTGGTACAGAAGCACTTGGCACTGACAGAGGAAAAGCATCAGATGACAAAGTTTCGTGTCTACTGCCTCAATTTAACTTACAAGTTCCACAGTTTATTAACAGATCCTGGTTGTTTGCCTCAATAGAGATAATAATAATAGTTGTTTTAGAATGTTAGGAAGATTAAGTAACATAATACACATAAGAGTTAACATTGCATTGTAAATTGCATTGTAGGTCCTCAACAAATGTTAGCTGTCATAACTGTTTTTAAAATGGTTCTTCTCCCATTTTAAATCTTCTCCTAGGATAGAGTCTGAAAATCTGGATTTAAAAAAAATTTTTTCCCATGTTACCTTCCATGATCATTAGATGTGGAAACCACTACTTCTTGAGCTTTAATATGTGTATGAATTTACCCAGGAACCTTGTTAAAATTTACTATGTCTGGGTGAAGCTGGAAATTTTTGTATTTCTGCCCATTTTGAGAAGCAAGGGTCTAGACCAGGACTAGGCAGATTTTCTCTGTAATGAGCCAGATAGTAAATATTTTAGGCTTTGTGGGTGCTATGAGCTGAATGTTTTATGTTCCCACCAAATTCATATGGTGAAACTCTAATCCCTAATGTGACTATATTTGAAGACATAGCCTTTGAAAGTGTGATAAATGTTGAATGAGGTCATGAGTGTGAGGCCCTAATCTAATAAGGCTGGTGTCCTTATAAGAAGAGGAAGAAATACCAGAGTGCTCTCTCCATCAGGAGATAGTGAGAAAGTAACAGTCTAGAAGCCAGGAAGAGACTTCTTATCAGACATAGACTCCTGCCACACGTTGATCTTGGACTTCCCAGTCTCCAGAACCTTGAGAATATAATTTCTATTGTTTGAGCCATCCAGTCCATGGCATTTTGTCATGGCAGCCTACACAGATGAATACAGTGGGCCATATGGTCTCTTCCACAAATGCCTGACTCTGGCACTATAGCACAAAGCAGCACAGAAAAGTCATAAACGTATGGATGTTGGTTGTGGTCCAATAAAGGTTTATTTATGGAAACTGAAATTTTTAAAAAATATTTATTTGTCTGTAGTGGGTCTTAGTTGTGGCACCTGGGATCTTTGGTCTTCATTGCAGCATGCAGACTTTCTAGTTGCTGCATTCAAACTCTTAGTTGTTGCATGCGAACTCTTAGTTGGGATATGTGGAGTCTAATTCCCCAACTAAGGATCAAACCCGGGCCCCCTGCATTGGGAGCATCTTAGCCACTGGACCACCAAGGAAGTCCCTGGAGACTTAAATTCGAGTTTCATGTAATCTTTGATGTGTCATAAAATATTGTTTAAAATTTTTTTCTGACCACTCAAAAATGTGAAAACCATTTTTTAGCTGGCAGGTTACCCAGAGGCAGTAGGCCATGTTGCTATGGTTTGGCAATTCCAGGTGTAGACTTGATAGTCTTTGCTCTTCAAAATGTGGTCCCAGGATCAGCAGCATAATTTGAAATTTTATTTAAATGTTGAATTTCAGGTTCCCCATCCCTTCCCCAGATCTACTGAATCAGAGTCTCCACTTTAACACAATTACTAGGTGACTAGTATGTACATAAAAGTGGAAACACTGGTACCTAGTACAGTAATATTTTTCTTAAATAGCCATGTTAGTTTTTTATAACTTAATAACTCTTAGTTCTAGTTTGTTATTCTTGTTGGAAATCTTCATAAATTTATTTTTGTGCCTTCTAGATGCCTATAATTGTCAGGCCAATGATAGTTTTTAATTTTGTTACTGCTGAACCTCTGTTTAGTCCATGTTTATTGTGCTTTTTATTGTTTACCTTGTTTCCAGTCACATTTCCCCATACTTCTCAGCTTGTTGATGTTGTTCAGTTGCTGAGTTACGTCCGACTGTTTGTGGGTCGCAACAGCAACTCTTCAGCTGCAGCTCATGAACTGCAGCTCTCCAGGCTTCCCTGTCCTTCACTATCTCCTGGAGTTTGCTCAGACTCATGTCCATTGAGTCAGTAATGCCATCTAACCATCTCATCCGCTGTTGCCCCTTCTTCTCCTGCCCTCAGTTTTTCCCAGCATCAAGGTCTTTTCCAGTGAGTCGGCTCTTTGCATCAAGTGGCCAAAATATTGGAGCTTCAGCTTCAGCATGAGTCCTTCCAATGAATATTCAGGGTTGATTTCCTTTATATAATAAGGAAAATGTGACCTTCATGGTTATCATCGTTCAGTCAGTACATTTCTTCCCAAACATCCAAGGAGTGGATGAGTCACAGGCTCTCACGTATAATCTTGTAGTTTGAGCCCTATATTCCTATATTTTGTTTGCCACTGAGTACTCCTTCACAGATTCATTTTCTGATTCTCAAATATTTACCAAGTTCACCATGTGGTGGTCCCTACGTTAGAACCCAACCATATTTAATGTAGACAGATCATACATTTGGGGAACTTAGGAGGAAGAATAATAATTACATACGCAATTAAAATAAGGTGTGATGAACTCCTTGATAGCGGAAGTCAGATCGCTGCTATGGCATTTGACAGGAACCTCAGACCTAATTGAGGGATAAAATGGGGATGGCTTTCAGTAAGAGAACATTTGTGTTGAGATCTAAAGGAAGATCTCAGCCAGGCAAAGGTGCTGGGGCAGATACAGTTCATGGGGGTCTGATAAAATAATATAAAATAGGTTAAAGCAATATAAAAATATACTATAGATACAGGGTCTTTAATAGACCTCTTGTGACCCCATGGACACCAGGCTCCTCTGTCCATGGGATTTTCTAGCCAAGAGTACTGGAGTGGGTTGCCATTTCCCTCTCCAGGGAATCTTCCTGACCCAGGGATCGAACCCAGGTCTCCCACATTGTAGACAGATGCTTTACCATCTGAGCCACCAAGGAAGTCCCATGCAAATAAAGGGTTCTGAAACTCCAGCTTCATAGCTTCTGGGTAAAGTTACCTTTGCAAAGAGGGGATAGCAGAACCCTGGAAGTACTCAAGGAATGCTGGAGTTTATGTGGGTTAGCCAGGAGGTGAGGAGGAACTAAATGTGTTCTGGAGGAACTAAAATGTTACTATGACCAGAGTGAAATGGGAGAGGAAAGCTCCTGGTAAGGCATGTGAGGGAATTCCAGCTTTATCCTTAGGGCAGTGTGAAGCCATGAAATGATTTTAAGTAAGCAAGTGGCCTGATTAGGTTCATGTTTAGAAATATCTTTCTGTTGCAGTGTGTGGAATATAATATAGAGAAATGAGACACAAATCAGCTTAGAACTTACTTCTTCCCTTAAAGAGGAAATTTTGTGAACTTTCTTTTCACTTTCTGATTCGGAAATGTTATAAATATCTGTACTCCCAAGTTTGCTCTAGACCCTACTATACATGGCAATTTTCATGTACACAAACAGTAAATTAAAATTCCTTTAGAAAACAGCTTATTCTGTTGCTTTAAATCACTTTACACAAGGTTCAGTGGTCAAGAATCTGCCTGCTAATGCAGGAGACTCAGGTTTGATCTCTGGGTCAGGAAGATCCCCTGGAGAAGGAAATGACAACCCACTCCAATATTCTTGCCTGGGAAATCCCATGAATAGAGGAGCCTGGAGAGCTATAGTCCACAGGATCATAAAAGAGTCAGACACTGCTGCTAAGTCTCTTCAGTCATGTCCCACTCTGTGCGACCCCATAGACAGCAGCCCACCAGGCTCCCCCATCCCTGGGATTCTCCAGGCAAGAACACTGGAGTGGGTCGCCATTTCCTTCTCCAGTGCATGAAAGTGAAAAGTGAAAGTGAAGTTGCTCAGTCGTGTCCGACTCTTAGCGACCCCATGGACTGCAGCCTGCCAGGCTCCTCTGTCCATGGGATTTTCCAGGCAAGAGTACTGCACTGGGGTGCCATTGCCTTCTACTTAGTGACTGAACAACAAGCAACAGCTGTAACAACAACAAGCAACAATTGTAAAAATCTGATATTCACCAGATCAGCAAATTTGGAAATTTTTACTGTGCAGACCCTCTTCAAAAGTCATTTACAAAATATTAGGTAATATTGATCACATATCTGAAAAACAAACTATTTTAACATATAAGGGGGAAGGTATTTGAACCTTTGGCTCATGCCTGTCTTTAAGCCAGTTCCATAACTGTCTTAAAGTGTTCTAATTTATCCTTCGTTTTGATTGAGGAAACTCAGGAGACATCTTGTCATAAATCTAATGACATATTCTGTCCCCTGAGAAAGCCTAGTCTTGATTTGGTCAGTAACTGTTACAGTGCCAATTAGATGATCAGAGAAATAAAGGAAATACAACCATGGATTCCATAAACCCATTACACAAACTGTTCTTTGAATCCACAGCATGAAGCCAGGAGCATTTAGTAGTCACTCAAATGGAGAATATTTTTTAACTCACTCAGCTGCTATTATTGAGCTTTATTATGGGCCCTGAGAGTTGCAGTACTCTTTGTAAAGCATTCATTTTAGCACTGTGTGAATACAGTGAGTACAGTGTTTTATGGAACTTATTAGGTCTTGGATAAAGAGGCTCCTATGAGCTATGGAATGAGGTTCGTGACATTGTACAGGAGAACAGGGATCAAGACCATTCCCATAGAAAAGAAAAGCAAAAAAGCAAAAATGGCTGGGGAGGCCTTACAAATAGCTGTGAAAAGAAGAGAAGCGAAAAGCAAAGGAGAAAAGGAAAGATATACACATCTGAATGCAGAGTTCCAAAGAATAGCAAGAAGAGATAATAAAGCCTTCTTCAGCGATCAATGCAAAGAAATAGACGAAAACAACAGAATGGGAAAGACTAGGGATCTCTTTAAGAAAATCAGAGATACCAAAGGAACATTTCATGCAAAGATGAGCTCGGTAAAGGACAGAAATGGTATGGACCTAACAGAAGCAGAAGATATTAAGAAGAGATGGGAAGAATACACAGAAGAACTGTACAAAAAAGCTCTTCATGACCCAGATAATCACAATGGTGTGATCACTGACCTAGAGCCAGACATCCTGGAATGTGAAGTCAAGTGGGCCTTAGAAAGCATCACTATGAACAAAGCTAGTGGAGGTGATAGAATTCCAGTTGAGCTATTCCAAATCCTGAAAGATGATGCTGTGAAGGTGCTGCACTCAATAGGCCAGCAAATTTGGAAAACTCAGCAGTGGCCACAGGACTGGAAAAGGTCCGTTTTCATTCCAATCCCAAAGAAAGGCAATGCCAAAGAATGCTCAAACTACTGCACAATTACACTCTCTCACATGCTAGTAAAGTAATGCTCAAAATTCTCCAAGCCAGGTTTCAGCAATATGTGAACCGTGAACTTCCTGATGTTCAAGCTGGTTTTAGAAAAGGCAGAGGAATCAGAGATCAAATTGCCAACATCTGCTGGATCATAGAAAAAGCAAGAGAGTTCCAGAAAAGCATCTATTTCTGCTTTATTGACTATGCCAAAGCCTTTGACTGTGTGGATCACAATCAACTGTGGAAAATTCTGAAAGAGATGGGAATACCAGACCAGCTGATCTGCCTCTTGAGAAATTTGTATGCAGGTCAGGAAGCAACAGGTAGAACTGGACATGGAACAACAGACGGGTTCCAAATAGGAAAAGGAGTTCGTCAAGGCTGTATATTGTCACCCTGTTTATTTAACTTATATGCAGAGTACATCATGAGAAACGCTGGACTGGAAGAAGCACAAGCTGGAATCAAGATTGGCGGGAGAAATATCAATAACCTCAGATATGCAGATGACACCACCCTTATGGCAGAAAGTGAAGAGGAACTAAAAAGCCTCTTGATGAAAGTGGAGAGTGAAAAAGTTGGCTTAAAGCTCAACATTCAGAAAACGAAGATCATGGCATCCGGTCCCACCACTTCATGGCAAATAGATGGGGAAACAGTGGAAACAGTGTCAGACTTTATTTTTCCTGGGCTCCAAAATCACTGCAGATGGTGACTGCAGCCATGAAATTAAAAGACGCTTACTCCTTGGAAGGAAAGTTATGACCAACCTAGATAGCATATTCAAAAGCAGAGACATTACTTTGCCAACAAAGGTTCATCTAGTCAAGGCTATGGTTTTTCCAGTGGTCATGTATGGATGTGAGAGTTGGACTGTGAAGAAGGCTGAGCACCGAAGAATTGATGCTTTTGAAGTGTGGTGTTGGAGAAGACTCTTGAGAGTCCCTTGGACTGCAAGGAGATCCAACCAGTCCATTCTGAAGGAGATCAGCCCTGGGATTTCTTTGGAAGGAATGATGCTAAAGCTGAAACTCCGGTACTTTGTCCACCTCGTGCGAAGAGTTGACTCATTGGAAAAAACCCTGATGCTGGGAGGGATTGGGGGCAGGAGGAGAAGGGGACGACAGAGGATGAGATGGCTGGATGGCATCACTGACTCGATGGACGTGATTCTGAGTGAACTCTGGGAGTTGGTGATGGACAGGGAGGCCCGGTGTGCTGCAATTCATGGGGTCGCAAAGAGTCAGACACGACTGAGCGACTGATCTGATCTGATCTGATGCTTTCTTGGGGCTGGTCTCTTGGGCTCTACTAGGAGGCTTATAACACAGAAGCTCTTTGGCTTTGCATATCAGTTGAACTCCATTTAGAAATTACTGAAAATGAGCTGCAGTTACCATTAAATTAGTGTAAATTAATTACCAGCAAATCAGTTGCAAAATTGAAACCATCCCCACAACATTCAGTTTTGACTTGTGTGAGTTCTTATAACTCCTCATGAAGACATTGCCTGGAAGATAGTGCCAGTTAGAAATGCAAATTTTCTGATGTTAAGGTTAATACAATACACATTTTTCTCAGAAGTTTCTGTGTGTGTTCTCTGTTACTCCCTATTACTTTTAAAATGAAAAAATTAGGATATATTAATCTAATGCACATACTCACCAGGCGCTGGATTGGACATAAGGAACCTGAATGTAAGATGGCATGTCTGCCTCCAAAGTGTTTAACTTCAGCCTAGAGGCCCTATCAGCGTTTATAGGAAAATGTGCTGATAAAATTGAGATGTGATCAGAGTATTTGGTAAGCATGAAGGATAAATGACTAATTTTACTATATGACGAGAACTTCCCCAGTTGAAAAGTGGAGGAAAATCATTCCAATCATAGGAGCTCAAAATGTACAAAAAGATTAAAAGAAGTAGCTTCATTGGTTTGTTACGGCTAAATCATGGGTTGCATGGGTGGGAGTTGTGGAGACTAAAACCATGGAATTAACTAGGGCTGGTGTTTTAAGGACCCTGCATACCATAAAAAGTTATTTAGTCTTTGTCTTATATTGTATAATAAATAGTGAAGAGCCATCAAATTTTGAAGTGAGAAAATGACATGCCTTGTTTAGACACATAACTGGTAATGATACTGTAAAGGATAGATTTAGAGAATCAGTGAGCATGGGCCCAGGAGAGGGCTACCAAAGACAGGAAATCAATGAAATGGTTGTTGAAATAATCTAAAATAATAAGATAAACTAAAACAGTTCATTGGAGAGAAGGCAGGTGTGAAATTTTGGGGGCTTAGAACTTGACTCATTACATGTGGGCCTGATGGAAGACCTTCATGTATAGCTATTATGCCTAAGGGATCTATGAAAAGATGTACAACATCATTAGCCATTACAGAAATGCAAAGTAAAAAATTTTAACTGTAGTAGGATACCACTGCGTACACATTAGAATGACTAAAAAATTTGTAAATGTCAAAACTGCCAATAACAAATGCTGACATGGATACAGAACACCTAGAACTCATGCATTATTGTAGGAATGCAAAATGGTACAGCCACTCGGGAAAACAGTTCAGTGTGTCTTAATGAAGTTAAATATGCCTGTGCCATGTGACTCAGCCGTCCCATCCTACATGTTTACCCTAGAAAAATGAAAATGCATGTTCACACAAGAACCTATACACAAAATGTATAGCTCAATTTACTGTTCCCACAAACTGGAAACAGCAGTTGTCCTTCACTGGGTGAGTAAATAAACTGTGATATAGCCATATAGTTGAGTTACTCCTCAGCAGAGGAAAGCAATGAACTCTATGGCTACTTGCAGTAGTTTGTTGATGGATATCACTGGCATCATGCTGAGTGAAAGAATCCATTCTCAAAATACACTCTGTATTATTCCAATTATATGACATTCTTGAGAAGTCAAAACTATAGGGATGGAGAACAGATCAGTGATGGACATAAATTAGGGGTGGGAGCGGGGTTAACTACAAAGATGCAGCACGAGCCATTGATACTATGAAATTGTTCTGTTTTCTGATTGTGGTGGTGGTTGCATAAACCTGTACATGTGTTGAGTAGAACCATACACCACCAAAAGGTCAGTTTTTTCAATTTAAAATAGAAGAATGAGGGTCTTGAGACGAGATGGCCAGGGTTTGAATTCTAGCTGTCCTCACACTTGGTGTGATCTTGGTTAAGTTACTGTACCTCCATAAACCTCAATTTGCACAGTGTCCAGGATATTGAGGATTAAGTGTACTAGAACGTGCTGAACCCTCAACACAGTGCTCTTGTACATAGTAAGTGCTTAGTAGCTGTTAGCTGCTTATAAATCTAATTAGGTGAAGAGGAAGTTGGACTGATTTCTCAAGAGTCCTGAATGGATGATACCTCACTGCAGTAGAGCTTCAGGAGTAAGACCAGGTTTGGAAAAGTGGGAGATTATTTAGTTCAGTTTTGCTTGTATTGGGTTGAAAAGTTTGATATTCTGGTGGAGATGTCTCTAGGAGCTTAATATATGGTTTTGATTTCAGAAGATCTGAGATAGTGAATCACTGCTGTACAGTTTGGAGTTAAGCCTACGCACTGATGCTGTCCTGCTCCAAGGGACCCAACATTTTTTGTCTGAGCTACAAAGATTTGAGTGGAAGAAACCACTTGTCAGCATAATTGTAAAATGAAAGACATTTTCAGGAAATGTTTTTCCTGAAAGGTCATTTTCAGGAAAGTAAGGCACTTTCAACAAATCTCATTGAAATTTCAGATGAGATCATATCTATATTCTTAATTTGGTATAATTCTAAACATTTATCAGTTTTTTACTTGCTGCAAAAGATAAAGGAATTTTGATTAAGAAGGAAGCAAAAGGGATCAGGCAAATCATTGCTGCTTTATTATGGGAGAAATATAGCTAGCAAATTCCAAATTGTATTTTGAATTGTAGCAGATCACAGAGGATATTTTGCGCTCTTCAGTGTTTGAAAGCCATTTTTTAATTTTTTTGGTAACTCAGTTGAATGCAATAGCAATACTGTTATAATTTGTATTTCTGCCTCTTAAATTCAGAGGACTGCAGAGAGTGTTAAAATGACAATGCCCCATTAAAGAACAAATGCCTTTTACTCTTGTGCTGTATATTGCATTATCTTAAAATTGTATCAGTGGCACCTTATGGGATGTTACATTCAATTTTATTTCCCACTTTAGAAAAGATCATTTTGGTGAGAGAAAAGAAAGGGAGCAATAAATGCTTATATTTTCTTAAATATTTTTCTCCTTGTTTAAAAATTAAGGTTCAACTTTCCGTATCAAAACCAAAAAAAAATAATTGGGAAAAGAATTTTGATGGTTTTTCCTGGACTTTTATATGCTTAATCTTGAATAGTCATCACCTTTCGAAATACTCTAAAACATGAAAAGCTCTGTGAAAAACATCTGTCTTGTTATTAAATGAGGTGTAATTTGTGAACAAAAACCTTACTCCTTTTTTTTTTTTTTTTAAAGATAAAGCAAAGTTGTTTTTTTTCCAGGAACAAAATTGGTGCATTTGCCTAAATGGTCATCACTTTTGTAGGTTTGAAGTTGTTTTACTGCTTTAGCAGCTGTGTGTAAGTTTTCTAGCAGACAATAGTGGTGGGAAGGGGGGACTCGGTTGCATCTGGTTTCTCTTTGTAAAATGCCTGAAAAGTTGATATTTAGTACTTTTCTTGAGAAAGAGGTTCATTGGTAGAAGAACTTTTTTAGTACCTAAATTAGCTTGGTGTGTTTCATATGCCTATGTTTTGTTTTCTTAAAAAAAAAAAAAAAATGGGGAGAGAAAGAAAAGAATAAAGAAAATCATCTACCCTAAAACTGCATAGCACAGATAACCCTTTGACCTTTGGCACTGGGTAAAGATTTACAGTACTTGTGGAGCCTCACTTCTCATGCCTGACTGAAAAGAATCCTAAATAAAGTAAGGCCCCTGTGGAGATGGAGAAAATTAGCAGGGTAAGGAAGTTCCATTATTTCAAGTAGCTCTGTTTTGTTTTTTTTTTTTAACCAGTTTATGAAGTGAAATACCAATTGTGATATGTTTCCGGTTTTGAGTCTTATGTCACTTAAGTATGAGGTCTGATGTTACAGTAGTTAAAGAGTTGGGGATGCAGGAAGCAAAGTGTCTTTCTCCATTTCCTTCATTCTCAGCAAATATCCCTTCCTGCTGCCTTCCTCAAAGTAAATTTCCACCTGAAATTTCTTTAGGGCGATATCTCTTCTTTAGGGAAAGCAGAACAACAGAAAGCTTTAAAAAAAAATGCGCTATTGAAATACAGATGAGAATGGGAATTGCCAGTTGTTTCTTTCTCTGTATGTTAAGTGCTCGAGTTTTATTTCAGATATCAAATATAAAAAGTGTATGAGAACAAAATTAGTTCCATGGTTTGTCTCCCGAAAAAGTATTCTTAAAACTTTATTTTATTCAAGTATAGTTGATTTACACTGTTGTGTTAATTTCTGCTGAATGGCAAAGTGATTCAGTTTTATATATCACTTTGTCATTCTTTTTTAAAATATTCTTTTTCGTTATGGTTTATCACAGGGTACTGAATATAGTTCCCTGTGCTATACAGTTAGGACCTTGTTGTTTATCCATCCTGTATATAATAGTTTGTGTCTGCTAATCCCAAATTCCCAATCTATCCCTCCCCACAGAAAAAGAATTTTTAACTTCATTCCAAATGACACAAATTAAGATCTTTGAAGAAACTTTTACTATCTAATGATGTTTACATCTATTTAATAATTAACTAGCTTCTTTACATTGAATCTTTATGTATCTCTCTCCTAAAATATTCCAGTACTCTCTATAACCCTTTGTATTTATATTTTGAAGGTTGTTAAGTTTATCTTCTGTTACCTTTTCTGCTTCCTTTCTACATGTGCTAATAAAACCTCATTAAAATGGTAACAAATGAAAGCCATGTTTCCTTGGTATTAGGAAGACACTCATAATTTTTGATCAACTCTTGACTGTTTTATAGTGCAGAACATTCCCAGTGGTAATTTTATGAATGAAGGAAAAACTTCAGTAAGCCTTTTCTTCTTATTTTTAAAAATATGTAAAGCATGATAAAATGCTTTACATGAATTGCAAACAGTTTTCCTTCCAGAAGGGAAAACTCTTGTTGTAGGAAATTAAATTAGGGCTATCCATTAATTGTCAACCTTCAGACCACTCTGGAAATTTCTGGTCAATGTAAAGAATCTTTAGATGTGTGAGGTCTTTAAAAATCTAAGTAAGTTAAAGGAGAGAAGGTTTTTTAAATACCACATTAGCACATGAAAGAAACTTCAGAGTGAAGAGAAAAAAACATTTGCTGCATAGCAGTAATTATACTTGAGGGTTTTGTTTTTTGTTTTAAGCTTGTTCTTAAAAAAACTTAGTGCAAATGAAATGTTAAGCTTTGTACCAATTACACACACCGTGAGGTAGAGGGGAGCTATAAGACAGGCATTGCTGTAGGAAAATATTTTTATATCTTAACGCTTTAAAAGTATTTTTGTATGTTTCATAATGTATATAAAAGGACAGTCACATATGTATATATTATAAAGGGTGTATATGAGTATGCTTGCTAGAAAAAATTATTAATGAGTAAAATGAAAAAAATGTGGAGACCACTATTCTAAAATAGAGAATTGGTTATTTCTAAGTAACTACCCAAATTATGAAGCTTTACAACAAGAAGAGGAAATAGACATTATAATCAAATCACCATATGAATTATATTAATAATTGTAAGCTTTTGTAGGTGCTGTGGTAGAAAAGTATACAGAGTTGTAAGTTATAGGGAACACTATATAGTTTGCTAGTAAGGATCTGGTTACATTTCCCTGAGAAATTGATAATGAATTAAGATTAAAGGATAACAGAAGTTAACTAGGTGAAAGACCCGGATGGGATAATGAAAGATTTAAAGGAGGCATGGCATAAACCATAGTCATAGACTGAGAATCAAAACAGGCTAAATACTGGTATATTCCTATTTAAACAACTTGACTTATCATTTGATTTGGATAAGCTGCTGTGATATCATAATCCTGACAGAGTTTATTGATATTGTACTTTTCCATTTTGAGATGTTTGAACTCTTGAAAGATTTTGTATAATATCTCAGAATGTAGGCTGCCTTATAAGCAGAGGCTTCTTAAGATAGCATAACTCTATTGACACTTACTTATTATAGAAACTAGAGTGGATACTTCAGCTGAAGGTGAAAACGGCATCTTAGCTTTCTCAGCATGCCAGACGTTAACAATAACTTAGGAAATCTGTGCAGACAGTAGGCATCACATTTTGCCTGTTTATCACAGTTGATACATCTTTCCTGGTATAATATGTAAATATATCTAGCTTGACATTATTGAAAATTTATGTACCTCCTAACTTCCTTCTAAGGGAGATTTGAAGTAACTCAATATAGAAACACAGAATTCAACAAAATTAAAAAGAAATAGGTGATATAAGGCCAGAGTTAGTGAGGGTTTTGGATTAAAGAACCACTCATATTAATAGTGGGAGTATAAATTGATACACAGCTTTTCTAGAGATAATTAGGCAACTCCAAAAGCGGGTAGAATAATAAATACACACTCTTTTACCCAACAACTCCATTAACAGAACCTGCCATAAAAAGGTATTCTAAACATGCACAAACATTTAACCACAGAGATGCTCACTGTAGTATATGGGGTCATTTATAACTGTGAAAATCTGGAGAAAACTGAAATAGTCAGTTTTTTGTTGTTGTTTAGTCGCTAAGTTGTGACTCTTTGCGACCCCATAGACTGTAACCCTCCTGGCTCCTCTGTCTCTGGAATTTCCCTGGCAAGAATCCTGGAGTAGGTTGCCATTTCCTCCTCCAGGGAATCTTCCCGATTCAGGGACCGAATTGGTGTCTCCTGCTTGGCAGGCAGATTCTATACCGCTGAGCCACCTGGGAAGCACTACAGAGGTTTAATAAAATAAGCTATGGTACATCCATACAGTTTGAATAAATGTAGACATTAGAAAGAATTTTTTAGGATAATATGTAATAATATGAATAGTTATCCATAGTATATTAACTGAAAAAAATTATAAAGTACAAAATATACTGAATATGGGTGCATATGGATAGGAAATGGAAGGAAAAACATAACACTAGTGTTCACAGTGCTTATCTCTAGGTGCTAGTTTTAAGAATATTTTATTTTTATTTCTTCTTTTGGCTTGTCTGAGTTATATAAATTTTCTGTAATAGATATATTTTATCATAATGAGAAAAAACAGTACTTCATCTGGATGACCAAGTATGATGATTTTTAGTATGGTTTCCCTTTCTTGAATACACTCCCACTCTTTTCATAAAAATGGCCTTTTGTCTCAGAAGAAAAATCATGGCAGATGGGCCTTAATTCTGACCCTACAAAACTATAGAAACTACTTTGGAACACTCTTTTTCAAGGGCCCATTTCTCTATGCACATATCCACTCTGAGAAATTACAGTGATTGTTTCAATTGTATTAATTTTCTTTCAATCATATTAATTCTCTTTCCCATGTTGACTGAATTGCACACTTTATGGCCATGATTTCTTCGTTTACGCTGTTCTCAAGCTGTGTGTATTACAAATTGGCATTCCATTGTGAGTCGTTGAGAGTTAAGGAAAGAATCTGTATTTGCATTACTTATACACAGAATCTCAGATATTTCTGGAAATCTTTTAAGAACCTAAAACCGTATTGGTACTTTGCATTGTCTTGTCAGGCTAGAGTTCATTACAGACATTCATATGGATAAACGTAGATAAATAGATAATAGAGATAAAATTGCCCACTAAGAAAATTACACTGTTCTGGAGTTAGGAAAGCTTTTGAAACTATGTGAGTGTGTGAAAGTCGCTCCTGTGTCCGACTAGTTGTGTCCGACTCTTTGCAACCCCATGGGCTCTACAGTCCATGGAGTTCTCCAGGCCAGAATACTGGTGTGGGTAGCCATTCCCTTCTCCAGGGTATCTTCCCCAACCCAGGGATTGAACCCAGATCTCCTGCATTGCAGGTGGATTCTTTTACCAGCTGAGCCACGAGGGAAGCTCTATGAAATTTCAAACTATGAAAGCCCTATGTGAAACTATGAAATCTAACAAATTTGCAGTTACAAAAAATGTGGATTTTAAGATTTATTTCCCTTAATAAAACCAAAACCCTATGTTAAAGTCATAGTCTGACCTGTATAATAGTCTTTCCAAAAACATTTAGTCTGAATCTGACAATGAGGAAACAATTATTATAGATAAATCCAGATGTGAGATAGTCTGTAAAACATCTGGACAGGATTCTTCAAAGAATGTCATTGTTACGAAAGATAGGAAAAGGACAGGGAACAGTTCTAGATGAAGAAGCAGTGATCCTTAGTTGGATTTAGGAATTGCAGATGAGGGGTGTAAAGGGTATTATCAGTAGGAAATTTAAAAACAAACTATATATCAGATAAAATCGTGTTTTTGTTAAATCTACTGGATGTAATAATGGTATTGTAGTTATATAAGCGAGGATGTCTTTGTTCTCAGGGGAATCACGTTCAAGTATTTAGGTGGAAAGTATACTGATTACAAAAGAAAAACTGTGTATATGTATACTTGTACATATGCACATACAAATAAGAGAATAATAAATAAGAAAAATACATCAAAATGTTTAAAAAATAATTTAAAAGGTTAAAAAAGCACTGTGTGTGTTCAGTTGCTTCACTGTGTCCACCTCTTTGTGACCCTACAGGCTGTAGCCTACCAGGCTCCTCTGTCCATGGGATTCTCTAAGCAAGAATACTGGAATGGGTTGCCATGCCCTCTTCCAGGGGCTCTTCCCAACCCAGAAATTGAACCCATGTCCCCTGCATTGCAGACAGATTCTTTACAAAATGCCCTGTGCTGTGTGGTTAATCAGTTCCTTCAAATTGAGAGTGGTTATGCAATGATTATGCACATGGTTAAAACAAAAGCACTTATGAAATAACAGATTATATAAAACAGTTTTCTAGTGATATGTGGGATATTTAAAAGTTATGTCAAGTGGTATACATTGTAATATAATTTTACCTACTGAGAAATAAAGTTCAGAAAATCAGATTCTTTATTATCCTGCAGAGTAGCCCCTCCAGTTAAAGCATATTTGAGGAACTAAAAAAAAAAAATTATTTCTTTAAACAACTAAATGTTTCTTCTATCCATGGAATATTTATAAAATGATATTTATAATCATGTATCTCTTTTGTGTGTGGGGGGGTGGTCCACCAATGGCTTGTAGGACCTTAGTTTCCCAACTGGGAATTGAACCCAAGCCACGGCAGTGAAAGCGCTGCATCCTACCACTGGACCGCCAAGGAATTCCCTATAATAATATAGTTCAGGTTGAATGTAAGAAAACTTAGGTCTTCTGTTGAATATTTTATTTACCAGAAAATATTTTTAGTTTAATTCCTCATGCTTAAATTGTTTCTAATTCTCTATCATATGTGTTGAAAACTATTTAAAGACTTATTGAATAACTGCCAAGCACTCTCAAACATTTTCAGTGTCTTTCAGTACCTGAAAGACTTAAGATTTATATAAAATTTGGGTGGACCACTTATAGCCAAGTAACATGGTAATGACCTGCACCTGCTTGTATCAAAAAACTCTCAGAATTCTCTTATCTGTTAACATCAAAATCAATTTCAAAGTGATAAATTCAGCAAAGATGAAATAAATTGCTGTAACAGTGCTTTTTGTGAGTTCTAAAGGAGGTATAAATAAATAACACAATAATGTTTTATCACTATCACTGATGAAGCTTATATTTCACCAGCTTGCATTTCATACTTGAGAAGAAATTTTAGACTGGTTTCAAGCTGTCTACCTGCTTCTCTCCCATCCTGTAAGCATGCTTTTAATTGCCGAGGGCTGAGATTTGGAGGAATGGTTATCAAGCCACAGATGTTTTTGCCATGAAACTCTGCACCTCCAACCAAGTCACCGTGGTTCAGGAGATGATAGATTGTATTTTCATGTTGCCTCACAAAAAGGTCAAAATGGCATGGTGAGCCCATGACAGTGAAAGGGAGAAATGTTAGTCCTGGAAGGAAATTTATTTCATGGCTTCAGGGGAAATGTGGTTGTCATGAATAGGCTCTCTCTGTCAGTCTATAAAAATATTGTTTGTAAGGCAATGATGTATGTCAGACAGACAGTGTCTGTGTGTTGGCAGACAGAGCAGCTACTTAAACAAATGCTAAGCCAAGTATAGTAGCATAAGTCAAGTACTTTGGATGTTTGTAGGGGTAAGGATTGCTCTTGATAGAAATATCAACATAAAGGAATTTACTTCATTTTCTGTAACAACTTTAAGTAAACTTCCTTTGAAAATTTTATAGCCTCTTAAAATGCTCCCCCCCAAATTCTGACACTTTTCTGGTGTTTGAAATTCTTGTCATTGGCAATTGCTCTGTTTTATTCATTTTTATTCATTCATTTATTCATTTTAAATTATTCAGGAACATATAGGTCGGGCTAGCCTTATTAACACTCCTCCTATAAGGATGTTATCAATTTTGAAACTGACAGAGCAGGTAAGCCCCTGCTCTTTTGGAGTCTTTCTGTTTCTCCTCCCAGCCTGTAGGAATTATCAACCACGGGCATAATTCCATGAATTGATGGTTTGGTAAGAGAGGTTCAGTGGCAGTCAAAATTAGACAGTTGAGGTGATTTTCTTCCACAGAAATTCCCAAAGGGAAAGGAATGCCATAAAAAGAAGATAAAAGATCAAAAACTGTGTTTGTTGGAGTCTCCAGTATCATTTTCAGATTTGTTTTCTCAGTGTTTGGATGTAAATCAGATTCACTCATGGCAATATTGAAGTAGAAATCTTCAACCCCAAATATTTCTTATCCAGAGAGCCCTAAGTAATACATTTATCAAAAATGAAAAGTAGATTTTTTTAAATAGATTTTTAAAGTCTTGAAAATCTAATAGATATATAAAAATGAAATCACATAATTAAGAAAGAAATATCAGTATCACAGTATAATTGGGAAAGCCTTATACTTCTGGATTTTGCTAAACAATCCCAGTCTTTTGGGGAAGGTTTTTAAAATAGAGGTGAACAATAGGGGATACTTACTTTGGTAGGAAACTAATTCTCACACGTCATATACAAAGAACTTTCTTCCAAATTATCCTAAACGCAGTAGGAGAGGGGATGTTTTTACTGGGAGTGAGAGGTGTTATTTGTCTTCAGGCCCTTGGAGCGAGGAGGTACAGAACAAAAGGAACTGAGTCATTTCAAGTTTAGACAAATACTCAACCAACAGCTTCCGTAGAGAGCTATTCTGCAGAACACTTAAGGAAAGTTGGGAGAGAGGGGGATTTCCCACTCCATCTGCCATTCTATCCATTTTACACTCAAATAAATATTCTGTATTATCACAGAACAAATTTATAACATTCTTGGCATGGTGATCATACAAAAAGAAACCTTTTCTTTAAATTTAAATTCAAATGAAGTGAATTATGTTTGTGATTAACAGTCCCTTACAGAAATTCAATTTAACAAAAGAATAAACTTTTAATATAGGTTTAAAATTTGCATTGTTTTAGCTAAAAGTCCTTTGCTTTTATCAGAACACTAGCACGTTTATGTAAGGCATTATTTCAACCTTCGTGAACTAGCTTTTTCCATGCTTAACATAAATCTGATAATACAAGACAAAGAAACCCCTCTTAGAAGAGACTTGCTCTCCTAATTTGCAACATGGTTTAGAGAGAAGAGAAACACTAGTCTTTCACAGTTTAGATAACTTGAAGGCAAACCACATCATTCAAATGTGATTTGTGTTTTTGTTACTTTGCTTAAACATGGCGTTTTAGAGTTATTTCACTCTGCTTTCTGTTCCCACCCATCCCCCTTAGCATTTTTTCTGCTCCTCTGCTGTTGGACCAGACTTGGTCTGGCCCCAGATTCTGTGTCAGAGGCCATGACCCAGGTGTCACAGTGGTCCGTACTGCTGGCCTCTTCTCTGAATAATTATATGGGGGTATTGTGTTAGAAGGACAGGCTTGGGGGCAGTGCAGTCACCCTGGCTATCCAGACCAAGGAGCTCTCCAGTCCAACCACAGGGGAACAATGGGTCTGAAAAGGCTCACACAAAACCTTGTAGCACAAAAGATTAAATTAAAAATGGACATTTGGCCAGACACTAGTTTCATCCCTGAAAATGTCACCTTTCTCACTTATTCTGAGCATTTCATACTTATACAGTGTTCATATATTGACCTTCTAGCAGCAGATTTTCAGATTGCTACTTTCAGATTACCTTTGCATGTGTATTCTAATTTATTTGATTATTTTTAATCCTTTGAGGATATCTTGTTACACTGTTGCTAGTATAAGCAAAGCTTTCTTTAGCAGTGGTTTAAGTAAGTATTTTAAAGTAATACATAGTGATTTTTAAGGTAACCCTTTTTGTCCTCTTAAGATGTTTTATTAAGCTGTCTGTAAATTGAACAAGTGGCAGGGGGCTGTCCAGAGGAGACGTGATTGCTTTACCTTACTCTGGCCCTAGGAGGATTATTTTTCCCACCACCTGATAAGTTTCCATTGAAGGATGGGTAATAAAACTCATTGTCTTCATGAGGTTTAAATGTTAGAAATGTCAGAGATGGACTCACTGCTGTGGAGTATGAGTTTTCTCATGGTCCTGATCTCAGGTTTTCCCTTAATTTTGTCCACCTCTGATCTGTCCACATGGGCCTGGCTCTTGTCAAGGCTTCTGGAGCCTCACCAGCAAGCCCCAGCCAGAAGAAACAGAGGCTTGGTTTTCATGACCCTGATGTTATCTCTTATTATTGTCCCCAGCTAAATACTTTGTAAATAATTGTCTTCTAGTATGCATTGTCCAGGAAGCCAAACTTCTAGAAATGTCAGTACCATCGGAAAGAATCCATAAATGGTGTCCATTAGTTTTACCATCTGTCTTTATCACCAGTCAGAGAGCACTTGGTCTTTATAGCATTTTGGGGAAAGTATTGGTGTAAGAGCTTCCTACAAAGTGAGTCTTCTAGTTTTTACTTTCGAACCTGTGTCTCTTACGTCCCCTGCATTGGCAGGCAGGTTCTTTATCACTGGCACCATCTGTGCCAGTGGAAGCCCCAAGGGTAGAATAGTGATCAAAATCCAGAAGAATTGAAACTCTGTAAATGTTTTCTCCTCAAAGTAAATTTTATTCCTTACTGGTTAAATGTATGATTATTTGTTTTTTTTTTTTTCCTAATTGTGTATTTGATTACTTTGAATGTATATTAATATCACCCACTTATTCAGAGCCTATTTTAGAGATAACCTAAACCCGGAATCAAGCCAGAAAAAGGGTTGAAGTCATAAAACCACTCAGTAGAGAGGATGACATTCTTTAGAATGTGTTCTCTTAATTTTACACTTGTACTCAAATTTTGCTCTCTGATTTCTTAAACACCCGTGATTATAAAACCACGGACCCCTGATTTTATCACATATCCCATAAGCACAGTATTGAAGCCAAAGGACAATAAAAGCAAGTTTTAAAAAGCCCAACTACTCTATGTTGTAGAAGATATACTAAGTGAACTTACAGTAAGCCCAGCTTATTTTTAGCATACTAAAGAATCAAAGAGATTTGAAATAGATGGCGGGTATTTTATATAGAAAAAAATGGTTAATTTTTTCCCCAGTTTTATTTATTTATTTTACTTTACAATATTGTATTGGTTTTGCCATACATAGACATGAATCCGCCATGGGTGTACATGTGTTCCCCATCCTGAACCCCCCCTCTCACCTCCCTTCCCATCCCATCCTTCAGGGTTAATTTTTTGAGGGAAGTCAGTTTACTTATATAGAAGTATATTTATAAAATAAAAATAATAATTCTTATTTTATAGGGTTGTTGTAAGTATTATTTAAGATAAATGCAAATAAACATATAGTAGTTTGTTGGCATATCGGAGAAGGCAATGGCACCCCACTCCAGTACTCTTGCCTGGAAAATCCCATGGACGGAGGAGCCTGGTGGGCTGCAGTCCATGGGGTCGCTAAGAGTCGGACTTGACTGAGCGACTTCACTTTCACTTTTCACTTTCATGCACTGGAGAAGGAAATGGCAACCCACTCCAGTGTTCTTGCCTGGAGAATCCCAGGGACGGAGGGGCCTGGTGGGCTGCCATCTATGGGGTCGCACAGAGTCAGACACGACTGAAGTGACTTAGCAGTAGCAGTTTGTTGACATATAAAAGGTACTACATTTTCCCAACAATTCTTTAATATTATTATCACAGCAGTTCATATTTATTGTAGAACAGTTACAGGAAGCAAAGTAATTAAAATTTTGCCATATAGAGCCAGATACCACTATTAACATTGTTACACATCATAATAATAATGCATTTTCATTCCCTTCGTAACTCTGCCTCAGATGTCCCACCACTTCCTTGCTCCTTAACTCCATGTTTCCTGCTGCCTCTAACCTCACCCCTTTCTGATGAATTTATTCTGTTAAAGGACCTAGATAACCAAATGTCATTCTTACCCTTGATGCTCTCTCTGCAGCTTTGGATATTGTCAACCAGCCTTCTCTTGGTTTCCATGGTATTTTACTTTCCTCGTTCTTCTCATGAGTCTTCAAGTCCACCTCCCTCCCTGCCCTCAGTTTCTAGTCGTTGCTGTCTTTTCTGTCCTGTAACACCCCTTCTTCGGTGTGAATGACTGCTGAATGTGGTTCTTCATCCTAACTGTTGGCTCCAGTCCACACTTCCAGTCACCTGCTGGTCAGCTCCACTCCAGTGCTTCTCTGGCATCTCGGATTTGGCATGTCACTGGCTCCACCGAGCATATCCTCTTCTATTTCTGTTGGTCAACCCAGGCTGGAAACTCGGGAACTTGCATACTCCTTCTTATTCATCCTTTCTCTCAACAGTCTCATTTAGTCAGCTATTTCCCAAGTATATGTAATAAAATCTGCAATGTCTAGCCTGGCTCTCAAAGCCCTCTGAGATCTCACCCCCAGCCCAACTTTTCTTTGTGACCCTCACTCATGCACCCTATACTGAGCACTTCTTTATCACTCATCCTTGATCCTAGTGTTCCTGTCCCCAAACCTTTGTTTATACTCTATTGCCTCCATCTCTTTTTTCCCCATGCCTACTAAAAGGTCAAATTCTGATCAGATGCACTTCTGTGGTGTCCTCTCCATGCCCCAAACTACTAGTAAGCTTCCCCTCTTTTTTAATTCCCTTAGAGTTCCAACAAATCTCTTTGCACCAGTTACTCCTATCTTGCATGGTGCTTATTTGTATCTTTGTCTTAACTCCCCTAGTACATTATTACCTAAACAAATTTGAGAGCAACTGAAGTATTTCAATTTCGTAATCTTAAAGACAAGGAAACTGAATGCCAGGATGGAGACTACCTTTGCAGCCACACTGCTACTAAATCCAAGATTAAAATCCAAATCCCCAAATTCTCAAACCAGCCCCCTCCTCTGCATTTATTTATTTAGAACTAAAAAGCACCTACTCAGTGCCAGACATTTTCCAAATCATTTTATGTATATAAATTCATTTAATCCCCATTTTATAGAGGAGGAAACTCAATCTGAACCCAAGTAGTCTTATCTGCTCCCAGGGTCTGTCCTTTCACCATTATACCATTCTGCCCTTCTACATGAGAGGGAAGAGGGATTAGGGGTCATAAGATGCTTCTCGTTGTCATTCAGTCACTAAGTTGTGTCTGACTCTTTGCAACCCCATGGACTGGAGCATGACAGGCCTCCCTGTCCTTCACTATCTCCTGGAGTTGGCTCAGCTTCATGACAATTGAGTTGGTGATGCCATCCAACCATCTCATCTTCTGTTCACCCTTCTCCTCCTGCCCTCAGTCTTTTCCAACATCAGGGTCTTTTCCAGTGAGTCGGCTCTTTGCTTCAGGCCAAAGTGTTGGAGCTTCAGCTTCAGTGTTAGTCCTTCCAGTGAATAGTCAGTGCTGTTGTTTCTAATAATTAGTTTATTACTATCGGTATTTTTATCTGTATATCATTTTTATTTGTAGGTTATTATTATTGTTGATGTTATACACTGTCACTACTTTAAGTACTTCAAGTGAATCAGTTTCTGTCCTCCTCTCACCGCCTCAAGAGAGATGCTTTATCATCATCACATCCATCATATAGATTACTTTAACAAAGGTAAAGAGAGAGAAAATAAACTTCCCAAGTTACACAGTAATGACCAAGGTAAATTGGAATCCAGGCTGTCTGGGTCTGACATCTCAGCCCTTAACCCTTTTGCTAAACCATCTCTTAGCTTCCTAGTAGTGCTGAGCCATTAGATAAGTTGTCTTCTGTTTGTCTCAGCACCCTGTAGAGGACAAGTGACAAAAGCAGCACCTCGCTCACAGGGTTTTTAACGTTCACATGAAATACTTCTGGGTATGACAAAAACTGATCCAGGGCAGCCCATTCCCTTTTCTCCAGCTTTGCATTTCATCAAGTCTTTATAATATGGTGAAACTAAAGCAGTTGCCCTGGAGGAGAAAACGGCAACCCACTCCAGTATTCTTGCTGGGATAATCGCATGGACAGAGGAGCCTGGCCGGCTACAGTCTATGGGGTTGCAAAGAGTCGGACACGACTGAGCAACTTAGCATGCACAGTCAAAGCAGTATCGCATTTCCTGGACTTGAATTGCTCTTTCATCAGTTTCAGTGGGTATCAGAGTATCTCCCACCTTAATAGCTAGATGAGTCATCCTTGTCCTTACAGGCACACAGATGCCATCTAGTGATAGAGAAGAGAAATGCAAGTTATTTTAAGTAAAACCCTGGAAGAAGGCAGGGGTTTTTTGTTGTTTTGTGGTCTTTGAAAACCTGTTGCAGTGAAAAGTGGGTGATATTTTACCAACACTTTCAGTAGGTTACTTAAGATTTTGTGTCAAGATACAATTAATGCATGGTTGTTAAATCATATGGTTTTAGAATAGAATTAAAGCAGGTTCTGTTTTAATCTTTGTGCATCTTTAAAAGACCTGTGCATTACAAGGAGTCTCATTGTACTGATCTTTGTTTTTGTTTTTTTTTGCTCCAAGTTGTTGTCGCTGAAAGGTAATAAACACCTAACTGTTAAAACTGGATATAATTAACAATAAATCAATTTGTTGTGTCCATCTGCTTGATGTATCTAATGCTAGTCCTCAGATTTTCCCATACTTCATTTATATGAAACAATCTACTGTTCTTCCATTAGGGAAGAAATCTATTAAGTCGCTTTCCTAAGCATTTATCTTCATCAGGTAGTTTCTTTGTTAACACATGATAACGTACTCAATTAATATAGAAGACATAGGTGAAGGTGGATTTGACACTAAGAGGACTATACACCATGTGACGTGGTTGCCACAACAGCAAGCATTCTTAGTGGCCATAAACATAAAACACAGCTCCTTCAATATGTGTACAACTCTGATACACATTTGAGGGCTTTTGCCAGCTCTGCAAACCTGGGAATGTTCATGAGGACAGAGGGTAGTTAGAGCTCAGCTTCATTGTCTGCTAATTGCTGATTTGCTGATATTCTGGAGTCTGAACCTTGCTTGTATGAACGAATAGCCTTCATATCCATTTGCCTTCAGCAAGATGATCCCCAAATTTAAGTGCACCCTACTTTTGGTAGTGCCTTTTCTGTTATCCCAGGCAACTTTACTCACATAATGACAGCAGTAATGTTGTCTTTACTAATTATAGGAACTGTACAAAGCCCTTAATAGGCATGATTTCATTTAATACTGTCGAAATTCCTATAAGTGATTATATCCCTGTTTTCCAAATGAAAATAAAGCTTAGAAAACTAAGAAACTTACTCAAGGTTATACAGTTGGTAAACAGTACACATATTCATTTCCTAGTCTATCCCTGTTGGCAGATTGAAATTAAGAGTTTTCTAATCCTTGAGTCTTCTGTAAAGTGCCTGACTTTTAGTAGACACTTGATAGATGTGTATTTGATACCTGTGAACTCTTTCTTGGCCAGCTAGACTTCTGGTTCTGATTCTCCCTTATGTGAAACAAACTCATATAGAAGAACTGATAGTAAGAATGAAACAAAGCGAAGAAAGAGAGGTGGGTCCTAGGACCAGTGGAGAAAAAATAAAAGGTAGAACCGTAGTCGTGTTTTAGAAAGGAGAGCTTCAATTTTGGCCACAAGTTGACTCCCTAATAAAGACAGGTTAATTTGGCTGAGATCTTGAGCACATTAACTTAAACTGACACTCCAGAGTTAAGTATCAAAATGTTTAGCCAGATATGTGTTAAATTAATTTGGGCTTCCTTTCCTGACCCTTCATCTTTACATATTGCTAAAGCTTTAGACAAGTTTAACCATAAATCCATATGCTACCTATCACCCCTGGGATCAGTTAAGAAATTAGCCCTGTTGAGGAGTGATTTCTATGCCCCTTGTATTGAGTTTTGAAGGAAGTGGGACCAGCTCTCTCCCCCATTTCTCATTTTCCTTCCCTCACTGGGTTTTGAGGAGGCCTGTGCTGTTCTTTGTGGCTGCTCTTCCTGACTCTGCTGGTTTCCCCTGAAACCACAGAGTTTAAGTCTGCTGAGTCTTTTGTAACCAAGCACCACATACGTGGCAGTGCTTGACTCAAGAAGGCCTCTAACAGGCCCTGGAAACTCGCTCCCCAGGGCATTTCACAACATTGATCCTAAGTCTCTGCTTTGTCCCTTTTGTATCATCACAGGGTCTTTGCAGAACTGTAGAGTTTTATGACTTGTGCTACTTTGCTGAGGTTCATTATGTGTGCACTTAACTGTACTTAACATGTTGGTCCTAAATTTTATTTTTTTATTCTGTATCTTTAATTTTGTTAATTGTGCAACTGTTCTCTGTTTTCTTTCTTAGCTGGTAACTTGTTGCCTGGTTATGGTCATCTTATGGGCTTCCCTGGTGTTTAATGATGAATTTGCCTGCCAAGCAGGAGACGTGGATTTGATCCCTGGGTTGGAAAGATCCCTTGGAGAAGGAAATGGCAACTCACTCCAGTATTCTTGCCTGGGAAATCCCATGAACAGAGGAGCCTGGTGGGCTATAGTCCATGGAGTCGCAAACAGTTGGACATGACTTAATGGCTAAACACCAACAGTGCTCATCTTAATGTTATTTGAGGTCTTCTGGTCCTTGGGTCCCCTCTTAAATTTACAAAAGTAGATGAAATGAAATTTCTAGCGAATTGACAAACAAGAATGAGCCAGGTTTTTCCTGGGGTCTCTGGATTCACAAACCAAAATAATACAGCGACTAGATTTTAAAATTGGAGTCATATTTTTATAGCCTAAGAGAGAGGAATACATGGCAAATGCAAGCGGCCCACAGCTCAGCTTGGTCCCCAGCCTGGTATTTTTTATTTTTTAAAGTAAGATTCTTTATAGAGCATGAAGAATAGATCACATGTGAACAAATGTGAATGGATTTTCCCTTTCCTTTACATTATTTTTCCTACCTAGTATGTCCTCGGAGAAGACAATAGCACCCCACTCCGGTACTTTTGCCTGGAAAATCCCACGGATGGAGGAGCCTGGTGGGCTGCAGTCCATGGGGTCGCTAAGAGTCGGACACGACTGAAGTGACTTAGCGTAGCATAGTATGTCCTAGTGGCTCAGACAGTAAAGAATCAGCCAGCAGTGGGGGAAACCCGGGTTCAGTCCCTGGGTTGGGAAGATCCCCTGGAGAAGGGAATGGCAACCGACTCCAGTATTCTAACCTGGAGAATTCCATGGACAGAGGAGTCTGGTGAGCTACGGTCCATGGGATTGCAGAGAGTTGGGCACGACTGAATGATTAACACACACAGTATATCTTAAAAAAATTTTTTCTACTAAAATAATTTCCAAAATTATCCTGGTTCATGTTTTATCTTTTTTGTGTGGAGAGAAAGGAATCTCATTTACTCAGTGTATTGAATACTTATTTGCCTGTCTGTGGTTTACCTTTACCTGACCTCACATGGTCTTGAAGGGGAAGGAGCCCAGCGCTGGAGATGGTTGCTCTGGCCACGTGGATGGTTTCCAGGGGGCCTCAGAAGAGCTGCCTCTTCTGGTGTAGGGCTTGCTGGCGTCTGTGCTGAGTGGGTAATAGCCAGGCGTGGGGCATGTTGAGGAACCAACTGTGTTCTCTCATCTTCTTAGGACATTTAAGCTGCTTCTGTCTGATCGGCAGCAACAAAAAAGGTTAATTCTGGGTTTAAAACTTGGGGTAAGCAGCTCACTTTTTTAAAAGAGGAAAATGAAGAATCAATTTTAGGGCTAAAAATAAGTAACCATTCCGGAGAGGTGTTTATGAAGTGTTGGTTGACTGTTTGCACAGTGGAAAAAAGCTTAATCTCTCTACCTCTACTCATAACCCTCAAAAAAATCAGCTTTCTAGGCGAGTTAGCTGTATCTGTGTCTGGCTCTGGGAGAACGTGAGCTGCGTTCATCAAATGCTGTTTCATCCTTCCTTTTCTATGTCTCGTAACTTCTGGCATAACACATCACACTCAGGAGGCTGTCCTAAAGGTACTCTTCTAATTGAATAGAGATAGGATAAAGCAATATGTTTGAAGAACTTCTGCAGAGAGGTGATTGAGTTACATTTGTACCCATTCACAGGGAGAATTTGTAATGTGGGTCTCTGGATTCAGTTGACTAATGAATACAGCAATAGGAAGAAAGAAAGAAGAAAACAGATTCAAATTAAGTAGCCACTGATCTGAACAGAAGCCTTTTGAATCTTAGAATTTCAGGGCTGAATATTAGAGATCATTTCAGTGATGAAACTCAAATGTGTTTATGTTTTCTGATAATTATCTTATAAAATTTGAAAATTTCTGTTTTAAAATGCATTATCAGAAGACATACTTACTGTGACAAAGGCACTTGTATTTGTGTAAATTTAAATGCCCTGTATTTTTGTCATAGAAATATCCACAAGTTCTTGGTTCAGTTTTGTGTGACATTGGACATGCTACTTAACACTTTTGTATGATGGTTTATAAAATAGGAATAACAAACATATGTCTTACAGTGTTTTGTTTAAAAGAGATTCTCTATAGGATGGTGAAATGTTAGTCTTCTTACCTTTCTATCTAGAAAGTACAGAAATGTTCTAAGTTGTATACATTTTTCTTGTGTAATTTTGTCAGAACAGAAAAATTTTATGTTTTAGGATATCCTTTTAATGCATTTAATATTAAATATTAAAATGCATCCATTTCAAAAATATTTATACAAAGTCTTAAATTACATTGGAAAATTTAGTAAACTTCACATCTTGTTTTTGGATTTTAAATGTTTGAATTCAGTGTAGAATTATTTTTATTATATTATTCTAAGGTTTTTTTCGCATTTGATATATCTACTAAGGATAATTGTTTTCCTTTGTGAAATTCCTATGGATTTATTTATATATGTTATTATTATTTAGAGAATTATAATGTAGAAATACATTAGAAATAGACTTGCCATATGACCCAGCGGTCCCTCTTCTGGGTATATATCAAAAGGAAATGAGATCAGTACCTCAAAGAGTTATCTACATCCTCATGTTCTTTGCAGAATTAGTCACAGTAGACAAGCTGTGAAAACAACCTGAATGCCTGTTAGCAGGTAAATAGAAAAATAAAATGGGGCACACACACACACACACACACACACACAATGGAATGTTATTCAGCTTTTAAAAAGAAATTTTACCATTTTCATGACTTAAATGAAATAGAGGACATTATGCTAAATGAAATAAGCCAGAAAGACAAATATGACATGATTTCATTTATATATGGAATCTAAAATACTTAAACTCTCAGAAGCAGAAAGTGGAATGGTGGTTACCAGGGGTGGGGAAAATGGGGAGATGGCTCGAGTTTCAGTTATGCAGGATGAGTAAGTTCTGGAGGTCTGATGTACAGCATGGTGATTGTAGTTCTCAATGATGTATACTTGAAATTTACTGAGTATAAATCTTAAATGTTTTTACCACATATATACATACACACACAGATGGTTAAATAGTGAAGTAATGGGTCTATCTGTTAATTCACTTGATTATAGTGATCATTTCACAATGTATACCCATATCAAACATCAAGGTTATATACTTTAAATATATATAATGTATAAATTTTATTTGTATATTAAACAACTATACCTCAATGAAGATGTGGGGAAGAAAGAATTACATTATTTCTGAATAATGTTTATTTTTGCCTTAAGCAAGTATTATTCTATAGGTGTTACCATAAACACTAACATTTAAATGTATTTATATCATTAAGCTTCATAAATATCTCCTAAAGTATATTTTTAAAAATTTTTAACCACTTAATTCCTCAAAAACCTGAAAAAATTTTTTGTTTAATATGTATGAGAATCCCAGGGTTGGGGGAGCCTGGTGGGCTGCCGTCTATGGGGTCTCACAGAGTCGGACACGACTGAAGCGACTTAGCAGCAGCAGCAGCAGCAGACTTTTAGTTTCTGTATTGTGATAGTTAATGATCTCCAGTAGAGGGAGCTCCAACTCATCTTTCTTAATAAATACAGCTCTCACCTGAAATGTGAGTGTGAGGAAAGGGCATAGGATGAAATAAAGTTAACACACGGGTGTAAACATTTTCAAAGGTACTAAAGAATGACAGCTGTAATTCTTAGGGGGAAAACAATCTCAGTTTGATTTCCATGCTTTTAACTTAACTACCATCAAATAACTAAACAGAAAACTATGTAGCTTAACCACTTGTAAGGAATCCATCAGTCAGCCCAAGGCTTTTAAAATCAAGAATCTATGTCTGGTCATTTGAGGAAGGGAGAAAACAGTGGTGGTAATGTTTTTGTTTGAAGTAAGGTTAAATAAAGTAAAATTTTATTAATTGGTATTATTGTGACTGTCTAGTCACAGTAGCAAAGGTGAATTGCTGAGTCATTGTGTAGGACAAGGAGAGAGAAAATTTTCATTTTATTTAGAGCTTTTACTCATTCAGAATATTTTAAAACCAAAATCTAGAATATCTATAGAACCCTTGTTTCCATCTAGAAAACTGGAACTAATTATTACCTGTTGGTTTCTTTACAGACCCGAGAAGAAAGTATCATGTGAGGCTGCTGGCTTACAACAGCATAGAAGATGGCTACCAGGCGGATCAGACAGTTAGTACACCGGGATGCGTGTGTAAGTAAGAGCTGCACTAGCTTGTTTCACTGTGTAAGACTCATCCTCTTTTTTTCTCCTCTTCTTTCTTTAAATTTAAGTGTCTTTACTACTTGGATACCTTGATGGTTTTATTACTTTTGTATCTTCCAGGATACTCAACATAGAATTTGGAACCAAGTACATACTCAGTAACTATTTGAGACTTGTTTAATCATAAGAACCTGTTTTAGTTTTGCATGCAAGAGATCATTAGAAATTAAACTAGGAAAATAACCCTGAATACCTACATATATTTTCTTTTATCTCCTTTAACCTTGAGGCTAATTGTTTCCTTCCAGTTGCTGTTCAGTTTTATTGCTACTGAAAGCTGTTTGGTTTTATTGCTACTAAAGAGGATGTCAGTCTAGTTTTTAAGTCTACTGCTGGCTTTCTGAATATTTTTGGCTGGTAGCTTGACTCCTCTGTGCTTCTGTTTTACATTTTAAGTATTGATAATATTTAATTCCTTATCTAACTCATGGAAGAGTCGCTCAGGTTTGAACGATGTATCTCTAGACCACTGTGAACCTTTGATGGAATGAAGACCTAAAGGGAGGGGTGTTACGATTTTACCATTTTACGACTTTCTGTATTAAATATTACGCCATGTGCCAAAGTAATATTGTCTTTTTCAATAGCTGTTCGTGATCGCATGGTTCCTCCTCCACCACCACCCCACCATCTCTATGCGAAGGCTAACACCTCATCTTCCATTTTTCTGCATTGGAGGAGGCCTGCATTCACCACTGCACAGATGATTAACTACACCATCCGCTGTAACCCTGTTGGCCTGCAGAATGCTTCTTTGGTTCTGTACCTTCAAACGTATGTAACTTCTATTAATGGTTGTTTTCTTTGCTCTCCTCCCCACTCACACTTCCTTCTTTACCATCTTGAGCCAGCTTGAGCTTCAGCTGTAAGCAGTTGTCTCAGGACCTGTTTTATGTATACAGTGGTGGGAGATTTCATCTTTACATATTCAATCTGAGAACCATATTTTTTGAAACTGAATTTTCAAAAATGATTTTTTTTTGTTTCCCTAGACTCACACAGCAAAATTAGACAAGAAACTATCAATATTAATGACCTTCAATCAGCTAAACTTAGCATTTTTAAAGAAGGAAACGAGACAATTTTCAGATTACATCAAAAAATAAACCTAGTTATTCTGTTTGCTAGGTTATAGTTAGAAACCCATAAAATGCTTTAAAGGAATGATTTGACTTCCAGTATTTCAGAGGAAATCCCTTTGATTTGGGACATATTTATACTCTTAATTTCCTAGTTTCCTCTTGGAGAGGCCACTTTTAGGCTTATTTCTATAATATCAAATATAGCATTTTAACAGTCAAATTAGATTCCTAATTTTTTTAAAAAGAAAATGAAGAGGTAATAATAACAATAACCTATATTGATTGGAAATACAATCTTTTAGAAACAACGTACTAACAATTTTATTACTACTTATTATAGATCAGAAACTCACATGTTGGTTCAAGGTCTAGAACCAAACACCAAATATGAATTTGCTGTTCGACTGCATGTGGATCAACTTTCCAGTCCCTGGAGCCCCGTTGTCTACCACTCTACACTTCCGGAAGGTAAAGAAAGCAACTCCTTGTGGGTTTTACCTACATATTTGATGTGTGTGTGTGTGTGTGTGTGTCTCACTTTGAAGAAGAATCTACCCTGGTTGCCACCTACCAGTCTACCTGTATATATTTGTGTTGCTTCTTAACTTTTGAAGTTTCTTTTCCTTTATTATAGTAAAAACATTTTTCCTCTCAATGTGTTGCACAAGCAAGTGAACTTAAATTTAGGGTCATTTTAGGGGGTGCTACATTTTCTAAGAACAAGTATAATGTACAAGGCTGCACCCAGGCAATTTAAAATGGAAGTAAGTAAATAATGTATTTAATGATGTTGTTGTTTAGTTGCTAAGTCATGTCCAACTCTTGCGAACCCATGGACTGTAGCCTGCCAGGCTCCTCTGTCCATGGGATTTCCCAGGCAAGAATATTGAAGTGGGTTGCCATTTGCTTCTTCAATTTAATGATATTAGGAGGCCATATTAGAACCTAATGTGAGTAGTAGCTTGATGCTGTGCATAGTACAGTATACATGATACCTGACTGAGCACCAATTCTGTAGCTTACCTATAGCACTTGCTAAAATGTTTCATGTCTCTAAACCTGCATTTCCTTTTTCTGGAAAAAAAATTTTTTTTAAATTATTTATTTATTTGGCTGCATTTGAGTCTTAGTTGCAGCATGTAGGCTCTTTCGTTCCAGTGCAGGGCTCTCTAGTTGTGGTGTGGGCTCCAGAACTCGCAGGCTCTCTAGTTTTGGCATATGGGCTTAGTTGCTCTGCTGCATGTGGGATCTTAGTTCCCTGACCAGGAATCTAACCCACATCTCCTGCATTGCAAAGTGGATTCTTAACCACTGGACCACCAAGGAAGTCCCAGCATTTCCTTTTTTTAAAAAAATTAACTTTTCTTGGGATATAGTTGCTTTACAATGTTGTGTTAGTTCCTATTGTACAGCAAAATGAACCGGCTCTACATATACATATATCCCCTCTTCTTTAATTTTCTTCCCATTTAGGTCACCACAGAGCATTGAGTAGAGTTCCCTGTGCTACACAGTAGAATCTTACTAGTTACCTATTTTATACCTAGTTAGTGTATATATGTCAGTCCCCGTCTCCCAATTCATCCTACCCCCTCTTGCTGCTTGGTATCCGTACGTTTGTTCTCTACGTCGTTGTCTTTATTCTGGTTTGCAAACAAGTTTATCTGTATTCTTTTTCTAGATTTCACATATAGGCAATGTTATATGATATTTGTTTTTCTGATTTACTTCACACTGTATGACAGTCTTTAGGTCCATCCACATCTCTGCAAATGGCATAATTTCATTCCTCTTTATCTTTGAGTAATATTCCATTGTCTATATGTACCACATTGTATATATGTACCATTCTTCTGTCAGTGGACATTTAGACTGCTTCCATGTCCTGGCTATGTAAGTAGTGTTACAGTGAACATTGGGGTGCATGTATTTTTTTTGAATTATGATTTTCTCTGAGTATAAGCCCAAGGGTGAGATTACTGGGTTATATAGTCGTTCTGTTTTTAGGTTTTTTAAGGAACCTCCATACTGTTCTCCATAGTGGCTGTATAATTTACATTTACTACCAACAGTGTACGGAGAAGGAAATGGCACCCCACTCCAGTACTCTTGCCTGGAAAATCCCATGGACGGAGGAGCCTGGTAGGCTGTAGTCCATGGGGTCGCTAAGAGTCGGACATGACTGAGCGACTTCACTTTCACTCTTCACTTTCATGTGTTGGAGAAGGAAATGGCAGCCCACTCCAATGTTCTTGCCTGGAGAATCCCAGGGACGGTGGAGCCTGATGGGCTGCTGTCTATGGGGTCGCACAGAGTCAGACACGACTGAAGCGACTTAGCAGCAGCAGCAGCACAAACAAACAGTGTAAGAGGGTTCCCTTTTCTCCAAACCCTCTCCAGCATTTATTGTTTGTAGATTTTTTTGATCATGGCCATTCTGACTGGTGTAAAGAGATACCTCATTGTAGTTTTGACTTGCATTTCTCTAATAATCAGTACTGTTGAGCATCTTTTCATGTGTTTGTTGGCCATCTGTATATCTTCTTTGGAGAAATGTCTGTTTAGGTCTTTGCTCATTTTTTGATTGGGTTGTCTGTTTTGATATTGAGTTGCATGAGCTGTTTATATATTTTGGAGATTAATCTCTTGTCAGTTCCTTCATTAGCAAGTATTTTCTCTCCTTCTAAGTTGTCTTTTCATCTTATGATTTCCTTTGTTGTGGAAAAGCTTTTAAGTTTAATCAGGTCCCATTTGTTTATTTTTGTTTTTATTTTTGTTACTCTAAGAAGCGGGTCAAAAGAGATCTTGCTGTGATTTATGTAAGTGTTCTGCCTATGTATTTTTATATTATTTTTATTTATTTATGTGGCTGTGCTGGGGTCTTAGTTGTGGGATGCGGGATCCAGTTTACCCCACCGGGGATTGAACCCAGGCCCCCTGCGTTGGGAGCATAGTGTCTTAGTCACTGAACCACCAGGGAAGTCCCTGTCTATGTTTTCTCCTAAGAGTTTTATAGTGTCTGGCCATACATTTAGGTCTTTAGTCCACTTTGAATTTATTTTTGTGTGTGGTGTTAGGGAGTGTTCTAATTTCATTCTTCTACGTGTACTGGTTCAGTTTTCCCAGCACCACTTACTGAAGAGACTGCCTTTTCTCCATTGTACATACTTGCCTCCTTTGTCATAGACTAGGTAACCATAGGTGCATGGGTTTATCTCTCAACTTTCTATCCTGTCCCATTGATCTGTATTTCTATTTTTGTGCCAGTGCCATACTCTTTTTTAAAAAATTTAACTTCTTAGTTTGTACTGGGGTATAGCTGATTAGCAAACAATGTTGTGATAGTTTCAGGTGAAGAGCAAAGGGATTCAACCATACATATACATATATCCATTCCCCTCCAAACTCCCCTCCCATCTAGGCTGCCACATAACGTTGAACAGAGTTCCATGTGCTATACAGTAGGTCCTTGTTGGTTATCCATTTTAACTATAGCAGTGTAAATAACCCAGCTCCCTAATTTTCCTATCCTAATTTTCCCATCCTTCCCCCGCAGCAACCACAAGTTCATTCTTTAACCCTGTGAATCTCTTTCTGTTCTGTAAGTGAGTTCATTTGTATCATTTCTTTTTAGATTCCATATGTAAGGGATATCATATGATATTTCTCTTTCTCTGTCTGACTGACTTCACTGTATGACAGTCTCTAGGTCCATCCATGTTGCTGCAGATGGCGTTACTTCATTCTTTTTAATGGCTGAGTAATATTCCACGTACCACATCTTCTTTATCCGTTCCTCTGTCAATGCACATTTAGGTTGCTTCCATGTCTTGACTATTGTAAACAGTACTACAGTGAACACTGGAGTGCATGTATCCTTTCAGATCATGTTTTTCTCTGGGTATATGCCCAGGAGTGGGATTGCAGGGTCATATGATAGCTCTGTTTTTAGTTTTTCAAGGAACCTCCATACTGTTCTACATAGTGGCTGTACCAATTTACATTCCTAACAACAGGGTAGGAATGTTCCCTTCTCTCCATATCCTCTCCAGCATTTATCGTCTGTGGATTTTTTGACAATAGTCATTTTGACTGGTGTTAGATGATATCTCATTGTAGTTTTGATTTGCATTTCTCTAATAGCACTGTTGAACATCTTTTCATGTGCCTCTTGGCCACCTGTATGTCTTCTTTGGAGAGATGTTTATTATAAGTCTTCTGCTTATTCATTAATTGGGTTGTTTGTTTTGATGATGTTAAGCATCATGAGCTGTTTATAAACTTTGGAAACTAATCCCTTGTCAGTCACATTATTTGCAAATATTTTCTCCCAGTCTGTGGGCTGTGTTTTGGTTTGTTTATTGTTTCCTTTGCTATGCAAAAACTTTTTTGAGTTTAAGTAGGTCCCATTTGTTTATTTTTGTATTTATTTCCATTATTCTGGGAGACAGATTGAAAAACATACTGCTGTGATTTATGTCAGAGACTGTTCTGCCTATGTTTTCCTCTAAGAGTTTTACAGTGTCTGGTCTCACATTTCCATCTTTAATTGATTTTGAGCGTATGTTTGTGTATGGTATTAAAGAATTATCTAATTTCATTTTTTACATGTAGCTGTCCAGGTTTCCCAGCACCATTCATTGAAGAGACTGTCTTTACAAGAATTTGTAGTCTTGCCTCCTTTGTCATAAATTAATTGACCATTGGTACATGGATTTATTTCCAGGTTTTCTCTCCTGTTCCACTGATCTATATTTCTATCTCTGTGCCAGTACCATACTGTCTTGATTACTGTAGCTTTGTAGTATAGTCTGAAGTCAGGGAGCCTGATTCCTCCAGTTCTGTTTTTCTTTCTCAAGATTGCTGTGGCTGTTTGGAATCTTTTGTTTCCATACAAATTGTAAAACATTTTGTTCTAATTCTTTGAAAAATACCATTGGTAATTTAATAGGGATTATATTGAATCTGTAGATTGCTTTGGGTACTATTATCATTTTCACAATATTGATTCTTCCAATTGAAGAACATGGTGTATCTCTCCATGCTTTTCCTTTTCTCTAGAATGAGGGTGAATGTGTAGATGATCTCTAAGAACCATTGCAGCTCTTTTTTTAATGATGTTGAGAGAAAACAGTGGATATTTATTTAAGTGAGCACTGGGCTGTTTTGCTATGGTTTTGACAATATTCCATATAGACATGTTGCTCAAATCCAGCTCTTCACATCTTTAGCTCATAGTGAACATGGGATCAGCTGAAATCCCAAGACTTCCCTACCTTCTGTAGATATAAGGTGTTAGTCTAAAGTCTGTTCTGTAAACTCACTGATTCACAGCATTTGGAGAATAACTGAATATTTCAGTCTCAAAAGTATTTTCTTGAGTGGCTTCCTGCTGCTACTGCTGCTGCTAAGTCGCTTCAGTGCGACCCCATAGACGGCAGCCCATCAGGCTCCACCGTCCCTGGGATTCTCCAGGCAAGAACACTGGAGTGGGTTGCCATTTCCTCTCCAATGCATGAAAGTGAAAAGTGAAAGTGAAGTCGCTCAGTCATGTCTGACTCTTTGCGACCCCATGGACTGCAGCCTACCAGGCTCCTCCGTCCATGGGATTTTCCAGGCAAGAGTACTGGAGTGGGGTGCCATTGCCTTCTCTGGAGTGGCTTCCTAGATCAGGTTAAGTATACATTATATGCATTTTAGTAGTAAGTGTAGAACTGTAAACCTTTCTAGTTGTCATTGTGGCAAAACAGTATGAAGAGCCCTAAAAATGCTGACAACTTTTGACTCAGCAGTTCCTCATCTAGGAATCTACCACGTCCTTTATATTCTTTTTAATGCTTTAAACATAATAAAAATAAAATTAGCCTTGTGGTAAAGAAGAGAAACATCATATTTTGTTGTATCACTAATGGTCTGTGCAAGCTGTGATTTTGAGATGTTTTTATAGCAGCTGCTAGTGTTTCTAACTCTCATCTGTACCTATCCAGGTATTTGAGTAACTTAGTGACCATTCTCTCCTAATAATACAATATTTTCTGCATGTGCACACAGCACCAGCAGGCCCACCAGTTGGAGTGAAAGTGACATTGATAGAGGACGACACTGCTCTGGTTTCATGGAGACCTCCTGATGGGCCAGAAACAGTTGTGACGCGTTATACTATATTGTACGCATCCAGGAAGGCCTGGATTGCAGGGGAGTGGCAGGTCCTCCATCGAGAAGGTAAGTATGACCAGAATTTACCAAAGGGCATGAGAAGTAAGACTATTAATGATAAGGAAACAAAGGGAAAGAGGGATCTCGAGTTCATTTTGAATTTATATTTATGAAGTAACAAATGACTAAGGATTTTGGTTTTATTCTAGGGACATTGGGAAGCCATTGACATACTTTAAGCATGAGCATAATTCATGCTTCAGAAAGCTCACTCTGAGTATTGTGAATAGAAGAGGTTTGGTAGAGGAGAAGTAGGGGTAAGAGTAATGCAAGCAGACTAGAAAATGATTGCTGTGGTCCAGGAAAGAGAGAAGCCTAGATTAGGTGGTGAGGATTGAGATGGAAAGGAGAGAGAGGTTGAAAGACACTGAGGAGATAAAATTAACAGGACTTGGTAGCTAAAGAGGGAGAGAGAGGATAAGAAAGAAAGAATTGTTACAGATACTACTGTATTTCCTGTGGTTGTGTGTCTTGCACTAGAGTAGCAAACAATGGTAGAAAACCTGGTTTAATGGAGAAGACCTTTGTACAACTACTAAAATGGTCCATGTGCAAATAAATTGACCCATATGAATACCAGACAGTGTCTACTTAAGTACAGGGAAAAGTTGATTAAGGCTTAGGAACATTGAATTTAAATTTTTTCATACCAACTGTATTTTGCCTGAGAAAAAAATGAATTCTAGAACTCAGTATTCTTATTTCATGCTGTTATAGTATGTCCTTTTAAAATTTTTCATTTGGACAAGTCCCACAAGTTTTTGGATGGGTCATCACATAAATATTATAGTTTCATTATTTTGATACTTAAAATTTTTTAAATTCAGATATAGCTCAGCTGGTAAAGAATCTGCCTGTAATGTGGGAGACTTGGGAAGATCCCTTGGAGAAGGGAACAGCTACCCACTCCAGTATCCTGGCCTGGAGAATCCCATGGACTGTGTATTCATGGAGTCGCAGAGAGTTGGACACAACTGAGTGACTTTCACTCACTCATAGTTGATTTTGATACTTTCTTAATTCAGACATGCATGCTAGGAAAAGAACAGTTTTCCAAGCAATTAAAAGCTTAAGAAGAATTTTGAGAAGGAAATTTGTTGGCTATCTAACACTTTACAGTGCCAAGTACTTCCACATACATTTTACCTTTTAAGGGGAATATTTACCCAATTAAGAGAATATACTTTAAGATCACTTATGTGGATTAATTAATATATAACACTTTTGTAACTATAAAACATATAAATGGTAACTGTAGCTGCTGCTGCTGCTGCTAAGTCACTTCAGTCGTGTCTGATTCTGTGTGACCCCGAAGATGGCAGCCCACCAGGCCCTGCCATCCCTGGGATTCTCCATGCAAGAACACTAGAGGGGTTTGCCATTTCCTCCTCCAATGCATGAAAGTGAAAAGTGAAAGTGAAGTCGCTCAGTCGTGTCCGACTCTTAACGACCCCATGGACTGCAGCCCACCAGGCTCCTCCATCCATGGAATTTTCCAGGCAAGAGTACTGGAGTGGGGTGCCATTGCCTTCTCCGGGTAACTGTAGCTAGTAGTTGTATATTCATACACTAAGCACATGCCCCAATAAGTAATGATTTCCTAGTTACTGAACAGCCTGGAAAGTAATAAGTACCTGCTAACAATACAGTTTTGTATTTTATCCATTGCTGCTGCTGCTGCTAAGTGGCTTCAGTCGTGTCCGACTTTGTGCAACCCCATAGATGGCGGCCCACCAGGCTCCCCCGTCCCTGGGATTCTCCAGGCAAGAACACTGGAGTGGGTTGCCATTTCCTTCTCCAGTGCATGAAAGGGAAAAGTGAAAGTGAAGTCGCTCAGTTGTGTCCGACTCTTCGAGACCCCATGGTCTGCAGCCTACCAGGCTCCTCCGTCCATGGGATTTTCCAGGCAAGAGTACTGGAATGGGGTGCCATTGCCTTCTCCAGTTATCTATTGCTAAATAGCACACCACTCTAAAATTCAGCCACTTGATTTTCTCACACTCTGGGAGTCAGCAATTAAGCCTGGGATTAGCTGGGCAGTTCTTGTGTTGGTCTCTCCTGAGGTCACTCATGAGGCTCTAACCATCTCAGAGTTTCAACGGAGTGCGGGTAACATAAAAAACATCAAGAGATTTCCAAAGTCAGGGAGCGAGGGAGTAGGATGTTCCACGTACAAAGAATCAGACCTCTGCCTGATTCACATTTGCTAACATCCCACTGGCAGGCAAGCCCATACTTAGCTTAGTGTGGGTAGAGACTGCCCACAGGTATGGAGAGATAGAGGCGTAATTTGTGCAGGACTCTTCATCCTACAGCTGGCTACCATATTCTTAAAATACATAATTCAGTTTTATAAATTAATTCCAAAATGATTTCTTGACACATTTGTCCAAGTGACTAACTTGATGTAATGAGTGTTATTTGTAAGTACTAATAGAAGAATTTTAATCTCATGAGCACATACTTCCTTTACCTTTTTGTATGTACCTACCTGAAAAGAAACAGTACTTTGTTTTGGTACTTTTTATTGCATTCATTTGACAGTTTCAGACAAGGCTCAGAAAGCAGTATTTTTGTCTCACTGATGGCCCAATAACCATCAATGGATTGTAATTGGAGGTTTTTACTTCTTCTAACTATATAATAGTGCATGGAGAGGAGAGAATCCATTTTTGCCATTATGCTGCTTCTGTAATTTTAAGAAACGTTATCAGTGAAAAACTTTTTTGTTAAATGTAGGGAACCTTTTTCATAGCTAATGCTAGTAATTTGTAGTGAACAAAAAAACAATATAAGTAAAATGTAATTGAGGTTTTTTTTTCAGAGAGAAAAATACAAAGAGTTTGAGTTGCCTACTTCTAAACAAAAAGCAAAGAATATAACATGGCATTTACAGAAAAAGAAAGCAAAGTAGTCTTGTAGTACCCAATTATGGCAACTTTGGGAAAAGGTAATGGTGTAAAAAAATATGAGGGGAAAGGGAAGAATATCAGTATCTCTTTCATATATACCTATTAATCATCTTATACATATTATGTTTTTACACATTTATGTGTAATTCACATATTTATTACCAAGTAGAACAAGTTTTTTTCGTTAGTCAAACATTTAAAAAGTGTTCCTGGTGACCATATATTTGTGGCTAAAATGGGACGTGGTAAAATGGTGTAGAACAAATGCAGGGTGAAAGTATGCTTGTGGATAATGTAAAGTGGGTCAGAAATGACAGCCTTCACCTTCCCGATACGCGGTAGATTAGCACAGAGTACTCAGTTATTTTAAAATCTACAAGGCACTGTAAGAAATCATTCTCTACTATCTACTACAGCAGTTTCTTCATAGATTAGTTTCCCAAGATGATAAAGATACCTTGCTTCCAAAAAAAAGTTCCATAACTAAATAAGTTTGAGAAACATTATGCACTATTTCCTATTAAGAAGAATTCCTTTCCTTCAATAAAGGAGTTCATCTAACTTAATATTTACTGAATAAATTGGACTACTGATATTAAGAACCTATTGAATTGTTAAATATTGAGGGATTGCTATGTGTCAGGGTCTCTTCTAGGCATCGGCAGTACCACAATGAACAGAACAATGGCCCTTTCTTATTAGAGTGTATGTGTCAGATAACAGATATGTTCAGGTAGTGTCATAAGTGCTATGAAGAAAGCTACAGTAGTGAAAAGAACAAAGCGATGGAGTTGGTGAGTAAGTTCTTTTGAAAGAAATGGCATCTGAGCATAGCCATATGGATATCTGGGGGAAGTGCAGAGACCCTGAGATAGAGGTGTGCTTGACATTTTAGAGGAACAACAAGGAGGCCAGGGAGGCTAGAGTGAAGGGAAGCGTAGGAAGTGGGAAATGAGATGGGGAGGTAGCCGAGAGAAGATCTTGTAGGCAGACTTTTTGGACCATAGACTTTTTCTAAGAGGGATGGAAGACATTGATATCGTTGACATTTTGAAAGGATTTCTTTGTCAGCCTCCTAACAGCCCACCTGAAAAATGGACTCTAGAGAGGTAAGAGTTGAAATTGGGAGACCATTTAATACTCAGGTGTCCGTGTGAGAGTTAGTAGGGGTTTGCGTGCTAAGTTGCTTCAGTCGTGTCTGACTCTTTGCAACTCTATGGACTGTAGCCTGCCAGGCTCCTCTCTCCATGGGATTCTCCAGGCAAAAATACTGGAGTAAGTTGCCATGCCCGCCTCCAGGGGATCTTCCCAACCCAGGGATCGAACCCACGTCTTTTATGTCTCCTGCATTGTCAGGCAAGTTCACAGTGATATTAAGAAGGAAGGTAGTAAGAAGCTATTAGAACATATTTTGAAAGAACGGTCTCCTCAGTTTGCCACAGGTTGATGTGGTGTGTAAGTAAAAAAAAGAGAAACAAAGTTGATGGAGGAAATCACAGGTTTAGTTTTGAGCATAGTACATTGGAGATGCCTGTTAGATGTAAGAGAGGTTGGGTAAGCAGGGAGAGTTAAGTTCATAGGAGAGGTATGGACTAGGGATATAACTTAGAAGTCATCTGTATGGAGATGATGTTAAGACTCTGGAATTGAAAAAAATCACTTAGTGTTGACAGAAGAGAGAAAGGTATGAGATTGCATTCTGAGGCTTTTCTTCATCCACAAAATCTTACCCTTTGCTTTTATATTTTAAATGAACATTCCTTTAATAACAAATGGCTCATATTCTAATGTAAGTTCAATTGGTATTTACTGAGAGTTATCGTGAACAAAGCATCATGCTAGCCACCTTCAATTGTGCAAATGTGAAAAAAATTTTCTGTCCTCCAGAAAGGAAAGGGAATATCAGAGGTGAGGAAAAAGACTTACTTTCATTGATGATATACACTTGTGTCAGACGCTTGTCCATGGTAGTTTATTTAATCCTGGACTGCAAGGAGATCCAACCAGTCCATTCTAAAGGCGATCAGCCCTGAGTGTTCTTTGGAAGGAATGATGCTAAAGCTGAAACTCCAGCACTTTGGCCACCTTCATGCGAAGAGTTGACTCATTGGAAAAGACTCTGACGCTGGGAGGGATTGGGGGCAGGAGGAAAAGGGGTCGACAGAGAATGAGATGGCTGGATGGCATCACCGACTTGATGGACGTGAGTCTGAGTGAACTCCGGGAGATGGTGATGGACAGGGAGGCCTGGCATGCTGAGATTCATGGGGTTGCAGAGTCGGACATGACTGAGCGACTGAACTGAACTGAACTGATAGTAATTATATGAGGTGGGAATTATTGCCCCCATGAGGAAAGTATAGTTCAGTGACATGTCCCAAGTTGCAAATTACTTAGTTGGTAACATGCCAGGATTTGATCAACATTGATCCAGCGCTGAGCCCATTACACTGTCTGGTTTGTGAAGCTCCTAGTCGAGTTAAAGATTCAGATGCATATAAAAGGCTAGAGATTGAAATAATCATGCCAACTAGAATTGGGACTGTTTGCTGAAAGAATACAGGGACAGTCAGATTACTTTAGTACTTGGGCTTGACTGGCTCATAAGGAAGACTTTCTGTGGAAGAAAGGGGAACATGTGTACACACATACACACAACACACACATACACACACAGCTCATCCGCTTGCAATGTTTAAATTAAGTGAATTTTAATTTCAGGTAGTGATTGGTTTTGCCAGACGCTCTCTAAAATTAAATGTATGATAATGATAAATTGGAAGCAATTTACTTACATGTCTATCTGTGAAGAAATTGAAATTTTCTTCCTCCTAGCTAATAGTAACATGTCCCAAACATTGTTGTTTTTTAATTCACCTGCCTAAGAATACTAACAGTGGAAAGACTCTTCCTGATTCTAAATAGAGGTTGGTTTGTTTATTCAACAGTTGTGCGCTCAAGTAGCTCACACTCTCTCCAGGCCAAGTTGAAACCAGAGCACAGGAAAACAAACCACCTTTAGCTCCTCAAATTTCCACTTGGTACAGCTGCCTCCCTCCATGTGACCTGCAGAGGCAGCCTCTGAATCATGACCTCAGCTCTAAGATCAGGCGCATTTCACTTGCATAATGAAATATACTACTGTAGCAAGTGCACTAGAGGAGCCAGCTCTGAGCTGGTGGTGAGTGAGGACTACCAGCAGTTGTAAGCTCTCTGAAACTATTTTAAGGGTGCCCTGCATCACAAAAAATGAGAAGAAAGCACCATAAGGAAGCTAGGTTTCCCTGTGAATATCCACCCACCAATGCAGTGCTGGAATAGCTTCCTGGCTGAATTTCTCTTATATCTGTTTTCTTAACATTAGGGCTAGTTCCTAAGGTGAGAGCCCCTTTGTAAGAAAATACTTAAATGCCATGACAGGACAAGAGCAGAAAGACCCCTCAAGAAATAGGAGTGCCCAGATAGGAATCCTCGGAGAAGGCAATGGCACCCCACCCCAGTACTCTTGCCTGGAAAATCCCGTGGATGGAGGAGCCTGGTAGGCTGCAGTCCATAGCGTCGCTGAGGGTCGGACACAACTGAGCGACTTCACTTTCACTTTTCACTTTCATGCATTGGAGAAGGCAATGGCAGCCCACTCCAGTGTTCTTGCCTGGAGAATCCTAGGGATGGGGGAGCCTGGTGGGCTACCGTCTATGGGGTCGCACAGAGTCGGACATGACTGAAGTGACTCAGCAGCAGATAGGAATCCTTGGCAGTCATGCCATCAGAGGAGATACCCTTCAATACCAAAGATTATATATAAATTCAAATGATAACTACTTCTGGAGAAAAGTAGATGCCAGCCATGTTGCTAGTGGTAATTTTGATAGTTAATCTGGGGTTAATCTAGTTAATCTAGATCTTCAACCCTCTGAGGTTCATACATAGCTTTGGCATTTTCTGACCTGTTTATATTCAAGAAATCTGAAAAAATAATGAGGAAGATGAAAAGCATATTCATAGTTTCAGAAATAATTGTGTTTCTAATTTAAGAAATAATAACAAAATCATCTATCACAGTTGCTGTAAGTGGTTTAAACATTTCCTAAAGGAAACAAAAAGACAGCTCTCATCCACTTCCTGGCAGTCCAGTGGTTAGGTCTCAGTGCTGTCACTGCCATGGCCTAGGATCAATCAGTAGTCATGGAATTAAGATTCAGCAAGCCACAGGTGTGGCCAAAAAAGAAAAAACCAAGAAGTCTCACATTGGATTTTTTTTAAAGTGGATGTTTATATTTTTGACTGTGCTGAGTGTTAGTTGCAGCACGCAGGATCTCTGTGACATCATGCAGCATCTTCCACTGCACTGCTTGGACTCTCTAGTTGTGAAACTCAAGCTCCAGAGCGGACAGGCTTCAGTAGTTGTGGTGGCTCAGTTGCTCTGTGGCATGTGGGGATCTTAGTTCCCCAACCAGAGATGGAACCACATCCCCTCCATTGCAAGGCAGATTCTTAACCACTGGACCACCAAGGAAGTCCTTCATATTGGATTTTAAAAATATAATTGTGGAATCTGAATTTTTTGTGTCATTTTCTCTTTACCTATGTTTGAAATATTCCATAATAAAATGCTTTCAATGCTATTTGTATCCATACCTGTGTGGAGAGTAAAACATTTTATATATATATATATGTTTATATTTTTTAGTAAAAAAAAAGTGCTGCTTTTCAAGCTGCTTTTAAAATTACAAACAAAAATATATGCAGCTTTTACAAGCTACTCTTAAAATTACAGAGAAGGATTATATATGGGCACAGTGTTAAATGAAACTCTAGGATAAAAAAATATGTGTAGTAGATATGTACTCACACATGTATGGTACACACATACACACACACAAATACACCAAAATGTTAACAATAGGAGATTGTTATTGTATTTATATTATTTTACAGGTGTTCTACAATAAATGTGGTGCTTTTATAATCAGAAAAATACTTTAAAAATAAAGGATCATGAATGTGTGAAAGAGCGAATAAAAGATACAGTTTATTTAATTTGTAATTGATGTATTTATAGGAGCAATAACCATGGCTCTGCTGGAAAACCTGGTGGCAGGAAATATATACATTGTCAAGATATCTGCATCCAATGAGGTAGGAGAAGGACCTTTTTCAAATTCTGTGGAGCTGGCAGTTCTTCCAAAGGAAACACCTGAGTCAAATCAGAGGCCCAAGCGTTTAGATTCTGCTGATGCCAAAGGTCTGTATGCTGCCGTAATCACTGATTTTCCTAAAGACAAGAAAATACCCGTGTTTTTTTCTAGCTCCCTTGTGCTTTATTTCTGCTCCTACTTTGGCCATGTCCCTGAACCCACACTCAGCTCCTTGAATTGTTGCTCGTGAGGTTCACATGATGTGAAGCTGCATGGCTCTGTCTGCACTCCTACATGCAGACACACTTACCTCGGAATTTCCCGCAGTTTTCGGATCACTATGTCCCAGTAACTTCTCCTTCCAGCTGTGCACCCACCAAAACAGATGAACCATACCACCCGTGAACTGATGGGAGTAGGCGTCCAGGGAGGTCCATGGAAATAAACAGCAGTGGTAGTTGCGGTGTTCAAGCGAAGGGAGCATGATTTTCATCAAGAGTTTTCACCACACACACACACACACACACACGCGCGCGCGCGCACACACACACACACAAACCAACAACAACCTTTCCAGAGAGAAAGTTGTTTGTCTCCAGAAAATAGTTGGAAAAAGTATCTTTAAAGAGCCATTGTCGCTCCAGTCAGGGCATCGTCCTTCTGTTTTGAAGGAAACTGGGGCCCCTGTGGGAGAAGGCAATAGCACCCCACTCCAGTACTCTTGCCTGGAAAATCCCATGGACGGAGCAGCCTGGTAGGCTGCAGTCCATGGGGTTTCGAAGAGTCAGACACGACTGAGCGACTTCACTTTTACTTTTCACTTTCATGCACTGGAGAAGGAAATGGCAACCCACTCCAGTGTTCTTGCCTGGAGAATCCCAGGGACAGGGAAGCCTGGTGGGCTGCCGTCTATGGGGTCGCACAGAGTCGGAAACGACTGAAGTGACTTAGCAGCAGCAGCAGGAGCCCCTGTGACACAGGACTAGATGCTTCCTTTTCTTCCTCCCTGGGGAGGTGTGCCTGTGTGGTAATGCGGGGTGTGGCAGGGACAGCTTTAATGGAGGAAATACCAACTGAACTGGGCAGGATTAAGGGCACTTAGTTCTTCAGAGAATAGCCATTCAGTAATGTGTATGTCTTAAGGGGAACACTGGGGAGGAGAGAGACAGAGAAAGGAAGGGCAGTCAGATTTAAGCTCAGGAAGGAGGTAGCCATAGTAGCTGCCATATCATCAGGGAAAGCCGAGGGCAAAGCTCATATGTGCTCTCAGATACCTTGCTAGTCAGTGTCCAGGGACCAGCAGCGTGACTATCTCCCAGGAACTTGTCAGACATGCAGGATTGCATATGGGCTTTACCCTAGACCTCGTGAATCAGAATCTGCATTTTAACGTATCCTTTAGTGACTTTTGTGCACATTAAAGTTTGAGAAGCACTGTTATATGAAAATACATAATGAAAACTTATCTTCAATATACAGCTCTGCTTTTAAGGTAATATGACATGAAAGGTATCTTTGACCCATCAAGGAACATCTTTGCCTTGTGCCTTTTAGCATTATAAATTTTGAACTGATGTTCATATTTGATATAATATCTAGAACTCATATTTAGAATCTTCAATATGAGAAGGTAGGCCAATTTTAAGTTCCCTGATAAAAGAGTAATACATCTTTTTTGGTTAGACACGGATACTGTCAAAAGTTTTCTATGAGAGGAAGACAAATTATTGAAAAGGTAATATCTAAGAATTATGATATATGGGGTCATTTATTTTTTTGATTGATTCTGATACATGTACTTCCCCTTCTAGTTTATTCAGGCTATTACCATCTGGACCAAAAATCAATGACCGGCATTGCTGTAGGTGTTGGTATAGCCTTGACCTGCATCCTCATCTGTGGTCTCATCTTGATATACCGAAGTAAAGCCAGGTGTGTTTCCATTGCTAGAGATGTTGAGGTGATTAACATTTAAATTACAGTAACCACAGAAACAAAATCAAGTGCCTGTTAGAGGAACTGGGATTTTCCCACTTAAAAATGAATGTTTTATTACTTGAGTTCTTACAGCTAGAGAGATGTGCTTACTTTGGAAGATTATTCTCTCACCATTTGAAAAAAATTGCTGTGCCAACAAAATATTCTTAAATGAAGACCTAGTTTCTTCATTTTCTTGGTATTTTGAGAAACACAAAGTATATCCTTTGGCTTTTTTTTTTTTTTTTAATGACATGCTTAATCTGATGTATCTCCTGATTGGAGAATTCCTTACTGCCTGGACTATTTTCATATTTAAGTAGCCTGAAATGTCTGAGTCACTTGAGAGCTCTACCCTCACCACCACAGGACACATGGTTGGGATTCTCCAGACGTGGATTAAAAGAAATGTAATACCTGGGGATTAGTTCTCTATAAACTTTGTCGGGCAGTTTTATCTGTGATTTTGACTTCAGCTAAATTCTCAGCATTCAGGGAATTTGTCTGTTTCTAAACTTTTATATTTTGACTTTTGCCTTCATTTATTTTCTTAAAGTTCTCTATTAAATTTAAAAAACTGAAGTCAAATACACATCGTTTTTAGGTAATCTCCATCACTAGACTCTCTATTGTTAGAGGTTTTTCAGAGTTTATTCTATATGTTTTTGGTACTTGTGCATAGAAACGCACTATGCACAAGTGTGTTTCATTTTACTGTTCAATTTTCTTGTTTCCCAAGAACTTTTTAATGAAATCCTTCTGTACACATCTTTTTAGTGATGCCCGGATCTTGCAGAAGTGCTGCTATAAATTTGTCATCATTAATTGTTCTGTTAGTGTGAAAATCTGCAGACCTGAAGGAGAACATGTAGATTTTAAAATTTATAATTTCTACATAAATTATAAATAAGCAACAATAATTAATAGTACTTTGTAAATAAATATTAAGGTTTTTACTAAGTATTTGTAAAAAGTAATTTTATATATACAGACATTGGGGCCAAAAAACAATAAGAATCTTTCTTCCATCATAAAAGTTTGCATCAGTGAGTTGGAGTTAAAATCTAATCATTTCTAAGGATATTTGATAAACAAGCATTAAGGAAGTCCATTGTTTGCAAAGTTGTGAATGTCCCAGATTTCACCAAGTTTGTTACATTTGCCTTTCTCTTCTTGTGGACTTAAAAGATTTCCTTTTCATTCAATATTTCAGGAAATCAACTGTCTCCAAGACAGGCCAGAATGGAACTCAGCAGTTACCTCGTATCAGTGCCTCCCGAGCCAGTGGAAATGAAGTGGGGAAGAACCTGGAAGGAGCCATAGAAAATGAAGAGTCATTGATGCCAATGATTATGCCAAATAGCTTCATCGATGCCAAGGTACTCTGAGCTAACAGGCTGTTGTGCTGCATAATCTTTCCCACCATTCATCTTCTCTTTATGTGTAAAATCTTAACAAAAAATTATATGTTAAATGTATTATGTCCATAGGCCACATAATGAAATGTGAAACCATTTCACTCAGATTCTTCCTTGCATAAAATTTGGGGAGAAGAAGATAGGGCAAATAAAAGAATAAAAGATGAAAAAGATAAATAAAAAATGAGCAAGTAGCCTAAATTCAGTTAGTTTGGATCATATTGAGCTGAGATATTGCAAATAAGGGCACCAAGGTTATCAGTCCATATTTACTATAATTTGGATTGTTCTGGGTATACTGGATGGAACATTTTTTATTAATCCATTCTAAATTTAGTTTATTTGATTTTAGAACTAAATGGAGCATCAGAATATTCCAGATGTAAATTACATTTAAAAAAATATGAAGTATCTGAATAGGTGTTTTAAGATCCTTCTCTTCATGGCCTTAGGAAGTTGGATACAGTAAAGAAATGTCATTGGAGGATGTCATTTCATGTCCTTCCCACTGCGGGTAGTAGTGGTACAGTGATAAGCATTATGAACACCAACTGAGAATTATTTTTAGTCACATTGCAGCATTAGATATTGTGCATTATTAAATAGTTCTCATAACCAGCATGTTATAAATAAAGTATCTGCAGACTGTAACCCAGCTCAAGCCAGTCCGTGGCCTGTTTTTGTATGGCCATCCTGAGCTAAGTATAATTTCTACATTTTTAAAGGATAGTTTGGGGATGACAAAAAAGGAGGAAGAGAAAATGAAGCAGAGGCCATGTGTGTTCTGCAAAACCTAAGACATTTACTATCTGCCCTTTTATGGAAAAAGTTTGCCAAATCCTGTCATACATTCTTCTTATCTAACCCTTCCCCAAAATCTAGAATATCAAAAATATAACAGAATTTTAGGAAGTTTCAATATTAAATTTTATACAATTAAATTTAACAAATGCAGTTTACATGTATTTAGCTATCATGGTGCTATATATGATACATACAATGGGTAAATAATAGTGAATTGATTGTTGCTATTCCTGTTTTCTGTTTTGTTACAACTTAATTTAGCTTTTATTATCTGATACAAACATAAGCCATTTAACTTATTTCAAACTAATCTAGAACATCAGAACCTAAAACTTTAAATAAGCACAAAACTACTAAAATACACTATTGTTCTGTTATTATTAACTCAGAACTAGACATGAGAAAGGATTGAGGAGAAGTGAAAAGGGAAGGAAGACATGGGAAAGAGAGAATCTAAAGTGAAGGAGGCAGAGCACAGTTGGGGGCCTGAGTGAAGCAGAGGTCAGTTTAGAGGCCAGGTCTCTGACTTCCCTTGGATTATTAGCCCAAGAGTTGATCCCCTGTTTATTGTCATTTTGTTGAGGGTATGCAGGTTCATTAAAAAAAAATTTTTTTTATAGCACTTTAAAAAATTGATTATTTTTGACTGCTCTGGATCTCCATTGCTGCGTGTGGGCTTCCTCTAGTTGTAGCAAGCAGGGGCTGCTCTCTGGTTGTGGTGTGTGGGCTTCTCATTGTGGTAGCTTTTCTTGTTGCAGAGCATAGGCTCAAGGCTCGCTCACAGGCTTCAGGAGTTGTGGCTCGCAGGCCCTAGAGCACAGGCTCAGTAGTTGTTCTGCAGCATGTGGGATCTTCCCAGACCAGGAATCAAACCTGTGTCCCCTGCATTGGCAGGCAGATTCTTAGCCACTGGACCACTAGGGAAGCCCTATGAGTCTATTTTTATTGCCTAAATACTTTATAAATTTTTCAGTCATGTGGAAAATTTGAAAAATAATAAATGCACAAATAATTGTCAGTATCTTTTCATAATTCTGTATCTCTTCTATATATTTTTGTTCTTCCTGTCATTTGAAAATAAATTTTGGGATTATTACACTTCACTCCAAATACTTCAGCATCTCTCTCTTAGGAATAAACTTATTATATCTTTTTTATCACTAACAAATACCCCATATTTGTTGTGTGCCACTGTGTAAAAGAAGAAATAATAATATCTGTGATCATATTTTTCTTTTAACATTTTAAAATTTTGTGTACTTGTAATAAACTGAAATTTTCCTTTTATATCTACAGGGAGGAACTGACCTGATAATTAATAGCTATGGTCCTATAATTAAAAACACCCCTAAGAAAAAATGGCTCTTTTTCCAAGATTCTAAGAAGATAAAAGCTGAGCAGGTAACTCCCCTAAATGGGGAAACTCTTTCAATACTCATGGTGTGTAAGATGATAATTTTAAAAAGAGGAAAATGTAAATGTTTTTTTTTTTTAACTTCAGTATTCTTTCTGGATATGATTTTATTAATTTGGGGCATGACTCTATGGAAAGCCATGGGGATTGATGATTGACATGACAGTTGGAATTGTAATCAGAGCTGTGGTTTTCAGTGGGAGCTGGGGGATAGTGGAGAAAGGGATGAGGCAGGAGCCTGCATCCAAACCACTGAAGAAGCCTTCTGACACTTCACTTGCCCCAGTAACTCTGATGTGTTCCCACTGCTCGGAGAACCATTGACAGTTCCTTCGTGATGATGAACTTTTCACCCACATACTCCATCAATTTGCTATCTCAGAATATATGAAATATGTAAAACCAGATTTATTAGTTTTCAGAGCACTCTGTTATCACTGATGGTGTTTTATGTATTTTTACCTAGCCTCAAAGAAGATTTACTCAAGCGGTCTGCCTTTACCAGCCAGGCACTACCATACTAATCAGCGATGAAGACTCCCCCAGCTCCCCAGGTCAGACAGCCAGCTTCCCAAGACCCTTTGTTGTTGCAGCTGATACTGAGCATTCAGCCAACAGTGAAGGCAGCCACGAAACTGGGGATTCTGGAAGGTTCTCCCATGAGTCCAATGATGAAATACACCTGTCCTCAGTTATAAGTACCACACCCCTAACCCCAAGTTCCTTCACCGGCAGCGATTTGGGTGGGGACCCCTTGGTGAGAAAGTGTGAAGAGACTGCAGTGTGGTCGGGTGCTGAGCAAACTTCCTCTTCAGTTTCTCAGCCAGCCCCTGCCAGGCTTTGCTTTGAGAAAAAGGATTTTCCAATCTAGAAAAGCCACATCCAGGTATTCTCACCTTTAAGTCTGTTCGAAGGACAATGAACAGGGAGCCAAAGCCTTTTGTGAAACTCTTGGTATCTTGGTATCTTATTGGGTATCTCACCTTTTTGAATGTTTTTTTTTTTTTAATCTTTAAGCTCACGTATTTTGAATGTTTCATTGTCAGCAATGTGAAAAGACAGTCAAGGTGTTTGACTGGATTATAAAATATATCACTGGAGCAAAGGGAAGACTTTTGAAAGCCCCTTTGCTGACTATCTACCTCAGTTTGCCAGAGGGCAAACTCAGAAGACAACTTGGTTACCTCATTCGTTGTGGTAGTTGATCTCAGCTGCATAAACGATGATACTTCCTAGTAGCGTTTTGTTTTCAGTTGCTGTATGTGTCATGTGTGTGATCCAAGGAGTCATATAGGTAGGTGAGTAAGAATGTTTATCTGAAGCTCTGAGTTAAAACAATAACAAGAAACTGACCTTTGCATGGGGTTTGGATCATTTAACACCTTTAGCTATAAGGACTGAAACCACTGAGAAGAGAAAAGTGGGCTGTTGACTCTACTGAATGACCAGCACAGAAAAAAGTCTCTCTCTTCTGAGAACAGAACTGTTCAGTAGCATACAGGGAACCCTCTTATATCAAGGGCTTCTGTGTTGTGGGCATTAGAGTCCGACTGCTATATCTGCTGTGTCCCACACCTCAGCCTGCCTGGAAGCCGTGCCTTTTCAACCTGTTCCTTTGCCTGACGGTTGGCCAAAGTCTGCACTGTCTTAGTTTGCAAAGCATCCTCAACATTTTCAGAATTAGTTGCAAAACGCCTTGCAGAAAACAGATTTTTAAAGAAAATAAGTTAGAGTTTATGGTTTTCTTTTGTATAAATCCCAGCTTGGTGACCCAGGTCTCCTGCATTGCAGGCGGATTCTTTAGCATCTGAGCCAACAGGGAAGCCCAAAAGGGGTAAAAAAAAAAAAAAAAAGTTTCATTAAATATTAATAATGAGGGTAAATGCAACAGTAGACAGTAAAATGAACTTGAGGTTATCACGGCAACAGTGCCTTCCATTATATATTACGAAGTTCTTTGCCTTATACTTTTTTAATATTCATGAAGTTGTTCAGGATAAGAGTACCAAAAGTTGCCTTAAGAGTTTCTTGGATTTCATCAATAACTGTTTTAATGTACAGTATTTTATAAAAGTATTTGGGTTTGTTTTCGTACAGGTTTTGTTTAGGGATAAGTATTCTGAGCTCTACTAACTTGTTTGTATTTTCTTGAATTCTTAAGAGAATTTGGTACTCTGTTTAATCTTCCTTCAGTGTTGATGCTGTGAAGGAGGAATGCTAACTCCAGTAGTAAGTTAATCCTCTTGCTGGTTTGAAATCCATAAACTGTTTACTTAGCCACACAGAATAGGCCTTCTCTGAGTTTTAAGACTGTAACCTATTAGGTGCCCAGCAGTGGGAGATGAAAAAGAATTAAACCCATGGTGTAGAGAGGGGATCCCCTTATCCTTTAAAAAATATTTCTTCAAATTATCTGGAACTGACTTTTGAGCCTCTTTTTAAAAGGAATCTTTACCCCCCTTGAAACCTTTGTTTATAGACTGGGATGAGGTCATGTTAAATGGTGTTCTAAAGACAAAAAATATTATTGGATAATAGTCCCATCTCTGTCATCTTCTTTCCCAGTATCTGGTGATACAACATTTTTTGGTTGTTTTCCAATCTGTAGTTTTGTGCCAAATTGGATGTGCTCAGAAGCAGACCACCATTAAGTGCCAGTTAATGCAGTTCTGAACTAAATTCACAGTCCTCCATTTAGTTATCTAAGTATGGGCTTCGTGGCGAAACAAAAAAGCAGAGCTTTAGGTGAACAATCTGAGGCAAGGAAAAATGCTGCTCCTGCCTTTATAGCTCCTGTTTATACTACCTCCTTTTAAAGTTATTCTAGTGTTATTTTTTTTTTCCTGTACTCAGGGAACATTTTGTTACTTTTGAGCTGCCTCATGGAAGCATGGGCACATTGACAGGGTATATCTTTGTGGGCTTGTAAGTAGAAAGTATGTGGGGCCAACTTTTATCAGTATCTAAAACGAAGGAGTACAATGAGTTCATTTTATTTTTTTTTAACTTTTCTTAAAAGGCAAACAAAATCTATAAAGTTGAAACATCATCCATCCTGTTTAGGAGGCTATTCATTTGAGTCATTTTAAAAGCCTAAAATTGATAATTTGAAGTCCTTAAGGAAAGTGTTTTGTTTTGTTTTTGATAAATAGGCCCATAGTTATTGTAGATCTTTAGGCTGTAACTATTCGCTAATTATTTACCAGTATGTTTTTTACTCTTTCACCTTTTCATTTTGTTCTTGTATAAGATTTTTTCATAATAATCTTGTTACCAAAGAAGTTTCAGTAGAGAGTGAAAATTCAACTATGATTTCCCTCCAAATTGAATTAACTAGAAACATCTATAGGTATGAAGCTTATACAAGTAGTTACTAACCCAGAATAATAGGGGATATATTGATCATTATAGTTAATTAGACTAGTATTTTAACTACCTTATTGTTACCAGAGCATTTAAAAGTTCTTCACCAGCAGATAGTTCCAAAGAATTTCAAGTGTAATTTTTTTTCTTCAGCAAGTAAATCTTCAGCTATACAGTATTATGGTATTTTGAAATTGTTGAAACTACTTGTTGGAGAGGAAAAAAAATCTTTTCACCAAAGACAAATATTTTAGTATCATTGAATAAGATATTTAGTATACACCAAAGACTTCTTTTTACTTGGCCAAAGCTAGCTTCTTTGAAGTCTTAAGTATGAAATTGTAACTGAAATGTGAAGGTTCTCATTCATCTTTCACAGTGGTGTTACTTCATGGTGTTTCACTCTGAAGGGGCTAATATGCAAATAGTAACTATTTTCTTTTCCAAAGACTTATTTGCTATAAATACTAATACATGCATGTCATTTTTATGCCAAATATTACAAGATTCTGCTCATCAGTATTTTCATACCAAAGACCGTTTAAGTATATAGATTAGCCTGTAAGTAAGTAAAGATGAGCAGATATGAGATAAATTTATTTAGAGGCTGATAGAGACTCTAGCTTTAGTAGCAAAGGGTATCAAAAGGCTAAGTTTACATAATTAAAAGCAATACAGTTATATTGGTATTTATCAGTGTTTTAATTCATGTGCTTTTTATCAGCAAGTTTTTAAAAAACCAAAGATAAATTTAAGGTTTCCTCCACATATAGGCAGATTTAGTTGTACATTTAACATTTGTTTCTTGTTTCTATGTCAACCAAACTTCTTTCTCCAGAACTCAGTCTGTATACAAACAGCATACAAAGGGACTTTCCATTGAATCTGCTGATTCAACCACAGGATGTTTTTGCCAAATGATGTGATACTTTCCTAAGCACCTTGAGTGTGAGATGTCAACAGAAATATCAGCAGGCTCTTCGATTGCGGGGCATTGTGGCAACCCCTGAATCAGCCTGTGTAGCCTTCCTCCTGCTTAAAGCATTTACTCTGGTTTACTCTGAAGGCTTGAGGCAGTCACTTAATAACAAGGATGTTCTCATGTCTGGGGAGCAATGGGATATAACAAGGAAATGAATCATTTCAATTTTCAAGTGGCTGTTCTTTGATAGATGTGCTCTTTGAAGTTGTTCGTAAATTGACATATTTTAATTGCAGCAAGGGAGCTTGCTATTTCAAACTTCAGTGGAACCATGGGTAAAACAAATATCTTGTTCATGAAATACAGAGTTGTATATTTTGATTAGCTTAAAAGTAAGAACACAACTTTATCCACTAAGTGGCTTTAAAAAATTAGCTTTGGCACATCAGGGAAATTAGATCCTTGGGGAAGTGCTTTTTATTTGCCTTAGCTTCAAACAATAGTGGTGCCAACCTTGGGAACAATGACGGTGATTTGCATTGGTTTGTCTTGGCTTTGTTAAGGACATCGTGCTTGCCCATGTTGACGACTCAGGGTCATTGTTCAGGTCCATGAAGACACCTTTGGAGACAATTGAGTCTCACAAAAAAGATGGATTTGAAAGGTTTGTTTTTTTTTTTATGCTAGAATATCCAGATGTGGTTCCACCTCAGCAGTGGTTGTCATGATTCACATATACATTTGTATTTCATTGAATGTAAAATTTTAATAGTGAATGTAAAAAAAAAAAAGTTCCAGAATATTGAAAGAGTCATGATTTAAGACTAAACATGTATTCTGTAGATTTTGTTTCTGACAGTTTGCCACGTGGGTCTCTGATAAAACTGCTTTGGTTTAATGGACATAATTTCTGTGAGCACAGAATAAAGGGTTCTGGAGATCACCAAACACAATCAGTTGTCTAATTGTGAATTTTGTTGATGTTTAGAAGGACACATACATAGAATTGTGTGAAGCTGATTTATGCTCAGGACGTAAGATTGCAGGCTAATGCAATGTGTATGTTTGCAGGCTTTAATCTTCTCAGGCGATTTCCCCTGGTAAGCTTTTGAAGGTGTTTAAGATTAACATGACAGTCTTGCATTTTTACCAGACAAATACTGTATTATTTTCTTGCTACCGCTATAATAAATTACCACAAAGAAGGCCTTAAAGCAACACAGATTTATTATCTTACAGTTCTGTGGGTCAGAAGTCTGACACAGGTCTCAATGGGATAAAATCAAAGTTCATTTCCTTGTCTTTTCTGGCTTTTAGAAGTTGTAGATCCCACCCTCTGTCTTCAAAGTCAGCTACATAGCAGCTCTCTTGACCCACTTCCATTAACATATCTCTTTTTCTGACCCTAACCAGGAAAGGCTCTTGAATGTTAAGAACTCACTTGATAAGATGGGGCCCATTTGGATAAAGCAGGGTACTCTCTCCATCTGAAAATTCTTAACTTAATCACATTCTTAGTGTCTTTTTTTGCCCTGTCTGGTAACATACTCAGAGTCCTGGGATTTAAGCATGGACTTCTGTGGGTGGCCATTATTTTGCTTACAACAGGTACATTATTTCTGTAGAACTCTGATCCCCATAAAATGTCTATTGCATTACAGAGATTGGAAGTGTGAAGTCATGTGTCCCTTGGGGATCTTCAGTATTTCAAAGGTATGAAAACCTTGGCTTATCGCCTATCAAATGTACACATTAAGCTTTCTCTCCAAATCACTTGCAAAAGCAATTCAACTTTAAACTTTTTGAATATGTGAATTAACATCTCAGTTCCATCTGTTTAACAGCAAAGTTTCCTAATATTTGGCTTTAACTTTACAGAATTTCATCAGAAATTTTTGAAACCTGTTCTTATTATAGTTGAGCTTTGTCCTTTTCTCTTGAGTGATTGTTAGGGTAGAGTGGAGGAAAACACCTCAAACATAGGAATTCAGAGTAGATGAACAGAATTATGCTCAAATTCATTCTTCATGTTCTTTTAAAAGCATTTTGCAACATGCACACCTTCTGACTTTTAAGTCAGGCTTATTTCTTCAGTTTCACAAGCCACTGTTTGGTTTTCAATTTGATACAGCTTCTTGATTTTCCATGAGCCTCAGCTAGAGCCTCCACTTAACCTTATCAGCAGGTACAACTCCTGGGAAATTTTATCTTTCTTGTAATTCTTCTTTGATGTCAGTTGTTCCTTTTCCTAGAAAGCTTTAGATTCCACTGCTGTAGTTTGTTCTGATTCCTAGGTCATGTCAATCAAGCCTTCTTTCAGATATGAAGGATAATTTATAATTCTAAGTTTTAGCACTTCTTCAATGAACAAGATAAAGCTTTCTCCTTTAAGAGGTAGAGCCCGTGATGATATTATGAGTAAGGTTAAGAGTGCTGGTCATTTTTCAGCCACTTTTGATTCTATTCCTTAGAAAGGGATGTGCCATTTACTGAGCATATGGGATGTGCCATTTACTGAGCATATGTGATGTGCCATAAACATGCTTCGGCCATGCATATTGCTACATTCTACAGAGTAAATAGTATCCCCATTTTAGAGATCAGGAAGTAGTTTAAAATGTCTGACTTGCCAAAGATCACAGCTAGTGTGGTGCTTAGCCAAGACACAAACCCAAGTTGGTCCAACTGCATCATTTACAGTATTTGTACTGTGATACATTATCTCAGCTAAGACATGATATTTAATTACCTAGGCTCATGGTACCTTCCACTCTGTCAACACAACCTGTCCACATAGTCATAGCCAACCAACAGAGAGAACTCTGTCTTACTTACATCCATTTATTCACAGGAGTTTAGAGGGGCTATAACTCACTCTTTGTCATCTCCTAACCACCCTTCTTTTCTCCTTGAAACCTTCAATCAGAACTGAGTGTGAAAGCTGATATGGTTTTTTGGGAGCGGTTTTTTGGAGCCCTTAACTATTCAAGCACTTCTTTATTAGACTAGGTGTTCAGAATTAAATTTTTATTTTTTGTAATTTTCCTGTTGTCCGCAAATCTAAGTAGAAATTTATTAACTGGAAAAAGCCAGACCTGTAACCAGTCATCCCTGTTTTGTTAGATCTGAAAAGCATAGGTGTTATTTGAATTCAACCTAATTAATATAGGAGGGAGAAAAGTTGAAGGAGAATCATATAGTAGAACAAGTATAATGTTAGTCTTTGGCACACCTAAATTCTAGTCCTTGACCATTTTGAAAATTGGTAGGAAAAAAAATCCTTAACTCATTTTTTGTTCCTTTTATTCCATACTTTGTTGTGCAGAATGAAACAGTGGTACTTTGAAAACTTAAAAGTATAAATAATTAGAACCCTAAAGTCATTTCTATTCAGCTATGAAACATAATAGCTTTTTCTTTCTTTACCTGGCAGCCTTTCCAATTACATTTGCCTTTGCTAAAATGAAAAATGCTTTCGTTTTCTGTATACTCACCAAAAAAAACACAAAAAAACCTACCAGAAGAAAGCAGGGGATAAAAGATGTAGACAGGGATTTGAACACTCATCTTTAATGTAGGTAAATCTATATGCTGAGCAGGGGGATTTACAGTGCTTTTGAAAGTACTAAACATGAAATTGTCTTACCCTAATTTAAATCTTTTATTTTTTGATATCTTGGCTTTTAAAGATTTAGGGAGAGAGTCAAATATCCCCAGAGGGATAGATGGGTAAGGACAGAGTGCATTTTTAGGATTCTTCTCTAACAGATCTACTTTTTCAAGATTATGGGGCATTTCCAAATTTCTTTAAACTGTTTGGAATAAATTTTAGGGTAAGACATACTGGCATCTAATTCTAGTTTATTCAAGTCAACCTTTAAGGCTTATTGACAAGAATTACATGATTACCTTTTTTTAGAGAAAGAAAATATTTCCCCTAACTTTCTTGAACCAGCAAATATCACTCAGTATAATCCATGAGATTCTGAACACCTTTCTTGATTTACTCGTTTGTATCTTGTAAGTAGTTCATGGTATATAGACATAGTCTTAATTTACAGATTTTATCTTTAAAATTTATGTTACATAAGTTTGTTTTTATTTAAAACTATCAGAACTCAGGACTATCTTTAAAAATAACAGCAAAGAATACTTAAAAATTTTTACCTGAAACATTTTTCTCCCTTTTACCACATTCTGTATTCTTTTTGCAAATGAAAATGATTACCAATGATTTAACATGAGCCTGATAAAGAAGTTTGCAAAGCCTTAATTCACACACATTGTCTTAGCCTGTCAGTAGACTAGAGGACATATATAAAGTTTGTCTTTCTGTTGCTGTTGTTGGACAATATTTTATGTCTATGTATGTGCGATTTTTTTTTCTATTTTCTTCAAAGATGTGAATTAAATGAAAGTGTGGGAGCCAGCTGTATATTGTTTCATATCATGGGTGTTCTGGATCCTTTCACTCTGTATACCATTTTCTTGTAAGGGCAGCATTTGCAGACTAGCTAATGGACTCTAGAGCTGAGCTATTTTAATTTTATACTTGACTCAGGGGATCAGCTCTGTGAATTCCATTGCATGAAGAAAGCAAATGTTTGCCTTGATTTTGAATGTACCTTTTTAATGTCTTCTTAAAACATATTTTGCTTAATAATGTGGGTCTGTTTTCTTTTTCTAGCATCATAGTAAATATTGCCTACTACTTTTCCCATCCTCAGGATAGTTTATATACTATCCTACAGGTCATGCCAAAAATGAATAAAAGTTTAAATGTCAAAATGTTTATGAAACTGCTGTCTAAATACTGATTGATTGCACAGTTTAAATAAAAATTTTTCTTAGTTAATAAAAGAAAAAAAGACATGTTTTCTTTTACTTTTCACTTTTCTTTTGGGTGATAGAGAATGAAAACTTTGAGTTTATGAAGTGATGGCTTTCATATCCTCCGATGGGATGATTATAGAGTCAACTCCAAGCAGTAGGAATAGAGCTGGGAGAAATATCAATAACCTCAGATATGCAGATTATACCACTCTAATGGGAGAAAGCAAAGAGAAACTAAAGAGCCTCTTAATGAGGGTGAAAGAAGAGAGTGAAAAAGCTGGCTTAAACTCAGCATTAAAAAACCAAAGATCATGGCATCTGATCCCATCACTTCATGGCAAGTAGATGGGGAAAGGGGGAAACAGTGACAGATTTTATTTTCTTGGGCTCCAAAATCACTACAGATGGTGACTGCAGCCATGACATTAAAAGACGCTTGTTCCTTGGAAGAAAAGCTATAACAAACCCAGACGGAATATTAAAAAGCAAAGACATTACTTTGTTGACAAAGATCCATATAGTCAAAGCTGTGGTTTTTCCAGTAGTCATGTGTGGATGTGAGAACTGGACTATAAAGAAAGCTGAGTGCCAAAAAATTGATGCTTTTGAACTGTGGCCTTGGGGAAGACTCTTCAGATCCCTTGGACTACAAGGAGATCCAACCAGTCAATCCTAAAGGAAATCAGCCCTAAATACTCATTTGAAGGACTGATGCTGAAGCTCCAATACTTTGGCTACCTGATGCGAAGAGCTGACTGGAAAAGACCCTGATGCTGGGAAACATTGAGGATAGGAGGATAAGGGGGCATCAGAGGACAAGATGTTTGGATAGTATCACCGACTCATTGGACATGAGTTTGAGCAAACTTCTGGAGATAGTGAAGGACAGGGAACCTGGCATGCTGCAGTCCATAGGGTCATAAAGAGTCGGATATGACTTAGCAACTGAACAACAGCAGCAAGGCATCTTAGAATTGTTTTCATCTGGCATTTATTGAATAGCAACAAGGAAAGAGCAATTTTCCCTTTCCAGTAGATGACTGCTTACCTTAGAAATAAATAGCCTAAAAGCTATGATTCATCCAGATAGACACATTTCTAACTCAGTTAAAATTGTTTCTTAATATTATAAAAAATGATTGAGAAATATTGAAAGTCCTTCCACTTAAAAAATCTAGAAATAACAGGTAAAATATGACCCAAACAAACTTTGTAAGATAGCTGAATTATTTTTTAAAAAATCTCCCAATTTGGGTAATGAAAGGGGAACTGAAAAATAGAATAGTAGCTTATCGAAGGAAATGGCAACCCACTCCAGTGTTCTTGCCTGGAGAATCCCAGGGATGGGGAACCTTGCTGGGCTGCCGTCTATGGGGTCGCACAGAGTCGGACATGACTGAAGCGACTTGGCGGCAGCAGCGGCGGCAGCAGCAGCAGCAGCAGCTTATCGAAATGACATTGTGCTGACTGTGGAGGACATGAAAGAAAGAAAACATAAGAGAACAAGAAACTATATCAAAAAATAAGAAAAGTGAAAGTCACTCAGTCGTGTCTGACTCTTTGCAACCCCATGGCCTATACAGTCCATGGAATTCTCCAGGCCATACTGGAGTGGGTAGCCATTCCCTTCTCCAGGGGATCTTCCCAACCCAGGGACTGAACCCAGGTATCCTGCGTTGTAGGCAGGTTCTTTACCAGCTCAGCCACAAGGGAACAAGTACATTAAAAACATAAATGAATAGATTTCCCAGAAATTACAAAAAAAAAAAAGTTGTTGAATTTTTGAAAATCCATTTAACAGTGTATCAACTACATTGAATATTCTAAAACTGGAAGATGTAAGGAAATTGTCTAGGATGCAACACAACAGATAAATAGAAAATAGAAATAAACAGAAGATTCAGCATATATCTGACAGTCATTCTAAAGTGAAAGAATGAAGGCTAAGCAATTTTCAAAAAGAATATGACTAAATTTATGAAATCCTTGGATTCAGGAAGCATAATCCTTAGTCTAAAAATAAAAAAATCTACACCAAGATGTCTTTCTTTTCATATTAAGAAAGTCTTGAGTTGTATTCAGAATTTTATCAAAGGCTCTAATGAGAGTAAAAGAAGAAAATGATTATCTCACATTCAATTTTAAGGACTCTTGCAATAGTGAAAGCACACAGACTATAACAATCTTGAATGTATGAAATGCATTGTTTACAATACACAAAAATACCATAAAGGTTTTGTATCAAAAGGAGATAGTCTGAATATCTGCAAAGTCTCTCCAGTCCAATGACTCCAGTAGTCATTGTTCTGTTTTCCGCAATTCTAAACTAGAACTCTTGAAAGATGATGCTGTGAAAGTTCTGCACTCAATATGCCAGCAAATTTGGAAAACTCAGCAGTAGCCACAGGACTGGAAAAGGTCAGTTTTCATTCCAATCCCAAAGAAAGGCAATGCCAAAGAATGCTCAAACTACTGCACAATTGGACTCATCTCACACGCTAGTAAAGTAATGCTCAAAATTCTCCAAGCCAGGCTTCAGCAATACGTGAACCGTGAACTTCCAGATGTTCAAGCTGGTTTTAGAAAAGGCAGAGGAACCAGAGATCAAATTGCCAACATCCACTAGATCATCAAAAAAGCAAGAGAGTTCCAGAAAAACATCTATTTCTGCTTTATTGACTATGCCAAAGCCTTTGATTGTGTGGGTCACAATAAACTGGAAAATTCTGAAAGAGATAGGAATACCAGACCACCTGACCTGCCTCTTAAGAAACCTATATGCAGGTCAGGAAGCAACAGGTAGAACTGGACATGGAACAACAGACTGGTTCCAAATAGGAAAAGGAGTACATCAAGGCTGTATATTGTTACCCTGCTTATTTCACTTAAATGCAGAGTACATCATGAGAAACGCTGGGATGGAAGAAGCACAAGCTGGCATCAAGATGGCCAGGAGAAATATCAATAACCTCAGATATGCAGATGACACCACCCTTATGGCAGAAAGTGAAGAGGAACTAAAAAGCCTCTTGATGAAAGTTAAAGAGGAGAGTGAAAAAGTTGGCTTGAAGCTCAACATTCAGAAAACGAAGACCATGGCATCTGGTCCCATCACTTCATGGGAAATAGATGGGGAAACAGTGGAAACAGTGTCAGACTATTTTTTGGGGCTCCAAAATCACTGCAGATGGTGACTGCAGCCATGAAATTAAAAGACGCTTACTCCTTGGAAAGAAAGTTATGACCAACCTAGATAGCATATTCAAAAGCAGAGACATTACTTTGCCAACAAAGGTCCGTCTAGTCAAGGCTATGGTTTTTCCAGTGGTCATGTATGGATGTGAGAATTGGACTGTGAAGAAAGCTGAGCGCCAAAGAATTGATACTTTTGAAGTGTGGTGTTGGAGAAGACTCTTGAGAGTCCCTTGGACTGCAAGGAGATCCAACCAGTCCATTCTGAAGGAGATCAGCCCTGGGTGTTCTTTGGAAGGAATGATGCTAAAGCTGAAACTCCAGTACTTTGGCCACCTCATGCGAAGAGGTGACTCATTGGAAAAGACTCTGATGCTGGGAGGGATTGAGGGGAGGAGGAAAAGGGGAGGACAGAGGATGAGATGGCTGGATGGCATCACTGACTCGATGGACGTGAGTTTGAGTGAACTCCGGGAGTTGGTGATGGACAGGGAGGTCTGGCGTGCTGCGATTCATGGGGTAGCAAAGATTCGGACATGACTGAGTGACTGAACTGAACTGAACCTAGAACTCTGGACAAAACAAACAATAAAAAAAGCTTTTCTAGGCAAAGGAGTCTCTACTGCTGCTGTTTAGTTGCTAAGTTGTTTCCGACTTTTTGCAACCCCATAGACTGTAACCTTCCAGGCTCTAGTCCATGGGGTTTTCCAGGCAGGAATACTTGAGTGGATTGCCATTTTCTTCTCCCACATCAAGATGTGAATTTGGTGAACTGCAGAACATCCAAGACAAAGATAAGAATTTAAAGGAAGTTAGAGGGAAAAAATGATTAATAGATTTCACTAAGAAGATTTCTCAATAAAAGAAGCAAGAGGATGGTGGGATAATATCTTTAAGACATCACACACAAAAAATAACTACAGTGTGGAGTTATAGAACTACACACTGTAGAGAAGTGTATATGAGAAAAAGCTACAATAAGCAGGAGATACCAATCAAAAAGATAATGAGCTACTACCCGATATCTACTAGGATGACTAAAGAGATCATAACAAGTGTTGACAAGAATGTGGAGAAATTAGGACCCTTTCAGACTGCTGGTGGGAATGTAAAAGGTATAGCCTCTAAACTACTTAGTTTAGCAGTTCCTCAGAAAGTAACATAGTGTTATCATATGACCCAGCAATTCAGTCCTTATATATATATACCCAAAAGAAATAAAACATGTTCATACAAAAACTTGTACAGGCATAATCACAGCAGCAGTATTTATAATAGCTCCAAAGTGGAAAAAAAACCAAATATCTACCAACTCATGACTGGATGAATGGAATGTGGTATATTAACTCAATGGACTTTATTCAGCAATATAAAGGAATTAAGTACTGTTAAATGCTATAGCAAGCATGAGGTTTTTTTTTAATACTAAGTGAATGAAGGCAGTCTAAAAGAGCAACATGTATCTATAGAGACAGAAGGTAGATTAGTGGTTGCAAAGGACTGGAAGCTCGTAGTGAATGGGAAATGATCACTGATGGGTATGAGGTTTCTTTTGGAGAGATGGAGAATGTTCTGAAATTGATTGTGATGATGGTTGAACAATTCTGTGAATATGCTAAAAAAAAAAAAACTATTGAATTGTATAATTTAATTGGCATGGTATATGAACTACCTTTTTTCTTTTTTTGGCCACACCACATGGTATGTGGGATATTAGTTCCCTGACCAGGGATCGAACCTGTGCCCCCTGCAGTGGAAACAGAGCCTTTACTGCTGGACACCACGGAAGTCCCTGGTACACAAGTTACATCTCAGTAAAACTTAAAAAAAACTCATGATGAGCAAAGAGAGAAACGTGGGTGAATCTAAATCAACATTGACTATATAAAACCAAAATACTACTAGAATTTTATATTAAAACAAGGTTAAACTAAAATACTAGAAAGAGTAAACCATAAGGCTAAAAGAAAACTGAGCAGAGCCAAAGTATTCTACCATTCTTTAAAAAAATAATTATGTTAAAAATTTAAGTGCTAAAATAATACAGAAGTTACCATTTCTAAGTCTACTAATTTAGGTAGAAAAGGACATGAAGACACAATCAATTTAAGAGAAGACAATGAAGTAGGGGGAAAAAAAAGCAAAGATAACCCTGAGAAAAAGAATAGAGTAATATGGTAGGAAAAAGACAATTATATCTGTAGTAAACAAATTACTCCTACTTTAAGGGTTGGATGAAAAAATCTTCCTGTATGTTGTTGCCACTTAAAACATAGTGATCCCAGTCTCCCAAGGCAATAGAAATAAAAGCAAAAATAAACAAATGGAACCTAGTTAAACTTAAAAGTATTTGCACGGCAAAGGAAACCATAAATGAAACAGACAACCTGTGGACTGGGTCAAAATATTTGTGAATGATTTAGCCAATAAGGACTTAATTTCCAAAATATACAAACAGCTCAGCATTACTCCAAAGAAGTAGGCAAATGGCTAACAAGAATATGAAAAGATGTTCAACATCCTGAGTCACAGGAGAAATGCAAATCAGACTACCATGAGATGCCACTTCATATCTACTACAGTGGCTATAATGAGCCCTCACACATGGCTAGTAGGAACACAAAATGGTGAAGCAATGTGGAAAACCATTTGGGTTCCTCAAAAAGCTAAATGTACAATTACCATATGAAAAAAAAAAAGAGTTACCATGTGGGCCACCTATTCTACTTCTAGGTACATACCCCCCAAAATAAAAACAAAGACTGAAACACATACTTGTACACCAGTGTTAACTGCAGGTTTATTCACAATAACTAAAGTTAGAAACAACCCGAATGTCCATCAACGGATGAATAGGTAAACAAAATGCAGTGTGTCCAGAATATGAAATATTATTCACCCATAAAAAGACATTAAGTTCTCATACATGTTACAGCATTGATGAACCTTGAAAACAATACCAGCTCACATGAACTAGGTGGGTAGAATTGTAAATGAAGAAACTATCATTACATGCATATGACAACTGTCTACATAGGAAATCCAAGAGAAGTCTATAGACAAACCACTGGTCCAAACAGAAGATTTAAGCAAGATTCTTGGGTATAGGATCAAAATACAAAATACAATAGAGTTCTCATTTATCAGCAAGAAACCCCTACAATGTGTAATTTTTAAAGGTATAATTTACCATATCAACAGTAATTAAGGATTAAAAATATCATACCAAACATGTAAGCCTTTTACAGAGAAAATTATAAAGCTCTGATGAAGGACATATTTGAAGAACTATTTACAGAAGGAGAGAGCCCAAGTTAATGGATAGGAACATTCATTATTTTTAAAATTTCAAAATCCCCAAATAAGTCTATATACTTAAGGCAATTCAAATAAAAATCCTAAGAAGATTTCTCACAGAAATTTCCACATGAAAAAGATAATTTTGGACACCTATATAATCTAAATGAACAAAACCACAGATAAATGAACAAAACATTAAAGACCTTATTGTAAAAAGCCCAGCAGAATCCTATATACACTTGCTACTATTCTAAGCACTTGATGTACATTGACTCATTTAATCCTCAAAACAGCCCCTTGAAGTAGATGCTATAATTGTCCCTATTGTAGATGAGAGTGGTGAGGCACAGAAAGATCAAGGAACTCCCAGGATTACACAACAAATGCAGAAGCAGGATTTGAAGTCAGGCAACCTGGATCCAGGTGTCTTGGTACTTAGCCAGTATACATACTGATTTATTTTACATGTATTTATACATATATTCAGATCAGCATAAAGAAAATTCAGTTCAGTTCAGTTGCTCAGTCGTGTCCGACTCTTTGCGACCCCATGAATCGCAGCACGCCAGGCTTCCCTGTCCATCACCAACTCCCAGAGTTCACTCAGACTCACATCCATCGAGTCAGTGATGCCATCCAGCCATCTCATCCTCTGTCCTCCCCTTTTCCTCCCCCCAATCCCTCCCAGCATCAGAGTCTTTTCCAATGAGTCACCTCTTCGCATGAGGTGGCCAAAGTACTGGAGTTTCAGCTTTAGCATCATTCCTTCCAAAGAACACCCAGGGCTGATCTCCTTCAGAATGGACTGGTTGGATCTCCTTGCAGTCCAAGGGACTCTCAAGAGTCTTCTCCAACACCACACTTCAAAAGCATCAATTCTTCGGTGCTCAGCTTTCTTCACAGTCCAACTCTCACATCCATACATGACCACTAGAAAAACCATAGCCTTGACTAGACGGACCTTTGTTGGCAAAGTAATGTCTCTGCTTTTGAATATGCTATCTAGGTTGGTCATAACTTTCCTTCCAAGGAGTAATCGTCTTTTAATTTCATGGCTGCAGTCACCATCTGCAGTGATTTTGGAGCCCAGAAAAGTAAAATCTGACACTGTTTCCACTGTTTCCCCATCTATTTGCCATGAAGTGATGGGACCAGATGCCATGATCTTCGTTTACTGAATGTTGAGCTTTAAGCCAACTTTTTCACTCTCCTCTTTAATAATTAGTAAAACAGCCTTTTGCTCTATTAGACCCTCCCTGACTTCCTCCAATTCTTACTGCTCTCTTTCTCACCATTCTTCATTTCGAGTTCCTTCCAGTTCAGTCTTATAAGAGCTATCTACTAATTTCTTTGTAAGGTGTAAACTATAAAGTGGTTAGAGCTAGGTAGTATACATCTTTAATAGATAATTCTTTAAAACCAGGGCAAAAATTTTACAATCCAAAAGCATGGTGAAGTGACATCAAAATAATAGTGGAGGAACAAGTGGTGAGGTTGACACTTTGGGGAAAAAAGAGCCTGACTAAAATTCAAACGAATGACCATATACTCTCAAACTGTGCATGTATACATGAGTGTATATACTTATAATCTGTATGCATTGTTAATAGACATTTGAATATGAAAACCTGTACTTTTACATTTTGCTTATTTTATAACAAAAGCTACAATAAATATGGGAACTCTGGGAGCCAGGGTTCTCAATTCAGGAGAAGAAAGATACTAGGATGGAAGGGGTAAAGCCAAGAACCATGTGAAATTGGCTTGGAATTGGAGGCATTCATATGTATTGATATGAATTCATGATTTACTGTATGTAGGTGCACCATATGAAACTGCGTTTTTCCAGGGTCTATAAACAATGACACTTACTGGCAATGAGTGCGTTAAGCACTCTGTTTTTTAAATACCATTTCCCACGAAAAGGAACCAGGGGTTCTTGAGGAAAATTGCTAAATCTAGGGCTGGGGCAGAGACAGTATTTCATCCTGGAACATCTTGTGTCAGAAGGAAAGTAATTGTTCAAGAAATTATGGGATATGTTTAAAAGATTACAGGAATCACCCAAAGGGCTCCAACTAGCAAATCTAGAACAAATTGAATAGTATAATGAATAATGAATTACTATTATAATTCCTTGACTAAAATAAGTTAATTCTGACAGGAAGGAAAGATAGGAGGGAGAGAGGAAAAAAAGGAGAAAGGCAAGCTCTTTCTTATACTAGAATGTCGAGTAAGAAGTGTAGAGGAGTGGCAGAGTTAGAAATGACCATTTTGCACCTATGACAGTAATAACTGATTCAGGTAAGAATCACCAATGAATACAATAGGGGGTGACTGCTGATCAGCACAGAGTTTCTATTTGGGGTGATAAAAATATTCAGATTTAGATCGTGGTGATGGTTGGCACAACTCTGAATATACTAATACACACTAAAAAGTGAATTATACTATATGCTAAATGGTACATATTTCAAGGGTGAATTTTATGACATAAATTATATCTTCATAAAAAAATCTCAATGTACAAAAACTGGGGGAACTCAACGAAATGTTCCTGTGCCAACTTGTCATTGTCTTACCTCCCCTTTCCCAATCTTTCCCTGCCAACACACACACAAACTAAAAAGGCTTAAAATTGGCACATTTTCTGCCTTTTAAAAGAGATTTCATTAAAAATGACAATTGTTCCATATTTACAGTTTGTTGTTTTAACACCCAGATTTGTCATGTTCCTTAGGTAGTCCTGCTGTGCTGTGTTTCATTCACAAATATGCACATATCTTTCTCATTCCCACATGCTCTTAAAAAATTTCTCAAGCACCCACAGTGTTGCAGTCTGCCTATGTTGGCAGTATTTATATCCTCAAAAAAATCTGCCTCTTTTCCCATTTTGCTGTAAGAAACAGAGCAAAACAAGGCAAAACTCCCATATTACTTTGCCATATTGCTTTATCAGCTGTCACATAAGTACATGACTCACTATGTCTTTAGAATCAAAGATCAGACACAGACACAGGCATCCCACTGGAGGCACCTCATTTAACCATGAATTCTTTAACCACACTGTCCCAGGAAAGATTCTGAGGACCTTCCTTGATTATCTTAAATTCAAGTCTGTGGTTATTACAAAGGGTATGTCAAGTTTTTATGACAATGATCAAGATGAACAGTTACAGAGACACTTGCCCCTTTCTTGTATTGCTAAACTCCTGAATATGTTAAAAGGAGTACATATGCCCAGTCAATCGTTTTCTTTGTTATTTTTCAGTAACAATTATCCAGGAGGAATCCTGAGAAAATGCTTGGTCTGAAATAATATATTTCATAATGTATTCATCTAAACTGTATATGACTGAAATTTGTCTCTGTCTGAAAGTCGCTCGGTTGTGTCTGACTCTCTGTGACCCCATGGACTATATAGTCCATGGAATTCTCCAGGCTAGAATACTGGAGTGGGTAGCCTTCCCCTTCTTCAGGGGATCTTCCCAACCCATGAATTGAATCAGGGTCTCCTGCATTGCAGGCAGATTCTTTACAAACTGAGCCATCAGGGAAGCAGAAATTTGGCTAAAGGAATCTATTACTTAGTTGACCACTTTAAACATGAGTAGTTAATGTATCTTTTCCCCCCAGCTTTAGAGTAGTTTGTTTAGTCACTAAGTCCTGTCTGACTCTTCTTTTTTTTTTTTCTTTTGGCTGCCAAGTGCAGCATGTGGGATCTTAGTTCAATAACCAGCAATCGAACGTGTGTCCTCTGCAGTGGAAGAGCAGAGTCGTCACCACTAGACTGCCAGAGAAGATGCTGTCTAACTCTTTTATGACTCCATAAACTATAATCCACCAGGCTCCTCTGTCCATGGAATTTCCCAGGCAAGAATACTGGAGTGAGTTGCCATTTCCTTCTCCAGGGAATCTTTCCAACCCAGGGATCAAACCCATGTCTCCTGCATTGGTAGGCAGATTTTTTACCATGGAGCTACCAGGGAAGCTTAGAGTAGTTAGTATAACGTAAGTAATCAATAGACAAAATTATAGAAGGTTAAAACTTTGACACTGAATTCTCAGCAAGTATATAATTCATTCATTCATTCCAAAAAATGTTTGTTTAGCACATAATATGTGCCAGATAATAATAAATAAAAATCAAGACAACCCTTTTCTCATGAATTTTGAAGTCTGGCAATAAAGACAAAATGTAATCAGATAGTCACAAAAATTAATATGTAGTTTCAAACTGAGAGAAGTTAAGAAGGAAAGTACATGAAAAAACAGCATCTGAGGTAGACTACAGGGAGGCTTCCCTGAGGAGAAAGATACTTGAGAATGAATGAGTTTGAGTTAATTGGACTAGGAGTAGGGAGAAGAGCATTCCTGAAATAGAAAACAGCATTTGTAAAGCCCCTGTGGCAGGAGAATGTTGCAAGAAACTTTTAAAAGGTCTGTGAACAGTAAGAGCAAGGGCAGTGGTATAGGATGAAGCTGGAGAAATCAGTGGAAATTATTGTATAAGCCTTATAGTTTGTGTTCAGAAAAAAAAAATCTAGCCTTAATTGTAATAGCAGTGGGAAGCCATTGAGAAGTTTTATGTAAAGTGATGACAAGATGAGATTGTGTTTAAAAAGAGCACTGTACATTTTGGAAAACAGGTTGGTGGTTACTTCAAACTAAAATGAACTTACCATATAACCCAGCAACTGCATTAAATGAGGACTTAATTTTATACAGGAACTTGTTCACAGATGCTCATAATGGTTTTACTCATAATAGCAAAAAAAAAAAAAAAAGAAACTACCTATGTAATACTTCAGTGGGTAAATGGTTTAACAAACTGTGGTACATCCATATCATGGAATAGGAATACTACTAAACAGTTAAAAAGGAGTAAAATATTGACACACATTATAACTTGGATTAAGTTCATGAAAATTATATTACATGAACAAAATCTCAAAGGGATACATACTGCATGATTTCATTTGTGTAACCTTCATAAAATAAGATAACTATAAAAATGCAAAATAGGTTAGTGGCTGCCAATAATGGGTTAGGAGAGTGGATGGGTGTAGCTGTGATGAGAACACTAGGGAATCATTATCAGGGAACTTGTGCTGATATAGTATAAGTATTTTGGTTGTGATAGTGGTTATACATGTGATAAAATTGTATAGACCTACACACACGCACATACATACACTCCTGTATGTATAATTGCTAAAATCTGAATAAGCTCTATGGATTGTACCAATATAAATTTCTTTAAAATTTAAATTTTTGGTTTTCAATATTGTACTATATAGTACAAGAAGCAACAGTTAGAACTGGACATGGAACAACAGACTGGTTCCAAATCGGGAAAGGAGTAGGCTGTATTTTGTCACACTGCTTGTTTAACTTATATGCAGAGTACATCATGAGAAATGCTGGGATGGAAGAAGCACAAGCTGGAATCAAGATTGCAGGGAGAAATATCAATAACCTCAGATATGCAGATGACACCACACTTAACGGCAGAAAGCAAAGAACTAAAGAGCCTCTTGATGAAAGTGAAAGAGGAGAGTGAAAAAGTTGGCTTAAAGCTCAACATTCAGAAAAGGAAGATCATGGCATCCGGTCCCATCACTTCATGGCAAGTAGATGGGGAAACAATGGAAACAGCAAGAGACTTTATTATTTTGGGCTCCAAAATCCCTGCAGATGGGGACTGCAGCCATGAAATTAAAAGATGCTTGCTTCTTGGGAAAAAAAGTGATGACCAACCTAGACAGCATATTAAAAAGCAGAGACATTACTTTGCAAACAAATGTCTGTCTAGTCAAAGCTTTGGTTTTTCCAGTAGTCATGTATGGACGTGAGAGTTGAACTATAAAGAAAGCTGAGCGCCGAAGAATTGATGCTTTTGAACTGTGGTGTTGGAGAAGACTCTTGAGGGTCCCTTGGACAGCTAGGAGATCCAACCAGTCCATCCTAAAGGAAATCAGTCCTGAATATTCATTGGAAGGATTGATGCTGAAGCTGAAACTCCAGTACTTTGGCCAGCTGATGTATAGAACTGACTGATTTGAAAAGGCCCTGATGCTGGGAAAGGTTGAAGATGGGAGGAGAAGGGGACGACAGAGGATGAGATGGTTAGATGGTATCACCGACTCAATGGACATGAGTTTGAGTAAACTCCAGGAGTTGGTGATGGACAGGGAGGCCTGGTGTGCTGCAGTCCATGGGGTTGCAAAGAGTCGGACACGAATGAGCGACTGAACTGATTGTACTATAACTGTACATGGGGCTTCCCTGGTGGTTCTAGAATCCCCCTGCCAATGCAGGACATGCGGGTTCAATCCATGGGCTGGAAAGATCCCCTGGAGAAGGAAGTGGCAACCCACTCCAGTATTCTTGCCTGGAGAATCCCAAGGGCAGAGGAGCCTGGCAGGCGATAGTCCATAGGGTCGCAAAAGAGTTGGAGACAACTTAGTGACTGGACAACAACAACATAGTTGTACATGATGTTAACACGGGGGAGACTGAGGGAAGAATGCACAGGACTTCCCTGTACATTTCTTTGCAACTTCCTGTTAAAGCTATAATTATTTCAAGATAAAAATTTAAAAAGTAAAGAACACTCTAGCTACAGAGTAGGAAATAGATTGGAGTTAAGGCTGATATAGAAGAAACTACTGAATGATTATTATAGTAGTCTAGAAAAAAGCTAAATGATCATGGCTGAACTTGGGTGGTGGCAGTAGGGAGAGAGAGATGAATGGACACATCAGAGAAATATTTAGAAGGTAAAAAGGAAAACTTTTAGAATCTGGTGATGGATGGGATATAAGAGGTTGAAAAGAATGAATTCCAGGGTATTTTGAAGTAATAACTTTCCCCCATATTTCATACCCTAGAAAATAAATATACATTTAGCACAAGACAGCAAAAAATTGGAAGCCATCATCTTATGACAGCATATTCCACAACCAAAGGCGATGTTGCTATGAGCTGGGGAGCTTTGCTAGCCTCAAGTACACACTGTTGTTGTGTCAAAAATTGTTTATTATGGGGGACTTCCCTGGTGGTACAGTGGATAAGAATTTGCCTTCCAACGCAGGGGACATGGGTTCAATCCCTGGTCCAGAAAGATTCCACATGCTGCAGAACAACTGACCCTGAGAGCCACAAGTACTGAGCCTACACTCTGCAACTACTGAAGCCCAGGCACCTAGAGCCCACGCTCTGCAACAAGAGAAGACACAGCAGTGAGACGCTCGCATAATGCACTGAAGAGTAGCCCCCACTGACCACAACTAGCGAAAGCCAGTGCATAGCAATGAAAACCCAGCACAGCCAAAAATAAATAAATAAATAAATAATCAATTTATTAGGGACTTCTCTGGTGGTCCAGTGGTTAAAACTCTACACTGCCAATGCAGGGGGCATCTGGTCATGGAGCTGGGATCCCACATGCCCTATGGCATGGCCAAAAGATTTTTAAAAAAATTTATTGCCTCTCCATTCCAATTTACCCTTCTTTGCCTTTTCTCCACAAAGGAATATGAACCCTTTGTTTTCCCTTTGTCAACCAGCATGATGTTATACTTTCTCAGCAGAGGGGGTTAGAGAGACATTACAGGAGGAAGGGGCTTTTCTTCCTGCTCCAGTTTCTCCTCTTGGTAGGCTCCCTGCAGCAAGCATGGCTTTTCCATTGTGCAGCTCCTGCCATGCTGGCAACTTATCCAGTGCCAGGATCCTGCAATCCAGGCAGCACCCAGGGAGCAACACTCTCTGGCACTCCCCTTAGACTGCTGGCTGCACATTCTCCAGTCAGGTCAGGATCTTAGCCTGGAGAGTGAGAGAGCTCTAACTCAGTTTGAAGGATTGTAGCTCCTCCCAAATTATATTTGCATTTCTCCTATTTTTGGATCTTCTCTGTAGCTCAGACAGTAAAGAATCTGCCTGCAATGAAAGAGACCCAGGTTCGATCCCTGGGTCAGAAACATCCTCTGGAGAAGGGAATGGCAATCCATTCCAGTATTCTTGCCTGGAGAATCCCATGGACAGAGGATCCAGGCGGGCCACAGTCCATGGGGTCACAGTCAGACACAACTGAGCAACTAACATTACTACTACTACTATTTTTTAGCATTCTCTTTACTCTACTATCCAATCCCTCCCCACTGCAACCTTCTGCTATAGTCAGTAATTCTTCATTTATTGTTCAAATTACTACATGATTTTTATGTTTTGATTGAATCCTGATTCAAACAAGCAGTCCCCCAAAGTGTGCTGTTTTGATTCCCTAAACATTGAGCGTTAATAACTCATCTGTATTTGTCAACAAAGGGATCCTGGATATAGGTGACCAATATATAGAGGCTGCAAAACTGACCATGGTTTCAATTGTCTTCTGAAAGCATTTAAACCAGTATTGCAAATTTACCAAATATCTAGAATTGGATTTTTAAATTTTTATTTTATGTGAAAAATCTATGATTTTACAAGTTTAAAAATAGTTTATAAAATATTTCCCTTTTTCTGAAAAAAAGTTGACATGTTAATCTAAACCAACTTGTTGTTGTTGTTGTTCAGTTGTTGTCTTTCTGACTCTGTGACCCCACAGACTGCAGCACACCAGGCTTCCTGTCCTTTACTATCTCCCAGAGTTTGCTGAAACTCATGTCCATTAAGTAGGTGATGCCATCCAACCATCTCATCCTCTGTTGCCTCCTTCTCCTCCTGCCCTCAATTAGCATCTTTATGTTTAACAACTCTACTGTATTCACTATGTTACTTATAAACAGGTAAAATTTTGAAATGTAAAAATTTAACAGCAACACTATAAAAATACTTCAAAATATAAGAAAACAAGGAGGTTGAGTAGATTCCAGGCCAAGGATGATATGACAGAAATGAGTATTTCTTTCTGTAGCATGTGAAAATCTTGATCATTTCTCCCTTTTCTTGAGTGCCCTAACACTCCTACTTTTGTTTTTTGTGTTTTTTAATTTTTCATTCCTTCTTATTTTCCTTTACAGGCTCCTCTATTTCAGTCCATCCTTTAAAATGTCAGCATTTCCCTGGATTTTGTTTTTGGCTCTCATTTCTCATTGGTATTGGGTGAGTTTATCCAGTCTTAGGTAATGTCTTCCTTATTTGTATATGCAGCCTATGCCTGTCCTCTGATCTCCAGAGTCCTTTACATGATCCAGTTTATAGTCTGGGGTCAGCAGATTACAGCCTATGGGCCAAACTCAGCACACTGTTTTTATGTACGAAGTCTTACTGGAACGTGGCCGCACTGTCTATGGTTGCTTTCCTTATATAAAGACAGAATTGAGTAACTGTGACAGAGAATGCATGGCCTACAAAACTCATATTTATTATCTGGGCTTCCAGAGAAAAAGTTTACTGATCCATGCTCTAGCCTAAGCTGTGCATTCTACTGTGGTTTAGGCATGACTGAGCATGTACTTTTTAAAATAAAGGGACAGGCCTGTCAACAACAGCTAGCTTTACCTGCATCTCTCCATCAGTTCAATTCAGTGGGTCAGTTGTGTCCGAATCTTTGTGACCCATGGACTGCAACACGCCAGGCTTCCCTGTCCATTACCAATTCCCAGAGCCTGCTCAAACTCATGTCCATTGAGTCAGTGATGCCACCTAACTATCTCATCCTCTTTCATCCCCTTCTTCCACCTTCAATTTTTCCCAGCATCGGGGTCTTTTCAAATCAGTCAGTTCTACGCATCAGGTGACCAAAGTATTGGAGTTTCAGCTTCAGCATCATCCTTCCAATGAATACTCAGGATTGATTTCCTTTAGGATGGACTGGTTGGATCTCTTTGCTGTCCAAGGGACTCTCAAGGGTCTTCTCCACACCACAGTTCAAAAACATCAGTTCTCTGGCAGTCAGCTTTCTTTATAGTCCAACTCCCACATCCATACATTACTACTGGAAAAACCATAGCTTTGACTACACGAATCTTTGTTGGCAAAGTAATGTCTCTGCTTTTTAATAAGCTGTCTAAGTTGGTCATAGCGTTTCTTCCAAGGAGCAAGCATCTTTTAATTTCATGGCTGCAGTCACCATCTGCAGTGATTTTGGAGCAGAAAAAAATAAAGTCTGCCACTGTTTCCATTGTTATTCAGTCTATTTGCCACGAGGTGATGGGGTCAGATGCCATGATCTTCGTTTTCTGAATGTTGAGCTTTAAGCCAACTTTTTCACTCTCCTCTCACTTTCATCAAGAGGCTCTTTAGTTCTTTCCTTTCTGCCATAAGGGTAGTGTCATCTGCATATCAGAGGTTACTGATATTTCTCCTGGAAATCTTGATTTCAGCTTGTGCTTCATCCAGCCTGGTATTTCACATGATGTACTCAACATATAAGTTAAATAAGCAGAGTGACAATTTACAGCCTTGACATATTCCTTTCCCAATTTGGAACCAGTCTGTTGTTCCATGTTCAGCTCTAACTGTTGCTTCTTGACCTGCATACAGATTTCTCAGGAGGCAGGTTAGGTGGTCTGGTATTCCCATCTCTTTCAGAATTTTTCACAGATTGTGGTGATCCACACAGTCAAAGGCTTTGGCATAGTCAATAAAGCAGAAGTAGATGTTTTGCTGGAACTCTCTTGCTTTTTCCATGATCCAGCTGATGTTAGCAATTTGATCTCCGGTTCCTCTGCCTTTTCTAAAACCAGCTTGAACATCTGGAAGTTCATGGTTCACATATTGTTGAAGCCTGGCTTGGAGAATTTTGAGCATTCGTTTGTTAGTGTGTGAGATGAGTGCAATTGTGCGGTAGTTTGAGCATTCTTTGGCATTGCTTTTCTTTGGGATTGGAATGAAAACTGACCTTTTCCAGTCCTGTGGCCACTGCTGAGTTTTCCAAATTTGCTGGCATATTGAGTGGAGCACTTTCACAGCATCATCTTTTAGGATTTGAAATAGCTCCACTGGAATTCCATCACCTCCACTAACTTTGTTCGTAGTGATGCTTCCTAAGGCCCACTCGACTTCACATTCCAGGATGTCTGGCTCCAGATGAGTGATCACACCATCGTGATTTTCTGGGTCATGAAGATCTTTTTTGTGCAGTTCTGTGTATTCTTGCCACCTCTTCTTAATATCTTCTGCTTCTGTTTGGCCCATACAATTTCTGTCCTTTATTGTGCCCATCTTTGCATGGAATGTTCCCTTGGTATCTCTAATTTTCTTGTAAACATCTCTAGTCTTTCCCATTCCATTGTTTTCCTCTCTTTCTTTGCACTGATAACTGAGGAAGGCCTTTCTTATCTTTGTTATTCTTTGCAACTCTGCATTCAAATGCGTATATTTTTCTTTTTCTCCTTTGCCTTTTGCTTCTCTTCTTTTCATAGCTATTTTAAGGCCTCTTCAGACAACCATTTTGCCTTTTTGCATTTCTTTTTCTTGGGGATGGTCATGATCACTGCCTCCTGTACAATGTCACGAACCTCCATCCATAGTTCTTCAGGTACTCTATCAGATCTAATCCCTTGAATCTATTTGTCACTTCCACTGTATAATCATTACTGCTACTGCTAAGTCACTTCAGTCGTGTCTGACTCTGTGTGACCCCATAGACGGCAGCCCACCAGGCTCCCCCGTCCCTGAGATTCTCCAGGCAAGAACACTAGAGTGGGTTGCCATTTCCTTCTCCAGTGCAGGAAAGGGAAAAGTGAAAGTGAAGTTGCTCAGTTGTATCCGACTCGTAGCGACCCCATGGACTGCAGCCTACCAGGCTCCTCCATCCATGGGATTTTCCAGGTAGGAGTACTGGAGTGAGGTGCCATTGCCTTCTCCAGTATAATCATAAGGGATTTGAATTAGATCAGACCTGAATGGTCTAGTGGTTTTCCCAACTTCCTTCAATTTAAGTCTGAATTTGGCAATAAGGAGCTCATGATCTGAGCCACAGTCAGCTCCCGTCTTGTTTTTACTGACTGTATAGAGCTTCTCCATCTTTGGCTGCAAAGAATATAATCAATCTGATTTCGGTATTGACCATCTGGTGATGTCCACGTGTAGAGTCTTCTCTTGTGTTGTTGGAAGACGGTGTTTGCTATGACCAGTGTGTTCTCTTGGCAAAACTCTTATTAGCCTTTGCCCTGCTTCATTGTGTACTCCAAGGCCAAACTTGCCTGTTACTCCAGGTGTTTCTTGACTTCCTACTTTTGCATTCCAGTCCCCTATAATGAAAAGGATATCTTTTTGGGATGTTAGTTCCAGAAGGTCTTGTAGGTTTTCATAGAACCATTAATCTTCAGCTTCTTAAGCATTACTGATCAGGGCATAGACTTGGATTACTGTGATATTGAATGGTTTGCCTTGGAAATGAACAGAGATCATTGTCATTTTTGAGATTGCATCCAAGTACTGCATTTCAGACTCTTTTGTTGACTATGATGGCTACTCCATTTCTTCTAAGGGATTCTTGCCCACAGTAGTAGATATAATGGTCATCTGAGTTAAATTCACCCATTCCAGTCCATTTTAGTTCGCTGATTCCTAAAATTCGATGCTCACTCTTGTCATTGCCTGTTTGACCGCTTCCAATTTGCCTTGATTCATGGACCTAACATTCCAGGTTCCTATGCAATATTGCTCTTTACAGCATCAGACTTTCATCAACAGTCACATCCACAACTGGGTGTTGTTTTTGCTTTGGCTCCATCTCTTCATTCTTTCTGGAGTTATTTCTCCACTGATCTCCAGTAGCATGTTGGGCACCTACTGACCTGGGTATTTCTCAGACGAGAGACTAAAGACCTGGGCATCATGCACCATGTTCTTTTTGTACAGTCACCGAGAGAGCATTTAAAGACAGATTGCTAGACCTCTTTCTGGAGATTCTGATTCAGAACAATTGGGGAGAGACTTGGGAATCTGAAATTTTGAATGCTTTTCAGGTGATTCTGATATGTAGCAAGTCGTCAGGATCTGGAAGTAAAAATGACCTAAAAATCCATGGCCAAGTAAAATGGTCTTTTTTTTTTTTTTGCCTCCAATTTGCCATCAGTTCAGTTCAGTCGCTCATTCATGTCTGACTCTTTGCGACCCCATGAATCGCAGCATGCCAGGCCTCCCTGTCCATCACCAACTCCCAGAGTTCACTCAGACTCACGTCCATCGAGTCAGTGATGCCATCCAGCCATCTCATCCTCTGTCGTCCCCTTCTCCTCCTGCCCCCAATCCCTCCTAGCATCAGAGTATTTTCCAATGAGTCACCTCTTTGCATGAGGTAGCCAAAGTACTGGAGTTTCAGCTTTAGCATCATTCCTTCCGAAGAAATCCCAGGGCTGATCTCCTTCAGAATGGACTGGTTGGATCTCCTTGCAGTCCAAGGGACTTGGGATCATAGGTCCCTGGCCAGGGATGGAACCCAAGCTCCTTGGAGTGGAATCTCAGAGTCTTAACCACTGGGATGCCAGGGAACTCTGTTTTTTTATTCTTGATGAATCATTAAGAAGAGGCCAGTTTGTTTCCCTTCATTATATATTATTCCTGAGTCTCTAGCTTTAGGAAATACAATAAAGAATTCAAAATCTCTTAGCCATGATTTTTCCCAACCACTTTTCTTGCACTAAGGATCATATAAGGAAACTCTGTTTCCATATTACCTGATATTTTCAAAGTGCTTTCACATCTTCTCTCAAGGACCATGTGAGTTAGAATATATGATCCAATATTAGCATTTGCTTGAGTTTATCACACTTACCAAAATCTTGTCGATCTAATTCACTAAGGACCACTTCCAGTCTGTTATTCACACATTTATTCAACAACAAAAAAATTTTTAAACACTTGCCAGTCACTGTTAGGTACCAAAGGATAGCATACTGCATAAAATTCCTGCCTGCATGGAGCTTACATTCTAGTTGTGGGGCCTGCGTTGTTGGGGGTCGGGGGTCGGTGGGTGGTTCTCCTTACACGTGCCTCCTGTAAAAATTTTCCTAGCCTATCCTAGTCTGAATCTTAAAATTAGAAATTTCTCTCCAAACGTATTAAATGAGAAAGGGTAACATTTGTTCCATGCCCACACTATATCCTGTCTTTGAAGCTGATTCCTCTGCTTTGGTGCTTGTCTGTCACGTAGTTCTTAAGACCGTACATCGGCTTCGTGTTTATACCTGTTCTGTCATTATCTGTGCAACTCAATGAGTTCTATGGGTCTTGTCTTCGAAAGGAAGAGACTCCTGTTTGTAATCATATGATTAATGAGTGCTTCTCAGTGATTCTCGATTAGAATGGTCAGTGCCTCACCTGATTGAAGATTAAAGTCTACACCTACAGAATGTCTTTAGTAGAACTGGAAACCTAACAAACAGGGAAAACATTTCCGTGAAAGTTAAGTCAAAGAATGTCAGAGTCAGAAGAGATCTGAGATGTAGCCCCACTGCCTTTTCAAGATCAGAAATCTGAGACCCAGAGAGGTTACTTAAGTTGCTTTAGGTCACACAGCATAAATGGATGTGGAATCAGTAATCATACAATCACACGGCTTTGTGTGTGTGTTGGGGGGGAAAGGGCAGGGGGGTCCTTCTCCTAAAATTTGACGTCTACATCAGGTTCAGGTGCCCCATCGCTCCCACCCACCCTCCTTTCTTATATTAATTCTGCATCGCTTTCCGAAGAATCAGGTCGTGAAAACTTGCAGTTGTGGCATTCTACAAGCAGGTGTCCAGACCACGGACACGGAGTGGGGAATCTGGGTCTCCACTTGCCCGCGGAGAACTCTCCAGCCCCCGCATACAAAGTTTCCTCGGTTCGTACGTTTCTCTTTCAGATCCCTGGCCGCGAGGGCCAAGATGCCTGCTGTGGCCTCGGAAGAAGTTCGGAGATGCCGATTCCTCGAAGAAGCCGGGGAGCGTCGGCCGCCGAGCCGGGCGTCCTCTAGCCGGGTGGTGGCGGCGGCGGAGGGGCAGCGCCGCGCTCGGAGCAGCGTGGGGCTGGGCGGGGCGGCCCCTAGGCGCGCGCTGCCCGCCCCGACTGCCAGGGCCGCGGGCCCGCTAGCCCCGCGCGGAGCGAGAGGCGCGCGCGGGCCGTGGGGGCTGGGCCGAGGCGGAGCGCTAGGCGGCGGCGGGAGGCACCGCGGGACCAGGCAGCGGCCCCCCCGCCCCACCGAAGTCCGTCCCCGCGCGGGGCTGGGGAGCTCGGGGCGGGGAAGCCGCGGGGCCGCGCCACGTCCCTCGCCCGCCCCAGAGCGGGTTTTGCAGGCGGCTCCAGGCTGGGAGCTTTTGTGTCTGCGACTCGGGAGCGGTGAGAGCGCAGACCTCCTCCTCAGAGGGCGCTGTGAGTGCGCCTCCTGGGCCCGACCGCCCGCCTCCCGCCTCCCCTGTCAGCGGCTCCTGAGGCGGCGGCGGCGGCGAAGAAGGAGTGGGAGGAGGCGGCGGCGGCGGCGCACTCGTCCTCCGCACACGCCGGCCCCGGGCGGGGGGCCGCCCCGAGGCCGCGCTCCCGCCGCCGCCGCTGAGCCCGGCCGGACCCCGCACGCCGCCCGGCCGCCCGGAGGCCTCGTCCTCCTCCCAAACTTTGCAAAGTCGCCCCGCGTCCTTGCCGCCCTCGGCCGCGCCTCAGCTCTGAGGCTCGCCTCGCAGCCGCAGCGGCCCCGCGAGCAGGAGGAGGAGCCGCCGCCGCAGCATCAAAGAGACCGAATTCCCGCGGCCTGGGGGGGAGTCATGCTTTGCGGTCTGTAATGTCAGCAGAACAGGAGAAGGATCCCATTTCGCTGAAGAGAGTTCGAGGTAACCGAGAAGGGCGCCGGGTTGAGGGAAGCGGGGTGAGCGGGGCGCGCGGGGGCCGCGTGCCCGGCCGCCGGGAGGCCACGGGGCTCTGTCCGGGCCTAACTCCGCGCAGCCCGCGTCCCGCCTGCGCCCCGGGGCCCGGGCTGCGGTCGAAGGCGCGCGGCCCCGGCGCTCGCCCGCCCGCAGGACCACCGCGCCGGGCCCTGGCCGCCCCGACTTTGTGTTAGGAGGCAGTTGAAGCCGCACTCCGCATCCCTTCATACCCCGCTTCTCGCCCACCTTACCTCGTTGGCCAGACACAGCACAATAGGCAGCTCAGAGGGTGAGAAAGAAACACCCCCGGCAGAGACCACGAACGGTGCCTACCCCCCACAAAAAAGTAAGTTGGACCGCACTGGAGTTGACGCTCTTGCAGAAGGTGTGCCGGGCCTTCGCGTCTCTCCCGGGCCCCCTTCCCACCTTCCAAAAGGCAACAAACATGCAGCTTATTTTCCTTAGGAAAGGAGAAACTATATTCATTGAAAACGCTTTCCTCTATTGGCTTGTGGATAAGAAGCAAGTCGCCCCAAATCAGTTTTACACACGGTCGGTCGGCTGGCTTCTTCCTCGCACACGAGTTAGGAATTTCCCTGCTGCCTTACTAAGAAATATCAGAGGGAACGTGTGCCAGACAAAAGATACTGCCTGTAAGTTCAGACGTCAAGTGCCGTCTCGAAATTTGGGGAGTGTCCTCCAGCTCTTTATTTCTAGCGTTCAATAAGGTTAAGGTTGAAAGTCCTAAAGTTGAAGTCATACAGTTTGCTCATTAAGCAAATATTTATTGAACATCTACTCTGTGCTCGGCACTGTTTTTGACACTGGGATACCACGGTGAACAAAGCAAAAAGACCATCTTCACCCACCAGGAATTCAAACTAGTGGGGTAAACAAATGATGAACAAATGAAAGGTATAGAATGTCAAATGGTAAGTGCTATGGAAAAGGTCAAAGCAGGGAGAGTGGTTGGAAAGTATGTATGGGGGTGGGGAGGTAGTGATTATTTATAAGAGGGCTCACCTGGAAGATGAAGTTTGGCAAAGATCCGAAGGAAGTGATAGAGCAGAGCCCTACGGATAGGCGTGGGAATAGCAGTATTGGCAAGAGGAACAGCAAGTGCAAGGGCCCTGGGTCTGGAAGTTGTCTAGTGTGCTCAAGCAGCTGCATAGAAACTCTTGTAAGTGGCATGGAGTGAGCAAAGGGACAGTAGTGTGAGCTGAGCTGAAGGATAGGGTGAGTGTGTATTGGGGGTCTTGTGAGCCATTGAAAGATTTTACTTTGGCTTTCACTCTGAGATAGGTGCTGGATGGTTTTGTCTAGGAGAGTGACTGACGTGACTTAGGTTTTTACTTGCCGCTGTGTGGAGAATAGACTGTAGCGAACAAGGGCTAACAAGGGAGGCTACTTAGGAGGTTATTGTAATAAACCTTTCAGCCAAACAAGATAAAGTGCTTTATAAATCAGTAGTAAGGTAAATTTCCAGTTGATTTAAGTGATGTAGAGACTGAGGACCGCAGCCATTCATCTGTGTTTTTGTTTCTTGTGACTAGATATTAAATCTGTAGAACTGGCTTGAGACACAGTGACAATGTGGGATCCAAATAACATCACTTGAGTTTAGATAGAGATTGATTTTCTTAAACATTTAAGCAAAAACATAATTTAGAGCAGAATATTGTTTTTACAGGCTTAACATCAGCACAGTCTTTCTCTTGGTGAAGATTTTCTATTTCAACTTTTCTTTTCTCTTTGTGGTTATGAGTTGCCAAAGCCTTTAAGGAGCAGACTTTCTGAAATAGTTATCTCTTTGATATGTGTACCATATTGTTTTGCCTATTATTGTAAATTATTTTGGGCTTGAAGGAAAAGAAATCGTTATCAAGTTTATACCTTTGAATTCAATTGTCAGTCTTACTCAAATGTAATTTTAAATAAAATTGATGGGTATGTCATTGTGGGTCAAGAGCACAAATCTATCTTTGCTTTGTTACAACTGCTGGTTTTAACTTAGATGTTGGGAATTCACTCAGGTGTCAGTTCAAGAATACTGTGAGAGTTAAGTACCAGAATATAAGACAAAGCACTTTTTAAAATAAAAAGCTGATACGAAGAGGAGTTTTTATAATAAGTCGTTTTGTACTAATTAGAACATTAATTTTTAAAGCATTCTAAAATTATTTTATAATCCATAAAAGGTACCAGTATATCTACCTGAGCTCTTCTGAAGCACGGTTCTGCTGAACTTCACTGCCCTGAAGCTTTTGGTTATAATTTATGTCATCTGACTGCTTATAAGAATGTGGTGTTTGCAGAACATAATCTCTTGAACATTGCTTCTCAAACTGTTTCTCCATCCATTGATATACATAGGCAGACTTTTTAATGGTTATGTATTTCATGTGTATAAAAAGTGTAAGTCATCAAACCTCTTGCTGAGGATAAGGCTAAGATATAGATGATAGATAGATAGACATAATAGGTAGATAGATCTCTCTACATATCTGTATATGTATAGATAGAGATATATGTATAGATATATCTCTATCTATACATATATCTCTATCTATACATATATCTCTATCTATACATATATCTATCTACACATGTATCTCTACATGTTTATCTCTAGAGAGACCTATATATATATTTAAATTTAGAAGAATTATTAGAAAATAATATTATAGGTATAACTCAGATATGGCAAAATTAGGACAACATGAATGACTTAAGGACTTTATAATAGTATACTCTGTAGACCTAAAGCACCATGATTCCTTAGGATGCTTATACAAAATGTAGCTTCCTGGACCCACAGAATTAGGATTTCTGAAAGATTTCTCTGCATCCTTAACAAGCTCTCCTGTGGGTCCTTATGTACACAAAAGTTTGAGAACTGCTGTTGTTAGACCTAGGTTATGATAGGTAAGTGGACCAGAGGAAGTGGACTGGTAGTTTTCCAAACTTGTCCTGATATTTTAATATTAGATTCAGAGTTCATATCTAGAAAGGCCAAGTATCTTTCTCATATTTCCTACCAGTTCTTACCAGCTCCCAAGCCCTCAGCCCTTGATTGAAAGACAGATCCATGAGGATATGTGCAATATCTTGATTCTTTTTCTTTTTCTTCCCTAACTGCTTTGCTCACAGGAGATACTAGATGAATGAATGAGTGAATACATGAAGGAACTCATTCATATCTTTATGCTGCTTTCAGATTGTCCATAGCCTCTCCCACCAGTTTTTACTTGCCCTTTTCCCTTAAAATGTTACCATCATCCTTAGTTTAACCAACAGTCCTGTTATCCAGTATTCTGATGACAATACTTGTTCATTTATTCAACAGATATTTATTGGGTAGACAATGGGAATACATTGATAAGAAGACATAACGCTTGTCTTCACTAACTTTTAGTGTAGTCTGGGATACTGAAAAGTAATCATTTACAAACAGTGTGATAAGTGCTGTGATCATCTATGAAAAAATAAACATATAACCCCTCTTTAAGGGAGTCAAGGAAGGCCTCCTGGAGGAAAGTTTTAAGAAGCAGTGGGTGTTCCTTTGTTTTAAATGTAGAAAGAGCAGCAAGGAGGATGAGGGGTGAGAAGAAGGTCTAGGAACTTAGTGATGATTTTGAGAAGGCACTTTTGGGAGAAAACCATATTTCAAAGTGCTGAATGTTAAGTGGTGAAGATGTGATTTAAAAGAAGCTTGGTGGCGGAAGGAAATACGTAGCCAATAGATTGAAAAGAGTCGAGACAAAGTTTGTGTGGGTTCTCTTTGTTTACTTTTTCTCCCTTGAACAATAATAGACATATTAGTAGACCAACAGAAGGACCTGATTTAGAGGAAGACGGGAGACACTGAAAAAGCAACGGAAAAAGAGAATAATTCATTAATAAAGCGTTCAGTACATATAAAAAATATCTACTGTGTGCTAGGTACTTGCTGTTGTGGAAGTTGGGCATGAAATAGACAAGGCTCCTATCCTCATAAATCAAGTTTCTGCATATGAGAGAAGGAATAGCATCAAGGATGCAAATGAAGAGTTAGTCTTAGAGAATTAAAGAGAAAATGAAGAAGAAAAGCAAATTTAGAGTTGAAGCATTCATTTCAGATGAAATGCTATTTTTTTTACATAAATGTCACATTTATTGTTTCAAATACAATTCTGTCTGATTTACTACTGATTTTGTGTGGAAAAATTAAGACAGCTGACATTATATGACTCATGTCAGAACTGTGGTGAACACTATATAATATCAAGATAATTCCATCTAGACTATGAATAAATGATAGTTCTTTAGTAGAAATTTCACTAGTCATGAGGCAAAAGTGATTAAATAGCTATCTGCTTTTAAAAGACTGTAACCTTCAGGTGAAAAGCTTTTAACCAGAGTTGAAATGACACTGAAGAGGTGAGGATGTATTTTAGAGTGGCATAATAACACAGAAATGTCACAGAAGCATACATGGTAGACGGTACTAAAAAAATACAGACCATCTTGATAAGAGGAGTGTATGGAAGATTTGGATTAAGATAGAAGAGTAAGCATAATTTACGTAGTCATAGAACTGAGGGAAGCAACCGGTGAGAGAAAATCTAAAGGACAGAATTTTGAGGGGGATCGTTGTTTTGTTTTATTTTTTAATTAGCATAAGTAAGGACTAGGCAGAGTGTCAGGAAGGCGAGTTTGGTTTTCAGCACGTTGAATGAGTATCCCCGTGGGATGTTGCAGAGTATGCAATGGATATACATGGTTTGGAACTGAGGTGGGTGGTCTGAGCCAGAAATAGAGATCTGGAAGTTATCAGTAAACATGTGAATATTAATTTGATGCCTTGGGAGTAGATGAGCTTGCCCAAGAGAGTGAAAAGTTAGAAGAAAAAAGCATTGAGGAAAGCAACTTTGGGAACACTAATGTTTAGGAGATAAGAGGGAAAAGAGGGCGCTGAAAAACAGAATGCCAAGGAGTAGCCAGAGAGATAGAGAAAAACAGAAGAGAATGGTGTCACAGATATATAAAAGAATAATTGATGAGGGAGCGATAAATGGGTTTTGTTGTTAACAAATGGAATGAAAGGTGTCTGTGAGACCTTCAGCATGCTTTTCCTCCCATATTCCCTAACTTGATAAAGATCATTTATTTAGTAACCCAAACCCATCCCCCAGTGCAACTCAGCACTGTCCCAGAGTCCTAGATATTCTGTCTCTTTAGTATGTTTTGTACTTGTCATCTCCTAGTCTTTCCACAGCTACTTCTTTTAGTTCAGATTTTGCTTATCTCTGATTATTACACTAACCCTGTCACTGGTTTCAGTGACCCATTTTGTCTTTTTTAACCCATTTTCCACATTGCTACTTCCTGCTGGTGATATATAACTGCCATTTATTAAGTACTTACCAAGCAGTTTTCTAAGTAGTTTAATCATCTCGATAACCCTGTAAGTTATGTTATTATTATTCTAGGTTTACGGTTGAGGAACTGATGTTCAGAGAGGTTTAGCAATATGTGGTAATGTAACATATTCAAGTCTGCCTGCTAAGTTGCTTCAGTCATGTCTGACTCTTTGTGGCCCCATTGACTATAGCCTGCCAGGCTCCCCTCTCCACGGGGTTTTCCCAGCTAGAATATTAGAGTGGCTTGCCGTTTCCTCCTCCAAGAAATCTTCCTGACCCAGGGATTGAACCTGCGCCTCTGGTGTCTCTTGCATTGGCAGGCAGGAACTTTACCACTAGTGCCACCTGGGAAGCCCATATTCAAGTCTACCCAGCCAGTAAGTGGCAAAGCTAGGATGTAAATTCTGGGGCCTCAAATCCTAGCCACACAGTGCTCCCCAAACACAGTTTAGTCACATTACTCTTTTTTGTAAAATTCGTTGGTTTCCCGTTGCATTTCTGATGAAAATCCAACCTTCTTATGTTGACCCAATCTAACATTCCTATCTTCTTATTTGACCCAGGCCTACCACTTAGTCCTCCATCCTTCATATTCATGACATGTTCATCCTTGTCTCCCATGCTCCATTTCTGAAATATTCACATTTCCTCTCTAGATGTCATGAGCTCTCTTGCCTTTACATTTTTCTTTGCACATTCTGTTCCTTCTGCTAGGCATGTCCTCTTCTTTTTCCTAACTTTGCTACGATACCCATCTTCAAAGCATCAGCTCCATTGAGACCTCCCATTATTAGAGGTGTTATTGTATAGAGTCAGCTTTCCTCTTGGACACCATCTACCCACCCTTCTAAGCTTTACCTTTGTGAGCAGCCTTAAACTGCACCACAGTAATGCAAAGATTGTTAGTTTGGGGAGAACAGCTGGCACAGGAACCACAAATATTTAAAAACTTAAATGACTGAGGTTGAGGGCTTGAGTTTAATATTTATTACATGCCCAGATTGATATAGATTTGAGGCATCATATAGTGGACACTTTCTGCCTTGCATTTGAAAAGGAAATAATGTGTTTTTCATTTCAGTCATATACGGCCGTTTTGCCAAATGCTTGATGGAATTCATGTAACACTATATTCACACATTCACAATGTTTCCATTCCATGGTAGAGACCAGTATTATTAAAGTGTATGTTTCAGGTGAAGATAAAGCTGTTTAGCTAAGAAGCTCACATCCAACTGACAGTATATGCTAGATTTCTGTGCTGTTACGAAAAACTGATATTTGAGTGTCCAGTGATTGTGTCGTCACTGCTGGTTATTAGATATTGATAGGATGTTAAGTACTGTAGAAACGGAAGTGAAGTACGCTAGTGATAAAGTTTAGTCTAAAGGGAAACAAAATGAGGACTAGCAATTGAGGGTAGCAATTGAGGGTCTGCTCTGTGCCAGGCAGTGTATTAGGTACTGTTTCAGTCTGTTTGGGCTGCTGTAACAGAATGCCATAGACGCGGGGGTTTGTAAACAACAGATATTTTATTTCTTACTATTCTTTTCTAAAAAACTTTTATTTACTTACTTATTTTTGGCTGTGCTGGATCTTTGTTTCTGTGCACAAGCTTTTCTCTAGTTGTGGCGTACAGGGGCTACTCTAGTTGCAGTGTGCATCTTCTCATTGCAGTGGCTTCTGTTGTTGCAGAGCACAGGCTGTAGAGCACGCAGACTTCAGTAGTCACCCCGCTCAGGCTCAGTAGTTGTGGTGCATATGCTTAGTTGCCCTGCAGTCATGTGGATTCGTCCCAGATCAGGGATCAGACTCGTGTCCCCTGCTTTGGCAGGCAGATTCTTAAACACTGGACCACCAGGGAAGTCCTATTTCTTACAGTTCTGACAGCTAGAAAATCTGAAAGCAAGGAGCCAGCAGACTTGGTGTCTGGTGAAGACCCACTTTGTGGTTCATAGACAAGTCTTCCTACTCTGTCCTAATATGGCAAGGGGTGAGGAAACTCTCCTAGGTCTGTTTCATAGGGGCAGACAGAGCCCACTTGACCTAATCACCTGTCAAAGACCCCACCTCCTAATACCATCACACTGAGATTAGGATTTCAACATAAGTATTTCGGAGGGCAAAACCTGGTTTGAGTCAAATTGGTCTAGAGTACATACTTATTCTAATTCATTCACATTTTAAAATACACACTTGGAATAATGCTGAAGCAGGTCTGTTTAAAGGAAAATATTAGAATACTCATTGGAAGGACTGATGCTGAAGCGCCAATACTTTGGCCACCTGATGCGAAGAGCTGACTTATTGGAAAAGACTCTCATGCTGGGAAAGTTGAGGGCAAGAGAAGGGGGTGACAGAGGATGAGATGGTTGGATGGCATCATTGACTCAATGGACAAGAGTGTGAGCAAGCTCTGGGAGATAGTGAAGGACAGCGAAGCCTGGCATACTGCAGTCCACAGGGTCACAAAGAGTTGGATACAACTGAACGACTGAACAACAAAAATGTTTTAAAATAATGCAGTCATATTACTTACAAGAACAGTTACTATCACATACCAAACCATAATGTGATAAAATGAATAAAATGAGTTTAATAAAAGAAAATTTAAAATATAGGAGGCACACTCATATCTAGTGTACAAGAATAATGTTCCCTTTAAAGACTTGGTGCCAAAATAGATTGAGTCTTAAACCTAAAGAATAAAGAAGTTGTACCTAGACCAAGAAAAAACCATAAGAGGCCTAAAGTAAATAATCCACTCTTTAAAAAGGGAAAAAATTGATTTTAAGAAATAAAAAGTGCTTACAAATACTTCCCTGGTGGCTCAGATGGTAAAGAATCCACCTGCAGTACGGAAGACCTGGGTTTGATCCCTAGATTGGGACAATCCCCTGGAGAAGGGAACAGCTACCCACTCCATATTCTGGCCTGGAGAATGCCATGGACTGTGTAGTCCATGGGGGTTGCAAAGAGTCAGACACTACTGAGCGACTTTCACTTTCACTTTGGCTTTCCTGGTGGCCCAGATGGTTAAGTGTCTGCCTGCAATGCAGGAGACCCGGGTTTAGTCCTTGGGTCAGGAAGACCCCTTGTTAAAGAAATGACAACCCGATTCAGTATTCTTGCCTGGAAAATCCCACAGATGGAGGAGCCCGTCAGGGTATAGTCCGTGGGGTTGCAAAGAGTTGGATACAACTGAGTGACTAACACATACAAATAAATGATTTTATCCTTATAAATGAGTTTCATATAAAAATCATTAATTTGTAGAGTCTTTAGATGGGAAAAAATAGCTTCATTTAATAGGTTGGAAACTCCCCTAAGATGATAAGGAGAGAAATAAGCTTCCAGATCTACATAAAAGGTAAAAGTTTATTTTGCTTAATTGAGATTGATTGACATAATGAAGGGTGATAATATATAGATTAAATTCCTTTACTTTCTTAGGATGAGAGAGGTTTCTTTCCCTATTGTGGACATCACTCCTTCCAACTTCTCTGCCCCTTGTGCATTCGGAGGGCACTGGGCAGGTAGGAGTGAAGAGATAAGATTAAGAAGTTCAAGAATTAACAAAAGGATCAGAGTAGCCATTGTTACAACAAGCTTTGAAAGTTCCCTTTTCTTGGTTCTGTGCCCCACAGCTCTCAACTTCTGGCTGAAATGGTCATGGTTTCCCTTGAAGAGTGTAGAGCAGATAGAGAGAAGCTCTGGCATCAAGTTATTAAGATAACCTAAATAACTACCTCTATAATCACTACTTTCCCTCCTTAGGGATTTTGGCCTTGCAGCTTCATTTCTAAGGAGTAATAATTACAGAAATTCTTGGTAGCTTATATTCTAATTAGCCCCAATGAGCATTAATCTGATTTAACGTGACTTATTATATCATGGAGATGACAGAACCAGCATTATTAGAGACAGTGATGGGAGGGACCTAGGTAAGGCCAAGAGTCAAGCCATTGGAAATGGCCTCATTAACTTTTTAGATGAATAATCAGTGGGGCAACAGAGACCAGTGGGAACTTGAAGGATTGTTTTATGGAGGAAAATATTAGACTCTTAAATAAAAAAGTAATACTATAAAATTCAGTTTTCAAAAAAGAATTTTAGATGGCTTTGCTCACAGATTACTTGAAAATATGGAATTTATTTAAATGATTCCAAATGTCAGAGTTTTGCCTTATAGTAAATATAGAAATTATTATTAAAGTTTCAGAAAGTGAACAGAGATGATAGAGTAGATTTCGTTCATCTTTAAATTACAGTATTTTAATAGAAAAAGTTACAGCTATTCAGTAGTCTTAATAATGCTGTGGAAAAGGTAATTTATATGTACTAGAAGAGACTCAGAGAAGGCAATGGCATCCCACTCCAGTACTCTTGCCTGGGAAATCCCATGGATGGAGGAGCCTGGTGGGCTGCAGTCCATGGGGTCACTAAGAGTCAGACATGATTGAGCAACTTTTCACTTTCATGCATTGGAGAAGGAAATGGCAACCCACTCCAGTGTTCTTGCCTGGAGAATCTCAGGGACAGAGGAGCCTGGTGGGCTTCTGTCTGTGGGGTTGCACAGAGTTGGACATGGCTGACGTGACTTAGCAGCAGCAGCAGCAGAAGAGACTAATGTATTAATCAGTTCAGTTCAGTTCAGTCGCTCAGTTTTGTCTGACTCTTTGCAACTGCATGGACTGCAGGACCCAGGTATCCCTGTCCATCACCAACTCCCAGAGTTTACTAAAGTCATGTCCATCGAGTCAGTGATGCCATCCAGCCATCTCATCCTCTGTCGTCCCCTTCTCCCGCCTTCAATCTTTCCCAGCATCAGGGTCTTTTCAGATGAGTTGGTTCTTTGCATGGGGTGGCAAAAGTATTGGAGTTTCAGCTTCAGCATCAGTCCTTCCAATGAATATTCGAGACTGATTTCCTTTAGGATGGACTGGTTGGATTTCCTAGCTGTCCAAGGGACTCTCAAGAGTCTTCTCTAACACCATAGTTCAAAAGCATCAATTCTTCAGTGCTCATCTTTCTTTATAGTCCAACTCTCACATCCATACATGACTACTGGAAAAACCATAGCTTTTGACTAGATGGACCTTTGTTGGCAAAGTGATGTCTCTGCTTTTTAATATTCTGTCTAGACTGGTCATAACTTTTCTTCCAAGGAGCAAGCGTCTTTTAATTTCATGGCTACAGTCACCATCTGCAGTGATTTTGGAGCCCAAAAAAATAAAGTTTGCCACTGTCTCCACTGTTTGCCCATCTATTTGCCATGAAGTGATGGGACCAGATGCCATGATCTTAGTTTTCTGAATGCTGAGCTTTAAGCCAACTTTTTCACTCTCCTCTTTCACTTTCGTCAAGAGGCTCTTTAGTTCTTCTTTGCTTTCAGCCATAAGGGTGGTGTCATCTGCATATCTGAAGTTATTGATATTTTTCCTGGAATCTTGATTTCAGCTTGTGCTTCATCCAGCCCAGCATTTCTCATGATGTACTCTACATATAAGTTAAATAAGCAGGGTGGCAATGTACAGCCTTGACGTACTCCCTTTCCTATTTGGAACCAGTCTGTTGTTCCATGTCCAGTTCTAACTGTTGCTTCCTGACCTGCATACAGATTTCTCAAGAGGCAGGTCAGGTGGTCTGGTATTTCCCTCTCTTTCAGAATTTTCCACAGATTGTGGTGATCCACAAAGTCAAAGGCTTTGGCATAGTCAATAAAGCAGAAATAGATATTTTTCTGGAACTCTCTTGCTTTTTTGATCATCCAACAGATGTTGGGAATTTGATTTCTGGTTCCTCTGCCTTTTCTAAAACCAACTTGAACATCTGGAAGTTCACGGTTCACGTACTGTTGGAGCCTTGCTTGGAAAATTTTGAGGATTCATTTGTTAGCATGTGAGATGAGTGCAATTGTGCGGTAGTTTGAGCATTCTTTGGCATTGCCTTTCTTTGGGATTAGAATGAAAACTGACCTTTTCCAGTCCTGTGGCCACTGCTGCATTTTCCAAATTTGCTGACATATTGAGTGCAACACTTTCACAGCATCATCTTTTAGGATTTGAAATAGCTCCACTGGAATTCCATCACCTCCACTAGCTTTGTTCGTAGTGATGCTTTCTAAGGTCCACTTGACTTCACATTCCAGGATGTCTGGCTCCAGATGAGTGATCACACCATCGTGATTTTCTGGGTCATGAAGATCTTTTTTGTACAGTTCTTCTGTGTATTCTTGCCACCTTTTCCTAATATCTTCTGCTTCTGTTAGGTCCATACCATTTCTGTCCTTTATCGAGCCCATCTTTGCATAAAGTGTTCCCTTGGTATCTCTAATTTTCTTGAAGAGATCTCTAGTCTTTCCCAATCTATTATTTTCCTCTCTTTCTTTGCACTGATCACTGAGGAAGGCTTTCTTATTTCTCCTTGCTATTCTTTGGAACGCTACATTCAAATGGGTATTCTTTCCTTTTCTCCTTTGCTTTTCACTTCTCTTCTTTTCACAGCTATTTGTAAGGCCTCCTTAGACAACCATTTTGCCTTTTTGCATTGATTTTTCTTGGGGATGGTGTTGATCCCTGCCTCCTGTACAATGTCACAAATCTCCATCCATAGTTCATCAGGCACTCTGTCTATCAAATCTAGTCCCTTGAATCTATTTCTCACTTCCACTGTATAATCATAAGGGATTTGAATTCGATCAGACCTGAATGGTCCAGTGGTTTTCCCTTCTTCCTTCAATTTAAGTCTGAATTTGGCAATAAGGAGTTCAGTTCTGAGCCACACTCAGCTCCCGTCTTGTTTTTACTGACTGTATAGAGCTTCTCCATCTTTGGCTACAAAGAATGTAATCAATCTGATTTCAGTGTTAGCCATCTGTTGTTGTCCACGTATAGAGTCTTCTCTTGTGTTGTTGGAAGAGGGTGTTTGCTATGAGCAGTGCATTCTCTTGGTGAAACTTATTAGCCTTTACCCTGCTTCATTCCGTATTCCAAGGCCAAATTTGCCTGTTACTCCAGGTGTTTCTTGACTTCCTACTTTTGCATTCCAGTCCCCTATAATGAAAAGGACATCTTTTCTGGGTGTATTAATGAATTTTTATTATTAAGCATTACCTTTTTCTATTTACACTTTTGTTATAATGAAGTACCCATAACAAGCATTAGGAAAGACAGGGCTTTAATGTTTGGCCTCTTTATTTGTTTATATAATCACTTTATTATTTGACCTCAGGCCCACTGCTTATTCTTTTCCACGAAATTTCTAGGTATTCAGATATAAGAACAACACATTTCTCCGTTCAGTATGTTAGTATATACTGTTATGCCTTTTGTGGGCCATTGAGGAAGACATTATATGTATAAGATTTCTGGAAGGCAAACTTATATCTTAGAAATTGAATAAACTTAGTTTTACTTAAGCAACAAAGCAAAAATAAATAAGTTGGACTTCACCAAAATTAAAATCTTACATGTTTTACATCTGATAAGACTCTTGTATCCTTAATATATATGTAAAGAATTCTTAAAACATAACAGAAAAGACAATCTAAGTGAAAAAATAGGCAAAGAACTTGAAAAAGCATTTCTGCACAGAAGATCAATAAATACACGAAAGGGTAGTCAACATCATTCGTAATTTTGGAAATGCAAATTAAAAGCACAAGGAGATACCATTTCACACTCACTAAAGTCACTATTAAAATAAAAAAATAAATCTCGGGGAGGATATGAAGAAATCAGAACTCTCAGACTTCAGAGGCGGGGAATGTAAAATGATGCAGCCACTGTAGAAAAGAGCTTAGTGTTTCCTCAAAATGTTAAACATAGAGATATCATGACTCAGCAACTGCACTCCTAGGTGTATACCCAAGAGAATTGAAAATACACTTTCATTTAAAAAGTGTACATAAATGCATCCAAAATAGAAACAACCCAGGTGACCACCAACTGATGACTGGATAAAAATAATGTGGAATGTTCTTCAGCCATAAAAAAGAATGCAGTAGTACTACATAAAATAACATGGCTGAACCTTGAAAATATTATGCTAAGTGAAAGAAGCCAAACACAGAGCCACATATTGTATGGCTAACAGGTACGTGGTTTCTTTTTGGGATGATGATAGTGTTCTGGAATTAAATAGTGGTGATAGATACACTGCTTGGTGGTGGTGAATATGCTAAAGACAAAACAAAAACCCATTGAATTGCACACCTACAAGTAAAAGAAAACAAATCCCAGTTTCAGATTTCAGAGCTGCTTTTTACCAGAGGTATGGCCCAGACCTTTACAATTTCATTTCTCTTTGTTTCTTTTTTAAAATGAGGATGATTTTCCTCATAGGTTTGTTATGAAGATTAAGTGAAGGAACATAGATACAGTTAGATAGAAACCTTTAAGATAAGATGCTAGTACAAAACTACAGAGTCTCTTCTTAAATTTCAAGTGAAATGAACCAAAACAGTTGGAAAAAAAAAAATGGCAAAAAATGTCAGCAACAAACAAGGGAAGTGGCACAGCCCAGTAACATAAATCTGGAATAGGCTGAAATCTGGATCACTGTTTTAGGCTTCTAAAACAACCCCTTCCTCTTGGGAGCTGTTGGTGATTTACAAAATTTTGAGAATGCTCACTAGTAACCCCAGGTCTGGAGAAAAGCAAATTAAACGAGTGTTCTTATTGTCTCACTTTTTTGAGTGAGAAAAAAAACGAGTAAAACAGGTTTGTTGTTGTTTTTAAAGGACTCTCTCTGAGAGAAAAGAAGTCTTCAGGGATACAAGGTGAATAAGACAACACAAGAGAATACTCTAATGTGAGTGGATTACTGCACCCTACAAATAAGTAGATATGCACTTAACAAAACCTCAAAATTAAGATCCTGGATGTTTCAAGGAAACACGAGAGGTTAACAACCTTACTAAGATAGGCAAACATTTTAAAGAGAATATCCAGTCTAATAAATGTAACATTCATATTGGGTTTATTCTAGGAATGTCAGGCTAGGTTTAACATTAAAATAATGTAAAGGAAAAACATCATATGATTAGATACATACCACATAAGCCAAGAAAACCACCTAAGCCAGGCAAACAACCTTAGATAAGAATAAAAGGGAGTCAAAGTTACATACATTAAATCAGAGTTTAAAAGGTCTGGGCAAAGTTACAGGGTAAAAATAAAAGCATGATAATTACTCAGACATGCTATAGCAAACTAATGAACTAACACACATAGTGAAGAAAAAGAAAAACAGCATGCAGAAGATGAAGAAACCATAACCTACAGGACAAAAAGGAAAAAGTAAAAATTTATAGTCCTCAACTTTCAATGAAGGAAGTGTCAACATTATTTAAAGAAAAAAGAAAAACCATGTTTTTAATGTTTTTTTTATTCAATGTTTTTATTGATGTTTTAGCCTTAGAGAACCCATTCCAGTGTTCTTGCCTGGAGAACCCCAGGGACGGCAGAGCCTGGTGGGCTGCCGTCTATGGGGTCGCACAGAGTCGGACACGACTGAAGCGACTTAGCAGCAGCAGCAGCAGCCTTAGAGAATTCTCTTTTGATGAAGAAACATTTAGCATATTCATCATTTTAACTTGTTTCTTTTTCCTTATTAAATTTGAATAAGTTGACATTTAATGCTTTTATTTAAATATATCCCATTTTTGTAAAAATATTACTATCAGTGTTTATACACAGGAGTGAAAGTAGGTAGGTAGGTAGTAAGCTAAAAGTCTGGACTGATGTTAACTTACGAGTAATGATAGTTTCTGGCTGGTAGGGTTTGAGGTATGTATCAGTCAGGGTCTAGTCAGGAGGCAGAAACCATACCAATTATTTTTAATGTAAAGAATTTGATATAAAGTATTGCTAACAGATATTAAACTGGCAAAATGGAATACTAAAGATTTTACAGAGGTAACAACTGTGGGAAGAAGCTCCCCATGTCCTCATGGCTGTAGGACATAGGAAACACGTTGGAATTATAAAAACATGTCCACTCACAAGAGGGACCCTGTGGAGTTTAAACTCCGGTCTCTGAGAAGGAGGTGCTGCTTAGGCTGGTATAAATGCCCATGGGGTTAGAGGATGGGACTAGTGACTCAGTGCTGATGTCTCTGAGGAGGGCACAATCAGGCTACCTGGGATAATATGTGCTCTAAAGAAAAACAGTGTTATTTTGTTCCAGATGGTTAGCCAGAACAGGGAGTACCTTTCCACTCATTAGAAGACTTCCTCTCTGTCCCTCAATAGGGCTTTTAAAAAGTTTTTATTCATACTGGTCTTGTGCATTTCTTAAGTTTATTGCTAGTTATTTTAGTTTAGTTTTGTTCCTGAAAATGAAAACTTTTCTTCTTCTTTATCTTTTAATTAGTTGTGGTTTTTATACATGAAAGCTTTTGGTGTTTAAATATTAATTTAACATCCAGAATCCTTACTAAAATTTTGTTATTGTTTGTCATAGTTTTTACCTCCACAGTATTTAAACTTGTCCTAAATAGCCCTTACAGAAATCTGCTTTGCATTTTGTTATGTGTGGGACTATTGCCAGCATGCTGATTTCTCTTTATTGCTATGTACCATTTCTTTCCCTGAGCTACTGTTGTAAAGATATCATTACAGGTCTCCCTGCTCCTGACCTCATTCTCATCACCAATTTATTCTCAGCACAAATTCTAATGTAATCTTTTAAAAACACAAATCGTGTTACTTTCCTGTTTGAAATTCTTAATGATCATCCACTGTTCTCCAAATATAATCCTGATTCCTTATCATAAACTACAAGGCTCTATATCTCAGTCAGCTTGGGCTGCCACAACAAGATGCCATAGACTGGTGGGCTTAAACAACAGAAATTTATTTTCTCACAGTCTGGTGCTAGGAAGTCAGAGATTAAGGCGCCAGCCAGTTTGTCAGTTCCTGGTCAGAGCTTCCTTCCTGGCTTGTAGGTATATGCCCATCTTCTTGTGTCCTCACGTGGTCTTTCCTAGTGTATGCATGAGGGATGAAGGAAGGGAAGGGGAGAGAGCAAGGACAATCACTTATTCTTCTTCTAAGGCTGCTAATCCCATTATAAGGGACCCACCCTTGTGACCTAGTATGACCCTAGTTACCTCCCAAACCCCTCATCTCCAAATACTCTCAAATTAGGGTTAGGGCTTCAATATAGGAATTGTGGGGGGATACAGCAATCAGTCCATTAACACTTTAAAATGATCTGGTCCCTGCCTGTCTCTTCAGCCTCTTCTGAAGGCACTCTCCAGAGTCCCCTAACACACTGGCCTCTTTTAAATGTCTCAGACACATTTGTGCTCCTTTCTTATTTATCCTCTCTGCCTACAGGCTTATTGTTCTGCTCTTCAGATGAGAGATTTCTTGTCATCTTTTAGGTGTCAGTTTAAGTATCTCTTTCTTAGAATCCACGTGTATGAGCAAGTCTCCTAAAATCTTCTGTCAACCCATTGAATTTATTTATTAATCTGTTATAAATATGTATTATATGGCTACATATATGTGTACATAATTTTATTCTGTCACTTTTGTATATGTTCAGAATTCTCTATAATAAAAAATGTGCTTTTTTAATGGAAAAAATTTCCATTGATAAACTTACTTTTTAACATAGTCAAGCTTTTGCTTTTAATTGATTATATTGAGAAAATCATGCCCACATTCATTGTTGTGTTTTGATAATACCTTTCAGAATTAAAAGGCATATGCCTTTGATGCCATAATTCTAGTTCTAGGAATGACTTGTACATGAGTGTAAAGACATTTATACATGGATTTTCATTGCAGAAAAGCAAAGGTTTGGAAACAATTGAAATCCATCAATAGGGAGAAGACTAGTTTAATGAATTATGGTATAATCATACTATGAAATACTACTCAGTTGTTAGAGAATGGAACAGTTCTATATGTAATGGCATAGAATGATTTCCAAGTAAGAAAGCAAGGTACAAACCATTGTTCTATACTAAACACGGCATCCTTTTTGTACTCCCTAGAGATACACTAGAATTAATCTAGATTATCTTTGGAAAGATGGAGAGAAACTAGCAACAGTGTTTGCTTCAGGAATAGGAAACCAGATGACTGAAGGTTTGAGGGTAATATAGAGACTTACTTTTTCACTGAAAAAAAAAAATTAAAAAACAATGCTGTGGGAGTAGAAGTGAATGACTCTGGCTGAGATTATGGGGAAGGCTTTTTGAAGAACAAAGATAATAAAAGCTTAATACTACTTTTATCTAATAAAAATAGAAAACATATTAACAGGTAGCTATAATGGTATAAAAGATATAAAATTTCACTTATGAATAGAAATATTATTTGGATGTATTTACTTATTTTTAGGTGGTGATAGTGGACTGGATGGGTTAGGAGGACCAGGTGTGCAACTAGGAAGCCCAGATAAGAAAAAACGCAAGACAAATACACAGGTAAATTGGCATTTTCTTTGTTAACAGTTTTTCTTCACTGATATGATCACGCTATCAGGTAAATTTAACTTTGGTCTTGGATTTTGTTTACTATCCTCATTCTGAACCTAGTAGTAAATTATGCAGTGATTGTATTTTTATTCATTTATTTAGTTTTTACTCTGCAACTCATGGCTATTATTGGACTGTAGGCCTAGAGTGAATATTGCAAGAAGGAAATGTAGGCAAATAAATTAAAATGCTTATTCTTAAATCTAACTTCAAAGGAATAGATGCCTGTAGTTTTATGAAAAGATTTAAAAATACATGGACACAAGTTTAACCTGGAGTAATGTTCAACTATTATAATAAATCAGTATGTATGTACATAACATGAAGCAGAAAGCATCTTTTGTCTATAATCTTTGGTCATAATAAACATTTATAAATACTGACTTTCTTGGTTTTATCCTCTATAAATTTGAAGCACTCTTTTTGTTGTAAAGACTGCAAGTGAGTATGAAGTGTGTACATTTTACTTTTCTCCATTTTGGCTACACTGTTAAACTTGCAGTGTGACTAAAACTGGCAGTTAATTTTTCTAGTCTGAGGTCTAGAACGTAGTGCTTTGGGACTACTTCAGTAGCTACTCCCTGAAATTTAGCCAGGAAAAAAAAATTAGGTCCTGTTTACTGTTATTTAATTTTATAGCTATTTGGAGGCATAAAGGTATTTTTAGTTAAAATTTTAAGTGAAAGATTATAGTTGTAGGCTAGCATATTAAATGAAAATTATGGTAATGAAGCTTCTTTTGAAGACTGAATACATCTAGAGTTTGAAATAATTGATTTGAGCTAAAAAAAAAAATACCATATTTCCTTTCCTAAATGAAAGAAACCTACACATTTTTATCATTAAATATAATTAAATATAAACGTTTTTTGGAATTGAAAGGTCAATAATTAAATTTTCATAAATTTTCATAAATTAAAATTTCATAAATTTCAAAAGAAATTTAACTAAAACCTGGGTTCATAAATGTTAACATTTATGACTTCTTTGATCAAAAACATGTATTTCACTTTACATTCTTATTTCAGGGGCCTTCTTTTCCTCCATTGTCTGAGTATGCTCCGCCACCGAATCCAAACTCTGACCATCTAGTGGCTGCTAATCCATTTGATGACAACTACAATACTATTTCCTATAAACCACTACCTTCATCAAATCCGTATCTTGGCCCTGGTTATCCTGGCTTTGGAGGCTACAGCACATTCAGAATGCCACCTCACGTTCCTCCAAGAATGTCTTCCCCATACTGTGGTCCTTACTCACTCAGGAATCAGCCACACCCATTTCCTCAGAATCCTTTGGGCATGGGTTTTAATCGACCTCATGCTTTTAACTTTGGGCCACATGATAATTCAAGTTTTGGAAATCCATCTTACAATAATGCACTGACTCAGAATGTTAACATGCCTAATCAACATTTTAGACAAAATCCTGCTGAAAACTTCAATCAGATTCCTCCGCAGAATGCTAGCCAAGTATCTAACCCTGACTTGGCATCTAACTTTGTCCCTGCAAGTAATTCCAATTTTAGTTCTCCGTTAGAATCTAATCATTCTTTTATCCCTCCCCCAAACACTTTTGGTCAAGCAAAAGCACCACCCCCAAAACAAGACTTTAGTCAAGGAGCTACCAAAAACACAAATCAAAACTCCTCTGCTCATCCACCTCACTTAAACATGGATGACACAGTGAATCAGAGTAATATTGAATTAAAAAATGTGAATCGAAACAATGTCGTCAGTCAAGAGAATAGCCGTTCGAGTAGCACTGAAGCTACAAACAACAGCCATGCAAATGGGACACAGAGTAAACCACGACAGCCTAGAGGTGCCACAGATACATGCACCACTGAGAAAAGCAATAAATCCGCTCTCCACCCAAGCCGTCATGGGCATTCTTCTTCTGACCCAGTGTATCCTTGTGGAATTTGTACAAATGAAGTGAATGATGATCAGGATGCCATCTTATGTGAAGCCTCTTGTCAGAAATGGTTTCATCGGATCTGCACTGGAATGACCGAAACAGCTTATGGCCTCCTAACAGCAGAAGCGTCAGCAGTATGGGGCTGTGATACCTGTATGGCTGACAAAGATGTCCAGTTAATGCGCACTAGAGAAACATTCGGTCCACCTGCAGTGGGCAGTGATGGCTAATAACAGGCATTCACTTCAGTGTTTCCCCACCCTCTGTGTATTACAGAGGGTCAGTGACACAGGATGTTAATGTTTAACATAATTTTTTAAAATGCATACATGAAACGATTATTTACCTTTTAGTTTTTATTAATACTCCACTTCATTGCTAGTGCGTATTTTGTATTGTCTTGTTTGCTATCATAAATAAGAATAATGTATATGGGGGTGCATTAGAAAGTACTATACAAATAAATTTTAGCTGTTGTTAAACATAAAAGCCTCTTGAAGCTTCAAGATAATGTATAGCAAACGTAGGCAAGTTTTTACTTTTTTAAAAGTTAAAATCATTGAAAGATGTGTCAGTTGACCCTTGAACAACACAAGTTTGAACTGCATACATCCACTGATTTTCAGTAAACGCATACTGTAGTACTACATGATCCTTGGTTGGTTAAATCCTAGGATAGGGAAACACAGTTTTGGGGGGCTGACTGTAAAGTTGTATGCAGTTCTTGACAGTGAAGAGATTGGCACCCCTAGCTCCCACATTGTTCAAGGGTCAAGTGTATTTCACTGCTGAACTTCAGCAATATCAAATTAAACATTTAGTTCAAAGAATATTTGAGAATCCATGTAATGTGTTTTCAGAAAGAATATATGTAGCTAAAACATGAAAACATACATTTTAATGGATCATCTAACAAATAGTAGAGTATGACACCAGATTCCTCCCTTACTGGTGTTCCTGAAATTAGTGACTTTCATATTATCAAGTCAGTCTTTCCAGGATGTCTGTTTGTACAGCTACAAGACAGATGTTAGCATATAGTAGATGTTCAATACATATTTGTTGATTAACTTGTGGATTGTACCACATGAAATTGCTAACGTAAGATCAGTTGAAAATTGACTACAATTAGTAGAGTTGTCATAAAGGGTGTTTTTAGTTGTGCTTTTATTTAGAAATATAACAATATTATGCTCTTCACTCTTCAGTTTTCCTTGATTATTGAGTTGTTTTGTTATTGTTTTCCAGAGAAATAAATAATACAGTATTCTCAGAAGAATTGTGAATACTTTTCTTAATATCATTTCAAACTGGGACATAGAAAAATGAATTTGGCCTTACAGGGCTCTGCTGGCAGAAGAACTACTCAGTGGTGGTTTGAAAAACCTTGTTCTTGGGATCTGAATTTAAAAATGAGCCTCACAGGACTTCAAAATCCATTTTAAGCGAAGATCAATTAAGAGCCAAGGTGAGAGCTTACTGACAGCCATTTGAGGCCCTGCAGGAGACACAAGTTTCTGCTGGGGCTGGGGAGAGTGTAAAAATAGACTTAAAGGTATTCTCTTGAGAGAAGATCAAGAATGGAGACAGTTGAAGGTACACTCATTAAGATTTGAAACAACAGAAACCTGTTTTTGGAGTGGATCAAAACCTGTGACCCAAAAAAAGGATTCTATATGACAGTTGATAGCAATTTACACAATGGTTGGTTGTTGGTAAAGCTCCCAAACTTGAACCATCATTACTGTTGTGACCAAATCTGAAGACTGTGTGTTGATCTGCAAAAGGGATAGTGACAACCATTTAAACCTTGGTGAAATGACAGCAGCAGCAATATTGCCAAGAAACTTAAATTATGCTTGAAAATTTTGATTATATACCCTTTGATTAGTAAACATGAACTGACACTTTTACATGACAGCACTGGCATCACATGTCACAAGCCACTAAGCAGTTAATTATTTGATTCTGTCGTTTCCAGCATAGTCACCAGAACTTTATCCAGTGAACTGGTGTAGTTTGCATCGTTTGGAGCTTTTTCTAAGAAACTACATGTTCTCCAATTGAGAAACGGTAATTGGAGGGTTTGAACAATTTATACAACATAGCAAATGATGAATTTTATAAAAATGAAATATTTAATATCCTATTAGAAGAAAATTATTAATGCTCATGATGCGTATTTTGATTGAATAAAACTTATTTTTTTAAATAGTGTTTTAATTGTGACCAACAAAAACAGCAATTTCATATGGTACAAGGTAATATAAGGTTTTTCCCATTTACCTGTGACTAGTTAGAGGTGAGTACAAAATATTTTAAGCATAGCTGTAAGATAAATATCTTTATAGTTCTAGGAAATGATATAAACTCTCATACTAGGTACTCCTTTGTGTGAAAATTTAACCATTTGAAGCAGATTAAAATGCAGTGCATTGGGCTGACTCTTGACATTTGATTGTTCAGTAGCATACTTGAAGATCATATTTTGCTTACATTGTAGCTTTTGTTATTTTCTAAATATGTAAGGATCTAGTTAAGTTGTTTTTGGAATCCCAGTGAGTGCTGTTTTTTAAGATATAATGCACTGCATGCTATAAACCCAGTTCTAGCATCAGATGGTGATTAAAAAAGAAATGACTGAGTACAGTTAGATACTGAGTAGAACCTTCCAGTGTCCTCAGGAGTTAACACAGTAGTACTCGCTGTGTTCATTGCTAAAACTGGTGAGAAGCAGTTTCTAAAGCCCTCTGTTGCTTACAGTTTTATTAGTTATGAATGTTTTGTGAAAAGGAAATAACCTCTCTCAAATTAGTCTAACAATACTTGATTTATAATGTGACTTTTATTTTCCATTTCCAAATAATTGTTTTTAAAATTTTACAAACAAGTGAATTTGTTCATGTGTTTAGGTCTTAAGAACACCTTACTTACTTAGATAAAAATCTGTTAAATATCTAAAAGAGGAAAAAAACATGGTTGATTCCAGCAATGAATTACAGGCAAACTGTAATCATAACTGGCGAATGTTTTCATCTATTTGAATTAATTTTCTTACTAGTTCTACATTTGTCTATATAACACTGTCAGAAGTTTTCTAGAGGCTTTTTGGTAGGGAAGTGATGAACTTTAAGAAGGCCAGATATTAATTTGCCTAATATGACTCAAAGAAGACTGTTACACAAATTGATGTGGCTTTCATAATGCAAGTGATGAGTTGCCCTAATTTCAAAATATTTAAAGAGGGAATGAGATGCATAATCTTCTAGTAACATCACACCTTTTTTAGCGTAATCCTCTTCCTTCACTGAAAGGACCTCATCTCACATGCACACATATATACAAGGACACACACACGTGCAGTTGAGCAGGAAATCTTGGAGTTTCTCCTACATTCTCAAGTTTTGCCAGAGTTCAGCCTGGCTGTCAGCAGCTGGCTCCCTCCACAAGACTCGGTTACTGATAGAAAGTTTTAAATCATCAGTTCCTTTCTCAAAACTCGCTTTGTTCATTTCACGAGAGAATTCTTGAACCACTTGCTTCCAGATGCTACTGGACTCACTAATACAGAAATAATTTAGCTTGTAAAAGAAAAATAAATTATTCTTCAGATAGAGTGCTTAGAATTAGATTTGTGATCCGTGTTTTCCTTGTGTGTGAAATACTTTAGAGTACTGCTATTATGATTCTTGTTATCCAAACTAGAAGATTATGTACATAAAACTGAAGATTTTCTTGTACTAGTGCTTATTCTTCTTAGATGAACACAATACAAGAAATCCAATTTGTGTGTATGTGTTTAGATTCCCAACTCTTCCTAGTGGTAGGAAAAAAACTGCAATAATAGGTCACCCTGATATCTGCTGACTTTAATCATCCAGGTAAATATCGGGAGTTTTCTTCTAATACTCTTCCAAATTTGTTTGTCTTGAACAAACTGAGTGCTAGTACTTACTATTCAACATGTTATAGTAATTGTATTTAATAGTAAATATATATATATATAAGCAATGATTTTTAAAGGGAGCTCTAGAGAGTTTTTTGATTTCTTTTTTGCAGTGTATAGAGGTTTCATATGCATGAGTGTCTTGTTATTTAAGGTCTTTTTAATTAAAAGCATCAAGATTCCCAAAGTTCATTTGTAAATAGCGATTTAGAACTCTCTATAAGATGACTAGATTCTTAGGGAAGCTCATAAAGGCTTATTTAAACCTCATATAGTTAGCCAATAGTATCATGCTGAGTGCTCCTTCTTAAGGAGAACCAATCAATGTAGGAAGGAGAAAGGAGAGGTCGGTCTTACCTTTTTCCTGATTGGACACAGGAAGGTTACGTACTTTGGTGTGAGTGTTTCCCAGTTGCCCTCCTACCATCTTAAATTCTCCAGTGAAATGCTCTAGAAACCAACCTGCCTTTTCCCTTCCTGGATGTTCTATACTTCAAAATTTCATATCTTTCCTCAGAAGTCACACTTCTTTGTTGGCTGTGGTTGGCTAGATTTTTAAGGGGAAAATGTTTTCCAATAAGTCTTGAACAAAGTGAAGAATATGGGATTAAATTTCTCATTTTTTAAAGACTTTATGCAGAATGAATCCTAATATCTTAGATTTCCGGCAATATGACCACATTTCAGGCACCATAGAAAGCAGTATTTTTATTAGATCGATACCTTGAGAGTACTTCCCAGTTTCCTTTGAGACTTTTCACTTTTTCTCTGCTTCAGAACTCAGAGATTTCCTTCTTATTTCCAAATTTCAGTAACTTCCCCATTTCCTGTATTCCATTTATCCTATAAAGTAGTATAGAAGTCGCATCTGTATTTTTCCAACTCTTGGTACAGTGATGGGAGCTTAGAGGCACCCCTGGAGTAAAGAAACTAGGATGGCATTAGTATTTGCCAAGACAAGTGGTCTAGGGCAAGTAAAGGGAAGGAAATTTTCATTGAAAACTTAATGAAAGCCAATGGATAAGCTTCATCTTATGTCATATTTTGTCAAAACACATTATTTGTAATTATATTAAAATTCTAAATACCTGTCCTTTTCTTGTTCTGTAGGTGATGTAGATGATGTTGCTTGTTAGTTAAAATACCTTTTATAAAAGAAAGTCCTGCTTCTTATCATGATGTATGTGACTTAAATGACTGTTTCATATTAAAACTATTTCTTCCTTATGTACTGCTTACATATACCTCTTTTTGGGATATTAGTTCAGTACTTTTATACAAATCTGAGTGTGTTCCACATTGGTGACATGTATTTTTGCAGTAAATTTTTGTTTTGTTCTTAGAGCATGTTTAAAGTAACACATGCACTAGTGCTGTGATCTGTGGCAAAATTACTGTAATTCAAATTGGAAAATAAAATGTTTCCAGACTTTGTCCAACATTTATTCCTATGGCAAAGGAAATTACTATGTAATACTAATTATTTCTTATGCTGATATGTTTAAGCTACTCTATGAAGTATGTGAGACATCAGTATTTATGGGTTAGTATTAATAGATGGCCTGATGTCTGAAATGGAAGAGAGGAATAAAATTTGGTGTTGGCAGTTCCTAGAAGCACTCATAATAAATACTTTTTAAAAATTTGATCTTCCTTTTACAGTTATAATTTACTAAGGAATTATCTTAACTGACAGTGCATATTAGATTTTTTTAGCCTATATCATTATATACTAGACTTTGAACTTATTTTAATGTCTTCCAACCAAGAAAGATATCATTCACTCCACCATAATCAAAATAAATAGTAATAGTAATCTTCATTTATTGAGAAACTATTTATTAAAATAACATGAAATGCCTCTAGTTAGAATTTGTAACCATTGATTCAAGGCTTGATTGGTGTTTGTACTCTCTGATGAAAAGATTTGTTAATGAAAATAATAAGATTTTAAAGAAAAATGTTTAATCTTGAAAAAAATGTTAGCTTTTTATAAGCATTTATTTCAGAATACTAGTTTAAAAGCATTCTTTTGTCATCAAACCAAGTACCCAAAAGAATTGTAATAGATAATACTTGCAGATTTGCATATTTGAAATTACACACTTAACAGAAAAAAAATGCTTGTGAGTGCTTAAACTGCATATCTTTTTAAAATATTCAAAATTTCAGACTTTTATCAATTTAAACTATCCTGGATTGATAAAACTTTACTATATCAGTGATGTATATTACAAGGTTAATGTCTACTGATGTTGTCATTTTTGGCATGGTTGTTTTGGTATGTATCATACATTTGATTGTCAGCTATTGATAGAACTGACATAGCAATGAATCTCAGTTACTTAAAAAAAAATTCCAGATGCCATACTGTGTCATAATCCCATTATATTTTATTTGAATACTCAGTGTTTTCATGGGTTTCTTTTTTTTTTTTTTTGTATTTTAGTTTTACATGTTTTTTTTTTTCCTGGTACTTCATATACAGTCTTTTAGAACTGGATCTATTTCTATTTGAATCATAGAGTTTTAAAGAAGTACTCATATTAAATGATTCATGAATTGCTTTGTGGAAAAATTTGAATAAAGTATGAAATGACTAGGTTACCTCCAAATTGTTTATTTTCTTTATGTAGTTAACATGCAGGTTACAGTTTTCAGAGAAAATTGGCTTGGTAACTGAATGCAGTAGATAATGGGCAGTTTGGCTTCCAACTAGTAAACCAAATAATTCTCAATTCTGAATACTTTTTAATAATTACTGTAAATAATGGTAAGCCAGTTTTCATTTCTCTTTTTAAGATACTAATTTCCTCCTTATTATTCTTTTTCCTTAAACATCTGCTAGAATTTTAAAATTGGAGTTTAACTTATCTTCCACATTTTAGTTTTTTATTCTATAGGTAAGTAGTAAGATGTGTAGAGGTTCTATCAAAACAGTCTGTGTTATTGTTGGCTGTTCTTTTCAGGGATCATGCTAAATGTCATTTGTGCATTGTATAATGTTATTTACCAGTATATAGACCTACTATTAGTTGAAATTATGTATGGCAGGCTTTCTTGAACAATATGTATTGTAAATTTGTTTCCTGTTAGTGTTATGCTTTAGATTATTTTAAATAAAGCTAGTTTTTAAAGAGAAAAATAACTGTTTTTTAAATGCTTGACTTTCATCAAGACAAGTAAGTGTGATGGTCTTGGCTGTGGGTAGGAGATGTGCCAGGAAGTGTTAAGCCAGGGCCATAGCTCCAGTTTACTAGGAATTTAGTTTTATACTGAGCAAACCAAGATTTTTGTTGTTTTCCCTATGAAGTTTGTATATAACACTGAGCCCTGAGTTTCCTTAAGAAAACGTGAACATACCTCTATTTTGATTGTTACAAATTAGGACTCTAGTTTTGTTAATAGAAAATTAATTGGAGAGGAGTTCTACAATCTCAGCAGCATAGTGATCCTTGAAGTAGAGATACAGTATTGCTAATACTGTAGCAATATTAAGAACAAACTTGCTTGAATGATAAAATTAGGTTTACAAAAGACACCCAAAGTCTGTTTGAAACAGTCATCGGGTGCCTTGAGAAAAACAAAGATGCATAAAATATGACTGTATCGGTTGATGCAACTTGATATTAGAGGTAATAAAGGTGACAATAAGATAAAAGTACATCAAGGTAAAATTTGAATGTACCAAAGGTTTATTTAAATGTGTGGAAGGGAAAAAAAAATTATCCCATCTGTTGTAGGAAAAAGATGTACAGAGACTTCTGATCAAATAACATTATGAAACTGATGCTCTAAGGTATCACTTTGTTTCAAACATATAAAATAATAAATATAAAAAGATTGGGTTCAAAACAAATATATATATACGTGTGTGTGTGTGTGTGTGTGTGTGTGTGTGTGTGTATCTCCACACCAGGATAAGAAATAAAGGAAAAAACAAAACTATGCTGAAGCAGCATCCTGTATGACTCTGAGCCCAAGACAGAAATCTGTCAAGAACTCTAATCTGGCAGGGTAATGAGGTCTAAGTGCTACTACATTCCAAACTTGAGATGCAATAATGCAGTACTTGAAATGTATAGCTTTAGATAACTTTGCCCAAAATATAATGAGCTAAGTGTTGATCTCAAGAGCATAAGAAATAAATAATCCTAAGGAATAAAATTCTAAGGAATAAAAAATCCTAAGGAAAGTAGAGGAAGGAAATAAGACAATAGAAAATAGAATAGAAAACAAACACTAGAGAGGAATAATAGGGCCACAAATTGGCTATTTAAAACATGTAAAAGATTTAATATTTAAAAGATTTATTTAAATGGTTAATCTTTAAAAGATAAAAGTTTATTTTAAAGGTGAATAAAATTGATGGGCTTCAATTTGGTGAAATTTGTGAAACTGATTTATTTTTAGTGGTCAATAGAACAGGAATAACTGCTTTAAGCCTGGTGTGAGCTGGGATTACTTGTATTGCTGCCTCACATGTGAAAAAGGTTAAAAAGCAAACTTGGCTCCAGCTGATACCTGGGACTCTAGCTTATGGGCCTAATGTGGCACAAATACACAGTTTTGTAATTTTCTCAGTTGGTAACTTGTGTACAGTATCACCAAAGAATTTGAAACAGTAAATTGACGTAACACTTGGCTGAATTGGAGTTCCTAGGACACAGGTTAGAGGCAACTTAAAACTGCCAGAAAGGAAAGGAAGAACCTAGAAGAAAGAAACAAAAGTAAAAGGAAAGAAAAAAAAAAACAAACCCACTGTAAATCAAAATTTCAAAGCATGAAGAAAACTAATGATAAAAATAGCCAACAAACATCTTTTAAAATTTTGATCCACTCAATGAAAATGACAGCACAGCCTGAAAAAGACTTTAAGAGAAGTACAATTCAGGATCCTGAAAGGTAAAGAATAAAAAACAAAAATTATGAAATCCAATATATAGATAAGATATTCATTCAACATTTAATAATGAGTGTTATTTATGTCAGTCACTGTTCTAACTGCTAAGAACATCGCAGTGCATGCCATAAATCAAGCAGACAAAACTCACTACGCTCATGAAATTTTTATTCTATAGAAAAAGAAAATAAACTAAAAGTGAATTAGAGTTTAAGTGCTAAGAAGAAATAAAAAAGGGAATGCTGAGCCTGGTGAGGTGAGGTGCTAGAGCAAATAGAGAATGTTTCATTTTGTAAGAAACCACTAAACTGTCTAAATTTTTTGCTTTCCCACCAGCAGTGAATGAAAGTTCTTGTTCCACTTCCTTGTCAGCATTTGGTGTTGTCATTGTTGTGGATTTTGGCCATTATAATATGTGTTTAGTAGTGGTATGTCATTGCTCTAATTTGCATTTCCCTTATGACATATGATGTGGAACATCTTTTCATATTCTTATTTATCATCTGTGTATCTTCTTTGGTGAGGTGTCTGTTAAGGTTTGGCTCATCTTTTAATCAGGTTGTTTGTTTTCTTAAGAATTCTTAGGTATTTTGGGTAACAGTCCTTTATCATATGTATCCTTTGCAAATATTTTCTCCCATTCTGTGTCTTGTATTTTCATTCTCTTGATAGTGTCACTCATAGGACAGAAAAAAACTTACTTTAATGCAGTCCAGCTTACCAGTTTTCTTTCATGAATCATGCCTTTGGTGTTGTACCTAAAATTTATCACTAAATCCAAGGTCATCTAGATTTTCTCTTGTGTTATCTTCTAGGAGTTTTATAAGTTTACATTTTAATTTTAGGTCTGTGATCTGTTTTGAATAGACTTTGTGAAGGTTAGAACCACTATGCCTAGATTTACTTTTTTGCATGTGGGTGTCCAGTTGTTTCATTTGTTGAAAAGACTGTTTTTTGTCCATCATATTGCCTTTGATCCTTTGTCAAAGATCAGTTGACTATATTCCTGTGGGTGTATTTCTAGGCTCTCTGTTCTGTTCCACTGATTTATTTGCCTGTCCTTTCACCAATACCACACCACATTGATTATTGTACTTCAAACTTGATCTATCAATTTAATGCAATCCCAATCAAAATTCTAGCAAGTTATTTTGTAGATATTGACAAATTGATTCTACAGTTTATATGGAGAGGCAAAATACCCAGAATAGTCAACACATTACTGAAGGAGAAGAAAGAGGACTGACACTACCCGACTTCAAGACTAGGCACAAGGTTGGCCTGTCTTGGAGATTTCTAGGTGCTGGTATGTCTGACTTTGTAGAATGAGTTAGGACGTATATCCTCTACCTCTGTCTTCTGAAAAACTATAGATAATTGGTATAGTTTCTTCCTTAATGTTTGTCACCAGTGACCCCCATCAAGGTCTGGAACGCTCTCTTTTGGGAGGTTATTGATTATTGATTCAATTTCTTTAGTAGATATAGGCCTATTCAGGTGGTTTATTTCTTTTTGTGTTAGTTTTGGCAGATCATGTCCTTCAGGAAGTTGGCCCATTTCATCTAGGTTATCAAATTTGTAGGCACAGAGTTGTTCATAGTACTACTCCTTTATTATCCTTTTCATATTCACGGTGTCTGCAGTGATATCGCCTCTTTCATTTCTCATATTAGTTATTTGTGTCCTCTCCACTCCCCTTACTCCCCCGCTTTTTTTCCCTTATGTAGGCTGGCTAGAGGCTTGTTGATTTTATTTTCATAAAACCAGATTTGTTTTATTGATTTTCTCTCTTGATTTCCTAGTTTTAATTTCATTGATTTATGCTTTAATTATAAATTATTTCTCCTTTTAAAATACTTTTTACATTGGATTTATTTTGCTTTTATTTTTCTAGCTGCCTAAGGTAGACACTGATTGATTTTAGATCTTTCTCTGACATATGCATTTAATGCTATAAATTTTTTTCTAGTCAAACTCTGATAAAACTCTAGCAGTTTAGGCTCTGGTTAAATAATTTCTTCCAAGGTAAGGTATTGCTAAGAACAAATAAATGCTCTGGCATATTTCAAAATCATTCATTTCCCATCCCCCTGATGAGAGCTTGAGGATATTTTTGTGTAAATATAAACTGTGAGAAACTGGTGGGGTTTCAGAAAGTAAAACTCACAAAAATGTTGGGGGCTGAGTCCCCCTAGACTAGCTTTTGTCTCTCAGATCTGCCCACAGTGAGCCTCTAGCAATTTGTTAACTACATTCAGGTTTTCCTGCCTTGGCACTAGTTCCATGGACGTTTCTGCTCTGATTGGTTGTGATTCACCATACATACAATCTCTCCCATTTGGGGGACAGTGGCTTGCTCTGTGACCTTACTTGTCTTGTGCAGTTAAGAAGAGTTGTTGATGTTTCATTTTCTTCAGTCTTTTTCTTGTTGGGATGGAGTGACTTCCAAGCTCCATAACGCCAGTTCAGGAACTAGAAACACTTAAAATTCTTTTAAAAAAACTGATATGCTAAAACAAGTCTAGTAGGAAAAATCATTAAGATCTATACTCTGTAAATATCAACCTAAGATATTTTGGCCAAAAATAAAAAGGATAAATGGCACTTCACACTCTCTACATGAGCTCTACCTATATATTCTTGTCTAGCTGTAAATCACATTGTCTTTTCCTAAAGCCCAAATTTAAAATAGTAAAATAGTGAATGCATTTAAAACCTAGTGCTGAGATATTGACTTGAAAGCTATTCTGCATTCAGTTCAGTTCACTCGCTCAGTCGTGTCTGACTCTTTGTGACCCAATGAATCGCAGCAGGCCAAGCCTCTGTGTCCATCACCAACTCCTGGAGTTTACCCAAACTCATGTCCGTCGAGTCGGTCATGCCATCCAGCCATGTCATCCTCTGTCGTCCCCTTCTCCTCCTGCCCCCAATCCCTCGCAGCATCAGGGTCTTTTCCAACGAGTCAACTCTTCGCATGAGGTGGCCAAAGTATTGGAGTTTCAGCTTCAGCATCAGTCCTTCCAATGAACTAAAGTTTCTTGGAGAATGACTGATTCCATTTCCTAGAGTAAAAAAGGAAAAAAATTCCAAGTGTGTCTAAATCATTTTGTTGCAAGAATAAAGGCTTTTTTTTTCAAAGGGTTTTTTAAAAAGTTCTGAGGTGGTGTTAAAAAAAATCATAAATGAGTCTTTCCTTATGGCCAAATTTGACTTTGATGATCAAAGAATAAATTATGGTTAATTAGTTTTAGGTGAATAATAAATCGGATTTAATTTTTGCTTTGTAATGTACGTACATTTTCACTCCCTAAAAGCCTGACAGTACGGAAGAAGAAAATAAGGACATGCCTCTATTATAGAACTTGTTTTTAAATTTTTACTTTTTCTAATATTTGTTACATACAAATAATATAGAGATTTGTATATGTACATTATGAGTCAAAAGATGAATAAAGCAAATCCATCACCAAAACTAGAGGCAGAAGGGTAAAAAAAACTTAGCAATTTTTTTGATGCTCTCTGATGGCATACTTTGTTATAATGAACAAAATCAAAAATAATTTGAGGTGTTCTCTCAATTTTTCTAGGGAACCAGCCAATATCCTCCTGTCTTCCAGTGGGAGGAGCTGCACCTGAACTCATCTTACCAGTGCTAGTAATTTTTTTTTTCCCAACTTAATCTTTCCATGTGAATCAAGGTCTCCAGATACTGGGAAGCTGGCTTTCTCAGATAATTCTTATAGTTTGCACCTAAACCACGAATTGCCTGGGTCCCACTAGTTTCCCTCCTGAAAAGGTTCCCCTTCATGTTTGCCCTTACAGATAAAACCTTACAGAAAAACTTAACGATGACAAGATCACACACACACACGCGTGCATGTGTGTGTATATAAAAATACATATACTTAAGCTTTAAACTTGTATGTTCTCCTTTCTTATGGAAGGGAGGACAGCAAGGGGATGGAATTCCTCTCCTATAATGCAAAGCTACATTGCAGATCAAGCATATTGCTTTGGGTCCTATATGCTTCTCCTTGGGATGAGGGGAGAATGGGAGAACCTGGGTTGTTTTGTTATTTTCTTGGCTTTGTGAGTTTCTCCTTTCCCCTATTAAAAGCTATCTCTTACCCTTGTGGTTCAGTTTTTGGTGTGTATCAAAATTACCTGGAGGTTCTGTTAGAACACAGATTGCTGGGCCACAGTTCCAGGTTTTCTGGTTCAGCAGGTCTTCAGTGGGGTCTGGGAATTTGTATTTCTAGCAAGTCCCCAGATGATGCTGACATTGTTGTCAGGGGACCATGCTTTGAGCAAATTTGTTTTAATTCATGCAGTGTGTCTATGCAGGAATCAGCTCTTTTGGCTACCACAAAGAATGTCACTTGCCAGAGTTCCACCTAGGAGTTAACTGTTATCCTTTCTGACATCTTATCTTTCCTTTATAGTTTTACCACATATACAGGAATCCTTAACCAACAGATTTGCTTTTCATTAAAATTTTATAAAAATGGCATTATTCCTTAAGGGTCTTTGCTTTTTTTTTTCCACTCATCCACCCAGTATAAAGTTATAATTAATTTTTATTGTTGGATGATATTGTTTTGTATGAATATACCTACTGATATTTGGCTTGTTTTCAGGTTTTTGTTAGGAAGCTGCTATGGACAGTTACTTCTTTATTCAAGCATAGAGTTGCCCTCTCTTTATGAAAGGATCCAATCTAGAGGAAACCCTCCCTCCCTTAGACTTTCCCCCTAGTTCTGAACCCCCTTACTGAGACACTCAGGGTGGCACATGTTCTTCCTTGCTCAGTGACTGAATAAAACACAAGTTATTCAACTACAGATGTCCAATATATATTGAAAAATATATATCTTGTCATTCTTTATTGTGCCTGTTGGTGAATACAAGTTCTTAATCTTAGTTCAAGTTTTCAATCTTTTTTCTTTAACATAAGTGCTTTTTGATATCATACTTAAGAAAAGCTTAAGTATGACAAAATCATATATACACACATGTATGTGTATATAAAAATACATACATATAAGTTTTAAATTTATATATCTTCATCTGAAATTCATTTTTGCGTGTGACACCATATGCATGTAGCGATTCAATCTCATTTTTTTCCCATATGGTTACAATTTCTAACACCAATGTATTCAATAGTCATTCCTTTCTTTGCTTTTCCCCATTTATGTGCACACTTTTGCCATATATCAAATTTCCATCTACACTTGGGTTAGATTAAGATCTTTTTGTTTTTTAAATCTGTTAAGGAACACAGATAAGGAACACTTTTAGGATTGAATTAGTTTCAAGGCTTGTGAAACACTTTTTAGGTAAGTACCTAAGTCTTGAAGTATACAGATTAATGGTGTTTTAAATTGGTATCAGCTGGTGTTAATGATTCAGTAATAAAACCGATCAAGTTTTTTAAAAATATTCATTCAGAGTGCAAAAAGTTTCATAAGACTGATAGAACAATTTCACCACACAAGTTTGTACGTGCTTAACAAAGTGATAATTTCCCTGAAACTCGCAAACAGCTCAAAGTATACTTTTAATTTACCATAAATACATTATATCACTTGTATTTCTTTATAGTGGCAGAATCTACACTTTAAAATTTTGGAATACATAAACTGTCTTTAGAAGACACAAAAGAGAGTTTGAAAGAAAATGGTGAAAGTAGGCATTGCACACAAGAGGGAAAAATGTTAAAAGCAACATGAAAAAGAATCTACAGGATTGATTTTTAGGTTTCTCTGCTTGGGAGGACAAGAGACAAGAAGTCTAACATGGTCCCAGTATTCAAAGTTAGGATATCTTGAGAGGATGAACTGTACTGAGGGGTGGCCTGTTTGCAGGGTAAAAGATGGTGTTTTTTCCCTCCCAAGTCTGTTGTTTCTTAGCTTTCCTCAAGGATTTTTTTCAGTAGCTTTTAAATTTTTATTAGTGACTTACAAAATAAAATGTTAAAAATCCCTATTTCTAGGTGGCAAATAGTTTGTAGGTGCTTGCTGCTGCTAAGTTGCGTCAGTCGTGTTCTACTCCGTGCGACCCGAGACGGCAGCCCACCAGCCTCCCCCGTCCCTGGGATTCTCCAGGCAAGAACACTGGAGTGGGTTGCCATTTCCTTCTACAATGCATGAAAGTGAAAAGTGAAAGTGAAGTCGCTCAGTCATGTCTGACTCCTAGCGACCCCATGGGCCGCAGCCTACCAGGCTCCTCCGTCCATGGGATTTGCCAGGCAAGAGTACTGGAGTGGGGTGCCACTGCTTTCATGTTATTTAAAAAAAAAAAAAAAATCAAATTCCGGTAATTTTTAAAGCGTCTCCAAGGAAAGAATATTGGGAGCTACGGCATTAGGATCTTAATCACGGTGTAGCCACAATAATCCAAGTGACAACAGGGTTGGGTATATGGATCTCAGATTCCTTAAACACGGCATGTGGGAAGACTAACATGGTCTTCAAGTTTCGTTTCAGCGCGAAAGTTACAAGTCTCCCTAAGCAATTATAAAACATATCAGTGTCAATTTAACTTATCCTACAGTTGAGTTGCTGCCAAGCATTCTTCAGGTGAGTCATACGGTCATTAAGTTCTCAAACCAAGGAGCGAACCCTATCTACACGCCTGTGAGTGGCTTCCGACTGACAGGCTTTGAACGACTATAACTGGACAGCAGGCTTCTAGGCCAGAACGTCTATATGAGCAGGAAATTCCCCGAACAAGAACACCAAATGGTGCTCACTTCTACAGCTTCCGTCACAACAAACAAAAGGCCAGGCTGCCACGGCGCGTGGGCGTCGCACCTGCTTCTCGCGGGTCACGCTTTCCTACGTCCCTTTTTTGCATTTTTAGGCGTGAAGCTTCTTTCTTGCTTAAGCGGAAGTGGGTCTGCTACTTCGCAGATTCCCGAAGGGATAAGACCCCAAACAGCGGGAAAGCCCCCAAAATCTGGCCCAGGCGGTCGCGAGGGGAGTCCGCAGGGCGGCCGCAGGGGCGCGCCCGGGGCACGCTGGGAACTCTGGGTGCCCCGGCCCTCCTGACCCGGAAGGGCTGGCGTGTGGTAACCCCGGCTTCCCTAGCAACCGAGCGGGCGTGAGTCCGCCTCACTCTCGCCGGCTGCCTCACAGGATGCCGCTGCACGTTAGCAATTACAGCTGGCAGCAGACGAGCACTGCGGTCTTCATCTCTGTGCCTCTCCGAGGCGTCAGCGTCCGAGACGCGGACGTGTTCTGCACCGAAAATTATCTGAAGGTAGGAACGCAAATCGTGCCAGCCGGCCCTGGGGGTGTGGTCTGAGGCGTCTGCGAAGGCATGGCTGTGGACGCGCAAGAGGCGCGTCCTTGCAGATAAGCATCCTAAAATATTAGTCCTATTAAAAATAAAACAAAGCAAAACAAACAAAATAAGATACGAATCTCATACAGGTGACACCTGGTCTGTAGATAGATGTCATCGGGTCAGGGATGATTTTATCCATGGCTTCCGTATGCCTTGCTACTTTTATCGTGACCTGGGAATAAATTTATAGCAGGAATTTAAGAAAATGATTTTGGCTTCCATCACTTATTTCTTAAGCGGTGTGTTTTTCATTTTGTGTAGCCATATTAACTTTCGTTTCCCCTCTTCTCAATAGGTGAACTGCCCTCCATTTTTATTCGAGGTGTTTCTCTATGCTCCCATAGACGATGAGAGCAGCAAAGCTAAGATTGGGAATAACACTATTGTTTTCACCCTGCGCAAAAAAGAAGCAGCCATGTGGGAGACCCTTTCTCTGTCAGGTGGTAAGTTCTTTACTAAAAGATGTTAAGCTGGTTGTGCTTTTAAAACTTTATACTATTCAAAAATCTATCTTTTGAAATAATTATGTTGCTTTTCTAGGAAAACAAAACAGGCACGAGCGTCATTTAGATGAGGTAGTGCTTCAGCTGTCTCTTAAATAACCCAATAACCTAATTATTGAGTAACCGAGTTTCTAAAAAATTGAGTCTGTTAATAATAGCTCTTAAACGATGTGAGCTTCTATCTTCAGAGGGTAAGGCCTCCCGGTTTGGCCTTTATGAGCGCTCATTTTGTATTAGGCATTCAGTTCAGTTCAGTCTCTCAGTCGTGTCCGACTCTTTCATCTGTTAATCCTTGTAATAGTCTATCACTTAGGTACTCCACCACCCCCGCCATTTTTTTTTTTTTTTTTTCCTATTAAGGTGAAGCTACTGAGGTGCAGAAAGGTTGAGTAATTGCCGAAGGTCACACTCAACAGTGGCTACATGTTTGAAGATGTATACTACAGAAGATAGTGAAGGACAGGGAAGCCTGGTGTGCTTGCAGTCCATGGGGTCCCAACGAGTTGGATGTGACTTAGTGACTGAACAACAGAACTTTTACAGAATACAGATGTCTGAATCTTACCCTAGACAGATAAAATCAGTTTGTGGTAGTGGGACCTAAATTGTTAAAATGTTTTTTAGAGATTAAAATGTACAGTCCCAAGTTGAGATCTCCTGTTGTCTGTACTGTTAATCTGTATTCTATTCTTCTGCCAAAATCAGCTTTGTGGGTCAGTAATTGCCCTAGATAGCATATTCAAAAGCAGAGACATTACTTTGCCAACAAAGGTCCGTCTAGTCAAGGCTATGGTTTTTCCAGTGGTCATGTATGGATGTGAGAGTTGGACTGTGAAGAAGGCTGAGCGCCGAAGAATTGATGCTTTTGAAGTGTGGTGTTGGAGAAGACTCTTGAGAGTCCCTTGGACTGCAAGGAGATCCAACCAGTCCATTCTGAAGGAGATCAGCCCTGGGATTTCTTTGGAAGGAATGATGCTAAAGCTGAAACTCCAGTACTTTGGCCACCTCATGCAAAGAGTTGACTCATTGGAAAAGACTCTGTTGCTGGGAGGAAGATTGAGGGCAGGAGGAGAAGGGGACAACAGAGGATGAGATGGCTGGATGGCATCACTGACTCGATGGCATCACTGACGCGATGGGCGTGAGTCTGAGTGAACTCTGGGAGTTGGTGATGGACAGGAAGGCCTGGCGTGCTACGATTCATGGGGTCCTAAAAAGTCGGACACAGCTGAGCGACTGAACTGAACTGAATTGCCCTCTACTGTTTTAGCTTTATTATCTTCCTCTCTGATACAGTTACCATGTTTTCTTGTGTTTTCTGTCTACTGTCTGAGATTTCTCTTAGGTCTTTGGCATTAAGCCTTGAGTTGGAACTATTGAGAATGGGAAAATTGCAGCCACTCTTTATATTAATGTTTTCTTCATATCTTGCAGTGGAATTAAATTTTTTAGTTCTTGGTACTAGGTAAGATTTTCTCTACAATGTGGTTTTGAGTTCAGAAGATACTGAAAGGGAGATTATCATAGCCAGCTTACTTTAGTTCTGTATTGAATCCTAGACTAACTGAGGGGTTTTTAAAACCAGATTTGTTCTCTCCTACCCCTGCCTTACTTTTTGATTCTTTAAGTCCGAGATGGTGTCTGGGAATATGTCATGAAACACACACAGGATGTTCTGACTTCTCACCTAAAATTAAATGTAAATACTTTGATTTATTTCATTTGATGTTGATAATCTTAATTTTGAAGTTAGATGAGACCAGAATCATCATCTAATATAATGACTTAAACAGATAGCATACATGCTAAGTTGCCTCAGTCATGTCCGACTTTTTGCAACCCCATGAACTATAGCCCACCAGGTTCTTCTGTCCATGGGATTTCCCAGGCAAGAATATTGGAGTACGTTGCCATTTCCTTCTCCATGGGATCTTCCCGGACCAGGTCTTCTGCATCACAGGCAGACTTTTTACAGTTTGAGCCACTTATGTCATTAAATATTACTATTATTTTGATTTTTTCCACTATTTAAAACTTTAAAAATAATTCTTAGCCTATGTGCTGTAAGAAATCAGGCAGCAGATTGGGTTTGACCATAATTACCAATTAGACGAATCAAAACAGTCTTAAAACTAACTTATGTAACAAGTAATGAACATTGGCTTTACTTCAGAAACCAAGTTTGAGATTCTTTTAGATGTCAAGCTCAGTTTTTTTTTTTTAATTTCTTAACCTTGATTTTTATTTTTTATTTTTTTCAGACTCAGTTTTACATGCAATTCAGTGAAATTGTTTTAGCAATCTTTTTTTCCACATATAGTATTATGAAACTCCAATATCTACTCCAAGCCTTCCTCCCTCATTATTCACAAAATACTGCTCCAGTTTTTTTTGAAGTTCATTCTTGATCCATTTTTCATTTCTTTTAGATGTGGAGCATTTAATTCAGAAACTTGATTTTTTAAAAATTACTTCTACCCAAAAAAAAAAAAAAATTACTTCTGCCCCTGAAGCTGGTCCAGGTCTCTGCCACCCTCTTACTAAAACAGGTGTATGGTTGGGGAGAGGCTTCAGACCTCATTCCAGTCCTGATTTCCAGCCAGGATCTTGGATGGGTAAAAATTACATACTCTTTACTTATTTTTAACTGAAATTTAATATTCCCTTCAATTATGAATGTAGACAACAATCAATAGTAGTATCAATAAAATTCACAACATGTTCATATCAGGTACCTTTGTCTTTTAGATGCACTACTTTGAAATTATATATTAGACATTTTGCTATGTATTATTTAATGCATTAATTAAGAAGCAGGTATTTGTATATCACAAACTTAATGTTTTGTGTTTTAATATAACACTTAATATTTTGTAAGTATTTTAATATAACACTTTGTAACTAGTTTTCTTTTTGTATTATTTTCATATATTTTAAAACAATATAAAGGGTTAGTATAAGGGTTTACTAGTCATCCCTCCACTCCTACCCTCCTTGTCTCTTCTTACTTCACTCTCCCAAGTTTCCTCTCCCCTCCTCTTTTTTTTCTTCAAAGTCTGGATCCCTTCCTTAATCCTTATTCTCTTAACATAATTTACCCCATAATGGATCACAGCCTGCAGTTTCTAAAATACTGAATCACTGAATAAAAAATGACTGTGAATTGTAAAGTTTTGTATGTAACATGTCCTGTGACATTATAATTTTTCCTAAAGCTTGCCCTGTACTCTTCATACATAAGACTAACCATTGATGTTTTTGAAGGTGATCGATCATGTTAGATGATCTCAACCCGTGTTCTTTTCTAAGAGACCTCCTAGTGATGCTTTATTGTGATCAGGTTTATAAGCTAATAGGAGAGAGAGGAGTATCAGTGTGTTCTCTTTCCTCCTCTCCTGCCCGATTTGCCTCTCCCCATCCCTCCCATTGCACACCCTCTCTCTCCCTCCTGTGACCCTCTCCTCCTCCTCTTCCTCCCCTGTCCGCATCCTCATTCCCTGTCTTATTTCCTGTCTCCATTGCTCCTCTTGTCTCTTATTCATATCTTCCCTCTCTGTCTCTCTGTGTCTGTCTGTCTCAGTGCACAAAGGCATCCATTCTTTACTAATTCATTTCTGCTACAGTCACTCTTATTAGCTTCTTGACTAGTTTAATACTGAGAAATGTTCTTACTTCTCCATGTGAAGTTGGGTCCAAAACCATCTTATCCCAGATCAATATGTAAGAAAAACAAATTCTCCTAAGTAAGACAAATTCATCATGATTCTAATTTAGTGATATTCTTTGTTTTAGTTGACAAAGAGATGATGCAAAGAATAAGGGAGAAGTCTATCCTACAAGCACAGGAAAGAGCAAAAGAAGCTATGGAAGCAAAAGCTGTGGCAAGGAGGGAAGATCAAAAATATACACTAAATGTCATGATGAAGGTAAGTTGCAGATTGATAGGAAGGTCCTTTAATTAAAGATATAATAGTAAACTATGCAGTGATAATTTGTTCCATCTTCGTACTTTCTCACCTTTTTGTTTATACCTTGGTTACAGGACTTGCTGTGTTACATAGGTTGTCTGCTACTTCTGAAAAGCTGTATGAAAGCATGAAGGTTCAACAATAGATTTACCTGTTTTAGGGAGAATGTTCTATTTCCAGGGGAACAAAAATTATAAGGTTTTATGGTGGAAGTGTTTACTTCTTTTTTTATCTTGAAATTGATGGACATTATTATTTAAAACAAGAAAAACATAGATTGAACACTGAATATTGACCAATAATATCTTTTAACTGTTGAGGCTTTCAAGTTAAAGCTTTGATCAGCAATATATTTTTTGAGATATAACTCACATACCATACAGTTTGCCTATTAAAAGCTTACAATTCAGTGGGTTTAGTATATTTAGAGTCATAAAACCACCACCACAATCAATTTTAGAACATTTTCATCACCCCAAAAAGAAACTCTGCACCATGAGCAGTCACTCCCTATTCGTCCAAACCTCTTAACCCTAGACAACCACTAATCTACCTTCTGTCTCTATAGGTTTACCTATTCTGACTAATTTTTACAAATAATTTCCCATCTTAAATTCTCATTTTGAAATGACTAAGAAGTCTATAACGAGCATTATCTCATCAAGAGTTCTGTGGACTCATGATTGTTCTTTTGCTTTTGGATCACTAGTATTGTTTTTATAATCAACAGTTCATAATTCCAGTCCATAATTCCAAAGGCTTCTCTGCTTCTTTATCACTTTTACTTGATTTTTAAATATTGCCAATGGTTAATATACTTCGTTTTTTACTTAATAATTGAACATGTGGTCAGCCATCCGAAGATTCCTGCTTTCAGTATACTTGATGAGTTCCACCTTTTCTTGATCGTATTATCACTACTATCAAACTTTTACTGAATGTAAAAAAAATACAAGCAAAATAGTATAAAATTTGTGGCAACAAATAAGTATTTGTTGAACTGATAAATAATAGCCCACATACTGCTGCACTGGTAAATATAACAAAGCTGAACAATTGATTGCCAGGCAGTACCACAATGCTGTACCTTGAAGTTGATAAATATCTCCTGACATATGAAAGTCTGACTTTGGTATTTGTGACAGTAGTTTAGGGTCATTAATGTAGAAAGAATGAAGCTGTAGTTTACATTGAAGTAATAGAACCTATGAAAGACTGTACCCTATACTACAAACTATTTATTTTGTCTGTCTCTTCCCCTGAGTATTGTTGAGAGTTGAGACTATATTTTCTTTCATCCTTATCATAACCATTGCCAAGTAAATAGTAGGTGCTCAAATATTTGAATAAATTAATGTGACTACATTGTTTGAGTACTCTGTAATCATAGTAAAATTCTATTCTGGTGGATAAATGTAGATAATTTTACTCTGTACAGTATTAGACACCATTTAGAAAAGAACTTTGATGGTCAATTAAGAGTAAATGAAGCAATATGATGACAAAAGGCATCTGATTATTAGCTTAAACCATAAATTAGCTTAAAACTTGATTTACATATACCCAAAACATTTTTTTTTTTTTTTCGCAGTAATCTTTTAAAAAGAGTGAGCAGGGCTAGTGCTAAGACTCACTGTTCAGTTTGCTATGCTGTATAGGGGTAACCTGCTGGGGCTTCCCTAACAGAACACCACAGAGTGAATGACAAAGCAACACACATTGGTCTTCTTGCAGGTCTAGGGCTTAGAAGTCTCAGATCAAGGTATAGCGGGTAATAAGTCTATTCCTGGCTTGCAGATAACTGAAAGAGAGAGAAAAATTCTCTGGTGTATCTTCTTATTAGGGCATATCTTGTTATATCAGGGCCCCACCCTTATGACCTCATTTATCTTTAATTACTTCCTCAGAAACCCATGTAAACAGGAGTTAGAGCTTTAACACATCAGAGGGGACACAGACATCTAGTCTGCAATTCAGGAGACTGCCTGCAGTACAGTATACCCAGGTTCAATCCCTGGGTTGGGAGGATCCCTCTGGAGAAGAAAATGGCAATCCACTCCAGTGTTCTTGTCTGGGAAATCCCATGAACAGAGAAGCCTGGCAGGCTACATAGTCGGTCATGACGTAGCAACTAAACCACCAAACCAAATGTTTAGTCAATAACACTGTAAAAACTATCCAAACTTCAGTGGCTTATACAGCAATCCCCAGCCTTTTTGGCACCAGGGACCAGTTTCGTGGATTTTGCCATGGACCAGGAGTGGAGATGATGGTTTCAGGATGATTGAAGCACATTTATTGTGTGCTGTATTTCTAATCTAATAACTGCCACTGATCTGAGGAGTTCTGGTCTGTGGCCCAGAGATTGGGGACCTGTGGCTTCACACATTATTTCTCACAATTCTGCATGTTGGTCAGGCAGTTCTTGTGGTCTGAGTTTGCCTTGGTTGTGGCTGGATATTCTAGGATGACCTCACTCACATGTCTAGAGCTTTGCTTGGGAAAGCCGAAGTCCCTCTCCATGTGGTATTTCATTCTCCAGGTTAGCACAGATTTCTTTACTTCATAGTTAGTGTTTCTGAGAGTGGGAATGGGAAAGCCCTAATGTACAAGCCCTTTTAAACACACTTCTGTGTCACATTTTCTAATGTTCCATTAACCTAATGTTGCATAGAACCAAGCCCAAATTAAGGGTTAGAGAAATAGACTGCACCTTTTCTGGGGAAGAAGGGTGAAGTCACATTGCAAAGGAACATGCTTATAATTAAGGAAGGAACTTTTGGCCATTTTACAACTTAGTTTGAATTGAAAAGATTGGAGTTTAAGCAATAAAGATAATTTGATTTCATCTAGCAGGAGAAGTTCAGAGACAGCAGTGAATCCAAGCCCTGACTCCATCTCTCTACAACATCCCTAGCACTGCCTTTTCTTTGTAACTGCTTCATCCTTAGGCTGATAGGAAGATGATCCACGTCTGCACATAACCAGGAGCCAGCAGGAGACAGTCTGTCTATTCCGTTGGCTCCCTTTCAAGCCCCATAAAATGATTGCTTTATATACTGTAGAATGATATTTCACATGGCAGTCAGTTTTACATAAGTGCAAATATATCTTTACTTCAAGTCTGATGCTTCAATCGTGGTTTACTGTGTCCATGTCTGCTTATCTTTGCTGCTGATCTGTCATTCATTTAGCAGACATTTACTGAATAGTTTAAAAGATATTGAGGCAGAGCTGACAAGTCAGTCTTCGATTTCAGTTTACTCATAGTATAGAGAGGGTGACAGACAATAAAAAGCAAAGATTACAGCCTAGAATGCATAAGAAATCATGGGCAGATAAAGAGAAAACACTGGCCAAAGATTGGTATCTCAGTCTGAAAGGATGATCAGGAAATAGGAGGCAGTGTAGCTTGTGCTGAATACTGGAGAATGAGCTACAGTTACCTAGGGATAAATGGGAAAATGGCATTATAGTCAGTTTTGTATAAGTGCTTGACAAAATTTGGCACAGTGAGGAACAGTTGTGATGAGAAATAAAATCTTGATATTTAGAAAAATCTCTGGAGGGGAACTTTTTAGGAATTTTCAGCAAGAATACCAAAATAATTGGTTTTGTGTTTTAGAAAGCCCATTCTGGCAAGTGAGTTTGAAGAGGTTGCAAGGAGGAGGCAGAATTTTTGTATTCTTAGGATGAAAGAATTTTGAACATATTTATGTGTTGAAGAAAGAAGCCGGTAAAGAGGGATAGATTGATAATATAACCAGGAGAGAGGATTGATGATGAAGCAGTTTTTTTTGTGGTGGGATGAAGGTTGGAACAGGTGAAAAAATTAAGTCCTATGCAGTAGGGGCTATTTTATCTTTTGACTAAAGGGCAGGAATAAAGAATCACCAAGGGTTTGGAAAATTTTTCATGACACAGATAGTTAAAGTAATCCTTTGTTTTCATGGTGAAGGTAGAAAGTTCATCTACCCAGGGCATGAATAATTGAGATGGAGTAGGGGAGACTAATAGAAGCTTGGACTATTGATGCCAGGCTAATCTGAAACATGCTTCCCCCTCTCCCCTTTACTTTGGACTACTATTGCCTACTTTTTCCTGTTTTCTTCACTCTTTGTTTTGTAGGTTATCTTCTATTTTGAATTTTTTGGTTCTATTTTATTTTCTCTTTTAAGGAGCTTGTTTTCCCACTAATTTTTAACCTAAATAGGTCAAATTTGAAGTGCTTTCTTCTGCTATTTTTTTAAAGTTGAATCTCAGAAGCGTGGAACTGTAAAATAACTTTGTCTCATTATGCGTGAGTTACTTTCTGGAGTTGTCTAGATTATACTATAGGGCCTTTAAAAAGTCCTTATGGGTGAAACCACATGCCCTGTTTATTGGAAGCATGTATAACTAAGGAATAGAAAAGCTACAAGTAACTGCTTTCTCATTTTTTTTTTCTATGCAATTGTAAAGGTGATTGTTTTATTTATGTATTTAACCTTGTAGCTTATGGGATTCCAGTTCCCTGACCAGAAATTGAACCTGGGTCATGGTAGTGAAAGCCTGGAATCCTAACCACTAAGCCAGCAGGGGACTCTTGTAAATATGACTTTTAAATTTCTCTTTTTGATAGTTCGTTGTTAGTGTATATAAATGCAACAGATTTCTATAGGTTAATTTTATATCCTTCAACTTTACTGAATTCATGTGTTAATTCTAATAGTTTTTTGGTAGCATCTTTCGGATTTTCTTTATATAGTATCATGCCATCTGTAAACAGAAATAGTTTTACTTCTTCCTTTCCAGTTTGGGTTCATTTTCTTTTTATTGTCTGGTTGTTATGGCTAGGACTTGGCCATACTGTGTTGAATAAAAGAGGCAAGAGTGGGAATCCTTGTCTTGTCCTGATCTTAGAAGAAATGCTTCAGCTTTTTACTGTTGAATGTGATTTGGCTCTAGGTTTGTCATATGGCCTTTAATATGTTGAGGTATATTCCCTCTTGTATCCACTTTGTGGACAGTTTTTATTGTAAATGGATGTTGAATTTTGTTGACGGCTGTCTGTGCATCTGTTGAGATGATCTTAAGATTCTTATTCTTCAGTTTGTTACTGTGGTGTATCACATTGATTTATTTGTGGATATCCTTGCATTCCTGGGATAAATCTCACTTGATCATGGTGTTTAATCCCTTTAATGTACTTTTGGATTCAGTTAGCTAATATTTTGTTGAAGATACTCACGTCTGTGTTCGCCAGTGATGTTGGCCTGTAATTTTCTTTTTTTGTGGTGTCTTTGGTTTTGGTATCAGGGTAATGCTGGCCTGGTATAATGACTTCTGAAACATTCCTTTCTCTTCAGTTTTATGGAGTAGTTTTAGAAGGATAGATGTTAACTTTTCTTTAAATATTTGGTACAGTTCACCTGTGAAACTGTCTGTCCTGTACTTTTGTTCACTGGGAATTTTTTAAGTCAGTAATCAATTTCAGTACTGGTAATTGGTCTGTTCATATTGTATATTTTTTCTTGATTCAATTTTGGGAGATTTTATGTTTCTAAGAATTTATCCATTTCCTTTAGGTTGTCCATTTTATTGATGTATAAATTGTTTGAGTAATTTCTTATGATCCTTTGTATTTCTGTGATGTTAATTATAACATCGTTTTTCATTTCTGATTTTATTTGGGCCTGCTTTTTTTTTTAATTCATCTGAGTAATAGTTTATCAATTTTATTTTTTGACAGATTCAGCTTTTAGTTTCCATGGTTTCTTAAAATTGTTTTTTAGTCTCTATTTTATTTATTTCTTCTCTGATCTTTGTATTTCTTTCCTCCTAATTTGGATTTTATTTGTTCTTTTTCTAGTTTTTCAGATGTATTATTAGGTTGTTTACTTGAGATTTTTCCTGTTTCATGATGTAAGCTTGTATTGCTATAAACTTCCCTCCTTGAATTGCTTTTGCTCCATGGCATAGATTTCAGTCATTATGTTTCCATTTTCATTTGTCTCCAGGAATTTTTTTATTTCCCCTTTGATTTCTCCAGTGACATGTTTTTTGCTCAGTAGCATTTAGTTTAGCCTCCACATGTTTGTATTTCTTGCACTTTCTTTCTAAGCTTACAGCGTTGTGGTAAGAAAAGATGCTTGATATGATTTCAGTTTTCTTAAATCTGTTCAGACATATTTTGTAGCCTAGAATGTGATCTATCCTGGAAAATGTTCCATGTGCACTTGAAAGGTTTATTTTGCTATTTTTGAATAAAGTATTTAATATATATATATATATAAGGGCATCTGATCTTATATATATATAGCCATCTGATCTAATGTGTTATTTAAGGCCAGTGTTTCCTTATTGATTTTTTGGTCTGAATCGTCTATTGATTTAAATGGGGTATTGAAGTTTGCTACTTTTACTTGTTAATGTCAATTTTTGCTTTTATGTTTGTTCACATTTATGTATTTAGGTGTTCTTATATTGATGCTTTTGAACTGTGGTGCTGGAGAAGACTCTTGCGAGTCCCTTGGACTACAAGGACATGCAACCAGTCTGTCCTAAAGGAGACCAGTCCTGGGTTTTCATTAGAAGGACTGATGCTGAGGCTGAAACTCCAATACTTTGGCCACCTCATGCGAAGAGTTGACTCACTAGAAAAGACCCTGATGCTGGGAGGGATTGGGGGCAGGAGGAGAAGGGGACAACAGAGGATGAGATGGCTGGATGGCATCACTAAATCGATGGCATCACCAACTCGATGCACAAGAGTTTGGGTGAACTCTGGGAGTTGGTGATGGACAGGGAGGCCTGGCGTGCTGCGATTCATGGGGTCGCAAAGAGTCGGAAACAACTGAGCGACTGAACTGAACTGAACTGATGTTGAGTGAACGTATATTTACAATGATTATATCTTCTTGTTGGATTGATTCCTTTATTATTATGTGATGTCCTTTTTTCCTCTCTTGTTACAGTCTTTGTTTTAAAGTCTATTTTGTCTGGTAATAAATACTGGTACTCTAGCTTTCTTTCCATTTCCATTTGCATGAAATACCTTTTTCCTTCCTCTTACTTTCAATCTGTGTGTCTTTAGATATGAAATGAGTCTCTTGTTGGCAGCATACAGATGGGTCTTGTTTTTGTATATATTCAGCCACTCTTTGTCCTTTGATTGATCCTTTTAGTTCTTTTACATCTGAAGTAATTATTGATAGGTACGTACTTACTGCCATTTTGTTAATAGTTTTGGGGTGGTTTTTGTAGTTCTTTTTATTCTTTTCTTCTCTTGCTCTCTTCCCTTATGATTTGATTCCTTTCTTTAGTATTATGTTTGGATTCATTTCTTTTTTGTGTTTCTATTATACATTTTTGGTTTGTGGTTACCATGAAGTTGTATACAGTAACCTATATATGTATGTGACTGTTTTTACTCTCCCTTTCCCCACATTGAATGCTTTTGACATTATTTTTTACTTTTTTGTTTTGTTTATCCTGTAACTGCCTATCATGGATATAGATGATTTTACTACTTTGTTATTTTATCCTTCCTACCAACTTTATAAGTGGTTAATCTACTACCTTTACTGTATATTTGCCTTTACCAATGAGATTGTATTCTTTTATAACTTTTATATTTCTAGTTCTGGTCTTTTCTTTTTTGCTTAGAGAAGACCCTTTAATTCTTTGTAAAGCCAGATTAATGGTGCTAAACTTTATGCTTTTCCTTGTGTGTCAGATTATCTCTTTCACATCTGAAGTAGCTTTGGCATGTATTCTTGGTTATAGGTTTTTCCCTTTCATCACTTTAAATATATAATGCCACTCCCTTCTGGCCTGCAAAGTTTCTGCTGAAAAGTTATCTACCAGTCTTATGGGAGCTCCCTTGTATGTAACTAGTTGCTTTTCCCTTGATGCTTTTAAGATTCTCTCTTTAATTTTTGCCATTTAATTTATGTGTCTTGGTGTGGACCTCTTGGGATTGATGTTATGTGGAACTCTGTGTTCCCTGGACGTGGATGTCTGTTTCCTTTCCTAGAATGGGAAATTTTCAGCTATTATCACTTCTAATAAGTTCTCTGCCCCTTTCTCTCTTCTGCATCTGGGACCCATATATTGTGATTATTTGTTTGCTTGATGTTGTTCTAGAGGTCTTTAAGACTGTCCTCATTTTTTAAAAATTCTTTCTTTTTTTCTTGTCAGCTTTGGTAATTTCTACTACTTTGTCTTTCAATTCGATGATCTATTCCTCTATATCATATAACCTACTGTGATTTCTTCTACTGTTTTTTATTTCACTTATTAGATGCATCAGCTCTGTTTGGTTCTTCATATTTTCTAGCTGTTTGTTAAGCTTCACACTGTGTTTATTCATTCTTAAATCCTTTATAGGTTAGATTCTTTGTCTTCACTTTGTGTAGTTCTACTTCTGGAGTTTTGTCTTGTTCTTTTGTTTGGACATAGTCTTTTGTTACCTCCTTTTGCCTAATTCTTTGTGTTTATTTGTAGGTATTAAGTAGATGGTTTATGTTTCCTGATCATCGAGAAGTGACCTTATGTAAAAGATAATCCTGTGGGACCCAACAACATCCTCTCCTTGGGTCACCAGAGTTATATGTTCTAGGGCTAACTCCTATGTGGCTAAGTGGGGCCTTCTCTTGTGTCAGGGCCAACTACTGTGGGGATGGGCATGCTGGTAGACAGGGCTCACCCCTATCCCTGTTGTGTGTGAGGCCCTTCTTATAGGGAAGTAGTCAGCTGACAATGGACAGAGCTGGGTCTTGGTATTTTGGCTGCATGGCTTCGGCTGTCCCAAAGTTGGTGCCAGTCTGATGGTGAGTGGGGCCAGGTCCCACTGAGGCTGTCTGTGGGCAGGGGACCCTGGAACATCTGGCTGCAGGGCCTGAGGGATCTCAGGATTCATGTCACCTGCTAGAAGGTGGGGTTGGATCCTAGGGGATCCTGTGTCTTGTGTCAGCCCACCGGTGGGCAGGGCCAGATCCTAAAGTTTGGGATCTGGCCCTGGCTGGAAGGCTGTGTAGCCAAGGCTGGTGCTTGCCCCCTGGGGAGGAAAGCTAGGTCTCCTGTGAAGCTTGCAGCTTGACCATACGTGTCCTGGTACTGGTGCTGATAGGCTGATGGGCAAGTAAGCTTCCTGCTAGAGGGAGAACTCCAGAATGTTCCTAGCATCAGTGTTCTCGTGATAGAACAAGCTCCCCAGAGTGCCTGCTGCCAGTGTCTTTAGGAGGAATCCAAGTCACTTCCTAGCTCTTTGGAGAGTTTTCCAGTATCAGCCAATGGCTTTGACCTAAGCTCTTTTCACCTTACTGCCTTTGTTCTGGGTCTTTGAGTGTGTGAAATTTTGCTACTCAGCTGTCTGGGTTACTCCCCCATCACCATTGCTTTTAAATTTTTTTTTTTATCTTTCTAATTTCTGATATTTCAAATAACAAGTTCTACAGACCAAATGCACTTTGGCTTTTTGTTTGTGTTCCTTCTTCATACTGCTGCCATGGTGACTTTTTAAATTTTTAAGCTGTTTTTTCCCAGTTACTGCAGTAAAATTGACAAAATTGTAGTATATTTAAACCATACAATGTGAAGATTTGATCCATGTTTATACAGTGAAAGGAATCACATTTTCAAGTTCACTAATATATCTGTCACTTCACATAGCTACCTTTTTTTCATCTTTTTTTTTTTTTTTGAGGTGAATCCTTCAGATCTACTCTCTTGACAACTTTCAATTATGTAGTACAGTTTATCACTATAACCAATATGTTGTATACAGTAGATCCTCAGGAGTTACTCATCCAACAGTTGAAAGTTTGTGCCCTTTCACCAATGTGTTCCCATTTCCTCACCTCCTCTCCAGCCCCTGGCACCACGACTCAACTTTCTGTGATTCTGATTTTTTTTTTTAAGATTCCATGTATGGGCTTCCCTGGTGGCTCAGATGGTAAATAATCTACCTGCATTGCGGGAGACCTGGGTTCGATTTCTGGGTTGGGAAGATCGCCTGGAGGAGGGCATGGCAACCAACTCCAGTATTCTTGCCTGGAGAATCCCTATGGACAGAGGAATCTGGTGGGCTACAGTCCATGGGGTTGCAAAGAGTCAGATACGACTGAGCGACTAAGCTCAGCACATGGTACCATGCAGTATTTGTCTTTGTGCGGCTTGTTTTGCTCAGTGTACTGCCTTCCAGGTTCTTCCATGTTACTGCACATGGCAAGATTTCCTTTTTTAAGGCTGAATGATACTCTGTTTTGTGTGTGTGTGCGTACATATATATTTGTTGTTGTTTAGTCACTAAGTCGTGTCTGACTCTTCTGCAACCCCATGGACTGTAACCCTCCAGGCTTTTCTGTCCATGAGATTTCCTAGTCAAGAATGCTAGAGTATCATAGCTATTTCTTTCTCTAGGCGATCTTCCCAACCTAATGATTGAACCTGTGTCTCCTGGCAGAGGTAGGTGGATTCTTTACCACTGAGCCACCATGGCGTTCCATACATATATATAGGAATAATAAAAAAAACAAAGTGTACAATTCTTTGGCTTTGTTTATTCACAGGTTATACAACCATCATTACTATGTAATTTTGGAATATTTTCACCACCTTAGAAAGGTACCCTGTGCCCATTAGTAGTCACTCCTCACTCTTCCCTCCCCTAAAAATCCCTAATCTCCTTTTTGTCCCTATGAATTTGCCTATTCTGGACCTCTCACATACAGTATATGGCCTTTGGTGTCTTCAGTCTTTCACATAATATAATGTTTTTAGAATTTATCTATGTTGTAACATGTTTGAGACCTTTATTCTTTTTATGGCTGAACAATATTCCATTGCATGAGTGTACCGCAGTTTGTTATCCATTCATCAATTGGTGGAAATTTAGTTTCTTTTCATCTTTTAGCTTTTGTAAATAGTGCTACTGTTAACATTCACTTATAAGTATGTATGTAAGTGAATGTTTTCAACTGATTTGTGTATAAACCTAGGAATAGAATTGCTGGGTCATTTGTAATCGTATATTTAATTTTTTGAGGAATCACCAAATAATTTCTCATAATTGGTACACCATTTTACATTCTTTCCAGCAGTATATTATGATTCCAGTTTCTTCCATCCTTGTTAACACTTGTTATTTTACTTTTTTTTTAAATTATAGCCATCCTATCAGATGTGAATTGGTATCTCAGTGTGGTTATGATTTGCATTTCTCTGACATTAGTGATTTTGAACATCTTTTCATGTGTTTCTTGGCCATTTGTATATCTTATTTGCCAACATGTCTATTTAAGCCATTTGCTCATTTTATAATTGGAATATTTGTCTTTTTGTTGTTTTATTCCCAGTTTTTTAAGGAATCTCCATACCGTCCTCCACAGTGTCTGTATCAGTTTACATTCCCACCAACAGTGCAAGAGCGTTCCCTTTTCTCCACACCCTCTCCAGGATTTATTGTTTGTAGACTTTTTGATGATGGCCCTTCTGACCAGTGTGCGGTGATATCTCTTTGTAGTTTTGATTTGCATTTCTCTAATAATGAGCGATGTTGAACATCTTTTCCTGTGTTTGTTAGCCATCTGTATGTCTTCTTTGGAAAATGTCTGTTTAGATCTTTACCCCACTTTTTGATTCGGTTATTTGTTTTTCTGGCATTGAGTTGTATGAGCTGCTTGTATATTTTGGAAATTAATCCTTTGTCAGTTGTTTCATTTGCTATTATTTTCTCCGATCTGATGGTTGTCTTTTCACCTTGCCTATAGTTTCCTTTGCTGTGCAAAAGCTTTTAAGTTTAATCAGGTCCCACTTGTTTACTTTAGTTTTTATTTCCATTACTCTAAGAGGTGAGTCATAGAGGATCTTGCTTTGATTTATGTCATCAAGTGTTCTGCCTCTGTTTTCCTCTAAGAGTTTTATAGTTTCTGGTCTTATATTTAGGTCTTTAATCCATTTTGAGTGTATCCTTTTGTGTGGCGTTAGGAAGTGTTCTAATTTCATTCTTATACATGTAGCTGTCCCATTTTCCCAACACCATTTATTAAAGAGGCTGTTTTTGCCCATTGCATATTCTTGCTTCCTTTGTCAAAAACAAGGTACCCATATGTGCATGGGTTTATTTCTGGGCTTTCTATCTTGTTCCATTGTTCTATATTTCTGTTTTTGTGCCAGTACCATACTGTCTTGATGACTGTTGCTTTGTAGTATAATCTGAAGTCAGGATGATTCCTCCAGCTCCATTCTTCTTTCTCAAGACTGCTTTGGCTATTCAGGGTCTTTTGTGTTTCCATATGAATTGTGAAATTTTTTGTTCCAGTTCTGTGAAAGATGCCATTGGTAATTTGATAGGGATTACATTGAATCTGTAGACTGCGTTTGGTAGTACAGTCATTTTCATGATATTGATTCTTCCTACCCGGGAACATGCAATATATCTCCATCTGTTTATGTTGTCTTTGACTTCTTTCATCAGTGTCTTAAAATTTTCTGTATACAGTTCTTTTGTATCCTTATGTAAGTTTATTCCTAGTTATTTAATTGTTTTTGTTGCAATGGTGAATGGGATTGATTCCTTAATTTCTCTTTCTGATTTTTCATTGTTAGTGTATAGAAATGCAAATGATTTCTGTGTATTGATTTTGTATCCTGCAACTTTGCTAAGTTAACTGATCAGCTGTAGTAATTTTCTGATACTATCTTTAGGGTTTTCTATGTACAGTATCATGTCATCTGCAGACAGTGAGAGCTTTACTTCTTCTTTTCCGATCTGGACTACGTTTATTTCTTTTTCTTCTCTGATTGCGGTAGCTAGGACTTCCAGAACTATGTTGAATAGTAGTGGTGAAAGTGGACACCCTTGTCTTGTTCCTGATCTTAGAGGGAATGCTGTCAGTTTTACACCATTGAGAATAATGTTTGCTGTAGGCTTATCATATATGGCCTTTACTATGTTGAGGCAGGTTCTTTCTATGCCCATTTTTTGAAGAGTTTAATCATAAATGGGTGCTGAATTTTGTCAAAGGTTTTTTCTGTATCTACTGAGGTTATCATATAGTTTTTATCTTTCGATTTGTTAATATGGTGTATTACATAGGTTGATTTGTGTATATTGAAGAATCCTTGCATCCCTGGAATAAACCCAACTTGATCATGGTGTATGAGCTTTTGGATGTGTTGCTGAATTCTGTTTGCTAAAATTTTGTTGAGGATTTTTGCATCTATGTTCATCAGTGATATTGGCCTATAGTTCTCTTTTTTGTGTTCTTTGTCTGGTTTTGGTGTCAGGGTGATGGTGGCCTTGTATAATGAATTTGGAAATGTTCCTTCCTCTGCAATTTTTTGAAAGAGTTTTAGAAGGATAGGCATTAGCTCTTCTCTAAATGTTTGATAGAATTCTCTTGTGAAGCCATCTGGTCTTGGGCTTTTGTTTTTTGGGAGATTTTTGTTCACAGCTTCAATTTCAGTTCTTGTAATTGGGTTGTTCTGGTCCTCCTCCTGTGTGTTCTTGCCTCCAATGTCCACAGCTATTAGAACTAGTGTGTTTTCTTTTGTGGGAGCTCTCAATGTCCTTTTATATATTCCATAGACACAGAGTCTGCCTAGTTGATCATGTGGATTTAATCTTCAGCTTGTACGGCTGGTGGGAAGGTTTTGGGTCTTCTTCCTTAGCCCCACTGCCCCTGGGTTTCAATTGCGGTTTTATCTCCTCTTCTGCATGTGGGTCGTCTGCTGGGGTTTGCTACTGCGGCTGCCCTGGAGGACTGGGGTCTGCTCCTGTGAGGGCCAGGTGTGGAGGTGGTGCAGCTGCTTGGGTCGCAGGTGTTCTGGCAGCACCAGGTGCTCAGGGGAGTTGGCGGCTAGGGCAGCAGGATATAGTGTTCTCGAAGGGTATGGCAACCAGTATTGGCCAATATGCTCCAGTATTCTTGCCTGGAGAATCTCCCTGACAGAGAAGCCTGACAGGCCACAGTCTACAGGGTCACAAAGAGCTGGACGTTACCAAAGCGACCCTGCGTGCATAGACGCAAGACATTTTTTGCCTGTGGCAGCTCTTCCCCAGTGAGAGTTGAGCATGAAGGTGGCACAGCTGCTTGGCTTCAGAGACCCTGGTGGTGCCTAGTGTGCTGGGAAATGGACTACCTTCTCCACAGGAGTTATGGCCCTATCAGTGTCTTTTTTTGAGCCTCTTGTAGCTGGCAATCAGAAGGCCTTTTTGGCCAGTCTGTCTCCGTAGCTCTGCCATTCAGACACTTAGAGGGTTCCCTTGCCTTGTGTCCTTCTCTGTTGTTTGGCACATCAGGCACATAGAGGGGCCCCCCTTGCTGGGGCCCTACTCTGTAAATTGCACATCAGGCACTTAAAGGACACCCTGGATGGGGTTCTACTCTGTAGTTCAGTGGGGCTAGTGTTTGATGGGCCAGCCTCTCTCTTGTTCTGCTGTTGATGCTGGTGTGTGGCGGGAGAGAGGCTATGGTGATGGCTCCACCCACTATGCATGACTCAGCAGCACTGCCTTGCTTCCATGGCTGCCAGGCTTTCCTCCACAGGCGTTTCCCACCACAGTCTCCTCCCTCACATCCCCTCTATCCGTCTCTCTGCAGTCAACAGCAGCCCTTGACCTGGGATTGCTCCACAATCCCTAAACTCCAGCTGCCAGCTGCTGCGCCTTCCAGGGGACCTGTGTCCCTGTCTGCCACAAGGACTATCTGATTGTCATTCCATTTAGGCTGCCACAGATCAGCTTTCCCCCTCTCAGCCTTAAATGTCTCTTCTCTGACTCAGACAGTTGCCCCAGTGTGGGGATTGGACCCCTGCTTCAGTTCCCCCACCCGCTGAGGGCAGGTCCAGTCCTACTAACACTCCTGTTTTCCCCGCTAGTTCCTTCCTCCTACCGAGTTTTGCATGGTTCTATATATTCTTTTCCGCTGGTCAGGTACTCCTGTCTGCTCTCAGCTGGTGTTCTGCATGCACTTCTGTGTCTGAAGGTGTATTCCCGATGTATCCATGCAGAGAGATGTACTCCACGTCCACCTCCTCCTCCGCCATCTTGTTCTCTCTGTGTTTTTGTTGTTGAGTTGTAAGAGTTCTTTACATATTCCAGATACTAGGCCTTCATTAATGACTTTCAGATACTTTCTTCTATTTTGTAGATTGTTTTTTCACTTTGATAGTATCCTTCTTTGGTAGTATCCTTTGGTACACCAAGTTGCTTTTTTTAATATATATATTTATTTTTGGCTGTGCTGGGTCTTTGTTGCTGACTGGGCTTTGCTCTAGTTGTGGCTAGCAGGGGCTTCACTCTAGTTGCAGTGTGTGAGCTTCTCACTGTGGTGGCTTCTCTTGTGGAGCACAGGCTCTGGGGGGCGCGGGCTTCGGTAGTTGCCACGCAGGGTCAGTGGTTGTGGTTCCTGGGCTCTAGAGCGCAGGCTTAATAGTTGTGACACATGGGCTTAGTTGCTCTGTGGCATGTTGGGATATTCCCAGACCAGGGGTTGAACGTTGTCTCCTGCATTGTCAGGCAGATTCTTTACCATTGAGTCACCAGGGAAGCCTCATGAAAGGTTTAAATTTAAAGGCCAGTATGTTTATTTTTTTTCCTTTTGTTGCTCATTCTTCTGGTGTCAGTCATATCTAAAAATCTGTTGCCAAATCCAAAGTCATGAACATTTACCCTATGTGTTCTAAGAATTTTATGTTTTTACTCCTTATATTTAGATTGTTGTTCCATTTTAAGCTAATTTTTGTATATGGCGTGCAGTATGGGTCCTGTCTCTTTCTTTGGCTGATGGATATTCAGTTGTTCTAGCACCATTTGTTAAAAAGCCTATTCCTGCCCTCTTTGAAAGGTTTTGGTAACCTTATCAAAAACCTGTCTGTGCATAGATGTGTAGATTTATTTCTGGACTCTCAATTTTATTCCATTGGTCTCTGTGTCTGTCCTTATGTCAGTACCACACTTTCTTTTTTTTAAGTAATTAATTTTACTTAATCTATTTGACTGTGTCGGGCCTTAGTCGTGGCACGCAGGATCTTTTGCTGCAGTGCCCAGACTCTCGGGTTGTGGCACGCAGCGTCAGTAGTTGTGGTGCGTTGGTTTAGTTGCTTCATGGCGTGTGGGATCCTAGTTCCCTGACCAGGGGTTGAACCCAAGTCCCCTGCAGTGCAAGGCGGATTCTTAACCAGTGGACCACCAGGTAAACCCAATACCACACTTTCTTCATTACTGGAGCTTTGTAAATAATATATTTTGAAATTGAGAAATATGAGCCTTCCAGCTTTGTAGTTTTGGTTATTCTGGGTCCCTTGTAGTTACTACATTTGAATCTGAAGAAAGACTTCTATTTCAGTTAATATTATACGATATCTATGTGTTTTCTGACAATTTGAAAAGGCCTTTACATGAAATCTTATTTTTATAATTTAGAAAGTATAGAAAATGAATGGGGAGTAAGATTTCTTGTAGTTTTCTCTTTTTTTTTTTATTTTTATGTTTTTCTAATAATAAACATTTATTTTTCCTAATAAGAAAACATTTATTTTTGAAAACAGAACAATGCTTATCTTCCTATGATCATTTTTAGACTTTTAATTTCTTTTTGTTCTAACAGGAATTTACTAAAACTCTATGTACATCTACCAATTTCCAAACATATGAAAAATTAACTGTAGCCATTAGCATGGTATCATGAGAAAAAGGAGTATCTTTGACTGTCTTTCTTATATTTACAGTTTGTCAAGTCTACTGACTTACTTCCTTTTTGTGTAAGCATATCTCAAATTCACAGAGTCTGTGCAGAAATAAAATGTCAGCAATTATATATATGTCCACTTTTTTGTTTACTGCAGGCTTTTTCATCTTTTCCAGAGGTGTGGTTAAAATCTTTTTTTTTTTTTTAATTTCATTTGTCCTGTTGCCCCATGAGCTTAGAGAAAGTCTGTGGTCAGTTTTTCAAAGCTGTTACACCTTGAGTGCAGGACAGTTGGTCTTCTTGCTCGCCTTTCCCCGGGTCCCTGAATCTAGACCCTAGTGAGCTTTTTGGAAGTTACTGAAGGTTTGTAAGTAGATAATTTTAGGACAGTAATTTTTTTAATGCTCTATATATGGAGTCAGTTGCCCATATTTTATAGAGTTACGTTTGAAAACCAGTTGAGTTGTTAGTGGCTAAGTATATGTATTATGGAAAAGAGATGGTTGGTGTAAGGTCATGCATTCATAATACTGATTAGGGTGTTGGTTAGCTTTGAAAAGAACAGAGTGTGGAAGAAGAAATACTTTGGTTTCAGAAAGAAGTTGAAAGAATTTAAGATGTTGATGGTTCCCATCATCTCAACAGCAAGGTCTTTTGAACCAGAAGTAGCTTAGCTCAATAGGACACCTCCAAAAAGAAATTGTTTGCAAAAGTCTGTTATAAGAGATGAATAAAGTTACTATTGAGCAGCAAGGATAAGGTAAAGAGTAGGGTACAGGAGTAAGATATTAACTAATTTCCATTAGTCAAAATCTTGTTTAAAAAACTAAATTTTACTTCTGTTCCTCCATTCTGTCAGTTTTGCTCCTTGAAGCTGAAGGCTAGTTTAATAGAAGCATTTTAGCATATATAACATTAAATATATCAGTACTGTATCTCTGTGTAGTAAACCCGAGTATTGACTTCAGGATGATTTCTTCAACAGTAAGCCAAAGCTGGATCTTTAAAAGATACCAGCAAATCATGATAAGACTGTTAAGTCATATAGTGTAATACCAAAGAATTTCTATCAAGTGATAACTGCTCTTCAAGGACAGATAGAGCTAATACTTTAGTAAGAGTTTACTCTTATCCTTGTCTGTGTGCTTAGTCACTGAGTTGTGTGTGACTCTTTGTGACCCCCTGGACTGGGATTCTCTGTCCATGGGATTTTCCAGGCAAGAATACTAGAGTGGATTGCCGTTTCCTCCTCCAGGGGATCTTCGCAACCCAGGGATCAAACTGGCATCTCCTGTGTCTTTTGCATAGGCAGGCAGATTCTTTACCACTGAACCACCTGGGAAGCCGTCCTTATCCACACATGTAGTTTCCAAGGCACTTACAAATTCTTACGCTTTGTGTGAAAGTCCAGATTTCAGTTTAGTTAAGTAAACTGAAAGGTAGAATCCCTATGTCCAAATTTGCTGCTGAGTTAAATAAGTTCCTCTCAGTTTTTCTGAGTTTGACTTTTCCCTTTGTGAATTATTTAGCCTTTGGTTCTTCTTACAGCTCTCACTGATGTCTTTGGGCCACGTTTGGCCTATCTGAAAATCTGCCAAAGGGAAAAGAAAATGTCCTAGTCTGCTTGGGTTGCCATAACAGACCAACAGCAAAAACACAGACTGTGCACCTTAGGTAATAGAAATTTATTTTTACACTTCTGGAAGCTGGGAAGTTCAATATCTAGCTTCAGGTCAGTTCATTTTCTGATGAGGCCTCTCTTTCTGGCTTGCAGCTCTGTGTCCCTACATGATGGACACAGATAGAGTGTCATTTCTATAAAGACAATAATCCTAGTGAATCAAGGCTCTACCCTTATCACCTCATTTAATATTAATTTCCTCCTTGTAATTGTAAGCCTTATCTCCAAATATTGCTTCATTGAGTGACTGTTAGGGTTTCAACACACAAATTTGGGGGAACATGATTCAGTTTTTAGGGAAAAGAGAACTGAAGTGAAAATCAATTTTATTATGTTTTAGCTATGACTGAACACATCTCACATGCTAGTAAAGTAATGCTCAAAATTCTCCAAGCCAGGCTTCAGCAGTACGTGAACCGTGAACGTCCAGATGTTCAAGCTGGTTTACAAAAGGCAAAGGAACCAGAGATCAAATTGCCAACATCTGCTGGATCATAAAAAAAAAAAAGAGAGTTCCAGAAAAACATCTATTTATGCTTTATTGACTATGCCAAAGCCTTTGACTGTGTGGATCACAATAAACTGTGGAAAATTCTGAAAGAGATGGGAATACCAGACCACCTGACATGCCTCTTGAGAAACCTATATGCAGGTCAGGAAGCAACAGTTAGAACTGGACATGGAACAACAGACTGGTTCCAAATAGGAAAAGGAATATACGTCAAGGCTGTATATTGTCACCCTGCTTATTTAACTTATATGCAGAGTACATCATGAGAAACGCTGGGCTGGAAGAAGCACAAGCTGGAATCAAGATTGCCGGGAGAAATATCAATAACCTCAGTCAGCTATGCAGATGACATCACCTTTATGGCAGAAAGTGAAGAGGAACTAAAAAGCCGTTTGATGAAAGTGAAAGAGGAGAGTGAAAAAGTTGGCTTAAAGCTCAACATGCAGAAAACGAAGATCATGGCATCTGGTCCCATCACTTCATGGGAAATAGATGGGGAAACAATGGAAACAGTGGCTGACTTTATTTTTGGGGGCTCCAAAATCACTGCAGATGGTGATTGCAGCCATGAAATTAAAAGATGCTTACTCCTTGGAAGGAGGGTTATGACCAACCTAGATAGCATATTGAAAAGCAGAGATAGTACTTTGCCAACAAAGGTCTGTCTAGTCAAGGCTATGGTTTTCCCAGTAGTCACGTATTAATGTGAGAGTTGGACTGTGAAGAAGGCTGAGCACTGAAGAATTGATGCTTTTGAACTGTGGTGTTGGAGAAGACTCTTGAGAGTCCCTTGGACTGCAAGGAGATCCAACCAGTCCATCCTAAAGGAGATCAGTCCTGGGTGTTCTTTGGAAGGAATGATGCTAAAGCTGAAACTCCAGTACTTTGGCCACCTCATGCAAAGAGTTGACTCATTGGAAAAGACTCTGATGCTGGGAGGGATTGGGGGCAGGAGGAGAAGGGGACGACAGAGGATGAGATGGCTGGATGGCATCACCGACTCAATGGAGGTGAGTTTGGGTGAACTCCGGGAGTTGGTGATGGACAGGGAGGCCTGGTGTGCTGCAGTTCATGGGATCGCAAAGAGTCTGACACGACTGAGCGACTGAACTGAATTGAACTTGCTGAAAAAAAACGAACAAAAACCATGTAGTTGAACATCAAAAGATTACTGCTTGTCACAAGAAACAGACATCTCAAGTTAATGTTTTTAGTGCTTTTCTGTGTATGGGAAGATGCTCAATAATGTGCTTATTGAAATTATTCCTTTGAAATGCTTGTCAACTGTCTAGGGCCAGTATTCTGCACCACTGGTGCATCTGCAGTGACTGATGGCTTGATGGTGGACAACATTGTTTATTACCGGAACGACAGTCAATGAATGTTCTTTGTTGACAAAGATAATAAAGTTTAAAGATACTCTTAGGCATTTGTGCATGTTTTTTTTTTCCCATTATCGCCCTTGACATTTTAAGCAGTTATTTTAAATTCCATGCCTAATAATTCTTACATCTGTGTTGTATCTGATACTGGTTCTAATTATTGCTTGTTTCTTTGCAATGTGTTTTTACTTACCTTTTGGCATGCCTTACAATTTTGTTGTTGTTAAACACTAGTCATATTGTATCAGGTAATAGAAACTAAGGTTAGTAGGACTTTGGTGAGTAAATTTGTTTACTGTAACAGATTTGGGGTTATGTTTAATGTTAGCTGTGTTAGCTGTAGAGGTATAGGTATTAGAGGCTTCAAATTCCTCTAGTGTTTTTTTTTTTCCAGTTCTCTTTTGAATCTTGGATTTTCGGCTTCTCTATCTACTCATCCTCAGAAAGAGCCTTTGTCACGCAGCTCTTTCTTCTGTGATCAAGTGTCATTATCCTGGAACCCTGTTGGTGTGGTAGTAAATTGTAAGGGAGTGGAAATATTCTGTCATCTTTCCATCAAATCCCAGTCTTTTCATGGGTCTGTATCTTGGTTGTGTGATCTTTTTACACGTGTTCTTCCAGTGATACAGCTTTTCTCCCCTGGCCCTCATTCTCTTCCTGGCTGCATTGTTCCTGTCTATTTTCCTGAAGCCTGACAGCTAACTGTGTTTTTTTTTTTTTCTCCCTTCAGGTGGGACAAGAAGTCTGGGGAGGACAGGAGTAGGAGGAATTCCCTTCTCCCAGTGCAGATAAGGGACTTCAGCTCTGACAGGTTGCTTTCTCCTGGAGAGTCGATCTTTGTTATGGAGAATGCTTTGGGTATTTCTGTATTTCACAATGATTATTTTTTGAAATTCTTTTTGTAAGGATAATTGCTCTGCAGTATTGTGTGGCTTCTTCCATACAACAGTGTGAATCAGCCATAAGTACACATATATCCCTTCCGTCTTGAACCTCCTCCCACCCGCCATACCATCCCATCCCTTTCGGTTGTCACAGAGTACTGCGTTGAGCTTCCTGTGTTATATGTCAGCTTCCCATTAGCTATCTATTTCATTAATACATATGATACGGTATATGTTTTAATGCTACTCTCTCAATTTGTCCACCCTCTCCTCCCCTCTGCCTCACTGTGTCCAAAATCTCTCTCTGTGTGTGTATCTCTGTTCCTGCCCTTCAGATAGGTTCATCGGTACCATTTTTCCAGATTCCATATATATGCATTAATATGCGGTATTTGTTTTCCTCTTTCTGACTTACTTCACTCTGTATAGCAGGCTCTCAATGATTATTCTTCTCCACCTTCTTCCAGAGTTCTTATTCAGGTCTTAGTCATGGTAATCTAGTGGGGTTTCTGATGGTAAAGCTCATAAAAATATGGGGTCACCCCCTAAGACTGTGGCTCCCCAGAGTTTCTCACTGCCGTGCTGGGCCACACTCAGACTCCAGCATTTTGTCAAAGTTACCGTTTAAGTGTTTTTGCCAGCTTATAGCTCCAGTTGCTTCTGGAAAGACAAGCAGATCTTTGTGTCTTTCTGGACACACTTGTCTCTCTGGGTTTCAGAGTAGCAGTTTTCTCTGTGACTTACTTTTCTGATGGGTCCAAAAAGCTTTGTTTTTAGTGTATCCATCTTTTTATGTTATAAGGATAGGAATAACAACTTTTTAGCGTGTCAGAATGGAAGCTGGAGCTCCTTTGTTGACCTTTTAGCTTTATATATATATATATGTGTGTGTCTATATGTATGTGTGCATACATACTCTATATAAATAAACATAATTTTTATGATATGGATATAAATTTTAGGTTATTCAAGTTTTTAATGGTTGCCATATGCACCTTTAGCTTATCACAATCTATGATCTACTTCAGTTTAACACTGACTCAGTTCCAGTAAAATATAGCAAGTTTGCTTTATACTGCTTCATTTGGTCTCTTTATTTTTGGGCCATTATTGCCATTCATGAATAGGTATATGTATATGGATTTTATAAATAAATAATATGTGTTATAATTTTACTTTAAAAATTATTTTTTTTTAAATCTCAAGTTTTCAAAGAAAGAGAAGAAAAGCAATCAAATACTGTGTTTTAAAAAATTTTAATGGATTAAACATAAATAACATAAAATTTACCATTTTAACCATTTACAAATACATAGTTCAGTCGCATTACATACATTCACATTGTTTTGCCACCATCACCAACCATCCATTTCCAGAACTTTTTTTATTTTCCCAAACTGAAACTCTGTACCCATTAAATAGTAACTTCCCATTCCCCATTTCCCTAAGCCCCTAGCAACCAGCAGTTTATTTTGTCTCTGTGAATTTGACTCCTCTAGGTGTCTCATGTAAGTGCCATCATACTATATTTGTCCTTTTGTGCCTGGCTTCTTTCACTTAGCATAATGTCTTCAGGGTTCACCTACTTTTTAGCATGTGTCAGAATTTTCTTCCTTTTTAATTCTGAAAAATGTTCTGTTAGTATGTATATACCACATTTTGTTTATCCATTTGAATTGTCTTTTATACTTACCCATATATTTACCATTTCCCATATTCTTCATTCCCACTTACGGATCTGAGTTCGTGTTTAGTATCACTTCCTTTCAGCCTGAAGAATCTTCTTTAGTATATCTTATTGGGCAGGTCTGTGACAAATAGTTTCTCTCAGTTTTCATATGTCTTAGAATGTGCTTATTTCATCTTCATTTATGAAGAATGGTTTTGCAGGATCTAGAACTTGCAGTTTTAATTTCTGTCTGTCTGTGCTTTGAACAACAGGTCTTTCGCTGCTTTCTGTCCTCCATTGTTTCTAATGAAGAATCAGCCTTTAATTGTATTATTATTCCTCTGTACACGATGAGTCCTTTTTTTTGTCTCTGCTTTAAAGATTTTCCAGTTTTTGTTTGGTCTTTGGGTTAATTTAGTAGTTTGACTAAGCTTTATCTAGGTATATCTCTTTGTATTTATTTTACTCTTGGTTGAAATTCTCTGAAAAGTGTAATGTTCTCATCAGATTTGAGAAGTTTTTGGTAATTATTTCTTGATGTATTTTTAGTTGGAAACTACACATTTTAGTGGTTGGTAATTTAGTCATTAAGTTGTGTCCAACTGTTGCTACCCCATGGACTATAGCCCACCAGGCTCCTCTGTCCATGGGATTTCCCAGGCAAGAATGCTGGAGTGGGTTGCCATTTTCTTCTCCAGGGGATCTTCACAACCCAGGGATCAAACAGAGGTCTTCTGCATTGCAGGCAATCTCTTGCATTGCAGGTGGATTCTTTATGGACAGAGACACCAGGAAAGATATTTTCGTAGATTATAATAATTCTGAGTTCTAAAAAATTATTTATTGATTGATAGTTGTTTAGTTTTTAATAACTTGCCTGGACTTTAACTGTGGAGTCACACTAGACTCACTTGTGGTAAACAACTGCTGATGTTTCTGCTGAGTTTTCTCATTCTTATTTTTAATTTCTTACGCTTTTTTCCTTAAGTGTCTTCCCTGTGTCTGCATAGCTACTTGTTAGCTAATGACTTGGGCACAGGTGGTAAATACCTTCAGCCTGAAAGGTTTCTACCCCTATGATGACTGGTCTGTATGTGGATTTGGGAATACATTCAAAGTTAGAGCAAGTTCTCAAGTATCCCTTGGTTTTGTTTTATGCCAGGCTTCCTCAAGTATCCCCCAGTAATGCATCACTTTCTATTTAACCAGGGGTGTATGGTGAGTTTATTACAGACCTTCCATGGCTCTCTAATTTACATGCTCTTTCTTTTAATTTTCTGGGTAGTCAAGCACTTACCCTAACCGGGACTTCAACCTCAGACCTCAGCTGCAAATTTTCCCTTTTCATTCCCAACCAAATTTACTACTTTTCTCCGCCAAAGCCACAGGTTTTCACTACCCCACCCTGAAATGAGTCCACTGTTTTTACTAACAAAGCTGCCGGGTTTTTTTTGTTGTTGTTGTTAGTTTCATGTTAGTGAAAATGTTGGTCTTGTCATCCTGGCTGGAGTGAGTGGTTGGAAGAAACCTTGGGCAGAAGGGCAGAGCCTCTCACAGCTTTTAACTTGTGACATTAGCAGTTTCTCTGGAATCAACACTTATCAATTTGCAGGCTACCTTTGGTTAATTCCCACTGCCTTGAATTGATTATTTTTGATAAATTTGTCTAGTTTTATACTTAATCTTTATGGATGAAAATTGCCAACGTCTTCATTCTTCCATAAAACCTGCATGTTTACTGCTGTGGATGAATTTCACATTTACTTATTACCAAAATTCCTAAGAATTCTGTTGGTATTTTGATTAGATTTAAATTGACTTATAAATTAATTTGCAGAATGTCAACATATTTAAGGCATTGAGGTTTTCTTCCAGGAATGTGGCATTTATCTCTCTTTATTCAGACTTACATTTTATATTCCTCAGCAAAATTATTTAGCTTACATATAGGGCTGGCTCATATTTTGTTAAGCTTATTTGTAGCATTATAAAAGCTTTTATGGCAATTACTAATGAAATGACCTTTTTTTTTGTATTTTCTGATTGTTGCCAGTTTGTAGGAAAGTTAGTTTTTATGAGTTTGTGTAAGTTGATCCTGTATGTGATTGCCTCTGAAATCTTTTCATTTTGATGTGCTGTGCTTAGTCACTCAGTCGTGTCCGACTCTTTGTGACCCCATGAACTGTAGCCTGCCAGGCTCCTCTGTCCATGGGGACTCTCCAGGCAAGAATACTGGAGTGGGTTGCCATGCCCTCCTCCAGGGGATCTTCCCAACCCAGGGATCGAACCCAGGTCTCCTGCATTGCAGGCAGATTCTTTACTGTTTGAGTCATCAGGGAAGCCCAAGAATACAGACTGGAGTGGGTAGCATGTCCCTTCTCCAGGGTATCTTCCCGACCCAGGAATTGAACTGGGGTGTCCTGCATTGAAGGTGGTTTCTTTACCAGCTGAGCTACCAGGAAAGCCCTTTCATTCTAATAGTTTGTCAACTTATTATTTGTATTCTTTTAGGTAGTCTATGATATTATTTGCAAATAATGATGGTTCTATCTCTGTATAATCTGTTTGTAGTTCTTAAAGTTTTTAATTTTAAAAATGTATTTATTGTAAAAATTCTGTAGTGTAGGTTATGCCGTCCAGGAAAATAGTAAAACAGTAGTCATATTGGTCTTAGGGAGTTTACTGGAAATATTTCTAATGCATCATCATGAAGTATGATATTGTGTAACTCCTTTTATTGATCTAAAAAAAATTTTTTTTCAGTATAAACTAGTATATTGGCATGTACTGAGATCATATTATTTTTTTCTTTTGAGTGCCTAATATAAATAAGAAGCACCATATTTGATCAAGATGTATTATAGTTTTAATATTTTCCTTGATTCAGTTTCCTAGTATTTTATTATTTTTGCATTTTAATTCATAAATGAGATTGGTTTGTAAAGAACATTGCCTTGATAAACCAGAGATTCATTCCAGATTGAAATAATTATAGGCTTCCCTTTCTTCAGGAATTTGGATTAGAAGCTGCTCATTATTCAGTTACTTACATTTGCTGTCTATATTAAACTCATATCCCAGACTGTATGGCATCCTTTTTTGAGCAGTACAAGGGACCTAAAATCCCTTCATGTAAGGTGATTATTTTTCTAGCTTTCTGAATTTTTCTGTTACCACACATTCTTCCTTTAAATGGTATGTTCCCCTGATTGCATTTTGTAAAAAAATAAGACCATCAAGGATTATTTAATGTTTGTCAGTCTCTGTTTCTTTGCTGTATGGAGTCTCCCTTTTCTCTTTATCGTAATCATAAGGTATTACCTTCTTCATGTTTTTCTTTTCATTCCAGTTCATTCTGTGACCTGTTCTTTGATGCCTTTTGTAATTATTCCGCTTCCTCATTAATCCCTGAAGACTACTTTTATGTTTGTGATACAGCCTATTATACATTATATACACATATGTATTTATAGTACATATGCATGTGTGGCTACCCACACACGTATTTCCCTTAACTACATCTTGGCATAATAGAACTTTCTTGTTACTTTTGGTTGTAAGAACAGTCTTATTTTTGGTAATTGAGACTTAGTTTGTGCCTTTATAAAACTTAAAAAAATTTATTCTGCTTAACAGGGATTATGAGGGGTGAAGGTGTTCTGACTCTACACATACTTTTTCCTCCTTCCATGTGTTGGAGCGGAGAGGAAGGAGGGGGAAAAAGGCAAATATATTACTAAATTAGGGGAAGTTGTCACCATCCTTTAGGTTGTGGCTACCTATAGCTAATACTGACTGTTCATCATGACCTGTTGTGAGGCCTTTAAATGCTGGTTAATTGCCCTATACAGATTTGTCCTGGTCCAACCTGTTGACAGCTCACTGCAGCTCTCTGAACTTGGGACATGTAGTAGTTAGCATCTTGTGTGCTTAGTTTAGGTCTTAGAAGCAATTCTAGGATTACAAGAAACTTCTGTTAGTAATCTATGAAATTTATTTTAATGTCAGTGTTTCACAGTTTAATAGGAAAAAAAATTAGTCTCTAGAGGAGGGTATTAACTCATGCAAATATTTCTTTGGTACTTCACAGTTTTCATACATGTAGTTTTAATTCCATATCCTAAAATAATTCAGCCTCTTATAAATTTCTTCCCAGCATGTCATTCTAGAGTTGTGTCAGATGTCCAATGTAATTTAAATTTACATTAATGAAACCTAAATAAAATGAACAGTTCAGTCCCTCAGTCACACTAGCTACATTTTCAGTGCTTCATTAGCCACAAGTGGCTAGTAGTACAGAACATTACTACCTCTGATAAAAGTTCTGTTAGACACTGCTTCTCTAGAGGATAGAGGTGAGAAATACTTGTTACCATAGGAAAATTAGAAAAGTGGAGTTAACCATATATACTAACCAGTTACTCTGTTACACAGATTTTTTTTTTCTTGACCATATGAAGTTTGTGAAAGGGAGAAAAGTTGGCACACAACTGAGCAATGTATTGCTTTCAGATTCATCTGATATTTAGCTTTTCATGTGGAAATTTCAAATAACTTCACTGCAAACATAGTTGGGAGAAGGCAATGGCACCCCACTACAGTTCTCTTGCCTGGACGATCCCATGGATGGAGGAGCCTGGTGGGCTGCAGTCCATGGGGTCGCTAAGAGTCGGACACGACTGAGCGACTTCACTTTCACTTTCCACTTTCATGCATTGGAGAAGGAAATGGCAACCCACTCCAGTGTTCTTGCCTGGCGAATCCCAGGGACAGGGGAGCCTGGTGGGCTGCCGTCTGTGGGGTCGCACAGAGTCGGACACGACTGAAGCGACTTAGCAGCAGCAAACATAGTTGACAGCAGGGTTCAAAGTTCAAACATTTCCACCCACCAGAGACTAACTCTCTAGTTCCTGCTTTCTGTATCCCTTCTTATTATGTCCTCATTCCTCAGATGAAGGTCAGTGCAACTTCAGTCCTAAGACAGGAAAGACTGGCATTTTTGAAAGCCAAATGTTTGCATATACGTATTTGTGTATATGGAAGGGTTTGAGACAAGTGACTTAACTTTCAGAATAACAAATTTTTCTTCTCTTTTTTTTTTTAAACCAAACTCTTACATATCATCTAATTGAATTTGTGCCTATATTTTACATACAAGTAAACTGAGGCTAGGGAAAGTGACTGCCCAAGAACATATCAATGTGTGTGTGTGTTAGTCACTCAGTCATGTCCGACCCTGTGACCACATGAACTGTAGCCTGCCAGACTCCTCTGCCCATGGAATTCTACAGGCAGGAATACTAGAGTGGGTTGCCATTCTCTTCTCCAGGGGATCTTCCTGACCCAGGGCTCAAACCTGGGTCTCCTGTGTTGCAGGCAGATTCTTTACCATCTGAGCCACCAGGGAAGCCTGAAACTAAGGTATGTGTTCAGTGACGCCCAGATTGTTGAGCATTCTCCTAAATCATTTGCCTTTCCTATTTTAATTCTTTATTCATTGCTAACTATTGCTGCAGTTTTAATGACAAGTGTTTAGAGGTGAAAGTAAATAATTATTATAATGAATTTCTTATTTTTAAAATGTTGCTTTTTATATGTTTTAAAGGATTTGGTAATTTTAATTTTTACAGATTGAAGAAGAAGAGAGGAAAAAAATAGAAGATATGAAAGAAAATGAACGGATAAAAGCAACTAAAGAATTGGAAGCCTGGAAAGAATGTCAAAGAAAAGCTGAAGAACTTAAAATAATTCAGAGAGAAGAAAAATTATATCATCAAGAAAAGCAAATGGAAGAAGAGAGAAAAAAATTAAAACATAAATGTCTTATTGGAAATTCAGCATCTAAAAATCTTGCCACAAAAGGTACGGTGATTAACAGTTTCTGGGAAAGTGAGTCATGTTAGTGAAGTATATATGTCATTGTGTGTGTGTGTGTATGTGTGTGTGACAGAGAGAATCTGTCCACAGTATTAGGTCATTATTTTAGTATATGATGTACTACAATACAGAGAATAAAGTGAAAGACTTATTTCTTCCAAAAAGTAATTAAGTTTTCATAATGAGCAAAGATTCAATACTGTTTTTACTCACATGCTTTCTTTAGACTTTTAGGCAAGTATTATCAATTGTGGGTTTAACTCAGGTACAGTAAGACTTGGAGTGAATTAGCAGTACCAGAAACATTCATTTATTCTTTAGAGATAAGAAACTAGGAATTTCATTAAAAGGTCTTTTATTCATGTAACTCAGGAAAGCAAGTACTAATAAGCAGATTTAGTTGTAAACAGATAAGAACTCTGCTGGCTTTTGATTCTGGTATTTTCAAAAATAAGTGAGAGGACATTTTTCTTTATTGAAAACTAAGAGTTTGTTTTTATCTGATATTAGAATATTAAACTTTGTTTTGGGCTTATTTATATTTACTAAATGGAACATTTTGTAGTAAAATCTTACACAATAGTAACTTCATATTTCTTGGGTGATTACTGTATGTCAGGTAATTTTATTGATTGTATCACTGTTTTCTCACAATAGCACTTGGAGTAAGTGCTGTTATTCTTTTTTGTTTTATTTTGTTATTCTTATTTTAAAGGAAAAACATGTTTTGAAAGGATAAACAACTACCCAGTAAGCAAACCTGTAGGATTTGAACCCAGATCTGTCTGATTCTGAAACCTGTATTCTTTTCAAAGGCTATAGGTCTTTACTACTATAACAGTGAGATCTAGCATGTTAAAAAGTCATTTATAGTGACTATTAAGCAATAGCCATTATTAAATTTGTATATTTTTCATGGTTTAATATTGACATGCCAGTTAACTACTATGCTATCTCCTTTAATGCCATTTCAGCAAAATATTGATACAGCTAGAGAATTTGGAAACATCTCCTTCCAAATTTCAAATACTGCTAGACAAATTGATTGTTTTTAAATACTGTTGGAACACAAACATACTTTTATAGGTGTGAGGTATCCTGAAGATGCTTAGAAAAAATTCATCCATGGATATAAGGGAAATTAAACATGGTAGAGGGAAAAAATACATGTCACCCTTTTTTTTACTCTAGAAGTCTCCCCCCCCCCCCTTATTTAAGTTGTGTCATTACAGATGCCTGACAAATGTGGTTACTTTCTTCCATCTTTTTCATACATTTAACAGATATTTATTTACTGCATGTCTCCTCTGTGCTGGAAGTTATGGAATATACATTTATGACTAAACATGTGGCCAGTACCTTCAAGGAACATATACTGTTATAGATACAGATATCTTCAGTTAGCTGGGATTTGTACATAACTGCTTTAAAAAAATTCACAAATATCTCATTGGTCAATAAAGTTAGACCTCTTGAAGCAGGAAACTTGGCCGCTCCTAAAAAGTCTAATACTACTACTGTTTCAATGTCACTGTTAACTAAAAATGCTCATTTGATAGCATTTTTAACTATAGGAAGCATATTGTATTATTTTCCCCAGAAACACTCTTTGGACAAGCTACTTTTGTAGTATATATAGAATACAGGTGGCGTGGCAGGTACTGCAGCTTGCCTACTCACTGTGCACTCTTCTTTTCACTGATAGAATCATGACTTGGGGGTAGGGAACAGAAGAAATGTGTCCAGCTAAAAAAAAGTTAACTCTGGGAAATTTGACTATTGGTTGGATATTTGAAGAAATTAATAATTACATTTTTTTCTTTACATGTGATAATGATATTATAGTTAGATTTATAAAGTCCTCATCTTGTAGAGGTGACTACTGAAATATTTATTGATTAAAAAATACAGTGTCTGAGGTTTGCTTCAAAATAGTGTGGTATGTGAAAGTGGATAGAGGTAATGATGAGTGGTGTTGGCCATGAGTTGATAATTGAAGTCATGTTATGAATGCATGATGGTAATTATTCTTTCCTGTCTACTTTTGTACATATTTGAAATTTTTTATTATAAAGTGGAAAAAAAATAAGGATCAAACAGTTATTCATTTTCAAAGTAATTTTAAATTAGTAAAAAAAAGAAAAAAGGAAAACAAAATTCACCTTCAGCTCCCTCAGACTCTCTTGTAGCCAAGTGACACGTGTATGTCACTTGTATATGCATGTCGCTTGGGTGTATATGTATGTCACACACACATGTATGTACCTTGACACATGTATGTCACTTGTCATACATATGTATGACATGTAGCCAAGTGACACAGCTCTGACTCTTGAAATAGAAATGTGCTAATGATTTATAGAAAAGTATTACTTTTCCAAGATGAGTGTCCCTAGTTCCTTTTTGCTTGCTTCCTCTTTCCTTTTTCTACCTAAGATGAGGATCTATGCCAGGAAATGAATTAGCTATCGTCTTGAGATCATTAAGTGGTAAGTCATACATTAAGAGTGATGGAACAGGGAAGAAGGAGCTTGGGACATTAATAACATTGGAGAGCTTATAAATCATGCTGGAGTATCTTTCTTCAAACTTGTTAAGTGAGAAAAACAAACCCATGTATGATTAAACCACTTTAATTGTGTTTGTTATTCATGTATCCTAGAGAATTTTGACTACTGGAAATGGCTAATGGAAGGCAAGGTTGATTTAGCCTTTGAAAATCATTCAGTATAGTTAATTAAAGGAAAAATGTGATTATTTCAATATTACAAAAAGGCGTTTGACAAAATCCAACACCCATTTATAATAAAAATTGCTTAAAAAATTAGGACTAGAAACTTTCTTGATCTGGTAAGGGCCTTCTACACAAAAACCTATAGCAAACATCCTATTTACTGATGAAATAATGGATATTTTGCCCCTGAGGTTGAAGAGTAAGGCAAACATTTCTGTTTTTACTGCTTCATTCAGCATTATACTGGAGGTCCTAACTGCTGCATTAAGACAAGAGGGCACATTGGTGGTTGCCTGAGACCAGGAGCAAAAGGAAGGAATGAACTGCACAGAGCTATAGGGGGCTCTTAGAGATGATAGAAATTTTCTGTCTTGATTGTGATTTCATGAGTATGTACATTTATCAGAACTCATTTAATATGCTTTAAGTTCAGTTGTTGTACATGAATTATTTCTCAATAAAATTGGAAAAAATGTTTATTATTTTTAAGCATGAAAGCATCAAAGTGTATATGATTTCCTCAAATTCTTATTATTCCACAGTAGTGCTTAGGGCCAGGCATAATGAGGCCATCCCCCAAGTGGTTTCATTTGAGGGTCCTTGCTTTTATGTCTGTTTTTATAAGGGAAAGTGAAATCAATGAGCGTTAATTAGTTACACAACTTTGGAAACTTCCTTGTCTTGTTAGGAAGAGCTTTGTTTAAAAGGGATAAACTCTTGAAGTCAGTTACCGGTATCAGCCTGTTGTGTTGAACTAATTTTCTGGTGTTGAGCTATCTTATTTGCTAAGCTACTAAAAGCATTGTAGAGGGAAAGATGAGACTTCAGAGCACGTGGATTTTTCCATTCTCAACTTCATAGAACTAGGTATTTCTAAAGGTAGGAGAAAGCATAAGTCTGGAGAAAATAAGGTTGGTTGAAAGTGTGTAAGACTTTGCTTACCAGTTCTCCTCCTCTACCAGAGCAGACAGCTGGAGGTTTACTTTCTGTACAGTTGAGGACTCAATGAGATTCTGCTCTGAAAATACAGAGATTGAGGAAAGTCTGCATTATGAAAATCTAAATACTGATTCAAGAGATCCCTTCAAGTCCTATACTCTTTGCCATATGCATACATGAGCCCAGTGTACCTGGGATGCAGATTGAACAATTCCTCTACAGGGAAGCCAAAACCTTGCAAAAATCTTGTCGTTTTTAATGGCCCAGCTAATTCACCATGCTGAAGCTTATTCATCAACAATCTTCAGATTCATGTACACAACTTCCAGTCAGAATATTTATACTTAGCATTTTTAATATGAACAGATAGCCAAAACCGAACAGAAAAATATAACTTGGAACGACCAGGTATGAAACAAGTAGGAATGGAAGAAAACTTAAAAAGAACCATAATTAACGTCCTCAGAGAGATGAAAACATATTTTAACCTTGAACAAAAACAGAGGCTGTAACAAAGAATTTTCCATAAAAACAGTTTGGAAATTTAAAATGTATAAAACGTTCGATCAGATAGTTGGAATATAGTAAATTTTCCCCAGAAAATAGAAAAAAATGATGAAGAGATTTTAGAATAGAAAAGATGGAACTTCTCTCATGGTCCCTTGGTAAAGAATCTGTCTTGCAATGCGGGGGACACGGGTTCAATCCCTGGTTGGGGAACTAAGATTCCCCCATGCTGCAGAGCAGCTAAGCCTGGGCATTGCAGCTACTGAGCCCACATGCGCTGGAGCCTATGTACCACCACTGGGTAACCTGCACGCTGCAACTGCTGGAGCCCACCTGCTCTGGGGCCTGCATTCTGCAACCGCAGAGTCCATGCTCCAGAATGAAATCTCCCACATAACACAATGAAGGTCCTGGGTGCCACAACTAAGACCTGATGCAGCCAAATAACAATAAATAAACAGATAAATTAATGTAATTAAATAAAATAGAACAGATGAAACAACTAGAGTATACAGCCACATTGTCCCAACATTCAAATAATAGAAGTATTAGGAAGAGAGAAGGGAGAAACAGGAAAGGAAATAATTTTTTTTAAATCTGTTTTTAAATTTGGATATAACTGACTTATTATGTTTTAAGTGTACAATATAATGTTTGGATATATGTATATATTGTGAAATGATCACCACAGTAAATCTAGTAAATCTGTCCAGCACCATACATATTTACAGTATTTTTTCTTATGAGAACTTCTAAGATTTACTAATATAAAGTACAGTGTATTAACTATAGTCATTAGGCTATACATTTCATCCCTAGGACTTGTTTATTTTATGGCTAGAAGTTTGTACTTTTTGATCACCATCACCCATTTTGTCCACATCCCAACCCCCGTCTCTGACAGCCACTGGTCTGCTCTCTGTAACTATGAGTTCCATTTTTTGTTGTCGATTCTACATGTAAGAAATAATTTAAAAATTTTTTAGTGAGGGGTTGTGGAGGGAGAAAGAAAGGAGGAGATTGGGATTAACAGATACATACTACTATATGTAAAATTACACACTCCAGTATTCTTGCCTGGAGAATCCCGTGGACAGAGAAGCCTGGCAGGCTATGTTCTATGGGTTTGCAAAAAGCCAGACACAACTGAAGCAATTTATCAGCAGCATTTGTAAAATAGAAAAACAGGGACCTGCTGTATAGCACAGGGAACTGTATTCAGTGTCTTGTAGTAACCTATAATGTAAAAGAATCTGAAAAAATATATATTTGTTCCTGCTGCTGCTGCTGCTAAGTAACTTGAGTCATGTCCGACTCTGTGCGACCCCATAGACGGCAGCCCACCAGGCTCCCCCGTCCCTGGGTTTCTCCAGGCAAGAACATTGGAGTGGGTTGCCATTTCCTTCTCCAGTGCGTGAAAGTGAAAAGTGAAAGGGAAGTTGCTCAGTTGTGTCATATTTGTTCCTAATACTATTTTATTTTTCATTAATCAATTATTGCAGCATTTTGCAAATTTCATTAGTCTGTTCCAAAAAGCAGTTTTGGATGTTATTGATTCTTTTATTGTTTATTTGTTTTCTATTCCATTAATTCCTGTGTGTATTTTTATTTCGCTACTCCTAGTTTCTTTGAGTTTTCTCTGTTTTTTTATATAATTTGTTTGCATTAATTTTTGAATCTTTTAATTCATGCATATGAAGTGTAATACATTCATCAAGTCTTGACATCTTGTTTTTTCATTGTCATGTGGTTACAAATATTTTGCAAGCCATCATAATTTTTTTGGTCTCCAATTATTAGGGAGAATTGTTTTAAAATTTACAAATGTATAAAAAGGCTGGACCAAAGCAGAAATGATGCTTAGTTGTGGATGTATCTGGTATTAAAAGTATAGTCTGGTGCTGTAAAGAACAGTATTACATAGAAACCTGGAATGTTAGGCCCATGAATCAAGGTAAATTGAAACTGGTCAAGCAGAAGGTGGCAGGAGTGAACATTGACATCTTAGGAATCAGTGAACTCAAATGGATGAGGATGGGGAAATTTAATTCAGATGACCATTATACCTACTACTGTGGGCAAGTATCCCTTAGAAGAAATGGAGTAGCCCTCACGGTCAACAAAAAAATCTAATATGCAGTACTGGGGTGCAATCTCAAAAACAACAGAAATGATTTTGGTTTGTTTCCATGGCAAACCATTCAACATCACAGTAATCCAAGTCTATGCCAGAGCCACTAATGCTGAAGAAGCTGAAGTTGAATAGTTTTACAAAGACCTTCTAGAACTAACACCGTAAAAAGATGTCCTTTTCATCATTAGGGATTGGAATGCAAAAGTAGGAAGTCTAGAAATTCATGGAGTAGTAGGCAAGTGTGGCCTTGGAATACAAAATGAAGCAAGGCAAAGGCTAACAGTTTTGTCAAGAAAACACACTGGTCATAGCAAACACCCTCTTTCAACAACACAAGAAATGACTCTATACATGGACATCCCTAGATGGTCAATACTGGAATCAGTTTGATTTTATACTCTGCAGCTGAAGATGGAGAAGCTCTCTACACTCAGCAAAAACAAGACCTGGAGCTGACTGGCTCCAATCATGAGCTCCTCCTGATTGTAAAATTCAGGCTTTAATTGAAGAAAGTAGAGAAAACTGCGAGGCCATTCAGGTATGGCCTAAATCAAATCCCTTATGATTATACAGTGGAGGTGACAAATAGATGCAAGGGATTATATCTGGTAGACAGAATGCCTGAAGAATTATAGATGGAGGTTCATAACACTGTGTGGGAGGCAGTGACCAGAACCATCCCCAAGAAAAATAAATGCAAGAACGCAAAGTGGTTGTCTGAGGAGGCCTTATAAATAGCTGAGAAAAGAAGAGAAGTGAAAGGCAAAGGAGAAAGGGAAAGACACACCTAATTGAATGCAGAGTTTCAAAGAATAGCAAGGAGAGATAAGAAAGCCTTCCTCAGTGATCAGTGCAAAGAAATAGAGGAAAACAATAGGAAAGAGTAGAGATCTCTTCAAAAAAATTAGAGATAACGAACATTCCATGCAAAGATGGGCACAATAAAGGACAGAAATGGTATGGACCTAACAGAAGCAGAAGATATTAAGAAGAGGTGGCAAGAATACATAGAAGAACTATACAAAGAAAATCTTCATGACCCATGACCCAGATAATCATGATGGTGTGATTACTCACCTAGAGCCAGACATCCTGGAGTATGAAGTCAAGGGGGCCTTAAGAAGCATTACTACCAACAAAGCTAGGGGAGGTAATGGAATTACAGCTGAGCTATTTCAGATTCTAAAATATGATGCTGTGAAAGTGCTGCACCCAATATAGCAGCAAGTTTGGAAAACTCAGCAGTGACCACAGGACTGGAAAAGGTCAGTTTCTATTTCTTTTTTTTTTTTTTACACCGGGTTATTGTTACCATCTTTCTAAATTCCATATATGTGCGTTAGTATACTGTATTGATGTTTTTCCTTCTGGCTTACTTCACTCTGTATAATAGGCTCCAGTTTCATCCACCTCATTAGAACTGATTCAAATGTATTCTTTTTAATGGCTGAGTAATACTCCATTGTGTATATGTACCACAGCTTTCTTATCCATTCATCTGCGGATGGACATCTAGGTTGCTTCCATGTCCTGGCTATTATAAACAGTGCTGCGATGAACATTGGGGTACACGTGTCTCTTTCCCTTCTGGTTTCCTCAGTGTGTATGCCCAGCAGTGGGATTGCTGGATCATAAGGCAGTTCTATTTCCAGTTTTTTAAGGAATCTCCACACTGTTCTCCATAGTGGCTGTACTAATTTGCATTCCCACCAACAGTGTAAGAGGGTTCCCTTTTCTCCACACCCTCTCCAGCATTTATTATTTGTAGACTTTTGGATCGCAGCCATTCTGACTGGTGTGAAATGGTACCTCATAGTGGTTTTGATTTGCATTTCTCTGATAATGAGTGATGTTGAGCATCTTTTCATGTGTTTGTTAGCTGTCTGTATGTCTTCTTTGGAGAAATGTCTATTTAGTTCTTTGGCCCATTTTTTGATTGGGTCATTTATTTTTCTGGAGTTGAGCTGTAGGAGTTGCTTGTATAGTTTTGAGATTAGTTGTTTGTCAGTTGCTTCATTTGCTATTATTTTCTCCCATTCTGAAGGCTGTCTTTTCACCTTGCTAATAGTTTCCTTTGATGTGCAGAAGCTTTTAAGGTTAATTAGGTCCCATTTGTTTATTTTTGCTTTTATTTCCAATATTCTGGGAGGTGGGTCATAGAGGATCCTGCTGTGATGTATGTCAGAGAGTGTTTTGCCTATGTTCTCCTCTAGGAGTTTTATAGTTTCTGGTCTTACGTTTAGATCTTTAATCCATTTTGAGTTTATTTTTGTGTATGGTGTTAGAAAGTGTTCTAGTTTCATTCTTTTACAAGTGGTTGACCAGATTTCCCAGCACCACTTGTTAAAGAGATTGTCTTTAATCCATGGTATATTCTTGCCTCCTTTGTCAAAGATAAGGTGTCCATATGTGCGTGGATTTATCTCTGGGCTTTCTATTTTGTTCCATTGATCTATATTTCTGTCTTTGTGCCAGTACCATACTGTCTTGATAACTGTGGCTTTGTAGTAGAGCCTGAAGTCAGGTAGGTTGATTCCTCCAGTTCCATTTTTCTTTCTCAAGATCGCTTTGGCTATTCGAGGTTTTTTGTATTTCCATACAAATTGTGAAATTATTTGTTCTAGCTCTGTGAAGAATACTGTTGGTAGCTTGATAGGGATCCCAAATAATGGCAATGCCAAAGAACGTTCAAACTACCATACAGTTGTGCTCATTTCACATCCTAGCAAGGTAATACTCAAAATCCTTCAAGGTAGGCTTGAGCAGTATGTGAACTGAGAAATTCCAGGTGTACAAATTGGATTTCAAAAAGGTAGAGGAACAAGAGATCAAATTGCCAGCATTCATTGGCTCATAGAGCAAGGGAATTCCCGAAAAACATCTACTTCTGCTTCACTGACTACACTAAATCCTTTGACTGTGTGGATCACAACAAACTATGGAAAATTCTTAAAGAGATGGGAATACCAGACCACCTTACCTGCCTCCTGAGAAAACTGTATGCAGATCAAGGAGCACTATTAGAACCAGAACCAGAACAAATCCCAACTGATTTGTTTCACGTTGGGAAAGGAGTATATCAAGGCTGTATATTGTTACCCTGCTTGTTTAACTTCTGTGCCGAGTACATCATGCAGAATACTGGGTTGGATGAATCACAAGCTGAAATCAAGAGTGCTGGGAGAAATATTCATAACCTCAGATATGCAGATGATATCACTCTACTGGCAGAAAGTGAAGAGAAACTAAAAAGCCTCTTGATGAGGGTGAAGAAGAGTGAAAAAGCTGGCTTAAAACTCAGCATTCAAAAAACTAAGGTCATCGCATCTGGTCCCATCACTTCACAGTAAATAGAAGGAGGAAAATAGAAGCAGTGACAGATTTTATTTTCTTGGGCTCCCAAATCACTGTGGATGGTGACTCCAGCCATGAATTTAAAAGATGCTTGCTCCTTGGAAGGAAAGCTGTGACAAATCTAAGCAATGTATTAAAAAACAGAGATATCACTTTGCTGACAAAGGTCTGTATAGTCAAAGCTATGATTTTTTTGGTAGTCATGTACTGATGTGAGGGCTGGACCATAAAGAAAGCTGAGCAGTGAAGAATTGATACTTTTGAGTTTTGGTGCTGGAGAAGACTCTTGAGAGTCCCTTGGAGAGCAAGGAAATCAAAGCAGTCAATCCTAAAGGAGATCAACCCTGAATATTCACTGGAAGGACTGAAGCTGAAGCTGAAGTTCCAATACTTTGGCCACCTGATGCAAAGAGCCGACTCATTGGAAAAGTGGGAAAGATTGAGGGTAAGAAGAGAAGGGGGCAATAGAGGATGAGATGGTTGGATGGCATCACTGACTCAATGGACATGGGTTTGAGTAAACTCTGGGAGTTGGTGATGGACAGGGAGGCCTGGTGTGTTGCAGTCCATGGGGTCACAAATAGTTGGACATGACTTAGTGACTCAACAACAACAGCAGGTTATCATTTTTCATTTTTACCCTCAAGTTTTCCACTCCTGAGATCTTAATTTTGTTCTTCCATGTTCTGGTACATTTCTTTGAGTAATTTACTCAGAAAAGATGGCTAGATGGTGTATTTACTTAGTTCTTAAATATCTAGGAATGTCTCTTGGCTTCATAAGTGAATAGTAGTATACTGGGTATAAAATTCTTGGACATTGTATTAGGTAGGTTCAAGCCAATTACTGAAATAAGTGGTCCAAAGTCATAGATTGGGCATCCCTGGTAGCTCACTTGGTAAAGAATCTGCCTGCAATGCAGGAGACCCTGGTCCAATTCATGGGTTGGAATAATCCCTTGGAGAAAGAACAGGTTACCCACTCCCTGGAGGCTCAGATGGTAAAGAATCTGCCTGCAGTGCAGGAGACCTGGGTTTGATCCCTCGATTGGGATGATCCCCTGGAGGGCATGGCAATCCACTACAGTATTCTTTTTTTTTTCATCAAATGTTTTTTTTTTTTTTAACTTCACAATATTGTATTGGTTTTGCCATATATCAAAATGAATCTGCCACAGGTATACATGTGTTCCCCATCCTGAACCCTCCTCCCTCCTCCCTCCCCATCCCATCCCTCTGGGTCGTCCCAGTGCACCAGCCCCAAGCATCCATTATCGTGCATCGAACCTGGACTGGTGACTCGTTTCATATATGATATTATACATGTTTCAATGCCATTCTCCCAAATCATCCCACCCTCTCCCTCTCCCACAGAGTCCAAAAGACTGTTCTATATATCATTGTCTCTTCTGCTGTCTCGTATACAGGGTTATTGTTACCATCTTTCTAAATTCCATATATATGCGTTATTATACTGTATTGGTGTTTTTCCTTCTGGCTTACTTCACTCTGTATAATAGGCTCCAGTTTCATCCACCTCATTAGAACTGATTCAAATGTATTCTTTTTAATGGCTGAGTAATACTCCATTGTGTATATGTACCATAGCTTTCTTATCCATTCATCTGCTGATGGACATCTAGGTTGCTTCCATGTCCTGGCTATTATAAACAGTGCTGCGATGAACACTGGGGTACACGTGTCTCTTTCCCTTCTGGTTTCCTCAGTGTGTATGCCCAGCAGTGGGATTGCTGTGTCATAAGGCATGAAAAGATGTTCAACATCACTCATTATCAGAGAAATGCAAATCAAAACCACTATGAGGTACCATTTCACGCCAGTCAGAATGGCTGCGATCCAAAAGTCTACAAGCAATAAATGCTGGAGAGGGTGTGGAGAAAAGGGAACCCTCTTACACTGTTGGTGGGAATGCAAACTAATATAGCAACTATGGAGAACAGTGTGGACATTCCTTAAAAAATTGGAAATAGAACTGCCACTCCAGTATTCTTGCCTGGAGAATCCCCTTGGACAGAGGAGCCTGGCAGGCTGCAGTCCCTGGGATCACAAAGAGTTGACACAACTGAGCGACTAAGCACAGCACACAAAGTCATAGATCAAATAAGATCAAAATTGAATGTTATCTAATACTTATTATGTAACAGTCATCAGTCTAGGCCTGATAGATGTCTTTGTTCCACAGGGCCTTCCAGGGTGGTGGGTTAACATCTATTGTACCATTATTTGGCTTCCATCTCTGGGTCCAAGGTGGATAATGCAGTTGGCATTGTTTTTTAGCCAGTGGGATGGGGAAAGATGTCCACTGCAGGTAGATTTACCGGTGAAATGATGATCTGTAAATTGTATACATCGCTTATATTCACATTGCGTTGTGTCAGGTTTGGCACGTAACTGCACCTACTCTTAAACAGAGAGGGGAGAATTGATAGGATACTGGATGATAGCATTCCCAACCACAACCATCTATAGAAATTGTTTGTTTAAATTTTTGTTGATGTTACTTTCTAGTTTGAGTCCTTATTCTTTCTTCCCTATCCCCTCTTTTCTCCCTTTGAAATGTTAATTCAGGCCCTTTTCAGTTTTTCTTTAAAGTGGAAATTTTATATCTTAATTATATGTGTTCATTTTATATCAAAGATATAAACTCTCTGTCATGTTTGTAGAAAATCATTTTTGATCAGTTTTGATATTTTCATTTTTTAGTACCATTCCTTCCTTTTACTTATACAGTTTATATTCTAACATATAGATTAATATCTTCTCTTATATTGACAGAACAATTATTGTATCTAACTGCCTTTGTATAGATGTATAGCTTTTCATCATAACTCTTTGCCTGTTCCTATTAGCTTTCTCTAATAGCTGAAAATCTTTTCTGTCATTACCAGGAAGCCTGTAGAAGATAACTGTTATAGGAGCTTATGGAAAGTGATGACTTTGCCTAGGTACCCTCCTGTAGAGTTGACATAGGTTATAAGAGTGCCGTCCTCTATAGTGAATGTAAGTTAGACACTGTGTGGTTTAACAAAGAGAACCCCAGAAAAGTAGCTGAAGTCATTGATTAAAGAACAGATAATTAGCTTCCATAATTTCAATGAGGAATTTTACATTCCTTCCTGTAGAAAATATGTTTGGATTATTTGTATAGAATTTTAAAAGTAACTTTAATGGGTAATTGCCATAAAAGTCTGTTTGATTGTTAACTAGGAAATGAAAGATAAATAACTTAGTTGCTAATATTGTTTCTGAAGGGAGAAATTCAGAAAATATATTTTTTGAGAAGTTAAAAGAAGACAGTATTCCTGCTCCTCGCTCTGTTGGCAGTATTAAAATCAGCTTTACTCCTCGAGTATTCCCGACAGCTCTCCGGGAATCACAAGTAGCAGAAGAGGAGGAGGTTGGTACACTTGCCGTTAGTTACAGTGACCACACATGAGAGTACTTAATTTTTTACTTCATATGTTGAAACTTACTGGATCTGAATTTTTAAAGTATTCATTGCACTACAGATATTACTTCATGAAAAAATTTAATATTTCTTTTTGAGAAAAATATATTTTGCAGGATCTATATTTTTTTGGCTTCAGAATGCTGATGAGAAAACACTGATTTAATAGTCAGCATTTTTGCTTATTCTAGGAGATAATCTGTTGCATGTGCATTTATTTTGTTAAATATATCGTTTTCCATAATAGATTTGTAAACTTTGAGACTATGTGTGTTGTGGTAAGAAAAGATTTGTAAATTTATTATAACTATATTATTACAATTAATTAGTAACGTCAAGTATTTCTAATGTGACATTTGGCATTGATGTCTTCCATTTATAAATTCCTGAGCTCTGGGATTTTGAATGTCATATATCTAGTTGTATAAGCACTAAGAATTCTAAGAACTGCTTTTATTAATTTTTTTTTTTTACTATCAGGTATGAACTGATACCTCTCTCAGTTGAAAAGCTGTGAAAATAATTGAAGTTTCTTAATATATGATGATAATTTATAAATATTAACTTTTTTCTTAATATTAGCAATATATTTCTGTATTTCATTATTTATAAAAGGATTTCTATAACTATAAAATTATAATTATTTTAAAAATAATCTATATATTTTTATAATATAAAAATACATACATATTATAAACAAGAAAAGTAAAATAATATTCACATGAACTACCAGAAATTTGGACAAAGTTTGAACTAGAAATTGTTATATATTTGATTTTAATCAGCTAGTGAAATTAAAAAAAAAATTTGAAAATGTATAAAAGCTGGAAGTTTAAAATCACCATGATCAAATATTGTATCAGTCTGCTTAGAATACTATTATAAAGTACGTAGACTCGCTGGCTCTAAGAACAGACAATTATTTCTCACAGTTCTGGAGGCCGAGAGGATATGGGGGTGGGGTGTAGAAAAAAGCATGCCCTTTAGTTTCTTTCTTCTCTTATAAAGATACTAATCCTGTCTTGGGGGCCTCATCCTCATGACTTCATCCAAACTTAATTATCGCTCAAGGGCCATAGTTCCAAATACCATCACATAGGTGGTTAGGGCTTCACGGTACGAATTTTGGAGCACACAAACATTCAGTACATAACAAATAGTATTTCCATGTTATGTAGGAAGATGGGAAATCTAAAAGGAACAGTTAATAAAATAATACCTTTGTGTCCTTCATTAAACTCATTCTCATTTCAGTGGCTACATAAACAAGCAGAGGCACAAAGAGCAATGAATACTGATATTCCTGAACTTTGTGATTTAAAAGAAGAGGAAAAGAACCCAGAATGGTTGAAGGAGAAAGGAAAGTAAGTTGTTTGCACCCTGGCCATGAGACTTATTATAAATCTATGTAGATATTAGTACTTATAACATTTTCTAGATATCTTGACATATGTGTGAATGTGATTGTTGGGAAGAAATAATGTAAGTTTGCCAATTATGTAGGTAGCACCTCTGTGTTTAAAAAGTCAGATCCTATAACAATTAAATGAGATTCTTATTTTTATTTGCTTTTATATTTAAATGTCATGGAAATGAAAAAATATAACATCTTTGGACTGCTTATTAAAGTCTCTTTTAAAATTACCCAGTGTTTGACATAAGTCCTTGCTAATACTTCCCTTAAAATCATGGTTCTTCAAAACTAGAATTACTTTGATTAGTTCTATCAGTCTTTGAAAGCTTATCAGATTAGCTTGTTGCTCTGTCATGACCTAGATGGGTGGCATGGAGTGGTGGGGTGGAAGGTTCAAGAGAGAAGATATATATACACGTATAGTGGATTCACTTTGTTGTACAGCAGAAACTAACACAACACTATAAAGCAATTATCCTCTAATAAAAAAAAATTATCAGATCAGTCTATAAATTATCATTTTATGTCTAGACAATCTTTTTATTTATTTATATGTGACTGTAAATTTTAGACAATTATCAAAAATAATGAATTCTGGTACATTCTGTGGCAATTTGAGTTCATATTTTGAGACAATTGTAGATATTATTTATTATATCTTATTTTGTATGTTTGTATTATTTTCCTGTTGCTGCCATAACAAACTGCCACCGACTTACTGGCTTAAAACAATACTAATCTATTATCTTATAGTTCTAAAGGCCAGGAGTCTAAAGTGGGTTTTATTAGACTAATATCAAGTATCAAGTGCAATCCTTCTGGAGACTGTAGGAGAGAATCTATTTCCTTGGGTTTTCCAACCTTGAGACCGCCCACATTCCTTGGCTTATGGCCCCAAACCAGTAGTTGCATCACTCTAGCCTTTGCTTCCATAGTCACATCTCCTTTTCTGACTCTGGCTGCCTCCCTCTTTCATTTATAAACACCCTTGTATTTATAATCCAGGGTAATCTCCTACATTAAGATTCTTAATCACATCTGCAAGGTTCTTTCTAAGTCACCATTTTATGTATTCACAGGTTTTGGGGAGTTAGGATGTGGCTATCTTTGTGTTTTCCTGTTCTCATCTCTTCTCTGTTCTCCTGGTCTTTTCTCTTATCTAAAACACCACCAGAGATTGATTTGTGAAGTTGAGCTGGAGTAGACAGTTTTCTAAAGTTCGGAAGCCTGAGGCTCACAGGTTTGTTTCTCTTACTCCCAAGAGTAATCCCTTCTCCTCCTCCTCTTCCTTCTTCTCTCCCTTCTCTCCATCTTTTGAACCATTACATAAATATCTGTTGATTATTTATGGTTTGTCAGGCTGTAGGCTAGGCTCTGAACTACAGAAATAGAGGAGAGAGACATATACTTACAACACTGTATGGAAAGTGCAGTACATAGAAAGCACATGATAAAATGAGAGTACACAAGAGGGGCACTTAACCTTAAAAGAAGGGAGGTAGTTTCAGGAAGAGCTTCCTAAAGAGTATGGCACCTGAGTTCCTCTTAATGATAGGTAGGAGTTTCAGGAGGAAGGGAGAGAAAGGTGTTCATTTTAGGCAGAGGATACAGTGTGAGCAAATGCTCAGAGACAAGAATAGTGTGACATACAGGCCAGGAACTATGGGTAGCTTACTTTTTGATAAAACATAAATTTGAAGCTAAGAATAATAACACATGAACCTAGAAAAATAGGCAGTGGCCTTGTGTTATTCTTAAATTTTATTCTGTAAGGTGGAGGAAAATGTGCTCCAGTAACTAAGGTGGAGGTCTTGAACAGTGACATTGTTGTAGAGGGGGGAAGGCGAGGGCCATGTGAGAAATATTCAGGAGGTAAAATAGGGAGGACATCTGAGTGACTGTTGAGGAGTAGAGAAGTAGTTATGGACATCTTCTGGGTTTCTAGTTTAAAGGATTGATTATATGACACCAACTGAATTAGAGAACACTAGAAGAGGGCCAATTAGGGGGAAATGTAGGTAAAGGTCAGTTTTGAATATGCTGAGTTAGAGGTGTCTTTTGGTCAAGCTGACAGTGTCCAGCAAGTTTGAAACCCAGAGGAGAGTCCAGCCCTGTGTTATCGATTTGGAGGTCATCAGCATTTATGCAGCAGTTGATTTATAAGAGTAGGTGAGGTATCTAAAAATAGGGTATAAAGGGGAGTAGTGGCCTAAGACCAGAACCCTGTGATCCACAGTATTTGAAGATCTGGCAAAATAAAGTTGTACACAGAAGTAGTCTCAGAAGCCGATGGAATAAAAACTTTTAAGAATTTTTTTTGTCTTGTTCTTCTCTAAAAGTTCTCCAGGCAAGAATACTGAAGTGGTTCATCATTCCCTTCTCCAGGGGATCTTCCCAACGCAGGGATCGAACTGGGTCTCCTGCATTGCAGGCAGATTCTTTACCATCTGAGCCACCAGGGAAGTAAGCCCTCTTTACAAATAGAAAAGATTCAAAAAGATGTGCAGATAAGACAAAAGAAGTGGTTGAAATGTCCTCTAGAAGAGTGGGGAAAACTCAGTCAAGGCCGATGGTGAATGGATTATCTTGATTTTGTTATTCTTTTTCCTTTCGTTAAAAGTTGTGTTCATTTTTACACTTTATAATAAAGATATACCTTTTGAAAAAAATTTACACTGCACATCAAATGTAAGTTCCCCTTGGTTTTTACCCAGTTTGCTGGCCTTCTGCCTTCCCTGCCCCTCAGATATATCCAGTCTAAATATTTCTTTAATTACATTTGCTTGTCTTTAAGCTGTCATTGTCATAATCACAGTTATTACGTTCATAGCTTGTGATAGGTTACCAGAGCTTTGCCCATACAATTTCATTAAATCCTTACTACTGTAGTTAGATAGGAACCACTGCTTTTGCATTCATTTAACAAATGTTTATTGTAAAGCTAGCTGCTTTACACAAACGAACTCTTTTAATTCCTTTAACAGTATAACTAGTGGTATATTATTATCTTTACCCCAAGTTTCTAAAATACAGAAAGAGGGCTAGAGAGGTTGAGAAATTTGGCTAAAGTTGTGGTTTGTAAATAAAACCAGGATTCAATCCCATGTCAGTATGATTACAAAGCTTTTGTTCCAGGTAGTGTTGTATAACCCTCACAGATGAATAAAATTCTTGTTGTCCTTTGGTTCTGATTGTTTAGCCTTAGTAAAGACAGCCCAAGTGGTCTGGCTCTGTGTCAGGAAGCATTTAACAGGAGGCTTCCTGTGTGCTGTTTTGGATCTGTCAGGAATTCTCTGTTCCTTATTAATTCCTGAATATTCAGGAATTAAGAGGAGAGGCAAGCCTGTCCCAGGGGCTGAGGAATCCAGGCATTTCCTTCATTAGTGCTTCTATATGTTGATAAGTACCCTCTTCCTTCTTGTGAACCGTGCGGTAAAAGTGATTGTTTACAAATCTCTCTCTTTAATATGGATTGCCTATGTTTTGTAAGTCTAGAATTTTAATATTTATCTTTGCTGAGAATAACTACTTTGTAAGACGGTATATGTGCCCACACCATGTTGATTAAAACACCTTTGCTCCATCAGAGCTCTGGTCCCCGTGTCTTTATCTCTCTCTCTCCCTCTCTCTCCCTCTCTCTCCCCCTCTCTCCCTCTCTCTCCCTCCCTCTCCCTTCCTCTCTCTCCGTCTCTCTCTCTCTCTCTCTCTCTCTCTCTCTCTCTCTCTCTCTCTCTCTCTCGATCCCCTGGAGTGCAGAGGCTCTCTGAGTTCACTTTTCCTGCCTCGGCTTCTAAGACCCTCTCGAGAAGGTGCTCTGCGCCTTCACCCCATCGAGAGGGCGCCTGAGGCCTCCGTGAACAGAGCAAGCCCCACATCAGGGGCTTTATTGGCTTTCTGTGTAAACCAAGGAATATCAGCCTCTTTCTCTCTCCTTTACTTTCTTATCGGTCGACTCCGGACCACCAGGTTCCGGTCCATTAAAGGACCTCAACAGCTATGAATTGCTCTTCCTTGAGGCCTGAGGTGCTGAAGTGCACGTAGCTGAATGTGCTCTCCTACTGGATTGGTTACTGAGGTCTAAAAAATACTGGAAGATTAAGTTGTGATAGAGATAGAATGGGAAAGACTAGAGATCTCCAATAAAATGAGAGATACCAAAGGAACTTTTCGTGCAGAGATGGGCACAATAAAGGAAAAAAATGGTATGGACCTAACAGAAGCAGAAGATATTAAGAAGAGGTGGCAAGAATACACAGAAGAACTATACAAAAGAGATCATCACGATCCAGATAATCACAATGGTGTGATCACTAACTCAGAGCCAGATATCCTGGAGTGTGAAGTCAAGTGGGCCTTAGGAAGCACTACTAAGAACAAAGCTAGTGGAGGTAATAGAATTTTAGTTGAGCTATTTCAAATCCTAAAAGATGATGCTGTGAAAGTGCTGCACTCAATATGCCAGCAAATTTGGAAAACTCAGCAGGGCCACAGGACTGAAAAAGGTCAGTTTTCATTCTAATCCCAAAGAAAGGCAATGCCAAAGAATGCTAAAACTACCACACTATTGCACTCATCTCACATGCTAGCAAAATAATGCTCAAAATTCTCCAAGCGAGGTTCCAACAGTATGTGAATGATGAACTTCCAGATGTTCCAGCTCAGTTTAGAAAAGGCAGAGGAACCAGAGATCAAATTGCCAACATCCATTGGATCATTGAAAAAGGAAAAGAGTTCCAGAAAAACATCTACTTCTGCTTTATTGACTATGCCAAAGCCTTTGACTGTGTGGAAAATTCTGAAAGAGATAGAAATACCAGACTACCTTATCTGTGTCCTGAGAAATCTGTATGCAGGTCAAGAAGCAACAGTTAGAACTGGACATGGAACAACAGACTGGTTCCAGATCGGGAAAGGAGTACATCAAGGCTGTATATTGTCACCCTGCTTATTTAACTTATATGAAGAGAAATGCTGGACTAGATGAACACAAGGTGGAATCAAGATTGCTAGGAGAAATATCAATAACCTCAGATATACAGATGACACCACCCTTATGGCAGAAAGTGAAGAAACTAAAGAGCCTCTTGATGAAACTGAAAGAGGAGAGTGAAAAAGTTGGCTTAAGGCTCAGCATTCAGAAAACTAAGGATCATGGCATCTGGTCCCATCACTTCATGGCAAATAGATGGAGAAACAGTGGAAACAGTGTCAGATTTTATTGTTCTGGGCTTCAAAAATCGCTGCAGATGGTGACTGCAGCCATGAAATTAAAAGACAGTTTACTGCTTGGACAGAGAAGGCAATGGCACCCCACTCCAGTACTCTTGCTTGGAAAATCCCATGTACGGAGGAGCTTGTTAGGCTGCAATCCATGGGGTCGCTAAGAGTCGGACACCACTGAGCGACTTCACTTTCACTTTTCACTTTCATGCATTGGAGAAGGAAATGGCAACCCACTCCAGTGTTCTGGCCTGGAGAATCCCAGGGACGGGGGAGCCTGGTGGGCTGCTGTCTATGGGGTCGCACAGAGTTGGACACGACTGAAGTGACTTAGCATAGCATAGCATTACTGCTTGGAAGAAAAGTTATGACCAACCTAGACAGCATATTAAAAAGCAGAGACAGTACTTTGCCAACCAAGTTCTGTCTAGTCAAAGCTGTGGTTTTTCCAGTAGTCATGTATGGATGTGAGAGTTGGACTGTAAAGAAAGCTGAGTGCCGAAGAATTGATGCTTTTGAACTGTGGTGTTGAGAAGACTCTTGAGAGTCCCTTGGACTGTGCCAGTCCATCCTAAAGGAAATGAGTCTTGAATATTCATTGGAAGGACTGATGCTGAAGCTGAAACTCCAGTAGTTTGGCCACCTGATGTGAAAAACTGACTGATTTGAAAAGACCCTGATGCTGGGAAAGATTGAAGGCAGGAGGAGAAGGGGATGACAGAGGATGAGATGGTTGGATGGCATCACTGACTCAATGGACATGAGTTTGAGTAAACCCTGGTAGTTGGTGATGGACAGGGAAGCCTGGTGTGCTGCAGTCCGTGGGGTCACAAAGAGTTGGACAGGACTGAGTGACTGAACTGAACTGAACTGATTTTCTGAGGTGGAAGGAAAGAAAGTGAAGACAAATGGGAAACTAGATAAATTTCTAACAAAAATTGCTTAGTGGGCACTATTGAGATCTCTACTAGGTTAGAGAGCATGAATTCATGGAGATGTTATTCAGCACAGCTCTGTGATTTATCTTCTAAATAGTGTTTAGTGTTTCAGATTTAAGAGTAGATTATTGCACCAAGATTGGAATTTTGATGGACAAGTACAACAGAAGACTAGTAGTACAAAGGACCAGATTGGAAAAATAGCTTAGATATCTAGCTGTGACATCTAGGCTGGGGGACTAGCCAAGCAATCCAGTGGTTAAGACTCTGTGCTTCCAATGCAAGAGGCTCGGGTTTGATCCCTGACCTGGAACTAAGATCCCACATGCTGTGCAGCATGGCCAAAAAAATAAAAAATAATCTATTTTTTAAAAATAGAAATCTAGGCTGGGTTAGAAAGGAATAGATGCCATAGTGACCCAGTGGACTAAGGAAAAATGGAGCAGTTAAGACATTAGAGGACACTATAAGGTTGAAGATTGATGAAGGGATAGTTTGCAGGATAGAAAGTTCTAGTCAGTGACTGGGATTCCAGAGTTTGATATCAGTGAAGTAGTGCAGATCAGGTGATGACAAGTCCAGGAGGTGGTCCTGGAGTGGGTAGCAAAAGTGAAGGAAAGGTCATTTGAGTTAAGGTTGTTATTGTTTAGCCAGTGAGTTGTATCTGGCTGCAACCCCATGGACTGCAGCATGCCAGGCTCCTCTGTCTTCCACTGTCTCCCAGAGTTTGCTCAAATTCATGTCATTGAACTGGTGATGCTATCCAACCATCTCATCCTCTGTCACCCCCTTCTTCTCTTGCCCTCAGTCTTTCCTAGCATCAGGGTCTTTTCCAGTGAGTCAGCTAGCTCTTCACATCAGGTAGCCCAAGTGTTGGAACTTCAGCTTCAGCATAAGTCCTTCCAGTGAATACTCAGGGTTGATCTCCTTTAGCATTGACTGATTTGATCTCCTTGCAGCCCAAGGAACTATAAAGAGTCTTCTCGAGCACCACAATTCACAAGCATCGATTCTTCGGTGATCAGCCTTCTTTATGGCACAACTCTCACATCGGTACATGACTACGGGAAAAACCATAACTTTGACTAGATGGACCTTTGTTGGCAAAGTGATGTCTCTGCTGTTTAATATGCTGTCTAGGTTTGTCAGAGCTTTCTTTCCTTTTGTCCTTTCCTTAAAAGAAGCAAGCATCTTTTAATTTCATGGATGCAATAATCGTCCACTGATTTTGGAGCCCAAGAAAATAAAGTCTGTCACTGTTTTCCTTTTTTTCCCCTTCTATTTGCTGTGAAGTGATGGAACTTGTACATCTGGAAGTTCTTGGTTCATGTCCTGCTGAAGCCTAGCGTGAAGGATTTTGAGCATTACTTTGCTGGGATATGAAATGAGTGCAACTGTATGGTATTTTGAACATTCTTTGGCATTGCCCTTCTTTGGGATTGAAATGAAAACTGACCTTTTCCAGTCTTGAAGCCACTGCTGAGCTTTCCAAATTTGCTGGCATATTGAGTGCAACACTTTAACAGCGTCATCTTTTAGGATTTGAAATAGCTCAGCAGGATTTCCATCACCTCCACTAGCTTTGTTCGTAGTAATACTTCCTAAGGCCCACTTGACCTTCTATTCCAGAATGTCTGGCTCTATCTAGGTGAGTGACCAGACCATGCCATCCTGGTTACCTGGGTCATTAAGACCTTTTTTGTATATTTCTTCTGTATTCTTGCCACCTTGAGTTAAGGAGTCCCAGGTATTTCAGGGCTAAACGGATAAATGGGTCATATACCTAAACTTTAGAATCTTCTGGAATTATGGCATGAATTGGGTTGGAAACAGATGCTGGGAGCCAGGTATCAAAGACTTCAGTGAATAAGAGAAGAATGATTTTAAAAAGCCAGTTAGATGACAGTGACCAGAGGTTATAGAGTAAAGATGCCAGAGTCCTAAAGGATGATGATTTTTTTTTTTTTTATTAAAGGAGAGTTACAGCTTGGAACTTGGCAGAAGTGAGTCTGGAGAATGCCTATGGTCCTAGCCCCTCCCGTGATATGGGGAGGGAATCCTCCGTAGAGAAGGTGGTGGATATAGCACTGCCCTCCAGAGAGAGCCGGGTATACTTTAAGAAGCATTGTGTGGAAAAATTAAGGATTAAGAAACGATGGGGGTGGGAGTTGGAGTCATTTATGCTTGGATCACAAGTAAGAAAGTGTAAAGGAATAAAGGGGGATGAGAACAGGAAAAACCAGCAAATGTGAACTTTCATGTGAGGGCAAAGAAGCAGCTGCTTTTTGATCAGTGCCCGAAGATTACAGGTTGTTGGACAGTTAGAAAGTCCTTTGGCACACACAATGTGTTATGGTGCTGGGACTGGCTAAATGGGCCTAGACAATGTGTAGTCCGGTTTTATTTCTTTTTTATAGGTAAATGTATTTATTTATATGTTTATGTTTTGGCTGTGCTGGGTCTCCACTGCTGCATGGGCTTTCTCTAGTTGCAGTGAGTGGGGGCTACTCTCTAGCTGCAACGTGCAGGTTACTCTCTAGTTGCGGTGTTCAGGCTTCTCATAGCAGTGGCATCTCTTTCTGTGGAGTGTGAGCTCCAGGGTGTGTGGGCTTCAGTAGTTGCAGCTCATGGGCTCTAGAACACAGGCTCAGTAGTTGTGGTACACGGGCTTAGTTGCTCCACAGCATGTGGGATCTTCCCAGATCACAGATCAAACCTGTGTCTCCTGCATCGGCAGGAGGATTCTTTACCACTGAGCCACCAGGGAAGCCCTGGTTATTTCTGATATACCAGTGATGTGATTTCGATTTGAATGGAAAGGACAGATGAGATCATTGAGCTAGTGTTGGAATTTTGCTCACAGGTACAGCGAAAGAAGTGTGTGTGCATATGACAAGTGGCAAAAGCCTTGAATTGGTAACAACCTAGTGCAAAAAAGTGTACTTGATTGTGGTGAAGTGTGACTGGTAAATTATAATCACCTTAGTCTCTGTTGGTTTTTTGTACCAGTTAGGATGTAGGGTAAAGATGGCAAAGTCCCAAAGGAAGCATTACTATGAACAAAGCTAGTAGAGGTGATGGAATTCCAGCTGAGCTATTTAAAATCCTAAAAGATAATGCTGTAAAGTGTTGCCGACAGTTAGGTACAAAGAGAGGCAAAATAGGAGAGTTAAAAATGAGGAGAGATGGAAGAAAACTTAGTAACTAGTGACATCCAGAGAAACAAAGTACAGCTAATCATAGTGCCAAGTATGAACAGATAAAAGGAAAGGTAGTAATTATTAGAGAGAAATGTATCCTCTTTAGCCATGTAACACAGTACAGAATATAGAAACAGACGTAATAGATGCCATTCAGAGGCAGTGTTGGATTTAAGACAAAGGATGAAATGCTTTCATCTCCAGAGGCTTTGTTTCACATTAGCCTTCTATATTTACACTGGCATAAACAGTCCAACTGTCCTCTATTGTATTTAAACTCACAGGACACTTGTTCACAAAGGGTAGGAGTGGACAAGCCTTCCAAAAGAACAGTCATTTGAGAAAACTCTTCACAGGATTGTATCTACTCAAAAGAGACTCTTTTGAGTCTACCCTTTCTCAAAAGAGAAAAAGCCATAGAATGTTTTCATTTTTCTTTACCTAGTCTTTTACTGCCGGTCTTTAGTTTAAATGCCAAATCTACATTTCAGGAAAATAAATCAACTAAGGTAATTTTATTTGTTCATGAAAACATTTTACCTTTTGCAGTTAACATTGTACCAGATAGCTTTTTAGTGAGAAATTTCACATAAAACAGTCTCTGGCTCTAATTTAGATGTTCACATGGTGTGTTGTTATTTAACAGCCTTACATGACTCAGAATCTGTGAATAACTAATAACTACCCTTCCAGACACTTTTAGTCATGTAAGGTTAGCATGATCGTTGTTTCATCCCACCTATGTTAGTCTGTACTTGAGTTTTAGCATGAGTTTTTTTGGACTGTCTTAACCACAGACTAAAGTTTCTTCTTCTCATGATGTAGGCCTACTTGAATACCATTTGCATACCTCACTCTGTACAGCAAATTATACTGTTAGATAGGAGGAAACTAAAGATATGTAATTCTGGAATCTAGTAGCACCCAGCAGCATATTATTGTCACGACATAAAATTACCTATACTAGTTCTAGTGTCTGAATTTTCCTTTTTTTTCTCTTGGCCTAAGTGCCAGCATTAATAACCTGCCTAATCCTCCAGTCCTTTTAAGACTGAGGCTGTGATTTGCTTTTACTTTTTCTCTTGCCACTCAGGTTAATTCTGCTTCTGAACCCCAGCATTGTGTGTAGGAACCTGCCATTTGCTCATTGACTCACCTGGTACCAACTTGTGCCAGTCTGAATCCCTGTTTGCTTGCCGTTTGTGAATTTTCTGTAGCTGGACTCTGCCTGCCTGTCTGGATATCCTTTTACTTCATGTTGAACTTTTTGATGCTGATTGTTAACCACCTGTTACCAATTTCTCCCAACACAGGATATGGTTCTGCTTGCCAGATTGAATTTCTTTCTGGTACTTTGGTTTGGATCCATGCCCTGGCAAGAACTGTGAAGAATTAGCTTACCACAGTTTCACAGATGCTGGCAGAAGTCAGGAGACTCTTGAGTCAAACACGAAGGACTTTATCATTCAAGGCATGTCACACAGTATAACCTTCATGTTAGTTCCTTCTGTGCCTGAAATCCCATAGGGCAATGCAGAAGTGGACCCAAGTGGATGCTGTACACAAAGTAGGTTTGTCCCAGAGCTGAGAAGGCCAAGCTTAAGGAATGCAGTTTTTTACAAGAGTCTTATAAGCAAACCTGTCCAACTTTTGCCTCACAGGGTGATAATATCTTTATTATACTGAACAGCAAACAAATCTATTATTTGCCTCAGAGAGAGACCATGTCTCTGTCATCCAAGGATGTCCACTATACAAACATCTATGAAAAGATAGTCCCAAGCAAAAGCCCTCAGTGCATCTGTTGACATATGACATGCAAGAACATAAAAGACCCGTGGAGAATTGTCTCCCGGTATCCTCTTGGATCTGCCTACTTTCAGAACAGATCTGCCAAATCTGCCTTGCTCTCCTGCATTTTTTACAAGTCTGTTTGTTTGTAGAGATAAGACAGTTTTCTTATACTGTCTTTTGCCTGACTTGAAGTTTAGAATCCATATTCTAAAATAACTTGACATAATTATGATTTTGTTTGTTGATTGATTGTATGCATTTTACAACCCAGAATATTCAATTGCAGTGCAGTCACCATTATGGCCTAACTTGTCATATTATTTAGTTGTACAGCATCCTTTTCCTCCTTCCATCCTGAGTGCTAAATTGTACTGATTGATGTTCCTTCACTAAGATGCAGTAATACTCAGTTTTAGAAGCTCTTGAAATACCAAGAATGTTTTCTACCCATATAAGATGTTGAGAGAAACAAGGACCTTCAAAATCTTTGGAGCGGTAGGTGCTGTTACAGTTCTTATTGCCCACCAAACAGAGCTGTTGTGTCTTCTGTTAGAATATGTGTTACTCCTGGCCTCCACTGCTGTTTCTAAGCCCCACTGCTTTTGATTTCTTTAACTTCTTTTACTGTCTCTTTCTTTACTTCCGTCCAAATTGCTTCTTTCTAATTTATGGCTGCTCTTATGTTCAACTGTTGCTCAAAATGTTTGGCCTTTCTGGCTATTGCCAATCATGATGTTTCTTTCTTTACAGTGGAAACCAATCAATCATTGTAAAAATGACGGTAGTGTTTGCAGTTGTCCACATCTCTTCTGTTTTTCTGTACAGGCAGTACCATAAGGACTCAGTATGTTTTGAATGAGTATTTGTGCATAATTCTTTTCACTGTCATTGCTTTATTTGGAGCCATCAGGCGAGACTTCCTGGTTATTAGCTTCTGTATTTAAATTTGTTGTTCAAATGCTACTGCCCCTAACATTGAGGTTTATTTTTTTCCCCTTTTCCTTTTGAAATTCAGCTATTTCTGAGTTCAGAACCATTCTGAAAGTCATAAAACAAATTATACTTTGTTGAATGTTTGTATTGGTGTTAAACTTTTAGGAATATAATGTTCGTTGCATTTATAGTTTAATATATATGCAAACATTGAAAATGTTTAATATTTCATATTTCTTCCTATTAAACCTCCTACAGTGGTTCTTTTTTTTAAATTTTGATTGGCATACAGATGTTTAGAGTGTTGTGTTAGTTTGAGATGTACAGCAAAGTGAGTCAGTTATACATATACATATATTCACTCTTTTTTAGATTCTTTCCCCATATAGGTCATTACAGAGTATTGAGTAGAGTTCCTTGTGTTATACAGTAGGCTCTTATTATCTTTTTTATATAGTAGTATGTAGATACAAGCTCATGAACAGTTTTCTCAAACTTGGAATGCTTGTCCACCTCAACACTTCTGTGAACAACTGTTTCATGAGTTTAAACACAGTAAAGGACAGTTGGACTGTTTACGTCTGTGTAAATAAGAAGGCTGCTGCTGCTGCTGCTAAGTCACTTCAGTCGTGTCCGACTCCATGTGACCCCATAGATGGCAGCCAACCAGGCTCCCCCGTCCCTGGGGTTCTCCAGGCAAGAACACTGGAGTGGGTTGCCATTTCCTTCTGCAAAAGCCTAGCATGAAACAAAGCCTCTGGAGATGAATGCATTTCATCCCTTGGCTTAAATTCAACAGAGTTTTGTTTTGGGGAGATAAAAACATTCTAGATATGGAGGGTGGTGATGGTTGTACGAAAGCGTGTTAAGTGTTTATGTGTTTAATGCCACTAAACTGTACACTTCAAAATGGTTAAAATGGTAAATTTTAGAATTAAATGTTAATTAATTTAAAAAGAAGGTTTGTAGTGGACACAAGAGATTATCTAACCAACGTTTATTGTCTCCTTTTATCCTTGCTGACAGAGTCCCTATTTTGTTTAGGCGTGTAGACCTTATCTATGTGACTTAGGGTCACATAGACAGGAATAAATTCTGGATTGACTGCAGCATATCAAGATTATTGTCATTACACTGCTGGTGTGTGTATTATATATATGTGTGTGTGTGTACACAGTAATGTTTATTACAGTATTGTTTATAAAAGCTGAATATTGGGAAACAAGACACGTGAGTGTCCATCAGTAGGGACAGACTGGTTTTAGAAATCCTTGCACAAATGAGGGAACCTCTGTGAAAATCTCTGTGAAAATAGTATATTTCTGTATTTGTTAACATGGAAAGATGGTCATATTGTTGAATTATTTAAAGAACTTTCCAAACAGCAGTGTATAGAACTGAGGAATGAAATTGGAGAAAGAGAATGGGTGGAAGGACTGAGAACAAGAGAAACTGGTAGGTTTTTTTTAAGGCAAAATACTTTTTAAGGCTTGGTATTTTTGATCCATGAGATTTGGGAAAGGTGGTAAACTGGGAGATTTCTGGCAAGGTTTTCTTGATTTCAAGAAGCATATACCAGAAGATACTGTCTTATTTTCTTTTAATGAATATCGTGCCTGAGTGTGGCTCTTTGAGCCACGCATGAGGAAAACCAGCCCCAGGATGAAGCAGGAACCTGAGGCCTTGATAAGACCCATGTGCTACTGATCACATGGGGCCTGGATCCTTTCCCTCTAAGCTAGTTTAATGTGAGGTGATCTGTTTCCTTCCTTGTTTAAACCAGTTTGAGTTGAGGTTCTGTTACTTGTGGTCAGAAGCATCCTAGCTGATATGAGACATTTCAGAAATGTAAATGTTCCCACAGAATTAGCTTTTCTGGTTTGTGCAGGTTATTTTAAACTTGAGTCAGACTTAGGTTAGATGTCACTGTGGTGTCCTTTTACCTTTTATTCATGATTTGCAGGGTGCTTTTATGGGTCTGCTTTTGAAGTCATTGTGTTTAATATTCTAAAATTGTGAAGTGTATATAGTACAGTTGCCTGGAAATGAATACTAAATGTTGTTTATATGGCACTTTTAATATTTGGCAAAGACTTTTAATTTTCCTTATGTTTATGTATTTTTCAAAATACTAGGAATTGTACATAAAAAACAGAAAAGAAATTATGTTTTAAATAAATCTTTTAATTATGTATATATCTTTATTTGAAGAGAATTTGGGGAGATTTGAACTGAAAGAGTGTATTTATTAGAATGCTTTCGTTTGCAAGTAACTGAGAAACCCAATTTAAACTGGCTTAATGTTTAAAGGATGGCTCAGTGGGTAAAGAATCCACCTTTACACAGATGTGGAAACACAGATGTGGGTTCAGTCCCTGGATCAGGAAGATCCCCTGGAGGAGGAAATGGCAACCCACTCTGGTATTCTTGCCTGGAAAATTTCCTGACAGAGGAGCTTGATGGGCTACAGTCCACAGGGTCACAAAGAGTCAGACACGACTGAGCATGCACAGGCATAGCAATATTTAAAGGAATTTATTTGCTTACATAACTAAAAAACTAAAGGTGTGTTACTTGTTGGTTAAAGCTTGATCCAGCAGCTTAACTGTATCACTAAGAACTCGAGTTTCCTTCTGCCTTATTATCCTTTTCATAATTCCATAGTATTAGCTTTATTCTAGTGCTGGCTCCTCCCACAGTTTCAAAACCGTCAGCAACAATTTTGACTTGTGTGCTTTCTACATTTGTATCCAGCAGGGGGCGTTTTCCCAATTTTTCGCTCTCCAACTTTGGTAATATAAAATCACAGGCTTCATTCTGAAAACGCAGTTTAGGTCAAAAATCCATCCCGTGTCAATCATTGTAGCAAGAAGGATGGAAATATGCCTACTGGCTTAAGTAACTAATTAACTGCCCTTGGAGGTGGAGGTGAGGCCAGTCCCCTTCAGATTACATGCTGATGTTTGGAGGATAGGTACGTTAGTGCCATGTCCAGAGTATGATTCAAGGAACGGAAAGAGAGGTCAGCCATCCATCTCCTCTGCCAGATATAATTAGATAGTATTTCTGTGTTTCTGTTTCAGTCTTAGATTGTTTTTCTTTTATGTTTTTGTCTCATTAGCAAATTGTTTGCAACAGAAAACTATTTGGCAGCTATTAATGCATACAACTTAGCCATAAGACTAAATAATAAGATTCCACTACTGTATTTGAATCGGGCTGCTTGCCACCTAAAACTGAAAAACTTACACAAGGCTATCGAAGATTCTTCTAAGGTATGTGTATCTATTTATATATATTGCTTTAAAATTTCTCTGCTCCCATTATTGATTGAAATGATGGCTTTATCTTTTGTTGGGTAAATTTAAATAATTGAGATGCAATGATTTTAAGAATCTTCTTGCTTATTACATATTTTTACTGAAAAAAAATTTTTTTATGGATAAGTTACTGGTGTAGTTTGAGACTTCAAGTTAGATTAGAGATACCTTATCAATTGCCTTAGCGTATCAGTTGAAGTTCAAAAGGAAATTAGTAAATGGTAATCATTTTGTACCCATCTTTTTTCTTAATAAAGTTTTGGAGACAATGGGAGACAGAAAGAGACTTGATGTAACTACAGCTTGCACAATAAAAGGATATCTCCATAATCATTTTTCCATTTTCAGAGTAACTTAGTATATCCTAATTACCATTGCAAATAACATGTCATTATCTTAAACTTCTAGTTTTTCCTTTTTTTTTCCATATCAAAGTAACATTTTAAGGGAAACTCACATGCAAAATCTGTTACGTGTCTACTTGAGATTGAGGATATGGAGGAAACAGTTAAGTCCTCATACTTCAATCTCATTAAGTTATTGAAGATCTGATAATATTTTCAAGATCCAGTTTTCATTTTACTAGCACAATTTCATGTACAAATATTTACTGAATGAATGAATAAACTGAATCACCAAATTTGAATATAAAAGCATTATATATAGTTATGTTTATTATTAGAATTAATAACATTAACTAAATTAATGCTATTTAACCATCTCTGCTGTAAAGGTTTCAAATGATAAACCAAAACATAAGTCTGGGGGCAAGGGAGTGAATCTCATATAGGAACAATCAAACAAGTCCTAAAATTGTTCAACATAAATGTATATATTTGATAAATTCCTGTCCAGTTAAGCCAAAAATTTAGGTGGGTGAGGGCCTGAGGCTTGTTTTAAAGTTGAATTTTATCTTGTTTTTGCTCAAGTTTAAAATGGGAAATTATGTTTTTCCCTATTTTTTCTGTAAGGCACTAGAAATATTGACACCACCTGTTGCAGACAATGCTAATGCAAGAATGAAGGCACACATACGTCGTGGAACAGCATTCTGTCAACTAGAATTGTATGTTGAAGGTAAGAGATGAAATGCTTTAAGATCCAGATTATACTCTGAAAAAAAATGTCATTGCCATTATTCAAGAGACTCCATTATTTTATACTTTGAGCATTTAATTCTTTGTAATTTATCTGGCAAAAGATGACTTGAAATATTTTTAAAAATCGTTGTAGAAGGGAATTAATGCAAGTTATAAACATCTCCCTAGGTCTAGGAGATGCTGTAATATCAGACAACTTTTTGTAGAAAAAATGTGTGATAAAGGATATAAATGAATCATTTAAGACATAATGGAAATTTTAAAAATTAGCTTCTTTGGTCAGACACACAGATAGCACATACATACATATGCATGCTCAGTTGTGTCTAACTCTCTTTGACCCCATGGACTGTAGCCCACGAGGCTCCTCTGTCCATGAAATTTTCCAGGCAAGAATACTGAAGTGATTTGCCATTTCCTACTCCAGGACATACATACATACATACATGCGTAAGCTCAGAAACAATTGATGTAGCACAGTGCATGAGCAATTGCTTATTTTTGTGAGAATGTACTAAGGTTTTTAATTCAGTCCCATGTATGTAGAAGCCATATTTATTTGATTTTTAGTGTTTTAATTTCTTTTGTTTTTCGTTTTTAATGTATTTAAGAACTATTTGCAGTTATTCATGTTGTCCCAGAGTTTTATCTTCAATGCTCTTCTCATACCCCCCCACCCAGATACCAGTTCAGTTTCTTTTCATTTAAGACCTAAAGGCCTAATTCCTGATAATGTCTTGCCAGGAAATGGGCTCTAGCTTATAAAGTTTTCTATTTCTGACTTATTTCTGTCATTTTTAGATTTTTCTAACCAAAGCATCCAAATTAGGTTTATGTGCCTATCCTTTCTTTGAGTCATACCCAGCTTCATGAGGATAAGAATTATCAAGACAGGAATGAAACACTGTAAGCATTCTTTAGGAATTACAGCATCATAGACTTTTTTGAACTTAAAGACTTTATTGAACCTTCATTTTAAAGATGAGAAAATGGAGGCTTGGGACATTCTAAGTGATTTGCCTGAAGTGGCATGTCAAATCCATAGCACCTGGAACGCAAGTTTCCTTCGTGGTTGGTGGTTTAGTCCCTAATTTGTGTCCAACTCTTGTGACCACATGGACTGTAGCCTGCCAGGTTCCTCTCTCCGTGGGATTTCCCAGATGAAAATACTGGAGTGGGTTGCCATTTCCTTCTCCAGGGGATCTTCCCAACCCAGGGATCAAACCTGTGTCTCATGCATTGCAGGCGGATTCTTTACCGCTGAGCCACCAGAGTTATTCACAAAGAAATTCTTCCCACTGATTTTTTTGGTAAAGATTTAGATTCAGTTATATATTTTTAACATCCAGTCTACAATGCTTTCCTTTTTAACCAATTTTTCACAAAGAAACTTTATAGATAGAATAACTACAAAAAAAAGTACAAACTATAGTCTATGAGTTATATAAAGTATGGATTAAGTCTACCAAAATTAAGTTTTAGGATCTAGAATTTTGAAATGATGACATTAATTACTTTTTAATTGAGGTGATAAAAATGTCCTTTTGATATATGAGTTTTGAGTCTGTTCATGCTTTAATGAGTTTAAGCTGTTAGCTTATTTGTATTTCAGTTTAAAATTACTGTTTCTTACTGAATCTTGGTTAAAATCATTATAATTATTTCTGAAATTACTTAAAAATTTTTTTAGTCTAGACCATGTATGTGAAACTGGGAATCTGACTAAAACCTATTACTTACGCTGAACCATGGATTTAACGATTTTTTTTTTATTTTTAAAAAATGTTGTCTAGATAACACAGGTACTTAGAAAATATTTTATTGATCATCATTGCTATATAAATATAGGCCTACAGGATTATGAAGCTGCTCTTAAGATTGATCCATCCAACAAAATTGTACAAAATGATGCTGAGAAGATTCGGAATATAATTCAAGGAACAGAAGTAGAATCTAAATGACTACAAGAAGCAACTAGGTATTGTTCTAAGTTTAACAAAATAACTGGAGGCATTAGAAATCTGTGCATATTATGGCTGATTATACAGAATCACTTTGCCTTTAGTTCCATAGAGGGCAGAGTATTATAAATCTGTAGAAAATGAAATGTTTGATTTGAATGGTTTTTGAATAAGTAAGTCAAAATAGGAATAATTATTTAAATTATTTGTTTCATATTACTACAGGATTTTTTTTGTTACTGAATTCAGCTTGCCCTTATAACTAACAATATATTTGTTGATGTGATTACCAGGACACTTACTGATTCATTTTTAACAAGAAGTTTAAAATAAAAGATTATGTTTATAAAATATTTTTGTTTGTATTAAATACACAATTTAATTGTCTGAATGCTTGGCCTTGGTATAATCAATATTGATGTTTCCACTTAGTTTCCAAATGCACAGAACCTTCTTTTAAAAGAATACTGCTCCACTACCTGTTGTTTTAGGTTAGACTAGTTTACCTTAGTATTAATAAAACAGCTGTTTGGAAAACCTTATCTTCAGCTGTAGGGAGTGTAGCCAAAGCATGGATCATATCTTATAATACTATCTGATGATGATTTTTCTAGTAAGATTGTTTTCTAGTACTGTCAAGTATACCAGGAAAAAAAAAAAGACTGCAAAGGTGAAAATGTTAACTTAAAACATTGTGATACTGGCACTGGATTGCACCACCAGTTGTGTTGTGTCACTTGATGATGCAAGTGTTAAGCAAAACCAGCACAGCTTCCCTTTTGCATCTAACAGTTGTCACAATTCTCTGTGATTATATTTAGGGTTTTTTTTTAGGGGAAAAAAACCCACAAAATTTTTAGGAATAAGTTTTACAGTATTTGGTCGTCAGATGTCATTCAAGTAGATCATAAAACAGTCTTTTTTTTAGAAAAAAGATGTAATACTTTTTTGAATATGTAAGTGTGTATGTAAGTATATGTAAGTAAGTATACATATGTAAAAATGTAAGTATGTATGTAAGTATATGTAAGTAAGTATACATATGTAAATATGTATCCTAGTTCAGCAACCTTGAAACTTTTACTTCTATAAAGCAACTCTTGATAGCTTCTGTAGCAGTCCTGCCCAGTTATCAGACCTTCTGGTGAGGTAGGATTGCTTTGTCTTACAAACAGCCCTGGTTTGTTTTTATTTTTAAAAATAAATGTGACCAAAGTAAAGGTGTTTCTCTGGGAAATGGAGTCACTGTAGACCCAGAGATGGAAGTCTCATGTTAACGGTGGCAGAGATAACCCATCAACTTAGGTCCCAGAATGACTTTGCAAATCAGATCTACTTACCCATCCTGAACCATTTGTCTGTTATGTGGGAGAAAAATGAACTTTTATCTTAAGTATGAAAAAACAAAAAAGGTGGTTCTTCTGTATATCATGTTCCAGTTTGACATTCAGAATACTTTAACCAACCAATACTTTAACTAGTCTTTTCTCAGGCTCTTCCTATTGCAGGAAAAACGGGGCATGAGAGGATGGTCACGTCCCGGGTCTCAGTGAGTCCCAGGGACAGCCCATCAAGTGAGGTTCTTTGGCTTTGGGCAGGAAAGAATTCAAGAGTGAGTCATAGTAAAGTGAAAGCAGGTTTATTTAGAGATGCACATTCCATAAACAGAATACAGGTCACCTCAAAAGGTGATAGCTGTGCCTGGGTGTGGGAGTAGTTAGTTTTATGGGCTGGACAGTTTCATAGGCTTACTGAGTGGGAGAATTATTCCTACTATCTTGGAGAAAGGGCAGAGATTTCCAGCAATTGGGCCACGCCCACTTTTTGGCCTTTTATGGTCTTCCTCAGAACTGTCATGGCGCCTGTGGCTGTATCATTTAGTTAATGTATTACAGTGAGCATATAATGAGGCTTAGGGGCTACTGGTAGTCAAAAATGTTCCACCATCTTAGACCTAGTTGTTTCTAACCAGTTTTTTCTCTATCCTCAATGACTGTGGCATTCTTTTAAAGGTTGTGCCCTGTTCCCTTCCCTCCTGTCTCATTCCTGTTACATCCCAACCAGAAACAAAAACCTGGGCCCAAGAGTTACCCTAAGCGCAAAGGATCTATTTTTGGAGGAGGTAGAAGGGAGTTTTAAGTAGTTAGTTATTATTTTTGACCCTATCCTGTAAGTCTTGGTTTAAAAGCAATAGATACTCATTTGTATTCATGAACTACTTGACCTTTTTTGAGCAAATCTTCTGTTAAGGGACTTTTGTCTTAGACTGAAGTAGTGATAGAGTTAAATTAGAGATATGCACATTCCCATTTCATTTGTGATAAAAGCATGCTTCCCAAATAGAGATATCATTAAAACTTAGAGTAAAAAATTGTTAAAAGGAAAAATTATTATGGTAGTCCTTAGACATGACCAAGTCAAACAGGGAAAGATTTATTACTTGCAGCAAGTAAGGAGAACACTGGGGACTTTCCCCCAAGCGCCGAAATTGGGGAAGTTTTTGCTAAAGGTGCATCCATATTCATGAAACACGCTGAGCAAAGAATTCTCCTTGGAGTTGGCCAAGTAAATAGAGTTCCAAGCTCTAGCTGATTGAAGTTAAGAGTGTCAGAAAAGGTCCAACATCATCATCCCTTAACTTCCGGTAGATCTGGTGGTTGAGCCCTGGTTGTTGTTCAGCCGCTAAGTCATGTCTGACTCTATGTGACCCCATGGACTGCAGCACACCAGGCTCCCCTGTCCTTCACTATCTCCCACAGTTTGCTCAAATTCATGTCCATTGAGTCAGTGATGCTATTTAACCATCTCATCTTCTGCTGTTCGCTTCTCTTCCTGCCTTCAATCTTTCCCAGCATCAGAGTCTTTTTCAGTGAGTCAGCTCTTTGCATCAGGTGGCCAGAGTATTGGAGCTTCAGCATTAGTCTGTCCAATGAATATTTAGGGTTGATCTCCTTTAGGATTGATTGATTTGACATCCTTGCTGTCCAAGGGATACTCGAGTCTTTCCAGCACCACAATTCAAAAGCATCAGTTCTTCAGAGCTCAGTCTTCTTTATGGTCCAACTCTGAGCCCTGGAGGGGCGTTAAATTCTTCAAAACAACTCAAGAAACTGCTTCAGGCTAATCTTTACCACTGAAAGAAAGTGAAGTCGCTCAGTCATGTCTAACTCTTTGCAACCCCATAGACTGTAGCCTAGCACAGTCCTCCATCCATGGGATTTTCCAGGCAAGAGGATTGGGTTGCCATTTCCTTCTCCAGAGGATCTTCCCAACCCAGGGATCAAACCTGGGCCTCCTACATTGTAGGCAGACACTTTACCATCTGAGCCACCAGGGAAGTGGTGTTACCACTGAAGCAGACTTGGAAGTCTTTATTATCTGATTTGTTATCTTTACTGTTGTTCCTTGCCTGATAAGAGTGCTTTGTTCTTTTGTTCCTGTAAGATCATTGTTATCAAGACTGGATCAAGGTCAAGCATTGTGACCAGGCTTAGATCACAAAATGGTTTAGCCCTCAAATGACTTCTCTTTTGTCAAAAACTATATCTGGTTTTTTTCTCCAGGGACCCCCTACCCCATCTGCTTACACAAGGATGAGGCCTAATTAAAAAAGTGGCTAAGAGGAGCCTGTTTAGAGTTTGGTCAAGGAAAGACCACTTGGCACTGGTAAGCCAGGTTTTTTTCCAACACACCTCATCTATGTGGAGAATAAAGGGAAAGGACTTTTGCATATACTATCTGGGGGAAAAAGTTGGTATGTGGTCTCCTAAGAATCCTGAAAACAAGGGTGTGTTTCATTATGTTACTGAATTGATCTGCCTCAGTCTCACTCTCAGAGACTCCCGAGCACCCTCAAGACTGACTCATCTGCAAGGATCAGAGTCATATTAACCAGGCTCAGGAGAGTAAGTAAAACAGATTACATACTTATTACTAATGCAATAATCAGAAATTGACAGGATGTTCATGGTCATGGTAGGTTAAATGAAAATTCATTTCTCTTTATAAGCAGATTTGATATGGTAAATCATAAATTTGCTTGACAGACATGGACTCAGAACAAGGAAAATTACTTTAATGAATGGACTGTTTCATGGCATCATGCATCCAGTTCTACATAACAAGCTTCCTTTTTCCTAAAATGTTTAGGCTAATTCCCTTTGTTTACAAGCCTTAAGACATACTTCACTATAACTAACTCTCTTGTACTAACAATAAAACCAGGTTAACTCTTCAGGTCATGATAGGGTTACCAGTATCATCTCTTTGAGATGTGATTTGCCTTTTTTTTTTTCCTATTAAAGAATATTAATAGAGGAATTTATTTAGTCGATATTGTGATTCCGCCTTATAAAATGTTTTAAAGGAATGTGACTCCTAAGGCCATCTCTTTCTTAAGACACTCTCTTCAGGGAACTGCTTTTTTTTTTTTTTTTTAAGGTGCTACTTTTGACAGTACTAGAACACACTTCATTTTAGCCTTTGCATGACCTAAATAAGCATGGTTTTTATTTAATAAATGGACTGCCTTGTATAGGACCTAGAACATAATAAACTAAGCATAATTTTGAACTATTACATATAGTAAAAACCAACATTATTTGGTCAAATACATTAATTAGATTATTGATGGGGTTTAGTTTATAGCTAAAAGAGGAAAAAGACCTAAATAAACTGGTAAAATATTCCTTTGGGAAGATAAGCCTTTAGTTTAACTTAATGCTCTATTTCTAGAAATAATCAGTCAGTGAAAGTGAAAGTGCTAGTCACTCAGTCGTGTCCTACTCTTTGTGACCCCGTGGGCTGTAACCCACCAGGCTCCTCTGTCCATGGAATTCTCCAGGCAAGAATACTGGAGGGGGTTGCCATTTCCTCCTCCAGGGGATCTTCCCGACGCAGGGATTGAACCCAGGTCTCCCACATTGCAGGCAGATTCTTGACCAACTGAACCACCAGGGAAGACAATCAGTCAATAAATGGAGGTAAAACTTTAAATATTCTGATAATTGTGTAAAGGTAGGAAAATTTTCCTAAAGTATGTGAGTTTTTAATTTAATGTGCTTTAAATATTTTCCAGGGGAATTTATTGTTCAAACTGTTACCTGAAGTGGAGTCTTTTCTTTCTGGAAAAATTACTGAGTATGTTTATTTTTTACAATTTGCTGCTGCTGCGTCGCTTTAGTCATGTCCGACTCTGTGCGACCCCATAGACGGCAGCCCACCAGGCTTCCTGTCCCTGGGATTCTCCAGGCAAGAACACTGGAGTGGGTTGCCATTTCCTTCTCCAATGCATGAAAGTAAAAAGTGAAAGTGAAGTCGCTCAGTCATGCCCGACTCTAGCAACCCCATGGATTGCAGCCTACCAGGCTCCTCCGTCCATGGGATTTTCTAGGCAAAAGTCTAGAGTGGGGTGCCATTTCAAATGTACTGCTTTATTTGGTGTAGCTCACAAAATAAATTAATACTTTACAGTCCATATTCCAATGCTTTTATTTTTAGCTTGTTCTTATGTATCCTGGTTCTAAGTATACTATAAATTGATGGATAATTCTGTGTCCATTCTGTCTATATGTTTGATTTTATACACTCTACTTTTTTTAGTCCATGTTACAGAACATTACTCTGCAGTCATCTTTAGCTACATTTTTCTCTGTGGAACTGATTACTGTGGGTGAGAGATTCTCAAAATGTGCTTCCATCAAATGCAAATATGCTTCTTCTTTTTAAAAAGTAACCTTTGGCCCCCACATATATTTCCAGCTATTACCCCATCTCTATATTCACTGTACAGAAAAGCTACTAAAAAGTTTTTACTTCTTGCAGGCTTTCATAAACCTGTTCTAGTATGGTTTTCCTCTCTACAACCCCACTGAGATACTTCTTGCTGAGGCACCAGTTATCTCTACATTGCCTAATCAAACCCTCAGGTCTCAGTCTATGTGTTAGCTTCCAAGATAGTTTCCCAAAGGTGGGTCATGCCCTGTTCAGGAAACAAGTTCCTTACTTGACTTCCGAGTATCACAGTCTTCCTCATTTCTTCCTACTTCACTAGTTACTTCTTGGTCTCATTTGTTTATTCCTTGTCATCCCCCTGACTTCTAAATGAGTTGCCTAAAGATTAGTCCTTTGGTCTTTATTCTGCCTACACTTTGTTATCTTATCTCATGATTTTAAATAATATCTTTGTGTGAATATTGTTTAAATTGATTATATTCAACTTCTTCCTTGAACATCAGACTAGATATTCAGTTCCCACAATAACTTGACTTTCTCTTGACTTTCTTCAGGGGCATCTTCAAATACCAACTGATCAGACACTCCTGTACCTTAAATACCTCCTTGTCCAAGCACTCTTCCGCTAACCCTGTGTTAGTTTTTCCCTATATTTCTTTTCACCTGGCATGTTGTATACATATATATACACACACACACACATGTCAGTAACATGTAAATAAAATATTTACATAAGTAAAATTTATGTAACATAAATATGTAAATGTTGTACTTATATGGGGGCTTCCCTGGTGGCTCAGACATTAAAGAATTTGCCTGCAATGCAAACCCAGGTTAGATCTCTGGGTGGCAAAGATCCCCCTGAGAAGGAAATGGCAAACCATTCCAGTATTCTTGCCTGGAGAATCCCATGGACGGAGGCGCCTACAAGCTACAGTTCATGGAGTTGCAAAGAGTCAGACATGACTGAGCAACTAACATACATACATGGACATAAATATTTATGTGTAAATATGTACACATTATGGTGCTGCTATTAGTTACTCAGTCGTGTCAGATTCTTCGCGATCCCATGGACTGTAGCCACCAGGCTCCCCTATTCATGGGATTTTCCAGGCAAGAATACCGGAGTGTGTTGCCATTCCCTTCTCCAGGAGATCTTCCTGACCCAGGGATCAAACCCTAGTCTTCTGCTTTGCAGGCAGACTCTTTACTGACTGAGCCACTGGGGAAACCCAACATAAATATTTATGTGTAAATATGTATACATATAAGCCAGTGAGGGTGCTCACAATAGCACCTTCTTCAAGGGCAATGCCAAAGAATGCTCAAACTGCCACACAATTGCATTCATCTCACACGCTAGCAAAGTAATGCTCAAAATTCTCCAAGCCAGGCTTCAACAGTATGTGAACCGTGACCTTCCAGGTGTTCAAGCTGGATTTAGAAAAGGCAGAGGAACCAGAGATCAAATTGCCAACATCTGTTGGCTCATCAAAAAAACAAGAGAATTCCAGAAAAACATCTACTTCTGTTTTATTGACTATGCCAAAGCCTTGACTATGTGGATCACAATGAACTATGGAAAATTCTTCAAGAGATAGGAATACCAGACCAGCTGACCTGCTTCCTGAAAAATCTGTATGCAGGTCAAGAAGCAACAGTTAGAACTGAACATGTAACAACAGACCGGTTCCAAATCAGAAAAGGAGTATGTCAAGGCTGTATATTGTCACCCTGCTTATTTAACTTATATGCAGAGTACATCATGAGAAACGTTGGGCTGGATGAAGCACAAGCTAGAATCAAGATTGCCAGGAGAAATATCAATAACCTCAGATATGCATATGACACCACAGATATGCATATGACCAACCTAGACAGCATATTAAAAAACAGAGATGTTACTTTGTAAACAAATGTCCGTCTAGTCAAAGCTTTGGTTTTTCCAGTAGTCATGTATGGATGTGAGAGTTGGACTATAAAGAAAGCTGAGCGCCAAAGAATTGATGCTTTTGAACTGTGCTATTGGAGAAGACTCTTGAGAGTCCCTTGGACTGCAAGGAGATCCAACCAGTCCATGCTAAAGGAAATCAGCCATGAATATTCATTAGAAGGACTGATGCTGAAGCTGAAACTCCAATACTTTGGCCACCTGATGCGAAGAACTGACTGATTTGAAAAGACCCTGACGCTGCAAACATTGAAGGAGGGAGAAGAAGGGGACGACAGAGGATGAGATGGTTGGATGGCATCACTGACTCAATGGACATGAGTTTGAGTAAGCTCTGGGAGTTGGTGATAGACAGAGAAGCCTGGTGTGCTGCAGTCCATGGGGTTGCAAAGAGTCAGACACAACTGAGTGACTTAACTGACTGATTTACACATATTTTAAATTTATATATTTATACATGTAAGTAAGTATTTGTAAATATTTCTACATCGTGTTGCTCAGTTGCCCAGTCATGTCTGACTCTTTGCAACACCATGGACTGCAGCATGCTGTATGTCTACACGTGTATAAATACATGTGTACTACCTATGTCAGTGTAACATAAAGACAGAGAAACATTTACTTTAGAAAGTGTATATATATATATATATAAATGTATATACATTTATATATAAATGTATATACATATTTATACATATGTCTTTTGGTGGTTTTCCCCTACTAGAATTTATTAGAATCTAACCTCCATGAAGCTGCTGCTACTGCTGCTGCTGTGAAGTTGCTTCACTTATGTCCAACTCTTTGCGACCCCATGGACTGCAGCCTACCAGGCTCCTCCGTCCATGGGATTTTCCAGGCAAGAGTGCTGGAGTGGGTTGCCATTGCCTTCTCCGTCCATGAAGCTAGGTGCCTAGAAGTCCCTGGACTTTAATAGACACTGAATGACTACTTAACTGCATTCCAGACAACATGCTTGATTCCATGATACTCATCCTTCTTAAGAATTTTAGCAACAGCAGCAAAACAAAACAAAAAAATGCCTAACCACCTATCATAGTAAGGAACTTTTGGTTACCCTCTAGATTTTACATGTTAAAAAGTTGACTTCACTTGGTACAAATCAAGCACCTACAGTGAAGGAGTAAAATGGTTTATATAGTTTATGCCAAAGAAGTCTGGTAAACTCAAATTCTGTTGCATCATTCACCTGGAAATCTTGTGCAGTGCCTTCATTTTTGATGTTTCAGAGGAAGTTAACAAAGTCGATCTTTTTTTCTTTCCTCTGCCCATATCATATTTTGGGATATTTGAAAGAATTTCATGAGGCTGCAAAGGTTGAGCTGTTTCCTAAGATTCAACTTTTCTGTGTCCAACTTTTCTGATCCCCTAGTTACTCACAAGATTATTTTTTCTAATTGATGTTAATATCCTGAATCTGAAACCAACAGGGAAAAATAAGAATAGTGATTCTGTTTTTTTCCAGTAAAGCAGTTTAGTTCCAATTGAACAGGCAGTTTCAACAGATGGCAGCTGAAATATATCTCTGTGTAGTGTGATTTCAGAGTTTAAAGAATTGTATAGGCTATCATTGGAGAAGGAAATGGCAAACCACTCTAGTATTCTTGCCTAGAGAATCCCATGGACAGAGGAGCCTGGTGGGCTGCTGTCCATAGGGTCACACAGAGTCGGACATGACTGAAGCAGCTTAGCACGCGTGCATGCATTGGAGAAGGAAATGGCAACCCACTCCAGTATTCTTGGAGAATCCCAGGGACAGAGGAGCCTGGTGGGCTGCCGTCTATGGGGTTGCACAGAGTCGGACACGACTGAAGCGACTTAGCAGCAGCAGCAGCATAGGCCATCATCTGTCACTGCTCATGCTCTGTGTTGAAGATGTATCAGAGTAATTGCATTTGTGAAAATGTGCAACATTCTTACACATTTTCATTCTTTTATATCTAAGATTTCTTTTTCCTGGACTGGTCTTTCCTTTGATTTGGCTTTACCTTCTCTAGGATGTTTCTTCTGACCTCCTTGTCTCTGTTTAAGCCAATTGGGTCTCTGTGTCTGAAAGACCTTTTATGTATTTTATATTACATAAATTATCACACATTATTAATTTGCTAATCTCATTTCCCCCAAATATTGTTTATTGAAACAATAAAACAAACTCTCTTTCATTTCTGTGTTCACTTTACACATTTTTTGTTGTTTAGTCGCTAAGTCATGTATGAATCTTTTGTGACCCCCATGGACTGTAGCCTGCCAGGCTCCTCTGTCCATGGAATTTTCCATGCAAGAATACTGGAGTGAGTTGCCATTTCCTTCTCCAGGGGATCTTCCTAACCCAGGGATCAAACTTGTGTCTCCTGCATTGGTAGGTAGGTTCTTCCCACTGAGCCACCAGGGAAGCCCACTTATTTTGAATAGTGCCTGCCATAAGTAGGTGTTCAATAACTGAATGAAAAAATTTCAAATCTTCTCTTCCACCAGCTTAGCAGTGAGAACTAACATTTCCCCAGGTTCTAAGCTATTAGTTGAAGTAACAGAAAAGTAAGAAATTTCTCATCAAAATCTTGTTCAATTCAGTTTTTCTAATTAGAATTCCTGTGTTCCTTTGTCTGGGTAAATATACTCAGTAGACAAGTTGAAATCCTGAAAACATTTTGAAGTTTTGGAACTACATGAGCTAAATAAAGCTAGGTATAATAAAATGCTTTCTACCATTTATTCTGTTTTGAACACATTTTTATTTAAGAAGTCACTGTCATTCACTTATCATTTGAAATGCTTTATTTGTCAAAGGTATTTTTAAAAATTACTTCAAGGCTTTTTTATATTTCAAATTAGATATCCTAGTTTAGATTTAAAACTCGTTTTTCCTGAATACATTTTCTCTTTAAGAGTAACATACTTTCATAGAGTGTGTTGAAAATTAGGGAAGTCAAGGGTTCTTGTTCTGTCAGGTGCAGTGTTTAGAGTATTATTTTGATAAAATCCAGTCGCTCTGATATGACTAGAAAATACTTGCTCCCTTGGAGTATAATAGCAGGGGAAAAACTGTGGCATAGGTAAAAATTCACCGTAATTACTTGAATTGGTTTTATACATAATCATCTTAGGTTTTGATAGTGAGGTAGTCGTATGGAGTGTCTTTGGATCCAACATACATGAAAACACCGGATTGCCAGGATTCACACAGGGAGGCAGTTCAGGTTTCATTTCTGTGTCTGAATTTGAAGCTGAAGTACTTTTCTTTTCCTAAAAGATAAATGCATAAAATAATTATCAATTACACAGTTGTGAAAAAAAGAAAACAATTATTTAAATTAAGCCCTAACCTTTTTTATACAACTCAAAAAAATTGACTGAAAAAGATCAAAGACTTGAATGTAAGATCTGATACCATAAAACTCCTAGAAGAAAACACAGGGGAAAAGGTCCTTGGAGGTGGCCTTAGTAATGATTTTTGGATATGGCAACAAAACTACAAACAACCAAAGCAAAAATCAACAAGTGTGGCTACAACAAACTAAAAAGCTTCTGTATAGCCACAAAAACAGCAGAATGAAGAGGCAAACTTGGAATGGGAAAACATATGTGCAAACCATGTATCAGATAAGGGGTTAACTTCTAAAATATCTTAAGAACTCATACAATTCAGTAGCAAAAAACCAAGCAATATAATTAAATAATGGGCAGAGGATCTGAACAGACATTTCCCCCAAAGATACATAGATAACTAACAAGTACATGAAAAGATGTTGAACATTCCCAGTCATCAGAGAAATGCAGACCTAAACCACAATATGATGTCACTCCACACCTGAAGAATGGCTATTATCAAAAAGTTAAGAGAGAATAAGAGTTGAGGATGTGGAGAAAAGGGAACTGTTGGTGGAAATGTAAATTGGTACAGCCACTATGGAAAACAGTGTGGAATTTCCTCAAAAAACTAAAGACAGAACTACCATATGATCCAGCAGTTTCACTTCTTAGATATCCAAAGAAAATGAAATCACATCTTGAAGAGATATCTGCACTCCCATGTTCATTGCAGCATTATTCATAATAGCTAAGACATGGAAACAAGTATCCATCAACAGATGCATGGATGGAGAAACACACATACAGAATGGAGTACTATCAGTCATAATAAAAGAAGAGCCCTGCCATTTGCAGCAATATCGAGGACCTTGAAATCATTATGTTAAGTGAAGTAAATCAGAGAAAGACAAATGCTGTATGATCTCACATATATGTAGAATCTTAAAAAAAAAAAAAGCAGAATGGTAGTTATCAGGGGCTGGGTATGGGGGTAAATGGAGAGATGATTGATGGTCAAAGAATCAACTTTTTTTACAACTTTCAGTTGTAAGAAGAGTAAGTTCTAGGGACCTAACATACAGTATGGTTACTGCCATTAACAATACTGTATTTGAAAGTTTGAGAGTAGATGTTCTCACCACACTCACACACAAAAATTTGTAATTATGTGAGGTGATGGATGTATCAGCTAATCATACTGTGTTAATCATTTCACAATATATATCAAAGCATCAGGTTGTACCCCCTAAACTTACACAAATGTTATATGTCAGTTATATCTTAATAAAGGTAGAAAAACAGAAGAAAACAAAAACTTAGCCCCATCTACTCTCCTTTTGGGAGTCTTTTCTCTTGAGGACATTGAAGAGTAGCCATTATATTATAATGGCTTCCTGGGACTGCAAGGACATCAAACCAGTCACTCCTAAAGGAGATCAACCATGAATATTCATTGGAAAGACTGATGCTAAAGGTGAAGCTCCAGTACTTTGGCCACCTGATGGGAAGAGCCAGCTCATTGGAAAAGGCCCTGATGCTGGGAAAGATTGAAGGCAAAAGAAGAGGCCAACAGAGGATGAGATGGTTAGATAGCATTACTGACACAATGGAGATGAACTTGAGAAAACTGGGAGATAGTGGAGGACCAGGAAGCCTGGTGTGCTGCAGTCCATGGGGTCACAGAGAGTCAGACACAACTTAGTGACTGAACAATATATATATATATATATATATGTATATATGTATATATACACATACATATATATGTATGGGCTTCCCTGGTGGCTCAGATGGTAAAGAATCCATCTGCAATGCAGGAGATCTGGGTTCAATCCCTGGGTTGGGAAGATCCCCTGGAGGAGGGCATAGCAACACACATCAGTATTCCTGTCTGGAGAATTTCCATGGACCGAGGAACCTGGCAGGTTACATTCCATGGGGTCACAAAGAGTCAGACATGACTGAGTGACTAAGCACATATATATGTATATTAAATATATATATATTTCAATTATATATGTCTGTACAGAGCAAACTTTTCAAAAGTATGTACAAGATAAGTTTTAAAAATCCCATACTAGAACTATGAGAACTTATAAAAATGTGTAAATTATAGAATAAGATGCAATAGATCATAGTTCAAAGAGGACGTACAGTTGAATTTTAGAGTGAAAAAATAACAAGATAAACAAACATTCAGCAATCTGAACCTTGTGGATCTTTGCTTTGTGTATTAAGCAAATGATTCCACAACAACTAATTACAATTGTAAATGCTATGAAGAAAAAAAAATTCAAGGTATTTCTGAAGACTCAGGGGGGTTCTAATCTAGTGTGAGGGCCTAGGAAGGCCATTCTGGTGAAGTGTCGTTGAATCTAAGACTGGAAGGCAAGGAAGGAAAAGATAGAAAAGGGCACAGAGAAAATGCATGGCCCAAGTGGAGTGAAAATGGCTTAAGATGAGGAGAGAGGGGCAGGGGCAGAACCTGAAGTGTCTGGTTGACTGTGTGAGAAGTTTGGATCTTTATGGTAAAAGCTATGGAAAGCTATTGAAGAGTTTTAAAGAGAAACATAATTTTTAGGACGATTACTTGGCTGTCAGAGCCTTGAATGGATGTGGAGAGGAGCTTCAGTAATCCATGTGACTGATGATGATGATTTATAGAAAGATGGTGGTACAGAGAGGCTAGGAAATAAATTTGAGACATATTTTGAAAGTAGAATCCATAGGACCTGGTGACTGATGGATGTGGATGGAGAGGAAGAGGAACATATCAAGGAAGACCCCCAGATTTATGGACAAACATTTGGGTAGATGGTCATTTGCTACAATTTGTAACTAACATACATAATAAATTCAATAAATATTCAAAATAATTTAGCTATTTGGGGGAGGAGGGAGCAAGACAGTAAAAAGAATGAATACAAAAGTGATATTTTCTAGCACATGAACATAACATGCTTTATCTTCAGTAAAGTCATGTCCATTAAAATCAACAAGCTTCAATCATGAAGGTGAAAGAATTCACATGGAACAGACTATACGGACCTTATTTATCACTCATTCAACAAATAGTGAGTACCTACTGTGTGCCGGGCATTGTTAGATGCTGGAAAAATTGTGATTAAAAATCTGAAGTTCCACATTTTATTGTATAGGAGATAAGCACATAAGAAACCAGCTCAATAATGTTGGGAAATTGGTTAGTTATTTTTAAAAAAGGTAGGTCTTCGCCTCCAAAATTAGGTGTCACCAGTTCTAGGTTCTGATGTTGCCAGTAATAAAAGCTGCGTGACTTTGATGAAGTTACTTCGCAAGGATTCAAATTCCTTGTCTATAAATATAAAACAGGAGATGGATTAGATAGGTTTGTTTCCTAATCTGAGGATATAGATCAGATCAGTCGCTCAGTCGTGTCTGACTCTTTGCGACCCCATGAATTGCAGCACGCCAGGCCTCCCTGTCCATCACCAACTTCTGGAGTTCACTCAGACTCACGTCCATTGAGTCACTGATGCCATCCAGCCATCTCATCCTCTGTCGTCCCCTTTTCCTCCTGCCCCCAATACCTCCCAGCATCAGAGTCTTTTCCAGTGAGTCAACTCTTCACATGAGGTGGCCAAAGTACTGGAGTTTCAGCTTTAGCATCATTCCTTCCAAAGAAATCCCAGGGCTGATCTCCTTCAGAATGGACTGGTTGGATCTCCTTGCAGTCCAAGGGACTCTGAAGAGTCTTCTCCAACACCACAGTTCAAAAGCATCAATTCTTCAGCACTCAGCCTTCTTTACAGTCCAACTCTCACATCCATACATGACCACAGGAAAAACCATAGCCTTGACTAGACGGACCTTTGTTGGCAAAGTAATGTCCCTGCTTTTGAATATGCTATCTAGGTTGGTCATAACTTTCCTTCCAAGGAGTAAGCGTCTTTTAATTTCATGGCTGCAGTCACCATCTGCAGTGCTTTTGGAGCCCAGAAAAATAAAGTCTGACACTGTTTCCACTGTTTCCCCATCTATTTCCCATGAAGTGATGGGACTAGATGCCATGATCTTTGTTTTCTGAATGTTGAGCTTTAAGCCAACTTTTTCACTCTCCACTTTAACTTTCATCAAGAGGCTTTTTAGTTCCTCTTCACTTTCTGCCATAAGGGTGGTGTCATCTGCATATCTGAGGATATAAGGGCTCTCCAAATGTAGCCATAGGAAAGTGATCTTCAGTTATTTGAAAAACATGAATGAAGAGTGTACATTTACTTGTGATAAGGTCCTTAAAAATGCATTCTGTGGGGTCCATGTCAGCATAAGCAGTTTAAAAAAAACCCCAAATTTGGTAATTTCTGAAATACTTAACATCTAAGTCCTTTCAGATCAGAATTTATATTATTATAATCTAACCTTATAGAGAGGTTGGCAGGGTACAGAGCGTGCGTGCGTGCTAAGTTGCTTCAGTCCTGTCCGGCTCTTTGCAGCCCTGTGGACTGTAGCCCACCAGGCTCCTCTGTCCGTAGGGATTCTTCAGGCAAGAATACTGGAGTGGGTTGCTGTGCCTGCCTCCAGGGGATCTTCCTGACCCAGGGATTGAACCTACCTCTTGTTTGTCTTCTGCATTGGCAGGCTGTCTTTTTACCACTGGTGCCACCTGGAAAGCCCCAGGGTACTGTAATTGTGACTTTTTAAGGTTGAATTAAATAGAAGGTTGCTTATATGCATTACAATTCTTTTTCTTTGAAGACTTTATAGTAGATTATTGTGATTCATGAGGCTCAGACCCTTTAAGAATTCTAAATTCTTAAAACTAGCAAGCATAAAATCTCAGTTTCTCCAACTCTAAAATGGAGGAAAGAATATTGGCCACATTGTTGTGTCAGGATCAAATTTGGGTCAGATTAGCTTGGTTTCTCTTAAAATAACCCAGCTTACTCTGAATTCCTGGGTGATTCCACTTAGTATCTCAGCAAAATTGTTTCCCACCATCAAAAACCTATTTGTTTTGAAATCTTTAGTTCTAGTCTGCAAATGTGAAGTATTTGCTCCACCTTCTTTTTATAGCTTCAAATTTTAGACCTATATATTATTTTATATTCACATTTAATGGATCTAATTTGAGATACTAAAATTCATAATCCACTTGTTCACATTTGAAGAAGTATGATAGTATTAGGGGAGCAGCACAAGGCGAGAACTCTGTGACCTACATTTCAATCCTTTATCATCACTGCACCTTTGTTTTTATATTGTCTGTAAAACTGGTTAAAAAATTTTGCTATAATTCCTGTGGTTGGAAAGTGAAAGAAAATCAGATGTAAATGATACATTACTATATAAATGGAACCAATTTTTATCATTTTTTTTTTTGCAGGTATACCTCAATGCATATGCACCATTTTCCACAATTCAGTTCTGAAATTTACAGGTTAAGAACATTTACACTAGTATGCTCCCATTTACTAACACTTATCATCTTGTAGGAAGCTGGCAAAGCTGGAAATAAAACTCATCAGATCTTGCTATTTATCCTTTTTAACACTGCTTATTAAATTGTTTTAAATATCCAGAGCAGAGACATTGGAGCAGAGTAAGTTGCCAGAATGTTATGGCATTCTGACAACAGGTCACTTTGTCTCAAAATGTCAAGGTTCCCACTTTTCTTAAGTGGGAGGTGCTGCCTTGTGACTTGTGAGAGAAAGTACCAATCCTGATATAATTTATGGACACCAGTCAGGTTGCCCAGGGCAACCTCACTCACAGAGGTTGTGACTTTCAAATTACCCTCTACAACTGGCTCTGAAATTCAGATCAACTTTGACTCCACAATGTAATAGAGAAAACAGAATGTAGTCAAAATAGAAGACAAATGAGCTGAAAAATTTTGTTGGCATTATCTGTACCATACAATCTGTAGAAGTTACTGTCCACCTAAATCTTTTGTACCTCCAGAACAATTCACAAATGTTTATGGACTTTGAAATAAAATAAAAATACCCATTGCTTTTACTTTATATCCTAGGTCCTCACTGCAGCTTTCTTATTTAGGTTTAGCCCTCTTCAAATCTGATATTCTTGAAATGTGGAGTTCAAAACGGATACATTAAAAACAAAACAGCCTAATAGAATAATAAAAAGATTAAATTCTCTACTAGATTACACACTGAGTCAGCGACTGTTAGTGAAGGATAAGAAGGTTAATGAAAATTATAAATGAATCTTTTAAAATCAATTAAGTGCCTTGAATGAAATCTACAAATAAATGGTATTGGCTTTCTTACTAATTTAATACTCAGGCTCTCCTAGAATTAGAGAAGACTAGGCCACTTTGACTTTTGCAAGTCTTTTGTTATAAACACACATTTTTATAAAGATAAATAAGCCATTGAAATAAAAATGCCCATTATAGAAGCTGTAATTATAACATTAAAAGTGCTTTTTCTTCTTTGGTTTTGGTTTCACAGTTGATGTTAATCACAGTAACACCAAAAGCAAAAAATTCCCTAAGGCCTAATTTTTAGGCACCCTTTTGTTTCTCCTCAGGCCCAAGCATCCTACTTGCTCATGTTAAAAAAAAAAAAAAAAAAATTGGCCACAATTAGGGACAGAGAAACCTTAACTTTCTACTGTTTCTATCAACAGTGATATAAATGCATCATATTCTTTCGCCCCCTCATATCCTTTTTTGAACAAGACAATGTAAACATGTGAATTAACAAGGAACATTTTTCTTGTTCAAAACCATCACCCCGTTTTGCAGTGGGGTATGAGTTGCATACCATCCCCAATCATCTTTATACCTTCAGAGGCAATTCCGGCTTAATGCAGTGTATGTTACATCTGTGTAGTCCAGTGATTGCCTACAAAAGTGGGTTTTTTGGAGCGTGGGGTGGGTGGGAATGCGAGGTGCCCAAAATTTATAGTAAAGAGTACCAACAGTCAAAAACATCCAGCCCTCTGCCCATACCCACCCAGTCGCACTCGGTCATTCTCGATGTCTTCTTTATTTTTTCCGCAAACGCAGTGTTTTCCTGCAGCTGATGGCAAAAAGGCCAGGGAGCACCGAGGGGACGCGGCTCTTTTTCTACACCCAATTAAAGCAGCAAAGAGCTGGTGAGCGGTCGGCTGGATCAATACGCATAAACTAATCCGCCTAATCCCAGGAGCGGTCCTCCAGGGTGGAATCCTGCCAAGTGGTTGTAGCAGCCCGTCTCCATAGTAACCGGCCGCGGCGCCTCTCCAGCGCCGGGGCCCGGATGTTGTCAGGATCTCGGCCGCGGGGCCCAGCTTCCAGCAGCTTCCCGGCGGCCCGTTGCGCTCCTCTTCGGGAGTCGTAGTTCTTCACTCGGCCGCCGCCGGGTATGAGGCGCGGACCAGACTACGAGTCCCGGCATGCGCCGCGGCGCCCCGCCGGCCGCCGCTTCCCGGCTGCGGACGCCTGTGAGCAGGTTGTTTTTATGAGAGGCGTCACTGCTCTCGGAGTTGTGACCGCCGCCACCGCGACAGCCAGCGCCGTCGGGCGGAGGTGGCGCTGCCCCTTCAGGTAAGGTCCTGGGCGGGTTTGAACCCAGGGAGGGGAGTCCGCGCCGACTGTCGCGGTTCTTGTGTCAGTCGTCTGGTGGAAGTATTCGTGGGGTCTCAGCTGAGGGGAGTCTTGACCCTTAGGCTCTCGGCGTTTGCTGCCGCCTGGGTGGCCCCTTCAGAACGCGGGGCCGCAGTCCCCGCGGCGCAGCAGATCCCCAGGCGTCCGGTCCGGTGGTCCTGTATCCTCGGTTTCCTGCGTGCAGACGCGAGCGGAGCGCCGGGGTTGTAGGGGAGCCGTTGGTCCGGGGGACGCACCCGCCTTCCTCCACTGGGCTGGCTTAAGGCTCTTCTCGGTCCTGATTGATGAGAATCCATATGGTAAGATGTTGTGTGCGTCACCCCGCCGGGTTTTCAGCCAGCCGGTCTTTTTTGGTGACATTTGAGCCTTGTGATGCCAGGAGCAGAAAGATTAAATAATGCATTTGAGATTTCTGCTTGTGCGCCAGTCTGATAATCATCAAATCTCCCTGCCTTCCCCTCCCCCCCCCCCCCGTCCCCTTCCTAATCGATAAGCACCCACCGTAGCGTCAGTCCACACCATGTCTTGTACGCGTTACCTGTTTATTTTGTTCATGAGTCCAACTTTTTGCCATTGGGAGCGCCAATTTTGACGAACTCGGCCAATTAGGCACTTTCTTGAGCGGGTGAAATTGGTGCTGCTTCAGTCTAGCTTTATTAAGAAATAGAATGGAGCCTTCTTGTAGCTAGACTAGGTAATTATTTTAGTACCGCAAATTTTAGGAAATTTGCCTCCAGTAAGGTCACATCTACTGAATAGTACTTGAAACGTCGTTATTAGCGCATCACTTCTTTGTGTCAAGTTTGAATCTTATTAGGCCCCGCATTTCTCAGGGGGCTATTTATCACATCTCGGACACTAGTGTGAATGGTTTACAATTCTTTTCTACACTATGGTCATAAAGGGGAAGGGAAGGGAGAAAGTGAGGGGATTATTTTTAATCCTTTACCCCAACCTAAGGATTGGCTAAGAATTCGAATAAAGTTGCTATGAATATATATAAAAAAAGAATCCATTAAAAATCGCTCTCAAATAATATTTAAGCGTGTGGGAAATATTAGTTTTTAAATGAAAATAGATTAGAAAGTAGTGTAATTCTAATTTTGTTTACTAAACTATAGAACTAGAAGTGGTTATATGTGTTTTAGAAATAAGACTCAGAGTCATAGTTATGAAAGTGATTAGATGATGCAACTACAATTTTTTTTTACATTTTCTAGTATTTTCCAAATTTTCTATAGGCAAAATTTAATTTAAAAAAGGGATACAGATAAAGCAATTCCAGTTATGTAAACTCTTTAAACATTAATTTTAAAAAGAAGTAACGACAAACAACATAGGCAGAGCCCCTGTTACTGCATCCACAAACTATGAATAACAAGTTTAAATGTCAGTTAGTTGTGGAGAAATGACAAGAAATGCTTTGGTTGGACTGGAAAGGAAAACAAAACAAATATGACACATTCTCAGCATTTGTACATCTTATCTTGATCTGTTTTTATTTTGGACAGTAAAATCAAAAGACAAAATTCCTTAGTTTTCTTCAGTTAAGGCAGTGCAGTCTTGATTATTCCTGTAACTCAAGGTGACAAAGCATGGGCATGTTAATCTGAAAAGATCTGGATATAGCAAGATTTTTTCATTTATCATTTGCCAGTGGAAATAAAGAAGTTAAACATTATTATAAAATAGGGGATGTTAAGCTTGTTTTCATTGAATCATTTTAAGCACTGTGTTTGATACGCCTGATATTTTGGATTATGTTTTTGTTTCATTTTCTATTATGATTATGTTGGATATGGATGGTAAGTTGCATGTTTGGGCCACACTTTGTTTTCTGTTCTAAAGACAGGGCTGCATTGTTCTTTGAGAAGAATAGTCTGTGTATTTTTGCAGTTATCAGTCTTGAAAAATTGGGGTTTACCTCAATTCCAAGTGTTCATTTATTCTTAATAAAATATCCATTCTACAGCTTTTTTTTTTCCCCCTTTTTTTGAACTGTAGAAGTCATACTTTGTTTTCTTAGATTCTTTTCTTTGGAGCGTTGTTTCTTTCCCCAAATTTCAGTTTCTTGTCAGTATTTTGTATTGGTTTGTGTGTCTTGTGCCCTGTGTTAGTTCAATACCTTGTTAAAAATTTGAGTTCCTTTACATGGCATAAGAAACATTCATAATTGCTTAACTTGTCTGATTTACTAACTGGTTCTAGATTATAATATTGTATTTTTATGCAGGTTAATATTTAAAAAATTATGTGAGTTTGAACTGAGATCTTAGAAGTAGTAGTTTCTGACATGTAAAGAATATGGACACAGTGTAAGGCCTGTTAAGCCCAGAGTATTTTAAAACAGAAAATGCAGACTCATCTAACAATGTAGAACTAGTAGAGGCTGAATTGTTTTTGTTTTCATGTGTGGTTAAAGTGAGGAAGTTGCCATATTGTAAGTAATAACTTATATTTTCAAGAATCTTCTTTCTGGGAGTTGTGCAATTTTTCTTTTTTGTAATAAATTTTTTTTGTAGTTTTTAAAGGTTACTTTCCATTTATTATTACAAAATACTGACTGTATTCTCCGTGTTGCACAGCACATCCTTGAGTCTGTCTTATACCCACTAGTCTGTACCTCATTCCCTTACCCCGGTATTGCCCCCCTCACTAGTTCTCTATATGGAAGTCTGTTTCTTTTCCTGTTAAATTCACTAGTTTGTTATGTTTTTTATATTCCACATGTAAGTGATATCATACCATATTTGTCTGACAATTCTGCAGTCTTGATTAATTTAAAACAGTTAAAAAATATGAGTTTGTTTCAAAGGTCATGTTTATTGTATCAGATGAACTTGAAAAAAAATCTTAACAGTTCTAAAGTGAAATTTAGCTCTATAATGGGAAGACTGCAACTAACTGATTTGATTTAGAGGATTTTTTTAAAGGGTGTTTAATGTATGGAAACCTGTGTAAGGGCTTTCTGAAGGAAGTATTAGCAAGGAAGTCAGAATCTAATTTTTCTTCAGTATTTGCCCATGAAGCACTTTACTAAAATCTTACTTCTGGTTCATGTTGCCAGCATGATGAAATGTGAAAAAAGAATTGGATTAGGAGTCAGAATGTTTAATGATGTTGACAGTAATTCAGTTTATGAATCTGTAGTTTCCAATTTTATGTTATAAATAATAGCCATTGCCACATTTCATGGCATATTCATGAAAATCAGATCTGGTATAAAAATCATATTACTTTGTGTCAGAGTGATCTACCAATGCAAAGTATTATTGGCTTTCGTAAGTAACATTTACATAAAGCATGTTATACATTTGAAATGTGATGACTTAATGTGATACACACTTTTGGCTGACAAGTTTGATGGAAAAAAGTCAAATGATATCTTCATTTGACTTTTTGGTAGTGCTTTTTGGCTTTTACTAGGTCGAAGGAAACCTGGCCCCTTTCCTGACTGTGACTTTGCACTTTGCTGCATTAAAGGTCCTGAAATTGCAGTGTGATTTTATGGTTGGGCCTTTAATTTTGGTTTTGAATTATTTTAATTGCGCATCTAAAGTATAAGGAAGATCATCAGTGTGACTTAACAGTAGGAAGCGAATGCTGTTTTTAATGTTCTAAAATGGTACTGTAAGTTGATTTCATGAGTAGTAAGCCTACATTGAATGTCAAATCCCAGGTCCTCCCAGAGATGCATGACGTGTGTGTAAGCATTTATCTTTGAGGGAGAGGAATAGTTTAGAGCTTGGACACCTCCTTCTGGGGACATCAACCCTGTCTGTATGTGACCGTTGAGATTAACATCAAGTTTGGTTGACATACAGAGCATTCAAGTCTTTTAGAAACTTATAAATCAATTCTGAGGACTTTATGAGAACAAATATAAGTGAAAGTAACAGTGGGGGTATACTTAATTGTCTATTATATACTTAAAAAAAATGGAAAACAATAAAAATATATAAAATCTCTTTGGGGACTTTTCTGGTGGCCCAGTGGTTAAGATTCCTTACTTCCACTGAATGGGGCATGGGTTCCAGCCCTGGTCGGGAACTAAGATCCTACTTGCTGCTAGCATGGCGCCAAAAAATAATCCCTTTGTTTTCAATCTTCCTGGCTTTTTTTTCCCCAACAGAAAAGTAGAAGAGAATTGTAAAAAAAAAAATTATGACAAATTATCTTTTTTGTGGAAAGTATGTTAAAAAATAATAGATATATGATTAATACATACATTTTAACAAGTAAAAACTTTTTTTTAATTGAGAGTAGAAGAAAACATCAAGCTATATAGTTCTACTTATTTATCTCTGAAAAGGGAAAAGGAGTCACCAGGGACTTAACAGTGTCCAAGTGAGGGCAGTATGGAGCTAGTCAAGCTTTTAGATTTACTCTTGGTTCTTTTAGCCTTTTTCAAAATTAAGATGTAACAATTCTGGAAAGTTAGGATTCTTCTCAGAGTCAGAAAACCTGGTGGAAAGGATATTTCCATATTAATCAGTATCGTAATTTCCTTCCAGCATTTTGAATCCATGTTGTTTACTACTTTATTTCAAACTTTTTATCAAAGGTGTAGCTTCTTTATCAAAGGTGGAGGCAAAAGGGGATACTTCTGTCTTCAAATATAGTAGTAGTTGCTTTTGTTTCCCCATTTGAAGGATATTACATCATAAAAGGAAACTTGTGAAGAAATTGTATATTGGCTCACTTCTTGCAGAATTTGTTTTGTAAATCAAAAAGTTAACCTGTATTATAACAGTATTGCTGCCTATTTCTGGGGTGGATAAAGTGAAATTCTTAATACTATTCCTATTGGAGACTTATCTCCAGATGCCTGTCTTTAGCAACAGATTTCAGTGTTTAAATGAAATTCACTCCATTAAAACTAGGAAAGCCTGTTTGCTATGGAGTGGTTATCTTTGCATCCACTTAAAAGATGAATGTAAACAAGAGGAAGGACAGCCATTGGATCCACATCTTGATCCCATAGTTACTACACTGTGGACTCTTCAAAGCTCTGGGTTATGTTCTTTTTTCTCTAATATTAGTTTTCCACAATAAACTTCTGATACCTCAGATATAAGTATTTTAATATGATTCCCTTAAGTCCTTTAACTTGTCCTGAAAAGACTGGTCCTCCAGAAGATGATTAGATTTTGTTTCAGTTAATCATTTACTTAGTATTGGGCTGGTTTTTTCATTTTAAAAGATGTCCCTTTTCCTGCTGGTTATGAAGGTAATAAATAGCTTATTGAAATTTAGCAGACATATTGCATGTAATTTTTTTTTTTTTAGATTTGAAATACACTCTTTAAAATTTTAACTCATTTAAAGCATATAAATTAGTATCAGTAGGGTTTATTTTTCTTTAGCATATTAACCTGTTTAATCTTTGTTCATCATTTAGGTGTTAAAGTAATTTGGCTTCTCTTTGTGTATCTTTGCTAGTAATGTTGAACATTTTTCCTTATAAGCTATTTTAGTGTCTTCTATACATTGCTTCTATACATTGCTTCGGAGAAGGCAATGGCACCCCACTCCAGTACTCTTGCCTGGAAAATCTATGGGGTCGCAGAGAGTCGGACACGACTGAAGTGACTTAGCATAGCATACATTGCTTACTCTTGTTCCTTGTTAAATTTTCTGTTCAGTTTTAAACCTTTTTTCTTACTGACTTATTGGTGTATTTTAAATGTTTTAAAAACTCTGTTATATATATGTTACAAATATGCTTAGTATTCATTCTTACTTATATGACTTTTAAAATAAGTTTATGATTTTTGTACAACGGAAAACTTCTCCTATATAGTTTCTAGGTTTTGTGTAAAGCCTAGAAAAAGATTATCTTTAAGATTTTAAAACTTTTCGGTTTCGAGTCTTTTTTTTTTTTTCCCTGTGTTTTTATCTTATATGTTTAAATCTCTGGGCTGTATTTTTGCCAGGCGGTCTTAAGGTTTTATGAAGCCTTACATTAATAATGCTGAACTTACACACGGCAAACTGGAGAAATGACATCAATCTGAAAGCCTTTTGCAACATCACATTTATGAAGTCTAATTGAGATTATATTTCTGAGTGATGCAATTTGGCAAAAAAAAAAAAAAAAACAAACCTGATTTCCCCCCCTTCGGGAGTCAGGAGAGGGAGAACAGTGAAATTTACTTTCTTTTTAAATTCAGAGGCATTTTATGTGAAAATGACTCCTATCTTTTGCATCTCTTTCATCCTCTACCTTTCACAAAAACCATAGAAAGCTTTTGTGCTGTTGTGAGTATCCAAAATGGCAGCCGGTGCTTGAGTTCATATGCAGGATTGCCTGTGAGATCTTTCTTCTCTTGCTGCTGCTTGGAAGCAGCTTTAGTTTGGCCTGTACATGGTGAAAATATGCTGCAGGATTTATCTGCTATAACAGTTAAAATGCCATACAAAAACTCAGTCTATTTCAAATAGAGAGTTTACTTGACCATTCTAGCCAGTAAGCTTTGGAATTAGCTTTGCTAGGGTGACAGCACAAAGGCCAGGCACTCCTAGGTTAGGCTTATTTATTGTCGGAGTCTGGGGGCTGAAATAAGGTTGACGTTGTAGATGGGAAAAAATATAAACTTCACCTTCACTTAAGATGAGACTATTTGGAAAAAAAGAAGCAACAGAGTGAAAGGTTCTCTCCCCTTTCCAATGAACAGAATTGAAGACTCCTTAATTCCCCAAAGAGATACAGTTCTTACCATTTACCTCCAGAGGTATTTGTCACAATACTTTTTAAAATGTGAATTTGTGCCAAATTACCATAAAGCATAGTGACAGTAACAGTTTTAGATGCTTTCTTAGACTGAAAATCTTGGGAATTTTTAAGCTTTTCTGTTTCAACCCCTTAATTGTGGTGCTCAGTGATTTTAGTGACGCTACCACACTTTTGAAAATAGAAATAAAAAAGTTCATAATTGTGCTACATTTAACAGAGGCAAGCTTAAGGGTGGAGCTGGACTTGAAATTAGACCTGTAGTTACATTCCTATTTCTGATCCTTTAATTCCTGATCTGAGTAAACATGCTTGTATGTCTTTTTCTGTAGATAAAATAGAGTATTTAAGTGATTAAAGATGAGAGATTATTATGTTTGTATTGTATGACTTCTGACTAATAGAGAGCAGTTAAATTTTTTGAGCTATTATAAAGACATTAAAAATAAAATTAGAACTTCTTGTCAGAGCTTTGAACTTAATACTAATTAGTAAAGTAACCGGAGAAGGCAATGGCAACCCACTCCAGTACTCTTGCTTGGAAAATCCCATGGATGGAGGAGCCTGGTAGGCTGCAGTCCATGGGGTCGCTAAGAGTCAGACACAACTGAGCGACTTGACTTTCACTTTTCACTTTCATGCATTGGAGAAGGAAATGGCAACCCACTCCAGTGTTCTTGCCTGGAGAATCCCAGGGATGGGGGAGCCTGGTGGGCTGCCGTCTGTGGGGTCGCACAGAGTCGGACACGACTGAAGTGACTTAGCATAGCATAGCATAGCATAGCATAGTAAAGTAACTAATGGATAAAAGTAATTGAAGCTGACATTAGGCAAGTTATGCTCAGAAGTATAGAAGTTATGCTAATAAATAAATGCTGTACATTCAGGGAAAGGAGAGATCAGTGTGTCAGAAACATGAAGGAAAACTTCATGGAGGAGGACTAAGCCTTAAAGATAGAAGAAAGGAAGAAGGAAGGCATTCAGGAAGTATGACTTGAGTAGGTGGAGACGTGGAGGATTGCTACAGTTCCTCCTCTACTTGTAGCAAGTAGATCCTTTGATAAGATGAGATAGTTCTTGGGGGGAGATCTCATCAACTGCAGTAATGGCTAGAGCCAGATAGTGGAACATTTGGATGTCACCCTAAGGAGTTTGAATTTATAGTACAGAAGTCTTATTCTCAAGGTCATGGAGAGAGTTTCTGCAAGGGAAGTTACAAAAAAAATCTTAGCACTTGGGATAAGTATTATATGTAACCCGCAGTCAATTTCAACATTGCCTATATTTAAGTGTTTTAGGGTGGTTGTGTGTGTTTAGGGAAGGAGCAAGGAAACAGTTGAAAAATGGCACTGTAGAAAGTGATGAGAATACCATAGTCATTTAAACAGCATTGTTTTGGTGCTGAAATATAGATCATGAGAACAGACCTGTAACTGACTCATAAATGTATGGGACTGCATGTGACAAAGAATGGCATTTTAAATCATAGAATTACGGACTATTTAATAGTTGAGATTATTTCTAAACTCACACTAAAAGGGAAAAAATCCATATTCATAGTTTAAATAGCTAAATGTAGACGCTCAGTTCAGTTCAGTTCAGTTGCTCAGTTGTGTCCGACTCTGCAACCCCATGAATCTCAGCACGACAGGCCTCCTTGTCCATCACCAACTTCTGGAGTTCACTCAGAATCATGTCCATCGAGTCGGTGATGCCATCCAGCCATTTCATCCTCTGTCGTCCCTTTTCCTCCTGACCCCAATCCCTCCCAGCATCAGAGTCTTTTCCAATGAGTCAGCTCTTCGCATGAGGTGGCCAAAGTACTGTAGTTTCAGCTTTAGCATCATTCCTTCCAAAGAACACCCAGGGCTGATCTCCTTTAGAATGGACTGGTTGGATCTCCTTGCAGTCCAAGGGACTCTCAAGTCTTCTACAACACCACAGTTCAAAAGCATCAGTTCTTCGGCACTCAGCTTTCTTCACAGTCCAACTCTCACATCCTTACATGACCACTGGAAAAACCTTAGCCTTGACTAGACGGACCTTTGTTGGCAAAGTAATGTCCCTGCTTTTGAATATGCTATCTAGGTTGGTCATAACTTTCCTTCCAAGGAGTAAGCATCTTTTACTTTCATGGCTGCAGTCACCATCTGCAGTGCTTTTGGAGCCCAGAAAAATAAAGTCTGACACTGTTTCCACTGTTTCCCCATCTATTTCCCATGAAGTGGTGGGACCGGATTCCATGATCTTCGTTTTCTGAATGTTGAGCTTTAAGTCAACTTTTTCACTCTCCACTTTCACTTTCATCAAGAGGCTTTTTAGTTCCTCTTCACTTTCTGCCATAAGGGTGGTGTCGTCTGCATATCTGAGGTTATTGATATTTCTCCCGGCAGTCTTGATTCCAGCTTGTGCTTCTTCCAGCCCAGCGTTTCTCATGATGTATTCTGCATATAAGTTAAATAAGCAGGGTGACAATATACAGCCTTGACGTACTCCTTTCCCTATTTGGAACCAGTCTGTTGTTCCATGTCCACTTCTAACTGTTGCTTCCTGACCTGCATACAGATTTCTCAAGAGGCAGGTCAGGTGGTCTGGTATTCCCATCTCTTTCAGAATTTTCCACAGTTGATTGTGATCCACACAGTCAAAGGCTTTGGCATAGTCAGTAAAGCAGAAATAGATGTTTTTCTGGAACTCGCTTTTTCCATGATCCGGTGGATGTTGGTAATTTGATCTTTGGTTCCTCTGCCTTTTCTAAAACCAGCTTGAACATATGGAAGTTCACAGTTCATGTATTGCTGAAGCCTGGCTTGGAGAATTTTGAGCATTACTTTACTAGCGTGTGAGATGAGTGCAATTGTGCGGTAGTTTGAGCATTCTTTGGCATTGCCTTTCTTTGGGATTGGAATGAAAACTGATCTTTTCCAGTCCTGTGGCCACTGCTGAGTTTTCCAAATTTGCTCACATATTTAGTGTAGCACTTTCACAGCATCATCTTTGAGGATTTGAAATGGCTCAAGTGGAGTTCCATCACCTCCACTAGCTTTGTTCGTAGTGATGCTTTCTAAGGCCCACTTGACTTCACATTCCAGGATGTCTGGCTCTAGGTGAGTGATCCCACCATTGTGATTATCTTGGTCATGAAGATCTTTTTTGTACAGTTCTTCTGTGTATTCTTGCCACCTCTTCTTAATATCATCTGCTTCTGTTAGGTCCATACCATTTCTGTCCTTTATTATGCCCATCTTTGCATGAAATGTTCCCTTGGTATCTCTAATTTTCTTGAAGAGATCTCTAGTCTTTCCCATTCTGTTGTTTTCCTCTATTTCTTTGCATTGATCGCTGAGAAGGCTTTCTTATCTCTTCTTGCTATTCTTTGGAACTCTGCATTCAGATGCTTATATCTTTCCTTTTGTCCTTTGCTTTTCGCTTCTCTTCTTTTCACAGCTATTTGTAAGGCCTCCCCAGACAGCCATTTTGCTTTTTTGCATTTCTTTTCCATGGGGATGGTCTTCATCCCTGCCTCCTGTACAATGTCACGAACCTCCGTCCATAGTTCATCAGGCACTCTATCTATGAGAACTAGTCCCTTAAATCTATTTGTTACTTCCACTGTATAATCATAAGGGATTTGATTTAGGTCATACCCGAATGGTCTAGTGGTTTTCCCTACTTTCTTCAATTTACGTCTGAATTTGGCAATAAGGAGTTCAGGATCTGAGCCACAGTCAGCTCCCGGTCTTGTTTTTGCTAACTGTATAGATCTTCTCCATCTTTGGCTGCAAAGAATATAATCAATCTGATTTCGGTATTGACCATCTGGTGATGTCATGTGTAGAGTCTTCTCCTGTGTTATTGGAAGAGGGTGTTTTCTATGAGCAGTGCGTTCTCTTGGCAAAACTCTATTAGCCTTTGCCCTGCTTCATTCCGTATTCCAAGGCCAAATTTGCCTGTTACTCCAGGTGTTTCTTGACTTCCTACTTTTGCATTCCAGTCCCCTATAATGAAAAGGACATCTTTTTTGGGTGTTAGTTCTAAAAGGTCTTGTAGGTCTTCACAGAACCGTTTAACTTCAGCTTCTTCAGCGTTACTGGTTGGGGCATAGACTTGGATTACTGTGATATTGAATGGTTTGCCTTGGAAACAAACAGAGATCATTCTGTCATTTTTGAGATTGCATTCACGTACTGCATTTCGGACTCTCTTGTTGACCATGATGGCCACTCCATTTCTTCTGAGGGATTCCTGCCCGCAGTAGTAGATATAATGGTCATCTGAGTTAAATTCGCCCATTCCAGTTCATTTTAGTTTGCTAATTCCTAGGATGTCAACATTCACTCTTGCCATCTCCTGTTTGACCACTTCTAATTTGCCTTGATTCATGGACCTAACATTCCAGGTTCCTATGCAATATTGCTCTTTACAGCATTGGACCTTGCTTCTATCACCAGTCACATCCACAACTGGGTATTGTTTTTGCTTTGGCTCCATCCCTTCATTCTTTCTGGAGTTATTTCTCCACTAAACAGATGCTAAAATCTGATAAAATATTAGAAATACAGGAAATAATTTACAATTTTGAGAGTGAGAAAGACTTTCTAAACCAAGGTGTAAAATATAAGTTATAAACAGAGACCCTATTCTCCATTCTCAACATTTTACTACCTAAAATTTAAAAACGTATTTGTGATAGAAGCTATTACTTATTTATTTATTTTTGGCTGTGCTGGGTCTTGGTTTTTGCGTGGACTTTTGTCTAGTTGCTGCAAGCAGAGGCTACACTATAGTTGGGGTGTGTGGGCTTCTCCTTGTAGTGGCTTCTCTTGTTGCTGAGCATGGGCTCGTGGGCTTCAGTAGTTGTGGCTCCCAGGCTCTAGAGGCGGTGGTGCATGGGCTGAGTTGCTCCTCAGCATGTGGGATCTTCCTGAGCCAGGGATCAAATCTGTGTCCCCTGCATTAGCAGGCAGATTCTTCACCACTGTGCCACCAAGAAAGCCCTGAAGATACTTTTTTTAATTGAAGCATTCTAAGAAAAAAAGTAGCAAATGAACTAATTAATGACCCAGTTTTATTTTTTTGCTCATGACATGATCAGAAGTTAAAGATGGTTGTTACCTTTTGGTGAGGTTGTGGAGAAATAGGTACCTTTGTATGTTGGTGAAAGACCTTCTCTAACAGCCTTATTTAAAGTTCTGATCCCTCCCTACCCCCTACTCTCTGCATTGTTTACCCCCATTTACTTTTTCTCCACAGTACTTTCCACCAGCTGACTTACTGTATCTGTCTTGTTTATTTCTGTATCTTGTTTATTTCTGTAGGGTTGTTATTGGACAAAAAGAATGTTTAAAAGGTTTTTATTAGTTGGGATCTTGGGTCCTCTTTCCTTTATCCAACAAGGTCTGGTTTCAAGCAGGCATTTTCATATCCTTTTGGGAAGGTGAAAGTTCCAGAACCTTTGAAAAGCAGGATAGAAATAGGTTCCTGAAAGCTGTCTAGATTAAGTGTCTCATCTTTGATCACATTTACAGTGCAGCAGCATTTTTGGGACCTTTGCTCACAGCCCATTGGTTGGTTTACATTGGAATTGTAGACGTGTGGGAGAATAATGCCCCCATTCTTCTCCATAGTATCTAATTCTAGAAGATACAGAAATGGAAATGGTACCTTGTTCATAGTAAAATGTAGCTACTCAAGAATGATGAGGGGCACCATCATATCAGGTAATATTCACTCCAGTTGTACTTTATTAGGTGAAATTAATATTGTTGCTGTTATTAGTTTTGACAGCTGCCACCTCAAGTTGTTTTAAAATTATGTGTTTAGTCTATATCTCTCCTTGGATTCAGTCCCCAGCTGCATACTTGATGTTTCAACTTGGATATGATAATAGTTGTCTCAAATTAGTATGTTCCCAACCAATTTACCAATTTTTTTTTCATCACTTGCTGCTTTTAAAGTCTTTCTGTCTCAATGGCCATTTTTTTCTTGTATTTACTTAGGACAGGAGTCATCCTCATACCTTATATTCAGTACATCAGGAAGCCCAGTTGGCTAATCCTTCAAAACACGTGTATAATTTGTCCACTTCTCACTGTCTTTGCTACCAGTCTGGTCCAAACCAGCATCATCTCACCTGGATTACTGTTGTTGCTTTGCAGATGGTCTTCCTGCTTCTGCCTTTGCTCCCTCCCAGTGCTGTCCTCATAGAGCAGCCAGGGTGATCTTCCTATTCCTCTCCTCAAAATTCTCCTGTGACTTTTAATTTCACTCAGGTTTAAGTGAAAAGTCTTAGGATTTGTAAGGTCATGCATCATTCATCTCCCACTCCTTACCTCTCTGTCCTCATCTCTTGCCACTTTCCTGCTTGGCCACTCCTCTCGAATCGCACAGGCCTCCTTGCTGTTTCTTAGAGATATGGGCTTGGTTCCAACCTTGTACCTACTGTTCATTTTGTCTGAAACACTCTTCCCCCAGTTAACTGCACAGCGATTCACTCACTCATTGAAATCTTGGCGCAAATATATCTTCTCAAGGAAGCTTTCCTGATTATCCTTTCTGAAATTAAGCCTCTCCATCCGAGCATTTCTGTTTTCTTTTCCCATGCTTTCTCTGTAGTAGGAGATACACCATCAAACACACTGCGTATCCTGTCAGTTTATGTTGTTTATTGGATGACTCCGGTGTGAAAGATGAAATGCATAGGAAAATTGAGATGAGTTTAATTCAGACTGTTGCAGTAGCCAGAAAGTTCATTAATGAGGAGTATCTCATAAAACCAGGGAATTTTATGGAGGCAAGTGAAGTAAGGGGCTCAGGATGGATGGAAGTCTAACCTGGGGTTTTTTGAGGGCAGGTTGGTCCTTTGCAAGTTAGCTGTTTGTCAGAACACAAAACAGGATGGGAACATTTCTCAACCTTCCTTGCTTTCCTGGAGCACAGGCTCAGATAGTTTTACTGATAGAATTTAAGCTCCAGGAAGGCAAGACTCTTATTTGCTTTATACATTAATATATTTTCAGTATCTCGTGTGTGCTAAGAACTGAATAAATATTGAATGAGCAGATGAATAAAGGAATGAATTTAAAATGGTACCAACTATAGGCCCGTCTGCTGGAGAGTGTGATTATACTAGTGTAGTATAATCCTTCTACCTTAAGAAGCTTCATAAAGGAGATGTGAGAATTCGTGTAATAAATGTACATCCTAATATGCCTAGTATGTGCTATATTCTATATTGAAACCACATATTTGTAATGCTTAGTGCCAAATTCTCTTCCATAGAGTTCTACAAATCTTTCATGCTGTGAAGAAATGTTCCATAGGATTTCTTATGAAGTGAAAGTCACTTTCAGTAATTTGTTCTGGAGGATCTTATTATAAAGGAGTTTGGAGACTTTTGCCTTGAAGGCAGTGGAGACCCAATTTTAAGTGATTGACTGATTAAGTGATCAGATTTATGTTGTAGGATAAACATAGTAGGGGCAGCCTTGGGAAGGAGTAACCACAGAGGAATTTGAAACTGTAAGCAGAGATCTGTTAGAGAATTGTCACTGTAATTGAAATGAGAAATGATAAAGTTGGATTAGGAAGTGCATAAGGATTTAGACTTGGGTCAAGGCAAAGTTTTAGTTGTTTCAAATGTGCTGTGCTTAGAAGCTCAGTTGTGTCCGACTCTGCGACCCCGTGGACTGTAGCCCGCCAGGTTCCTCTGTCCATGGGGATTCTCCAGGCAAGAATACTGGAGTGGGTTGCCATGCCCTCCTTCAGGGGATCTTCCCAACCCAGGAATCGAACTCAGGTCTCCCTCATTGCAGGTGGCTTCTTTACCATCTGACCCACTTGGGAAGCCCATTTCAAGTGTAGTTATCCTTAAATCTAGGATTTTTGACATGATGTTTGGTGGGTTTTGCTTATAACCATATTATTTTTGGTTAATGCTCTTCTCTGAGATAGAAACAGGAAGAGCAGCAGGAAGATGATCTTAGTCTTGTAGATGCTGAGAAACCTACAAACAGTCATCCAGAAAGCACTGGGAAAATCTGTAGCTGGAGATTGGGATAAGAAACTACCCTGAGGAATAAAAGGAAGCCTGAGCCTGGAACTTCCCTGGTGGCTTAGATGGTAAAAGCATCTGCCTACAATGCAGGAGACCTGGGTTTGATCCCTGGATTGGGAAGATTCCCCTGGAGAAGGAAATGGCAACCCACTCCAGTACTCTTACCTGGAAAATCCCATGGATGGAGGAGCCTGGTAGGCTATGGGGTTGCAAAAAGTCAGACACGACTGAGCGACTTCACTTTCACTTGAGTCTGGAAAAGGGCTTCAGGTTTATCATCTTCATAAAGTATATCCTTAGCTTTATAGCTTTAAGTTATTATTAGTAAGCCCCTCGAAGTGGAACAGGGAATGGGGTCAGGAAATGGTTCACAAAGCGATGCCTTAGCTGAGATAGAAGAGTGGGCACCAGAGTTTAGGTAGAAGTTAGGGGGTGAGGAACTGAGATCAGAATATGCAGTGTGCCTGAGTTAAGAGAAAGCTAAGTTTTTTAGGTTACTTGAAAAGGTTAAGGGAAAAAAGAAGAAATGAAGAGTGAATGAAATGCTAGAAACAAAACACTTGATATTTAAGGCCTGTGAGCATTATCTTTAAGACTATGAAAATCTTAACATTTTTAAGGAATGACAAAATACCGTTTTAAGCAGATAACTCTGTAATGAGGAGGTTCAAATGCAATGGCGGTGTCTGTGAAAAAAGATGCACAACTTGAGAGTTGTGAGTGAAATTTTACTTGAGACAAAATGAGGACTGCAACCTGAGAGCACCTCAGATAGCTTTGAGAGACTGCTCCAAAGAGATAGTCGGGGAAGGTTGATATGTAAGGCTTTGGTGAAGGGGAGTTCAGTGCAATCAAGCCCTTACTTTACTATCTAAAGACCTATTCCACCAGATTCCCTGGAGCACAGAGTGCTTCACTCCATCCTGAATGGCCTCAGAGGGTGTTTAATGTTAAACAGCTACGACAGCACAGGGTTCAGTCTCCACAAAGGCAGATGGCAAACTCCGTTGTTGTTCAGTTGCTGGTGGACGCTCTTGGCAAGTGCCAGTTTGTAGTTGATAGAGGCTTTCAGAGTCAGTGTGTCTAGAATGGGGCTTAGACATATACTTTCTAAAATTTTAGTGCATGCAAATTTTTGAAAACATCTGAATTAAGAGGGTTCTTTAATAGGGCTGTGATTTTTGCTTCTCCAGACTCTTGGAGTTATGGCCAGTAGGGAATCTTTTTTTCCTCATTTGGGCTAGATGTCAAGCTTGTTCTTTCTCCAGGGCAATAGAATTGCAATAGAATTTAAATAGAATTAAACAGGGATCTAATTAAAGTGGGCTCCTAGATTTGAGAAATTTAAATATGATAAAAAGTGTCAGTTTAGCAATGTATGTAACTTTCTTTTGAAATCTTGTCTTTATCTTCAGAGCAATTAGAATTATTGATTGGTAAACAAATAACTCTCTGGGGACTATCTGTTAAATGAACTGTTTAAATGGAAATTACCTAGATAAGGGTAAGAGATACATACACATTAAATATCCCTGACAGGAAAGCCAGGTGTGCTGCAGTACATGGGGTTGCAGAGTCCAACATGACTGAGTGACTGAACTGACTGACTGATAAGGTCTGGTGTTCCTGCAGTTTTAGAAGGTTGCCTGTGTGCAAGCCAAGATACGCACTGGGAAATGTTGGGGGGTGAGATGGAACAGCAGTGAGAATATGGGCTACTGTGCTGTGCTTAGTTGTTCAGTCATGTCCCAACTCTTTGCAAGGCCATGGACTGTAGCCTGCCAGGCACCTCTGTCCATAGGGATTCTCTAGGCAAGGATATTGGAGTTGGCTGCCATGCCCTCCTCCAGGGGATCTTCCCAACCCAGGGATCGAACCCAGGTCTCCCATTTTAACAGGCAGATTCTCTACTGTTTGAGCCACCAGGGAAGCCCAAGAATACTGGAGTGGGTAGCCTATCCCTTCTCCAGGGCATCTTCCCAACCCAGGAATCAAACTGGGGTCTCTTGCATTGCAGGTGGATTCTTTACCAGCTGAGCTTCCAGGGAAGCCTATGGGCTACTCAGTTCAGTTCCGTCGCTCAGTCGTGTCTGACTCTTTGCAACCCCATGAACTGTAGCACGCCAGGCTTCCCTGTCCATTACCAACTCCCGGAGCCTACTCAAACTCATGTCCATCGCGTCACTGATGACATCCAACCCTCTCATCCTCTGTCGTCCCCTTCTCCTCCTACCTTCAATCTTTCCCAGCATCAGGGTCTTTTCCAGTGAGTCTGTTCTTCACATCAGGTGGCCAAAGTATTGGAGTTTCAGCTTCAGCATCAGTCCTTCCAGTGAATATTCAGGACTGATTTCCTTTAGGATTGACTGGTTGGATCTTCTTGCAGTCCAAGGGACTCTAAAGAGTCTTCTCCAACACCACAGTTCAAAAGCACTCAGCTTTCTTTATAGTCCAGCTCTCACATCCATACAAGACTACTGGAAAAACCATAGCTATTTGAGGAGGTTCAGAGTGGGGATTTGCAGAGGGAGGAGGGGCTTTCACATGGTGAAGAATGAATGCCTTTTTAGGCTTCAGCCAATTTTCTTAATCTCAAAGCCCTACCTACTTGTTGTTCTGTGTAGAATGGTTTTTCCAAATAGTCAGTTAAACCAAAATATCCTATATGTTCTCCCTTCTGTATTTGGTTATTCAGTTCTTTAAAAATCTTTCAACTTTGTCTTCTCAAATCTGACTCCTCCTCATCTTCTTTACCCTTTCCCCCTTTGTCAATACTGGTTGAATTTAGGTGCTCATCTTTTCCATGGAATATTGCGTTGATTCTTTCTATCCCACAGGTCATTTTTTTTCTGCCTTTGTTTCCATAGTGCTTTCCTCATTATCTCTTGGGAAATTTTTCCATGTCATTTTGTTGTTGTTGCTGTTAATGAGGAACTAGACCTTAATTTTTTTGTGATCTCTCTCAATTTAAAAATTTTTGCTTTTCAGTTAAAAAACATGCCGCCTAGCATGACTAAAGCGACTTAGCAGCAGCAGCAGCATGTCTAAAAACCTTACAACCTCATTTATAAAGCCTGCTTTAACCATTCTTTCTTCCTGCTAAGTTAACTACTCAGTCTTTGTGCAGTCTTATGTTAACTTGTAACTTTTAAGCTGTTATAAAACAATTCACATACAAATAGTAACATCAGAAAGTTGTTTTAAACTTGTGAAAACTGGTTCAATGAGAAATTGGGCTTTATGTAGTCAATCTAATAAGGAATGCTGAAATAAAATTGCTAAAATATAAAATTGGTTAATAGCCTATAGGGATTTAGACTGAACCTTTGGGGGATAGTATTTTCTACTAGACAGAAAACATGTATTTCACTCTAATAGTTTTTTTGTTTGTTTACTTTACAGTTACCTTTAAATTTAGAAACTGCCTAGGCCCTAATTAGTTGTAAATGAAACAATCAGTTTACTTCAGGTAAACTTACTGTAAAACATTCTGTCTAGTGTGATATTAAAATTCACGCAATTATCTTTATGTCTTATTCTAGATTTTGAATAATTTGTCTGAAAACATACTTATTTTGTAGTATTAGTGACCAGCCACCTCTCTGTATCTTCTTTTTAAAATATTAATTTATAAGAGTTTTCAGAATCACTGATGAATGGTTCAAGTCTGTATTTTTTGCCCTGTTCTCATTTGTGCCTTAGTTCTGTATTATCTACAGTAGAGTTCCATTAAAACACTAACCATCAGCTTAGATATAATGGATTCCCAGGATATGTGCGATAACGGAAACATTTATAAGATATGTGTAGAGATAGCACTTTAATGAGCTTAGTTTTGAAATTTAGGAGTTTAGATAGCAAGGGAAGAATAAACCAGGTAAAGTGACCAGTGTGTTCTGATTTAGGACTTGAGTCTGTCTAGTCCTGGCAAGACAAGGAAATCCTCCTGAGCCAAAATAGTTAGATGGTCATATTGTGGAATGAAAGGGCAAGCTGGATCTGAAAGAAAATGTAGGATTCGGTCAGGCAGAGAAACAAAGGTGAGGAAGAACAATCTGACTGTGAGGAAGTCAACTGTTGAGAGAATGATGAATGGGGAACAGTCAGCTAGAGTAAAAGCCTATGTTATTGCCAATTTCCACAACTCTCTGATCCACTTTTGGTCTTTTTCTTCTTGTGTTTTAATCTAACTGAAGCATTACCAACATGATTATTTTCTTAAAAACCATTTGATTATCTTCCTTCCCTGCTTGAAAATATGAACTGCTTCATTTTGCTTGGCCTTTTAACTCTTCCAGTTTCCCTATGTGGTTTCCTCAGCCATGATTTTCACAGTGTACAGTTCATTGAAAACATAGACTTTACTCTAGCTGACTGTCCCCTAGAATGATGAATTCATCATTCTCTCAACAGTTGACTTCCTCACAGTCCGATTTCTCCTCCTCAACTTTGTTTCTCTGCCTGACCAAATCCTACATTTTCTTTCAGATCCAGCTTGCCTCTTCATTCCACAATGCGACCATCTGACTATTTTGGCTCAGGGGAATCTAAGTTTGGTTGTATTTTGTTCATATTGATGTGCAAACTTGTCTTGTCTGGTAAATCTATGGGTGGGTTGTCTCAGTTTCACCTGGGAGGTAGTAAACCAGTCACATACTGTGTTGCCTATAGAATTTTTTAGAGTGTTTTCCACATATCAATATGTTTTTGTATTTGTAGACCCGAAAAATGTCTGAGAACTCCAGTGACAGTGATTCATCTTGTGGTTGGACTGTCATCAATCATGAGGTATGTATTTAATATTTTTTGTACGTCAGCTTGTAGTATTATAGTGTTAATAATGATGTAAACTGGTTCTTTGAAGGCCATTAGTTTTTTACGTTTAAGCATAAGATTCCACTGATCTGTAGCTTGGACATTTTCCCTCCTACATTACACTCACTGCTGAAAACTCTTCATGAGGCAGCATCTTAATGTACATTGGTTTCCCCAACTTTGAGACAGTAGGCAGATACTTATTGAGGGCCTATTGGTCATTCAGGCCTTGTGCTTATGTTCTCATATAATTTTAAGCAACCCTCTGTGGCATAGATTTTCATTCTCATTTCATAGTTGAGAAAACCAAAGCTTAGAGAGATTTAGTACCTTGGCCAAGATTATACAGCTAGAAAACATCAGCGAGTGCATTTAAACAGGCCAGAAAGGAGCATGAACACGTGTTCCACCTGTGTTGTGTTATGTTACATTGCAGAACTTGACAGGAAAAAAAGACTATGACTAGAACTCTGTCACAAAATGAATTTTATTACAGAAGTATGATGTTATATGACAGTATATAGTAAATATTAATTTATTCTCTCACACTGGTAATATATATTAATTACAGAAAAAATAATAAAATAGTGATAAATAGAAGCAAAAGGATAAAAATTATTTATACCTATATAATGTGTTAATGGATTTATCTATAGTTTTCATGTTTTTTTTCCAGCCTCTTAGGCTTCACTTATTTTCCTGCATCAATAAAAATTTTGAATGGTATTTTTTTACGATTGCCCTGATAATTTAATGTTTAGACAATTGGTTAGTCATGTCTTTTAGACAACAACATTAACCAGACTTTCTGCAAGAAAGTTTTAACATTCCTTAGCAGCTGTACTAGTTAAAATTGAGTGGTTTCTTTTGTTTCTTCTTTTATTTTTTTTTAATAAATGACTTTTCTATTTTTAATGTGTTTCTCCAAAGCTTAGATCAACTCTCATAGCAACAATTACTCCTTCAAGGATAATTAACAGTGTAGGAGCAAGGCAGTTGTGGGAATCTTCAGTGTGACGTAAGAGAGCAAACCTCTCTGGCGTGTAGCCAAGTGTGCCATTTGGGTGTTCTGTAGTAGAGATACCTTGTCACAGAGTTGATTGTATTTGTACCTTTATCCCTCTTCCCTCCATATCTTGTTATCAGGTTCTGCTCTTTCTTGCTAATGTCTCTTCCGTGTATTTCCTTTATTTTTTTTTTACTGTTGCTTCCTTTCTGGCCGAGGCCAGGACTGGTCTTCCCAGTGGCTCAAAATTCAACCCAAACCTTGTGTCGGTTACTACTGTTCTTCTGCCACTTTAGCAAGCCCAAAGTCTTACATTCAGAATTCTCTTTAGGATTCAACTCAAACTCACTCCTTTAATGAAGTCTCTTAGTTATGTTGAGTTACATGTCTCAGGAGAACTCAGACCTTTTGATTTCATGATCAGTAAACTATAGGGTTGAGAGAGGGATCTGGAGAGAGACTGAGTCATTTTTGGATAACTTATTTTGCTAATTAAGATGAGAAAAAAAATCTGTTAAGATCCACTTTTATTAAAGAAAAGACAATCTGACATCAAAGTAAAAACCTTGGAAGAATAAAGAAGAGTCTACTTTTACAGAGAACGTTTACTCTATTAGTGTAATGGTGGTGGTGGTTTAGTCGCTAAGTCGTGTCTGACTCTCGCGACCCTATGGACTATAGCCTGCCATATTAATCTAATAGATTAATTTTAATGCTTGCCCTTAAAAATTTTTAGTCAGATGTTGTAATAAGTAGTTATTAATATTTACTTGTGACTGTTTCTCTGAATAGGCTTTAAATGTGAATTTTAGATTTCAGTTTTTTATACTCTGTGACACCTAGCAAAATGCCTTGGCTAGAATAGTTCCATAAATGTTGAGTAGAAGCAAATTAATAGAAATAGCTAAATGTAGAAATCCTCTGGGATTCAGATTGACTCTTGGGTTTTTAGTGCAGTTAGAGTGTTTGACTTCTGGACTGACTCCTTTCAGAGTCTAAATCTGTGGCTCCTTTCTGCTGTTTCTCTGCTGTAGGTTTTATGGACTAAATTGAACAAAAGCAATAGATACTGTTCCCTTTGGATTATAGCAGCATCTGGGACTTTTAATAATGGAAGCATTTACAGGTAGTCAAATCTAGCTTTGGGTAGCTGATAGACAATTAACTGATGATCGCTTTTTCTCTAGGGGTCTGATATCGAGATGGTGAATTCTGAACATGGTGCAGCTAGTGACAGCTGTGAGCCCGCTCCAGAATGTGCATCTTTATCACAAGAGGAGCTGCAAGAATTGCAGGTAGAGCAGGGAGGTAAGTGTAAAGAAGTCTGATTTTTTTGTTTTTCTTGATAGGATATGTGAGCAACATGAATCTTGCCTTCTTTCTAGGTGGGCAGCCTTTCTGGCTAGGCTAAACCAGCAGATCACTGAAAGACTAGTGTGATGTGGTGGGCAGACCTAAAGAACCCAGTAGCACCAACCTGCCCAGGGGCCTTATTTATAGCTATAGTGGGCTTCAGTATGAATGTTTGATACTGCTAGTGTAATTGGTAACTAAATATTATTAATCTTGATTAAGACTGTTGATATACAGAATTATTTATTCATCAGAAGGGGTTTACTCAACTCTTCTACAGTTACCACACTTCAGAGTACCTTTGGTTATAGGTAGTGAATGGTGTTTAACTACTGTATTGCATTGATGTTAAATATTCTTCTATGGGATTTGATGCCCACATTAATTATATAGAGAATTAAACGCAAATAGTTAATGCATCTTCATGTTTAAATTACTTCTTAAAGTTTTTTTAAAAATTGCATTAAAATGTAAACAGGGCATTTCTCCATCAGGAGAATAAAGTGGATGTGTTAAGGCCAGAAAAATAAAAGATTTATGCCTGTTAATCTTGTTTTGAGCCCATGTGTTGATTGCTGTTCTCATTTGAGCAGTGATTTTCATCTTTCATGGGTCAGATTTTGAGAATCTGAAAGCTATGCATGGTCTCTTCAAAGAAATGCATATCTTTAGATATGTGTTATAAAAATTTTTTTTCATAACTTCCTCAGGGGTCCTTGGACCCAAGACCAACTTTGTTGAGGAGTCTTATCTCCAAATTAGTATTCTTTTGGGGCTGTATTACATGAACAAATGGTGGTTCCTTTTTTTTGTTGTTCTTTTGTTATTTTGGAGGAGTTAGATAATGAAAAATACACATTTATGATAGAAAAGCAAAGGATGACCAAAAATTCAAAGCCATCTATAATTCTTTTGATTCTGAAGATTATACCAACAATGCATGTGCTTTGCTATGCATAAAACCTGGTGCTTATTATGTACTGTTTTCATTTTTAGCTTCTATTAAAATTTTACAGCCTTTTTCATTAAAAATATGACATTATAAACTAATTTGTATATTTTTTTCTTATAAGTTTCTTATAAAATATATCTGTTATGGTGACATTATTTAGTTTTTCTGTATTCGAGTCATTGTTTTTTATAGTCCATTTTTTATTATAAAGAATTTGTAATTTGAAGCCATAGTTTTGATCCTTGTGTTACCAGGCATTGACAGTCATTAGAATAGTGGTACATTTAGGAATTTTGAATAAACTTAAGAATTCAGGAAATGTGCTCTCACGGATCTGAGAATGAGTTTTCCATATTAACAGGTTTTTATAAACACCTTAGCTTAAGTACTTTGGAATTGTAAAGTAGAGATTGTTTATTTAGAGTTTATAGTTTTTGTAAATTTTTAAATGAGTTCAGTTCACTAAAATTATCTCAACAATTTCCAGTAGTTATATTTGAAATGCAGAGATCTTTTTAACAACAATAGAGTGATTGTTATAATTGCATGTAGCTTTTCATTGCATCCACTTTAAAAATGAGAAATAGATTTTATTTACTCATATTATATGCAGACTATAAAAAGTTGATGAAATATAATTAAATTGACCTTTGCTTTATGTCAGAGAGCAGCCAAAATGGCACAGTGTTACTGGGAGGAGCTGCTTACCCTGCTTTGGAGGAAATGAAGTCAGCACTCGAGGTAACCTTGTGTTTTACTCTGGATATTTGATAAACAGTAATTCTTAGAGAATACTAATTAAAGCTGCCATTTCTGTTTGTGCATTTTGTCTATAAATAGCTTTTGTTGAAAAATTTGGGTTTGCAGGTTGGTCAGTTTTAAAGTTAAAGTTAGCGTCCATTTTAATGCCTAATTAAGTGAAGTGAAGCGAAGTCGCTCAGTTGTGTCCGACTCTTTGCGACCCCATGGACTGTAGCCTACCAGGCTCCTCAGTCCGTGGAATTTTCCAGGCAAGAGTACTGGAGTGGGTTGCCATTTCCTTCTCCAGGGGATCTTCCCAACCCAGGGACTGAACCCGGGTCTCCCACGTTGCAGGCAGACGCTGAGCCATCTGAGCCACCAGGGAAGCACATTATTAATTAAGTGAAGCATCTTTTAATTTAGAAAAGTGATTTCTTGGTTATGTGTTAAAGATTTATTCTTTTAACATCTAATATTTTCTTTGGAAATATATTACATTCTTGAATTATATTGAGAAATTAAGGGTTCATATGTAAAATGAAAGTTAATTTTCAAACTTGAAATTTTCAAACTTGAGAACAAACTAAATCTTGTCCTTTGGCATTTTACTTGACTTCCGTGTACCTATGGCTGATTCTTGTTGATGTTCGACAGGAAACCACAGAATTCTGTAAAGCAGTTATCCTTCAATTAAAAAAATAAAGTGGCAAAAAAAAACACACTTTTAAGTGCAGTTGTGTATCAAATATAATACTGTATTGATCAAATGTAATAAAGTAACAATAATTGCTCAAAAAAAACTAAATAGCTGGATGATCTTTACATGTTACAGCTGTTGAAGTGTATTAGAAAATTTAATCAATCTTTTATGGATTTCCTGACCACATAAATAAACCCATATTTATTTATTACAACCCAAATAAACCCATAGTACTGGTGAGAAATTAATCCTCTCCTTTTTGTGGACTTTGGGTTTGAAAGATGGATTTGTTTCTCAACTCCTGCAGGAATGAATGGTGGGCAAGCAGTTTGATTTAATTCTGAGAGAGAGTTGCTGTCAGGTTTGATGGTGTTTTCAGACTGAAAGATGAGTCTACTCTTGAGTACTCCTTTCCTATTGAACAGGACTTATTTTAAACCCAATCATCGTGCTACTTAAGTATACTTAGGAAATGTGAGGGCCATATGTATTTGTTGAATATGTCTCTAAAATTATGATTCTAATTATAAAGGGAGAGGAAGAAAAGTTACCTGATGACAATCTCTATTTTGGAACTGTCAGTGATGATTCTGATATTGTTACACTTGAGCCACCTAAGTTAGAAGACATTGGAAATCAAGAAGAAGCATTAATTGTTAAAGAAGCAGAGAGTCCAGAAGACTTTAACATGGGCTCTTCCTCTAGCAGCCAGTACACGTTTTGTCAGCCAGAAACAGGTAAGAACTACATAGCGAATACACTATGGAGGCTTAGGACTCCTGTGATCACATTGTATGTAATGGCTGGTTTTCTGACCCTAAATATCAAAGTTATGAATATATTTGGGTAAAATGCAAGAAAATTTTTTGTAAAAATCTACCATTTTATCTAGTGTTTTCCTAGACTCAGGGCCTAGAGCACAGTAGTCCAATAAATACTATCTTTTATCATTAAAAGAAGGAAAAAAAATAGCTTTAAGATATTTGTTAATGTCTCAAACACTCCAAAATGCATTGGACAATTTTAAGGTCTTTAGGAGTGGGAGATTGAGCCATTATACCTAAAAAGTAGGAGAATATTAAGATCTTGAGTTACAGTGGTACAAATTTTTTATTACAGAAACAGTGAAAGAAACTTTTTTTGAGCCTTCCAGATCCATTTAATTATCAGTCACTCAACAATCATTTTTTGTGTGCTACCATGTGCCAAACAGGATTTAAGGAACTGGCAAAACAGGAGTGTCCTAAAGCCCCCAAACTAGAATCTTTCACTTTAGACTGAGTTATGAAAATGTAGCTATTATGAGTCACATGCTTAATGCAGTTAATGCCTGTTGTTCAGACAGAATCATTTGGAAGTGAAATGTGAGTTACTGAGCTAATTCCTTCTGTAATTCTTTGGCTCAGTTTTAGGGACATATGTAACATCTTTTGGGGTAATATAAATATTTAAATACAAAGTTATAGAAAATAAGAGAAAGAAATCTATATTTAACCAAAGGTTATTAACCCCCAGTTATAATTTAGGGTGGATTATGGGAGAGACACCTGGGGCATTGCTAGTGTTAATAAGAATTTCCTAATTTGGTGCAAAAACAAGAATGTGTAGTATTTATTTCAGATCATTTTCTTCGATTTTACCAGTCTTTGTTTCATTTGCCAGAATCAGACTGTGGGGATTCTGTTATTCCAGTTTAAGCTAATAAAATTCAAGTAGGGTTAAACTAGATGCTGATTTAATTGGAGAATATTTGTGGGCCAGAGGTGTAGTCAGATTGAAGCCAGGAGCATTGTGGAAGAGTTCAAGTAGACATTTAAGAAATGATGCCACACACTGTTGATTGTTTTTCCATGAACTTCAGTACTTCAAAGCACATTATTCTAATTTTAATCTCCTTTTTGAACTTGGACATCCTAGAATTTTAGATTCACTTAAGCAGAATATTTTTCAGATGTATTTTTATCCATTGTTCTGTTTCCCAGGGAATTATTTCAGTAAAAGAAATGCTAAAAAAATAATTTTAAATAACATTTTGGACTATGTTGAAAATAGTCTATATGCATCAGTTGTTAAGAATTTTTGTTCTCTTCCCTTAGCAGATATTTTTCTTGGTTGGTAAAATTTCCTGCTATCTGTTGCTTAGTTTTGTTTGTTTTTTCCCTTGCCCTGTCTTCTCCATCTCTATAGAGTTTCAGCTTCTTTTTTTTTCTTCTTATAAATTAGATTCTTGTGGCAGTAACCTTTTTGTTGGTGTAAGAACATTTCCCAGTCCCTCCATATGACCCTCTCCTCCCCTAAGGAAGCAGAGTTGGTAGTTGTATAAAAGTTTGTGTTGTATGTGTTTTTTAAAAAGTCATGATTTTTAGATTTTGATGGAGCATGTGTGATCATGTTAAGTGATAATTAAACTAAGTATTTTTCAATTCTCTTTTTCCTTTTTATTCTTTATAATAAAGCTTTATACATCTTTTTTTCCCTGTTTATTCACAAAAGAAAGATGGTGGGAGAAGCTGTGGAAGATTCCTGAATGCATAAGGGGATGGGATGATCAGCTGAAACACCATGTTCCTAGCCAACTCACTTTCCAAGGTGGTGTGACTAAATCTGATCAGCTTTTCTAGAGCTGAGTGTTCCTAGTCACATTTACTATTTACTTAGTGCTTTAAAGATATCTATTGTCATCTGTGATACTCTGAACAGGTGTTCAAAATTGATCTTATGATAAAGCTGGCTAAGCTCTTTGCATGCCTTTGCACTGCTTGCATCTTGCACTGTGGGCCAAATTATGCTTTAAAAGAAGTTTGAAAATCAAAGGATCTCAGCTGTCATATGTATGGGTTAAAAAAGATGGAAGCATTAGATAAGAATGTGAATTTTTTCATTTGGGCCAGCCTGATCAGTTTACTTAGAATGCATAATGTAGGCAATAAGTTAATGTAGAATTGAAAATTTTAAAAATTTAGAAATGGTTTGTTTTTATATTTACCCATCTTAATTATGTCAGAAAGTCTGAATTAAGTACTTCAGCCATGATCATGAATGCCTTTATATTATGTGATGCTTTGTTCAAGTCTTCCTTTCTCTTTGTCCAAGAAATGTAAGCTCACAGCTGAGGCTATGACATCTTGGAAAAACTAGTGATCAAGAATAACCAGATAAACATGATGGGCATAAGGGTTTTGACCCAAAGATCTCTCAGTGACATCTTTGTCATTAACTATTAGGAATATAATATTGAATGAATATAATATAATATAATACTGAATGAATATTCAGTAGTACCTTCTGTCTTTGTGTTTACTGTTTAAGTTGAGAGTCAACCGAATTCTCTGTGATCCAACTTTTAAAAGTATTGTCTAACCTAAGTCAGCAGCTTTGCTGTGGCATGGATACCCTGTCTTCTGAAGAAGTGTTTTGCTTTTTTGAAGCATGAATGTTTGTGGTTTTTGGAGCTCTTTGTATCAAATTTATGTTCACATTTTATTCTTACTTGTAGTGCTTTTTTTTTCCTTCTCCCTGGCGTTTGGAAATTATTACTGAGACATCTAATCTGCCTCAGCATATAGTTTATTGATATATGGGACAATATTAAGAAATAATACATTTGAAAAAACTGAAGATGGTTTTTTCCAATGACTATGCTTCTAGTACTTGAGATTTCTTGTGATTTTTTTTTTCTATTTGTTGTTCTTTATTGTTCTTTTCATAAAGGAGCAGCACAAGACTAGTGCTTAATATCGGAGATAGCTGTTGTGTCACTTCCTCATGCTGACATATTTACTAGAGGGTAAAATTAATAACCTTCTAGTAAGAGTGGCAGTCGAAGGGAAGGGCTCATCTGACTTCTGGAAGCCTGGGTTAAACTACAGTGCTTTGAACCTTGATTTGGGGCTCATAGGATGGAAATAAAACTAAGGGCTAGTACACTCAGGGAAACTTCTGGTAGTTATTGTCTTTTTTAAATCACAGGAACTGCTTGTATACTTCCCTCTGTTCCTTAAACAGTTGAGCTTAAATTACCTCCATTTGAAATTGAAGAGATAGAGTTGTTTTTTTTTTCACGTCTAGAAATAGCATTTATGGCGCTAATAGCAGTGAAACTTAATAGGCTGTGAGAATAATTGTTTTAATGGTATAAAGTATATGGGAGGTTAAAAAAAGAAAAAAGCCAAAACCAGACCCTCAGTGGCACACAATATAGTTAAAAAAAAGTCTTAGGTATCACAATTGAAATCTTTGGTTTTATGTTGATAAATTTGAAAATTTAAGATTTGTTTCTGTTGTGTTGTTTTTATTTTTGGCTGTCTTATGTAAAAAGGCACATATGGATGGCATTCTAAATCATATTTATCAGGAAAGCTTTCTAAAGTATTTATCTCCATTTTTTTTTAAACAGTATTTTCATCTCAGCCTAGCGACGACGAATCAAGCAGTGACGAAACCAGCCATCAGCCCAGTGCAACCTTTAGACGACGTCGTGCCAGGAAGAAGACTGTGTCTAGTTCAGAATCTGAAGAAAGGCTACTTGCTGAACAAGAGCCTGAACCCCCTCAGGAGCTATGTAAACGGCAGTTCAGTAGTGGTCTCAATAAATGTGTTATACTTGCTTTGGTGATTGCGATCAGCATGGGATTTGGACATTTCTATGGTAAGTATTTGAAAATTTGTTTTATATAAAGTGATGGTGAAGAGTGAGGCATTCTGGGAGCTGTTTTCAGTGTCATCCTTGAAATATATGACCTTAGAAAACATACTTGTTTGAGCCTTAGTTTTCTTGTGGAAATTGGGGTAGTGTTGCCTTACAAAGCTATTTGCACTTAAATGAAAACAGTATTTAAGAAATGTAAGGGCTGTTCATATATATATATTATTAGGAGGATTATTTAAGTTCCATTTGTAACTATTTGTTACATTTGAAATGAATGTCACAGTAATTGGTGCTCATTCTACCTTCAGGGTTCATGCAGGCATTATATTTTATGACTTGTTATTACTTGTGTGATTCACATGACTTAAGAATTCACTTGTATTATACTTTGCTCAGTGTTATTTACATTGGTTAATTAATCTTATTTACATTGGTTAATTATTTTCTTGATGCAAAGCCTTTGAAACTACCCTCGTGAAAGAGGAAGGGATGCCACGTGGTATTTTTCTTTTGGGAGCCTAACCATTGAATCTTATTTAAGTTGTATATTTGTACAAAGATAAGACTATTTGAGAACTGAACATTTGTACTTTTTGCTTTATTAAAATTTTGAAAAAGTTTAAACAAATGTCTTAGATCTTGCCAACTTCACAACTTGCAGTTTGCCTTATATTAACTACATTTAGGATTTTTTCCTATATAATACACAGTTTAGCTTTCTGAGTAATCTGGTTCCTTCCAGTAGTGTGTTCCTTAAGATTCAGGAATTACATGTACCCTGTGTTGATTCATAGAAAAGATGTATTATTCAGTATAGTGTGATATGAGAAGAAACTTAGTGAAGATAATCAATTCTTGTTTAAAGTGAGAGAAAAATAAATCTGTTTCTTCTTGTCTTTAACTTTATATTAATAAAAAATAAGTATTTAGATGCCTGGTGGATGTCTGCTTGAATTTAATACTGGGACCTTTTAATTTGTATCTTCCCTTGAAGTTTGTTATAGTGAGATTTGACTTGAAATATATACTTAACTTGTTTATTATCTAGCTGGAGCAAATATATGAGCATTCTTTTGAGCATGGTTTTTTCCCATTGCAGGTAAACGTGGAGGTAACAAAGGAGAAGGTGTAATTTTAATCTTTTTTTATTACTAAAAAAAAATTGGACAGTGATTTAATGTTAATCCACATTGCATTAAAGCTCTGCAAAGTGCATGACCTTTAAGTATTTTGTAGAAAGATTAACTTAGGAGTGCTTTTAAAAACGGATAAATTATTGCCCTCTTATTTAAGAACTTTGTTACTTGTAAAATATACTTTATTAATTATATTGAAAATATTTTCCTGTAGTACTTCAGATTAGCTTTTCAGAATTGGAACAACCTTCATAATAATAGGTCTATACATTAATGAGACTGGCTCAGTGAACACAAAACTTAATCTGAATGAAAAGTTTTTCATGGTTACTTTTAAAGGATATCACAGGGTTTTTTTTGTTAATTGTGGCACTGATCTCAATACTTTGAGTTCTTTTGAGTTGATGTTAGAGCTAGCTTGAATTTCCCAGGCAGTGTGAAGTCAGTCATTGCATTCCATAATTAGTCATTTGCTTTGTAATCATTTATCAGGAACACACTACTAAATCATTCAGAACATTCACCAACCTTGGCACCATGTAAATTTGGAGTGTCATATCTATGTTGGATGGAAGAGAGAACTATTTGGAAGGGCTGAGGATAGTAAAAGAATACTGTAGGTATCTGGTACTGCTTCAGGTCCTGAAAGTCCTTACAAATTTTTTGAAAATCACAATGAAGCACTTATCTTGTTCTTTCTTTTACCTGTAGACTGTTCATATTCTAAATTGACAGTGAAATTTAATTGATTTGTTTTCCTCATGGAGTTGCTTTAAGTATAGGCTGCCCTGCTTTTCAGCAAATAACGTAACGATATAACTAGGTGCTAAGTTATGAAGCACAAACAAGAATCATAGCTCAGGCTATGACACTGAGTCAGTCATCCAAGAGGAGGTAGGATTTGAGTTGGGTCTGGACTTCCACACACTCTAATGTGGAAGGAAAGCAGAACATGCTAGCAGTGGAGAACCTGATAACCTGAAAGGAAACTTGATAAGTTTGGGAGCACTGAAAAGACTGGCAGGATTGTATAGCCAGGTATAGAATAGATGTTTAGAAATAATGGAATATCAGGTTGGAATATGTGGGATGCAACTATACTGTAAAACATCTTGGAATCTGAGCAGGAGAGTTTGATTTATAGTGACCCGAAGCAGTAATTTTAGAGGAAAAGTGAAAAAGATAGTGTGGGATAGTGTGGGAATAGTCAAGTAGAAGGTTTGGTAATTCAGGTATTTGGTGATCAGGGCCTTGACTGTTGTAGTGTAGGTGGGGATAGAGAGAAGGTTGGTGAAATAAGGAACATGGAATACCAGTGGAAAACATAACTTTGAGCCAGGGATACTTGAGATAGTGGTGGTTTACTTTTTAAATTCCAAGAAGTGTGTTAGCTTCTTTACTTTAGGTGGTGGGGGGAATTAGAGGGATGCATTTTTTGGTCAGTGATAAAGTTAATAGATGGTGAGCACAGTTTGGTTTACCTGGCCTGCTGCAGTCCATGGGGTTGCAAAGAGATACAACTGAGCAACTGAACTGAACTTTATTTTAGAGTGAATTAGGGCAGGTGCTGAAGTAGTTTTGTTTTGTTTTACTGAAGACACCCCAAAAATTGTGCCCGGCAGGCAGATGGATGTATTGGCTGGAAGCTCTGGTGAGACTGAGACGCTTTATCTGTAGAAAAGAAGCCTTACTGCAGTGGTAGCAAAAACCAGCAGTGGGTTAATGTGATTAAGGTAGGCAGATTTGTGGACAGAACCAGAAAGCCGTACACCCTGGGTTGTAACACTTTATGGTTTACAGCTGAAGGTGTAGAAGGGAAAAAAAAGCTAATGGTGGGATTGATTGATAAGGGGCATGCTGATAGTCATCAAACATATGCTGCGTAATAGTACCACAAACTCAGATCTCAACACATAGTTTTAAGATATTTCCCAGTGGCCAAAGATCATTCTGTTAGCAGTTTTGGGGGGGAAAAAAAAAGCAATTTTCTGTTGCCTTGGAACTATAGATAAATTTATTTTAATATTTCAAAAGATCTGAGATTTTTCAGAATAATAGGGAAACATATTTGAATTTTTTTTTTTTGTATTTCTGTTTTTGTTCTTTTGAGAAGTGAATTCTGACAGAGTATCATAGCTGTTAACTGGTAATAGTTGTCTGTAATTTGGCAAAAGTTTTTAGTGATTTTCAAGATGTATTAAAGAAATAAGTTATTTTTTCAGAAATCAATAAACTATTCATTATTATATTCTTTCACTACAAAATTCTGTGATGTGATGCCACTCAGAGATGTAGTATTATGGTTGCCAGATGCATTTGGCCTTCTTTTTGATTTAATGTTTTTTGTCATGCATGAAGCATGTAGCAGCATGTGAACAGCATGTCTTGGCAAATTAACAGTTTGATTTTTAGGGTGAAAATATAGAGCATCCTGGTTAACTTATGATTCATGGGGGTAGGGATGGTGATATTCCCATACAGGCCTAACTAGTGCAGAGTTCTTCAAAGAGCTGGCTTTGAGAATGGTGGATAATCATAGTTAGCCAGTTGTTTTCCTTGCTATTCTTTTTAGGCTTATGCTATATCATTTAGGCAAAATATAGTGAGAAAAAAATTTTCATTTTTCTTTAGTGACTTATAACCTGTGACTAGACTGCATGATTTGTTCTTTTCTCTGTTGAAGTGGGGAATGCAACACTTTATGTACCTCAGAGAGCCCTTAAATACAACAAACTTGAGTGCTTTCAATATAATAAGACAGAAACATGACATAAATCATTTTGCTTGGTAGAGTAATATGGTCTGGCTTGTTTTAATCAAAAGAATAGTGAACTGCTTAAATATACCTGGTGTATGCTAAATATAATAAAAATTATATTAACCTATTTGGCCTGATTTATAAATTAGCATCCATCTGTTGCCATTTAATGAATGACACCATAAGATTTTACTTATTCTTTCTTTGTTTATATAATCAGAATTTTTAAAAACTGAAATATTTTGTAAAACTGTTGTATTTTGAAGAAAATGATCCTCTCTAGATCAAGCAGTTAAATAATATGCAAATTATGTGTTTCGTTGTATATTTTAAAATATTGGTAATTGTGACATTTATATATCTTCAATAAAAAAATTTTTATTTTTAGGCACAATTCAGATTCAGAAGCGTCAACAGTTAGTCAAAAAGATACATGAAGATGAACTGAATGATATGAAGGATTATCTTTCCCAGTGTCAACAGGAACAAGAGTCATTAATAGAATATAAGGTATGTACTAGTAACAAATTTATAAAATTGTGTCATCCAATAATTATTGTGCTATTCAGATACAAGTACAGTGCAGATTAGTAAATCAATAATAGTATTGGTAATTGTTGACTGAGTACTTGTGTGTCCTGGTCAGTGTTGTACCTTACATACAGCATTTCTTGCCACATCCCAGTGATTTAAGCAAGTATTGATACTAATTTTATTTTATAGATAGGAAAGAGATTCAAAAAAGCTAAATAACTTTCTCAAGTCTGGCAATCAACAAAGCTGAATTTAATTTTGTTTATCTGACTCCAAAGATTTTCTTCCTAATCACTATATTATAGTTAACATTATTTTAATTGATATTATATATAAAACATTATTAGGCGACTTCCCTGGTGGTCCGATGGTTAAGAATCCACTTTACAGCAAATCAATCAATGTAATACACCACATTAACAAGTTGAAAAATAAAAACCATATGATTATCTCAATAGATGCAGAGAAAGCCTTTGAATACCAAAACCTGACAAAGATGCCACAAAAAAAGAAAACTACAGGCCAATATCACTGATGAACATAGATGCAAAAATCCTTAACAAAATTCTAGCAATCAGAATCCAACAACACATTAAAAAGATCATACACCATGGTCAAGTGGGCTTTATCCCAGGGATGCAAGGATTCTTCAATATCCGCAAATCAATCAATGTAATACACCACATTAACAAGTTGAAAAATAAAAGAATCCACTTTACAATGCAAGGAACACCTATTCGATCCCTGGTCCGGGAAGATCCCACATGTTGCAGGGCAGCTGAGCGCGTGTGCCACAATTGCTGAAGCCTGCATGCCCTAGAGCCTGTGCTCTTCAACAAGAGAAGCCACTGCAATGAGAATCCCAAGCCCCACATTTAAGAGTAGCCCCTACGTGCTGCAACTAGAGAAAGCCCTCGTACAGCAGTGAAGACCCAGCATAGCCAAAAATAAATTTTAAAAAACCATTATTATTATTAACATTATTTTTATAGAGCCAAGCAAAACATTTCATTCAGTGAGAGAGAAAGAGGAGAGTTTGTACTTTTCTCTAGGAGCTACCCTTGCTCGTGAGGAATAATCAGGCGGTCCTTTTTTCTGGTCTCATATCAGTTATGAAGACAGAGAAAGCATGCAATGAAAATACCTGAAATTCACCTAGGTCCAACAGGACTCTGCTTTCCATTCTGGGTTTATGAGGATTAGCAAAGTATTTCCTCTCTAGTTCTTGCTTTGGAAGGGTGTTGGGATTATAGTAAACTCAGGGTAGAAAGGTAAACTGTTCCTTTTTCCTTCCATTTCCCTAAATTACCTTCACAATGTATATGCTTCACAATGTAAATTTCCCTTCTTTATGTATATATTCTTTTTGTTTTATTTTTTTTATATACTCTTTATAGGGTTATGGTTGTATTTCTTTGGAAAACACAATCCCACTTAACATCTAAATTATATCTTTCAGGGATGGACTACTGAAGTTAATTGTAAATAGTGTAGTTTTCTCTGCCTTGAGCAGTGTGATAGTCATGTTAGACTCTGCGATCCCATGGACTGTAGGCTGCCAGGTTCCTCTGTCCATGGAATTCTCTAGGCAAGAATACTAGAGCTATGCCCTATTCCAGAAGGGTGTGGCAACCTCTTGAATTATAACCTCCTGAGTTGCCTTGAGCAGAGGATGTTACAGAAAGGAGCAGCCATTTTCTTCTTTACTATGACGGTTTCTGGTTGCATAGAATGATGTTGGCTCTAAGGAGACTCAGCCTGTATGGATCTTTACTGAATCAGTTCTTGCAAACCTCTTGTCTCCAGCTGCTAAATGTGGTTTGGAGTTTGAAGATCTTCATGGAAGACCTGTCCAGGATCTGCTTTGCCACTTAATTCAAGATTTTAGAGTTTACTGGATACAGAATATTGTACCCTCTAGTCATCTGGTGGCACTCCCTGTGCTTGTGCATTTAAAGATAATACTGCATTAGTCTGTTGTACTCCATAGTTCACTTAAAAAATTATTGAAGTACGTTGATTTGCAGTATTAGTATCAAGAGTACAGCATAGTTGTTCCGTATTTTTTACAGATTATATTCCATTAAAAGTTATTATAGTGGCTATAATTCCCTGTTCTATACAATATATCCTTTATACAGAGCAGTAGTTTGTACCTCTTAATCCCATACCATAATGTGCCCCGCCCTTCCCTTTCCTCACTGGTAACCACTAATTTGTTTCCTATATCTGTGTTTCTGTTTTGCTTTTATATTTGTTTGTATTATTTTTTAGATTCCCCATATAAGTGATATCATACAGTATTTGTCCTTCTCTGACTTACTGCACTTAGCATAGTATTCTCCAGAGTCCACTTCTGTTGGATAAATGAAACGTGTTTTCTCTCACACAGGGAGAGCAGATGAAATGACTGTAAGGAAATTTTGATTTTTAATTTTTTCTTTGAAGATTAATGAGCCAGACAGTGAAATATCCATCTCAGATAGTTAATTTTTAAGTGGAAAATCTTGTCATTAAAAGGACTTTTTTTTTTGTCTCTGTCAGATATTTTTATGGTCTGACTGAAATGGATTAGTCATGGGACTTCCCTGGCAGCCCAGTGGTTAAGACTTCACACTTCCAATGCAGGGGGCACAAGTTTGATCCCTGTTCTGGGAATTAAGATCCTGTATGCCACATGGCATGGCCAAAAAAAGAAAGTCTTGGCAATTTCCTTGTGGTCTGGGAGTTAGAACTCAATGCTTTCACGGCTGTGCACGTGGGTCAAAAAGTGAAAAACAAAATAATGAAGGTGTTGTTTGTTTTTTTTTTTAAAGAGGGAACAGTCATAATGTTTGTAGTCAATTTTAAACAAAGTTGAAATATCATTTTGCTGATTTATAAGAGATTTTAACTGACTAGATAGTGTTATAACCATTAATCTGTTTAAGCATAACCATTAATTTGTTTAATTTCTTGCTATTTTGATAAAAGTTTGTTACTAATACATGTATTGACAGGAAAATCAGGCCCTTCAAGGCTACCTAGCACTGCAGCAAAAGTTCTATAAACTTGATTGGACATAATTTTTCTCTCAGAAATGGTGCTGACTTCAGAGTTACATTGCTAATCTGGTCAGTCTCTTCAGAAACATTGAAATTGGAGAAATTAGTTGCAAGCGTTACCAGGATTTAGTCTGTTCTCTGAACTGTGGGAGAACTTATATGACTTACCTGAACTAAGGTGTTCATTTGCGTAGGACCAAGATCTTTCAAATAATACCGAGATTATTGAAAATTTTTTCCTTTAGAGAGTGCCATGAGTATATAACGGACTTTTGAAGCCTAAAGTCATCTAATATAATTTTACTTTTTATAAGATAATCTCCATCACTCAAGGATCAGAGAACCTTTAGTCCTTCCTAAATTCTCTCTAGGAGCCTTCCCAGTACAGATTGTGGAGTCCTGTAGTTAAAAGGTAGAAGGCAGTCTTCTTCCAGCATGCTTTGTTTTTATTTTCATGTAGCTGTTTGCTGTGCATTTTCTTGCATATGAACCTTTTATTTTCCAATTTTCATGTATTGAAAATACTACATAAAGGATAGTCTCTATGGAGATAGACACTAAACATTTATGGAGTATTTGTTATACCATTAAGATTTAAATTCATCTTTGATATTTTACTTGATATTTTTCTTTCTTATCTTTCAAAAAAATTTAGTCATTGAAGGAAAACCTTGCAAGGTGTTGGACCCATACTGAAGCAGAGAAGATGTCCTTTGAAACTCAGAAAAAGAACCTTGATACAGAAAATCAGTATCTAAGAACATCTCTGGAGAAGGAAGAAAAAGCTTTGTCTTCATTACAGGAAGAGTTAAGGAAATTAAGAGAACAGATTAGGATATTAGAAGATAAAGGGACAAGCGCTGAATTAGTTACAGAAAATCAGAAACTTAAGCAGCATTTGGAAGAAGAAAAGCTGAAAACACACAGTTTCCTTAATCAAAGGGAGACTCTGTTGGCAGAAGCAAAGATGCTCAGGAAAGAACTGGAAAGAGAACGACTAATAACCATGGCTTTAAGGGTAGAACTCCAACAGCTAAGCTCCAGCCACTCGTATGGCAACCCAGACTCGCCCAGTGTAGTGACTGAGAAAAAGGAAATAGAAATGTTACGGGAAAGACTGACTGAGCTGGAGCGCAAGCTAACCTTTGAGCAACAGCGTTCTGATTTGTGGGAAAGACTGTATGTTGAAGCAAAAGATCAAAATGAGAAACAAGAAACTGATGGAAAAAAGAAAGGGAACAGAGGAAACCACAGAGCTAAAAATAAATCAAAGGAAACATTTTTGGGTTCTGTTAAGGAAACATTTGATGCAATGAAGAATTCTACTAAGGAGTTTGTGAGGCATCATAAAGAAAAAATTAAACAGGCTAAAGAAGCTGTAAAAGAAAATCTGAAAAAATTCTCAGATTCAGTTAAATCCACTTTCAGGCATTTCAAAGATACCACCAAGAATATCTTTGATGAAAAAGGCAATAAAAGATTTGGCGCTACAAAAGAAACCGCAGCTAAAAAACCGACAACATTTAGTGAATATTTCCATCCACAGTATAAGGCACGTACACAAAACCAGAATAGTAGAGGCCCTACTATGCAGAGAGAGGGAAGGAAAGAAAAGCCTCATTTTGAAGAATTTGGAAAAAATACAAATTCACAGAAATGCAGTGCTGAGCATGACTGTGGTGGAAATTATAATTCTTTCAGAAAGGCTTGTTCTGGTGTATTTGAATGTGCTCAACAGGAGTCTATTAACCTTTTTAATGTTAAAATGTTGAATCCTGTAAGGATAGATGAATTTAGACAGTTAATTGAAGGGTATTTATTAGAAAAACTGGATAGTTTTCATCATTGGAAAGAACTTGATCACTTCATCAATAAGTTTTTCCTAAATGGTGTCTTTATACATGATCAGAAGCTCTTCACTGACTTTGTTAATGATGTTAAAGATTATCTTAAAGACATGAAAGAATATCAAGTAGATAATGATGGCGTATTTGAGAAGTTGGATGGATATATATATAGACACTTCTTTGGTCACACCTTTTCCCCTCCATATGGACCCAGGTCGGTTTACATAGCACCATGTTATTATAATAGTTTTTAACATTTGTAGATTGAATAGCATTTTTATAATTTGATAAGTTTTTTAGAATGCTACTACAGTTGACCCTTAAACAACATGGGGGGTTAGTCTGCATATGACCTATGGTCAGCCCTCTGTATCAGCATTTCTGCATCTGAGGATTCAACCAGCCACAGACCATGTAGTACTGAAGTATTTACTATTGAAAGATATCCAGGTATAAATAGACCCAAGCAGTGCAAACCCACATTGTTCAAGGGTCAGCTGTATTTGTTGTAAAAGTACTTTTTGTAAACAAAAGTACTATTTGTAAAAGTATTTTATTGCCTTGGAATTCAGGATAAATTGAAAGATTAAATTTTAAGTTAAAATCTATTACAAACTGAAAATTTCATAAAATCAGTTTGACTTGAGCAAATGGTTTAATTTCTACCTTAAAAAATCTGAGGATATAAAATTCTATTTTAGCCTATTTCATTTTTTTCATTATACTTTATATGAAAAGATAATCACCTTAAGTTATTTCCTTAATCTTTTATTTACTCACTCAACTCTGGGAAGCTAGGAGTGAAAAATACAAATTTCACTTTGAAATCAGAGTAACAATTCAAGTGTCCCACTTGCTTTGTCTATTCTACTTACCAACTAAATTATGATATTTAATACATTTATTATAGAATTATTATTGGTAGAGGCATGATCAAAGGGGTAAACTTTGCAAGCCACAAGTTCTCATGCGTGTGCTTTATATATAACCTTTAAAAATAACATTGTATTATCCATTGCTTACCAGCTTTCTATTCTGTAACACAAAACTCTCCTAATCTTTGAATGTTAGCTTTATTTTTTAACCTTTGAGATATTTTTCTCTATATAGCTTTTTGAATAAACGTAATGTGTCAATAAAATAATGAGACTGATTTTGGTGTCTTTAGTCATTAAATACATATCTAGAGCAAAGTACTGTGAGGCTGTCCTGAGGAAAGAAATGAAAAATTCTTGCTGTCAAGGAGCTCAGAAGCTTTTGGAGAATTAGGTCAATACAAGAAATGCAGTGGAGATGTGGAGGCATATTATATGCTGGCCTCAGTCAACAGATGTTTGGGAAGGCTTCATAATAAGATGGCCTTTGAGCTGAACTTCTTTTTAACTGGTTTTTGAAGAAGTAGTGAAAACTTGCCTGCAGCAGATGGAGTACATTGCACTCAAAGGGAACTTCATTTGCACTGATTTGGAGATGTGAAGACATGCTGTGTTAAGGAGACAAGGTAGAGGTGGGGGGTAAACAGAAGAAAAGATTCAGATCATGAAGAACTTTTATGCTGGAGGACTTGTTTTATTGCATTTTGGGTCACTGGCAGCAGCCTGAAGGGTTTATTGGAAAGAGTGAAGCTAGATGCTGAAAAGTGGTTTTTGAAATGATACAGACATGAGCTGATGAGTATCTGAACTAGGGCAGTAGCAGGAATAGAAAGGAGGGGACAGATTTGAACGGTATATAGTAAGTAAAATCGGTGCTATTTCTTGTGAAATAGAAGTAGAAAGTAACAATGCCTTTTGAGATTTCTGGGTTGGGTCACTAGTTATATAGTTACATATATATGTCTATAGTTATAGGTGTGTGTGTATATATATGTATATTCTATATATATATAACTGTTTAGTTATATATGGACATTAGCTACACTAAGGAATACCAGGGCTTGGGTGAGGGGAATTGAAAATGAGAATTGTGGTTGGTATTTATTGACATAAGTAGGGAGAATTTGTTGGCCATTAGTTATGTGACTCTGTCTCTAGTCCAGACTCTGTATATGTAGATAGTCTAGGCTGGAGGTGTTTATCAGACTCCTGAAGAACACCAACATCTAAGGGATTGTAGAGAAAGAAGGCTGAGAATGAATGATGGGCAGAGAGTGGCATTGTGAAAATCGAAAATCATCTCAAGTAAAAGGAATAATGTTACATGCTGCCCCCCCGCCCCCCAAAAAAAGAATGGATGTCTTGGTTGGGAATTGGACGGCCATGGAGTGTTTTGTTGAAGTAGTGACAAAGGTGTGATTATGGAGATCAAGAACTACATGTAGATATTGTTTATAAGCCTTAGCTGTTAGAGCATGCATGCGCATGCAGAAAAGAGGGAGGGAGGGAGGAACTCTGTTGGAACTGTGTATGTATCCCTGCTGAGGGAGGAAGCCACTTGGGGAGGGGGAATTAATTTTAATAGGAAAGGAGAAAAAATAATGGAAACACATCTCATTATTTTATTGTCACATTTCTATTTATCTTTTGAGTGTTTCCCCTGTTTGCCAGCACAGTTATGTTTGTCCATTTTTTCTTTCTGTAGGATAAAAGTATAAACTCACTGAAATCTTTTTTATATGGTTATACTAGGATTATATACTTCAGATTCATTTACTATCCTTTTTCAGTGTTCAGATAATAGATTAATGGAGAAAAAACATTAAAATTGTTTCTTGTTTAAATAAATTTAACTCTAACCTGGATGAAAAATGTGTTTACTGCTTTCAGTCGACCAGATAAAAAGCAACGTATGGTAAATATTGAAAGCTCCAGGCATCGAAAACAAGAGCAGAAGCACCCTCAGCCACAACCTTATAAAAGGGAAGGTAAATGGCATAAATATGGTCGCACTAATGGAAGACACATGGCAAACCTTGAAATAGAATTGGGGCAGTTACCTTTTGATCCTAAATATTGACCTTCACAACTAAGTTAAATTAGAAAACTGTAACAGAAACTTGGATGCTTTCTTTACTGTTTGGTGTTGAAACTAAGATGAAATTATCAAGATAACAATGTCTTTTTATCATTTCTAAGTATAGTTTGATGATTTTATATTATTACTCAGAAGTATCAAGCAAAAGCTTACTAACTTGCATTTTCCTGTAGTTTAGTTTTGCTGAATTTTTTTTTTTTTTTGGCACTGAAAATATTCAACTGTAGTTTTATTAAGGAAGCCAAGCATGCAACACATTTTGTGCATGAAATGAGACTTCCTTTCAGTGTATGAGCTTAAAGCAAGCTCAAATCATACATGACAAAGTGTAATTAACACTGATATTTGTGTTAAATTTCCAGTAGAGCTTGAAAAAGTACATTGTGATGGAATTTCATCTTTAACATTTTATAACCTTACACTTGCTTCTTGTCTTTTTGTGGGTTCAAGAGCCCGTTGATTTGTGAAGAATTTGCTGCCTTCTTATGAACTTGCTGACTTGTTCTCTTGTGAAATTTCTTGCACATCTGAATACTGTGGAAGAAACAATAAAACTACACCATGAGGAAAACTAAAGGTCTTTATTTAAAATCTGGCATTGCATTAATATATGATTTTATATTGTGATTTTTTTCCCATACATTTCCTCAGTAGTGCTGTTTGGTAAAGCAGTTCATAGTGGTTTTGGCTAGTTCCATGAGTTTTACCCAGTATTTAGTAGCATCTCTCAGCAACATCTGAATATTTCTGCTCAGCAATCTCTATTTCTCTAAGATCTAAACATAGTTCAGAATTTCATCTTTGGTTGAGTTTCCCTTTTAACTTCCGTTCATAGACATATATGTGACTTCCAGTTCGACTCTCCGGAAAGTGAGTGTGGAAGAAAACGGCAGTTCTCTCATAGTTGTTTGAAATTAGGAAAGGACTTATTTCCTAGAAGGAAATAAATGTTTTTAAGCAAATAAAAGCCACCTTTTGTTGAGTACTGTTCATGAATTTAAGAATGACCTATTTGTTCTTCTGCAACTTTTTTCTTAATAAAACAATGCAATTTCATAATAAAATAACTCATGGTAAGTAACACGTATTCCTTGGTAGTTCTATAGAACTAGGGCTGATTTTGACCAGGGAAAAGACCAGTTAATAAAATATGTGTTGTAAGGGACCATTAAAAAAAGTGATATTGTAAATTTATCTGAGTGTTTGCTAAACCTGAGATAAAATAAAATACCAAATTATACCTTTTTTCATATTCCCTTACCTCCTCCAAGACGCTGAACATGATCAAGTGAGTAGGCAGTTGTGAATCATTTTGAAACTCCATATACAACCACTTTAAGGGATTTAGATAAAACATATCTGCTTCAACTAGATAATCAGTTTTTCCAGTCAGGTCTGGGGGACACTGGAGAAATCTCATTGGAAGCGGGTAGTGGACATGGCTATAAAAAGAAAGTTACCATTATAGTTACAAGAAGTTAAAAAAAATTGTGACAGTTTTCAAATTACACTTAAGATACATCATGTTTACATAACAAAATGTGAAATCTGAATCTAAACTGGGTTTCACTTAAGGTGAAGAGGCACATCTTTAATGCAGTTTTCTCAAAAAATGGAGACAAAGATTCTTATACAGTGTAGGTAGCATAACCTCAAGTCCAAAGTAAAGAGTGAAACTCCATGTGAAGGTGGGAAGTCAGTCCGCAGCTTGTGGGACTCAATACTCTCAAACATTAGTAGGTGTTCCAGGCACAGGGGCTTTGGGACCAGGTATGTTACTTGTTAATAAGAGAGTAATATCTGGCAAAGCAGAAAACTCGTCATGAACCCGAAAGGATAAAGAATTCTTTTTTCTTTTCCTCTTTCTGCTCTGAATTCTTAAGCGACAAGTTTTTCCTATTTCTTTTGTTGTTCTTAAATATTTATATAAGTATGATTTAGTAAAAAGAACAACATAGGTTCACGGATCAAAATCCAAATAAGTAACAGTTTTACTGTGGCATTGGAAGATTAGAGTATATGTAGTCTATGGGGTCGCACAGAGTCAGACACGACTGAAGTGACTTAGCAGCAGCAGCAGCAGCAGAAAAGATGGATTAAGCAGTTACTTGGGACATGCAAAAAGCCATGTTTACAACTTTGCCTCAGAAAAATTAATATAAATATTTGATAGAGGTTTATTTTTATCTATGAAATGTGTACAAAGTAAATTTACACAGGATCTTAATACTTTCATGACTTTTACAATTTTGAAGATGAAGGTCTTGCTTCAAGGGGAAAGCAGAAACAATTGAGAAAAGGCTGCCAGCCTTATATTTCAGAGGTAGGTATCATACTTGTGTGTGTGTGTGTGTGTGCGCGCATGCTCCATTGTGCATTGTTGGAAAAACCTAAGATGAGAACTAGGTGAACTATGCAAAGCCTAAGATACCAGTCACTACAACCATGTATGGGAGAGCATCATGGTACCTCTAGGATTCCTGTTCTCTGTGGAGTTACCACTACTGAGAATATGGGGAGAGTGAACATCCCTCTCTCAGCTCTAGTCTTTTTTATATAGACTAGATCCTATCTTCAAGTTAAAGGGCTGTTTGAGGTCTTGCATCCATCTAACTGGCTTTTGCTGGACAATCCCAATTTTCCAAAAAAGCCTATTAATGATTGGCATTAATGATTGAGTTAAGCAGAGTATTCCAAAAGTGTACAATTACTGTAAAATGATACCAACTTTGATACTGACTGAATGTGCACATGGAAAATTAACTTCAGATTAACTCTAGACAGGTAAAGAATTTTCTAAAGGAAAGCTGTTTTTTTTGTCCTTTTATCCTTATTAGTCAATTGATGTATATAGCTCCCTGAAATACAAGCTTAGTGTCCATGATGTATTTTTAAATGCCCTGCATAATTAAGGCACTTTCACTGTTATTTCCCAGACACACTTAATCCAAGCATTAGAATATCATCTAATTGAATTCCCTAACTTTTACAGGCAAGACAGCTGATACCTAAAGAAAGTAAAAACACTGGTTTAAGACCAGGACAGCAGTCCCCATCAGTAAATCTGGACTTGAATCCTGTGTTCTGAGATCATTTACAAATTATGTAAATATAAGATGTATCACAAAGGTTTGTATTAAGATCAATGATACCTGAATTTTTTTTTTTTTGTTTTACAAAGAGTACCTTTTAAAGGTAGTATAAAATACTGTATAAGTTTATTTGATCAGAGTATTTAAATGTAAGTTGTTTTGAATATTAAAGTATATTTAAAAGTGGTATATGATTTTCATTGACATAAACAGGAGTTTCAAATGCCTTATAATCATTTGACCAATTAATTTAAATTCAGGAATCTGAAAGGAGTTTTAAAGTAGTTTTTATAGTCATAGCATTTAGTGAACAACTTTTATTACCTGTAATAAGGGGTAGAATGACAAGGCATCATCATAAGTACTGAAGCTGAAGATACATTTGTATTGTTGTAAGAGAGTTCTTGAATATTAGTCATGACATCAAGAGTACCTCGTTGATGAACTAAACCAGTATAGAGGGCAAGGAGCATATTTGATAAAAACAGAAAACTTAGAGCTGGTTTCTTCCATGTTTTCAAGTTGTTTAGCGAGTATCCTATATAAAGATAGACACATTGAATGGTAACACTGGTAATTTTTTTTCTTATAGGTAAGTGAATATTAATTGCAAATATAATCTTTAATGGAAGTGTACTACAAGCTGAAATGCTGTCATGGAAAAACATGTAATAAGCATTGGGTCATGTTTGTAATTTCTCTTGACTATTCACTGTCATTGTCCAGTATCATCCAGGTCTTGACCTTTTTCTAGAAAAAGGAATTGACCTATAGGGAATCCAGATTTGAATTCTAGCTTTGGCATTAGTTTCCCCATCCACAACAGTACCTTTTTCAAATATTAGGGGGAAATGTGTGTACAGCGCCAGTCCTGGTACATTGTTGATAAATATATAGAACTTGCTTTTATTCCATTTACTTATCTCTTTTATCTCCCAAGCACTAGTGACAGATTGTGTACATACAAGTCTCAGTAATTCTGGAGGAAATGTAACTATGTATTATTCTTAGAAAAATATACCAGTAGGCTCCTGGGAGATTTTCAGTGGTCAGTTTGTGAGTGGTGGCATGGATCTGTTTCTGGAAGTAGATTTATGTTTGTTTGTTTCTTTCACTGTTGTGTTGGGCAATCTGGAGATGCTGAAAATTAAGAGGGTGTAAGTGATGCCTCTGAGCATGGTCATTGGAGGGAGGGTATGGGAACCAGTTCTGTAACACTGGTTATCTGACTTTTGAAACAGCACAAGTGTGGTTTGGCTAAAAAGATTAGAATATGGAAAAACAAAGTGGCCTAATCAGAGACAAGCAGGTCTGCAACGGCCACTGTAGTAAAAACAGATTAAGCAAAAACCCAGCCCAGAACTGGAAACAGCTCAAATGACAAGTTCACTCTAAGAATTTCAGCATTATTAGACTAGTGACACCTTTCTTCTCCAGGTAAGGAAACTGAGGTACAAGGTTATACAGTTCACTAAGGATCAAAGCCAACATTCTGATCTAGAATTAAGGTGTTTTGGGTGGGATTGGGGAAAGTTCAAATTAGGCAAGACAAGTTACTGTAGATTGAAAAAAACAGCTGTAGTTATTTCTCTTCCTGTGTCTTGTCCCCACACTAGCCTGAAGTTTGTCCTCTTAATTTAGCTTGGCTTTGTGACTTGGTTTGACTAAAAGAATGTGGTAGAAGTGGCAGTGTGCCGGTTCCATGCTTGGGCCTCCCTTGGATCCCTGCCTACACCCAGCTTGTTCAGCACCAGATAGCCTGCTGGAGAATGAGAGCCCCCAACAGAGGTGAGGTACCCTGACCAATAGCCAGCTGAATCCCAAGTATGTGACAGCCCAGCCTAGTTCAGCAGAGCTGCCTACCTCCTCCGCAGCTGATTATATTTGCATAAGTGAGCTCAGTGGAGAACTACCCACCTGAGCTGTCAATTTGTAAATAATTGTAAGCCACTGAGTGTTGAGGTGACTTGTTACACTGCAATCCCCAATAGAATTGTCATGTATATATAAAATCAGGTTAATATGGGTCACATAAGAATAGAGTAAAAACAGATTTGAGGTACAATATAACTCAAGATTTCAAGTGGCTAGAAAAGAAAATTGGGCCAGAAAACTGTGCCATTTAAAACATCTGGAACTCCAAGGAGACTGTTGTCTGAAATCATTCTTGAACATCCAGACTTTGGTCTAGGTGAACTCACTACTTAACTAGTCTTGTTGTTGGAACTCGGCCTAACAGTTCTAATTCTTAGTGAAAGTACAAGTCTCCAAGGAATCAGAATTTTTGGCTCACTCAGGAACCTTAGGTACACGTGTCTGAGGGAAAAGCTCACATCCTGTGAGAAGATCAGGGGTTTTTCTAGGTCTCTGTCCTTGAAGGATCTGAATGGACACAAGATGGAAGAAAAGCAGATTCTTTTCATTAGAAAGGTGTCTCTACAACCCACATGAACATTTTATCTCAGTGTTTGGGACTGGAAACAGGTTACCAAGACCCTCCCACTTAAAGATTCACTCTCTTGGAATGGGAATGAGGATTTAGACAACTCAGTCTTTAAAACACTCTATTAAAGACACAGAGCAGAGAAATAGAATGGTGGAAAAAACAGATTATAAAAATGAAATGTAACCAAGTTCCTAAATTAACGAAACCAAAATGTGCACAGAAATATTTGTCCTCTGGTAGCATCTGGCAGTGTTCACCTGGGTGAAAAGTAAACAATTGTAACTAACTCAAGTGGTTGTTAAAAAGAAAAAAACTAAATCTGAATAGTATTTTATGAACAGAATTGTTCTGTTAAATGATCCCACTATTCTAAAGACTTGCCAAGTAGCTCTTAGACTTTTATATTTTTGTGTCTGCATCTGTAGATGAAGTATGACTATATAAAGATATTATATGACACTAACTTTCATTTTAGTACTTCAGATATTTCAAACATATAGATATGTATGTTTGTGTCTAAAGAGAGTACATACAGCTGAGATATGGGAGATGATATTTATACTTGACCAAAGAAGGCTACTTAATGAATTTGGAGGGTTTTCTGTTTGTTTTTTAAGTAAAAAGTTTGATATCATTAATGCCCTCATTTTTATGAGCCTCCAGGTCCAGTTTGATTATCATTTCTTCCTTCCATAGTCCAGTGATTTTTCTTTTTTTAGTGATTAATATTTGAAGCAAGCCAACAAATCATTCTGAATTAAACTTTAAGTTAATAAAGTTTCAATTCATAAATTTTCCAAACCAACATAAAAATTCATATTTTCCAGAGCTTAGTAATATAAAACTTTTAGAAGTCACATGTAAAAAACTTACTGCAAAGACCTAGTGGAGATACGGAGAAAGGTGGCAAATGAAACCAGAGGTGTGAATCACGTTAAAAACTGCATATGCGTTGGGACTGAGTCTTGAAAGGATAAATGTATATAAAGCATTAAAAACTAGTTTCAACATTAATTTTCCATTTGTGGAATGTAAAACTTATAGTTTAACCATAAATTTAAATTAGCTATTCTGAAATAGACGTATTACTTTTTAGTGAAAGATTTCTAACAGCCAGAAGGACCACCATCAAAAGGTGCTATAGATGCTGGATCCTTATATTTTTATCTCACTTTACAGGACACAGGAAAAAGGGCATTTAGGGAAGAAAATGGATATTTTGGCTACAGAAAGGGAAAGCTGCAGTAATATAATCAATTTGTAATTAAGGAGCAATCCTTACTTAGCCTAGTAGAAAATAATATTTTAGAGTTTAATAAGCATTGATTGTCCTTGGTTTATTATTTTTTTTTCTCTATTTTACAAAAATACTTACCACAGAACACCATACAAAATGGTAAAACTGGATAGATAAACCTGAATTCTTTGTGGCTCAACATGCTATAATAAAAAGAAGATATTCAAAGAAGATATTATTTTCTCATATTAAATGATACTTTAAGAAATTAATGTATTTAAAATGAATATAATTAACATCTGTTTTTGTAATTATGAGACTGAATTTCATGCTTCAGGAATCAGTCTATTTTTCAGTTATATGGTGGTGATGATGTGTTAAAAGTAATGCCAACAGTTGATGTCAAAGTGAAATTCTAAAGTACAACTGCATTCTAAAAAAAGGGATTTCTGTTACCAACGCAAGTAATATTACTCAAATTTCAAATAGAAATGTACATTTTCATTTAGAATTACAGTACTTAAAATTGTGGTGGTTTCTGTTTTTTAAAAGCAAATACAATTTTCAACCTCTTAAAATTGAATATAATATTATTAAGCAAACTATATGTATCAGAAGGGCTTCCCTGGTGGCTCAGACTGTAAAGAATCTGCCTGCAATGCAGGAGACTTGGGTTTGATCCCTGGGTTGGGAAGATCTGGAGAATGTATTAAAAGTATTCAGATGGTCTGAGCATCAGCATTTTGATATTTAAACGCTAAGTCGTGTCCGACTCTTTCCAACCCTATGAATTGCAGCCCACCAGGCTCCTCTGTCCATAGGATTTCCTAGGCAAGAACACTGGAGTGGGTTGCCATTTCTTTCTCCAAGGGATCTTCCCGACCCAGGGATTGAACCCACGTCTCTTGTGTTACAGGCGGATTCTTTACCACTGAGTCACCAGGGAAGCCCTGAGAACCAGCATAATCACTGCATTTTCAATCTACTAAATAATCCCCACTAACAAATCATAAGAATTAATGAACCTGCAAAAGATAAATAGTTTACCTTTCAAAGAATTTAATTTCTTGGTAACATTTAAAAAATGAACTATTTGAACAAATAAAATCTTACCTATAAACTAGCAGTGTCCATAGCACAGTCACCAAAAATATCCTGTACCTCTTTGGGGCCAGAAAGCAGCCATGAATAAAGAAGGGTAAGTGAGTACCCAGGACAGCTGGAAATCCTTGACTGAAGTACCAGTGCCATGGATGAGAACCATAAAATGATCCCAAATCCTGTAGCACATTGAATTTCAAAAAATTGTATTGAACCAGAGTCCACTGGGATAGTTGAAGGAAAAAGAAATAGAAATGTGTTAATGCCAAGTATGGGTTTTTGGCCTTAGGGAATTTGGCATAATCATGAAATTAAATCAGAATGAAGTCTGAATACTAGGTAGTTTACATTGATAATTTTGAATATGTAATAATTCTTTTTTATACTGTTATGGTTTATAATAGTATACTGAATACAGTTCCCTGTGCTATATAATAGAATCTTGTTTATCCATTGTCCATATAATAATTTGCATCTAATCGTAAACTTCCAATCCAACCCTCCCTCCACCCTCTTCCCCTTGGCAACCACAAGCCTGTTCTCTTATGTCCCTGAGTCTGTTTTTGTTTCACAGATAGGTTCATCTGTGTCCTATTTTATAGATTCCACATATAAATGATAATGGTATTTGTCTTTATCTGACTGACTTCATTTAGTATGATCATCTCTTGTTGCATCCATGTTGCTGCACATGGCATTATTTCAGTCTTTTTTATGGCTGAGTAGTATTCCGTTGTATGTTTATCCATTTATCTGTCAATGGATATTTACATTGTTTCCATGTTTTGGCTATTGTGAATAATGCTGCTATGAACATAATGGTGCCAGTATCTTTTTAGATTTAAGTTTTGTCTCAATATGTGGAAAAAGTCCCAGGAGTGGGATTGCTGGATCACATGGTAATTCTGTTTTTCATTTTCTGAGGAACCTTCATACTGTTTTCCATAGTGGCTGTACCATAAGCTTACATTCCCACCAAAGGTGTAAGAGGGTTCCCTTTTCTCCACATTCTCTCATGCATTTGTTAATTGTAGTTTTTAATGATGGCCATTCTGACCAGTGTGAACTGGTACCTCACTGTAATTTTGATTTGCATTTTTCTAATAGTGACGATGAACATCTTTTCATGTACCTATTGGCCATTGTATTTCTTCTTTGGAGAAATGTCTGTTTAGGTTTTCTGCCCACTTTTCGATTGGGTTGTTTGTTTTTCTGTTGTTGAGTTATATGAACTGTTGGCATATTCTGGAAATTAAGTCCCTTGTTGGTTGTATCATTTGCAAATATTTTCTCCTGTTCAAGTTGTCTTTTTGTTTCTTTTTTATGGTTTCTTTTTGGGTATTTTTCTTTTTTAAAAAATTTATTTTAATTGGAGTCTAATTACTTTACAATATTGTAGTGGTTTTTGCCATACATTGACATGAATCAGCCATGGGTGTACATGTGTTCCCCATCCCCATTTGTTTATATTTGTTTTTATTTCTGTTGCCTTGGGAGACTGACCTAAGAAAACATTGGCATCATTTATATCAGAGAATATTTTGCGTATGATCTCTTTTAGGGAGTTTTATGGTGTCATGTCTTATGTTTAAGCAGCCATTTTGAGTTTATTTTTGTGTATGGTGAGACAGGGTATTCTAACTTCATCAATTTATAGGTAACTGTCCAACTTTCCTATTACCAGTTGCTGAAGAGACTGTCTTTTTTTCCATTGTATATTATTACCTCCTTTTTCAAAGATTAATTGACTGTAGGTGTGTGGGTTTATTTCTGGGCTCTCTATTCACTTCCATTGATCCATATATCCATTTTTGTGCCAGTACCATGCCAATTTGTTACTGTAACTTTGTAGTATTGTCTGAAGTCTGGGAGGGTTATGCCTCCTACTTTGTTCTTTTTCTGAAGGATTGCTTTAGCAATTCAGAGTCTCTTACAGTTCCATATAAATTTTAGGATTGTTCTAGTTCTGTGAAAAATGTCATGAGTAATTTGATAGGAGCAGTCACATTAAATCTGTAGATTCTCTGGGTAGTATGGCCATTTTAACAATATAAATTCTTTCAATGCAAGTGCATGGGATATCTTTTCTATTTCTTTGAATCATCTTAAGTTTCGTTTGTTAATGTTTTATAGTTCTCAGTATATAAGCCTTTCACCTCCCTGGTCAGGTTTGTTCCTAAGTATTTTGAGTGGTGTGATTTTGAAAGGTATTATTTTTTTTACATTCCCTTTCTGATATTTCATTGTTAGTGTAAATAAATGCAAAGGATTTATGTATGATAATTTTGTATCCTGCTACCTTGCTGAGTTCATTTATCAGTTTAGTAGTTTATGTGTGGAGTCTTCAGGGTTTTCTATAGATGGTATCATGTTATCTGCTATAATGACAATTTTGCCTCTTCCTTTCCAATTTGGATACCTTTTATTTCTTTTATTATCTGACTGCTATGGCTAGGACTTCCAGTACTGTGTTGAGTAGAAGAGGTGAGAGTAGGCATCCTTATCTTCTTCTAGATTTTAGTGGGAAGGCTTTCAGCTTTTCACCATTGGGTATTAAATTGGCTATGGGTTTGTCATGCGTGTGTGCTCAGTCACTCAAGTCATGTCTGACTCTGCAACCCCATGGACTGTAGCCTGCCACGCTCCTCGACCCATGGGATTTTCCCCAGGCAAGAATACTGGAGTGAGTTGCCATTTCTTCCTCCAAGGGGATTTTCCTGACCCAGGTATTGAACCCACGTCTCTTGTGTCTCCTGCATTGGCAATCATATTCTTCACCATTGAGCCACTTGGGAAGCCCATGGGTTTGTCTTAAATAGCTTTTATTATGTTGAGATATATTCCTTCTATACCCACTTTGGCAAGAGTTTTTTTATCATGAATGTTGAGTTATGGCAATGCTTTTTCTGCATCTAGTGAGATCATGTGGCTTCTGTCTTCTGCTTATGTGTCGTATCACATTGATTTGCCTATGTTGACCCATCCTTGTGAACCTGGGATGAATCCCACTTGGTCGTGGTATACAATCTTTTCTGTGTGTCTTTGGATTTGGTTTGCTAATATTTTGTTGAGAATTTTTGCATCAATATTCATAAAAAGTATTGGCCTGTAATTTTCTCTTTTGGTGATATCTTTGTCTAGTTTTGCTTCTTAGAATGTCTTTGGGAGTGATCCTGATCAGTATAAGCTCTTCACATGTTTGGTAGAATTTGCCTGTGAAGCCATCTGGTCCTGGACTTCTGTTTGTAGTGAGTCTGTTTACAGATTCTATTTCTCCTCTAGTGATTGAAAGAGCACAATTCAAGAAGAAGTGAATCAATTTCTTCTTGATTCAGTTTTGGTGGACTGAATGTTTCTAGAAACTTGTCCATTTCTTCTAGATTGTCAGATTTGTTGGCATATAGTTGTTCATAGTATTATGTTGCTTTGTATTTATACAGTATCAGTTGTTAACATTTCCTTTTTCATTTCTTAATTTATTGGGTCCTCTGTCTTTTCTTCTTGATGAGCCTGGCCAGAGGTTTGTCAATCTTGTTTATTACCCTTTCAGAGAACCAGCTCTTGGTTTTACTGATTTTTTTCATCTCTTAATTTTCTCTCTGATCTTTATTATTTCCTTCTTTCTGCTGACTTCTGGTTTTGTTTTTCTTTTTCTAACTTTTTACATGGTAAGTTTAGGTTGTTCATTTTAAAATTTCTTTGTTTTTTGAGGAAAGCCTGTATCACTATGAACTTCTAAGAACTGCTTCTGCTGCGTCCGATTGATTTTGTATGGTTCTCTTTTCATTATCATTTATAATAACAGTGAAATCATTTATTAACTTTTTAAAAGTATTAATGTGTTCTTTGCAAAACAGTAGGTTTTTGAGATTCAAGAGATTATAATTGTTTATGCCCATTTTGACAGTGTAGCATGTAGACATAAAGAATTAATGAAAATAATTTTTATATGTTTGGTACCCATATTAAAAATTTTACTGTAGTACCATCTTATGGCATCACACATTACCTATTAAGATAAAGCTATGAAAACACTGCACTTTGAATTACAGCATAACAGCATAAAGTAGGTAATAACAATAGCAGCTAACATTAAGTGCTCACTTTTGCCATGCAGTGTTGTAAGTATTTTACATGTGTTATCTCATTTAATCCTCCAACCTTAAGAGACAAGTACCACAATTATTTCCAGATAAGGAAACTGGCAAGAATAACTGGTCCAAGATCTTACATCTTAATACACTAGGCTTTAGACAATAGCATCTGATTCCAGACCTATAAGTGACTTAAAAACAGGGAACTAAAAATCAACCAGAGGCTGTTACCAATTAAATTAAACTTATTACCATTATTATTAGATTAAACCTATATTGATGCTTTTGAACTATGGTGTTGGAGAAGACTCTTGAGAGTCCCTTGGACCGCAAGGAGATCGAACCAGTCCGTTCTAAAGGAGATCAGTCCTGGGTGTTCTTTAGAAGGAATGATGCTAAAGCTGAAACTCCAATACTTTGGCCACCTGATGCAAAGAGTTGACTCACTGGAAAAGACTCTGATGCTGGGAGGGGTTGGGGGCAGGAGGAGAAGGGGACGACAGAGGATGAGATGGCTGGATGGCATCACTGACTCGATGGACATGAGTTTGGGTGAACTCCGGAAGTTGGTGATGGACAGGGAGGCCTGGCGTGCTGCGATTCATGGGGTTGTAAAGAGTCGGACACGACTGAGCGACTGAACTGAACTGAACCGATACTAAATCTATTACCAATAAGATTAAACCAGATGCTTAAAGAATATTCTGGTTAAAATGAATTCTGAATAATTGAAGTTAACTAAAATCATTTAAAAGTTAACCTTTATTGTTACAAACCTGACAATAGTACTTTAAATGGATTTCTTAGAACTTCAATTAATACACAATTCTGTTATATGGAAAGTACAGCAAAGTGAACCAAAGGCATATGCTACTAGCTTTTCCCTAATATATCCCATATCATTAAAAAAATGGTTTGCCTATGTTTCTAAATACTCATGGATTAAAAAGTAAGGCTGAGTTTTTAGTGTAATAAAGTGACTATATTAAAGTAACTTAAAAAAAAAAAGGTTAATTTTACTTACTTGACCAAAAAAAATACGATCAATTATCAGAGACAAACTCAAAGTGACAAATCTGAAAAACAAAACAGAATGGTGACTAACACTTTGAACCTACTGAAAATCCAGCAATGGCATATGACTTAGTGGCATATAGCATCAAAAGCCACTTTAAAAATGCTTCAAAAGTTTCTCCAGCTGAATATGGATTTACACGTTTTGAAAGATATTTCATTGAAAAAAGCTGTATTTAAACTTTTTAAAAGTAATAAATTCTGTATTACCTATTGCTGCATAATGAATTACCACCAAATGTTTTGGCAACCTAAAACTATGAGCATTTATTATCTCACAGCTTCTGTGGGTTAAGAATCCAGGCAGAGCTTAGCTGGGTATCTCTGACTCAAGATCTCATAACTTTTTAGGATATTGACTGGGTCTGTAGTTTCAGCTGAAGGTTCTCATGATTTTTCCCTACAGCATGCATTGTCACTTCTCAAGTTTTTCACACATAAATTAATCATAGTTTTTAGCTGTCTCCCCGAACTGGAATGTATAATTCATGAAGGAATGGACTTTGTTTTGTTAAATTGCTGTATCTCTAGCATCTGGAACAGCACCTAGCACATATCAGGATTAAATATTTGCTGAATGAATGCTTTACAATCAAAACAGTTAATAAATCTGAGAAATGACAATAGTGGCAACTTAGCCACCATGTGATTTTGTCCTTTTTTAATAGCTACCAGAAATAGCCTGTACAGAGTGAATACTAATATATTAAAAAGATCACTGTTTTAAGTGTCAAAGTGCATTCATTCCTTCAATGAATAATTATTTTGTATATTCCACTAGGTACCTGGTATAATTCTGATCCTAGGAGCTCAAAATATAGTTAGAGAACCTGGGCTTCAATCCCATTTTCATCATAGCAACCCAGTGACACTGGCTAGTTTAATTTCATCAAGCCCTCCATTTTCTGTATCACAAAGTAAAAACACACCTACATTGCCTAGATCCAAGAATTGTGAAATCAGGTAATATGTGAATATATATTGTATGGTTATCATAAAACCCGATACAAATGTGAAGGAATCAAATATCCTTAAAATATATTTGAAAAATATTTAAGAAATAAAGCATAGGAAAGTTCTAATTTAGAAAAACTCCCAGGATCATTTAAGCAAATTAAAATATTCAGAATCACAACTAAAAATATAAAATCGGAAATACTATGTTTCCTTGGTCTGATAATTCTCAGTGATATTAGAAGATATACCTGACTAAAAAGATGTAAAATCTTGTTCATAATCTTTAATTTATTAAAATTAATATGATGGATTGTAGCCATACTTACCCTACAGGTAAAAACTGATGCAGAATAAGATCAAGCTTTCTCTGTTCTTGCCAGAAATGTCTGAACAGCAAAGGTATCCATGGAATAACAGCTGTGGGACGGATTATGAAGGCAAGTGCCACCAGGGATGAGTACTTCACACTATACGTAAGGAAAAGGTATTATTAAGACAACTTGGAAGTGAGTTCAGAGGTTATCTATTTACTCTGTGGTATTATATATATTTATTTTTTTAATTAGAGCATTTTCTTTTTGGTATAAATAGCTATCTGAACATGGGGAACTTACCTGAACTTTATGGTTGTTAATTTTTCTTGTCCATAAAAAAGAGGTAGTATGTAAGGTCTTTTCCAGCTTTACTTAATATTCTAGTATTTCCAAGTAAGAAGTTATTCTAATCTTAATGTTAGTTTTATTTACTGAGAGATATATCAACTTTTAACCATAAAACTCTGTCAAATCCTTTTCTGGTGGAAGTGTCTCCTACCAAAATAAAAGACAGTCACACATTTTCTAAGGGAGAAAAAAAAAACTCTTTTAAAGAACCATTGGGATTATTTAGGCAATGTTGGGCTTCTGGGCACATGTGGTTTTGTTCAGAAAGTAGGCTTGTAGTTTTGCCCATCTGAAAGATACATATATCTGTGTATACATATATAGATATACACCTGATTTTAAAAAAGCTTACTGTAAAAACCTATATGATCATGGATAGAAATGTGGGTTTTTACTATTAGGACCTCTTTCAATAAATAGTTGAAGGAGAGCACCTAATAATTTAATCATCAAGGCGACAGACAGTGGCAAAAGAACTTTATGGTACTATGATATACCTATTGACTAATAAGTAACTATAAAGAAATGTCCAATGTTGGTGAAGATGTAATAGGGATTTCAAGTTCAAATTCTTATGGAGACCAGGTAAGTAATAAAAATTTGCATGGAACCTCCAATAGTGTCATGAAGGAAGCTTGGCCCAGAATGTTGCCAGGCCTTACATTTTTTCAAGAGAAACTAGAAATCAAGATTTTAGGTAAAATCTCCCAATTTAAAAAATTTGCCAAGTAGTTAAGGTAAAGAACAAAAACACTTGAGCAGGTGAAATAAAACACCTCTGGCTTGGTCTGAACTTGTAGTCAGCCTAATTGCAAATTCTGCCATAGTGAAACTACCTAGAGGATGCCCAAATGTATCTAGTCCTACCTAACCTCACTCCAAATTTTCCAACTTGGATTTCTTACTCCTTTCTGAATATTTCTACATAATTCTTACTGGAATTTAAAATCAAAGTATATGAAATAAACCCCTTAACTTTCTCACAAACCTGTTTAGTGTCTAGTATTTAATAGTATCACTCATTTTCTGTCTAAAAATTTGGAGTCACCTTAAATCCCAACTTTTCATCCCATACATCCACTTTCCTTCTCATTGCCATGATTTTACATCAAGTCTTCTCACTTGCCTAAAATCTTCTCATAGTTGTGTCTCCTGTTTGGAATCTTTTCATAGTCATTATTTCTAATTTTGCAGAAATATTTCTTAATATTATTGTCACCGTCAATACTTACTCAACACTTACTGTGTAATAGGACACACTGTCTACAGATTCTCATTTAATTCTTGAAAGTGGCTCTATTCTCATTTGATAGAAATCAATGTTTATACATCCTCATCTATAGGTAACGAAAGTGAATGCCTATTCTAGCAGTCAAGAGTCTTAATGCAGAAATGATGTTATTTGGTTTGATCCTCAACAAACTTGTATATAAGGAAGAATGGATACTAGCTTCTTAACTAGATTCCCAGATTTTCTAGCTTTCTCCCTTTTAATATATCCTCAGTATTGCTACTAGGAGAGAATTCTAAATCAGGTTTAATTGTGTCATGCTTCTCAAAGCTACTGGTACCCTGCTACTTATAAAATCTGAATTCTGGAGAAGGGCAAAATGCCATGATAGCCTCATTCCTCTCTTCTCCCACACATTAGCTCCTCCAGACAACCTGCCCAGAATACAGTGAAACCCTATTCTGATGTTCCTTTTTCTTAGTATTTTATACCAATTTATATAAACCCAAACCATGTCCATGTATTTTCTATTTGCCATTCACGATCTACTCTGTTCTTCACCTGCCCAGGGTGTAGGGAGGGTGACCTATTGGACTGTATCAGTGGGCTGCCTTGCTCTTTGGCTTCTCTTTGACTGGAGGGCAGAAGAGTCAGTGTATGTTATTCACCCTGCTCTTACCTTGCTTGGATAAAGGCTGGCTGTACCCCTGTATTGTTGGGGTCCTCTCTAAAAGAGTTCTAGGGATTTCAGTGAAAGTTTCCTCTCCTTACTCCCTGAGGCCAAAGGATAACAGAAACTTCTGTGTGACTAGCCCTCAGGTACTATGCTATGCTATGCTAAGTCACTTCAGTCCTGTCCGACTCTGTGTGACCCCTAGACGGCAGCCCACCAGGCTCCCCCATCCCTGGGATTCTCCAGGCAAGAACACTGGAGTGGGTTGCCATTGCCTTCTCCAGTGCATGAAAGTGAAAGGTGAAAGTGAAGGCGCTCAGTCGTGTCCAACTCTTAGCGACCCCATGGACTGCAGCCTACCAGGCTCCTCCATCCATGGGATTTTCCAGGCAAGAGTACTGGAGTGGGGTGCCATCGCTTTCTCCATCAGATACTATGGTATCCCCTTACTAGCTTTTCTAAACATTGTTTATACCTTTGTAAACAGTCCTTTTATTAAACTCTCTTTCCTGCTGTAATCAACTGTGAATTTGTGGTTCTGATAGCCTTCATGAATACTGGGGGAGTCCACTGGATATTGCAATATATTAATAATTTAAGATTTTTCAAAACCATGCTTTAGAGTTTTGTACATAATTGTAACAGTACTGTAACTCACCTGTTCATAGACTTTGAACCTTCCAAAGGATAGTAGAAAAGTGCAATTATAGTGAGAACAGTTTCCATGGTGTTTGTAAGAGTTCTGGTACAGCAATACCACGTGAACCAAGAGCATAACTGGCAAAAAAACTAAGAACAATTATAAGCAAATATATATGGAGTAGGAAATGGAAAAGCTTAGTATTATCTTCTAAGGAAAATAGCAAGCAAGTCTAATGTTAAAAATGGGCATGCCCAAACGTTTTTAAGAAGTTATATCAAACACATGTCTATGATAATCAGATCTATATTTGTTAAAGTTAAGTTTATTCTTTCAGGTACATTTCATTTGATTTAAATCTCACTTCACACTAATAAAAGATATAAAAAAATGCAGATTCCTTGACGGCAGAGTTTAAAGACTGAAATTCATAGCTAGAATTTAATAATCGGTATTACTCAAATTGTAGTATATTACTGACATTTTCTTGATATTTTTATTGACCTGGTTTGGAATGTCCTGTTTCCTGAAGGGAAATTGAAGACCACACACACACATAAAGTGACTTATCAGGAAAAAGCATTAAATTCTAATTTGGAAATTGACTAAATTAATAAACTACTTTTAGGTAGAACATGCAAACAGAAGCATCATTAAGTCTGAAAAACAAATGCCTTTAAAAGAAACTTCTTAGTTGCTTCAAGGATGTTAAAACATGTCATACCAGCTTCCTATCTCTTCCAATACAGACTTTAAAACATGTTCCCAATTAACTTCTTGTGAAGTTAAAGGCTCTTCCTGAACTAGACGATCATAGTACTGCCACTTTGGAGGAAGGATTTTAAAGGCATTATGTCTCTGATGTTTTAGGTTCAGCCTTGGGCAGTGTATATAAGCACAAATTAAAGAGACTGACTGAATCCTTGAAGGACTCGATTGCTAAAGTAATCTGTCTTTAATGCAAATCAACACACTATCTGCAGAAATGTCATATTAATAATAATGTTAATAAATTAACACTAAATTGTATTTCAGAAATGTGTTGGTAAATTGGTTATCTGGAATTTGAAATATATTTGCCAACAAATATAAAAAAGGTACTAAGATTTCTAAGTTGGCTTATATAAGCTTACTTAATTGATAACTCTTTTTAGGATAGTTTAACTGGGAAAATCATTCAGGATTTGAATGGGAGATTGAGAATCTCCTCACTGTGAAGTAAGTCAAATAACAGAAGACAATCTTCTGTACTTTTTCCATTATTCTAGCCAAAAGTGAAAGAGTGCATCAGTGAGAAGAGAATTCTTAGGCCTGAGTTGCAGGTAGTTGGAGGAATAGTGAAAGGATTGTAAACAGCTGAGGTAGTCCATGTGGTAGGCAATAGTTTAGAACTGTTCCTACTGAATATTATGGCAAGTGAGACAAGGACTGAGCCGAGTCATGGTGCTTCCCAAGGCTGTGTCCTAGGCTTTGGCCTCTCTAGGGTTGCAGGGCACCAATGGTTTCTGCCACGTAGGGCTCATTCAGAAGGAGACAGCATGTCCACCTGCATCTTACTGTTCTGAGTTATGGAAGTGCCTTTGTAAAGTTGTACAAGTTATCTTCTGAAACTGCCTTGGGAAAATCAGTCATGTTGACTGCCCTGTTCACGTGCTTCACGCTCACAGAAATGAAGGAAATAGATTTTCTAACGTGTTTTAAACTTACCACCCATCGTGCTACTTGCTGATTTTCTAGTTGCTTCATTAATGAGTAAAGCCTCAAGTCTGCTATAGCAGACAGAAGTGCTTGGGCAAGTCTAGGAATCCAAATCTTCATTAGTTAAAAAAAAAGATATTAAAAACATCTGGTTAGTTCACACTTTAAAACCATAAGAAATCAACAAGCTTATCCAACATTGATTGAAAGCCATTCTTAGTTTTAAAAAAAGATGCATTGTTCTGTTCTTCGGCAAAAATACCTGTTTTTCTACCAAAAAAAATGCATTAATTTTCATGGAAATACCAAAAGATAGCTTTATCTTTCCCGTTCTCTCTATAATATATGTATTACAATACTATTAATTTTAAGTAGCCAGCAGCCCATTTCATTGTGTGAAGGCTGTATTTTAGAAGCACATTTAGTTGTTTTCATTAGCAAAACAGTAGGTAATTTTAAATGAAACATTTACAATACTGTGGGCTAAGTATCATACTAAGTACTTCATGTATATCAGCTCATTCAGTCCTTCTATCAATCCTATGAGACAGGATTATAAATGAGAAAACAGGGACAGAGAGGTTAAGTGATATCTGCAAAACTGCAGAGCTGGTTAGTGTGGAGGTCAGGGTTCAAACCCGTCTGCCTGATTCCAAAGCTCTTAGCTACTAAACTACATTGCTTTGCTATCCTGCAATATCAATAATGTGAGTTGCTTCTTTTTTTGTAGTCTATTATTATAGAAATATGGTTTTCAGATATTAAAGAAGAATAAAAAGAAAGTAAATGTATTATAACAATTACAGTTAATTCTATATCATACATTAATATCTTTGAGTTTTAAAATGTGTCACAGTCATCATTAACAAACTAAACACTTGCTGGTAGATCACAACTTAATTTTAGTTTGTTCAGAAGATGTGTTTCTAAAAATTTACATGTAAATCTGTATTTTATTGCATCAAACTTCACTAATTTTACGTTATAATTAGAGCTGCTTTACTTTGAATTGTCAGTGATTTCTAACACTTTAGCTTTATGTCCTTTATCAGTACTCTGTAAGTATATGTTTAAATCATAACGGTACATTGTACTTCATAATTCCACTTAAACTGTGCCCGTAATATACAGTAAAAGGCACCTCTGTACTCACCTTCTGTTTGCCCTGCAAAAGAATCTATCAGCCTCCTCCTCACTTCCCAGGTCTGCAAATACTTCATGTGAAAAGTTAATTTCGCTACAAACTTGATATGAGCTGAGTGTTGAGGTAGCCACTAAAATACTAAAAGAATTCTTGTGCACTGAGATAAGTATAGTTATTTATGAACTTAATGAGCCACTATATTCTGAGCTACTTGCCCTAGCTTTCACTATTGTGTTCAGTTTCAAGACCCACATTTTAAGATTAGACATTAATAAATTACAAGATGATTATGAGGTTTTAAGACTGGAGATGTTTATCCTGGATAAATAGGACTTTTTGAAGTGTTATGTAAAAATCTTGAATTTAAAAGTAGATAGATTTTAGCTGAACACAAAAATAAATGGAGTTGTAAATTTCTGGTTGTTAGCAGTCTCTCCAGACTTTATCATAATTTTCCAGGTTATAATAAGGCCTTGACAAGAATTAAAGTGTTACACATGGCTGCTGGAGAATAAAAACTAGTGTGATGGAGTAAAGAGAAGACGGAATGTGACAGGAGTGAACCCTGAAGATTAGGCCTTTGTTGGTAGCTTACCATTCTATATTCCTGTTCTTTAAGATCCTGACCCTTCCTTTCCTGAAGTTCCAGGAGCTGGATGTCTCTGTGCCATCTTCTGACTGTTCAAAACCCCCACTATGGTACACTGCTCCCACTGCAACAGGTCTCCCTTCTTATTCCTCTTCTCACAGTATTCCAAGCCAGTGCTCTCCAGTATAAATACAATGTGAGCCATATACTGAATTTTAAATCTTATAGTAGTCAAAAAGTGAAAAATGTCAAAACAGGTAAAATGAACCTCAATACTTTTATTTAACTCATTATATCTAAAATATTTCAACATTTAATCAATGTAAAAATTACAGAAATATTTTACATTCTTCTTTTGCTCTAGTTCTTTGACATTTGGTATGGATTTTACACTAAGAGCGCGTCTCAATTTGGACTAGCCACATTTCTAGCATTTCCAGTCTTGAGTAGCCACATGTGAGTGGTGGCTTCTATATTGAACAGCAGAGCTCTAAGCCATCCTTAATTCTGTCCACATACCTTATGAAGTTTAGAGAGAAGTTATCTGGAAAGAGCACTGGACTGTGAATAAGTAGACATAGGATCTACTTTTAGCTTTTAATATGCAGTGACTTTGGTCTGTTTTCTTCATCACTTCTCTGACAACCTTCTGGTTTCAAAATTATATAATCTATTTTAAAATAATCAAGATGGGAGTATGATGACTGACAGAATCATAATGGTTCTCTGTTCAAGTTCTATCTTGAAGACTCCTTCATTCATAATCTAACCTATTTTCTGGGATAGTATATACATTTGCCTAGGCAAATATGAATATCCTGCATATCTAGAAGCTAGTGGGTAGTCGTGAGAGATGAAAAAACAATTCACAGTTCCTAACTTCTACATGTGTTAATGGGAGAAACAACTCCTACTGCTCTCAATTTTCCTTCCCTGTGATATTCTTAAATGAAGCATCAATTTCACCAATATGGTCTTTGTTTTTCACTAATGGGTAATTAGGTATCATTGTAAAGGGGAGGGTACAATACAGCCTTTAAAAAAAAGAGAACTAAACCAAACTCCACAACCTCAGTGTCTTTCCAGGCTTCAAAAAACCTTTCAGGATTTGGGCTGCCTTTAGAATTCTGGGCCACTTCCCGAACAGAAAATGGGAAAGGGCCAAACTGTTGAGTCCAACTTGATGATAGCTTAAAGGATGTTGATAATGAAGTTAGAAAAACTTCTGCAACGTTAGTTCTTCTTTTGTATCTTTTCTTGGCCACTGACCCCAGAAATTCATTATCTTGGAATTACAACCCTGCTCACTCTTGATGGTTAATTACTACACACCACAATGACTGTACATATCAATATATTTTTGTCAAGTTAATTTGCCTAATTTTTAATTTCAGCACTAAATCCTGAGTAGGTTTATATGTATTTAGTTTTCATAGGCTCACATAACATGGCTTTATGTTTACAAGTTAAAAAAATAAGATATATCACTTTCTTAAGTGATTCTTTTATGAAGGAAATTTACTTTTAAAGTACAAATAATATATAGTCATTCTGAACATCTGTATATCTTAATAGAATTTCTCACAGCAGAACACTAATGCTTAACGTTTTTAGCACATATTGAACGCTTACACATCACCGTGTGTCTTTGAACCCTGGGCTTCCCAGATACAGAGTTCAGCAACAGTATTTTAAAAACAAACTTGCATAAATAATTATCATTAACATTTAATATTAATATACATTAACCTTAAAAAAAGGATGAAATCTGTTAATGACTATTTTGATTACTTTTATTTAAACTTACCAGCAAATGAACACTGTCTTTCCCCAAAAGATGCAGAATCTTGTAAATGCTTGCAAAGATTAAGGGGTAAGTATAACCCCTCAATCTTTCTGTCCATTCCCAGGTCAAATAACCATAATTAGTAATATTAAGGACTAATGTTAAGTAGCATTGAAACAGAACCTCTTTTCATTTCTACATATAAAACTTATTTTTCAGCAAAGAAGCTTAAATAAAAACATAGTATTTTATACAGGGTATTGGAAATAAAAATGTAGTTGGCTAACTAAACAATTTCTTCAAAGCAGGAATGTTTTTTACTTCATCTATATCCTCCACATTACTGAGCACTGTGGGAATATATACCAAAGGCTTAGTACATTAACACCAAAGAAAGTACAGAAGAAATATTAGCCTAAAATAATGGCACACTTTTATAGGTTAAAATTACTCGGAGAAGATATGGAAAATTGATTGAAAACATGTCAGAGCTGACACAGTTTCTGAGATGAATACACATTTCTAGTCCAGGAATAGAAAACTACAAAGGATATTTGAAAACCATACGATGTGCAACTTCAAGAGACTGCCAGTATTCATCTGGAACAAAACTTGTCTGGACTAAAAAGCAGTTACATATTCGTAATGCTATGATAAACAAGACCAGATAAATGTTTTCACCAAGATCTGAAAAAAATGAACAAACAGGTAATTGTAGCACAAGAGTCAGGCAACTTCCACTTGGAGAACAAAAATCTGCTCTGATGGGCCCCTTGCTCAGGCTCTGTTAAAGTGCAGTAGTGAATTCCAGCCCCTCCACACTACTCAAAAGCAGACCTGGGTGGGAGGTTAGGCAAAGCGCCATAGCCTTATCAATGGGGGATTACCACTCCTTTCATTTAACAAATCATATATTAAGATACATTTTGAAAAAGAGATTGGGTTAACTAAGGCCTTAAGCTAATACATGTGTATATAATGAAAGAAACCAGCTAACAAATTACTAACTTCGGAAGCAACATTTTGTATATGTGCATATACTGGCATATAAAATGGTCCTTTGTACACTTTAAATAGTCCTTATTGATGCTTTTGTATGCTAGGCACTGAATTCATTCCTTTACATGCACTATGTCATTTAGTCCTCATTGCTAGGGGGAAGGTAGCATTAGCCCTATTTTATAGGAGAAAACTGAGGCTCAGAAGTTAAACTGCCTTCTCCCAAGTTAGAAAGGTTGTAAAACAGGATTCAAAACCAGGTCTGTATGTTGACTCCAGTCCTCTTAACCACAAATGGACATCTTACACACTACGGATTTTTTAAATGTGAATTTAGTTGCCAACACTTAAAAATCAGATTTTATGTTAACATCTGTATTGTAGCATATCAAAACTCCTTAAGATCTGGCAACATAGAGCTCAACTGGCAAACAACTGGCTGGTACTGAAATATAGGGTCCTTTGACTTCTTACTTGTATTTAGCCTTGCCTCTTCTGTCTCCTGGCAACTTGAGTTTGCAGCCTGCCTCTGATCCACTGTGAGTCTTTTACTATCATTCTGGGTTCCTGCACTTTCATTCCTTATTCTTCAGGAACATTTCCTTTTTTAAAATTGGAGGGTAATTAAAATATTGTGATGGTTTTGCCATGCATCAACATGAACTGGCCACAGGTATAACATGTGTCCCCTCCCTCCCTCCCTAACCCCCCACCCCCACCCCATCCCTCCAGGTTGTCACAGAGCGCTGCCTTTGAGTGCCCCATGTCATACTCAGACTTCCATTGGCTATTATTTTACATAGGTAACATACATGTTTCAATGCTATTCTCGCAAATCATCCCACCCTCTCCTTCTCTGGGTCCAAAATGTCTGTTCTTTATGTCTGTGCCTATGCTTCCCTGCACACTGGCACCATCTTTCTAGATTCCATCGTTCAGTTGTCAACATACACATGAACTAATATATGACATTTGTCTTTCATACTTCACTCTGACAGGGTCTAGGCTCATACACCTCATTAGAACTGACTCAAATGCATTCCTTTTTAGAGCTGAGTAATATTCCATTGTGTATGTGTACTATTTTCCAATGGACAACTAGGTTGCTTCCATGTAATAGCTATTGTAAATAGTGCAGCAATGAACATTGGGGTACTTTTTCAATTCAAGACAACGTGTATTTTTCAATTCTGGTTTCCTCAGAGTATATGCCCAGTAGTGAGATTTCTGGGTTGTATGGTAGTTTTATCCCTAGTTTTTTAAGGAGTCTCCATACTGTTCTCCATTGGTGGTATCAGTTTGCATTCCCACCAACAGTGTAAGAAGGTTCCCTTTTCTTCACACCCTCTCCAGCATTTATTGTTTGTAAACTTTTTGATGATGGCCATTCTGACTGGTGTGAGATGATACCTCATTGTGGTTTTGATTTGCATTTCTCTAATGAGCAATGTTCTGCATCTTTTCATGTGTTTCTTAGCCATCTGTATGTCTTCTTTGGAGAAATGTATGTTCATGTCTTCTGTCCACTTTTTGATTGGGTTGTTTGTTTTTCTGGTATTGAGCTGCAAGGGCTACTTATATATTTTGAAGATTCTTTGTCAGTTTAATTTGTTATCTTCTCCCATTCTGAGTGTTGTCTTTTCACCTTGCTTATAGTTTTCTTAGTAGTGCAAAAGCTTTTAAGTTTAATTAGGGCCCACTGGTTTATTTTTGTTTTTATTTCCATTACACTAGGAGGTGAGTCATAGAGGATCCTGCTGTGATTTAGGTCAAAGAATGCAGGAATACATTTTAAATGTTCTCACTGGTGCATTCAACACCACGTAGTGCCCCTTGTGAACTTTAATCTTTCAGAAACAAACCTCCCTACTGGACTGTATCTGCTGTCCGAAAACCTTGTTCTCTCCTTTTCTCCTCTTTGTGGCCTTAGGCAGAAAAAACTGTACTCAGAACTGGCCCTTAAATAACAGCCTTCGGCACATACAAGGCACGCAATATATAATGAATGAATGAGGAACCTATCTACAAACCCACTCCGACAGATCAGAATCCCACTTGCTGGGGTCGAGACCAAAGAAAAGGCGGAGGGGCCAGCAGGAAAAAGCAATGTGGCGGGGGGTCAGACCTGGTTCCACTCCAGGAATCAGCCCTCCGTAGATACGAAACTTTGGAAACACTGGGTCAGGGTGGCCACTCCCTCGCTGACTTGGGATGGCCACATCATGCTTATTCACTTCACATGGCTACGGAAAGCTGGCACAAAACAATGCAGAATACAGTGCCCTGCAAGAGACGGGGATCTAGAATCCCATCTCCAGCGCAACGCAATTTCTTGGCGCACCACGCCCCCCCCAACTCCCGGCCTCCCAGTAGATGGAGCCCTCGTTCAGGGTCGCCGATTTCCCGCCATCACCACCCAGCTCGGCGTCCACACCCCCTCACTCACCCCCACAGCGCCCGGTGCTCTTCTGCGGGCTGAGATACAAGGTGGACTTTCTCGTTCGCAGCTTCGTCTTCTCATGAGAGCGGTTCTGGAGACCGCGGAAAAAGAGGCCGCCGCCTCCGCCGTCGTCTCGCTCCATTCTGCATCAGCTTTGAGGTCCACTGGGGACCGCCAGCAGCCAACGTCCCCAGCAATGGATGGCTGAAGCGGCGCTCGTTGCTCTTCCGCCCACTAAGTTTGGCCTTTGTAAGCTGCCGTGCCGGAAGGCGCGAAGATAGCCGGGAAAAAGGCATCTTCGTCCCGCCCACTTCCAACGGTGGTGCCCGCGGCCCACTATTGCTGGTTCGGCAGCGCGTCTACGTCTTCGCCGTGGACTGGTCCACGCTTTCCCTACTACATTTCTTTCTCGAGGGATTGTTCCCTTCCTTTGGTTTCGTGGTCTCTGCTGCTGGGGTCCGGAAACTGCTGAAAGGAACTGGATCTCACCTCTGCGGGTGCAGGCAGGAGGCGGCGGGGAGCTGAAGCAGAACGGTGTGTGAGTGGTAATAATAGTACTGATAATTACAAACGGAAGTGTTGGTGTAACGTTGCATGCCTTGGGTGATCTTACAGTGACTATTTGTTGAGCGACGTAGGCGGGATAAGGGTAATTTAGCCTCATGTACAGATGTGGAAAATGAAGCCCCACAAAGGTTAAAGGACTTGGTCAGGGTCATTTAGCGAACTAATTGCGGAAGGGGAACCTTCCCGAATTTACTTGCGGTTTAATTGTCTGTTTTACAAGGAGGTGACTTGCAAATGTCTCCTTTTCTTACACTTAGTCATCGAACCAAAACCTGCTTGGTGAAGTTCTCATTTATCTAGTTAAGTGTAGAGTCCAGGAGGAAAAAAGACTTTTTCCCCCAGAAAAATAGTAAATTACGATTTTAGAAATGGCAACCCACTCCAGTACTCTTGACTGGAAAATTCCATGGACAGAGGAGGCTGGTAGGCTACAGTCCACGGGGGTCTCAAAGAGTCGGTCACGACTGAGTTACTTCACTTTCACTTTCAAGAAGCAGCTACTATTTACTCCGCCACTGTTGAGTTTTGTGATCCCGGAGACTGGCTTAGGATGCTGTGAAATATTGCTGTAATAAAACATAAAAATGATTAGCTCTGTTTTACCTGTTTATAAATATGTACTTAGTATCTCCGAACCATAGAACTTATCAGACTATAGACTACTGCAAGGAATATAACTTTCTGAGAAGTTCTAGAATCTTAACTCTTCAATTGTTAAAAGTAAAACCAGTGAAATCCCTATTTTATTTTTTGTCAAAAATGGATAGTAGATGACTTAGAGGTGATGCCAGTTTGTATCTACTATAGCATCAGAGGAAACTAGAAAATCTTTTAGTTTGTAAAAATTGTTTTTAATCACACATATTGTCATGAAATAGTAAAGAGCTAATAATGAAAAGTAACAAATCTCTCCCCTTTAGATGAGATTGGCAATCACATTTAACTTTCGTGGACGGCTGTTTCTTTTAATAGTATACCTTTTTTTTGTATACCTTTAAAGGCATAAAAAGTATGTTCCTCTATTTTTTAACACTTCTGCCATTTAATAAAGTATCAGTTTGAAACCTCTGAAAACATTCTATAATAGCATTTAGCTTTATCTTACACCACCCTCTAACCCTCATTTCTCATATTCCCTTTGTGTCTATATTCCTATTTTAGTTACATCAAAAAGCATATTTACATATTACGAGAAAAATACTGTTTATGCAGGAGCAAAGTTGTGGCATGAAGGCTTTATAAAGGATATAGTACTGAGTTTCTGCTTTGCTTCCCATTTTCTTTGTATACAGACCTGAAGAGAGTTCCTGGATGTGGAGTTTGTTTTTTTAGAACCATCCTTGCGCTGTGAAGTGTTTGATGAAAAAATGTTTGGAAGATTGACTTTTCCACAACTGCTTTTTGCTAGCCTCCTTGGAATTGCTGGAGGAATATATATTTATCAACCAGTATTTGAACAGTATTACAGAGATCAGAAGGAGTTAAAAGAAAAGATGAAATTGGTACAAGACTCAGAAGAGAAGAATAGTTGATACATGGAGTTGAACTGTAATTGCTTAAAATTCCATTGAAATTATGCATTGAGTATTAATAATTAGTAAAAACTTATTCCCTATAAATAGTAAAAAGTTATCAATTATACTTTAAATGTAAATACATTATTGATAGTGGTTTTAAATTAGCTTTAAAAGTAGCACTGTCAATTTTAATGTTTACTTTTACTTTTTGCCATTCTATGTCTTTTCACCAGGATCTATGAGTATGTTTCCTTTTAAGCAAAAATGAATGTATTAAGGAATATTTTATTTCCTCGTTGAGGCTTATTTTTCTGGGAATGCGGCCTATACATTGGCAGTCTAGAGTATATAAACTAGCTGGAATTGTGTTTACAGTTATGTTTGTAAATGAAGTTAACCAAGTCAACTACCTCATGCAGAATGCACCTCAATTAGCCTACAATTAGCCTACTTTAATATACTTCAGCACTCTTTCAATTCCTGGCTTTCTCATCCCAGGCCGAATGGAGGTGTAAATTGAGAATCAGGATGGCTCAAATTAAATAGAGGTTTTTGAGAAGGTAGACGGTGTCACATAGGGTGGCAAACATGACACAGTCTGTTTACTTAACTCACTAGGCAAATTGACATTAATAATCGCGATCATGGAAGAGTTAATTTCTTATGAAGCTATTCATATAGTTAAGGGGTTTTTTGGAAATTGCTAAGAACTGATTTAATTTTATATTTTCAGTGAGAGCTTAAATGTAATCACATTGTACAAAATACTGTAAATCAACTCATTTTTTTTCTTTAAATAAATTCATTATAACAATATAAGCTATCTATGTTGAGATCAGTGTAAGTAATAGGATTAAGAGAGAGAGAGGCCAGGAGGAAGCATGAAATTGTAAGCTTCTGCTCAGTTGCCACAGATGTCTCTTTATATTCTGCTGATTTAGAGCATGTCACATAACCATGGGCACTAATATATCATCTTGTTGCCCAAGGAATGATAATCCTATTTAACATTACATGAAGTTGAACCATTTTTGGTCATTTTGAGAAGGATGCACCTGTCTGTTTGGTAGTCACATACCAACTGTCAGAGAATGAGTCGATTTTTTTTTTTTTTCCAGTAAAGGTACTGCTGCTGCTGCTAAGTAGCCATTCAAATCAAAGCTATAGGAAGATGCCACTTCACATACACTAGGATGACTGCAGTCAAAGAGGGAGGAAGTAGTAAGTGTTGATGGGAATGTGAAGAAGTTGAAACCTTCGAATATTGCTGGTGAGGATATAAAACAAGTTTGGCAGTTGTGAAAGTTTGGAAGTTCCTCAAAAAGAAGAACATACAGTGTTACCATATGACCCAGCAATTCTGCTTTTAGACGTACATCCCAGAGTAGTGAAAACATGTCTGCGTAAACATCTGTAAATGAATACTCGAAGCATCATTATTATAATAGCCCCAAAGTGGAAATAATCCAAATGTCTCAGCCAGTGAACACATAAATATATTATGGTATATCCACGCAATGGAATATTACTTTGTTGAGGAGCACAAAAGGCCACATATTGTATGATTCTATTTATATGACATGTCCAGGATAGGTAAATGCATAGAGACAAAGTGAATTAGTATTAAATATTTCCCAGTGATTAAGGGGAAGAAGGTACAGGGAGTGACTGCTAATGGATATAGCGTTACTTTTTAGTATAATGAAAATGTTTTGGAACTAGATAGTGGTGTTCAGTGACAGGTTTGTGAATGTATTAAAAACCACTGAATTGCACACTTTACAACTTTATTATGTGAGATTATATCTCAATAAAACTGTCAGAGAGGACTTCCCTGGTGATCCAGTGGTTAAGAATCCACCTGCTGATGCAGGGGAGATGGGTTTGATCCCTGGTCTGGAAAGATTACACATGCTACGGGACAACTAAAGCCTATGTGCCACAACTACTGAGCCCACATGCTGCAACTACTGGAGGCTGTGCTCTGCAATGAGAGGTCACTGCAATGAGAAGACCCTGCTTATTGCAGCTAGAGTAAACCTGTGCCTAGCAGTGAATACTCATGTAGCCACATAAAATTAAAAAAAAAAAAACACTGTCAGAGAGGAGGAAAAAAACCCCATTGCTTCCAGAGTAGCAGCTGCAGTTGGGGTAGTCCATTGTTTTCTTCCATAATCTATCTAGTATATGTGTGTGGTATAGAATATATATAACATAAAATTTATTATTTTTATGATTTTAAAGCACATTTCAGTGGCATTAAGTATATTCACATTGTTGTGACCAGCATCACCATCCATCTCTAAAACATTTGTTTAGTCTTTGCAAGGCCCAAAGAAGTGACTTGAATGGCAATGTGGAGATGCCCCACCCCTATATCCTTCATATATTTGAAGGTGGCATTAATGTCTGCAATTGTTGGCACGAATTGCCTCCAATTTGCTGTCATAGTCAGGGAAAGCAGATTGAGAGGCTTTCAGTTGGTTCTTTATACAATAATGATGTAGTATGGACTGAATGCATTCCCCCCATTCATAGGGGGAAGCCCTGATCCCCTTGTGAGGGTATTTGGAGGTGGGGCGTTTGGGAGGTAATTAGATCCTGAGAGTGGAGCCCTTATCAGTGGGATTAATAGTAGTGTTAGTTGCTCAGTCCTGTCCAACTCTTTGTGACCCCATGGACTATAGCCATCAGACTCCTCTGTCCACAGAATTCTTCAGGCAGAAGTACTGGAGTGGTTGGCCCTTTGCTTCTTCAGGGGATCTTCCCAACCCGGGTCTTATGCACTACAGGCAAATTCTTTACCATCAGAGGCACCTATGTTTAAAAGCATCAATAGGATTAGTGCCCTTAAAGAAAAGATATCAGAGACATGCGCTCTCTCTCACCCATGTAAGGATATAGCAAGAAGGTGACTGTCTGCAAATCAGGAAAAGAGGCTTCATCATACACTGAATCTACCTCTGCCAGCCCCTTGATCTTGTACACCTCAACCTTCAAAACTGTGAGAAAAAAATACCTGTTGTTTAAACCACTTATTTAGTGGAATTCATTAATAGCAGTCTGAATAGACTAAGGCACAGCTCTTCCTGTAAGATCAATGTGAGGTCCCTGCCGGCTACTGAGTGTGTATATATATGTGTGTGAATATGTGTGTATACATATATATATATATATTTATATATATCCTATCCATGGACCTGAATTTGGGGAGGAATGACAAAGGGTTCCTCTAAAACAAATTTGGGCTAAACCTGCATTTATCCCACCCCCAATGACCCTGCACTCTAAACTGAGGGACTAAGGTCGCATTTAGAGCTTCCTTGTACCAGCCTCAGATCATGCAGTCAACAAGATGTGAATTTTGTCCTGGTTAAAGGCCTTGGGTCTCTCAGTAGGAGCAGAGGAAAGTTTATGGTAGATTCTTCTGGCATTGAGTCCTTCCTCAGGTAAACACAGCTTCTTTTAATCGTTAGGTCTAAATTTATGCAATGACTTAAATCAGGAAACTGGTAAAAGATCTTGATTCCCAGTGTGAAAACCAACAGCCTTCTGTTCCCTGTTCTTAATTTTCTTTTAAAAATATGTGAGTCAAGAAACACCCCTTTCTCTCCCCAAAACAATAACACCCATCTATTCCTTCAGAATATGGTGATCTTTTAAGCTATTGGCATATATCCCTGTATGCTATCAAGTCAAGACACCCTGGGTGCATTCCAGCCTGGTTTCCCATTTTAGCAGTTATGACTTGCCATCAGACCTTTGCCACTTGGAAATTCTTTTATTTCTAACTTGGGAGTCCTGTTGCAGCATCTTCTGTCAGTCTCAGCTCATAAAGGACATCCATGTCAGTGGCCTTCTCACCAGTGCCTCATCAGGGCCTTTCAGGTAACAGCAGGTGGTGGTTCTGCAGTCTCATCACAAATCCATTATTTTGACTCCGAAGTCAGCAGGGTGAGATAGGGAGAACAAGAAAGTTAAAGAGGGAAAGCCACGACTGATAGATTTTCAAGGGGGCCACTTGACTTGATCCTATGGGATTTTCTGAAGAGAATCTAAAGAAATTTTTAGCTATTATTTTGAAATAACTTCAGACTTAACAAGTACAAAAATAATATAAAAAACTGTTATATACTTGTTATCCAGGTTCCACATATGTTAGCATTTATCCACATTTGCTTTAATCTCTCTCTATATATATGTGCTTGGATATTATGCACACTCAAGCATTGTTTTTCTAAACTGGATCATGGAAAAAGCAAGAGAGTTCCAGAAAAACATCTGTTTCTGCTTTATTGACTATGCCAAAACCTTTGATCATATTGTGATCCTGCGTGGATCACAATCGGAGAAGGCAATGGCACCCCACTCCAGTACTCTTGCCTGGAAAATCCCATGGACAGAGGAACCTGGTAGGCTGCAGTCCATGGGGTTGCTAAGAGTCAGAAACGACTAAGCGACTTCACTTTCATGCATTGGAGAAGGAAATGGCAACCCACTCCAGTGTGCTTGCCTGGAGAATCCCAGGGATGGTGGAGCCTGGTGGGCTGCCATCTATGGGGTCGCACAGAGTCGGACACGACTGAAGTGACTTAGCAGCAGTAGCAGCAGCAGTGGATCACAATAAGCTGTGGAAAATTCTGAAAGAAATGGGAATACCAGACCACCTGACCTGCCTCTTGAAAAACCTATATGCAGGTCAGAAAGCAACAGTTAGAACTGGACATGGAACAACGGACTGGTTCCAAATAGAAAAAGGAGTACGTCAAGGCTGTACTTCCAAGTCCTAATCCAATGGACTAATCTCCTTTAGGATGGACTGGTTGGATCTCCTTGCAGTCCAAGGGACTCTCAGGAGTCTTCTCCAACACCACAGGAGATTAGTCCATTGGAAGGACCGATGCTGAAGCTGAAACTCCAATGCTTTGGCCACCTCATGCGACGAGCTGACTCATTTGAAAAGACCCTGATGGTAGGAAAGATTGAGGGCAGGAGGAGAAGGGGATGACAGAGGATGAGATGGTTGGATGGCATCACTGAATCGATGGACATGGGTTTGGTGTTGGTGACATGGTCTGGGAGTTGATGATGGACAGGGAGGCCTGGCATGCTGTGGTTCATGGGGTCACAAAGAGTCGGACACAACTGAGCGACTGAACTGAACTGAAATCCTTTGGAAACAGACTAAGTTGCCCATGTGATTCCCTTTACCTCTAAATATTTCTGTGTGCAATTCCTAAAAACAGGAATGTTCTCATTTATTATAGTGTAATAATCAAGATCAGGAAGTTAAGATTGATAGGATATTATTATCTAATCTCAGATTTCATTCAGAGTCTACTAAGTCCTATTAATGTCCTTTAGAACAAGACAAAAATATTTTTCTGAACTGGGATCTAATTTAGGGTCACATCTGAATTTAGTTCATGGTTTTTTGGTTTAATTTATTCTTGTTCCTTAGTCATTGCCTTTTATGACCTTGAAATTTTCAAAGAATATTGGTTTGTTTTGTAAAATATCCCTTAATTTGAATTTGTTTAATGCTTCTGTAGGATTAGACTGGTTCCAAATAGGAAAAGGAGTACGTCAAGGCTGTATACTGTCACCCTGCTTATTTAACTTCTATGCAGAGTACATCATGAGAAACGCTGGGCTGGAAGAAGCACAAGCTGGAATCAAGATTGCCGGGAGAAATATCAATAACCTCAGCTATGTAGATGACACCAACCTTATGGCAGAAAGTGAAGAGGAACTAAAAAGCCTCTTGATGAAGGTGAAAGAGGAGAGTGAAAAAGTTGGCTTAAAGCTCAACATTCAGAAAACGAAGATCATGGCATCTGGTCCCATCGCTTCATGGGAAATAGATGGGGAAACAGTGGAAACAGTGTCAGAATTTATTCCTTTGGGCTCCAAAATCACAGCAGATGGTGATTGTAGCCATGAAATTAAAAGACACTTACTCCTTGGAAGGAAAGTTATGACCAACCTAGATGGCATATTCAAAAGCAGAGACATTACTTTGCCAACAAAGGTCTGTCTAGTCAAGGTTATGGTTTTTCCAGTAGTCATGTATGGATGTGAGAGTTGGACTGTGAAGAAAGCTGAGCGCCGAAGAATTGATGCTTTTGAACTGTGGTGTTGGAGAAGACTCTTGAGAGTCCCATGGAGATCCAACCAGTCCATTCTAAAGGAGATCAGTCCTGGATGTTCTTTGGAAGGAATGATGCTAAAGCTGAAACTCCAGTACTTTGGCCACCTCATGCGAAGAGTTGATTCATTGGAAAAGACTCTGATGCTGGGAGGGATTGGGGGCAGGAGGAGAAGGGGGCTACAGGATGAGATGGCTAGATGGCATTACTGACTCGATGGACTTGAGTCTGAGTGAGCTCCGGGAGTTGGTGATGGACAGGGAGGCCTGGCGTGCTGCGATTCATGGGGTCACAAAGAGTCGGACACGACTGAGCGACTGAACTGAACTGAACTGAGGGTTAGATAGCTTCAGGTTATACCTTTTTGGTGGGGATACTGCAGAAGTGATGTGTTGGTATGGTTCACAGGTTCCTATTTTATTCAGTGAATTATAATCTATTATTATCACCAGGGCTGACCCCATGATTTGTGGGGCTCAGTGCAAAATGAAGATACATGGCTATGGATAGGGATCAGAAAGTCAGTCTCTTTCCATGGACCCACTTCTCCAACTCATGAGTGTGCAACCCCCAGAGTTTACAAACTTCCATGCTGGAGTGCTCTTGATTCCTGGTTAGTGGTGGCAGGAGGCCCCTGCTGCATGGCACATAGAATGTACTATGGTGCTGTCAGACTAGGGCAGGGACACTTGCCTTCTTGCCCACCCCATGGTGCCATGGGGCATGGGCTCAATCCTGATCTCTTCTGTACTCACGCCCAGGCTCCTGGCCATGTGGAAGGTGGTGGATTGGGCCTCCCCAGGTGAAGGTTACCAAGTCACTGCTTTGGAGTTGCGAATGCAAGGCCGTGCAGGTCCCAGGGGACTGATAGCTTACAGTGAACGATGTTGGATTCGTGATCTCCCAGGAAGATGTAGCATCGGGACCAGGGACCAGGCTTGATCACTCAAGAGCTTTTGTGTAGCAGAGTTTTATTAAAGTATAAAAAGTGACAGAGAAAGCTTCTGACTGACTTCAGAAGGGGGACAGAGAGTTCTCCCTTGCTAGTCTTAGCAAGGGAGTTATATAATTTTTCAGTTGGTTATTACAGTAAATCAAAAGAATATCTCAAGGTTGTAAAGGTTTTACCAGACCCACTTCCACAATATACATTTTAAGATGACAGGATTAGTCAGAAGGATCTCAAGAAGGAGAAACATGTCCTCAAGCAAGATACATTGTTATATTGACTAAGACAAAGCAATGTAGAAAAAAAGTTTATCCTTTTTTCCTCCTTGAGAACTCCAGACCCCTATCACCTCCTTGAGAGCCCCAGGCCCCTATCTCCTCTTCAAGGACCCTGGACTTCTTATCAACCTACTGTCGACTAAAAAAAAAAGGTGCAACTTGAGAGTTGTGAGTTAAGTTTTATTTGGGGCAAAAATGAGGACTGCAGCCAGGACGCAGCATCTCAGATAGCTCTGAGAGACTGCTCCAAAGCAGCAGTGGGGGAAAGTAAATATATAAGGTTTTGGTTGTTCATCATGAGGATCTGATGTCACCATGAAGGGATTTAGTGCTTCTCTAGATATGAGGAGATGCAAGAATTGAGATCATAAAATCTGTTCCTAATGTTAGGTAGGTAGAATAGGGAAAAGGAGTCCAAAATGGCGGTGGCCAAAAGACAAGGAAGAGAAAAGCCCGCGAAAATAGAACAAAAGGAGGTCCAAGGACCAGAGTGAGGACCTCAGGTAAAACAAACAACACTCCTGGCTGGCCCAATTTACAAAGGACAGGGCCAGGGAGAGATAAACATATAAATAGAGGAGCCAAAGCTAGTTCTTTCTCTCTCTCTCTCTCTCCTTCCCCCGCGCGCTGGGGCACTCTTCTCCTCGTGTCTTTGGATCGACGTGCCCTCACGCCTCAAAGATGGATTTTCCTGTTATCTTCTAAATAAAATAGAGCTATAACACTGAGCTGTAACACTGATTTGTCTAAGAGCTATAACACAGTTCATTCGAGACCTGAGAGCTATAACACCGTCTATCGAAGACCTGAGAGCTGTGACATGCCGAGGGGGCTTTAATGTCTGTTACTCCAAATCTTTGTTGTGACAAGAAAGAGCCGAGGAACATACACTCGCATGACACTAAAAACATCCAACTATTTAAAGACCTGTCCCACCAGATTCCCTGGAGCACGGAGTGCCTCACTCCACCCTGAACTCTCCCAGGGGTTGTTGAAGGTCAACAGCTGTCTCAACATGGGGTTCAGTCTCCCCATGGCAGATGGCAGATGCTCTTGGTAAGTGCCAATTTGTAGTTGACACTACCTAGGAATTGACTCTCTGAACCAGGAAGAAAGGCGTGGGCAGTGGCAGGAGTCAGAGCCATGTACATACAGAGGCTTCAAGCCTCCATCATGCTCCATTGTGCCATCAGATTTCACTTGTAAGACACACATTCAAAGATAAAATTATTGAAAACTTTAAGACGGTGACTGCAGAGCAATATCATTTCTGTGTGCTGGGCCCTGTGTGGTGTTTGGTTGCATGACCACGAAGCCAACCTGATGATCACTATTTTTATGTTCAAATTGTTGCAGATTTGGTCAGTTGGAGTCCTTTCAAGCTGGCCCTGTTTTTCTGTTTTGTTTTGTTTTTTGGTTGTTTGTTTGTTTTGGGGTTTTTTTAGTGTTTATTTCCGATATGAAGTGTTATTTTTGAGCATTTTCTGAAAAATTTATTGTTTAACACATTTACAACTAGATACAAAATACTTAAGAATATACTTTGACATTTGCAATGGACGTATTTGACAGGTAAGTTTTGTTAATGTAGCTTATAAACAAAAATATTTTTGACAGTCCCAGTTAAAACAAGCAAGCTCTTAACTGAGGTTTAATATACTCAGTTTCTGTAATAACTTTCTTTTGTTTTCCTCTGGGTACACTTTTCTCAAATTCCTTTTTGAATTTCCTCTGCCCATGCCTTAAATAACTGGGCAATCCTCTGGATTCTGCACCAAGTCCCCTTTTCACCCTTTCAGCACATTTTCTAGACTAACTCCTTGCCCCTCACATCTGCGTGGTGATAGCTCCAGTTCTTGTCTTCTGTGCTTCAGACCAGCACTTTCAACTGCATACTAAAGAGTTTCACCTGGATGTTCTGCTGGTGCCGGCATGTCAGAGTTGAAATGTCCTGAACCTGTTGATTATGGTCTGTTTCACTCTCCCTACCTGTTGCTTTCTTTTGCTTAGGGGTTCCTAGTTGCCCAAACCAGAAACCTGAGCATTTCCATGAATTCCTCCTTCTCCCTCCCCATCTACAACCAAGTCTTCTTGATTCACTCTCCTGAGTATCTCAACTCTGTCTATTCATCCTCATCCTCATCCTCATGGCCATCCCCTTCAACCAGATCACTGTTATCCCTCACTTGGATTTCAGCATGCTAATTGGCCTTCCCAGCCAATTCTTAGCCTCACAGCCATTAAGAAAATGGATTGTGAATTCTGGTCCTGGCTTTGCCACTTACTAGCTATGTAAAACTGGTGAGGTTGCTTAATCTCTTTAATGCGCCTTTTCCTCATCTGTAATGTGGAGACAAGAATAGTGCTTATTTCATAGGGCAATTGTGAGAAGTAAATGAGGTGATATATGTAAAGTTCTTAGCATATTGGCTGATTCAGAGTAAATGGTCAATAAATGTTAGCCTTTATTATAAGCATTCCAGGGTCCTTCATTACCCAACCTCTGCTTATTTCTCCAGTTTCTTTGATTGCTCCTTCCACTCTTTTCAGCTTTTCTGAGCTTTCAGTTGCTCCAGTTTCTCATTCTCTCTTTTTTGCCTCCAGGCCATTCTTCTGATCTTTTTCATAGAATTCTCTTCTCACCTTCCCCAGGGCTTCCCTTGTAGCTCAGCTGGTGAAGAATCTGCCTGCAATGCAGGAGACCCTGGTTCGATTCCTGGGTCAGGAAGATCCCCTAGAGAAGGAAATGGGAACCCACTCCAGTATTCTTGCCTGGAGAATCCCATGGACAGAGGAGCCCGTCGGGCTAAACCCCATGGCGTTGAAAGTGTGGGAAACGACTTAGCAACTAAACCACCCCACCTTCCCCACTTATTCATCCTTCAAATGGGCCTTAGAAAGCATCACTACGAACAAAGCTAGGGGAGGTGATGGAATTCCAGTGGAGCTGGTTCAAATCCTGAAAAATGATGCTGTGAAAGTGCTGCATTCAATATGCCAGCAAATTTGGAAAACTCAGCAGTGGCCACAGGACTGGAAAAGGTCAGTTTTCATTCCAATCCCAAAGAAAGGCAATGCCAAAGAATGCTCAAACTACTGCACAATTGCACTCATCTCACATGCTAGTAAAGTCATGCTTAAAATTCTCCAAGCCAAGCTTAAGCAATACATGAACCATGAACTTGCAGATGTTCAAGCTGGTTTTAGAAAAGGCAGAGGGACCAGAGATCAAATTGCCAACATCTGCTGGATCATGGAAAAAGCAAGAGAGTTCCAGAAAAGCATCTATTTCTGCTTTATTGACTATGCCAAAACCTTTGACTGTGTGGATCACAATAAACTGTGGAAAATTCTGAAAGAGATGGGAATACCAGACCACCTGATCTGCCTCTTGAGAAACCTATATGCAGGTCAGGAAGCAACAGAACTGGACGTGGAACAACAGACTGGTTCCAAATAGGAAAAGGAGTACGTCAAGGCTGTATATTGTCACCCTGCTTATTTAACTTCTATGCAGAGTACATCATGAGAAACGCTGGGCTGGAAGAAGCACAAGCTGGAATCAAGATTGTCAGGAGAAATATCAATAACCTCAGATATGCAGATGATACCACCCTTATGGCAGAAAGTGAAGAGGAACTAAAAAGCCTCTTGATGAAAGTGAAAGAGGAGAGTGAAAAGTTGGCTTAAAGCTCAACATTCAGAAAACGAAGATCATGGCATCTGGTCCCATCGCTTCATGGGAAATAGATGGGGAAACAGTGGAAACAGTGTCAGAATTTATTCCTTTGGGCTCCAAAATCACAGCAGATGGTGATTGCAGCCATGAAATTAAAAGACACTTACTCCTTGGAAGGAAAGTTATGACCAACCTAGATGGCATATTCAAAAGCAGAGACATTACTTTGCCAACAAAGGTCTGTCTAGTCAAGGTTATGGTTTTTCCAGTAGTCATGTATGGATGTGAGAGTTGGACTGTGAAGAAGGCTGAGTGCTGAAGAATTGATGCTTTGGAACTGCGGTGTTGGAGAAGACTCTTGAGAGTCCCATGGACTGCAAGGAGATCCAGCCAGTCCATTCTAAAGGAGATCAGTCCTGGATGTTCTTTGGAAGGAATGATGCTAAAGCTGAAACTCCAGTACTTTGGCCACCTCATGTGAAGAGTTGATTCATTGGAAAAGACTCTGATGCTGGGAGGGATTGGGGGCAGGAGGAGAAGGGGACAACAGAGGATGAGATGGCTGGATGGCATCACGGACTCGATGGACGTGAGTCTGAGTAAACTCCAGGAGTTGGTAATGGACAGGGAGGCCTGGCGTGCTGCAATTCATGGGGTCGCAAAGAGCTGGACACAACTGAGTGACTGAACTGAACTGAACTGAATCTATACATCACTTGTCTCTGGGAAGTACTGATTTGGTATCAATTAACTTGTGTTCCAATTAGTCAGACTTAGCCACTTAAGTCTTCCCTTATCAACAACTTCCCTTATCAAGGATCTTATCTCACTGCACAGAAGTTGATCTCTTTGAGGACAGGATCACTGAGGGCAAGGACCAGTTTGCCTTGTTCACTATTGCATTTCTAGGACCTAACACAGTGTTTGACTTGCTGGATGAAAGGACAGAATGGGTGATGTATGAGCCACAGCATCGCTGTTTTCTGATCTCCTGCCTGGTGAAGTCCTGGTGACAGCCCTGCCTGGCTGTAGGAGTGGGGAGGGCTGAGCACTCCTTGAATCATGTGAACCATTAGCAGTTGCTGCATTGTTGGCACCCTTACCCCCACCCTCAACAGATCTTAGCTGATCAGTGACTCCCAAGACTTCCTCTACACATGAACATGGAACTACTTTCCCTGTTTTAACCTCCACTGACATGATGGCTTTTCTCTAAGGAATATCCCTTGAAACCATCACCCTATAGTGAATCTGTTATCCCTAACTCTGTGATTACTGCATTATATTTGCTTGGAACTATTAAAATGAATATGTATTCAATATTTAGCAACTTCATATGATTCATCCTATATGTGATTTTTTAAAGTAATCTGAGAAGTTCATTGTGCTGTAATGCAAACTGAGTAGTCTGAAAGGATAATGAAATTGGGCAGGTGGCCTTGAGACAGCTGGAATTTGTGATCCAAGAAGAATTTGTGAGATAGAACAGATAGGAGGAGCCAGTGGACTAGGATTTCCAAACATTTTGCTTTGCTGAGAAGTAGACTTATTTGGTTGAGAGGTGCTTTGCCTAAGGACTTCCCTGGCAGTCCAGTGGTTAAGACTCTGCTCTTCCAATGCAGGGTCTCTGATCAGGAACTAAGATCCCAGATACCTCCTGATGTGGTCAAAAATTAAAAAAATAATAAATAAAAAATGCTTTGCCTGAAAGCTCACAGGGGTAGGCCCAAAAGTTCTGTTCAGACCTTGAGGGCGCTGGAGGAGGAATTTGGCGCTTCTAGTGAGAAACTGCTGGAGAAGGCAATAGCAACCCACTCCAGTACTCTTGCCTGGAAAATCCCATGGACGGAGGAGCCTGGTAGGGGGCAGTCCGTAGGGTCACGAAGAGTCGGACACTTACTGAGCGACTTCACTTTCACTTTTCACTTTCATGCATTGGAGAAGAATATGGCAACCCACAGTGTTCTTGCCTGGAGAATCCCAGGGACGGCGGAGCCTGGTGGGCTGCTGTCTATGGGGTCGCACAGAGTCGGACACGACTGAAGCGACTTAGCAGCAGCAGCAGCAGTGAGAACCTGCGGGCCTGAAGCTTCCCACCTCTGCCTCACAGCCACAGGTCCAAGCGGCCCACAGAAAGCCGTCGGCACTGAGAGACGGAAGCTGCTAGGGGGCAGCAGAGGCTCGCAGGTGTCTCGCTACAGGAGCTAGTCTTTCAAGTTTTTTTTTTTTTAATTTTAACGAATTGCTCTAATACTTGGAAATTTAAATAAGAGAGATTTTGTAATCTGAACTCGACTGTTCAAGAGCAGAGACCCTGTTTACTACCCCACTTAACTACCCTTTTTGACGGCCTACCCCCCCACCCCGCTCCAGTCATCCAGTCATTCTCAAGTATATCCCAGAGCTTTCCCTCACTCCAGGAACACCAATGCCAGGCTACCCGAGTGAAAAGCAGGCGGGGCCGGATGGACAGTGGCAAAGCCAGGACGCCCAGCGCGGATCTGGCCCCCGGGGAAGCCAGACGAAGTGGGCAGTCACTGCAAGCTGGGAGCCCGCCCCTCAGATCCCCGCTTAGGGCCTCAGGAGCCGTTGGTCTCAGGGCCGACTTTGCAACCGCTCAGCACCTGTGGCGACCAGAGACAGACACTGACCCTGACGCCCTGAAAAATACCTGTAGAAAATGGCTTTGGGGGAGGAGATTTGGGGAGCGGCACCAAACTATACCTTATAGTGCCCCGACCCCAGAGCAGTTTTTAAATGTCATCCCTGTGTCTCAAAACGAAAACAACCCCTTAAGGTTTGGCACCTTCCAGGAAAGGACAGTGGAGACTGGGTTTGGGCTAAAAGAGGAGAGTGGGGAACTTTGTGTCGGCCCCCTGGGCTGGTACGTAGGGGCTGGGGGCGGCGGGCTCGCCCTGTCGGGCGGGGGTGCGCCCCGAAGTGACAGGAGGAAGCTGGAGGTGGAGGGCGGGGAGGAGGTCCCGCCCCCACCTCGCGCTCCTTTACGGGAAGTGATGTGGGGCCAGACGGAAAATACCCGCCAAGGACCCGAAAAGGCCGGCAGCGGGTGGACGCCGCGCGCAGAGACAGAGCGGCGTGGGGACCGCGGGCGGAGCAGGTGAGGCGGAGGCGCGGGCTGGGAGGCGCGCTCGGGCTCGGGGCGCCGGTCACCCCGCGGGGCAGCGCGACGGAGCGGGCGCACCGAGGGTCTGGCCCTGGGGCCGGGTGTTGGGGTTGCAGCTCCTCTCCGCTCTCTGGGAGGCAGAGCCCACCGGAGAAGCTTCTTTGCTTCTCCCAGGCCCTCAGCACAAACTCTACGATGACAATCGCGGGGGTAGGGGTCAGCTTGGGCGAGGTGCCGATTAGGTGGAGTCCCAGGTTGGGGGCTGAGGTCACCTTCCGGCGGCATCCAGGTGCTAGGGGCCGCATGGAGGTGGCGGGGTGGGAGGAAGGAAACTTCTCAGGCAGGAGAGGAGGCTCCTGCACGGCCTCTCTAATTCTTTACTTCCTCCGGTTTTGTCAGTTGAATGATTTAAAGTCTTGACACCTTTGTTGGGCGGGGTCTGGACGGCAAACTGTCTGGGTGGGAGAGGGTCCCCCCTTCCTTTCCCTGCCAGTCAGACAGAAAACCCTACCAGGCAGTCAGGCCCTTCTGTCTTGACTGGCGGTAGAGCCGATGTGATGACAGGTTTCGGTAACTCTTGCCAAAGCTTTTGTCTCTGTCCCAATAGATCACGGATTAAGCAAAGTCAGGCCTGAAGTGAAGGAAATCTTGTGAACCCATGACTTTGCCTTCCCATAATTTTGGCTCCTGTGGGGCCCCTGCATGGCCTCAGCATCATCTGTTAGATCCTCTGTCTCAGGGGTCTTCTGTGGGCTAACAGCTATTTTCCCCTACTGGATGGATTCTTAACTTTGGGATTGGCTCATCAGTCAGAGGTTGGGGGTATCCTCTTTTTTTTTATTTTTATTTTTTGGGGGTATCCTCTTATGCTGTATAAAGTTTCTATAATTATCAGTGATTTAGTTTGTTGGTGATTCACTGTTCCTGTTTTATTGATTTATTTATGCCTTCTTAGAAACTTGTTTTAGGGGGAAAACACAGTCTGGAAGACAGAATTTTTGCAGATGGTTACAAGTAAAGAAAGGTTAATGTAGTGCTGAAAAAACTTGACTGAGGATCAACTGAGGATCAACATAAACTAACTATTTTATGTTAGTTTTCCTTCCTACTTCTTTCCTTTATTGTTTCTTCCTTACTCCCTCCCTCCCTTAATTTCCATGACCTGCCTTGATTTTACTAATTTTGATGAAGTATAACTAATTTTTTCTTTTCTTGCTGCGCTTTTGGTGTCAAATCTAAGAAAGCATTGCTCAATCCAAAGTCCTGAAGATTTATGCCTATGTTTTCTTCTAAGAGTTGTTAGTTTTAGCTCTTACATTTCCATCTTTAGCTTGCTTTAAGTTAATTTTGTACATGGCGTGAGGTAGGAGTGTTAACAATTTTTTTGCATGTGGGCATCAAGTTCTCCCAGCACCATTTGTTGAAAAGATTATTTTTCCCCCTTTTAATACCATTGGTGCCTGTGTTGAGAATAAATTGTCAAGAAATGTGAGGGTTTATTCCTAGATTCTCAGCCCTACTCCATTGAGCTGCATGTCTATCCTTATGCTAGTATCATACTCTCCTCTGTTAACTATGTACGCGAGAGGTTTTGAGATGGGGAGTGTGAGTCCTCCCACTTTGTTTTTCTTTTTTGAGACTGTTCTGGCTATTCTGGGTCCCTTGAATTTCCATCTGTAATTTAGGATCAGCGTCTCAATTGCTGTTGCCTGATTTTACAACAGATGCAGTGGGTGTTGAAGTGGGCAACAGTCTCTAGGAACCAGACTCTTGATTTTCCTCTTCCAAACCTGCTTTTCCCTCCGTCTCCCCTGTCTCAGTTACTTCGTTGTTACAGGTGCTCAGACTAAACACCCTGGGGTCACCCCTGATTCTTTTCTTTGTCTCATATCAGACATCTAGTCTCTCAGCAGAGTTCATTAGTTCTGCTTAGAAACTATATCTAGGATAGGAACCATTTTGTAACATTTTCACTGCTCCTGCCAGTTCCTTTTGTTTGTCAACCTGGATTACTCCAAAGCCTCCTGCAGGCCCAGCCTGCTTCCACCTTCACCACTCTATGGTCTGTTCTTAACAAAGTTGCTGAAGCCACTTATATCACTCAGTCCTGTGCTCAAAACTCACCAGTGGCTTGTTATACCAGAGGGAAACCTCTGTCGCCTGCAATCCCTTACATGGTGTGTGGCTTCATCTTCCATCACTCCCCTCTTTTCTCACTCGCCTTCAGCCACACCTCAGGACCTTTGCTGTGTCCTCTGTTTGAAATGTTCTTCCTTCAAAAGTCTGCACTGCTTACTCACTCATTTCATTCAAATCAAGTCATTTCTTTAGAGATGCTTTCTTGTCCCATCCCATCTAAATTAGCGTCCCCCATCCCCCAACCCCAACATTTTCTTCCTCTTGACCTTATTTTTCTTTAGAGTATCTGTAGCATTCTTTGTCATTGCACAAACACATCTGTCTCCCACTGGTAGAGTACAAGCTCCATGAAGGTCCGGAATTTGTCTTGTTTGCTCTGGTGGAGGTAGCACCTGGAATGGTTTTTGGCACATATTAAACCCTAAAAAAAAAAAAAATATATATATATATATATATATATATATATATATATTGAGTGAATGAAAAGGGAATGAGAAGCTGAGAAATGGGGATCACTCTGCTATTTCTTTCTCACTCTTCCTTCCCATTTGCAGTGTCCATAGCTACACCAGCAACTCCTCCTTCTCTCCTTTTCTATCTACTTTTTTCCCTGGAGGGAATGGCCTTACTCTTCATGGAAAGGGAGAGGTCAAAAAAAGGTCAAACAAAGGAAGGGAAAGGTCAAACAAAGCAGAAAGGTGAGGACTTTGGGTCCTTCCCGAGGGCAGGACCTGGGCAGACTGGGAGGAGGCCTTCAGCGCCTGTCTCTACTGACTTGGTTTCTTGTGCTGATCTAGGGAGAGTGAAATTCCTTGGAAATTTGAGAAAATGGAGTTTCATTTCCTGATGAATATTTTGCAGTGCAGTGAATTTAATTTTTCTCTGGCTTCTAACTGAAATTTCCAATTATGAGACTCATTTTGACTTTTAATTGCATAATGACTTCAGACTGTCAACTGATTATGCATATGTGGCCTTATTTCCATGATGAGATTGTAATAGCCTGGAGGCAGAGCATGGCTTCATCTCCTTTGTGATTCCTGTACTGCAAGCTATCATAGGCAAACGAAGTGTTCAATAAACTCTTGCTGAATGTGCCCATAAGTTAATGAATAACCTTGGATTTGTTTTCATCATTAGAAACCTCTAGTCCATATATTTAATTTTTCTCAGCCTGTAGATGTTAAGTATCTTGTTTTAGTCCACCTCATCCTGCTGTTGCGGATAAAGCAGTATTGGCTAGAGTTGAGAGAGGTTTCCTGCCGACCTTTCTCACTGAGAATTGAATTAACTGGCCTGGAGAGTATAGTAATCACTGTGGTATTTTAAAAATTGAACTAGCTTTCCATTGTTAAACTTATCTTGGAACATGCCATATCTATATATTCACTACAAACTATGAGAAAGGAGTATTTTTAAACCCATGGCATGTATATGTGTGTGGGTGTAAATAATGCGAGCCCTAGTTAACTTGATGGGTGGGGGAATCCTTTTCAAAATGTATACATATGTCAAATCACCGTGATGTACACTTTAAATATCTTACAATGTTATATCTCAATTATACCTCAATAAAGTTGGCTGATGGGCTTCCTTGATGGCATAGTGGTAAAGAATCCGCCTGCCAATGCAGGAGATTTGGGTTCGATCCCTGGTCCAGGAGGATCCCACATGCTGCCAAGCAACTAAGCCCGTGTGACATAATTATTGAGCCTGTGCTTTGGAGCCAAAAATAAATAAGAAAATAAAATTATATATTTAAAAAAAGTGGCCCACAATTTAAAAAACAGATGAATTGTGAGCCCCTATGCAGCAAGATTGCCTTGTTATTGTTAGAACAAGATTGCCTTCTGAAGAGAGGAATTTTTCCCTCTCACTGCCTTTGCTTTATATGCTGTGTGCAGGTTTCACTTGATCAAATTTATTCCTCTGCCTTGTAGTCAGGAAGTTCCAGTTTATGGTCTGGTTTCCCTAAGCTGATTTATCTGGGGAGCAGACATGAGCACTGAGTTGGAGGAAGAGATAAAAGGTTTGCAATTAACTTTGTGTCCAGAAGGTTAGAGCTGTGAGCATCCATCTTGTTCCATCCACTGTGTTTTGGCCTCCTGTCTGGTCAGGAAGTATACCACATTCTTTTCCCTGTATGATTGAGGTCTACTAACATTGATATTCTACTCACTGTTTAATAAAATTTGATGCCTCACCTACTCAAAACAAATGTTGCAAGTCATTCTTCCTTGCCTGCTTTTGTTTTGTTTTATTTTTTGCCTCTATGTATGTCACCCATGAGAAGGCCTCACATTTAGTGCTTCAGCCACACTTGGAACCACCCACCTGTATGAAATCAGACTTTTGAGAGCTGAGATTATACTTTGAATGTGGGGTCAAAGGTAGTGTGCCAGATTTTAAAAATTGGAAGAACAACAAATAATATTTTACTATAAGTATGTCCCATGCAATCTTTGGGACACACTTATACTAAAAAATTAGTAGTTTTTTTCCTATGAGCGGTAGAGTTAACTGGTGTCTTGGATTTAATGTGTTAACTCTGGTCTGATAAATTTATGTTTTTGGGCAGGAAATGCGTTGATCATGATAATGTCCACAGAATAACTGAGCTATGGCTCATTTTGCTAATTGCACATGTCTCCATTTTAGGAAGGAGAGGGCGTGTAAACTCAAGGATTATTAGAATTAGAGGACAGTGGGAGAAGATTCCATTTCCTCTAGTGTTTTGTGGTGAAGGAAATTTTTCTCCAGAGATGTTGTCATTTTCTAAGATCACACAGTTAGTGGTAAAGCCGGAACTGGAACTCCGGGTCCAGTGGTTAGTCTGCTGCACGGAATCTTTCCTTGAAAGATCACACGTAGTTGCTTATGTTTTCATGCTGATCTTTAGTCACTTCTGTTGCCTCCCTCCTATATCGCTGCACTGTCCTGCTGCCCTTCTGGCCCTTGGATCTGGCCACCCTCAAGAACACAGTTGACTTTTCTCTGAGAACCGCAGGGCCGTTGAAAGCCACCGTTGGTTGTATGCCTGTGGTGATGCCAGAAATCCCATCTTTCCATGTGTTTTTATCCCTTCTAAGGTCTGGTTATTATTCTCATCCCCTTTGAGTGCTTACTGTAAGGTGCTTTGACTCAGGAGGACTTGGCTGAGAATAATTCTACAACCACCAAGTGTTGTCTCACTGAAGGGCGCCTGCTTTGAGTGGCCAAGTCCTTTGACACTCCGTATCTTCTTGTAATTTGCTACAACAGATATGGAAGATACATGGTAAGGATTGATGCAGTAGATAGGTGTATGTAACTTCCTCTTTAGAGATGTGTTCTTTTAAAACACAGTTTGCTTACTGTTTACAGTTACCTGTACTGATTTAAGAAAGTGGCCTTAGAAAAAAGCATCCTTCCTCTGACTGCTGTGAGAATACCATATTTCAGAGCCACTAATCCTGTTTTTTCATAGCCTGTTGATTAATTCATATAAAGCCTTACCAGCTTCCAGGTCAAAGCATAATAATAAAATTGGTTGCCAAGAGACTGAAAAATCTGTTCATTCTTATTAACTGCTACTCATCTATCTTGCTCTGATCCCACCACGTGGGCAGCTGGTCGAGTCTTATCTGCATATGGCTGGTTACTTATCGCCTGTGTATTTGTATCATTTGACACAAAAACAGGGCCTCAATCAGCTAACGGAAGCTTATGGTAAGGTTTTTTTTGATTATTCTTCTTCTTGCTGTATTAGTCCTAATACGGGAAGGAATGAGACATACAGAAATAGGTCTTGACTTAAATGTCCATTTGAGATACCTGAGAATTTTAAAACATAATCCAAGGGTGCGGTCAGGATTTCCTTTGTTTCCTGCAGTGTGATTGATTTTCATAATGAATCTCACTGTTGCAAGGGAGCAACCCCAGGGATGAGTAAAGAGGTCTAGCAGCCCTTGAAAAGATAAGGTGTCGTCCTTCCAATCAGATGCTAGAGACCAAACATGGCCAGATCAGCTGCTGGCCATTCCAGGCTGGACTTCCTTTGTCAAGGGCAAGGTCAGCTCTTCATCGCCCTGCTCCACTTAGGCACAGAGGGCCGCAGAGCAGCTTGTGGTATTTCCTTGGGGGGTGACTCAGCTGTGTGTTCCAGAATTCCTGCTTCAGTGTGGAGGAACCGACTCCGCCAGGAACTAGTGGATCGGTTTTTAGTTTCTAACTTTGCCAATAATTAACTAAGTGGTATTACACTGGCGGTTCTTAATTAGGCTGTTTTCAGCTCCTTCTTCCTCAAGGGGGGCATTGAGCAACATCTGGAGATGTGGCTGGTTGCCATACCTGGGGAGTTGCTGGTATTTAGTGGGCAGAGACCTGGGATGCCTCTAAACACCCCAAAGTGCACAGGACAGCCCCTCAATACAAAAAATCATCCTGCCCACCATGTCAGTGGATCAAGGCAGAGAAACCCTGCATTAGACATGTTGTGGAACCTCTCTGGCCTACAGTTTCCTAAAGTCCACATTCTCTCCATCATGTAAAGTGAACTAAGCCTAACTCCACTTCTGTGGTCTTTCTAACCTCTCCCTTACCCCCAATTCTGAGTGAGTCATCAGATATGAGATAGGGCCCCGGCATCTCTATTTGTATGTATTTTATGCTGCTAAGTCGATTCAGTCGTGTCCGACTCTGTGCGACCCCATAGACAGCAGCCCACCAGGCTCCCCCGTCCCTGGGATTCTCCAGGCAAGAACACTGGAGTGGCTTGCCATTTCCTACTCCAGTGCATGAAAGTGAAAAGTGAAAGTGAAGTCGCTCAGTCGTGCCGGACTCTTAGCGACCCCATGGACTGCAGCCTACCAGGCTCCGCCATCCATGGGATTTTCCAGGCTAGAGTATTGGAGTGGGGTGCCATTGCCTTCTCCAATGTATTTTATATCTATGTGTATATATTTTACATACATCTTTGTGTATGTATTTTACATCCATGTGTATGTATTTTACATCTCCACTGGGGATTCTGATGGGCAGTTAGGATTGAGGGCCCTGCCCTTAGGGATCCCGGGCTGAGGTCCTCGCCAAGGTGCCCGGTGGGTCATGTAAGGGGAGTGGACAGTGTGGGGACAGTCTGCCAGTAGGAAGCAAGAGCCAGGCGGCAGGGCCTGGCTGCCATGTGATTGAGTGCAGGTGGAAGTCTGTCAGCAAGTCCTCAGGGAGGGCTGTGACTGAGGGCTTGGCCCCTGAATTCCTCAGAGATGGAGCCCCCAGCCCCTCAGCACAGCGGGCTCTCACATGCCCGGGAGTGTCTACTCCGCAGAGTCCCAGCTGATCACTATACGCTTGTACTAGAGGTGCCCCAGATCCCAGAGTTTCCAAAGGATATAGCAAGACTGGACAGTTTCTTCATGGAAACCCCATCTCCTGCTTAGTTTGAGCCTTTCTGGGAGATTCAAAGTCAACCGCAGAAACCCCAACCCTGAGTCAGCAGCCCCTCTTGCCACCCAGGTAAGGAAACCTCACTTGCTACACTTATAGCATCATGTAACTTAAGGTCTGGTGGGCATCTTAGAAACCAGGGAGCCCAGCCTCTCCTCCATCTGACAGATTCAGAGCTGTGCCCACGGTCACATGACAAACTGATGGCAGAGAGGGTTCCAGAAGACAAGTCTGCTGGTTCTTTCTGTGCCCCTGTGCTAATGTTTCTTAATTGTAACCAGCAGTGTCTCTCCCTTGGACTCCTGTGAGATATCACAGGAAGTGAAACAAATATATTAATGATTTTCACCTATGTTAAAGTGGTCCAGAAATGTCTGAGCATCTGCTATGGCTATGTACTAGCTGCCAGTTAAAGGCCACCATTGTTTCCTGCCTGGACTGCTGTTTTTCTGGTCTCATTCTAGCTAACCCCGCCTCCCCGTAACCCATTCCTCATGCAAAGCCAATGATATTTTTAAAAATGTAAATCAGATCATATCCTTCTTCTGTTTGAAATTCCCCAGTCACTTACCACTGTGGTTAATGTAAGATCCAAATGTTCTAACCATGATCTGTAAGTGTCTCCATGATCTGAGCCCTGTTGGCCTCCTTGTCCTCAGCTCATCCCTGTGCCTCCTTCCTTTCTATTCCTTAAAAACGCCAAGCTCTTGCCTTCCTCAGAGCATCTGCACTTGCCCACAGTTCTTTTCTCTAGAGTCTCACTTGGGTGGTCCCTTGGCAGCAGAGTCATCCCTGATCACTCTGTTGGGAGTAGTCTTCAGTCGGCCTCCATCCTGTTACACTTTATGGTCTTCACAGGACTTCTTAATGTTTGAAATTATTTTATCTCCATGTTAGCATTATCTATCTCTTTCTGCTGATTGTTCTCTCTGTGACAGCAGGGACTTTGTTTTGTGGAATTCTGGGTACTTGTCACCTAAAATAATGCCTGGCATGTGGGAGATGCTAAGGTGATGGTGAGTGAATGATGGAGCAGGTAACTAGGAAGTTGGTGTGAGAGAAGATTGCATGGCCTGTGTTAATTCCTGTTTTTTCCTACATTGACTTTATGTTTTGTTGTTGTTTTTACACTTTTTACTATTTGTTTTTTAATTGGAGGATGATTACTTTACGGTATAGTGATGGTTTCTGCCATACATCAACATGAATCAGCCACAGGCATACACATGTCCCCTCCCTCTTAAACCTCCCTCCCACCTCCCTCCCCATCCCACCCTTCTAGGTTGTCATGGATCACCGGCTTTGGGTTCCCTGCATCACACAGCAAATCCCCACTGGCTATCTATTTTACATATGGTAATATATATGTTTCAGTACTACGCTCTCAGGTCTTCCTACCTTCTCCCTTCCCTGCTGTGACCAAATTGTTTTTAAACTTTTTATTTTGTATTGGGATATAGCTGATTAACAATGTTGTGATAGTTTCTGGTGAACACAGAAGGGAGAATGTATCCATTCTCCCCCAAACTTCCTTCCCATCCAGGCTGCCACATAACACTGAGCAGAGTCGCATGTGCTATACAGTAAGTCCTTGCTGATTATCCATTGTAAATATAGCAATGTGTACATGTCCGTCCCAAACTCGCCATCTAACCCTTCTCCCCATCCTTCCCCTGGCAACCATAAGTTCATTCTCTGAGAGTCTCTTTCTGTTTTGTAAGTTTGTTTGTATCATTTCTTTTTAGATTCCACATGTAAGGGATGTCATATATTTTCCTTCTCTGTCTGGCTTCACTGAATATGACAATCTCTAGGTCCATCCATGTTGTGGCAAATGGTATTATTTCATTCTTTTTAATGGCTGAGAAATATTCTGTTATATTTATATGTACCACATCATCTTTACCCATTCCAATGCCCATGGATGTTTAAATTGCTCCCATGTCTTGCCTGTTGTAAACAGTGCTGCAGTGAACACTGGGGTGCATGTAACCTTTTTAATCATGTTTTTCTCCAGATATATGCTCAGGAGTGGATGCTCTGTTTTTTAATGAACCTCCCTACTGTTCTGCATACTTGCTGTACCAGTTTACACTCCCACCAACAATATAGGAGGATTCCCTTCTCTCAATACCCTCTCCAGTATTTACTGCTTGTGAATTTTTGATAACAGCCATTCTAGCAGTGTGTGGTAATATCTCATTGTAGTTTTGATTTGTTTTTCTCTAATAATTAGCAATGTTGAACATCTTTTCATGGGCCTCTTGGCCATTTGTATGTCTTCTTTGGAAGAATGTCTATTTGGGTCTTCTGCTGAGTTTTTGATTGGGTTGTTTATTTTGTGCTGTTAAGGATTGGACTTTATTTTTTAAAATTAAAACCTAAATATGAGTTTGATACATGAGAAAAATGGAAGTGTTAAGCAGACTAGTTTCTTTTCTTTTAAGACGAATGTATTCAGATCCTCTAGTATGAACTCTGTGGGAAACAAATAAAAGGACAGAGCTACTTGGTAAACACAGACTCTGGCATAGGGGCTTAGAAATCAAAAGATCCAGGCTTTAGTCCAGGAAGGGGCCTCAAAGATCACCTTGGGGATAGTTGCTCAGAACTGGCTGCCCATGAAAATCACATGTGCTGTGCTGTGCTTAGTTGCTCAGATGGGTCCGACTCTTTGCGACCCCATGGACTGCAGCCTGCCAGGCTCCTCTATCCACGGGGATTCTCTAGGCAAGAATATTGGAGTGGGTTGCTATGCTCTCCTCCAGGGGATCTTCCCAACCCACGGATTGAACCCAGGTCTCCCGTGTTGCAGGCAGATTCTTTACCATCTGAGCCACCAGGGAAGCCCAAGAATACTGGAGTGGGTAGCCTATCCCTTCTCCAGGGTATCTTTCCCACCCAGGAATCAAACTGGGGTCTCCTGCATTGCAGGTGGATTCTTTACCAGCTGAGCTACCAGGGAAGCCCCAAAATCACATAGCGAGCTTTTATTTAAAACATATGCAAAACCACATGTTTTTCAGTCTCTTCTTAGGAGATTCTAATTTGTTAGGCTTGGCTTTAGGGCTAGGGAATTCATGTTTTATCTAAAATGCTGCTGTAGCAATGGATGGTGCACCACCAGGTTTGGGAACCAGTGACTGAGCCCAACTCTGTCCCCAGGTGAGTACACTGAGGCTCAAAGAGATCAGGTGTCTCATTCAGGGGTACCCACATGAGTGGCTGGGAGATGACACTCAAGTCTCCCAGCCTTCTTTCTGCACCATTCAAAAATGTAGTGAGAAAGATTCTCAGGGACAGAGGTGGGGCTGCCTCGGAAATTGTGGGTTCATTACTTTTTTCTTTATTGACGTGTAACTAACCAGTCTGGTGTCAAACAGGAAATGCATCTAGCGTTGCTGTCCTTTTTTATTACAAGGTGTCAGATCAGTTTGAGTTTAATAGAGTAATGACCAAAGTGTGGTTCCGAGACCAACACCACCATCACCACCCAAGAACTTGTTAGAAATACAGATTCTCAGTTCAGCCCAGAACTGCTGATTCTGTACTCCAGAGATGGCCCAGTGGGCTGTGTTTTCAAGCCATCCAGGAGATTCTCATGCCCAATGAAGCTTGTACTTTTTACAACCCAACCAGTGGTTAAAGCTGCTGGCCTTGGCCTTTTAGTTGGTGACTCATTAACATGGAGGCCTTAACTTAAGCTAGCCATCTGCTTTCCTTGGTAACAGTTGCTCAAAATAGGGACTTTTGTTATAAATCTTCATTAGTCTGCTACACAAGGTGGGGTGGATTAATACTTGTTGAACACCTGCTGCATGTGAAGCTGTGTGTTGGAAGCTATTACTTTTCTCATGTAATTCTCACATCATTCTCAACCAGGAATCCTGCTGTGTAGGTATTATTATCCCTATTTTACAGATTTGGAATCTGAGGCTGGTGGAGGTTAAACAAGAGTTATTTGTCCAGCTATGGTTGTGCATTTTGCTATCTGTTGTCTCCCTAGAGCAGTTGCTCTCCAACCTTTTTATGCACAATTGGGAGTCCTTTGGAAAATCTTGTCATTAATGCAGATTCCCTCACTGCCTTCCCAGAGGGCTTCATTCAGGGGCCTGATGGAACCCAGGACTTTGGATTTTCATCAGGTACTCTAGGAGATTCTGGTGCCAGTGGGCATCAGACTATACTTGGAGAAAGTTCTCTCCTGGATCCATTCACTCTTGCTTCAATAGTTGGAGCAGATGTCTCTCAGGGCTCCTCAGAGTTTATATGGTTTGCCAGTGTTTTGTGCTCACAGACCTTGAGCAATGGATGGGGAAGAAATATGAGCATGGAGGAAGGAGCTTGGTAGCTCATATAGAGAAAGATCTTTTTTTTTTTTTTTGACGTGTACCCACTGCTTTATTTATTTATTTTTGGCTGCACTGGGTCTTCATTGCTACACGTGGGCTTTCTCTAGTTGAAGAGCGGGGACCGCTATCTAGTTGCAGGGCATGGCTTTCATTGTAGTGGCTTCTCTTGTTGCGGAGCACAGGCTCTAGGAGCACAGGCTTCAGCAGCTGAAGCACTCAAGCTCAGTAGTTGCGACTTGCTGGCCCGTGGGCACTTGGACTCAGTAGTGCAGCTCCAGGCCTCTAGAGCACGGGCTCAGTAGTTGTGGCACACCAGGTTAGATAATGCTCCGAGGCATGTGGAATCTTCCCGAGCCAGTGTCCCCTGCATTGGCAGGTGGATTCTTATTCACTGGGCCCCCAGGGAAGCCCCCAGAGAAGGTTCTTATATGCCTGTCTGTTCCTGCTCTCTCTGCTGCCTCGGTGTTTGCAGGCCATGTTATGGCTTTGAGTAACTTGTGATCCTTTCAGTTATCTACCCCAAAATTGTGCAACTTTTCATGTAACAACTTCACTCATGTGTTGGTGAACTGCCCCAAAGTGAGCCATTTCCTCCAGGCTGAAATAAGTATCTGTCGAGTACTGAGTTGCTTTGGCTTTTGAGGCAAGAAATGGCATTTCATCTGTTTGATGATGCTATCTCTTATTTTTCAGTCATAGAATGGACATATTTAGTGAATAAATTGTCAATCCATCAGGAGACAATGACTTGGTGCCATTATGAAGGGAAAAAGTGAGATGCAAATTTAAAAATAATTTCAGGTATGATGCCTGATGTCTTTTTTCTTGTGTGAGTCGGAATGCTGATTTCTCCTCCAGAAGTTTACCTAAGTACCCCAGGATCTTCATAGTGAAAACAATGCATATATCCAGAGCTGGTAGAAACCTCTCAGGCTTTTGCCCAGTGGATAAGTCAGCATTGGTGAAATATTACATTTCTTTAATAAGGCCTAGTCCCTGAAACAAATTATTAGGAAAAGATTGGAAGGAAATTTGGGAAAGCAAACATTTCAGCTTCCTGGAATCCACTGTGTATAAGGTAAATTATTTTTCTGGTAAGAAAATAATCAAGGTATCGGTTAAGTTTCTAAGGGTAATTTATTTTGCTGCTGATATCAGAATTGGAAATACCAATAGGTAACTGAGTACAGTAGCTAGAGCTACCATTTATTGCAAGCTTACTGTGTGTCAAGAGTCATATGAACATTCTCTCATTTACTCTTCAATAGACTGTCAAAGTAAATATTATCCTTCATTTTACAGCTGATGAAACAGTCTCAAAAGGATTGTGTAATTGGACCAGTGTTGAAACTGGGGTTTCCAGGTGTGCAGGGCTTTGCTAAAGAGCAGGCCCGGGTAAACTAGGATAGTTAGTTAGCCTGAATGTCACCCAGCTCACTGACCTACAGCTGATGGCTAGGAAGTAAGCCCAAAGGATTCTCAATTGTCTGATAGATGGTACATATATGGAAGTGTGCTGATTCGCCTCACAGAGAGGCCTTCCCAACACTTCGTGGTACATATTTTTCTCCATTGCATACATAATTCTGATCTTGGTTATTTGGTTTCCAGATGCCTTGTCAGTTAGAAGCTGCGCATTGGTGGGGGGAGGAGTGACCCTGGAAAGGCCCTCTGATTACTGTGAGTAGGGACAGCTGGCCGACTGACAGAGAAGGTGAAGGCAGGGAAAATGAAACATAAACTAATAAAAGACAAAATCAATACAGTGTCAGGAGGCTTTAATATAGTGGCAAACATACCTTAAAAGAGAGCAGCTATTATTGAACATGTACTAGGTGCCGAACACAGTTTTAAGCACTTTATAGTATAACATGACTCATTTTTACAAAATAATCCTATTGTTCCACCAATGAGGAAACTGAGGCACAGAGAGGTTAGGTAACTTGGTGAAGGTCACACAGCCAGTGAGTAGTAAAGCTGGGATTCAGATCCAGGCAGCCTGAGTCCAGGCCCCAGGTCCTCAGCATCCTGTTTCCATGTAGGCCTTAGATCCTGAGAGAGTAGCGCGCATTAGTGGTGTTTATTGTGATGGCCGGAATATCCAAAGGGGGGAAAATAAAACTGTAAGGTTGGGCATTACATGTCTTTTTGTATTAATTAATTAAAAAATTTTATCAGGGCATAGTTCTGCAAGGACTGCTAGTAGAAGCTATCAGAATCTCCGCCCGCGGCTCATTTCCTGCTCCCCAGAGTCAACTGCTTTCAGTTCTTGCAGTGAGTTGACACTTGCTGGTGGTTGTGTCCTGTCTCTAATGACATACTTGTACTTCTGTACGATTGGTTTTCAGTTTTAGGCATCTTCTACTGATGCCTTACTATGGAAAAAGAAAATTTTAGTGTGTTTTTCCACCCACCCCAACCACACGCGCATAAGATTTCCATCTCCTCCTTCTCCCAGCAGTTACATTACAGTTGTAGCTAGCTCAGTATGTCATGGGCTTCTATTTGTGTTTAGGCTTCCCTTCTGGGTTGGGCAGTCTCCTGAGAAGATGACTTGAACCGCTTGCCTGTGGAGTAAGCCTGCCTTTTGGAAGTCCAGCATGGAGGTGTGGGGTGGAGGTGTCTTCATATTTATTAATACTGTGCAACTCCTCCCCTGCCTCCACTGAACTTGGTATGACTCAGAGACCCGCTGTGAGTTTGATTCTTGGAGTTTTACTCTCTCCGGAGAATAGACGTTCGACTTCTTTTGGAGCTAGAGGAATCACAAGGCTGGCAACGCTGGGGTTTGGGGTGTAAACATTCTTCCATTATTTTAGCCTCACTTTATGCTCTCCCCTACCCCAAAGGTACTGGGGCTCTGACTGCCTAAGCCCTTTCTGGAGATTCTGTGATGAGTTGCTCCTTGTGTTTCTCTACTGGCAGATAAGGAGTCTGGTTTCCTGAGTTTGCTAATCACGTTCATCTACTTTCTTTTTTTTTTTTCTTATTTTTTTTCCCAGCACATCACTGCATATATATTTAAACCAATCCATCTTTCAGGAAACAGAAGCACCACACAGCGTGCAGTTAGCAAAGGTAACTTCTGTAAGTCAATATAAAATGTTACAGTTTAAAGCTCTTATATTTATTTTTAAAATTTTTATTGGAGTGTAGTTGCTTTATAAGGCATTTAGTCATAGAACTAAATGTATTTAGTGTGCTATCTTTATCCTGAAGCCTGAAAGGCACTGGACAAAGCTTTCAATGCAAAGGGGTCATAAAAAGGCGGTGTTGCACGAAGGGGAAGACTGATACAGTTCTATGAAAAAGGGGGTTGTCGAAGTTTTACTTGCTACTCATAGTGTAGTTCTAGGACTAGGAACATCACTGTTACCTGGGTATCACTTGGGTGCTGTTTAGAAATGCAGAAATCCTGGGCTCTACCTGGGCCTGTTGAATCAGAATTAGCATTTTAACAAAAAATCCCTGGGAGACTCCTAGGGATTGAAGATTGAGAAGTGCTAATATCAAACTTTCCTCAACTTTTACTGTAATTTCAAATAAACTAACTGTAATGAATTTTCATGTGGGATTTACACATTTTGGTACTTTCCCTTACTAAATCACTCTCCAAATTCTAGAGCAGTGGTCCCCAACCTTTTTGGCATTAGGTACAGGTTTGGTGGAAGACTCTTCTTCCATGGAGTGGGGCGGGGGAGGGAAATGGCTTCAGGGTGAGTCAAGCATGTCACATTTATTGTGCATTTTATTTCTAATCTGATGCTGTTGCTGATCTGACAGGAGGTATTGGTCTGTGGCCCAGAGGTTGTCTTTTACCAGATGATGTCAGACTGGTTCTGTTCAGGCTTTTTCAGTTGCTCACAGTTCTGCAGGTTGGTGAGAGGCTTTAGATTGCATCAGTGGAGTCTTCAGTCACGCTTGGAGTGGTCAGATGAGAGAGTGGCTGCCCCGTGAGGTAAAGGATACATCATTCGTTTTTATGCCCAACATCTACCCAGTGAAAGGCCTGTGTTTAACTAGAGACTTGTGGCATGAGTGAGTCAAAAAAGACACAGTTCCTGTCTTTGAGGTATGCACCAACCAGCAAGGAATCAACTGGATAATTATCATACAGGGTTGACCTGCCCTAGGAAAGAGGGAGCACAGAGAAGGGGCATCTGAGGCAGCATTCCTGGCAGAGGGAACCAAAGGGCTAAGTCTCTCGGTGAACAGAGCCTGTGGGTTTAGAGCAGGTGCGCTCAGGTGAGTGTATCAAAGTCACCTGGTGGCCTTGTTAAACCATAGACTTCTGCCCTCATCCTTAGAACTTCTGACTCTGTAGGCTTGGGGTGGGCCCATGAATGTGCATTTCTAACAGCTTCCAAAATGATGCTGATGACACTGCTTTTTCATTTTGAAAATCACTGGTTTTAGAGAATTCCAACTAGCTCTGGTGGCTGGAGTCAGGAGGCTGGGAACAGTAGATGACAGGGAAGGCAGAGGCCTACGGAGTGGGCATGTTACTGAGAAGATCGTGGGGAGCCACTGACTAGTTTTACAGAGGAGAGTGATGGACACCCACTTACCTTGTGGAAAGATCAGTTTGGGTGCAGTGTGGAGGATGGGTCAGTGGAGAGACCAGGTTGGGGGCCAGAAAATCAAATATGTGGTTGACTATAGCCATCCAGATGAGAAATGCTAAACACTTGGAATAAAGACTAGAGGAGGAAAGATTCCAGTGGTCAATGGAAGTGGGAGGGGAGGGAGGGAGGAGTCATTGAAGACCATCAGATGTCTGGCTGGCTGTGCTTTGGGATTGTGTTACTCAAGACACAGGAGGAGGAGTGGGTGTGAAGCAGGGTCTACAGAGAAGAGCTCAGGAGGTAAGTGGAGGGCCGGACATGTTGAATTTAAGATGCCAACAAGGTATTTGTGTGGACTGCCAGGCAGAGAGTTTTCCTTGTGGGTCTGGAGGCCAGAGTGAAATGTGTGGGAAGTCCCTTCACTTCCTCAACTTACACTGATCTCCTGTATGTAGTGTTTGCTTGAATCAGGCCTTGTAAATACAAGAAAGCAATATTAATAAAATATTGCTAATTGTAAATAAAGAAGCAATATTAATGTAAGAGTTTCCCCAGTGGCTCAGCGGTTTAAAAAAAAAAATCTGTCTGCAATGCAGGAGACGTGGCAGGAGCCATGAGTTCAATCCCTGGGTTGGAAAGATTCCCCCTGGAGGAAGAAATGGATACCCACTCCAGTATCCTTGCCTAGAAAATCTCATGGACGGAAGAGCCTGGCGGGCTACAGTCCATGGGGTCTGAAAGAATTGGACATGACTGAGCAACTAAACACTCATACACAATATTAATATAACCCTTAAGGACCTTTAGAACGCAATACTTTTAATATGTTTTATCAAGAAAACAAATATTCTACTTGTTTGGTTGGGGGGAAAAGAAAAAGTTGAAGTGTAAGTCTTCTAACACTGGAAGAGGTTAATACAGCTGCCTTTTGTCTGAGAGACCAGGAGATTGGGTTTTAGTAAAAGCTTGAAAGGGGCAAAATCACTTGACTGGTTTGTGGGCCATATGACAAACAGCTGAGACTAATTAGCTGGATTGTGGGTTTTTCCAGAGATGACTGATTTTGAAAGTTGATGAAGCGAACTGCTTTTCAAAAGACTCTTTTGAAAAACTTTTGTAAGTAGACTGTTCTGATTTTAACCTTTCTCTGTGTAATAGCCAACAATATCTTTTTAGAAGAGGACATGTGATTTACAAGTTGCCTAATTGTTGAAGTGTTGGAAACTCCAGTCTCTAAAGTTTTGGGAAAATCAACCAGGATTTATACTTTGTCAAGGTATGGTTATGCCTTTTTTTTTTTTTTTGGTGGTGGTGGGGAGGTAGAGGCTTCGAGTGCTGAGGTGCCAGTTTTCAGGTACTTAAAATAGTGCAATTTAACATAAAACACCACTGCACACATTAATTTTTTTCAAACAAAGACTTCAAGATGTCTGCTAAATTTCTTATGTTTAGTTTGAAAAGTGCATTTTCAGTTACCAGAGAGTGGGTATGAATACTGACTGCTTTCTTCCTTTCTTTTCTGTACTTTAACAAAGTAACAGAGGCTTTTATTCTCAGGTAATATGTGGAATAAGAGAGCTGATTACGGAATTGAATAGCTCTAAGAGTCCTGCTCATCTTTTGAGCATTTTATCCACAAAAATTCAATTGGGATTTTGTTTTTAATGCTGTTGATAGCTCTGTGCTCTGTATGGTAAGTTACTTCAGTTGTGTCTGACTCTTTGTGACTCTATGGATTGTAGCCTACCAGGCTCCTCTTTCCATGGGATTTTCCAGGCAAGAATACTGGAGTGGGTTGTCATTTCCTCCTCCAGGGGAAGACTCAGGGATTGATCCTGCACCTCCTGAGCTGGCAGGCAGGTTCTTTACCACTAGCGCCACCTGGGAAGCCCTAATAGCTTCCCAGCTGATAGTTCTAGTGGAGATTATGTGAGTCTGTGTTTTAGTGTAAGGTGTGTTTCTTCTGTCACTTAAATTTGTCTTCTAATTATTACTCCAGTACATCATTTTGTTTTCTTGGTCACAAGTTCATGCTTTCACCTAGGAGTGAACCCAAAGTCTCTTTAGAAATCAGATGAGAAAGAGCCTTGATCAAAAGCTGACAATCTCTGTTGAGATTCTTGGATTTTAAGTACCAAAAAAAAAAAAATACTGAGAGGATTTCATCCACAGAATGTCCAGTTTGTACCTAATACATCCCGAAGGAGATTGCTCCCACCTTGGCTAGTCTGTCTCTTACCACGTTCTCTTTATTCTTTTCAGACACACTGTTCAGTGACCCAGCAGCCATTAGAATACAAACATTTTTCCTTCTTTCTTGCTGCTGCTGCTGCCGCCCACAAGACAGGAACTGCAGCAGAAAGAGAGCGCTGATGAAACATTGCCAGCCAGCAGGGTGGCACCATGGCAACCAGAACCTGCCCATGTCTGGCAGGGCTGGGAGCCCAGGGCTGCCTCTGCTGCCGTTTCAGCATCTGCCCTGTCCGGTCTCTCAGAACCTGAGTGCTCACAGAGGACATGCTGCACACTTTGCTCTGTTTCTCTTTTCTCTTTTGCTACTATTCCCTTCTTCCTCCCTGTGCACTTGGTTGATTTATAGTTAGAGCCAGGGTGCACCACATGTGATAGCTGCTGGAACAGGCCCATTAAAAACAAAAGCTGATTTCTGCAGAAGCCATCCTTGTTTAGAGCTGTCCTTGCAAGAGGGCACCTTCCTGCTTTTTTTGGCGTTCCCGTTGTTGCTGGCGTGGCTGGGGCCCTGCCCCCTTGGCAGAGCAGAGGCCGGGTTCAGTGGGGGTTGGAGGGTAGGGAGGTGGTTATGAGATGCTGCTTGGGAGGAGAGCTTGCTTTGCTGCTGTTTTTCTGAAGGCAGGAGCCACTTTGCTCAAACACAGATGCAAATTGCCCAAGAGCTGAGAGCGGTCGATTTTTTTTTTTTTTTTTTTTGCCTGTTTTCTTGCTTTCGCCCAATTAGGCTTTTCCTCTCCCTGATGTAACCTGTAAGGGGATCCTTTAGCTCCAAGTGCTGGATTTATCACACTGTAAATGTTAAGTGGATCCTCTGTTTTCACAAGAAGGAGAAAGCCCAGACAGCTTTAAGCTGATACCACTCTGCCGTGGCAACTGATGCAGGGTATGTACTATTGTTTGAAAAATCTTTCTAGTGTCATTTTTGGATCTCTCTTGCTGAGCCTTACATTTTGGCCCTCTTCCTTCTAAAATGCCTTCTCTCTCGCATGGCCTCAGGAAATCAACTTGGTTGATGAATCTAAAATCCATCTTCTTAACCCTTATTTTTGTTTCGAGCCCTAATATTCTGTTTTCAGAGTGCCAATTAAACACATTTCCCTGGATATCCCTGTGACATGAGGGACATGTAATTGGTCATATTCCATACAGGATTACATAGTAGTTGAGAGTGTGTCTGGGTTCAAACCTTGGCTTTGCCTTTTATTGACTGTGTGACCTTGGAGAACTTACTTAACCTTTGTGAGTCAGTTTTCTTATCTGTAAATTAGAGAGTTCATAGCGTTGTTGTGAGGCTCTAGTGAGTTAATGTATTAAAGGGCTTAGAAAAGTACTCAGTATTTGTTATAATCATCTCAAACCAGCTTTTCCTCTCTTGCTTGTGTGCTTGTGTGTGGGTGCTCAATTGTGTCTGACTCTCTGTGACCTCATGGACTGTAGCCCACCAGACTCCTCTGTCCATGGGATTTTCCAGGCAAGATTACCGGAGTGGGTTGCCATTTCCTCTGCCAGGGGATCTTCCCAACCCAGGGATCGAACCTGCATCTCCTGCATTGGCAGGTAGATTCTTTACCACTAAGTCACCTGGGAAGCCCTTTCCTCTCTTAGTTAATGATAGTATCTTCCATTCAGTTAATAAACTGAAAGTTTTTATTATCTTTAACTCCTGTACCAGTCAGTTAAGGAGCTATACTGATTTTCTACCTCCTAAATCTATCTTGAATTAATCCCTTTCTCTGGATCCCACTGTCACCAACACAAGTCACTCACCATCTCTCAGCATAGCTTCCTGGTCCTCTGTGTATCCCCAGAAAGATCACTTTCAGGCACAGACCTCGTGTTCCTCTCCTTCATGAAAGCCTGCAGTGACTTTCCATTGCCCAGAGGATAACACACAGACTTTCTAGTGTCATGTAAGAGTCCTTTCAGGCCCAGGTCCCAAACCCTGTCCCATCTTTTCAGCCTGTCTGGACACCTCCTCTCCCATCCCGGTATAGTCCACTAATGGCGTGCATCTGCCGAGGTTCCCTAAATGCATCACAACCTTTTCCCTCTTAGACCTTTGCAAATATAGATGCTCTTCCCTGCCTCCCACCCTCCCAGTCTGTTACGTGTTCCCTTCTCACGGCTCCAAGCCTTGTCTGTGTTTTGTACTTCAGATGTCAGACAGCCCTTACGTAGTTCCATCAAAACTCAGTTACACCTTTCAGATTGGCATCGATAATATTTTTGTTGAAGGTTTCTGTTATCTTTAAAGGATAAGGCTCATCTGACCTGTGAGGTAAAGTTCTTTACCACGTCATCTGTGAACCGTGTAATTTTGTTCTTTCCCATTTGTCACTTATCCCTCTGCGTGCTGATACAAGTCCGTGGCTGGGGTACCCCTCTGTGAGGTGACTTGGTGGGCTCCCCCCTGCCCTGGCCCCCTCTGCCCCAGGTCTCCCAGCTGCCCGGTCCTGTGTGCATATTTCTGTTACGGGTCTCGTCCCACTGCATCTTCATTGCTCATGTTCACGTGCAGCACTCCTATTAGACTTGCTTTGCTGTAGCCTCCTTCTAGGTGCGTGGCATAGTGACACGTGCAGGGGCTGTTCTCAGTGCTCACTTGGTACGTGCATGACTGAGCTGATGTGCTCATCAGCTACCACCTGCATTTCTGTCATTCATCCTAGCTTCTCTCTCCTCAGTGTCTTCAGGCTTTGCTGGTATATCTTTAGATCGTTGGTATAGGACAGTCCACTTGTCAGATTTCATTTAAAATTATTAACAACTTTTGGATTGACATTTGTATATCATTTTGCATTTAGTTTCAGTTATACTTAAGGACATTGGGTTTATGTATAATTCTTGGAAAGTGTGCTGGCAATGGCCCTGCAGCTCTTTGGAGTCAGGTATAAACTACAATTCTGTATATTCTTGTGATTTTTAATTTACTTTTCTTAGGACAAAGAACTTGAAGTTTGTTTGAGAGCTGCTTGTTGATTTCTCTTTCTTTTAATTGCCCTTTTTCATTTCTAGATCATGCCTCATCTAACAATATTGGTAAAATAGCTGTATTTTATAGAGTTAAATACAGACTTTAGTATAATTGTATAGACCAATTGAAAAAAAAATCTTGGAAAAAAGTTTTTTCAAAAATTCATCATAAATAATTAGCCAGAGTATAGAAATGTAGCTTCAGCTGCTTTAATTTTAAAATGAAGACATCACTTTTTAAAAAGTGGTACGGTCACATTAAAAATGTTATTGGTTTATAGTTGATTTACAATTTTGTGTTAGTTGCAGGTGTACAGCAGAGTGATTCAGTTATACATACATCTGCTCTTTTTCAGATTCTTTTCTCATATTGATTATCACAGAATATTGAGTAGAGTTCCCTGTGCTACACAGTAGGTCCTTGTTGGTTATCTCTCTTGTATATATAGTAGTATGTGTTTGTTAATCTCAAGTTCCTGATTTATCCTCCATCCCCCACCTTTCCCCTTTGGTCACCATGTTTGTTTTCAGTATCTGTAAGTCTCTTTCTGTTTTGTACATAAGTTGATTTTTATCATTTTTAAAAATCAGATTCCACATATGAGTGATATAATATATTTGTCTTTCTCTGTCTGACTTACTCCACTTAGTATGATAATCTCTAGGTCCATCCATGTTGCTACAAATGGCGTTATTTTGTTCTTTTTTAATGGCTGAGTAATACTCTGTTGTATGTTTCTACCACATCTTTACTCATTCCTCTGGTGATGGACACTTAGGTTGCTTCCATGTCCTGGCTACTGTAAATAGTGCTGCACTGAATATAGGGATGCATTTATCATTTCGAATTATGATTTTTCTCCAGATAGATGCCCAGGAGTGGGATTGCTGAGTCATGTGGTAGTTCTGTTTTTAGTTTTTAAGGAACCTCCATACTGTTCTCCATAGTGGCTGCACCAATTTACATTCCCACCAACAGTGTAGCAGGGTTCCTTTTCTCCACACTCTCTCCAGCATTTATTATTTGTAGATTTTTTTTTGATAGATAATGACGGTTCTGACTGGTGTGAGATAATAACTCACTGTAGTTTTTGATTTGTATTTCTCTGATAATTAGTGATGTTGAGCACCTTTTTATGTGCTTTTTGGCCATGTGTATGAAGGTCAGGTGGAGAAGGAAATGGCAACCCATTCCAGTATTCTTGCCTAGAAACTCCTGTGGACAGAGGAGCCTGGTGGGCTGCTGTCCATGGGGTCACACAGAGTCGGACACGACTGAAGTGCTTTAGCATGCATGTGTGCATTGGAGAAGGAAATGGCAACCCATTCCAGTATTCTTGCCTGGAGAATCCCAGGGACAGGGGAGCCTGGTGGGCTGCTGTCTGTGGGGTCGCACAGAGTCATACACGACTGAAGCAACTTAGCAGCAGCAGCAGCATGAAGGTCAGGGGCTTCTCTGGTGACTTAGCGGTAAAGAATCTGCCTACAGTGTAGGAGATGCAGGAGCCATGGGTTCGATCCCTGGACTGGGAAGATCCCCTTGTGAAGGAAATGGGAACCCACTCCAGTATTCTTGCCTGGAAAATCCCATGGACAGAGGAGCCTGGCAGGCTACAGTCTGTGGGGTCGCAAAAGTCGGATACAACTGAGCAACTAAACCACCACATGAAGATCACAGTTTTTGACTAGCAGAGGGAGATGGCAGATTGGGTGGGGTCTAGTGCATACCAAGAGATTTATGATAAGGCAAGAAAGATGAGGAACCTGTTTCATATTCACTGTCACAGCCATTTCTCCAAGTATCTGGGGAATACATTGACTTTTTTTTTAAGCTATAACCTTTTGGTGAGTCACACAGTTGTGTGTGTGGGAGGCAATGAGGTGGGACAAGGGGGAGAGTATGGATGAGGGTCTTTGGATCTTTTAGCTTTTCTGTTCTCTCCTGTTCTACACTTTAGAGTGCTTGCCTCCCAGGGAATCCCAGCTTTAATGTACTCTGTAGGACTGCATATTACTTCGAGAACTTATCCATTTCCAGACACCAAACCTTTTGTGTGTTTTCTCTCAGAACTCACCTCCCCCATATCTAGATTAGGTGTTAATCTCATGTGCTCCTTTTTTTATGCCGGCCATAGGTACTAACCATGCTTGGCGTTTTGCTTCAGTGGTCAATATTGTCCGTTAGATGGTAAATTTGGTGGGGGAGATGCAGATGCTGTATCTGTCTTATTTGCATCTCTGTCACCTTGCACAGTGATGGGTGTGGGCACTCAACTGTTAAATGAATGAACAAAACAAACATGTGATCACCTTTTACTAAGACAGAACTTGTCCAGTCTTTTGTAGACATATAACTTCCCTTTGATGCAGCATTCCATGAACTAGATTTGTTCCTCCTGCTTTAAACAAAAGGGAATAGCTACATTTTCCCCTCTGTCTTCAGATTGTACAAATTAGATGATCATCATGGCTGGTCTGGTTTAGGTTTGGAACCAAGGTTTTGAGGCATGGACTGGCTCCTTTGGCTGATTGTGCTGAATTGCAAAATATATATAAGCTTCACTTTTTATCTCTCTTAAGATGCTTACCATTTTTTAAATGTGTTACTCTCAATGCTTAGTGTTATTAATGGGGTGTGTGTGTGCTTGAACCCCAGTACTTAAAAGTCCAACATAGTATTGAAAAGAAAATTCAAAAGCTAGCTAATGATTTTCTGATGTTACTCTAGGTAATAAAAGACTATTACAGTTGAAATAACTTTCTGTGATAATTACTTCTGTCTCTAAGTGACTGCATCTTGAGCGACCCTTTTTCTTTTGGCCCCAAACTAGAGCAACTTATGTAAAATGTGATGTGTTATATTTGAAGGTTGGTTTTTCATGGGGTCGCAAAGAGTCAGACACGACTGAGCGACTGAACTGAACTGAACTGAACTTTGAGTAAATCATCTCAATTACATGGAACTTAATAGACAATTCATTTTTTATTCATCCAAATATTTATTAATGACTCTGAGAATTATAGTGTCCTTTCCTCAAGAATGGACTTGGAAGAAGCAATGAGTTTGAAAGAGAAGTCCTGGGTACACATTATCAATAAGAAGAAGTTAGGAAAGTTAGAAAACTAAAAGTAAAGAAAAATAAAGATCAAAGGCAGAATAATTGTAAAAGCTTGTAAATTAACAAATTAAAGGAGAAAAAACTCACATATTTTTCTCAATAGATTTAGAAGCAAAATTTGATAAAATTGATGTACATCTGTAATACTTATTCTTAGAAAACGAGGAATAGGTGGAGTACTTCCTTATCCTGATAAGAGTGTTTACCAAAAACCTACAGCAAATGTTATTCTTAACAGTGAAACATTAGAATCAAGATGTTTATTCAGTACTTTTGGAGGTCCTAACTAGCACAGTAAGAGAAGGAATATAAACAAAATGTATAAAGATTAGAAAAGAAAAAAAAAGATGTATTTATTTTCAGCTATGTATAACAAATCATTAGAATAGTGTGACTAATAAATAGATGGTAATATACATGTAAGTATATATATTTAAAAGATATCACTTATAATAGTAACAAAAATATAAAGCATCAGTAAGTCTAAAACCGTACAAGGTCTTTATGAAGGGAATTTACTTTGACATTTGTAAAGGCATTAAAGAAGGCATCAATAAGTGTAGAGATTATACATATACATGGATAGAAAGATTCAATATCATGAATATGTAAGTCTTCTCAGTTTGATCCAACATGCTTACATTCTGAAGAACTTGGATGGAAGCGTGAAAGGTCAAGAATGTCCTCAGTGAGGCAGCGGGATCTGGTCCTCCCAGGAATACCTTTATAACTCAGGTATAAAGCTCCGTTATAAAGTCATAGTAGCTAAGGCCATATAACATTGACCCATGGGTAATGAAAATGACCAAAAGAACAAAAGAGTGAATCCTGAAACATATCTGCCCCGATATGGTGACTCACTAGGAAAAGAGTAATTTTTCCCGATAAATGGTACTATGATAAATAGGTGTTTTTCAGGGAAAATTAGTGAAATTGGATTCCTACATGCACCTTAAAAATTACCACTGGGTTGAAGACAATGTGAAAGGCAAAATCTTTTGAAAAATAATGTAGATGAATATCTTTATCACTTTAGGTAAAGAAGGATTTCTTAGCTGTATTTTTGTTTTGTTTTTGGTCACATCACGAGGTATGCAGAGGTTCCCTGATGAGGGATCCAACCCGCACCCCACAAAGTGGAAGTGTGGAGCCTTAATCACTGGACCATGAGGGAAGTCCATGGATTTGTTTTATATTATATAAAGAAAACTATGTATAAAAGATTGATAGGTATGACTACTTGAATATTGAGCTATTGAAAAGGAGGAAGGACAAACGACTAGGTCCTACTGTATAGCACAGGGAACTATATAGTCCATATCCAGAGGTAAACCAAAATGGAAAAGAATATTAAAAAAAAAAAAATATATATATATATATAGAGAGAGAGAGAGAGAGAGAGAGAGAGAGAGAGTGTTCCTGGTGGCTCAGTGGTGAAGAACCCACTGCCGATGCAGAAGACGTGGGTTCAATTCCTGGGTCAGGAAGATCTCCTGTAGTAGGAAATGGCAACCCACTCCAGTTCTCTTGCCTGGGAAATCCCATGGACAGAGAAGCCTGGTGGGCTACAGTCCATGGGGTCACAGAGAGTCAGACACGACTGAAGCGACTTAGCACATGCACGCATGCGCACACACACACACACACACACACACACACACACATATATATATATAATAATTGTCACTTTACTGTACAGCAGAAATTTATACAACATTGCAAATCCAACTATATTTCAATTTTAAAAAGTAAAAAGACAAACCACAAATAGGAGGAAGATATTTGCAACCACTGTAACTGTCAAAGGATGAGTACCTAGAACATTCTTCTCAAAAGAATTCCTGCATGTTCATAAGGAAAAGACAACCCAATAGAAAAAAAGGGAAAGGACATGACTATGCTTTTCCACGAGAAGAAACTGAATGGCCAACAAACTAAAGAAAAAAGAAAAGAAATTGAATTGCTCAACCACATTAGAAAATCAAATAAATACCAATTTAGATTACAGTGTGGTAGTGTTTTGAGAAGTCTGACAATAAATACCTGATGTTGGTGAAGATGTGAAGTTGGGAGTGTAAAACAACTGTGGCAGTTGAGTTGCTCAGTCATGTCCAACTCTTTGTGACCCCGTGTACAGTAGCCAGCCAGGTTCCTCTGTCCATGGGATTTTCCAGGCAAGATTATTGGAGTGAGTTGCCATTTTCTTCTCCAGGGAATCTTCCTGACCCAGGGATCATATCCATGGCTCCTACAGTGCAGGCAGATTCTTTACCACTGAGCCACTGGAGAAGCCCCCAGTTTGGCATTGTCTTGTATTATTGAACATGTACATACCGATGTCCCAGGAATGTCATTCTTTGGTACCCATCCTTTTCCTTTGGTATGTTCTGAATTGGTTCAGATGTCAGTTCAGTTCAGTTCAGTCACTCAGTTGTGTCTGACTCTTTGAGACCCCATGGACTGCAGCATACCAGGCCTCCCTGTCCATAACCAACTCCCAGAGTTTACCTCAAACTCATGTCCAATGAGTCGGTGATGCCATCCAACCATCTCATCCTCTGTTGTCCCCTTCTCCTCTGACCTTCAATCTTTCCCAGCATCAGTCTTTTCAAATGAATCATTTCTTCACATCAGGTGGCCAAAGTATTGGAGTTTCAGCTTCAGCGTCAGTCCTTCTAATGAATATTCAGGACTGATTTCCTTTAGGATGGATTGGTTGGATCTCCTTGCAGTCCAAGGGACTCTCAAGAGTCTTCTCCAACACCACAGTTCCAAAGAATCAATTCTTTGGCTCTCAGCTTTCATTATAGTCCAACTCTCACATCCATACATGACTACTGGAAAAACCATAGCTGTATTGAGATACTAAACCCTTCTTCCCTCAGGGTTACTAGGCAGGGCCTGACATTGCTGGAATACCCAGATCTGTCATCTTTGATTATGAGCATTTGGCTAGTTTGTCAAATAAATAGCATGAAAATGGTTGGGAAGCAATTTCCTGGAGATGCTCTTGCTGGCGTTTATCAGGAGACAGTGCACATGCATATTTATTAAAAAAAAAAAGTATTGTTTTATTTAAAATGAGAACAAAAACTTGGGAAATACAGTTCAGTTAGCTAATTCTCTTCTGAACAGCCACAGGCATTAAGTAATTAGAAAGGGTTTTGACTTGTCATTTCTTGATATCAGTGGTAAACATGGTAATTATTTCAAGCCAAATGAGAGAGGCAGAGAAGAAAGCTGAGGGAAAATGATATACTCCTGGCTAGTATATATATTCCTGGCTATATTTTTATTACCATGTGGTCCGATGGGTGGTGTAGGATGATGTTTTGAATCTGATATCTAGGTTTTGAATCTGAGTTGCTGTACTAATAAAGGCTCCCCAGAGGAGAGAGTTGTTGTTCAGTCACTAAGTCATGTCTGACTCTTTTCAACTCCATGGACTACAGCACGCCAGGCTTCCCTGTCCTTCACCATCTCCCAGAGTTTGCTCAGACCCATGTCCATTAAATTGGTAATGCCATCCAACCATTTCACTCTCTGTCATCTCCTTCTCCTCTTGCCCTCAATCTTTCCCAGCATCAAGGTCTTTTCCAGTGAGTCGGTTCTTCTCATCAGGTGACCAAAATATTGGAGCTTTGGCTTCAGTATCATTCCTCCTAGTGAGTATTCAGGGTTGATTTCCTGTAGGATTGACTGGTTTGATCTCCTTGCTGTCCAAGGGACTTTCAAGAGTCTTTTCCAGCACTACAATTCAAAAGCATCAATCCTTCGGTGCTTAGCTTTCATTATGGTCCAGCTGTCACAGCTGTATGTGAGTACTGGAGAAAACCATACCTTTGACTATACAGATCTTTGTTGACAAAATGATGGCTCTGACTTTTAACACAGTGTGTGGGTTTGTCATAGCTTTTCTTCCAAGGGGCAGGTGTCTTATAATTTCATGGTTGCAATCAACTGTCCACAGTAATTTTCAGTTCAGTTCAGGACTTTTTGCGACCCCATGGACTGCAGCATACCAGACCTCCCTGTTCATCACCAACTCCCGGAGTTTAGCTCAAACTCATGTCCATTGAGTCAGTGATGCCATCCAACCATCTCATCCTCTGTCGTCCCCTTCTCCTCCCTCCTTCAATCTTTCCAGCATCAGGGTCTTTTCAAATGAGTCAATTCTTCACATCAGGTGGCAGAAGTATTGGAGTTTCAGCTTCAGCAACAGTCCTTCCAATGAATATTCAGGACTGATTTCCTTTACGATGGACTGGTTGGATCTCCTTGTAGTCCAAGGGACTCTAAAGAGTCTTCTCCAACACCACAGTTCAAAAGCATCAATTCTTTGGTGCTCAGCTTTCTTTGTACTCCAACTCTCACATCCATACATGACTACTGGAAAAACCATAGCCTTTACTAGATGGACCTTTGTTGGCAAAGTAATGTCTCTGCTTTTGAATATGCTATCTAGGTTGGTCATAACTTTCCTTCCAAGGAGTAAGTGTCTTTTAATTTCATGGCTGTAGTCACCATCTGCAGTGATTTTGGAGCCCCCACAAAACAAAGTCTGCCATGGTTTCCACTGTTTCCCTATTTATTTACCATGAAGTGATGAGACCAGATTGCATGATCTTAGTTTTCTGAATGTTGAGCTTTAAGCCAACTTTTTCACTCTCCTCCTTCACTTTCATCAAGAGGCTTATCAGTTCTTCTTCACTTTCTGCCATAAGGTTGGTGTTATCTGCATATCTGAGGTTATTGATATTTCTCCCGGAATCTTTATTCCAGCTTGTGCTTCATCCAGCCCAGCATTTCTCATGATGTACTCTGTATATAAGTTAAATAAGCAGGGTGACAATATACAGCCTTGATGTACTCCTTTTCCTATTTGGAACCAGTCTGTTGTTCCATGTCCAGTTCTAACTATTGCTTCCTGACCTGCATACAGATGTCTCAAGAGGCAGGTCAGGTGGTCTGGTTTTCCCATCTCTTTCAGAATTTTCCACAGTTTATTGTGATCCACATAGTCAAAGACTTTGGCATAGTCAATAAAGCAGAAATAGATGTTTTTTTGGAACTCTCTTCCTTTTTCCCATGATCCAGCAGATGTTGGCAATTTGATCTCTGGTTCCTTTGCCTTTTCTAAAACCAGCTTGAACATCAGGAAGTTCACGGTTCACATATTGCTGAAGCCTGGCTTGGAGAATTTTGAGCATTACTTTACTAGTGTGTGAGATGAGTGCAATTGTGCAGTAGTTTGAGCATTCTTTGGCATTTCCTTTCTTTGGGATTGGAATGAAAACTGACCTTTTCCAGTCCTGTGGCCACTGCTGAGTCTTCCAAATTTGCTGGCATATTGAGTGAAGCACTTTCACAGCATCATCTTTTAGGATTTGAAATAGCTCAACTGGAATTCCATCACCTCCACTAGCTTTGTTCACAGTGATGCTTCCTAAGGCCCACTGGACTTCACATTCCAGGATGTCTGGCTCTAGTTGACTGATCACACCATCATGATTATCTGGGTCGTGAAGATCTTTTTTGTACAGTTCTTCTGTGTATTCTTGCCACCTCTTAATATCTTCGGCTTCTGTTAGGTCCATACCATTTCTGTCCTTTATTGTGCCCATCTTTGCATGAAATGTTCCCTTGATATCTCTGATTTTCTTGAAGAGATCTCTGGTATCTCCCATTCTGTTGTTTTCCTCTATTTCAGTGCTTTGCACTGACCACTGAGGAAGGCTTTCTTATCTCTCCTTGCTAGTTTTTGGAACCCTGCATTCAAATGGGTATATATTTCCTTTTCTCCTTTGCTTTTCACTTCTCTTCTTTTCACAGCTATTTGTAAGGCCTCCTCAGACAACCGTTTTGCTTTTTTGCATTTCTTTTTCTTTGGAATGGTCTTGATCCCTGTCTCCTGTACAGTGTCACAAATTTCTGTCCAGAGTTCATCAGTCACTCTATCAGATTTAGTCCCTTAAATCTATTTCTCACTTCCATTGTATAATTGTATGGGATTTGATTTAGGTCACACCTAAATGGTCGAGTGGTTTTCCCTACTTTCTTCAATTTAGATCTAAATTGGCAATAAGGAGTTCATGATCTGAGCCACAGTCAGCTCCTGGTCTTGCTTTTGGTGCCTGTATAGAGCTTCTCCATCTTTGGCTGCAAAGAATATAATCAATCTGATGTCAGTGTTGATGGTGATTTTGGAGCCCCAGAAAACAGTCTGTCACTGCTTCTACTTTTCCTCTTCTATTTGCTGTGAAACAATGAGTATGGCTGCCATAATATTAGTTTTTAAATGTTGAGTTTTAAGCCAGCTTTATTGTACCTCCATCAAAAGGCTCTTTAGTTCCTCTTTGCTTTCTCTATTAGGGTGGTATCATGTGCATATCTGAGGTTGTTGATATTTCTCTCAGCAATCTTGATTCCAGCTTGGGAGTCATCCAGCCTAGGATCTTGTACTCTGAGGCTTCCGTGGTGGCTCAGATGGTAAAGAATCTGCCTCTAATGTAGGAGACCTGGGTCCAGTCCTTGAGTAGGGAAGTTCCTCTCTGGAAGGAAATGGCAACCCACTCCAGTATTCTTGCCTGGAGAGTTCTATGGACAGAGGAGCCTTGTGGGCAACAGTCCATGTGGTTGCAAAGAGTCGGACATGGCTGAGTGACTTTCACTTTACTTCACTATGCTATGCTATGCTAAGTCACTTCAGTCGTGTCTGACTCTGTGCGACCCCATAGACGGCAGCCCACCAGGCTCCGCCATCCCTGGGATTCTCCAGGCAAGAACACTGGAGTGGGTTGCCATTTCCTTCTCCAATGCATGAAAGTGAAAAGTGAAAGTGAAGTCGCTCAGTCGTGTCCAACTCTTAGGGACCCCATGGACTGCAGCCCACCAGGCTCCTCAGTCCATGGGATTTTCCAAGCAAGAGTACTGGAGTGGGTTGCCATTGCCTTCTCCGTTACTTCACTACTCTGCATTTAAGTTAAATAAGCAAGGTGACAATATATAGCCTTGGTGTACTCCTTTCCCAATTTGGAACCAGTCTGTTGTTCCATGACTGATTATAATTGATGTTGCTTCTTGACCTACATACAGGTTTCTCAGGAAGCAGATTAGGTCATCTGGTATTCCCGTCTCTTTCAGAAGTTTCCTTGGTTTGTTGTGATCCACACAGATTTTAGTGTACTCAGTGAAGCAGAAATAGATGTTTTTCAGGAATTCTCTTGCTTTTTCTATGATCTAATGAATGTTATCAATTTGATCTCTGGTTCCTCTGCCTTTTCTAAATCTAGCTTGTACATTTGGAAGTTCTTGGTTCGCATACTGTTAAAGCCTAGCTTGAAGGATTTTGAGCATCAACTTGCTAGCATGTGAAATGAGCACAGTTGTGCAGTATTGTGAACATTCTTTGGCATTGCCTTTCCTTGGGATTGAAATGAAAACTGACCTTTTCCAGTCCTGTGGCTATTGTTGAGTTTTCCAAATTTGCTGGCATATTGAGTGAAGCACTTTCACAGCATCATCTTTTAGGATTTGAAATAGCTCAGCTAATCACCTCCACTAGCTTTGTTTGTAGTAATGTTTCCTAAGGCCCACTTGACTTCACGCTCCAAGATGTCTGGCTCTAGGTGAGTGACAACACCATTGTAGCTACCTGGATCTTTAAGACCTTTTTTGTATAATTCTTCTGCGTATTCTTGTCATCTCTTCTTAATCTCTTCTGTTAGATCCTTATCGTTTCTGTCCTTTATTGTGCCCATTTTTGCATGTAATATTCCCTTGTTATCTCTAACTTTCTTGAAGAGATTTCTAGTCTTTCCTATTCTATTGTCCACTCTATTTCTGTTCCATCTTATTCTCATGTCTAGGCTCTCATTTTTAAGGCGTGAGAGGTGAAACAAGGGGCAGCTGCCACCAGGACCCCATGTAAGCTTCTCATGGCCAAACTCTTTGGACTGAGAACTGTGTGAGGAAGAGACCATTGAGTTCAGCCCTCTTATTTCATATTTGAGGAAGCAAGGCCTGGAAAGTGTTGGATCACACACAGGTGGTAGCAGAGCTAAAACTAATATCAGCACACTGACGGTTAGTTGTCCAGCCCTCTTCAACTTGCCACATTACCTCCTAAGCGTTCCTTTGAATTTATAGCCAGCTTTATAGTTATTTGTGTATTTGTCTTATGTTTCTCTGACTGTAAATTCTGAGGGGAAGGAGTATATCTTATTTACATTTGTTGCCTTTGAAGTAGTTAACTGGGCTTCTCAGTACCTGTTAAATTGCAGTCAAAACATACTCTTGTACCAGACATGCCATTTTCCTACTCCTCACCGCTTTGAAGGTGTTCACCTCAAGACCTGGCCCCTGTTTGAAGCCTTGGTCAGATTGTGCCCTGTTTCTGACTTCTCAGGGTCCTCAGTCCTCCCAATGATCTTGATAGATAAAATCTCTCATATTGAGGAAACAGGCTCGGAGAGGTTACATGACTTGCCATGGATCACACAGCTGGAAGCGACAAAGCCCCATTACATGTTTGATATCCTGTGCTGGGTGACATCTTGATTCCTGAGGATCTTGTTTCATGTGTCTTTTGTGGAAAATGAGTTCATTTTGTTTCCTTATCCTGACTGCTAGCTTCTTGAGGAGAGTGGCGAGATCACATATTTCTCCTGTGCCATTTGTAGTTGCCAGCACAGTACTGGGCATGTAGAAATTGCTTATCAAATACTGTTAAATTGAATGCAAATGTAACTTAATTTACCAAAAAGAGCAGCTGTCAGTGGCACTCTAAGACACTTTTTGAGTCATTCCTGAATGTAATCAGCAGGGAACAGAGGGAAGCGGAGGAGGGATGAGCTGTCAGAGAAAGTCAGATGGTAGACACAATTAGCAATGGAGTGGCAGCTGGCCTGCTGTCAGACCAGTGGTGAGGGGTGGAGGGGAAGCTGCACATAAGAACACAGTCCAGGCAACACAAAAAGTTTACTGCGGGGATGAGGGATGGGAGAGGAGTACTCAGAAGCAGCCTAACAGCTGTCCAGGTTAATGAAGATAGAGCACTCAGATACATTGAGAAAACATTGATTAAAGGAATATCCAGACCTTGATGTGGCTTTGGAGGACTGATTTCTAGGGTGAGATTTGAATGGATAGAGAAGCATTTGGCTTAGTTTGTGATCATTCTGTTAATTACTGAGGCTGTGAGAAAAGGAACATAAGTAGACGAGGTTGTTGCTGGTGAAACAACTTCCCTCCCCTTTTCTCTACTATGGTGATCAGTAGGGTCTCAGTCCTGAGCCCTGATGGTCAGAAGTGAAGGGAATTCAAATGACTGCATGTGTCCTCCGTGCCCAGAGATGTGTTGTGATGACCAGCCCATGGCTGTTCTGGTACTGCTTCATTTTACTTTCTTTGCATTGCCCTGAAAGTTAGTGAGGTGCTTTAGAAATTCCAGTACTTTGACAGCTAAACTGTATTTCCAATTCTGCCTTTTCCCAAAAGGGTCATAAAAATCCACTGACAGACCACATGCTCCAGATTTTGGTTTGGAAAGTCACACTGCATCTCCTGAGTTAACAATCATTTTGCATCTGAACCAGATGTGAAGCCTCTTGCATTAGAACACATGCGGTAAATGTCCAGTTTCCTCTGAGAAGCCTGCACATGTTCTTTTGTTAAGTTCTGTCTCCTACAGAGGTCAAGATCAAGAGCTTTCAGAGGAGAAGTAATAGAAGTTGAGTCTGTTCTTCTCTGTGTCAGAAATGTTCAATTTAGAACTATTTTATAAAAGCTAAGGCTATATGTACCTCAACTGCTTAGAGATACTAGCAGTTAAGGGAAATTATTTCAAATAAAAAATTGTAATTTCTATGCAGAATAATTTTCTTTATCATGTTCTATCTAAAATGTAAATATGGAAAAGCTTTTCTTGAACATTTGCATATGAACTTTTAAGGTGATACTCATTTCTAGGAAAATTTCAGTATCATTGTTACGACTTTTGGTTTATTTTCAGTTTGATAGCTATATAGCAATTGTATTTTTCCGTGATGTACAAATAAATAAGAAAGTTCTAAATTAAAATGATGTCAGTGACAACATCATTATTTTAATGGAAAGGTAATCCTTGGGGTCAAAGCGCTCAACTTACTAATTTTTGCAATCAAATTTGTTGGTATGTGAGGGCTAGTTCAGTTCAGTTGCTCTGTCGTGTCTGACTCTTTGTGACCCCATGGACTGCAGCATGCCAGGCTTCCCTGTCCATTATCAACTCCCAGATCCTACTCAAACTCATGTCTATCGCATCGGTGATGCCATCCAACCATCTCATCCTCTGTCGTCCCCTTCTCCTCCCTCCTTCAATCTTTCCAGCATCAGGGTCTTTTCAACTGAGTTGGTTCTTCACATCAGGTAGCCTAAGTATTGGAGCTGAAACTTCAGCTTCAGCATCAGCCCTTCCAATGAATATTCAGGACTAATTCCTTTAGTATTGACTGGTTGGATCTCCTTGCAGTCCAAGGGACTCTGAAGAGTCTTCTCCAACACCACACTTCAAAAGCATCAATTCTTTGGTGCTCAGCTTTCTTTGTACTCCAACTCTCACATCCATACCTGACTACTGGAAAAACCATAGCTTTGACTAGACGGACCTTTGTTGACAAAGTAATGTCTCTGCTTTCTAATATGCTGTCTAGGTTGGTCATAGCTTTTCTTCCAAGGAGCAAGAGTCTTTTAATTTCATGACTGCAGTCAGCATCTGCAGTGATTTTGGATCCTGAAAAAATAGAAGTCGTCACTGGTTCCATTGTTTCCCCATATATTTGCTGTCAAGTGATGGGACCAGATGCCATGATCTTAGTATGTTGAGCTTTAAGCCAACTTTGTCACTCTCCTCTTTCACTTTCATCAGGAGGCTCTTCAGTTCTTTTTCACTTTCTGCCATAAGGGTGGTGTCATCTGCGTATCTGAGGTTATTGATATTTCTCCTGGCAATCTTGATTCCAGCTTGTGCTTCTTCCAGCCCAGCGTTTCTCATGATGTACTCTGCATATAAATTAAATAAGCAGGGCGACAATATACACCCATGACGTATTCCTTTTCCTATTTGGAACCAGTCTGTTGTTCCATGTCCAGTTCTGTTGCTTCTTGACTTCCATATAGATTTCTCAAGAGGCAGGTCAGGTGGAGGATATTCCCATCTCTCAGATTCTTCACCAAATGAGCCACAAGGGAAGCCCATGTGAGGGCTAACTTTATACTTTTAACAAGTGGGTTTATTAAAGCATGATTATAGAATTATGTGAATGATTTCCATATGTAGCTTATAAAACTTTTTTTTTTTTTTACTACTTTGAAGTCACCTCTTTCTTATATAGATTCGCATCTTATCCTCATTAAGATGAAGTACAGTATTACATGTTTCTTCAGTTTCCTCCAAACCCTCAAACAAAGTTTCTAAAGTTGTTGCTTGTCAATCTGTTATTCATGCACAACTACTTACATCCTCACGGTGTTCCTTTCATGTGTTTTATGCTCCTCTTGCCTGTAATTTTCTTTCCCCTCTTGGCTTGTTCTCCTGCAGATTCATAGTTTCCTTGCTAACACAGAATCTTTATTTTGCCTTAGTGTACCTATATTGCTGTCTCTTTATTCACTCTTTCTTTTAATAAGGCCCTGTAGATTCTTTCTGAGTGACCATCTTGCTCACTGACTTTGGCCCCTATATTCTTAGTCCCCTCCCTTCAGATGTCTTTCTCATAGGTGCATTCAGAAAATAGAACTTGGAACTTCCCTTGTGGCCCAGTGGTTATGACTCCAAACTTCCAAAGCAGGGGGCATGGGTTCACGGTGGGAACACATGCTACGCAGTATGGCCAAAAAAGAAAATAGGAGCTTGGTTCCCATAGGTGTGCTTACTACCTGGTTGATGACAAAGACAGGTGTAGGTTTGGGGACCAAGTTCTAACCTGAATGCTTGAGTTTTCCATTTGCGCAGGGCAGGAACCTGCTTGGGTAGATTAGGGAGGCTTGGAAATTGCATGGGTTAAGCAGGAGGGAGCAAATAGTTGGAAACATTTCCCTGACTTAGGTAAGAATCTCTCTGGCTTTTGATAAAGTAACTATTACCTGGGTCTTAGATTCCAAGTGTTGTTCCTGACGAGCTAAGTGGTCTTCCCAGTGTATACGGGTAGGTATCCTCCTGATTCCTCGAATTCATAAGCCACCTCTCCGCCTTTTTTGATCTACTCCTTACTTTGTTGGTGTTCAACTTTGGCGTGATTCTGTCCACCTGTCTGGGACCTCCGTTTGTATTTACCACTTCTGAACTGAAGTTGGTTCTGTGCCACCTTCATATGAGGCTGCCTTCTTGTGTAGGGAACACTAGGGGTTGCTCTGTTGCCATCTTACCTGTGCCCTTTCCTCCGTCCCTGGAACTTCCCGATGGTTCTAAGTGGCAGTCCTTGCATGTGTAGCATTCCTCATGATACAGCCATTAGCTGGAACAAGGGGTCCTGTGGAGAAAATACAATACTAGTAATTCCTTTTGAATTTATGGGAAAAGTCAAGTTAGTGCAGAGGATTTTAGGTTTTTCTCCCATCTGCTCTGTTATTCTCTGCTGTACTTTAGTACAAAGTGGCTTATGATACAGAGCAAAATAATATATTTTCAGTTATTTTGCTGTATCACATAGTAAGTTTGCTATGTCATTTCATTGTGTTCTTCAAAGCATATTTTGACTTCTGAGGGTTCTGCCCAAGCATAGGTTGTTGAGTCCATCAAGAATAATGTGGCTGTACTTTATAATGCCCTTTAGGAAAAAATCAACAGTATAGCTGGTTATAAGCATCCTTCCAGTAGTTCCATTTTGCAAGTACACTGGTTTTCTGTCCCAAGGAAGATGCTACTGCTTGGTTCATCTCTGGCCAGTTTGGTCTAGATTTTCCCTGGACTATTCAGCCTTAGATCCACAGCTCTCTTTTCCCTTTGAGTGACTCAATGATCATTGTTTCCAAGACACTTTCCTTATTTTCTGAAGCTCCAGTTAGCCCTTTTTGGAATTCTTACCAGGGTCTTTCAATACATTCCAGGTTTTCGCTCCCAGATAAGAAGAGTCCTAAGGCTGTGGTTAAGTGGGCAAGATTTGAGAGATGGTGTGTTTAGGAGATGTTGAATGAAAAAGCCTCGCAGACCTTGTAATGAGCTGTCAGTCTGAGGTGTTTAGGGAGAAAGAAAGTGTTGGGTACAAAGTTGAAGGCAAGTGAGATGATTCAGAGCCATCTGAGGTTGAGCTTTCCACACTGGTTTTCCACACGTGTGCGGTGGACCTTTTGTTAGGACCTGGTTGGGTTCACAGGCCTTGGAGGTGGGCTTACCTTCACTTCTTTTACCAGAGCGGTTCTGAATTCACCTGTTTTATATATTAGAGCGCCAGGTTAGATTTCATTTGAAGAAACTTGCTAAGGAAAGTTTGCAACCAGCTGGACAAGAGCACTTTTCTGAGGGAGTGAAGGATCTGTGGCAGTGACGTGAGGTAGTTTTTCTGAGCTCCAGTGCCAGAACGTCCTGCTGGCTGTGAAGACGCTGACCTGCTAGGGACAAAAAGTAACCCAAACTTACAGCTGCTCTAAGTCAGCCAAGAAGCTCCCCAAACATAAAATCAGCTGCAACATAATGTGTTCATTCCTTATTGCTCAATTGACTATCCTAACAGGAAAAAGCCACTGTGTGCTGAACAGACATGCCTGAGCCTTGCTGTCACTGACAGAGTGTGGCTCACACATGCTTCCTTAACTGCTCTCACAAGAGTGGACATGTGAATTCACTCCAGATTTTTAAAAATAAAAGAAAATAAAGAAAGACTAGTATGCATTACGACCTTTTCAATTAATGACACATTTATGAGAATACCTAATACTATATAGTATTTGGAATAATATTTGGAATTCTCTCATAAATGTATCATCAATTGAGAGGGTTGTCATGTGCACTAGTTTAGCAAATAACTTTGCCAGGCAGTGTCAGTGAGAAGTTTGGAGATCTCTGAGTGTGGATTATAACTCATTTGACTATAGATTTTTATTCCAGTTTAAAAAATAATAATAAAGAGGAAAAAAGGCATTTGAATAAAAGTTTATAGACTCTTAAGGCACCTCCATGGATCCCAGAAGACTTGAGATCCCACAGATTTGAGGCCTCTCATAAGGACTGCAGTGCCTTGTTCTTTATGATGTGTTATTTTTATCTCCTTTAAGATGTTGTCTTGTGCTTAATTTTCTAAAATAAGATACATTATTTCCTTGGAACCTAACAGGTGAAGTCGGAAAACATAAACAAGGATACATCAGATTGAAAAATGCAGCTAACTAGCTTGAACTAGCACATATCTAGTTCTGCATGCAACAAACAGGGAATACAGGTTATTTTCATACTTAACACCCCCCCCCCCATTTGATATTAAACAGACCACATTTACTGATCCAAAGGTAATAAAATTAGAAAACAACAACAATAATCACAAAAAAAGACAACAGTGATCTGACAGGCTGATTTAGAAATAGGCTGGATGACTGCAAGTTCTTCTGTCCTCTTTTGCATAAGTAAACTTAAGGCACACCCTAGTCTATACACAGCTGTTGATAGAAATGCAAACAGTCCCTTGCTAAGACTGCCTACTGAATAGGTGGAACTGGGCAAGACTTCTTGAGAATCAATAAGAAGTATATCCCACTGGACCTGGGCCATAGGTGAGTTTCTTTTTTTTTTTTCCTTTCTGGTTTAGCTGTTAATATGATACATAGGGAGCAGCTAAACATGTGTTATAAATATATTAACAGAGAGAGTGGACCTGACAAAGGCTAGAAAGACCTATAGCCGGCTGTTTAGAGCTTATCAGCACCAAACGAGAGAGGCTAAGAATCCTAGTACTGTTGTCTGGTGCTGCTAAAACGTCAGAAAATAGTTTGATTTTTTTCCTGAGCCTATTTTACTGTTTTTAAAAGAACTAAGTTAACATATGGTGGAATATTTACAGACAATAGTGTTTTAAACTCATGATCAACTTGTCTCTGTATGCTGCCTTTTCGTCAATATATGATAAAACCCAAGCTGGCACCATGGAGAAGCACTTGGGTTTCAGAAATGGCCCTGTTCCCAGACTTAGCTGGAGGAAAACTCCTTTCCTTATTGGAAAAGCAGAAGTCCTTAAAGACAGAGTAGTGCATGAGCTTGGGAAGGAGGGTCCAATACCTTAAAATTGACCTAGCCGCTCACCGTTATAAGGAGAGCACCGGTATTCATTGACTGGCATTGTTGGTGTAAGGTCAGTTTTTGCTCGCACAAGCTGAAGTTTAGGATGAGTACCTGGAGATGAGGGACAGGAAAGCCAGAAAAGGAGAGAGGGCAGAGGGGTCATGACTCGGAGTAATGAATAGAAGTGGGACTGTTAGAACTCAACAGGAGGGAATCATAGGGTGGATAGGAGACTGTGGAAAAGAAAACCAGCTGTGAAGAGATGATGTGCTTTCATAAGCCAGCCTGCATCTGAGAAGCATATCCCTGGGGCAGAGAACAGCTCTGCTCTGATGTGGTCAGCGCAGGCAAGGCTATGGGGTCGGCAGAATGAGGGAGAAGTAAAGACATACCCAGTGTATCCTGGTGGCCTTTGTGAGAATCTGTATGCCAGACCAGGGCTTCGCCTCAATAGGGAGTGTGTAATAGGCGCCGTCACCATTCACACTTCCTGAGAGTATGCACTTACATACAGTGCGTGCACACTCAGTTGTGTCCGACTCTTTGTGACCCCATGGACTGTAGCCCACCAGACTCTTCTATTCTTGGAATTTTCCAGGCAAGAATACTGGAGTGGATTGCCATTTCCTCCTCCAGGGGATCTTCCTGACCCAGGGAATCCGCATCTCCTGCCTTGGCAGGTGATTCTTTACCACTGAGCCACTGGGGCACAGTGCATCTCATCACAGAAAAGATGAGGTACAGTCTGTGCCCTTTGATAAAGAAGTCAGGGAAATGTTACAGTACACTGTAAAAAATCACACTTAACAAAACAACAGTGACAATGGTGTCCTAGTATGCAAATGAAGGAGTCTAGAAAGGCAGGATGGTGGTGTACTCTGGACACAGTTTCTCTACATGAATAAATATAGAGTTTTTGTCCTAGTTTTTTAAAAAGGCAATGATGAAGGAACCCTCTCTTGCCCAGCTACTGCCAACTCAGGGATATTTACCCCGTTGTTTTTATTGTTTGGACAGTCATCTTCAACAGGTCTGGATTCTTTTAATTCACAATTTTTTTCATCCTAAAATTTTCTTGTTGTGAAAGAAGCATTGTTGCTCCATCACAAAGTGAGGTGATTCTCTTCTTGATTGGGTGTATTTCCTCCGAGAAATCAGCATCTTCCCTGTGTTACCTCACATGAAAAGCTTTGAGGCAGGTGAGATGCACATGGACAGCCAGGTTGTGTTGGCCAAAGGCCTTCCAGCCCTCCCACATTCCAGTAGGACCAGACTTGGCAGAATCCTCAACTCTGTTTCTCAGTCATAAATGGAAAGGTATTCTGTGTTTTGCAACCTTGGAAATGCATTCTTCAGTTTCAGGTCCTTTGAGTGCTTCTTCGTTTGTAATCCTTCCAGTCCTGGCTGTGGTAGCAGCATGCTCACTCTTCATATTTCCATCTTTGACTCTTGGCCCTGGGAGCTTGGCATCACTCTGGCATAGCCAACGACTCTTCACTTCTACTTCTTCAAAACTTAATAGCAGGATTTCCTCTATGAATCAGTTAGTCTTGCAGATATATTGCCTTCCAGGTAGCTTAGGTCTTTTCATACTGTTCATGGGGTTCTTAAGGCAAGAATACTGAAGTGGTTTGCCATTCCCTTCTCCAGTCCTGAATACTCACTGGAAGGACTGATGCTTAAGCTGAAACTCCAATACTTTGGCCACCTGATGTGAAGAACTGACTCATTTGAAAAGACCCTGATGCTGAGAAAGATTGAAGGAAGGAGGAAAAGGGGACTACAGAGGATAAGATGGTTGGATGGCATCACCGACTCAACAGACATGAGTTTGAGTAAACTCTGGGAGTTGGTGATGGACAGGGAAGCCTGGAGTGCTGCAGTCCATGGGGTTGCAAAGAGTCAGACACGACTGAGCAACTGAACTGAACCAAGCTTAGGTCACTCCTCCTTTTCCATTTTCAGAAAATATTTTTACTCCATTCTTTGGGAGCTTTATTAGGTTCAGTGTCCCTTTTAAGATATCATGGAAAAAACACCAGTCTTAATGTCATAATATCAGTTTTCAAACCTTAATATATCGATTTCCATCATGGATTTTGTTACTCACTTTACACAGGTGGGTGGTGGTGTCCCACTGTTTGAATTTAGGAGACCTTGACTCTGGCACCTATGTTTCATTGTCTTCGAGGGAGTAGACTTCACAGGTATTGCACTTCTTTGTAATTCTTGGAGTCTTCCTTGCTTCATGGTGTCTTTAAGAAGCATATTTAGCCACGGGTGAGACTTTCCATTGACAGGACATGTAATTGTGACCATTATGGGGATACTTTCATATTATTTGAGATATTACTCAGCAAACCAAACAGCCACTCCTGTTACCATGGTATTGCCTATATTTTACAAGTGACAGATTCTGTAGTACACCTTTATTCCTGTTACCCTGTGTCTATAAAACAAGATGTACTTGTCACAAACTGTGAGTAATACAACCCCCAGTGTTTACTTTTCATAAATTTCAGTAAACATTCATATTCTGATCCTAAAAGAGGTGTGGACAACAAATAATGTATTTGGAATAAATGAATCAATGATCTCTATAGCTTAAAAAAACAAAAAAGCCAGTATCTCATTTGAGTTGTTGACAGTGGTCTTCCAGAAGAACATATTCTACTTCCATTAAACATTCTGGTGCCTGTTCTTTATGTAGTTGCTTGAGTTATTGCTCTACTGGTTTATGTTGGTTACTTACAGACGTGATGGTAACATCTCAGAAATAGTAGGTCAACTCTTGGGTTGGAATTGTTTATTTTTTCTTTATTCTGGACCTTCTCTTTAATACTCATAAAGAATTGCAAATGTCTGAAGGATGCTTTTACAAATGATATATTTAGATGTCCTGGCAATATTTGGGAATGTATATTTAATTCAACAGTTTTTGTAGATAATTCTTTCTTTTCTTTGAATAATTTGGTACTTTAGATATCATCTAAATGGCATTTAGATATCATCATCTGCTAGAAGTTAGTCTTTTCACTTTGTTTAAATAGGGAAAATGGAATATTCCTATGTAACAGGCACATGTATAAGTATTAAGATATGTAAATTTAGATTCTGTCAGTTTTTAGTCACATGCCTCTCTTTTCGCTATTAATGGTGGATGTATGATATTACTACAAAACACTATATTGAGAAGAATCCATTTACAAATCATAGGTTATAGGTGAATATGTAGTGCACTTATAATCTAATATTCTGAAATTGGATAAAGCCAAACTCATCTTTCAATAAGGAGACAAGGAAGAAAGAGATTCCTGTTCCTGTCTATTTTTCAAAGCCCATTACATTTCTACTTAACTTCTCTCTACCTAAGATCTTCTTGAAAAGAATAATTATGTGTTTACACCAAGTCTTGGTTGTAACACATGGGATCTTTGATCTTTGTTATGGCACATGAAATCTTTTTTTTCTTTTCATGTTTTTAATATTTACTTTTATTTATTTGGCTGCACTGTGTCTTGCCACATGTGGGATCTAGTTCCCTGACCAGGAATTGAACCTTGGCTCCCTGCATTGGGAGCTCAGAATCTTAGCCACCAGATCATCAGGGAAGCCCCTACCTAAGATCTTTGCACAAACAAAATAAGCTCTTTGTTTATAATTTCATCTATTTCACTGTCAACCTATTCAGGAGGGCAGAAACGTATCCATTCAAACTAGACCAGAAATTGAGAAGAGGAAGGTCATGTGCACAGAGAGCAGAGAATGTCTCCTACTGTAGAAATGGGGAGCCCCACTCTTGGGCAGTACACATCTTGCTTTCCCAGTGAAAGTAAATGTGTTTCACTTCAGGGTGTAGCAATTGCAGTGACCTAAGACAGTGGAAACAGTGTCAGACTTTATTTTTTGGGGCTCCAAAATCACTGAAGATGGTGATTGCAGCCATGAAATTAAAAGAAAAAGCCATGAAATTACTCCTTATGGAGTTATGGAAAGTTATGACCAACCTAGATGGCATATTCAAAAGCAGAGACATTACTTTGCCAACAAAGGTCCGTCCAGTCAAGGCTATGGTTTTCCCGGTGGTCATGTACTGATGTGAGAGTTGGACTGTGAAGAAAGCTGAGTGCTGAAGAATTGATGCTTTTGAAGTGTGGTGATGGAGAAGACTCTTGAGAGTCCCTTGGACTGCAAGGAGATCCAACCAGTCCATTCTAAAGGAGATCAGTCCTGAGTGTTCATTGGAAGGACTGATGCTGAAGCTGAAACTCCAGTACTTTGGCCACCTCATGCGAAGAGCTGACTCATTGGAAAAGACCCTGATGATGGAAGGGACTGGGGGCAGGAGGAGAAGGGGATGACAGAGGATGAGATGGCTGGATGGCATCACCAACTCAATGGACATGAGTTTGGGTGAACTCCGGGAGTTGGTGATGGACAGGGAGGCCTGGCGTGCTGTGATTCATGGGGTCGCAAAGAGTCGGACACGACTGAGCGACTGAACTGAACTGAAGACAGTGGTAGCCAGAGCTGATTTGGTAAACACAAGTTACCCCTACTCAGATCTTGGTATATTATAAAATGCTTTGGTGATGAACACTCTAGCTCTGACAGTGCTGAAATAACCCAGTTAAAACTCACTGTTAGATCAGAATGCCAAAGTAACTTTTGTGATAAAGACCTTGTACATGACTGCACCTAAATTGAATTTTTCAATTTTTTCAGAAGGTTCAGGCACTGGTTGTAAAATTACATGCTTTGCCTAATAAGAATGTGATGAGGCTTTAGTATATGTATTGATATACATATTGATATGTATATGCTTTAGTAATAGTATTGATAAAGAGAAATTTCAGTTATTGAACACAATGCAAACCAAGCAGTGTGCTAAAATTTTCTGTGGTTTATGTCACTTCATCCTTAAAGTAACCCAGTGAGGTTTGTAATGTTATTTCTACTTTGTAGTTTAAGAATGGAGGCTTAGTGTGAAGAACTTGGACCAAGTCACACCAACAAGGGTTCAGAATTTGAATCCAAACCTACTTACCACCATATTAAGAAAACATCCCTTTCTTATACAGACTTGAAGTTTTCCTTAAGGATGATGACAAAAAGTCATGACTGTCTACTACCATTTGTGGCATATGGTAGTGGTTTCGGTAATAGTATCTCTCCCTGCTTTGTTACTCTCTGTACTAAATATGGTTGATAGAGGGAAAATCGGCTTTCAAGAATTGGCTGGATTATCTGGGATAACTTTAGAATGACTCTGCCTTGTGATAGGGGATCCTAAGGCCGGAATCTATGACTGAATTTAATAGGAAGCTTCATGGAGAGTTTGGACTATGTTGTATGTGTGTGTGAGGGAGAGAGAGACACACAGAGACACAGATTCAAACACACAGAGAGATCTTTCCCCTTTGCTTTAGCCAAACCATTTTCTTCTATCTTATTTCCTGAAGAGCAATTAAAATATATTTTATTTTTCAAATAAGGAAGAAGATCATTGACTTTCTCTTACCAGCCACTTATCACCACATGATACTTGTTGAAGAAGTGGGTGTTCCTTGCTTTCTATTGTTACTCTGATGAGAGTGAGGGTGGAGAGTACTTTGAAAAAATATTTGTGTAAGGAGGAGAGAAAGAAGTGAGCTGGATAAGAAAGTCTTTGCCTATCCAAAATTGAGGGCATTCTTGACTTTTATTAATAGAAGACATTTCCTTGAGGTTTAGATGCTACGTCCTCCAGGAGGCATTGTGTTTAAAGAAGTGACCTTATATTCAAACGCTCTCCATAGATTCTTATTTTATGTCTTATTTTTACTTTAGGGATTCAGTTCTTTTTTTAGATTTCTAGGGAGGAAGATGGCCTGGGTATTGACCCTTCAGAACTAGACTGCTAGGTAATGATGCTAATAGCAGTTATTGTGTGCCAAGCACTATTCCAAAGTTTATATGTATACACTAACTCAATCCGCCCAACAGATGTTTGAGATAGATTTACTATTGTGCTTCATCAAATCTAAATGTGTTGATGCTGTATCTTGATTTTGCTAGAAGATGCCATTGAAAGGTTTTCACACAACTGTATTTCTAGTGCCATTTTATTTACAAACAATTGCAAGTTGTCATAGGTTGTAAAACTGTGAAATATAAGATATACCCTACTTACAAAAAAGTTAAAATAACAAAGCATATACTAATAGTATTCATAAAATAGGATATCATTCCCATTTTTAAAATGGAGACCCTGAGGCAAAAGACATTAAGTTTTCTAAAGTGACATGACTGAACTCATATGTGTTGTGATTCTAGAGTCCATGCTCTTAACCTCCATTTCTTCCTGTCTCTCAACAATACGTTGGAATTGAGCCCATGCTAACATGTGATAGACTGCCCAAGACCCACTTACTCATCCTTTCACTGTGGCATTCATGATAGAATGGCACCGAGATTTTTCCAAGGGAGGAAGTATGTATGATGTGTATCTTTAGGGCTGTGATGAGGGTTTTGCCCTAATGCATGCAAAGTGCTTGACATGTGGGCATCTGACATGTTTTTAGTAAGAGCAATGCAATTGGGAGGCCTTAATGAACTGGCTTCCCAAAGATCAGTAGGTTGGAGTACTTGCTGGAAATTGTGTGCACAACCTGCTGTTTGGGTGCCTCAAATTCTGCATTGTGTATTTTATTCTGTTCCCCTTTGTGCGCTAAAATACCAACATAAAAAGAGATGGGAATACTAGACCACCTGACCTGCCTCTTGAGAAACCTGTATGCAGGTCAGGAAGCAACAGTTAGAACTGGACATGGAACAACAGACTGGTTCCAAATAGGAAAAGGAGCACATCAAGGCTGTATATTGTCACCCTGCTTATTTAACTTATATGCAGAGTACATCATGAGAAATGCTGGTCTGGAAGAAGCACAAGCTGGAATCAAGATTGCCAGGAGAAATATCAATAACCTCAGATATGGTGATGATACCACCCTTATGGCAGAAAGTGAAGAAGAACTAAAGAGCCCCTTGATGAAAGTGAAAGAGAGTGAAAAAGCTGGCTTAAAGCTCAACATTCAGAAAACGAAGATCATGGCATCCAGTCCCATCACTTCATGGCAAATAGATGGGGAAACAGTGGAAACAGTGTCAGACTTTATTTTTTTGGGCTCCAAAATCACTGCAGATGGTGATTGCAGCCATGAAATTAAAAGAAAAAGCCATGAAATTACTCCTTGGAAGGAAAGTTATGACCAACCTAGATAGCATATTAAAAAGCAGAGACATTACTTTGTCAACAAAGGTCTGTCTAGTCAAGGCTATGGTTTTTCCAGTGGTCATGAATGGATGTGAGAGTTGAACTATAAAGAAAGCTGAGTGCCAAAGAATTGATGCTTTTGAAGTGTGGTGATGGAGAAGACTCTTGAGAGTCCCTTGGACTGTAAGGAGATCCAACCAGTCCATCCTAAAGGAGATCAGTCCTGGGTGTTCATTGGAAGGACTGATGTTGAACCTGAAACTCCAATACTTTGGCCACCTGATACGAAGAGCTGACTCATTGGAAAAGACCCCAATGCTGGGAAAGATTGAGGGCAGGAGGAGAAGGGGATGACAGAGGATGAGATGGTTGGATGGCATCACTGGCTCAATGGACATGGGTTTCGGTGAACTCCAGGAGTTGGTGATGGACAGGGAGACCTGGCGTGCTGCGGTTCATGGGGTCGCAAGGAGTCGGACACGACTGAGCGACTAAACTGATACTGAAAAATAATTCATTATTTCCATAATTGAAGAGTATAATACTTTTTTTTCTCCTGAAGAATAGGCTCCAGAGACACCACTCAGGACTTGAGTAACAAAAGTAATTTTTCGTACGAAGATGATTCTATGTGAAGACCTACCAGAATCTCAGATAAGAAACCTGTCACCATCAGTATCCTGCCAAAACCCTGAAAAATCTCTATTAACAATTTGAAGACCTGCCTGTTCCCTGAAACCTTGTATTTCTTTGCAGCTTCCTTACTGTTTAGAATTCTGGTCTCTGTTAACCCAAACCAGCCTGGTCATTGTGTCCAATTTAGGACAAACTGTAAATAGCCTCCTAATTTGCTGAATGTTCCGCCCAACTGAAATTTATATTTCATTGTTGGATCACAGATCAATGGTTTGCTGCCAGATCCTTGAGATAAGTCAGGAGGTGAGTTCTCAACCCAAGAGGCTGGTGTCACTCATCATACCTTTTCCTACTGTTTATCATTTTCTCCTTGGACAGTGTCCTTTCTCCCAACCAGTATGCTGTACTCCAACGTGGACAAACTGTTTAGTTGTCGAAAGATACTATACTGTGGTGGAGATACATTTTTGAGTACAGGTTGTCTACAATTGAGGTGATTATAAATAAAAATTTAAGTTTATTGATTTGACATAAGTTTAAAACACCAAACCATTGCTTTTGGTGCTTCTGATTGTCATTTTACTTTTTTAGTCTTAAACTGAACATCTGATCAGTCAACTTGGACTTTTTTTTTTATGTTTATTTTTTGGCTGCACTGGGTCTTAGTTACAACACGTGGGATCTTCAGTCTTCGTTGTGGCATGCAAACTCTTAGTTGTGGCCTGTGGGATCTAGTTCCCTGAAAGTGAAAGTTGCGCAGTTGTGTCTGACTCTTTACGACTCCGTGGACTATACAGTCCATGGAATTCTCCAGGCCAGAATAACTGGAATGGGTAGCCTTTCCCTTCTCCAGGGGATCTTCCCAACCGGGGGATCAAACCCAGGTTTTCCACATTGCAGGCAGATTCTTTACCGGCTGAGCCACAAGGAAAGCCCCGTGTTCCTTGACTAGGGATCATATCCAGGACCCCTGCATAGGGAACACTGAGTCTTTGCCTATGAACCACCAGGGAAGTCTCAACTTGGACTGTTTTGAACCAGTTTTTACCTTAAACTAGTTACAAGTGGTTTGATAAACTTAGAGCAACTGTGGCCCAGTTAGAGATAGATTTAATTGGTCAGTGCTAACTTGATGCAGTGAAATTTATTCTGAACCAATCAAACCTCATGTGAGTCAGTCAGAACCTGCTTGTCCATGTGAGAGCTTATTTGAGCTAGCTAAAACCAGCCTGAAGCCTATTTGAGCTCTTGAAACCAGACCTAAATGGTTAGACACATGTGGTTTTAGCCAAAGTGGCTTTAGATCAATCAGAAATGGTTTTGTAAGTAGAACGTCTTTGAACTTAACTCTTTCATTCTCAACCAGAATGAACCATTGAGGTTCTTTTGAACAAGTGTGAATTGGTTAGAATGGATTGAAGTGTTTTATGTAATTTAAACCTGATTTTAGGCTAGTTCCAACTCTTGAAAATGACATATCTACTTAAAATTAATTGAAAATGGTTAGATTTAGCCAAAAAAGAGGGTCTTCTTTTCTGACTTAGTGCACTACTCCGAGCCAGTCAGTAATCTTTTGTGTCAGAAATGCATGTTTCAAGCTTCCCAGAGGCTATTTCAAAATTGTTTTAGGTCTTCAGAGCCCCGTCGGATCTGTCCAGAGTGGGGAGAGGAGCTTGAGCCAGCATTTACTGAGTATCCAGCATCTCCCAAGCATTGTGCTGGGCACTCCACAAAGAGTGTCTCGTTCAATCCTTAGAACAATGGGGTGAAGTAGTGTACATTATCTTCTTTTTCATACAATGGAAACCTGAAAATCCAAGGTTGAAAAACATCAGAGTAGACAGTAGGTGGGAGACGTGGAATCAGTCTAGCTCTGCCTGACTTCAGAAGTCACGTGTTTCCTGTTAGGCTACCTTGTATACCAAACCTGGCCACTTAAAAAAAAAATATATTTATTCATTTATTTGGCTTTGTCAGGTCTTAATCATGGTAAAGTAGGATCTTTCATTGCAGCACACAGATTCTCTAGTTGTGGCACGTGGGCTCAGTAGCTCCATGGCATGTGGGATTTTAGTTTCCTGTCCAGGAATTGGATCCACATCCCCAGCATTGCAAGGTAGATTCTTAACCACTGAACTACCAGGGAAGTCCCCCATACCTGGTTGCTTCTAAGTCCAACATACATTTGTAAAAATTTGAGGAATGGCCACAAAGCTTGGGGTAGAATAGACATTAGACTTGAAATTAGGAGACATTTGTTCTAGACTGTGCAAATGAGTTAAACTCTCTGGGTTCTGTTTTATTCTTTAGCAAACAACCCAGGAAATGGAAGGTCTGAACGTTTATTTTCAGGTAAACAAGGCAGATAATTATCTAAAGGTGTAGTCTAAAGAATATAAACTATGATTAACACCAACAGTGGTGTGTGTACCGTCAGTTGTGGTATTTCATTTGTTAACACTTCTTTTATGATGGTTTGGTTTTGAACAGACTGTTATGTATTGCTGTTACCATGAATAGAAAACAAAACCCGTGGAGACCATTTATAGACTTAGATGTGTAATTCTTCTCCCATGATAACTAAACACTAAAATTTGGGGCCCTAAAGATACGTTCATCTGTCTTTGAATTCCATTTAAATAGGTTTAGAGAGTTCTAGAAGAGTGTGCCATTGATGACAACATTTTCTCCTGTACCTAAAATGATACAAAAACATATTTATAGAAATGACCAACTTTTTTTCAAAATAAAGAGGAAACAAGGTAGCCACAGAAACTTCTTACATCACTCTGCTTGCAGAATTTGGAGTTGCTTTCTGCTTTCTCATTTATTTGGATGGGAACCGCCCCCCCAAAATGGTTCGATGTTATCTGGACCTACTTTTCAATTCTTATCTCTTATTTATGAATAACTTGGAGCCAGTCAGATGCTGTGATGAGACATGCTAGTCTTTATTTGCACCCAAGTGGTCATCTTCTGGAGAAGCGTTCTGCTGCACACCATCAATACTGGCAAGCTGCACCTGTGAGTACAGACGCTGTAAATGGAAAACCATCATCTGCGCTGTGTCACTCTTTACAGTGTGCAAACAGAGTGCTGGATGTTTGTAGAGGCTTTGCCCTTAGTGACTGACCAGCCATATCTGAATGTGAGGTCGTAGCTCTGCACTAAGGCTGCAGCCGCTCTTGGGAATCAGAATTCAGGATTTTTGAGCATAAGGTGAGTCACCAAATTGAGGATGGGCTAGGGGAGGCAACCTTGAAAAGTCAGTGAATGTCCTTGGCTGAGCTTTTATTAATTTTATGTATCTATAGGAATAATCCAATAGGAAGCATTGAGAATTGTGGTAAAGTTTCTGGATAGGAGCTGACAGAATGAAAAGGGGCCAATGAGAGGGAAATCAGCAGCATTTTTTTCCCTTTGTTTTGGCTACACTGAGTCTGTATTGCAGTGCATGGGCTCTTCATTGCCACATGTGGGCTTTCTCTAGTTGTGGCATGCAGGGGCTTCTCTAGTTGCAGCACATGGGCTTAGTTGCCTGGCAACATGTGGGATTTTAGCTCCCCCACCAGGGATCAAACCTGTATCCCCTGCATTGGAAGGTGATTCTTAACCACGGGGGAGGTCCCCCAAACCAGCAGAGTTTAATGCAGGACTTATAATTTGTATGTGGATAGGTAAATGTGTATGTTGAATGGGCAGATAGCATTAGCATTGTCAGTGATAACAGGATGATTGGTTTTCTGATTTTCAAGAGGGTTTATTGGTATTAGAAATGGGAGGATAAAAAGAAGTAAGCTTTCCCTGAATATAGACTGTTTCCAGTCAGATTAATACTTTGAATAGTTTGAATCTATTTAAAGGATTAAAAATAAATTTTGAAAAGTGCTGATTGCAAAAGATAAAAGGTAACCATGGTTAGGTCTTGCTATACAAACAAGAATATTTATTCTCAAAGGTAGACTTGTTTTGGCCAGTGCTGAAGAGCTGAATTGGTAGCATTTCCTATAGACTATCAAGGCAAGTGTAGGTAAATGAGCCCTTCATGGTGGAACTCAGTTCTCAAGTAAGCAGTGATATTCCAGAAAAATCTGATTTAATATGTAGTAGGAGAAGGCAATGGCAACCCACTCCAGTACTCTTGCCTAGAAGATCCTATGGGCGGAGGAACCTGGTAGGCTGCAGTCCATGGGGTCGCTAGAGTCGGACACGACTGAGCGACTTCACTTTCACTTTTCACTGTCATGCATTGGAGAAGGAAATGGCAAGCCACTCCAGTGTTCTTGCCTGGAGAATCCCAGGGACGGGGGAGCCTGGTGGGCTGCCGTCTATGGGGTCGCACAGAGTTGGACACGACTGAAGCGACTTAGCAGCAGCAGCAGCAGGTGACAATAATAACATGTGAGGAAGCTACAAACCAAGTTTTATTAGCATTATCTTTGAAGGAACTGTAATGACGTGAAAATGCATAGGATAAATGAAATTGCCTAGATGTCCAAGAGAGAAACCAAGGATATAGCACTAGGAGACTTTGAAAAAGGAGGTACAGTTGGGACCACTTGCACTCTAAGAATTATTATTATTCCTATAGCATTCTCTTTGGAGAAGGAAATGGCAATTTACTCCAGTGTTCTTGCCTGGGAAATCCCGTGGACAGAGGAGCCTTGCAAGCTATTCAGTCCATGGGGTCCAAAAAGAGTCAGATACAACTTAAGGACTAAACAACAACAAACATTCTCTTTCTTCCTTTGTTTTGTTACTTTTCTTATACACGATATTCATGTAAGATAGTGACCATTATCTTCTTGATTTTCATTCTCAGTTGGAATTTTTGTCTTAAGGGTACTATAACAGCATAGCACAGTTCAGTAGCATCTTATCTAGCAACTGATTAAGTCTTTGGGACAGTGAATAATATCTAACCCTTTCTTCACAGAACCCTTAGGCATATAAGTGTTATGTAGGAGTACTTGTTGAACTGGATATTAAAAGAAGTCACTTTATTAGCAGAGGATTCTAATATTTTCTGATGAGTTTTGGTAAATATGCGTTTGTTTGTATTTTTCAGGTGACCCACTGAGTTCTTCATTATGTTTGATGGAGACTATGATTACCTCATCAAGTTTTTAGCTCTGGGAGACTCAGGAGTAGGGAAGACCAGTGTGCTTTATCAGTACACAGATGGTAAATTTAACTCCAAATTCATCACAACAGTCGGCATTGATTTCAGGGAAAAGAGAGTGGTAAGTTCTGCATCCTTCCATATAAAAATGTAATCTCTGAGTCAACCTTTGCCTGTCTGTTTTATTTACTTCATAGGAATTAGGAGGACAAAGGTTGGAATCTAAAATTAAAGGGTGCATATGAAAGTGTATTATGTTCAGTCTGAGCAATGTGATTAAAGGCTGTAACTGAGGACACTTCAAAGTAAAAGTGAAGATTTTTTAAAAATTTCCTTGATATACTTTTGGCTGGTATCTTCCTTCTGAATTATAAAAAGTGATTTGTCTACCTTTATTATGAAGCTTGCAAACCACCCTGCTCATTTTAATGGCTTTTCTCTTAATTAAGGCCTCAGCAGTCCCATTCACTACGTGGCAGAACTCACTGACCCCACCAGGAATGTGAGGTTTAAGTACGGGTGGGAATGAGTGTGCATATGGATCTGGGAGGTACCAAAAGAACAGTAGGGTTCTGCAGAATAAGAGAAGAGGTTCTTTTTTAAGAATTGTATTTATTTTTTTTAAAGGACTGCAAGACAAGTTATTCTGGGGGTAGACAAGAAGTCAGGAGGTTGGTGTGTCCAGGAACTACATTTCTTACTAAAAAAGCAACCATTCCCATAAAGCAGGTCACAAGTAGTCAGGAAGACTAAGGACAAAGAGGCTTTGGTGGAGCACATTCTACTTGGGAAATATGCAGTTTCTGGCTTCGAGGACAGAAGAATTCATTCTTTCTGATCCACCCCAAGTCTTTTATTCCACTACCAGAATTCTTTTCTTCTATGACCACTGTTTTGTTTTGTTTTGTTTTAAAATTATTTTTAAATTAAGGTATAGTTGATATACAGTATTGTATAAGTTTCAGGTGTACCATATAGTGATTTACAATTTTTAAAGGTTATATTCCATTTATAGTTATTATAAAATATTGGCTATATTCTCTGTGTTGTACAATATATCCTTGTAGCTTATTTTATACCTTTGTCTTTTTCATGATTATTTTGGGATGCTTGCAATTTCAAACGAATTTTAGGGTCATCTTATTAATTTCTACAAAGAAACCAGCTGAAATTCTGACATGGATTGCACTGAATCTGTAGAACAATTTGGGGAGTGCATGTGTGCTCAGCTGTGTCAGACTCTTTGTGGCCCCATGGCCTGTATAGTCCACCAGGTTCCTCTGTCCATGGAATTTTCCAGGCAAGAATACTGGAGTGGGTTGCCATTTCCTACTCCAAGGGATCTTCCTGACCCAGGGATTGAACCCGCATCTCCTGCATTGGCAGGCAAATTCTTTACCACTCTGCCACCTAGGAAGCATTCATATCTTAATAATATTAAGTCTTCTGATTTGTGAACATGGATTTTTTTTGCCATTTAGATCTTCTTTAATTTCTTTCAACAATATTTTGTAGCTTTCAGAACATATTTTATACTTTTTAAATTAAATTTATTCCTAAGTATCTTAATTTTTTATGCTATTGTAAATTGTTTCCTTGATTTTATTTTTGAATTATTCTTTGCCAGTGTATAGAAATACAACTTATTTTGTAAGTTGAGCTTGTATACTGGAACACTACTGAACTTGTTTATTGTTTCTAATATAACCTGCATGTGTGCCAGTGTAGGGAGTGTCTGTATCTGTGTGTGTATCTGTGTGTTTATTCCTTAGGATTTCCAATATACAAGATCCTCCTATCTTCTGTTATACTTCTTTCTTTCCAAGTTGGATATACTTTCTTTTTTCTTTTTGGTCTAATTGCCCTGATGAATGCCTCCAGTAAAATGTTGAGTAGAAATGTTGAAGGAGAACATCTTTGTCTTGTCTTTGATTTAAGGAGAAAACATTCGGTCACCACAAAGTATAATAGAAGCTGTGCATTTTTCATAGATGGAGTTCTTCAGGTCCAGAATGTTATCTTCTATTCCTAATTGTTGAGCATTTTTATTATGAAAGGTGTTGGATTTTTTCAAGTGCTTTTTCTGTATCTGTTGAGATGATTGTGTGATTTTAGTCCTTTATTCTAGAACTGTTCTGTTCCATTATAAATCGATATTGATTGGTTTTTGTATGTTAACCCAACCTTGTTCTTATGATAAATTCCACTCAGTCATGGTATATAATCCTTTTTATATGTTGTTGGATTCTGTTTGCTAGTATTTTGGTGTCTGTATTCAAAATGGATATTGGTCTATAGTTTTTTTTTTCCCCTCATAGCTTTGTTTTTGGTGTCAGGATAATAAAGCCCTCATAGAATGAAGTGGGGAAATCTTTTCTGTATTTTGAGAGTTTGGGAAGGATTGATGTTAATTCTAAACATTTGATAAGATTCACTAGTGAAGACATTTGGGCCTGGTCTTTTCTCTGTGAGACGTTACTTTTATTATGAATTCAGTCTTCTTACTGGCTATATGTCTCTTTAGATTTTCTATTTTTTCTTGAGTTAGTTTCAATTGTTTGTGTCTAGAAATTTCTCCATTTCTTCTAAGCTATCCAATTTTTTGGCGTACGGTTGTTCATACTATTCCTTTATAATCTTTTTATATATTTAAAGTTGGTAGTGTTGTCCTTTCATTTCTGATTTTAAGAATTTGAATCTCCTATTTTTATTCTTAGTCTAACTAAAGGTTTATCAATTTTCTTAAGCTTTTCAAAGAAAAGATAATTTATTTCCACTCTAATCTTGATTATTCTTTCCTTCTGTTTGCTTTGGATTTAGTTTACTTTTATTTTTCTAGTTCTTTAAGGTTGAAGTTTAAGTTATTGATTTGAGATCTTTCTTGTTTTTTAATGTAGGTGTTTACCGCTATGCATTTACCTCTGAGCACTGCTTTGGCAGTGAAGCTACTTTTTGTATGTTGTGCTTTTCACTCATCTAAAAATGCTTTCTAGTTCCCATTAGGTTTCTTCTATGACACATTGGCTGTTTAAGACTGTATTGTTGAATTTCCACATACTTATGAATTCCCCAAATTCCTTTCTGTAAGTGATTTCTAATCTTTTTTTAAAACCACATTATGGTTAGAAAATATATTTTGTATAACTTTAGTCTCTTAAACTTGTCAAGACTTGTTCGATGACCTAACGTAAGGTCTGTCTTTGAGAATGTTTCATATGTGCTTGAGAAGAATGTGTGTTTTGCAGTTGCTGGGTGAGGTCCTCTATAGATGTCTATATTATGACTAGTTGACTTAGAGTGCTCTGCAGCTCTTCTGTTTCCTTGTTCATCTGCTTGCTTGTTTTATCCATTATCAAAAGAGTGTTGAAATTTCTAAATATTGTCAAATTGTTTATTTTTCTCTTTTTATCTGTATGTATTCTTAATGGTAACTACATGACCCTTTTATCATTATAAAATATCCTTTTTTGTCTCTTTTTGTCTTCAAGTCTATTTTGTCTCATATTAGTATAACTGTAGCTCTCTTTTGGTTATTGTTTGCATGACATTGTATTTTTTTCATTCTTTTCCTAACAATCTTTTTGTGTTTTTGAATCTAAAGTATGTCTTTTGTAGATAGCATATAGTTGGATCACATCTTTAAATCTATTCTGCTAACCCTTGCCTTTCAGTTGGAATCTTCAATCCATTTACATTCAATATAATTACTAAAAAAGGAGGGTTTATGTCTGCCATTTTGCTACTTATTTTCTATATGTCTTTTTTTTGTTGTTCTGTTACTTCTTGGCACCCTCTTTATTTTGTGTTATATAGACATTTTCTAGTATACCATTTAAATTCCCTTCTCACTTTTTATTTTTTGAATTGTTTTCTTAATAGTTCCCCTGAGGATTAAAATTGTCATCTTAATTTTTAACAGTCTAGTTTGGATTAATACCCACTTAATTTCAATGCCATACTCGGCTCTTATATGGCTCCATATCCTGCCAATTCCTTTTCACTGTTATTGTCATACAAATTGCATACATATTGCATCTTTATGTACTGTGTACCTATCTACACGAGTTTATAATTATTGCTTTATGAAATTGTGTTTTATCAGATGCAGGAAAGAGTTATGAAAAACCATTTATATTGTCTTTTGTATTGACTCATGTAGTTACCTTTACTGGTGCTCTTTATTTCTTAGTGTGAATTTGAATTACTGCCTAGTGTCTTTTCATCTCAGCCTGAAGCTCAGTCTTTGTTACTTCTTGCAGGGCAGTTCTTCTGGCAATGAATTTTATGTTTTTGTTTATCAGAGGATGTTTTAAGTTCCCTTTTAATTTGAGGGATAGCTTTGCTGGAAATAGGATTCTCAGTTTGTAGTCTTTTTCCTTTCAGTACTTTTTATTGTCCTACTGCCTTTTGGCCTCCATTTTTATTTGTTTGTTTCTTAATGATAAATCAGTTCTTAGTTTTATTGAGATCCCTTATATGTATTGAATCACTTTTCTCTTGCTGCTTTAAAAATTCTGTCTTTTGATTTTTGACAGTTTGGTGATATGTCTAGTCAGTATCAGAAAGTTTATGCTTCTTGAAGTTCATTGAGTTTCTTAAATGCACATAAATATTTTTCATCAGATTTTGGAAGTTTTTGGCTGTTATTTCCACAAGTATTTTTTATGCCTCTTTCTGTCTTTCCCCCCGCCCCACCAAATAATATATTACTTGTACATTTTTTAATATATTTATAAACATATATTATGTGCTTACACATTATAATGAAGAGCCAATTCAATGAAAAAGACCCTAACTCTGTGAAAGATTGAGAGCAGGGGAGAAAGGGGCAACAGATTGGATGGTATCATCGATTCAACAGACATGAGTTTGAGCAAGCACCAGGAGATAGTCAAGGACAGGGAACCCTGGCATGCTGTAGTTCATGGGGTCACAAAGAGTCAGACACGGCTGAGTGACTGAACAACAAAAATGTGCTTACATCATTTAATACAAATTATTGTGTTATCCAGAGACAATTATTTGAAATAAAATATAAATAAGATTGTATTCCAGATGGAATTTTCTTTAGAAGTTTAGATACTTAGGGGAGTTATACTGAATAGCTAATTGAGAAGAGTTCACCAGTCTCAGAAGTTCTCTTTTCTTTTTCATTTTGCCATTTTAGGTGTACAGAGCCAATGGGCCAGATGGAGCTGTTGGCAGAGGTCAGAGAATCCACCTGCAGTTATGGGATACAGCTGGACAAGAGAGGTATGAGATCTTCAGTCATGTGCTCTTTGCTGGAACAAAGGGGAACAACAATTGCGCTCTTCACACAGTGACCTGAGCAGGAAAAGGCCAACTGATTCGTTGATATGCACCTGGATAAGCCATGCTGCCAAATTAGCAGGAAATTTATCAGTCTGAAATGATAATAGTGGCTTTATTTCATACAAGGTCAAAGGGAAAATGAATCCTTTTAAAAATGGATGCTTTTACTTATGGACTTCTTTCTTTTTCTCCCCCTTTTTAAAAACCTGTATACTTGTCTCCATTTACTTTTGTTTACTCAACCACAAAGAAAGCTAGAGTTGCATGCATTTCCTTACCTGATTATTGGAACCTAGCATAAAAATCTTGTTGGAATTAATTTATATGATCAGAGGTTGCTTGACAAAAATGTCACATGAAATCTTCATATAAAGTTACTTTTTTTGATTGAAATATAGTTGATTTACAGTGTTGTGTTAATTTCTGCTGTACAGTAAAGTGATACAGTTATACAATTATATACATTCTTTTTTATATTATTTTCCATTATGGTTTATCACAGGGTATTGAATATAGTTCCCTGCACTATACAACAGAACCTTGTTGATTATCCATTGTCGGTATAATAGGTTGGATCTGCTAGTCCCAAACTCCCAATCTGTCCCTCCCCCACATACCCCTCCCTTGGCTACCACAGGTCTGTTTAAAGTTGGTAAAAGAAAATATAAAAAAAAATAAAAATAAAAAATAAAGTTGGTTTCAGTTAGCTACAGCTGTGTTATCTCTCACAATTTCCTTAAAGGATTTTATTTGTTTGTTTAACTTTTTCTTATGGAAAACTCCAAGTATATACAGAAGTAGAGAGGCGAGTACAGTGAAATTAGGTACTGACTTACCAGTTTCAACAAACATCAGGTTGTGGCCCATCTTACTTCGTGTATATCCTTCACCTCTTCTCACTACCCCTGCCCCACAATTATTTTGAAGCAAATTCCAAATATCGAACTGTTTCTTTTGTAACTATTTTGGTACATATCTCTGAAAGATGAGTACTCTTTTTGTAAAAACATGGATTAGAAATGTTTGAGAACACTTAAAATAGCTAATTAAAGGACAAATTCTTAACCAGTATTTTCTTCTCTGGAGCCCATGCCTGTCAGCTGCAGGCTTTGCATGAAGGCAAAATGAGAGAAAACCTACTGCGAGAGAGAGAGGCACAGAGATGGCAGGATAAATCCTTGGTGCATACATGTGTGTGCTCAGTTGTGTCCAACTCTTTGTGACTCCATGGGCAGTGGCCCACCAGGCTCCTCTGTCCAAGGAATTTTCTAGGCAAGAATATTGGAGCAGGTTACCGTTTCCTGTGTCAGGGGATCTTTCCCACCCTGGGATCAAAGCTGCATTTTTTGCATCTTCTGCATTGGCAGGCAGATTCTTTACCACTGGGCCACTTGGGAAGCCCAAATCCTTGGTGGAGAGGGTACAAAGAAAGGGGAAATTGAGTCTGATTACCATCACCCTAAAGCAAAGAATGGTTCTCAGGGATAAGGGATTTCTGTAGAGACTGAAATTAAAAGGTCATGAATGGAACACATTGTGATAACCAAGTCAGGCTTTCACAGGATGGGGACGACACATACACAGCAAGCACCATTGCTTTTGGCCTATTTAACTTTTAATTGTACAATAAATTCTTGGCTGAGACAAAGAGATCATGAGCTAGTTCTTGGTATCCCTGTCCAGAAGGCTGGTTTTTCAAATCACATGGCTTATTAACACATAAACTTCTACCAGTTAGATAAATAACTTATTATACACATTTGGAATATCATCATCTAATTTGTTAAATTAAAAAAAGTTAGTTTTTATTTTAAAAGAAAATTGCAATAACTTGGCATTTTCGAAAGTCTGTATATGTTTTCAAATATTTTTTCTTGTTCTAAATACCTATTTACTATATTTTTAAGATACTCAGTGTCATTGATTATGTACCTAATTTTACACTGTTGAAACTATTATGTAATAGCCTAATTCAGTAAACCTTGTGCAAGTAAGATCTATGCATAGTGTGCATGTATAATGCGAAGTTAGTAGAAACGATGGCATGTTGTTTAACATCTGACTTGTTATTGATGAACTGTTGTAAAAGGCTTGAGGGGACTGCTGGTGGCTTTGTGTTTCAAAGAGTAGGGGTGTGGTTTAGGTGACCAGTCTGCTTTTATGTTCCCAGGTTTCGTAGCTTGACAACTGCCTTCTTCAGAGATGCTATGGGGTTTCTTCTGCTTTTTGATCTGACAAATGAGCAGAGTTTTCTCAATGTCAGAAACTGGATAAGTAAGTAGTATTGTCTCCCTGCCTGTTTCTTCCCACTCCCTGAAACAGAATCTTTCTTATATTCTACTTCTTTTGTAAGTTATTTTGTAAGAGCTCCTAATGCTATTTAAAATGCTATTTAAAGGAGCACGACTGTTAGTTCAGGAACAAAGATAACTGAAGTCTTCTGCTTTCCCTGGTCATGCTAACCTGCATTTGTTGAGTGCATCTTGCACTGTAGATCCATGGAGTGTTTTCTGTGTAATCTCTTCACCAGTCTTTCCCACAAAGAAGACTCTTATCCCCATTTTATAGATAAGGAGACAGAAGCCTAGAGAAGTGCTATCGAGTCTGATACCATCCCAGGGTTCAAAACATGTAGTACTTAACCCTTTTGAAAAATTAATGGATCCTAACCCTGTATCAAGGTCTCTTCTGTATTTAAAGGGCCAGAGCACTTGCCAGAAGGATCTTGTCATAGAAACCTCTAGAACTGCCTTGGCCAGAGTGGTCCCCAGCACAGTATACATGAACCTGCATTTGGCTTTTTGGAGACAGCCTGATAGCTTACAATATTGGTTAGTAGTCATTTAGAATCCTACTACTTGACCAAACGTACATTTTCCTCTGTTGGTTGTATTGGTGGAATCATAGAGAACCTACTGGGGAGGCCTGAGATATTAAATTCCTAACAGCCAAATCTTTAGAATGAACTTATTTATAAACCCCTGCTGCTAAGTCGCTTCAGTCGTGTCCAACTCCGTGCGACCCCACAGACGGCAGCCTACCAGGCTCCTCCGTCCCTGGGATTCTCCAGGCAAGAACACTGGAGTGAGTTGCCATTTCCTTCTCCAATGCATGAAAATGATAAGTGAAAGTGAAGTCGCTCAGTCGTGTCCGACTCTAGCGACCCCATGGACTGCAGCCCACCAGGCTCCTCTGTCCATGGGATTTTCTAGGCAAAAGTACTGGAGTGGGGTGCCATTGCCTTCTCCGAAACCCCTACTACATAACAATTTCTTATAGTTTCAGTGTTATGAAAGGGTAATGGGCTGTAATTTTTATAGCAGAAAACCTTGTTTCTAAAAATGAGTTTTGAAATAAGTAATTGATGAATGCCTTGTGGTTTTCAAAGCATTTTTACATAGTTTGTGTCCAGTCCCCATGTTCCCCCCATGAGGAGATCTAGGGAGGTGGTGTATCCTCATTTTAGGATAAAGATGCTTAGCCTTATGGAGTAATAGGCTTGCCCAAGGACATGGAGCTTTTGGCTTTTGGTTTAGTGGCCTTTTTGGGGATGGGGGGATTCAGTGGCTTTTTATGCTCTTTCTCAACTAAGCTAATCACTAAGAGTTGAAGAGCTATTTAGTACTTTAAATATAGGTTCCCCGGGTTAGTCATGCTTACTGGGCTTCACTTTGTTAAGTGCCTGTCTGAGTCACACACCCTTTTGGCTGAATGGCAGTGACTATTTCTAATTGCTTATCCTCGTTCAGTTCTGGGGCTTTCTTAAGCACTTTCCAAGGATTGTTGTAAGAGATGGGCTCATAGAATCTTAGCACAGGAAGAGCATCAACCCACCTATTTTTCACTGGGAGAAACCGAAACTCAGGACAAGGTAAATCTCATCCATTTGGGCTTCATGGCTAGTTACATGAAGGATAAAATCATGTGAAATTCTGTGTATTATTTTGTGTTTTCCTTATAGTGTAAAAGAATTCTTCTTGCTCAGTTAGGCAAAGAAAACATACATATTGGAGATTTCATGTCTTCAGTGTAAAGTATTCACTGTCAGAAAGATTCAGTGTCAGATGTATTAATAATAAATCTTAATTAGGAATAAAAATTTAATTATATATATTTTTTATTTTTCCTCTCTCTGTTAGTAGTTTGAATATTAAGGGGATCATTCTTCTTTGGGGGGGTCAAATTAAATATATATTTAATGTATATTATAATATTTAATGTATTTTGTATGTTTAATGTATTTAATATATATAAATTATATATATATATATATATATATACACACAAGCATATATATATGTGTACATATATATACATATACCAATGGTGGATAGCAGAACAGAGGCAGTATTGCATTGAACCAGTAACTGAGTCCTGGGTGCGAAGGCAGAGACCAGGTCTGCACTCTCTGCTTCTCCAGAGATGCATTGCAGTCCTTTCTCTCTTGAACCCAGATCTCTCCTGTCCTCATGGGAAACGGGTAAGAGTCCCAAGTTGATCCCTGCTGAGCTTAGGAGACTGAACAGAGATCTGTGTCCTCTGGGCCTGAATTTGAAATCAAAGAGGAATCAGATAGTGTTGTCTTACTCACCTGTCCTTCTGGAGCTTAAGTATGAACCAGTTGTGCCCACAGGCAGCATGTTTTGTAGGGAAACTCCAAAGTAGCCTATATTTCTAAACTGTTCTTCTGTAGCCTCACATAAGTGGGACAAGAGCCCAACAAGTATATTTTTAACATATTTTTGCCTTTATATTTTAATTCCTATTATTCCCTCTGTCTGAAAAGCCCTCTCCATACTTACTCCCATTGTCTTAAAATTTTAGAGTTCAATTTACTCTTTAAAATCTGACAAAATATGGCCCCCATGAAATTTTCTGTGATAACTTTGTTGAATTAAATTTGTTCTCTCCTCTTTAAAAAAATTATATTAAAATATAGTTGATTTACAATGTTGTATTAGTTTCAAGTGTACAGCAAAATGAATCAGTTGTACATGTATCCATTCTTTATTTTTTAAAGATCTTTCTCCATAAAGGCCATTACAGAATATTGAGTCGAGTTCCCTGTGCTATACAGCAGACTCTTATTATCTATTTTATATATCCTGTGCTGTGCTTAGTCGCTCAGTCATGTCCGACTCTTTGCAACCCCATGGACTGCAGCCCACCAGGCTCCTCTGTCCATGGGGATTCTCCAGGCAAGAATACTGGAGTGGATTGCCATACCCTCTTCCAGGGGATCTTCCCAACCCAGGGATTGAACCCAGGTCTCCCACATTGCAGGCAGATTCTTTACCATCTGGGCCAGTGGGGTGTGTATGTCAGTTTTATTCCTCTCAATTAGAGTTAAGCCTCCTATTGTGTTTTGTACTACTTACACATGATCCTTACCACATACCATATCAAGTTGTAGTTATTTATGTATGTGCTTTTTTTGTGTGAGATATTTTAAAAGAATTCATAAATTTATTTTTTATATAAATAATTCACAACCTTTGTAGAAAAGTTAGGAAAAAAGAAAAATGATCAATTATCATACTTCCCAGACTCCTCAAAATAAATACTATTAAACATCATTACAGGTAATAAACAACATCTCTAAATGCTTTATTGCATTAAAAGAATGATTTTCAAGTGTGAGCATGCATCTAGATCCCCCCAGAGAACTTGTTAAAACAGATTCCAGACCTCAAACCCAGCCTTCCTGCTTCAGTAGATATGGGGTGGTACCTGAGAATTTGCATTTCTAGCAAGTTTCCAGGTGATGGTTGTTAGGCTGCTGGTCCATGGACCTTACCTGAAGACTAACTGAATTAACTCATTTAACCTTTACCTTACCCCTATGAAGTAAATACTGTCATTGTCTTCATTTAAAGATGGGGAAACTGAGGCACAGAGTGGCCATGTAACTTCCTCAAGGCCACACAGCTAGTCAATGGCATAGCCAGGATTCAGCTTTAAACACCTTCAGTCCTGAGTTCATTTTCATAACCTTGACACTGAACGGGTAAGGTGTTAATAGAGCACCGAACTTCCCTGGAGGCCAGAAAGGTTCCACAGTAGAAGTGACTGAGAGGCAAGTTGTAAAGGAAGTAGGGGATGTCCCTGAAGGAAGGCTGTGTTTGGTTATTCAGGGTCTAGGGACAGAATGCATAACAGCCTGGAGACCGAAAGGATGTGGCTGTTGGAAACGGTACAGTTTGGTCTTGCCTGTATAGGTCCTGTTCCCCGCTTCCGTCCCGTGAGGGCAAAGGGCAGTGCCCTGAAATTCTGCACCAAGTATCAGGCCTCCGTTATTGCTCAGTAAATACTAACTGACTTGACTTTCTCATGATAAGATATAATGAACATGACTTGATAATGAGGAACTAATGGTTAACCATGATAAAAAATAAATTAGGCCATACATTTTTGAGGATGTCTTATTGTGCAAGTTTGGGTTACTTTAATTTCACTGTGAGGCATGATGAGTATGAAATAAGACTTATTTTCCTTATTTGGGAGATTAAACTCTTTAGCTTAGTTGAAGTTCCCTTGCTTTTATTACTGTTAATATGCCTACTAACAGATTTTCATGTGAAAAGAAATAGAAGCTACAGAGTGAGAATTGTAGTCTTGTGCTTCTTGGGTCTGGTGACAGAATCATTGACTATATATTCTGGGTTTTCTGTCTTCATTTGATCCTATATTTTGTTTGTTTCAGATAAATTGATTCTGCCTTAGGATAATAGAAAAATGTGAAAAATATTTCAGATAGAAATAGGTTTATAGAAAGACAATTCATTTTTAAAATGCCACTGCTGTAGAGAGAAAATATATGAAAAACAGAGCTTTAAGGTTAGTCATGAGCACTAGGAAATCCTCCAAGTGTGCTTTTTTCTTTTCAAATGATCTTCATAAAGAAAATAGCTATCTGGTATGTGTGTGTGTGTGTGTGTGTGTGTGTGTGTACGTAAGTTTTGGAGGGATAACAATTTCTCCCATTCCTCTCCAATATAAATAAGCTGGAGTATGTGCATAAGGGCAGGATTAGTTTTACATCTCTGCCCCATCCATTTAGTTTTATAGCTTAGGGTATTGGTGTTTTGAAAGCATTACAGAGAATTATGCACTTCCTTATATCTGTATATCCATTTACAGTTTTAAAGCAGTTTTGCATATATTCTGCACTGATCATAGACTTATATTACTTAACTATAATAAATTTTCTTATCTTCTTCTACTAATAGGTCAGCTACAAATGCATGCATATTGTGAAAACCCAGATATAGTGTTATGTGGGAATAAGAGTGATCTGGAAGACCAAAGAGTAGTAAAAGAGGAAGAAGCCAGAGGACTTGCAGAGAAATACGGGTGAGTATTTTTGGGGAGGATCTACAGCACAAATTTCTGATGCAAGCATTGGCACGTGAATGGGTAACAAAAAGGGCAAAAGCAAAAAACTGAGAGGGATGTAGGCCTTGGGAGGAGGTGTCAAACACCTCCTTTGCATATTAATATAACATGATTTGGGAACCGTAGAAAAAGCCATTGGTGAGGGCCTTCATTCAGTGCTTCAGTACCATTTTCTCAGTCTCTTGGTGTTTGAAGAAAGACAGCTTCAAGGACAAACACCCTAACTGTGTAAGGCCTCCTTTCCAAGATGCAGGTACAAGATGCCCAGGTTAAGGAAATTCTGTATATTTATTCAGTGAGGAAAATTCAAAGCCAGTCCATATTCTGCTTTGGCAAGTTCCAGGATACAAGAAGGCCTTCTTGGCCTTGAAATACCTATGCTGGTGGAGGAGTGTGAAGATCTCCTTTGGTTTAAGCTGTTTTTTTGTTGTGTGTGCTTAGTCACTTCAGTCATGTCTGACTTGCAGGCCCCATGGATTGTAGCCCTCCAGGCTCCTCTGTCTATGGGATTCTCTGGAGCAAAGATACTGGATTGAGTGGCCATGCCCTCCTCCAGGGAATCTTCCTGACCCAGGGATTGAACCCGTGTCTCCTGTACTGCAGGGATTCTTTACCACTGAGCCACTGGGGAAGCCCCATTTTTGTGGTGGAGAGTCAGCTAAATACTGTCTTCCTCCTTGAGCTCAGGGGGTAGGATCACAGTAGCAGCAGCATTCATGGACATGATAGAAGGGGTCAGCCACTGCTCAATAAAGTATACAAAGCAATTTGTGCTGTACTTTCTTCCTCCAATATAATGAGAATGCAAATGCGCATGTAATACTCTTATTATCAGTGGGAGACAGCAAGTAGGGTAGAGAAGGAAGGGGAGGGAGGGAGAAAGAGAAAGGAAGAGAGAAGGGTGGTGTGGGTGGTGCACTGTGTGTAGAGGGTGTTACCGCCTAGTGGCCTCTGTTGTTAGACAAATCCAAGGAAGCTAGAGGAGGGACTTGGCCTTTTTATCGTGTGAACCCTGCGTTTTTCTTTTTTGGGCTGATAGAGTTCAGAAAGCACTCAAGGATGGGGTTTACACTGGAGAGGGAGTGGAAGGATAGGTTGACTGGGCAGGAAGGAACCAAGAGTCTGGAGAGATTTGAATACTAGGGAAGAAGAGTAGACTTGATCTGCAGGGGCTCAGGAAGTTGCTGAAGGCCTTTGAACGTGGAGTGCTGTTATGAGTACTTCCCCAGGTCAGTCTGGGGCGATGGGGAGGATGGAGTGGAGAGCTCCTGGGCAGTCCCTGTGAAGGGTTGCTGAGTGTCTGATGCTGAGGCCCTTAGGATGGGCAGTCAGAAGGGAAGGTGGATTTGAAGTGGGGAGAGCCAGAACCAGCTGGGACCATGACCACGGACTGAAGCTGTGTCAGTCCCTGTTGCTTTTGACCTGGATGGTATGGGTGCCCAACAGAAGCCAGTGCTCTTTGCACAGAGCTAAACACAAACACACCTGGCCCAGAAGCTGGAGGAGCTAAAGGAGGATCTAGGGGAAGGTGGAAAAGGAGACAGGTCTGGTTGCTGGTTTGTGCCAATGAGATGAGCCAGCAAATAAGCGACAAAATGTGAGTGCCACAGAATGGCTGCTGCTTCACTTCTGCCCTGCGTCTCTCTGTGGTCCACCTTAACTGCAAAGGGAGTTCTGGGAAGTGTTATTCAATCTAGACAAGTTGACAGATCATAAAGCTACCACAGATAGAGAGTGGGGCTGGGCATTGGTGTCTTTTAAAAACTCTCCATGTGGTTTTTTTTTTTTAAAGCAATGGTCCCACTGACTTTTATTTATTTATTTATTTTTAATTAATTTAATTTTTGGCTGCACTGTGCCTTCATTGCAGCATGTGGGCTTTCTCTAGTTGCAGCAAGTAGGAGCTACTCTTTAGCTGCGGTGCACAGGCTTCTCATTACAGTGGCCTCTCTTGTCGGGGAGCCCGGGCTCTAGGTTCACGGGCTTCAGTAGCTGTGGCACATGGGCCCAGTAGTTGTGGCCCTTGGGCTTAGTTGCCCCATGGCATGTGCTGTATTCTTAGACCAGGGATTGAACCCACATCCCTTGCATCGGCAGGTGAATTCTTAACCATTGGACCACCAGGGAAATCCCTCCATATGATTTTTGGAGCAGAACTTGAGAACCTCTGACTGAGGTGATTCTGAAGTGGGGGCTGACCAAGCTCTGTGGGCAATTCTGATCACCTGATATGCCCGCTTCTATCTTGATAGTCACTTTTGTAAAGTAGTGGAAGGAAGAGGGATCAGATACCATGGTGGATTCTGAAGTGTTGAAGCGGGCGGCTGTGTTGCAATGGGTGAGGAGGAAGTAAGTGATGAAGCAATGGAAGCTGTGGACCTAGCTAGACCAGGCTTTTGAGAAGTGTATTTGCAAAGACAAGAGAAAAAAATAATAAAATAGGGCAGCTGGGAAAGTTAGCTAGACTCAGCAATTGTATTGTCAAGTGTTGTGGGGGGTCTGGATTGACTCATTCCCTCTCTGGGCTTTACCTGCCCTTTGCTTGTTTCCTCTGTGACCATTCTCAGGATTCCACATCCCGCCCAGTATTGGAGAGCCTGCCGTTACCTTCTGACTATATGGAGACTCCGGGTACGAAAGGGGCCGCCTTTCCTCGGTGCTCAGCTCAGAAGATCTGAGCAGTATTTTGTAAGAGAGGCTCAGTGTAAAGTTTCTGAACTGGGTTAAAATGAGCAGAGGAGAGATTAGCAGATAAAATAGTGGAGGTAACCAGTCCATTTTGAAGGAGATCAGCCCTGGGATTTCTTTGGAAGGAATGATGCTGAAGCTGAAACTCCAGGACTTTGGCCACCTCATGCAAATAGTTGACTCATTGGAAAAGACTCTGATGCTGGGAGGGATTGGGGGCAGGAGGAGAAGGGGACGACAGAGGATGAGATGGCTGGATGGCATCACTGACTCGATGGACGTGAGTCTCGGTGAACTCCGGGAGTTGGTGATGGACAGGGAGGCCTGGCGTGCTGTGATTCATGGGGTCACAAAGAGTCGGACACGACTGAGCAACTGATGTGATGTGATCTGATCTGATCTGATTGAAGATGGGAAGGGATGGAAGCAGACTTCCCTTAGGATTTAAGAAGCATAAAATAGAGTTCTGTAGGCTGTTGGGAGTTTTGGAGGAAGGTGTAAAAGATAAATTTGGTTCACATGGATTGGACAGATTTGACATTTAAGTTTAATGATTATTTTCACAGAAATCTTTTTTTTCATTTTTAATAATTGTAATATTTTCATTAGTTGTACATGCACTAAAAGACTATATTGGTTAATCCATCTATGTGCTAACAATCAGAAGACAGTAGTTTATGGGATATCTTCATATCATTTGTATGTTATCTGATAAATTTGTGGGTTTTGTTACCGTTGCATTACCGTCTATCCTCAGTTCATAAGAATGGGTTGTTGGTTCACAAGTGGCTCTCTGAAATATACGTGTATTTAAGGATGAAAGACTATGTCTTAGAAAAACTTTGCAAACCTAATAAAAACATGCTGCAGTGCAAATAAGAAATATAAATGTGTGTCTGCTGGGACAAGTAAATTTGAGAATGAGAACTTCATGCAGCAGCCCAAAATAGAAAGGGTGAATTGGATGCATGATGATGAATATTTGAAAATTTATTTTTAGTAAACTAAGAATCCCTTTACCCCTAATTCCCTCCCCCCCTTTTTTTGCTATAGCATTTGTTTAAATTGTAACATGAAGCTCTTAGGTCACTTCCTAATACAACGAAGCAATGTGGCCCATAAACCAGCTTTTTTAGAACAACTACAAAATAATGCTTTCCAATATTGAATAATATTGACAATGAAATCAGAGAAGGGAGCAAAACAGAGGGTTATTCAGATTTGTACTTCTCCCAGTCAAAACCATGATATTCACTTTGTTGCTGAAACACTTTAAAAAATATCTGTGAAGTCAGTGACAAATATGTTAGAAGAAAAAGCAGAAAGCATATTGGCAACATTCCTCTTTTAGATGGTACTATTAGATCTCAGACTTACGTGTGCCGCAGCATCACCTGAACTCTGGGTCCCACTGAGTTTCTTAGTTAGTGGGACTGGGATGAAGCCCCACATTTTACATTTCTAGCTGATTCCTAGATGTTGCTGCTACTAGTGACTGAGGATAGCACTTTGAGAAGCACCCGTGTAGGTGTCAGGTTACCATGAGCTGTGCATGCTGGCAGATATTTTCCTTGCCCACAGAACTGGACAAAATGATGGTGCAACAGAATATGAAGCAGGTGTCTACTTGTGCCACATTTGGGGAGGGACATGTGCTCACCGACTGATCACTGGAAAATCCACGCTAAGTCCAGGAGGATTTTTTCTCTTACACAGTTCATGATATCAGCTGTGGTATAGATGGGGCAAGGACATGGATTGTTACCAAGCGAGCACGAGCCATAAGCTTATAGGCAAAGACTTCACTGTAGGTGAAAATGGTTGCATCTAAGTGTCCTTCTGTCCTCTTCTTTACTCACAGAAGATAGGTGTTGGTCAGTATAAGCCTTTTTTTCTTGATTCAGGGTTAAGGGAAATAGAGGACATAATGACTATGGTGAAAGTATGATAATTGAATATATGTATATCACATGTGCTGTGCAAAGAAATAAGCAGTAAATTTTCACAGAATGAGATAAAACTGTCATATAACATTGTATTAGTTTTAGGTATATGACTTAATGGTTTGATTTATGTGTATGTTGTGAAATAATCACCACAATAAGTTTAGTTAACATCCATCACCGGTGTAATTACAGTTTGTTTGTTTTTTCTTTTTTGCTGAACCTCAAGGCATTTGAGATCTTAGTTTCCAGACGAGGGGTGGAAACTGGACACCCTGCTGTGGAAGCATGGAGTCTTAACCACAGTCCTGCCAGGGAAGTGCCCTGTAGTTACAATTTTTTTTTTCTTCTTGTGATGATGAGGACTTTTAGGATCTACTCTTAAGGACAGCATACAGAAGACAACTCCGCCCCCCCCCACCCCGCCCCGCCCCCGCCACCCGCCACAACTGGAGACTACTGGCTAAAGATGAGAAAGGTGCTCAAGAGTTTCTGGAACGGAGGATGTGTTAAAAACTTTTATTTACAACATTAATAATATGAGTACAGACCGTTTCTGGGATTCCCAGTCGTTTCGCTCAGCAGGCGGCACTCAGTATTTCATCTAGTCTGAACTAGACGAAATGTATGACTAGCTTGATCTCTGGTGCTTTGATTCTTTGAAAACTTGATGATATCTTCTCTTTATTCAAGAAATAAATAATGACTTATCATTGGGCACATTTTAAAACCACACACAGAAGCTGAAACTAAACAGACAAGACTGATTTCCAGGGCCCCACAGAGCTCAGAGGATGATCTGGCTTTCGTTTGGCGCTCTCTCCCAGGGTGCAGCAGCGTGTGCCTCACCCTTCCCCCTAGAGGCTTGTTCACTCAGCAGCCAGCAGGCTATAAAAAGTAGCGAGACTCGCTTTTTAGTTTAGTGAAAAATTCCTCCATCATTTGTGGATACACATGTGAGCCAAATATCTAAAACCGTTGCACGGAATCACCAACTACGCTTGCTTTTCATTCCTGGGAACATCTAACTGGGACCTGGGATAGTCTCGTTTTGTAGAAATAAGTAAGAGAAGAGAGAACACCTAAAAATTGGATCCTAAACTATGACATGAGCTGGATATAGGTATCTTGGTGAAAGACTGCAAATGATCATGTCCCCCTCATTTTCTTAAATTTAAAAATTTGTGGTGTACCTATTTATTAAAAGCACATCAAAATTGGTGTTCTGCAAGTGTTCCAAAATCCATTTAGTGCACATGTATGGAGTGATACCAGTTAGCTGCACAGGATTTTTTCTGAAGGTTTGACGAACGGCTTCCTAGTTGTTCTGCACTAGCACCATCGTGTGGCGAGAAGGAACAGGACACCTGTCTCTATGCTTGACAGTGGGGCAGTTGATCCACTTGAATTTAAGCTAAGATTACTAAATTTTTGCCTGGAAAGTTTTAGGAAAAGCAGAACATTATGTTTAGAGAAGAAGAGAATCCCATTGGGTGAACATTGATTGAGCACTTGCTGGACGCTAAGCTTGTGTTAAGCCCTTTACCTGTATTATCTTATTGCTTCTTTATTAAGACCCCATGAAGCACTGTTATACCTCTTTACAAATACAGAGAACTGTTCGGATAAAGTAGCCCAAGTACCTTCTAAAAGTGAACATCAATAAGATATGGACATAAAAATATGTTTGATTCTATACTATAATTTCTATGCTGTTAGGACAAGCTGAACAGTCCAATTTTCAAATGTGAGCACAGGGCATCATTTTTTGTTTGTTTGTTTGGTCACACCACATAGCTTACAGGATTTTAGTTCCCTGATCAGGGATTGAACTCACGCCCTCAGCAGTGAAAGCTCAGAGTCCTAACCACTGGACTTCCAGGGAGTTCCCAGAGACATCATTTTATGATGGAAAGAAAGTCTTAATTCAGGATCTTTGCTGTCCATCTCATTTAGTTTACTTTTTGTCTGGCAGCTCAAAGAGCTGAGGGTGGCAAGGAGTGATCTCTATCATTCATTTATTCCTATAGGAATAAAAACCGTATTACCTCAGTTGCTTGCTGCTGCTGCTGCTGCTAAGTTGCTTCAGTCGTGTCTGACTCCGTGCGACCCCATAGACAGCAGCCCACCAGGCTCCCCCGTCCCTGGGATTCTCCAGGCAAGAACACTGGAGTGGGTTGCCATTTCCTTCTCCAATGCATGAAAGTGAAAAGTGAAAGTGAAGTCGCTAAGTTGTGTCCGACTCTCAGCGACCCCATGGACTGCAGCCTTCCAGGCTCCTCCGTCCATGGGATTTTCCAAGCAAGCATACTGGAGTGGGGTGCCTCAGTTGCTTAGAAGACTCTGAATAATTAGTCTGAAGATTTTAAGGTTGTTAACCTGACTTCTGGTCACATCACCTGGAGGTTCACAAACGGTCAGAAAATACACTTTTAATTTTTAGTTTGTTAGTAGAATTTGAGATTAAAACTCTATATCTTCTTAATATTGTACCTCTTTTAATATGAGTGACTTCAAAATGTATGCTTTCACTCATATACCCTGAAATTCTATCAAGTAAGTGTTTACTTAAGTTAGTAAACATTAGAGAATAGCTCATAGTTCTGCTAGAAACATCAGTCATTTGTTGCTCAGTTGCTCAGTTGTGTCTAACTCTTTGTGACCCCATGGACTGCAGCATGCCAGGCTTCCCTGTCCTTCTCCATCTCCCAGAGCCTACTCAAACTCATGTCCATTGAGTTGGTGATGCCATCCAACCATCTTGTCCTCTGTCTTTCCCTTTTCCTCCTGCCTTCAATCTTTCCAGCATCAGGGTCTTTTCCAATGAGTCAGCTCTTTGCATCAGGTGGCCAAAGTATTGGAGTTTCAACTTCAGCATCAGTCCTTCCAGTGACTATTCAGGACTGATTTCCTTTAGGATTTATTGACTGGTTTGATCTCCTTGCAGTCCCAGGGCCTCTCAAGAGTCTTCTCCCACACCACATTTCCAAAGCATCAGTTCTTCAGCACTCAGCCTTCTTTATGGTATTAATCAGTAAAGTAAGATCTGTTTTCTCTCAGCATTTAATGATGATCACTTATGGTAGTAAGGAATGGTAGTAAGTATGGTTTGACAAGAACTGGAGGGAAATGAATGCTTTGGAGCATGAAACGCTTTGGCTAGGACAGATCTGAGGGAGCCATCTCTAATGTAGAGAAGTATAATTCAGACTACTAGAATTTAGGGCAAGACTAGAGATTAGCTTCATAGTGGATTGAATCAATTTTTGTGGGCTAGTCTGGAAAGTTAATGTTTATAATCTTGGTAAGGTCTCTTGGAGCTATGATTTTCCACAATTCAGTGATTCTATATATTCTGAGTTTTAAACAACAAAGTTAAAAACAAACTTTTGTAACCCATTACTGTGTTTGAAATAGAAAATGTTTATTAATGACAGATTTGTCAGGAACAACACATTTCTTATGTGTCAGACTCCAATCTAAGTCCTTTAGATGTTAACTCAATTAATCCTTAATAGGAAGATAGTGATATTTTCTGGTTTTATGGATAAAGCAACTAAGGCACAGATATTTATAGTTTGCCAGTGCTACACCGGAGAAGGCAATGGCACCCCACTCCAGTACTCTTGCCTGGAAAATCCCATGGGCAGAGGAGCCTGGTAGGCTGCAGTCCATGGGGTTGCTAAGAGTCGGACATGACTGAGCGACTTCACTTTGACTTTTGACTTTCATGCATTGGAGAAGGAAATGGCAACCCACTCCAGTGTTCTTGCCTGGAGAATCCCAGGGACGGGGGAGCCTGGTGGGCTGCCGTCTATGGGGTCGCACAGAGTCGGACACGACTGAAGCGACTTAGCAGCAGCAGCAGTGCTACACAGTTAGTATGGAGTTGTAATAGGATTTGAATCCAGGCAACCTGGCTCCAGAAGTTATGGCTGTTAACCATTGTCCAGACTGTCTTTAAGTGTCTGACTCTTTGTGACCCCATGTACAAATGGGGTCCCCTTTATTTAGTCCACTGGGCACTTCTGTGCATGGAATTCTCCAGGCAAGAATACTGGAGTGGGTGTTGTTGTTCAGTTGCCAAGTCATGTCCGACTTTTTGTGACCCCATGAAGACTGTATACCAGTCTTCCATGTCCTTCACTATCTCCCAGAGTTTGCCCAAATTCTTGTCCATTGAGTCAGTGATGCCCTCCAACTATCTCATCCTCTGTTGCCCCCTTCTCCTCTTGGTCTCGATCTTTCCCAGCATCAGGGTCTTTTCCAATGAGTCAGCTCTTTGCATCAGGTGGCCAAAGTATTGTAGTTTCAGCTTCAGCACCAATCCTTCCAATGAATATTCAGGGTTGACTGGTTTAATCTCCTTACTGTCCAAGGGACTCTCAAGAGTCTTCTCCAGCACCACAGTTCAAAAGCATCAATTCTTTGGTGCTCAGCCCTTTTTATGGTCCAACTTTCACATCCATACATGACTACTGGAAAAATCGTAGTTTTAACTGGGTAGCCATTCCCTTCTCCAGGGAATCTTCCTGACCCAGGGATCAAACCCTGGTCTCCTGCATTGCAGGTAGATTCTTTACTATCTGAGCCACCAGGGAAGCCCTCATGTATAGGTTCTATCATTTTTAGACTATTTATAATTTTTTCATTTATGCCTTTAAATGATTATGGGGTATTAGGAGCTGAGATGGAAGAAACTATGAAAAGTAGAAATAGCGTAATGGAGAGAGATCCTGTTGAGGAATTCAGTGAGGCTGATGACTCTATAGTTGGAAAGATATTTATGATGGACTTTGAGGAAATGTTAAAAATGAGATGTGAACCATTGTAACCACTGTTTACAAGAAAGTTTTCTGCTCAACTACTTTTTTATTTTTGTATTTCCAATTTCAACCCATTATTCTCATAGGGAGAGATGAATTTTTCAGTTGTTTTTTCATGAAACAATAGCTTTCTGAATGGTGATAGAATGATCAAGCCTTCTCCTTAAGTATAAGCAATATTCTTAGACATTGAATAATTCTCCTTGGGTGTAACTGAGAAAGCATGATGGAGAAAATCTAAGTATTTAAATTTTGAGAATTCTTAAACTAAAATTCAGTTCATATAAAAATGGCAGCATCAAAAAGTGTCCCTGGGACTTAATAACATAGATAGTTGATAAGTATTTATTGAGTTTCCATAAAGAATGTCTTCTTCAAACTTGGTAGAGAAATACTGCATGTGAGCAGGGGGATGGGAAAAATGCATTTCCTTCATTTTGTGGATAAGACACCAGATGAAGATGTAGGAAAAAAAAAGACTGAAAGTAACCAAAGAGATAGCCAGGCAAGAGGTTTAAAAATCACTAAGATGATGTAATTTGCCCAGTGAGACCTTCTCTGATTAAGATATTTACTTTATTTTTAAAAAGGTGTATTTACTTCTGGCTGTGCTGGGCCTCTGGTGCTTTACACAGGCTTTCTCCAGATGCGCTGCGTGGGGGCCGCTCCCTGGTTGTGGTGCGCGGGCTGCTCTTTGGGGTGGCTTCTCTCGTTGAGCACACAGGCTCTAGGGCATCAGGTTTAAGTAGTTGTGGCACATGGGCTTAGTTGCTCCTTGGCATGTGGGATCCTCTTGGGTCAGGAATTGAACCCATGTCCCCTGCCTTGGCAGGCAGATTCTTAGCCCCTGGACCACCAGGGAAGCACCTGATTAAGGTATTTTAGAGTCAGCGTATGAAGGGCTATGAACACGGGCATGGTGGGATCAGTGGAACAACTATGTCCAGCAGACCTCACAGACAGATGGATAGGTCTTTCTGCTCAAATGCAGTGATGGTTCTTCAAGCAGTTTTTATGAGCTACACTCCAACAGGAAAGAATATAGAGTCCAGTTGCAAGGCCTGTTAGTTCCTGTAGGAAGCAAGCAGATAATAAGGCATCATCTTGAGGAATCATAATGGACAGATAACCTTCATGCCTCCACATGCACCCCGACTGTGATTCTTAGGAAGCAGAACAGTTCTGAAAATATCTGTCAAAGCACTAAGAAGGTTAAAACAATTCTGTTAAAGTTCTCCTGTGGAAGCTGCTCCTAGTCAGAAAGTAATGAAAGAACTATTGGAATTGTAATCAGAGTCATTGATGGAGTGTTAATATGCTATGAGAACACAGGAAAACAGACATTCTTCAGCAAGAGTAATAGAGATGGATGTTAAAGTATCTATAAATGTAAGGAATATTTTACTGAATTCAATTGCAGGACTCCTGAGGGGCTAAACAACTTTCTTTTGTAGTTTTTACATCTAAGAGTATTTTTGGTCAGACTCCTTACTAAGTGGTGGGAATGAAGTTAACAGTGTGAAGAAAATATAACTATATCATTATTTTCATGACTTTATTAAGAAGGGGGAAGAATTTGGCAGGTAATTGATTAATCCCCTTGCAAAGACCAAGTATGAAGGGTGACCACTGCAAGAAGACTGATGATGTCTTAAGAACATGTGAAAAATAACCTTATAGTTTTGAAACGATGCTTTGTGAGTTACTAAAGAATTATACCTAATCTCAGGTCCTGGGATAACAAAATAAACACACTTAAGATTGATATGCTTGAGGAACCCTCAAGTGCTATAAAATTCAGAATGTCTTGTCTTCAAGGGTGTGGTCCAGGAATACCGCCCGGAGCTGACAAGGGGCCAAGCCCTTGACGAATACGGCCAGGGATCTCTGATGTCTCATGTCAGCTTGTTTTTTTTCCCCCATTGACAGCAAGTGAGAGTTCTCTATTTTGGAGAACTTCATACAACATCATGTAAATTTGGAACCAGTAGAGCCTATGGTTGAGTTGGTTACACTTGAACAGCTGTGGATTCAAAGCCTGGTTCCACTCCTTTCTAGCATTAGGAAATTGGGCACATTACTTCATCTTTCTGAGCTATAGTTTCATCATTTGTGAAATGGGGATAAAAACTCCCAGAAGTTTTACATCTCTGTTAGGAATGCAGTGTCAGTTATTATTTTACTTTTTAATGTGCTAAAATGCCTTTCTTGTCCTATATATTTATATTCTTCTGATTTTCTAAGTTGAATTATCAAGGGCAAAGGTCACTGACCTTTCCCACCACACGCTGTAACCCAAGTTGTTGCTTCTTTCAGAGTCCCCTACTTTGAAACTAGTGCTGCCAATGGGACAAACATAAACCAGGCTATTGAGACGCTCCTGGACCTGATAATGAAGCGAATGGAACGGTGTGTGGACAAGTCCTGGATTCCCGAAGGCGTGGTGCGTTCCAACGGTCACACCTCTGCAGATCAGCTGAACGAAGTAAAGGAGAAGGGGTCATGTGGCTGTTGAGGGGGCTTAGTGAGCTGAACAGCCATTCGAGGGGCCCATGTCTGTGACCTTCCCTATGGTGATACATGACTCAGAGAGAGGCAAACAGGCCTTGCGTGCAAACTGCTTCTCACCATCCCAATTAGACCTATCAGTAAAGCATCCCGTTTTAAAATTACTTTGCTGCAGCTTTGTAAATATTCTTTAAGATTCAGCCTGAGAGTTAGGCAAAATATCTCACATAGCCAAAAGTGCCTTATAAAATATTAGCCCCATGGCAGTAGATCGTTCAAGGATTCAGGATTTTGTAGCCACAGAACAGCGCATTTATTATGTATAATGACTGAAGATATAATGACTGCTTTACCATACATAGGCCCAGAGTCTCACCTTTAAGATCTTAGATGTAATATCCGTTCTTAACACAAATTTAAGTCACTTCTTGCACCACAGGGGACTTTCTAAAATGTCATCTAAACAATTTAAATATTAAATAAGAATATACACAAATGATGGTTCAATGTCTTGAGTATAATTTATGTAAGCATTCTCTTTAAAATGAATATAGGAGAAATGGTTGGCCATATCTATAGGCCCTGGATAAACTGGATTGATCGATTTCATGCTCACTGTGACTATTTTTGGTGGGAAGGGCCTTGAGAGTAAGGACTAGGGTGGTTTAGTGTTGTGTAAGCGACTGAAGTGGGGACTTCTGGCTCCCTGCTCAATTCCCTTTGCTCTGAAAGGTTGATTGAAGGGTCAGGGAATTAGATTTTTATGCCTTTAGTTCACAGTGATATGTGCATTTATACTTGGCCTATGTGCTGGCCATATTGAACATAGCTGGTGCTTATGCTGAAGATATTTGTGATAAGCAAATATTTAGCTTCTTTTTCTTTATATTTATAATGTTGGTCTGGCATCCTCAGGCTGCAGTTTCAGTTAGCTTATGAACGACTCATCATTTTTTTTCACCATCAGGCTCTATCTTGTTGATCTTTGAAACTTGTTTTATTCTTATACGGGTGGAATTGAAGGAATTAGTTTATAATTACATAACATGTCTGTTTATACTGTTTGATGGAAGATGGATGTTTGTATTTAAGCAATTACATTCATATTCTGTCTCAAAATAGAAAAACAAAATATTCTATAGCCTGTAGTTTTCACTGAGATCATGGGTATTTACTATACTTGCTGGATCTTGCCAAGGTCATGTACTCTTCCACACTGCCAAAATGTCTTTTTTACCAAATTAAAGGTGTGTTTCAAAATATGCTTCATGGCAGTTGTTTATAAAAATCAAAGGGGAAAATTCTTATTTATTAAAGTAGTTTAAGTAGATTAACATTTCCAAAGAACTTAATGGCTATTTAGGAAGAAATACCACTCATTATAATTTAAATAAAGAATAAAAATAAATGTATTTTGTGATGGCATAACTGTAATTAGAAAAATAAAACTGTGATGAAAAGTAGCTACTGGTACATGATAATTTTCAAACGGCTTTTTATGGACCATCTGTCCTGTTTTTTTTTTTTCCACTGCCCTTCCACCATCTGCTTAAGAAACTTAGTTGTGCTTTGTAAGATCTTATATATTTCTATCCTTAAAATTTAGACTTCTTAAAATACTAAGAAGTCACTGAGTCCTATGCATTTGAATTGTGTATCCTAGTGATAAAAGATCCAGCCATTTCTGGATCAGGGTCCTCATCATAAGCAGTGCCTTGTAAAATTGCTGTAAGACTGAAGTGGAGGAAATAATTTTATAGCTATGTTCCAGGGAACATTTTATATGATTTATTTGTATAGTGAAAAAGAAAACAATATCTGTATTGTGTCAGCCTATCAGGAACCAAACGAGCAATTCGTACAGATTCTATTGGCCTTAAACATAATACACAGTGAAACATATACATGAGACAGTGTGCACACAAGAGCCATTTTTAGTTATTGACATCAATAACCTGTATTCTCTTTGGAAATCGTGTTTAAATTTACTTTGAAGCACCAACATAAACTTTTTTTGTGTGTCAGTGTATTTTTCTATTTACAGGCTTCTGTAAAAGTGAAGTATATCTTCAGTGAATTTTGTGCCAGATAAGCTTATAATAAAAAAGTGGTCTAATCTGTCATTTATGTGTGAACATAACTTCATTTCCCTTTACAAGAAAGTTTCAACCCAGAGGATGTAATGCTCAAGGAAAGCACGTTCAGAGACACAAATTCCATTAGGTACTTGATGAGGGACCAGCCAAGATAACATGTTCTGGAGAAGGTAACTCACACATGTCATCATCAAACACAGATGGAGCACCGACAGCACATGAAGTGTTGTGCCGGCTGTTGACAGGTGAACAAAGCAAGGATGGTAAGGGCTTGAACTAAGGCTGGGGCTGAGAGGTGGGATGCAAGAAGCATTGGGGAGGGTGTGGTACTTAACTGGATGAGGAGGGAATATGGGGAGATGGACTCTCTGACCTTATTTCCTGCCACCCTGTCTACCTCACTCACTCCTCTGTGAGCATACTGGCCTCCCTGGAGCAGTCAAGTGTGTTCCTGGAATATCTGCTGTTCCCTCTGCCTGGAATGCTTGTCTTCCATATATCTACATGGCTCCCTCTCCCACCCTGTAGGACAATTCGAAGTCGTGTTGTCCAAAAGGACTTTGCTGATCACCTTCTCTAAAACAGCAGTCACTCCCTCTCACGGCCCCTATCAGATTGTCCCCCGCTGCCTTGTTATTCTGCTCTGTTTTTGTACATGTCACTTATCACCAGTCAATATCTTTGTATGTTTGTCTCTATCCACTAAGATATAAGCTCCATGAAGATAGGGACGTGGGAAGTTTTCTTCAAAACTGTGTTGCTGCTACCCGGAAAAGGCCTGGAACATGGTAGGTCCTCAAATGGCTATTGGACTGAATAGAGGACTTAAGATGCAGCAGGGTCAAATGAAAGAGTTTTCAAAGTAAGACTCCAAGACTTCAAAATGTTTAGAAAGGTTCTCAAATAATAAGTCCATATTGGTTTATTATAAGAGATAAGGAACTCTGATGGAGAAGGCAATGGCACCCCACTCCAGTAGTCTTGCTTGGAAAATCCCATGGACAGAGGAGCCTGTTAGGCTGCAATCCATGGGGTCACTAAGAGTCAGACACGACTGAGCGACTTCACTTTCACTTTTCACTTTCATGCATTGGAGAAGGAAATGGCAACCCACTCCAGTGTTCTTGCCTGGAGAATCCCAGGGACGGGGGAGCCTGGTGAGCTGCCATCTATGGGGTCGCACAGAGTCGGACACGACTGAAGTGACTTAGCATAGCATAGCATAGGAACTCTGAGAGGTATACTCTTGATCTTTTGAAGTTGATACCAAGATAGCTAACGATCCATTGAAGAAATGTTCAATATGGACTTTTGGGGTTTTTTTTTTTTTGGCCATTCCAAATGGCATGCAGGATCTTAGTTCCCTGACCAGGGATCAAACCCTTGCCCCCACAGTGGAAGTGTGGAGCCTTAACCACTGGACAGAACAGGAAATTCCCAATTAGAAGTTTTTAAAAATTGAACTGTAGTTGATTTACAATCTGTTTTGGCAAAGTAATTTTTTGCTAACATTATATATATATTATATAAGTATATATTAATATATAATATACATGTGTCTATTCTTTTTCAGATTCTCTTCCACTATAGGTTATTGCAAGCTATTGAATATAGTTCCCTGTGCTCTATAGTAGTAGGGCCTTGTTGTTTACTTTATATACAGTAGTGTGTGTATTTGTTAATCCCATACTTCTAATATATTCCTCATCCTCCTTCCTCCTTTCCCCTTTGGTAACCATAAGTTTGTTTCCTATGTCTGTGAGTCTGTTTCTGATTTATAAATAAATTCATTTGTACTGTTTCTTAGATTCCATATTTAAGACATATCATATAGTATTTATCTTTCTCTGCCTGACTTAATTTTTTTAGTATGATAATATCTAGGTCCATCCATGTTGCTGCAAATGGCATTATTTCATTCTCTTTATGGCCAAGCATTGTGTGTGTGTGTGTGTGTATATATATTTTTATCTATTTATCACATCTTCTTTATTCATATATCTGTCAATGGGGGCAGGCTGCTTCCATGTCTTGACTGTTGTAAATAGTGCTGCTATGAGCAGTGGAGAGCAAGTATCTTTTCAAATTAGTTTTTGTCTTTTCCATATATGCCCAGGAGTGGGATTGCTGGATCATATGCTAACTCTATTTTTAGTTTTTAAAGGAAATTTCCATACTGTTTTCCATAGTGGCTGCACGGATTTACTTTCCCAAAAACCATGTTGAAAGATTATTTTTTCTCCACCCCCTCCCTAGCATTTATTATTTGTAGGCTTTTAGATGATAGCCATTCTGACTGGTGTGAGGTGATATGTCATTGTAGTTCTGATTTGCATTTCTCTAATGATTAGTGAAGTTGAGCATCTTTTCATATGCCTGTCTTCTTTAGAGAAATGTCTGTTCTGATCTTCTGTCCACTTTTTGATTGCTTTTTTTTTTTGATATTGAGTTGTAGGAGCTGTCTGTATATTTTGAAAATTAATCCCTTGTTAGTCACATTGTTTACTAGTATTTTCTCCCATTTTATAGGTTGTCTTTTTGTTTTATGATTTCCTTTGCTATGCAAAAGCTTATATGTTTGATTAGTCCCCATTTGTTTATTTTTGCACAATAAAGAATGCTTTGCTTGGCTTCTTATAACCTGGAAAACTCTATATAGTATTTACAGGTCTTCTATTTTTGGCAAGATGGATGAGTTTAGAACTAGAAAACTCTTCTATTATAAGGTACTTGATGATGCTGGATAAAATATAATGAATGTATTTTTTAAATGAACTATTGATCTCTGAAGAAAGTAAGGATAATACCTAGAGACCATCCCTCTTCCTCCACAAAACAGACAACATCAGCAACAACAGTGGGATCTTGTAACAAACTGATACTGGATGTGGTTTGCTTTTGGTTTGGATTTTGCAGGATCAGTAATCAAGGTGCTCAGCTTTAATGGCTACATGCCATCATGAGAGAAAACTTTGGATTCCTTGGAGGTAGGATGTTGGAATGGAGGGCCTAACCCCAAACACACTCAAAGCCAGGGCCTGGTCTATGTCTTAATCTCCCCTGTGAATTTATAACCATAAGTGTGCTTTTACACAGGTTTAAGATTCAAGTTTACATTACTCCTCTCCTGTTTTTTCTTTTTTTCCTGGAAATGTTTAAGCCAAAAAATGAACATACGCTAACATAAAATAATTTGTGACTGGCAATACCTCTGGATTACTTGGGAGAAGCAAACAGAATCTCTTCAGAGGGAACATTTCCACCCAGAATTTACAGAATTTTTACAGAAAACACCTACTAAGGATGAGCTCACTATTTAAAATGAAAACCTGTTCCTTCCCCACCAGCTTCAGCCCCAAACATGAGCAAGGGCCAGTGAACCAAAATCCAGCAATATGGGACTTAAGAACTTCAAATAATATGCTTACCAGATGGAGATCAAAAAATAATTAAAAACATAAAAGGAATTGAAATGTCTGGGAAAGAAGACTTTATTAAAGATACATGACTGGTTTGAATTTAGAAAAAGACTTCCATGTATGGAAAATGTAGCCACTGGCATTCAGAATGTAATGATTAGAGGTTAAATGGCAAGTCTGAAAAGAGAATGGGTAAACTAGAAGTTCGGAGAAGGCAATGGCACCCCACTCCAGTACTCTTGCCTGGAAAATCCCATGGACAGAGGAGCCTGGAAGGCTGCAGTCCATGGGGTCGCTGAGAGTCGGACACAACTGAGCGACTTCACTTTCACTCTTCATTTTCATGCATTGGAGAAGGAAATGGCAACCCACTCCAGTGTTCTTGCCTGGAGAATCCCAGGGACGGGGGAGCCTGGTGGGCTGCCGTCTATGGGGTCGCACAGAGTCGGACATGACTGACGCGACTTAGCAGCAGCAAACTAGAAGATAGACCGGAGGAAATTACACAGAATTCAGCACAGAGAGATAAGGTACAGAGAGGTTAAGAGAGCGAGAGAGAGGGAGTATTAGGGCTTCAGTTCAGTCCAGTTCGGTCGCTCAGTCGTGTCCGACTTTATGACCCCATGAACCGCAGCACGCCAGGCCTCCCTGTCCATCACCAACTCCTGGAGTCCACCCAAACCCATGTCCATTGAGTCGGTGATACCATCCAACCATCTTATCCTCTGTCGTCCCCTTCTCCTGCCTGCAATCTTTCCCACCCTCAGGGTCTTTTCAAATGAGTCAGCTCTTCGGATCAGGTGGCCAAAGTATTGGAATTTCAGTTTCAGCATCAGTCCTTCCAATGAACACCCAGGACTGATCTCCTTTAGGATGGGCTGGTTGGATCTCCTTGCAGTCCAAGGGACTCTCAAGAGTCTTCTCCAACACCACAGTTCAAAAGCATCAATTTCCTGTACAAATGGTGATTTTTTTATGTCTAGTAATTAAATATATGCATATTAATTAAAAGGCGGAGAGGGAGTAAAGGTGGAGAAGACCACCACTACAAGTTTTTAAAACACAGCTGATTAAGTCCTGCGAGCCTGAGACTCAGCAGCTTCGGTTGCAGTGCGGGGCAGCAAGTTCCCTCCGTGGACACCAGGCAAGTCCTCTAGGGACTGGAATCCGGCGGGGCTCGAGCCGTGGAGAAATGAGTTCCTAGAGACTAGCCAAGTGTGGAGAGCCGCCTGGGAACAGCACAAACTAGAGACAGGATATATAAGACATGAGTAAATGCTGACTTAATATGATACGGTAAGTGGAAAAACTAGACGCTGTAACAGCCAGTTCAGAAGGCGCAGAACCCTGCACTTGTCCAGACTGCCAGCTGCCAACCGGACTGCATTTCTGCGCCTGCCCCAAACGGCAGCGCTTTTCCCGGCGCGGCCACGGGGAGGCGCAGTCACGTTCGGCTCGCTTTCCAGAAGCCCTGAAGAGCACCGCCTTTTCCGGATGCTCTTTCTGGAGAACTGGGAAGAGAATCACTTCCTGTGGCGGGGCTACGTCACTTCCTCTTCAGCTGGGCGTTCGGCCGGCGAGTCCCCACGCGCATTCAACATGCGGATTGAAAAGTGTTATTTCTGTTCGGGCCCTATCTACCCAGGCCACGGCATGATGTTCGTTCGTAACGACTGCAAGGTGAGGAGGTGGGGAGTGGGGCGCTTTTAGCTGCGCTCCCGCCGGGCTGAAGCCGTGCCCGCTCGGCGCGGGGTTACTCTGCGCCTACCAACTTGGCGTGGGGTTTGGCCTGGGATTTCGGCGCGTGAGGCTGGCTTTACTACGGACTCGGACCTCCAGCTCCCGCTGGGGGAGTTTCTCCTTTAGGTGGTCCGAGCAGAGCTGGTCACTAGGCAGCTCTTGGGAGAGGCCGGCAGTAATGAGGTTGAGGAACGATTCCAGCCAGAGCCCACGGGGAAGCTGGGAGTCTGTTGGCCCACTGTTGTATGTGGGCCACATTCTTCAATTCCGTAAACCTTGCTGAACGCATGCCGGGTCAAGCATCTTTGCTGAGGTCCATCTCTATACAGATGTATAAGACTTGCGGTCAGCCGTAGTGTGTAGAGGTTGATAGAAATGTTGGGTATGACTTGATAGCAGAGTTACGTTTTATGAAGTGATTGGAGGTGATTTGGAGAAGGACGTATGTGAAAAGACACTGAAAGGAGGTGCTTTTATCCTGTATCTTGCATTTTGTTTAAGAGCAGGAGGGGAAAGCATTTTAGGAGGAAGGGAAATGAACAATTTGAGCAAAGGGACAGAGGAGCAGTTACTTCTCTGTTTAAGGAAGTGACGGATTACAGATGGTGATAGAGGCTTGGGGTAGGTATAAATACAAATATAAATCTATATTAAAAAGGTACGTCTGAAAACAAGATACATACAGATGTTACCGGACTTTCGATGGAGTTGTTTCTGGGCAAACCCATTGTAAGTCGAAGATGCAAAAGCCTAATCTACTGAATATTGTATATAGCCTAGCCTTCTTTAAACATGCTCAGAACACATTAGCTTACAGTTGGGCAGAATCATCTAACACAAAGCCTCTTTTATAATGAAGTGTTGAATATCTCATGTAATTTATGATATACTCTACTGGAATTGAAAAACAGAATGATTCTAACTATTAAGTTGTTCACTCTGTGGACTGGGAGCTTTGGTTTGCTGCCAGATGCCCAGCATCAGAGAGAATTTTACTGCATGGCTAGCCTGGGAAAGATCACAATTTGAAATATGATTTCCACTGAATGTGTATCACTTTTGCACCATTGTAAAGTTGAACCATCTTAAGTTGGGCACGGTCATTATAAGGCCTCATTGTGAAAGGCTTTAGGAATAATACATGGATTTGCCTTTCATACCAGAATGAATTCCATTCCTCTGTTCAAAATGTTGTTTCTCAGAATTTGAGCTCTCTTATATTTGCTTCAGAATCACTGGACACTTGTGGAAAAAACTAACTCCTGATTCCCACCAGATCTGTTGAATTGGAATGTCTAGGGGGAAGGGTCACTTTCATGCATTGGAGAAGGAAATGGCAATCCACTCCAGTGTTCTTGCTTGGAGAATCCTAGAGATGGGGGAGCCTGGTGGGCTGCCGTCTTTGGGGTTGCACAGAGTCGGATATGACTGAAATGACTTAGCAGCAGCAGCAAGGGGAAGGGAAGAGGCTCTAGGAATCTATATTCAATGAGGTGATTTTGACACGCTCAGGAGTTACAGTTTGTACTTCTTCACCTTATATGTGTATTCTGTATGAAAAATACTGACCTCACTAAATTAGGAGTAAGAGTTCTTGCTGAAATGAGGCACCAAAGGTGTATTTGGGAACCTGAAAGAGTATGTAAGTGATTCTTAATTCCTCCTCTCAGGAACATGACAAAGAATTTATAGCAGTGAATGAAATGATCACTGGGTTGAAATGTAATTCACAGTAGGCATTATGGCATTGTAGATTATCTGGTGGTCATAATTTTATGATTTTTGTCCATCAGTGTTTGTCAGCTGGATATGGAAATTAGGACAGTGGGAGCTGTTTAAAGTTGGGTGTTGACCTGGCAGATACAGTGGGAGTTCAGGTTGATGAGGAAGTCTGTGTTGCTAGCAAGAATGGTGTTGAGTTAGCTGGAAGCTCGCTTGCTCTAGGGAAGACCAGTGTATCCAGAACAGAGTCGATTGGGGAAATAAGATGTAGAGGCCCAGAAGCACTAATGAAGACCAAGCACCTCATTTTTTCCTTTGTTGATACTTCCCACATCTTTATATCCTAGTTCCAGGTTTGAATTTCCCACTTGACAGAGAAATCCTGTTTGTACCTAACAGTGAGCCTCCTGAAAGAGAGTTCTTATTACCTCAGCTCTTTTTGCTCTCAGAATTAATAGTCATGTGCTTAGATAGTTCTGCTAGAAACTGAGAGTTACCGTTGAATCTTTTCACTCTTTGTATCTAGTTATAGGTCCTATCCATGCTGCCTTTGCAAAGGATAGTGGTGTCTTAGCTTTCTTCTGCCTTCCTGGTCCCAGATTAGGCACTTGTCACTTTTGTAGCCTCCTATTTTTTCTCCATTTATGCTTGTAGCTTTTGAGACCATCTTTCACAGACATCTCCCCTCTTATGCTTCTCAAGTAGCTTCTTAAGAGTAGAATTAGTGTTTGTTGTTGTTTAGTCACTAAGTTGTGTCTGACTCTTTCGTGACTCTATGGACTGTAGCCCATCAGGCTCCTCTGTCCATGGGATTTCCCTGATGGAAATGCTGGAGTAGGTTGCCATTTTCTTCTCCAGGGGTCCTTGGTGACAGAGGATTGAACCTGCATCTCCTGCATTGCAGGAGGATTCTTTACTGCTGACCCACCAGGGAAATCAGAATTAGTGTGTTACTAATTAAAATACTGGAAAAAGTGAAAATATTAGTTGCTTAGTCGTGTCTGGCTGTTTGTGATTCCATGGACGGTGTAGCCTACCAGGCTTCTGTGTGCATGTGATTTTCCAGGAACGAATACTGGAGTGGATAGCTATTCCCTTCTCCAAGGGATATTCCCAACCCAGGGATTAAACCTGGGTTTCCTACATTGCAGGCAGATTCTTTTTGGTCTGAGCAACCAGGGTAAAATATTACTGCTCTGTATTTTCATAGTTTGCAAACAGAAACATGTACACTCTTAAGGTGTGCTTAATAATTCTTTGTTGAATTAGTGGCATAAAAAGTATTGAACTGTGAAGCTCAGATGGATCATTTGTTTGCATGTTGAAGACTGAGGATGGTGCTCAAGGACTAGATTAGAAGGGAAATTTGAGCCTATGAAGCTTTGTCTCACACAGAATCATCCACCACCTACCCCAGTAGAGATTTAATCACTCCTTAATGTATATTTACATGTTACTTTATACTTGATTGTTGTGTATAGCCATATCCCATTATTTATATCCTAGTCTGATCTTTATTTCTCTTGTTTGCAAAGTGAGACTTTATCACAATACTGGACTAAGCGTCTCAGGGTAGAGCATTGTGTTTTAATTATTCTTGTACTTCTTGCACCTACTGCAACATCCAGCACATAGTAGCTGCTCTTTATTTGGGAATCCCCATCCCATCTCACTGACTCCAGTCTCTTCAGATACTTTATCATGCTTTTTCAAGTGAGTCTGTTAGATACAGAGTTTAAGTAGGCTTCCCTGTATCTTCCCATTGTCTTTCTTTGGAACTGAGAAGACCTAGAAAAGTTCAAACTTCTCAGTGAGGACTTGTGTAGGAGTTGTCTAGTAGATATTAAACAAGGACGGCTTTTACTTAAAACGGTAGTAGTACTTTGGGCTGGAAATATGCAAAAGAAGTTTTACCAATAATGATTTTATAGTGAAGTGACTTAGCAGCAGCAGCATTCCAGAAAACTACTGTAGTTCACATATTTTCTAGCTGTTTGAAATTAATTCAAGAACATAGAGAGGGCTCTCCAGGAAGTCTGGCCCTCGATTAAATTGATCTAACATTGACCATTTGTTTCTTCCTTTTCTTTTCTTTTTAACCTTGCCATACTGCTTGTGGGATCTTAGTTCTTGGACCATGGATCCATCACAGGGCCATCCCAGTGAAATGCCAAGTTCTAACCACTGGGCCACCAGGGAATTCTCTAGTATTGACTGTTTCTAAGAAATCTATGTCCTAATGTGATTAGTGACCTGTTTCAAGGTCCTCATAGAACAGTGCACATAAAATGAAAAGTATTGTGATTTGTGATTTATGTGCACCCGCACACAGAGGCTTTATTGTTGTTTTAGTCACTAAGTTGTGTCTGACTCTTTGCAACTGCATGGACCTACCAGGCTTCCCTGTCCATGGAATTTCCCAGGCAAGAATATTGGAATAGGTTGCTGTCTCCTTCTCTAGGGGATTTTCTCGACCCAGAGATCAAACCCATCTCTTGCTTTGGCAGGCGAATTCCTTACTGCTGAGTCTCTTAGCTTGAAATGTCTGTACCTTAGTTTGGCCTTTTTTTGAATGGATCACATCTAAGCATGATAATTCAATTTAATTTTCTTTGCCAAGGTCCACAGATTCAATTATAATACTTTTTCTCTCAGGTTTCCTCTAGTAATACAAATTGTAACTTTTTCTAAGACAGAGTAACAAAATGATGCATTTTAGATGTATAAATCCCAGTAAGTCACTTAGGAGCACTTTGAATCATCATTAAATTGTAAACACTATTAAAGGATCACATCTTTGGAGATGAAAGTGTAGAATTAAAGTAGTGAAGAATCTTCCTAGTAGATCTCTGAATAAATTCTTTAGAAAAACAAATCTGTAGCCAGTTTTAGTTGCTTTTTTGGGAAATTATTTTGTGCAACAGTGAAAAGAACCAAAGGACATTTCAGAATGGTTGTTTGGAACTTTACCCCTCCCCCCTCATTGAGATATATACAAAGTGAATTTTGAGAATTATTCTGAATTGCAAATGGATTTAAATAAATGACTTAATTAAAATTGTTCCCTTCATTCAAGATCATAGTAAAGGTTTTACTGTTATTCTATAAAAATGCTAGTTTTTAACCATATTTTGGGGGCCCTCAGTCTTAGTCATAATGATGTTTGATAGTCAAAAAATAGTTCAATTTGCGTTTCATGTGATACGTCTCGTATTTCTAAATGGTGCTGTTTAAGTAGAAGCAGTTGTGAGTGAGAACCATTGTTATTTCTCAGACTTTATAGTATATTTTGTCTGGTGGGGTAATGTCCTATGGCATAAAAGTTTTTAATATTGTCTTTTCACTATTTTAACACTTTTTAAAATAGGTGTTCAGATTCTGTAAATCCAAGTGCCATAAAAACTTCAAAAAGAAGCGCAATCCTCGCAAGGTCAGATGGACTAAAGCGTTCCGGAAAGCAGCTGGTAAAGAGCTCACGGTGGTGAGTACACTTAGCTATCAGTATAGTTTTTATAGTTTTCAAAATTTTAGTTTTTGGATGGGGAACAATTGATGTTAATTAGAGTTAGTATCAATTAACTCTAATAAGGCTTCCCATAGAGTGATTAATGACTGACTGACTTGTATTTGGCTTTGGCAATCTCATTCTCACACGATCCCCAAAACTATAAATCTGTAGAATTCTGAAAAGGAAAAAAAGATTCCTAATCTAGTTTGTAGAAATGATTTTTCTTATTCTCCAAAAAGTATTTTTAGCTCTTGTAACAAAGGGGAGAATTATTTAAATGGATTAAAGTCGGAAACTGTTACTTAAGGATTTTGAAAGGAAGTTAAGAGATAAAAGGATGTTTGTGTAGCAGTGAGGGCTCGGATGAGGTTTGTAATAACTTGTTTATCAGTTTTTCAGTTTTCTTAGCTGGACTTTGTGTCTGAGAGCAGAGAACTTAGTTAATGATATTGGTGTAAGGAGGAATAATGAGGAATCGGGGTGAGGGAGTTTCATGAGATGAGCCCCCACAAGTATTGCTCTTACTGAGTTGGTATGAGGTCCCACTGAGGCTTGGCCACACTCTATCCTTGAAAAGGAAGGAGGAGAAACTGTTGCACAGGTTGTTTTTGAGGGTGGGAGATCTTTCAGCTGTCTTCTCCCTGCTGTACTTTCTCTTCCACCAAACCCATGACTTTTTCCCACCTTTCCACTCTGTAAAAGCAGTGTCTTAAGTAGTTGCTATGAAGTCCTTTTCTGGCTTTCTTAACACCTGAAGTTTTTCAGTGAATGTAAAGAATATTTTTTGACAACTTGTAAGGCCAGATCATGATCGTTGTCACAAAAATAATTTTCAGTATGGATGAATAGAACTGTAGCATCTCAAATACAGGTGGCAACTGTATGAGTGAAGGAAGAATGCTAGGTCATATTCATTTGCTGGTGACCAGTTACCTTGTCATGGCTGAGGTTACTGTGATCTGAACAGAGTCTTGTGTATCTAAATGAAATAGCTAAATAGCTTTTCATTGGAAAAGACCCTGATCCTGGGAAAGGTTGAAGGCAGGAGGAGAAGGGGACGACAGAGGACGGGATGGTTGGATGGCATCACCGACTCAATGGATATGAGTTTGAGCAAACTCCTGGAGATGGTGAAGGACAGGGAAGCATGCTGTAGTCCATGGGGTCACAAAGAGTCGGCCATGACTGAGCAACTGAGAACAACAGTAGCTTGAAATACTTAGAACTTATGTGAAAAGGAGAAAAAGTTTTAAGAAATGCTTCTTTTCTATCTCTCTTAAAACCATATTTTCCCTCTTTTTACAGGATAATTCATTTGAATTTGAAAAACGTAGAAATGAACCTGTCAAATACCAGCGAGAACTGTGGAATAAAACCAGTAAGTCACAAGGGAATATGAGGAGTTTTCAGGAGACACTGGTTTGGGATATTACCATAGCTTTAATATCAGTTGATTGTTTAAATATTAAATTTATTCTTTTAATTGGTTAGTTTTTATAGCTGCTACTGCTAAGTCACTTCAGTCGTGTCCAACTCTGTGTTACCCCATGGACGGCAGCCAACCAGGCTCTCCCATCCCTGGGATTCTCCAGGCAAGAACGCTGGAGTGGGTTGCCATTTCCTTCTCTAGTGCATGAAAGTGAAAAGTGAAAGGGAAGTCGCTCAGTCGTGTCGGACTCTTAGCGACCCCATGGACTGCAGCCTACCAGGCCCCTCCATCCATGGGATTTTCCAGGCAAGAGTACTGGAGTGGGTTGCCACTGCCTTCTCCTAGTTTTTATAGTTTTATCCTTATTTCAATGGCTCTGCTGTATTTGTGTTTTTTATTATAAGCTATCCCAACTCTTTTCAGAACTGATTGCTGTATCCATTATTAAAGTAGCATAATTATTAAATTTGCTGTAATTTGAAGTGCCTGCACAGAGATCTAAAAGCAGTCAAATATCTCAACAAAAAAATAGAGATGTAGAATACTTTGTGGAGGTGTAACATAGTTAAGATATACAAAAAACTTAACACACTTTGCCAGTTTAGATAATTTGGTTTAGGGATATAAGTATTGTTAGGGATACAAGTATTGTATACCTCATGAAACTTAGTGATTCTGTAAAGTTCAAAAATACAGCATGTAAGCATGATAATTACAAATTTTCTAAGAGAATTTCTAAGTGTTTGACCTGAGTGAAAATGAAGTTAGAGGCTACTAAACTATAAGCAGTAATGTTTTAGTTCTTACCTGTCTGCATACCTACTTACCTAGCTCTTTCTGTCCATTTACTTATTTAAGTTAGGAAATGGCAACCCACTCCAATACGCTTGCCTAGAAAATTCCATGGGTGGAGGAGCCTGGTGGGCTACAGTCCGTGGGGTCATGAAGAGTCGGACACGACTGATCAACTTCACGAGGCTTTAATTTAAAAAAAATTCTCATATGTAGTAAAACTTAATTTCTTAATCTAGCTTAAAGATTTTACCATGTATATGTGTAGTGTGAGGCCCTTGGCCCTACCTTTTCTTCTTCCCCCGTGCCTGCTTATGCAGCCTTAGCCTCTTCTAGTCTTTGGTGTGGAGGTGAGGTAGTTTGTTAACTAGAAGTCTCTTTAAGACTTAGAATTCTACCAGACTTACTGTGCTGATCATTTCACAGTATGCACAAACACATCGGTCCCATATGGGGCTGTACATTTTTCACAGGATTATTCAGTTGATTCCTGGAAGCACTTTTGGCGGGGACTTTATTGAAAGAGTCTAAATCATTTCTGGACTCCATTGAGTTTTATTTCATTTTGGCCTTTGTTTTCTTCTTTGTTCCTACTTGAAGATAGCAGCTCCAGACCATTTTTATCTATAACTACTTTTATTTGGTGGGTATTCAGCTTGATGTGGAAACTGAGGTGCATATCTTAGTTTAATCATCTGTGGATATTCAGTTACTGAGACCCTCTGTGCTGGTATCATGATGTTTTTATTGTTCCTGAGAAATACTGAGAAATCCTTTACAATCAGTAACCACTGATTCTGGTATATGAAGATGAACAGGGCATATACTCTCAGTGCATTTTACTGAGAACTCCTATTTTGTTATTTGTTAGACAGTAGTTGGTTCAGGTATTACTACAGAGCCTCATTCGTTTGCCCCACTCAGATACACAGACTACACCTTAAGAATCTGGTTGGGAATTGTGCTGCTCGGTATGGTAGCCACCAGTCAGAGGGGCTGCCAAGCAATTAAAATGTGACTGGTCTGAATTGAGATGTGCTGTGAATGTAAAATACATGCTGGATTGTGAACACTTGGTGTGAAAACAAGCATAAAATCTCAGTAAAGAATTCTTTATATTAATTACATGTTGAAATGACAGTAATTTGAATATGTTGGGTTAAACAAAATGTACCTTAAATTTAATTTTGAACTGTTCCCATTTACTTTTTGAAAAAAAATGTGGCTACTGGAAAATGTAAATTACATATGTGATTTATCTTACATTGTACAGTACTTACACAGATTCTAGAGTATAGTTGGACTCAACTGCCTTATAACCAAGGGTCTTGTATAAATTTTCCAAAACAGTTGTTGGATTTTAGTGGTTAAGAATGTGGCAAATTGACAGGTTTATTCTACCAATATTTGTAATGTGATCATATTTCAGGTATATAATGTGATTCATAATGAGATCATAGCTCAGGTACTTGAAGAAAAAAGTAGCTTTTATTACCAGGAAAGGGGTCTTTATTTATAGAGATGACAAACTAAGAATGGGATTAATGTCATTAATCCAAGTTCTCTGTAGAATAAAATTTGAAAAGTATTGGACTGGTTTCAAGTATAAGGAAAATTTATTAGTAATAAAGGCTTTTGCAAAGTAAAGATTAAAGAAATGATACTTGGGAAAGAGTCAAAAGTGACGTTAACCAAGAGACGTACTTTTGTCAGCTTTAGTAGGAATTGTTTTTGCAGTGAGTTTGTTTGGTTTAGTCCATTTCTAAATCAGGATAAAGAGGTGATTGTTAAAGCTCTTGTTGATTATAATCATCTGGCTTGAATGTACATACATTTGTTAACTTTAATGAATTTTTTTTAATAGTTGATGCAATGAAGAGAGTTGAAGAGATCAAACAGAAGCGACAAGCTAAATTTATAATGAACAGGTATGAATGTTTTAAAATATCTTTATTTTCACATAACTTCTGACTTTCAGAAACTATTAAGATAGTATAAAGAACTCTGTATATTCTGTTAGCATTTTGTCAGATTTACTTTGTGTTTAACTCTGTGTGCAGTAAGTTGAAGACATCATGCCTTTTCCTCTTAAGTATACTTCAGTGTATATATGTCCTAAAAATAGTATGTTCTTTTTCTGTGTGGTTTTTAAAATTGAGGTATAGTTGACACACAACATTATTTTGGTATCAAGTATACAACATAAGAACATGCTCTTATATAACCACAGTATAGTTATCAAATCAGAAAATTATCACTGATAAAATATTGTTATTTAATCTATAGACCTTACTTGATTTTACCAGTTGTTCCAATAATGTCCTTCATCACAGCAGAAAATCATGTTATCATGCATTGCATTTGGCAGTCATGTCTCCTCAAGCTTTTTTAACCCAGACAGTTTCTCGCCTTTGTCTTAAATGACATTGACATTTTTGAAGAGTACAGGTTAGTTACTTTACAGGATGTTTCTCATTTTGTGTTTGTTGTTTCCTTCATGATTAGATTCAGGGTAGGCATCTTTGGCCAGACTGTCACAGAAATGTGTCTTCCAGGTACATGTTGCCTCTTACTGGTGATGTTAACTTTTATCACTTGGTTAAAGTAGTGTCTGCTAGTTTTCTCCCCTGGAAATGGAGGAAACTACTTTACTGCTTTATTCCCCTCTTTGTAATCAGTGCATCTTGAGGGAGACACACTCAGCAAAGAACCTGTTACTCCTCAAAGTGGTATCTACTGGTTTTAGTAGTCTTGCCTGGAAAATTCCATGGATGGAGAAGCCTGGTAAGCTTCAGTCCATGGGGTCGCGAAGAGTCAGACACAACTGAGTGACTTTACTTTTACTTTTCACTTTCATGCACTGGAGAAAGAAATGGCAACCCACTCCAGTATTCTTGCCTGGAGAATCCCAGGGACAGCAGAGCCTGGTGGGCTGCCATCTATTGGGTTGCACATTGAGTCGGACATGACTGAAGCGACTTAGCAGCAGTGTTCTGCCTGAATCTGTTACTATTGTTATTATTGCCAAGTGGTGATTTTTCTAATTTCATCCTTTCCTATTTATTAGTTGGCTTTTTTATCCAAGAAAGAACATTTTTCTTTTTTCCCAGTTCCACATTTATTATTTTATTCATTTATTCACATCATATGTGTGGTGTGTACACTAATTCTTACTGTCTTCAGTGTGTTACAGTTCTTTATCATTATTTATTTTGATGTTCTAAGTACCCCAAGTTGGCCAGTGAGAGTTTTTCAGGCAGGCTCTGTGTCATTTTGACAATTCCTCATCATTCTTTGGGTGCTTTCTTGCTTTATGGCTATTAAGATTTTCTAGTACCATCTTGCACTTCCCCTGCCCCAGCTTGAAACTGGCTATTTCTTTAGAAGAGACATCACTTTTGATCTAGTCATCATAAACGTCTGTCATAGAAAAGCATGTGTCAACAGCTCTTTGGCTTTAAACCTTTTTAATTATGAAAAAAAGGGGGCCCAAATGCTTGAGAACTAATCTATTGACTTTTTTTGTTGTTGTTGAATGTCTCATGTGTTTCGTGCTCTTGTAATTACTGAATGATTTTAAAAAACAGGTAACACAGAGATTATATCTTTCTCCTCAAATAGAGAACAGATACTTTAATGATTAGAGGTTTGTATTCTGTGTCTGTGATCTCTAAGGCTTGTTAATTCTTTGTTGCAGTTACATTTCTTCATTCACTAAGCAAATACATATTCAACCCCCAATTTATTCCTGACGAGGCACTAGAAATAACAGTGAATGAGCAAATTGGGAGTGTAGGAATCATTAAGCTAATGAGGAACGAGAAACATTATATTCCCATTTCTCATCTGTGTGGTTAACTAAATATAATTTTTACGAATTACAAGTTAATGTCTTTTAAAGAGGTTTTAGTAACTGAGCTTTTGGCCTTGATGTGTTTTATCCTAGGTTGAAGAAAAATAAAGAACTACAGAAAGTTCAGGACGTTAAAGAGGTCAAGCAAAACATCCATCTTATCCGGGCCCCTCTTGCAGGTAAGTAGGCATACACAGGAGCTCTCTGCCTTCTGTAGAGAAATGGAAAGCTTTTGTGGTCCATGTAATTGGGTACCAGCCAACTTTTTGAGGATAAATATTTTTTTTTTCATGTAAATATTCTCTCTCATTTAGGATATGACTTGGTAATTTATAAAAAATACTGATTCAGTGCATTTCTGAGTTCCATTCAGTTTATTGCGTGTGGTGTTTCTTTTCTCCCTTCAGAAAATCCTAGCTTCTGTAAAAACACTTTCCAAGTTAATCAAAATTATTTGAGTCATAATTAAATTTGCCTCATACCTGTTTTGATTAAAAGGACAATGTTTCATATTAATAGTTCCCAAACTTCATTTGGTGTGGGAATTACTTGGGGGACTTATTAAGCACAGAGGTTCAAGCCCCTTGGATCTGGACCTCTGTGCTTCAGGAGCTCTCCAGGTGATTCTGATACCTCAGTTTGAGAACTGCAGTTTTGTGCTAAAGCCTCGCTTGTCCTTCTGTAACTTACAGGTAGGCACTCACTTGGGCAGTCGTTTGTGTGCATAATTTCTTTTGTGAGGTGCTAGGAAACCAGTATTTTTCCTCAGCTGGCACCGAGTACAATCTATCAGAAGGAGAGAGATTTTGGTTGGATTTAGCTATGCCTAAATCTTAGTTAAGTCAAATTCTGTAACAACATATTGGGTAGACTTACGCAAGAGTCCCAGCTAGGACTTTTTTGTACCAAATTAAAAAAAAAAAAAAAGAATCCTGGAGCATTGTTTCACATATAGATTATATGGACTGACACCCCAAAAACAATAGAAAGGAACTGTTATTATCTAAGATTTTAGGTAGCCCTTTTTGAGATAGAGAGTGCAGTGTTGAGAACAGAGATCTTGGCTCCAGATGGCCAGGGTTTACATCCAACCCCTCTGTCTTACTGGACTTACTAGCCAAGTGACCAGGTCACTGATTGATTTGTCTCTGGACCTCAGTTTTCTCATTTTTGAGATGTAGGTTGTCACGAAGGTGAGATGAGCAAATGTGTGGCAAGTCATAAGACCTGTGTGAGTTTAGTTACTATTCTTAAATTATTTAGGAATATTTAATGTTATTTTAAAATAGCCAAGATTCTTTATAAGTGTGGACATGACTTCCACAAGGTCACACCAAATCAATGAGTTTAATTTCTTTTTTCAAGGCAAAGGAAAGCAGCTGGAAGACAAAATGGTACAGAAATTACAAGAGGATGTGGACATGGAAGATGTTTCTTAAAACTCTGTCTGTAAGCATTTCTTTTAAGTGCATCTGGAAATCTCCTTTGGAAGCTTAGAACTTGTAAATTGTTGAATTTTTTTTTTTCCCCACGTAAGGTCACTCAGATGAAAGGGGAATAAATACTTCTGTCCTACATTGATATTTGCAGAACAGCAGATATTATGGATGCTAGGTTGCATCTCAATGTTCAACCTTCACTGAGAGATACACTTTTATAAATTATGAAAACTATGTTTGTAAATAGAGAAGTGAATTGTGGACATAAAATGGTCATGCCATTTGCTTAATGGCACTGGGCAGCATTTATGTCATGATGACAAATTCATGACTAGTAATATATATAAAATAAAATTTTCTTTGCAGTAAAATATTTCCTTTATTAATGTTCTGGATGGGATACAGCAAGGAACTAACAATCTGTATGATAATTAGCCTCAAGTAATATCTTTTCTTTCAATTTTAATATTTCTGGTTATGGTTTATTAGCATCTTAGAAGAACATAATGGCCCAATATATTGAAGCCTGATTATGTTGGACTGTTTTGATGTGGTTTAACTATTGTGATAGTCATTTGTGGATGTTGAGGGTGAGTTGAACAGTCTGTTCCTGAAATGGCACTGTGTAATTTCCACTTTGGAGAATACTCAGTGACAAGTTGACATTCCTAGTAGAATAAACTTTATTTTTCCATGACTTCAGTGCCTATTACAATTTTTGGTGTGGTTTTCTTTTCAAAAATTCCTAATCGTTTTTGGAAAATGGGATGTATGAATAGCACATAAATTATTTGCACATAAAATTGTTTCTAAAGTAACCACCTACATATTTTCTTAAAAGTACTAAACAAAAGGTAGATATTCCCAGGTAAATAATCCACCTGCCAAACAGGAGATGCAGGAGATATGGGTTCAATTCCTAGGTTGGAAAGATCCCTGGAGAAGGAAATGGAAACCCACTCCAGTATTCTGTGGGGGAAATTCCATGGACAGAGGAGCCTGGGGAGCTACAGTCTGTGGGGTCGCAGAGAGTTGGACACAACTCAGCACAGCACAGCATCAGACAAAAGGTATGAAGTGTCAGTTGCTTGGAAGAAAATTATTTTGTTCACACATACTACTGAAGTAGATCTGTTTAAAGAGAAATGTATACTTAAACTTACATTATTTATGAGTATGTTAAGAGTATTAAGTAATTCAGTTTTTTAGGACAAATTTAGAATAAATTACAAATCCTTAGGGTTACATATGGTAATGGCTAAACTTTTGTTTCAATATTAGATAGTAGAAAAGTGGACTGATCACTGAATCAGGTGTTAGAAGACCTGAATCCAGCTTTGTTCTTATTGATAAAGTGAAACTTACTTGTAAACAAAATTATTGATGTAATAGGGGAATACATGTGTAAAAACATTTGTAAAATTTAAGTTTTCATCCCATACTACGTTTGTGTATATTTTAATATAAACTTGTTTTAAAATCACATACTGTTAAGAAACAAATTTCCTACTGTGCTAGTTAGCAGCTTGGCTATGGCTTTGAGATCATTGATTTGGGGAAACGGATCTGAAACAAAAAGCTGACATTCTATCTCAGGTTTAACATTCAGGCAGTTCTCTTAGCTGTCAGAATTTCATATTATTATGAGATACTAGATCTCATTAAGTATTTAGATGCAAATGGCAACCCACTCCAGTGTTCTTGCCTGGAGAATCCCAGGGACGGGGGAGCCTGATGGGCTGCCATCTATGGGGTCGCACAGAATCGGACACGACTGAAGCGACTTAGCAGCAGCAGCAGCAGCAGCAGTGATTTTATTCACCCTCTGCTTTCTAAGTGTAGTTGGACCACTAAGGATGAATTGTCGCTTTAAAGTTTGCTTGAGAGTTGCGTGGTACAGAGCTTTTAGGTTACTATTGTTTTAACTTGTCTGGTTGAGACCTCTGCTGGGCAGTTAGCATAGCACAAAAACATAAATTGTCCAGGCACTCACTACACAGAAAATACTAAAAGCAGTATCGTCTGTAAGTCAGAGAATTTTTTTTTAATGTCTCTTAAAAAACCTTGTAAGATGCAGAAAGAAATTCTCACATGGAAAAAAAAAACAACTCCTTTCTTAAAAATAGAAACCGTAGAAAGATGTTTGTAGAAGAAGGTTTGAGAAGGACTAGCCCATATCTTGTGAAGCAGTCAGCATTATTCTTGTTTTATAAATGGCAAAATCTTGGGTGTAGGTAACTTTCCCTTTCATAGCACGTAACAGAGGATGAAGGAGGCGGGATCTGTGTCCTTACCAGTCTGTCTCCAGCATTGCCCTGCATTTATATAGAAGGGATTTATTCAGAACCTCTCAGATCCCGTCTTCACAAGTCCAGGTGATGGCTGTAAACTGACTTGACTGTGCTTTGGTTTCTTCATCTAGAGAAAAGAAAAAATGGAGATGATAATCCCTCAGGAGTTTTATGAGGACCTAATTAGTTAATATGGGGCTTCCCTAGTAGCTCAGTTGGTAAAGAATCTGCCTGCAATGCAGGAGACCCAGGTTCGATCCCTGGGTCGGGAACATCCCCTGGCAAAGGGAATGGCAACACACTCCAGTACTCTTGCGTGGAGAATTCCTTGGACAGAGGACCTGGCAGGCTACAGTCCGTGGGATCGCAGAGAGTCAGACACAACTGTGTGACTAACTTTCCTTTCCTCTAATTAGTTAATATATCTAAAATAGTCATTTCAAGCCCACCACCATGGTAAGCTACTGTTAAAATGTTAGGATTGGGTGTGTGACTATACAAAACTCAGTAACAGCAAAGGAGTTTGACTTGGGAAGAAGGTGGAGGGTCTTAGAGTTTGGGGATAGCTGTGCTCAATTGAGTGCAGTGTACTTGGTCTACACAGGGACATAATTTAGAATGTGAATTTCAGCCTTTATGTCAGCTGGCAGGTTCATTTATTAAGAACATCTCATTCCCCAAACATTGTCTGCTGTGAAGATTGGGAGGGAGAAATACATTTCTGGTTCATCAGCATTAGTTAAAAAAAATAATCACCCATAATTTTAAGAGCTAAATTAAATCTTATATTTAATGATATAAGAGAAATTATTTTTTCCCTCTGTCCTTTAGCTTACATTTTAAATGGAGATCTGGAAAAAAAAAAATTAGACTTCAGTCACTCAATGTAAATTTTAATATTTAATGAAGACTACACTTTGTAAAAATTAACTTATCAGCCTGCTGAAATAAGAGTGTTGGAAAAATAGGGGAAAATATATTAAAAATCAATTTTAAAGGCTATAGGAAGAATTTTCCAAGGAGTTTATTGATATGTAAAGCAAAGTGGAAAAGCTAATCCACAGCTTTTACCCTGTATGTGTTTATACTGAGTATATTAGCCTCATGGCTTTTTTGTCTGTGTGTGTATATTTACTTATTTTTGGCTTTGTTGGGTCTTTGTTCCTGTGCAGGCTCTTCTGTAGTTGTGCTGAGTGGGGACTACCATCTGGTTGTGGTGTTTGGGCTTCTCGTTGCGGTGGCTAATCTCTTGTTGCAGAGCATGGGTTCCAGGGTGCTCAGGCTTCAGTAGTTGTGGCTTACTGGCTCTAAAGCACAGACTCAATAGTTGGGGCACATGGGCTCAGTTAGTCCGTGACATGTAGGATCTTCCCAGATCGGGGATCAAACCCATGTCTCCTGAATTGGCAGGCAAATTCTTTACCCCTAAGCCACCAAGGAAACCCTCAGCCTCATGATGATTTGAATTATTGTTGGAATTTCTTTTTAAAGGAGAGACTTTTTTCTTATCTTATATTCTGGGTGTGTTAATAGCAATCACTAGTTTCTGGTACTATGGGGTGAGCCTCTAACTTAAGCTCTCCTGCTTAAACACTCTCCCTACATTTTGTATCTTAATTCAAGCTGTTATGCACAGGTTGGACGTGATGTTTCTACTACATGACCTTCCATCGGGTACCAGTTACCTGAACTGATTCTCTAGGCTTTCACTGATTCTGTGACTTCTGTTTGATCCTGCCAATAAATTCCTTTTGCCAGCATTTGTAACCAAAAATCGTGATCGATAGACATCTCCATTTTTCTCCAGCAAGTCTGGGTAACCTATTTCTATCATAATCCCTTAAGAGTACAGGGACTGTTTTTTATACCAGGCACATATTAGGTACCTGTTGTATTGAAGATGCTCAATAAATGTGACTAAATGTTGCCATTTGCTAGGTTTACTCCAGTTTATTTTTGAGATAGCTAGTAACTTGGAAAGAAATGCAAAAAAGCAAAATGGCTGTCTGGGGAGGCCTTACAAATAGCTGTGAAAAGAAGAGAAGCGAAAAGCAAAGGAGAAAAGGAAAGATATAAGCATCTGAATGCAGAGTTCCAAAGAATAGCAAGAAGAGATAAGAAAGCCTTCCTCAGTGATCAATGCAAAGAAATAGGTGAAAACACCAGAATAGGAAAGACTAGAGATCTTCTTCAAGAAACTTAGAGTACCAAGGGGACATTTCATGCAAAGATGGGCTCGATAAAGGACAGAAATGGTATGGACCTAACAGAAGCAGAAGATATTAAGAAGAGGTGGCAGGAATACACAGAAGAACTGTATGAAAAAGATCTTCATAATCTAGATAATCAAGATGGTGTGATCACTCATCTAGAGCCAGACATCCTGGAATGTGAAGTCAAGTGGGCCTTAGAAAGCATCACTATGAACAAAGCTAGTGGAGCTGATGGAATTCCAGTTGAGCTATTTCAAATCCTAAAAGATGATGCTGTGAAAGTGCTGCACTCAATATGCCAGCAAATTTGGAAAACTCAGCAGTGGCCACTGGACTGGAAAAGGTCAGCATTCATTCCAATCCCAAAGAAAGGCAATGCCAAAGAATGCTCAAACTACTGCACAATTGCACTCATCTCACATGCTAGTAAAGTAATGCTCAAAATTCTCCAAGCCAGGCTTTAGCAATATGTGAACCGTGAACTTCCTGATGTTCAAGCTGGTTTTAGAAAAGGCAGAGGAACCAGAAATCAAATTGCCAACATCCACTAGATCATGGAAAAAGCAAGAGAGTTCCAGGAAAACATCTATTTCTGCTTTATTGACTATGCCAAAGCCTAAGACTGTGTGCATCACAATAAACTGTGGATAATTCTTCAAGAGATGGGAATACCAGACCACCTGACCTGCCTCTTGAGAAATCTGTATGCAGGTCAGGAAGCAACAGTTAGAACTGGACATGGAACAACAGACTGGTTCCAAATAGGAAAAGGAGTTCGTCAAGGCTGTATATTGTCACCCTGCTTATTTAACTTCTATGCAGAGTACATCATGAGAAACGTTGGACTGGAAGAAACACAAGCTGGAATCAAGATTGCCGGGAGAAATATCAATAACCTGAGATATGCAGATGATACTACTCTTACAGCAGAGAGTGAAGAGGAACTAAAAAGCCTCTTGAGGAGAGTGAAAGAGGAGAGTGAAAAAGTTGGCTTAAAGCTCAACATTCAGAAAACGAAGATCATGGCATCCGGTCCCATCACTTCATGGGAAATAGATGGGGAAACAGTAGAAACAGTATCAGACTTTATTTTTCTGGGCTCCAAAATCACTGCAGATGGTGATTGCAGCCATGTAATTAAAAGACACTTACTCCTTGGAAGGAAAGTTATGACCAACCTAGATAGCATATTCAAAAGCAGAGACATTACTTTGCCAACAAAGGTTCGTCTAGTCAAGGCTATGGTTTTTCCTGTGGTCATGTATGGATGTGAGAGTTGGACTGTGAAGAAGGCTGAGTGCCAAAGAATTGATGCTTTTGAAGTGTGGTGTTGGAGAAGACTCTTGAGAGTCCCTTGGACTGCAAGGAGATCCAACCAGTCCATTCTGAAGGAGATCAGCCCTGGGTGTTCTTTGGAAGGAATGATGCTAAAGCTGAAACTCCAGTACTTTGGTCACCTCATGTGAAGAGTTGACTCATTGGAAAAGACTCTGATGCTGGGAGGGATTGGGAGCAGGAGGAGAAGGGGACAACAGAGGATGAGATGGCTGGATGGCATCACTGACTCAGTGGACGTGAGTCTGAGTGAACTCCGGGAGTTGATGATGGACAGGGAGGCCTGGCGTGCTGTGATTCATGGGGTCGCAAAGAGTCAGACACTACTGAGCGACTGAACTGATCTGAACTGAGTAACTTGGAAGATATAAAGAATAATAGCAGACACATTGTGATTTTGACATTAATTGTATCTGCACTGTTGGGAAGATTTGCAGAACAACAGTGCTTGCCTTGTGTTGCAAAACTGACTTTGCTGCTTAGATCTAATCTAGTGGTATTACACAGACCCTTTCTGGGTCTGGCTAGAGCATTCCCATGTCAAGAAATCCCAGGAAGATCTGATCCCAAGCCATGGTTTTGGCAGGTTTCTTAAGGAAATTTTGTGTGAAACTTGCTTTGCTGATAGAAGTAGTGCCTTCCTTCAGGAACCACAGAGCCTAAGGAAATAAGGACAATTATTTGGGGTGAATTTGTTACTGTTTCTTTAATGGTAACTAACCAACTGATCCCTTGTTTAGTCTCCCTAGGAGACTGATCCCTTAGCATTTTGAGGAACTCTTTGCTTTCAGAATGCCAGCTTTAAATACTTGATTTGTTTGATACATTCGTGTGTGTGTGTGTGTGTGTGTGTGTGTGTTTCGACACCAAGCTGTGGAGTCTTAGGAAGAACAGCAATGAAAAGCATGCCATTCTAGTCAATGAGTTACCCCACACTGTTTTCCAGTGTACACTTAATGATGGTTTCATATTAGCTCTTCTGATATCAGAGAATGCTGTACAGACAGTGAGAAAGTAGTTAAAGGCATTCTACCTGATTAATAGGACTCTACATTTAAAAGTAAATGATAAGCAGACTCATACAGTGTTAAACTACATTGCTGTCCCCTGCATTTCTCATCATATCTTCAGATTCTTTGTGCTGCCAAAACATCAATGCTAGTAGCTTTTTTATTTTTTAGAGACACGGTTTTCCCATTTCCAGAAGATACATTACATTTATTTCCACTGTATATTCCACTGTATGTAGGGCAAAATATCTCAAAGGAGAAAATATCTAGGTCTTAACCTTTCAGTTCCTTTGATCACATGTTTGCCAAGAGGTAGTACCACCTTGTTCCAGAGTTGTGAGAACTCAGTGATACAGGAATTATTATAGCCAGGTATATTGCATATATTCTGTGATAATATTCATAACCCTTTAAGTTAGTCTTTATTTTGCAAATGAGGAACATGAGAATATGAAACTCAATAGCTTCATCCATATATTTGTCACTAACAAGTAGCAGAACTCAAATTCAAGCTCTGACAATCACTAGCTGAAATTCTAAACCACATCTAGCTTATTAGTGCCCAGTATCTCTCTCTCTTTAGTCACTAAATCACGTCTGACACTTGTGACCCCATGGACTGTAGCCCGCCAGGCTCCTCTGTCCATGGGATTCTTACAGGCAAGAATACTGGAGTAGGTTGCCATTTCCTTCTCTAGGGGATCTTACCAACCCAGGAATAGAACCCAGGTCTCCTGTATTGCAGGCAGATTCTTTTACCAACTGAACTATGAGGGAAGCTATGAGGTGCCCAGTATACATACGTTTATTCATTATGGAACAAAATCTAGCAGATAAAGAAAGTGTCCTGGAGAACAGGATAAATTTCATGGAGTAGTTTAACTTGTGACTCTAGAATGGACACTTTTTCTTACCAGTTCTAGGACTGACAGGTGATCATCTGTCCCATAGTGAATCTAATTCAGACAGCAAGTTGAATGAAATTAAGGTTTTTTTTTTTTTTTAATTCAAAAATTAGTTTAGCAGTACAAGCAGTTACAGCATAACTACTGGAGGAAAAAATATTAAAAACATATCAGGCTTCCTTTCCATCCTCAATGATATGAAACTAGGAATCAGTTCCAGGAAGAAAACTAGGGGAAACAACCCCACAAATAAAAGAAAATTAAACAGCATGCTCCAGAACAACCAATGGGTCAAATAAATCATAGGGAAATAAAAATATTTTGAGACAAAATGGAAAGACAATAAAACTTAATGAGATGCAGCAAAAGCAGTTGAAAGAGGAAAGTTTATATATGCAGTTTACCCTTGAATAACACAGGTTTGAATACCTAGACATTTTTTGTAGTACCTAGACATTTTTTCCAAAAGAGTTGGTTCTCTGTATCTATGGGATCCACATCTGTGGACTCAGACAACTTTGGACTGAGTACTGTGTTTACCGCCCGTGATTGGTTGACTCCATGGATGCAGAATCTGCAAATACAGAGGGCTGACCATGGGACTTTCAGCATCTGCTCATTTTGGTATCTGTAATCTTGGAACCGATCTCCCATTGATACTGTGGGGTGACTGTTGTACTGCATGCCTACATTAAGAAAAAGCAAGATCTCAAACAATCCAGTCTTTCATGTGAAGGAATTGGATAAACTAAGCCAAAAATCAGAAGGAAACATTTTTAGTATGATGTGTATATAGTGTCAGCAGCAATTATGTAATTTTCCAAGTACCTAATGACATCACTATGATAGTTAACTGGATATTTCTTGAGTTTTAAAACAAATTGCGGCCCTGAGATAATCATTTTTTTAAATCAGAGTTTGATTAATATTCTGTCTGGAAAGATGTGACCTTGGAATTAAGCAGTGAGGATGGCATGCCCATTTGCCAGGATCTACATGTTTTATCTTCTTTAATTCTCACCATTATGAATGGCCTGGCTAGGACTTCTTGAATCCTAAATGAGGCCCTCACCACGTTCTTTACTTTTCATTTGTGTTTCTTCCAAGGCATAGCTTCCCAATCACTTTTGGGTTTAAGGTCCACTGTTGCTGCTGCTAAGTCCCTTCAGTCATGTCCGATTCTGTGCGACCCCACAGATGGAAGCCCACCAGGCTCCCCCGTCCCTGGGATTCTCCAGGCAAGAACACGGGAGTGGCTTGCCATTTCCTTCTCCAATGCATGAAAATGAAAAGTGAAAGTGAAGTCGTTCAGTCGTGTCCGACCCTCATCGACCCCATGGACCTCAGCCTTCCAGGCTCCTCCATCCATGGGATTTTCCAGGCAAGAACACTGGAGTGGGTTGCCATTTCCTTCTCCAATGCATGAAAGTGAAAACTGAAAGTGAAGTCGCTCAGTCGTGTCCGACCCTCAGCGACCCCATGGACTGCAGCCTTCCAGGCTCCTCCGTCCACGGGATTTTCTAGGCAAGAGTACCACTAGATATAAATAGGTACAAAGTGTTAATGCAGATGAACTATTCAAACTGATTTTGGAATGTTTTCATTGTGAGACACGAACATTTAGTCAAAGTGGCATCTCCCCAATTTTTTTTTTCCCTTAATTTTTAGTATTTATTTGGCTTTGTCGGGTCTTAGTTGCAGCACACAAAATCTTCAATCTTTTGTTGTGCCATGCAGGATCTTTTTACAGCATGTGAGCTCTTAGTTGCAGCATGCAGGATCTATTTCTCTGACCAGGGATTGAGCCTAGGCCCCCTGCATTGGGGAGTGCAGGTCTTACCCACAGGACTACCAGTGAAGTCCCAAATTTCTTAGTCTTGATTTACAAAAATAATCAAAGACAACTTTCAGTATTATTATTTTCTTCCCAGTAAGGAAGCTGTAAAATCATGAGGCAGTGAATAGGTATTATCTTCTGAAGAAGCAACAGAGCTAGGGAGACTTAATAAATAATTCATCATATCCCTCACCAAAATCTCTTTATTCCAACTGCAAACTTGAAACTGAAATGTTCAGGTCTTGAACTTTTAATATGCCTCTTAATACCCTTCCTTCTTTGAAGTCAGCATACATTTACAGCCTATTTATTACCAGAATCAACCTTAAATGTGTTCCTTTTGGATGTTTCAAAGGAACATTTTGCAAGCAGTTTGAAATTTTAGCTGCCATTCTTTCATGTATCCATTCATCCATTCAGTGGACATTGAGCAGCTATTATGTACCAGGCGCTAATGTGGACAATATGTGAGTATCATAGGATATAGAAAATAGAGAAATAAACCTCTCAACTCAGGGCGCAGTGTGGGAGAGAATGTCCCAGGTATAAAGGCTGACACTAGTCTCAAATGGAAACTAATGCAAGGGGGAGTAAGGACATTAAAAAATCACCTCCTCCCAATTTTGACCCAGAAATCTTAAGAAATACAGTCGAAGAAATAATCTTGTGCTGGAATATGTACCTACAAAGATCATCATATTTTAGCACAACACTGGAAACAGACTGGTTAAATAAGTTAAGGACTGGCAAGATGCTGTTTAAATTATTTAAGTGCATCATGTAGTAGACTATTCTGAAGCCATTAAAACAGATGCCACAGAAATGTTTCTCATTTCATAGAAAGATGCATATGATACATTGTTAAGGGACAGTTGGGGGTTTCAGAAACAGACTCAGTTATATAGAAAGTACTAGTGGTTACCAGTGGGGAGAGGGAACGGGGAAAGGCAAGACAGGAGTAAGGGTTTAAGAACTACAAACTACTACTGTGTGTAAAATTAATGAGCAAGAAGGATCTATTGCATGATACAGGGAGATAGAGCCATTATTTTGTAATAACTCTAAATGGAGTCTAATCTATAAAAGCATTGCATTGCTGTGTGTATACCTGAAACCGATAAAAGATTGTAACTCTACTTCAGTAAAAAATTTGGGGTTTTCAAAATCGTATGATGTGGTGCCTCCATTTCTGTGATGGACATCATTTACTCCTATAACATGAGTGCATGCACTTGCCTGCTTAGTAATGAGCTATAACCACCCCAGAAAGTCATCTGTTTCATACTTTGAATAGCATGTACTTAGACATCCATGGGTTCTATTCTGAGGAAGTCAGAGGACATTTGATCCCTTAACTTAGCACATGTCCCAGAAAGACAGAAGTGCACTATAACTGCTTCAGCTGCTAAGAACTCTAGTTTGGCAGATCCAGTCCATCCTGGTCAGAAAAGCTGGGGTATCGTTAACTGTCTTTTTTGGTTCAAATATTGTAGCTACTTCTTTTTAAGCTACCATGGGCTATAAAAGATTAGCCATAAAATACCTTTAAAGAACCTCCAGGTTTTATATGCAGGGAAACCCAGGGCCAGTGGCGTTATGCTAGTTTGTGGAAGTCAGTTGTGTCTGCAGACACTTTCTCAGGTGCCCACCTGGGATTTTTATTAGTTTAAATGTGCATGCTTTATTCATCAGAGAATTAATTAGTTGTCTCCAATCTTTGTGTAAAAGTCACATTACCTTGAGCTTCTCTGTAGCGCAGTATCTGTCTCCACTTGTCAGATCCTACCTGTACTTCAAGATCCATCTCAAATATCTGCTCTTACATGAAGTTTTTCACGACGACTGCTCTTGGAAATGTTTTCTTCATTCACTCTACCCTGAGTGCTATGTGCTGTTATGACTTTTTTGGGCTGTTTATCTCATATAGTAATAATAGATAGCAATAATCTTACTAAAGCTTCTTAAAGGCAGGGTCTCTATCACCTTTTTATATACACCCAAGCACATAATGGATACCTGTTAAATATTGGTTGAATGGAAGATGATAGTGCCCACAAATTATTTTAGTGCCAGACCCTTTGCAAAATTATATTGCAATTGTTGTTCCCCTAGACCAGTGTCCTTGACCTCCAGCATTTCATGCTTGATAATCTCAGGTGGAGCTGATATAATAATAGTAGAAATGACGTGCACAGTAAATGTAGTGCACTTGAACTATCCCAAAACCATTCCTCCCTCCCCGGTCTGTAGAAAAACTGTCTTCCATGAAACTGGTTCCTGGTGCCAAATGGTTGGGACAGCTGCCGTAGACAAATCTCATCTCTGCAGTCTAAGAGGTCTTTCTGAGTAATCTGATTTTGAGGAGGAGTATTAAGAGAAATTATAGAAATGCGATGAATTGCTGCTGCCCAACTAGAGTTTACGGGTTCTAAAACATTCATCCACACATTCAGCAGATATTTAATGTAAACCTGCTATGTACCAAGCCTAGTTCTGAGCACTGGGAATACAGTAGTGAATAAAAGAAAGTCACAGTACCTTGGTCGGACAAACAGCGTCATGTGGGCAACGTAGATAGTATGTTTTAATCTTTCGTTGGACTCCTCGTTTTTCTAACTAGAGCTTGCATATCCTGTGCTAGAAGAGCTTCTTCAAATTAACCTACTATCCTTCTTGTAACAGACTCATTTATGGGGGCCCATGAATGTGTGCACTCCGTTTGATCTCATCAAGTATTTTCCCCAAAATAAAGAGTCCAATTATCTCATTAGTGGATGGTTTGTTTCTGTGGGTAAGTGCCAGCTTGTGATGATTCCATCCACACTTGTACCACATTAATTTATTTCCCATTTAATGGGTGTTTAAATTGAACTGGGATCAGATAGAACAAAACACGCAGTTTTGCTTAATTATCGTGGAGCAAGTGGAAACAGTCATAGAATTTTAGTTTAGAAACCATACTGCAGAAGCACAGATGGTTTAGGAGATGTTGATAAAAAAATGTCCAGGAATTAAACCCTCTCTAAGAACTATATTAAATTCCCAGTGCCTTCATGATAATTAACTTTGCATTAATTACTCTTCTTAAAAACTTCTTAAAAACTTAAAAAATTAAGTTTCTTCTGCTGTCTACAGCTCTGAGTAAAAATGCTACAGATTGAGCAAACTGTCAAGGCACATCTTGTCATGGTGCATTAACTGAAATCATGAGATTGTTTCGAAAGGCATTTCTTTCCAGACTTGTCTAGGTGGTAAGTTCAGTATTTATAACTGTGTCTCTGTGATTCTCTAACCGTTTCTAAGTCACTGTTGTGGAAGTGAGGATTTGCCGTGTGGCAGGATGGGCTACTTTGGAAAACACATTTTAGATGGAAGCTTATCTAGAAACTCTCTAGATTAAGAATTTCACTTGCTGATTTTATTTCCTCTAAACTACAAAGAGACTGAACAAAGTGTTTAGGCAAGGGACATCTGAGCTGTAGTGGTTCGTTAACTACCTGTCTTAAACATTTTTTTCCTCTTCGGTAAATCATTGAAAATACTGTTGAAGTCTCACTTTGTACACTGTCAACCCTATATCCTTCCTTCCATCCCCAGGGAGCCACTATTCCAAAGTGGGTGTGTATCTTTCCAGGCATGTCTTCATAATTGCGTGTCATTAGTTATATACGTGGTGATTGGACTAGTAGTCATTAAGGAACGAATTAGATTGAAGTGGTGGAGTCTGTACTTTTAGGTGCCAGGTGGGGGCAGTAGAGAGTTGTAGACTCAGGAGTCCATGTAGGGTAGGACCATGCAAAGGTGCTGTGCTGACAAGCTGAGACTCAGAGAGGTAGAATGTCCGTGAAGGGGTTAAAAGGGGCTCTACTCACTATAGATCCAGGGATGAGATCCTGGATCCTGGCTAGGAGGGACTGAAGCCAGGGCCATCTATGGGAGAGAATGCTGCTTTAAAAAATGAAAGTTCTGATACAGCACAGCTTTGAAGTCACACCATGCTGTTTGAATCCTGACTCTGAATTCAGGCAAGTTATTTGAACTTTGTAAGACTCGGTTTTCATATATGTAAATTGTGGATGATAGTAGTTATTTTTCAGCTGATGCATATAAGAGCTTGTTACATACACTGAATGTTCACTATTATATTTTAATAAGTCATTGGGAGAGCATCAGAAGTGGTCTCTTTTCTTTTGAAGCAGTAGATATAGGCTACAGGTCTTACCATGCACAGCTGTTTAAAGCAACCTATACAAAGCTTGAGATGCTCCCTTTGGGCTTAAGTCCTAAAAATTTCCACCGAATAAAATACAAGTTTCAACTTGTAGGTTGTGAATATTGTTTAAGTCAACAAAATTTTCATTTATGTTTAGCTTTTAATCAACCTTTTATGATGTATGTATTTTGTGTATTAATTAATTACTTTGTATGTTGGCACAGCAACACAAGTATATAATAAACTCATGCATGTGTATGTATTTTGAGAGTGAACCTCAGTTTTTTTAGTGATGAGCTGTGTGTAATCACAGAACTCTGCAGACAGCTGCTATGTGGCTAGTCTAGATATGCAAGGTCGAGATCACAACAGCGTTCTCTGGGGCCTTCACTCTGTCTCTCAGCTCTTATTTTGGGCAAGATGGCAAATGGAGGCCTAACTCATACTCTTCCAACTTAACACCCGGAGGCCAAAGACTCTGGCAGTACCAGAAAAGTCCTGGGGAGACTGATTTGGTTGGGTTCCATTCCATAATCTGAGCTAGTCACTCAGGCCAGGGAATGGAATATTCTGGCCACTTGGATTAGATCATGTTCTCTGGGAAAAGGGATGATATGAATCAGTCCTAAGGGAACCATATGGCAAAGGTGTCCCCCAGCAAAGAGGAAGGACACACAGGGAAGTGGGCAGACAGGACACACAGCGGTCTGGGTGAGAGTGGGGCTTACTGCCCCAGGACAGACCGCTCAGGAGAGGAAGGGTCCCAGCCAGAGTGTTCAGTCCATGTGGGCATGAGAAACAGAAGTGGGCTGCTGGGCTTAGTCATGGGCCAAGGAAAGTTTTATGTTAAATATGCATAAAGGAACACTACCGAGCCTAGATGAAGATGGTGTCTGATACCCACGAACAAAAGGCTGGGATGTAATTTCTCTTCAGGACTTCCTGTACTTTGCCTGATTATGTCCTGTGGTGTGCATCAAATTAGAGACTTTGGGATCAGAGTGGCCTTGCTTTTCATCTTAGCTCTGCCACATGCTAGCTGTGTATATGCTGCCCAATTTACCAGAACCTCTGAATCTCACTTCTGTCATTTATTTCTCTCTGGAAGAGTTGTGGGGAAGATGAAATGAGAATACCTGTCATAGTTCCTAGTGCCTGATAAATAGGAACTATTATGGTGATGCTACTGATGCTTTTGTTTTCCTTTCAGCCAGTTTGGCCAAATTTCTGTGGTGAAGGATGCAGGACTGATTCATCATTGAAACCTCACTGAGCCCCCAGAGAGCCTGGCATGTAGGAAATGTTCAATAAATCCTTGTTGAATGATCATTGAGGGAGGGACTGTAGCTTATTCTGTGTCAAATCATTCCTGAGGGACTCTATTATGAAATGCTGCTCAGACTTGCAGCTCTACTGAAGGACAAATTAGTCTTTGACCAAGAAAATTACGTCTTAGTGGTTTCCCTCTTGCCTTGTGAAATGTCGACCAATATTACTACAGGGAAGCTTTTCAAAGTATTGAGATTTCTTCACTGGCTTTGAGAGCACATATTAGTATTTTTCATGGCTTCTTCTATTGCTTTATAAAAATATTTTAATCTGTATTCCCACACTGATTACACAAGAGCTGAATAAACTAGTCATTAATGTCAGCAAAGACCCCCACCCCCACCCCCACACCCCCGGAAGGGATGAAAAGGCTGGCATGACTTGGGATTGTCTGGGCTACTTGGAAGAGTAACTTGGGAATAAAGATTATGAGTTTTCTCGAGCCAGCTTCGAACTACCGTGACTCAGTGTGGAGGAAGTTGCCATGGAAAATAATTACACAGGCTGTTCTTAGGACTTCCCTGGTGGTCCAGTGGTTAAGAACCTATCTTTCAATGGGGAACATTGGTTTGATCTCTGGTCTGAGAAGATCCCACATGCCGCTGGGCAACTGAGCTTGCTGGCCACAACTATTGAGCCTGCATGCTGCAACTAAGACCTGATGCAGCCAAATAGATATTAAAAATAAAAAAGACAGGCTGTTCTTTTGGGAAGTAGTGATCAAGAAAGTGGGGTATACATTTGCCTATATGCTGCTGCAGGATTTTTTTTTAATTGGATTATAGTTGACTTATAATGTTGAGTTTCAGTGTACAGCAAAGGGACTCAGTTACACATATTTATCCTTTCCCATTATAGTTTATTACAAAATATTGTATATAGCTAGTAGGACCTTATTGTTTACCTATTTTATATATAATCATTTGTATTGCAGGAATCCTTTTTGACAGCTTTATCTGCCCAGGAATCTGGTAGGCTGGAGCTCTTTCCCACAGTGAATAAAGAGGGTAACTTTCCCGTAATACTATCAGAACTTCCAGCCTCTGAAAGTTATTGTGGAGTCATCTGGGCTCTCGTCTCAAACCCCATATTCCATGCTTACTGAAGAAAGAGCAATGATACTGGAAGGGCTGGCTAACTGCCCAGAGAACACTCCTGTCACCTTGGTTTTGAGAATAAAACAGACAAATGAAGTTGGTGATTTCAGGGATAATTACTGACTTCAACCAAAGTCATTTTGGACTTTGTGTTTAAAGATCAGAAAGATTCTACCTGGGACTAGGAAGGTCCTTGATTTAGTCCTCAGAGATGTCATCCCTCAGTCCAGGCACTGAGCAAGATAGAAAAGACTGAATTAAAACCATGAAACTGATGGACAGTATTCAAAAGTACAATTCAGGAATGCTGTCATAAAAACAGTATCATAGGAGACCCCAGCCTCTGTCTCCCAACAAAGATCAACAATTTGATAGCTATATACAAATAGAAAGAGCTCTGAGAGAGCTCTGGAATCCACTTAAACTTTAGCAACACAGTTGAATAAAACCCCTGAGAATAACAGCTCAAAAAGGGGAAGAAGACAGCTTCATCATTTGTGTACATCATCCCATCCCCAAGCTGGCACTGCTCAGCACCAAAAATGGACTTCACAGGTAGGTAGGGCTAGCTTGCCTCAGAATAGGTTGTGGGGATGAGTGACCAGTTTCCCCAACCTTTTAGGACACTGCATGAATGCCCTCCACCAGTTTCATCCTACTCCAGCCGGCAAAGCCAATTCATACAGAGATGGCCTGGAACGAAGAGGAGAAGCAGGAGCTGCCAGGAGTAACCACACAGCCGGAGTAATTATAGCTCCCAGTGACCTCATCTGCAAACTGTTTTCCCCACTGGAAACCGAGGGCCAGCAGAGCTGCCTCCGACCCCCTGCAGATTTCATGGCTTTTGACCCACAGGTATTCACACATTCACTGATGCCAGCTGCCCGAGTCCTCCATTCACACCCCACAGCCCCGGCCCCCGCTGGGGCCCAGGATCTATATTGGCAGCCATCCCAGGCCTGTGAGGCCACTCAAGTTCAAGACATCAGCCTAAATTCCTGCAGCTGAACCCCTCTGCTGTGTGTGCGTTTAGGGAGAGCCCCTTCTGCTGTGTACGGGCCTCACACTCGTCACTGGCCTCCACTGCTGTGCATGTGTCCAAGGGGACGTTGTCCAGCCATGGGAGAGCACACCAACTGCCAGACCCCTCTGCAAAAAAAAAAAGGTGCACTTGTGGGCCTGAAGAAGGCCTTGTCTTCTGTCACTGCTTGCACTGTGCTCACCTCTGCTAGCCCTTCCAGCTGCAGAGCCCTGGCCTGGTCCCCGTAGCTGGCTACCACTGCTCTGCATCAGTGGTGAGAAGCAGCAGTCAAGGCCTGCATAATGATAGCCAGGGTACCTGCAGCTGCCAGCACGCCTGTAGTTGGCTCCAGACTTTTCTGTCTGCTCTGTCCCCCACCATTACATGTGTGTGTCTGTCCACCAGCCCCTGCCACTACACAGGCCCCTGCAGCTGAGGGTGTGCATACCACGAGCTCCAGCCACCACTGCTGCCTGCCCTGGTGCCTGGCTGCTAGAGTAGAAGGCACCACATCAGACCTTGATAGCCCTTGCAGCTCCTGGACAGCCATGGTGTTCACCAAACTACACAGCTGTTGATGATCCAGATCCCAGGAGCCTGAGTAGAAGTTTTATCACAGTCCCCTGAACCCAGTGCTGCTATCCCATCCCCCCAACACGTGGTGCTCTGCACAGTGGACCTGGGGTCACAACATGCTCCAGTGTGTCCCTGAAAGAAAGTGAAAGTGTTAGTCACTCAGTCGAGTCTGACCCTTTGTGACCCCATGGACTATAGCCTGTGCCAGCCACCTCTGTCCATGGAATTCTCCAGGCAAGAGTACTGGAGTGGGTTGCCATTCACTTTCCTAGGGATCTTCCCAACGTATGGGTTGAACCCGGGTCTCTTGTACTGCAGGCACATTCTTTACTGTCTGACTCATTGGAGAAGAGAGTGACTACCCACTCCAGGCTTTTTGCCTAGAGGGTTACATGGACAGAGTATGTCCCTACCTGCAGGTAAAAGTCTTCCCTTACCAAAGTTAGTTCATAAAATCTGGAAGATGTGATTGCTTCTTCAAATGTGCAGACACCTGTACAAGGCTACAAAAATCACAAAGAACCAGGAAAATAGGACTCAACCAAAAGATTACTGTAAGCCTCCAGTAAATAACACCATTCGCTCCCCCACCAAAAGGGAGATTCAGGAATTTCCTAATGAGGAATCCAAAATAATTGTTCTAAAAATGTTCAGAGAACTATACGAGAATACAATTTAAGGATATCAGGAAAACAGTACAAGAACAAAACGAGACATTTAACAAAGAGAAAACATAAAGAACCAAATAGAAATTCGGGGGCTAAAGACTTTAATGACTGAACTGAAAAAAAAAAAATCAATAGTATGCTTTACCAATAAACCTGAAAAAGCAGGAAGGAATTATTGAGCTTGAAGATAGATCAATTGAAAATATCCAATCAAAGGAGCAAAAGGAAAAGAACAAAACAGTAAAGGGGATTGGATCAAGATGGCAATGTAGGAGGGTCCTGAACTCACTTGCTGCCATGGACATACCACATCTACAGCTACATAGAGAACAGTTCCCTATGAAGGAAACCCAAAACTAGCTGAGCAACTCCTACACATTGGTGAGGAAGGAAAAACTCACAGCAAAATGGGTGGGAGAGACTGACACAACCTTTCCATGAATCCCACCTCTGGCACAGTGACTCACAGTCGGGAGGGAACTTACAACTCTGATTCTCTCTGAGGAACACAGGGTTTGAAATTGCCACCCCAACTTGTAAGAGCTGGAGGTGAGAGACTGGGCCCCTAGAGCATGTAACTTTGAAAGCCAGCAGGGCTTGCATGCATGAAAGCCACAGGCTGACAACTGGTCTTAAAGGGTTGGGCAGGGCACTCCCGAGCCCCAGTGCCAAGCACACACCTCACCTAACCCACTTCTGGATCCTTGTACGTGCTCCTGAATGCCTCTGTGAGAGCAAACTCCAGTAAGTAGGGAGTGTGCTTAGTAAATAGACCATGGCTGGCTGGCAAGTGAGAAGCCAAAAATGAGCTATAACACCACCTTCTAGAATACAAAAGGCAGGTTTCAAATGGCCGGTCTGGTGAATATTAAGAATCAGGTAAAGTATAAAAGCTGAGTTAACATGTTTGCTACTTTAGAGGCAAAAGACAAAAGCAGAAGTAACTGCAAATGATATGAAAAATCAAGGAAATACATTATCACTAAAAGAAAATAGTAGTTCTTCCATAGCTAAAAACTCAAAGGCATGGAATATTATGATCTAAATGATGAAGATTTGAAATAACTGTTATGAAGAAATTCAACAAATTACAAGAAAACTCAGAAAGGCCATTCAATGAATAATGAATAAAATTAATGGACAGAAGTTCTTTACCACAGAGAATGAAAATATAAAAAGAACTAAATGAATGCTGGAGCTGAACAATTCAATGAATGAGACTTAAGTGTGCAATACACAGCATCTGTAGCAGGGCAGAGCAGATGAAAGAAAGCAGCAGCAACTTGGAGGATAGGAATAGAAAAGTAGTTCCTGCTCATCTTCTAACTGTATTAAGATTAAAAAGAAAAAGGGAAGAAAGACTATAAGAGCGTCAATTTCCATCAGAGGGGCAAACATCTGAATAACTGGAGTTCTGGAAGAGGAGGAGGAGGCAGAGAGTTTTTTATTTGACGGGAAAACCCATGTGAAAGAAAATAGTGAAATAAACTTATTTACGATTGGGGTATTTCCCATCAATGAAGTATCAAGAAATAATTTCAGATTACACACCTAGAAATGGGGTAAGTATGATTTGGATTATGGAAATCTTTGGAAGTAAGTCTCTCCATTACCATGAGATTCCACTTAGAGATGGTAATCTGGTATTTGTACAGAGCTCTAAAGTTTTCAAAGCATTTTCATACACTTCTCTCACTTTAGGTATATAGCAGTCCTAAACGGTCTGTAGAGCACATACTCCGCTGCGACAGATAACTGAACTGAAACTCACAAAGGCCCAATAGACTTGCCCAAGATCATGTATCCAGTTAAAGGCAGAGCTTTGCCTAGAAGCAGATTCTCAATACGTTTTCTCTAGTTCTGTTAGCATGACCAGCAGATGTCATCTTCTCCTTTGACCTGGACCAGTTTTTAGATGACTCAGATGTTCAGAAAAGGGGCAGGATCTGCCTTGGTGATGATTCCAGCTATTATGGTATTTAGAGGAATAGCTTGGGGCTAACAGTGGGAGAATGGTGACTGCTGCATCTTTCCTATGGGAGGAACAGTTCAGTTTAAATTGACTTGAAGGTGAACATTTCTTCCTTAAAATCTTTGTAAAAAGAGAAACCATTTGGTTGCAGCCTCGTGCAGGGTAATTACGGCTTGAATCAATTGAGCTCTTGGTGTATAGTTTTATTTCCCCAAAATTATGCTTGGAGAGTTTTAAATGACCACACTTTCTCAAAATATCAGTAAGTAGAAAATGAACAAAGCAAATTCCAATTAATTTTCTGGATCTAATATTGCAGTGATGTTTCTTAGTTGAATAAAAATATGTTTACTCAGAACATAAGTACATAGGAGAATGGTCAAAGACAGCTATATTGGAATTAAGGCTTTATGTTTCTTTTATTATTTATTTTTTGTACCAACAGATACTCACTAGGTAGTATTTCCTATGAATCATATCTATGGGTAGCACAGGTATTCCTAATTTTTGGAGGGCTCTTGTTTTCCATTTATAAAGCTACCTTAGAGTGGGGAGTTCCTGTCTTCTGCTAGGGGCCATTTGCCATAAGGGCAATCAGTGTTTCACATCCAAGAAGGAACATTTGTTTGTAGTAATCACTGCCAGGGGACTTGGGAAAGTGTTTAAGATAAAACAATATTCATGATTCTCTCCTTTTCCTCAAAACCAAGAGCTGGTTCTCATTAGGTATTCTTCCAGCGACACAGGCAGGGGACTGACCCTTACTATCTCAGTCATTTCTTCTGAGCTAGACTTCAGATTTTCTCACCTGCTTCATAACTTTATGGAGAACCTTGAACGACTCCTCTTACTTGGCTTGATTCTCAGAGTGGTCTGGATTCTGCTTGTGAGTTCACCTGGAGTAGGGGAAACATTGGTCATAAAGACTTGTATTCCTCTGGGTCAACTGAATTATATAGAGTATATTTACTGAGAATAGCAGAAAGCATCTTAACTGGGAGTTGTGGACCAAATCATGGTCCTGGGGTGAGGCCAGGTCTTAGAGCTGGAGAAGGCAAGGGCTTCTCCAAGGGCTGAAATGATACTATAACCAAGAAACAGAGTCAGGAGCTGGGAGACTGAGGATAATTTGGTAGTTGAGTAGGAGGTAGGTTGAAGTGTGTGATTTAGGATAGAGGCTGTGAATAAGAAGACTCTCTGGAAGCCTGCAGAGACATTTTGGAGAAGAGTTCAAAGAAAAGAGTAACTGCATTGAAAAAAAAACCAAAAACTTCTAAGAAGAGAGTTGAAAAACACCTCCTGTATGGGCTCAACAGTGGACAACCATTCCAGTTGATGATGGAGACACTGCTTCTGAGTTAACTGCAACCAGACATCTGGAGAAGATGAAACATGAGAGGGTCAACATGATGGCAAAACTGAGCTCTGGGATTTCCCTGGAGGTCCAGTGGTTAAGACTCCATGTTTCCACAACAGGGAGCGCAAAGGGCACTGGATCCCTGTCAGGAACTAAGATCCCACATGCCACACAGCTTGGCCAAAACCCCCAGAAAACAAAAAAACTAACCCCCCAAAGCAAAGAAACCAAAACACAATCCCCCCCCTCCCCCCCGCTCCCCACAAATAAACAACAAAAACCAAGCTCTGGGTAAACACAGAAGTGAGCCTAAGTGTTCTTTGTTTTTTTCAGGTTCTGTGAGTGAGATGTGAAATACTCTGAACAGGGATTTCATTCTCTTAATTAGGCTTGAGGCTTTTCTAAACAAAAATTCACCAGATTGGAGTCACTAGCAATACACAATCAAATGGTTTTGACTCTCAGTGAGGCAGAGCTGTCTCTCTCTGAATTTTTCTAATGTCTCTCCATGGACTGTCCTCTGCAGAACTTCCCTCAGCCCATAAAGTTGAATGCTTACTCCTTTAAGAGGAGAAAACAGGATTTTCAGTAAAGCTTTTCTCTCCTCAACTCCTCATCTCTGCATTTCATTCCATTCTAATACCAGGTACCTTAGTTCTAGACTGAATTTTTAGGCAAGCAATTTATCATAGTGTCAGAGCTGGAGAGATCAAAGTCATGTTATGTAAAAGCATTTTGTGGATTAGACAATGTAGGCCCATAGTATTTACTCAGTCATCGATTGTGGAGCTGTGTTCAGAACCCAGATGCTCTGATTTCATTACCCCATATGTAAGATATAGGAAATAATGAATTTATTTCAAAGGAAATGATAAAGAAATGCATAGCAAATATGGGATGCCACCAGAGTGTAGAAAAGGTGATTGTTTTCCTGTTTGGAGTTTGGATTACTGATACAAATGTGGAAATTTTAACTTTTCATGGCTAGTTGAAAAGCAACTGATAAAAGTGTTATCAAAAACTAAAAAGCAGCACTTGTTTGACCTAAGAACTGGTCAGTCCACTTACTAGTTAAAATAAGATTTAAGAAAAGATTTCTTGTCAACCTCATTCCTTTATTTTATAACAAACCACTGTTTTCTCATTCCTGTACTGTATTTTCCCCAAACCCCTCAGATTTGAGAGGTCATCATCTTGAAACTAACTGGATCAAACTTGCTGACTTCACCTCTGTGATTTCTAGCACTGATACCCAGTCTCATTTCTAGTTGTTTATATTTGCCTTTATGCCTTAGCTTGTGTAACAGGAGTAGGGAAGGTAAGTAGATGAAATATGTTTCTGGAAAATGCAAGCACCCCAGTATTCATAGCAGAATTATACCATTGCCAAGATATGGAAGCAACCTAAATGTCCATCAGCAGATGAGTGGATAAAGAAGATGTGGTACGTATATACAAAGGAATATTAGCCATAAAAAAGAACAAAAGAATGCCATTTGCAGCGACATGGATGGACCTAGAGATTGTCATCCCCAATGAAGTAAGGCAGATACAGAAAGACAAATATATATCACTTATATGTGGAATCTAAAAAAGGGTACAAATGAACTTACTTATAAAACAGAAATAGAGTCACGGATGTAGAAACTAGCCTTTTGCTTACCAGGGGGAGAGAGTTGGGGAAAGATAAATTGGGAGATTGGGATTGACATATACACACTACCTTATATAAAATAGCAAGGACTTACTGTATAGCACAGGGAACTCTGCCCAATACTTGGTAATGACCTACGTGGGAAAAGGATCTTAAAAAAGTGGATGTATGTATATACATAACTGATGCACTTTGCTGTACAGCAGAAACTAACACAACATTGTAAGTCAACTATGCTCCAATAAAAATTAAAAAAAATAAAGAACACAGGCTCCCAAATAAGCTCTAGCCTGAATTTGAATCCTAAATCCATCCTCTACTAGTAGCAAGTTATATAACCTAGGTTTATGTTTCCTTATCTGTAAAACGGGGATGAAAATAAAAATACCATAAAATAGCGATCTCGTAGGATTGTTCTGAGGATTAAAGGGTTGGTATCTGGCACATAGTAAGTGCTCAGTAAATGATGACTATCGTCATGGTAGTAGTATTTAGTAGAGGTATGATACTGAATCTTCTGGTCAGTTTGCTTAGAAAGGCAGCAGGAAAAAAATAAATTAGTAAGGACAGTGATATGTCAGTGTTGAGACTGATTCTTACAAGTCAGAGTTTCAACATCAGCACTATTGACGTTTTGGACTGAATAGTTCTTTGTTGTGGGACTGTCTGGTATTGTAGGATGTTTAGCAGCATCCTTGGCCTGTACTGACCACATGCCAGTTGTGACAACCAAAAATATTTCCAGACATGGCCAGATGTTCCCTAGAGGGCAAGATTGTTCACTAGTGAAAACCACTTTTAGAATAATAGAGCTGTAGTTGATGACTAGTAAGTTGTGAGATAAGCTTTATTTTTATTTATTTATAATTTTATTTCAAAAAGTGATTTAATGAAAATTAAACTTGGGTTTTCAAAGACTGGCTAAGCAAAACGGTATGTCTGACACTTGAAAAATCTTAACTTATTCATACACATGCATACACATAATGTGGGCCTGCATAATCATTTCCTGAACCCTAAAACTGAGGAGGCCCGAGTGTGAAAACAAAATAAGGTCTTAGGCTCACACATCTAGTGAACTGCATAGAACATTTTAGGATGGTTCCTGCCCACCTGCCTTGTAAGTATCACTTGCTGTTTATTCACAACAATATCATTTAGTCTAGATGTACTCTTTAGTTGCTTCTGGGAGCATGAGCTTTGGAGTCAAACCTGAGCTTGGGTCCCAGTTCTGTCACTTATTTGCCATGTGACATTGGGTAATTTAATCTCAGGCTCTTCATCTGTAACGGGAACGGTGCCTGTCTGCTTGCCTGGGCCATGTGACACATACCCACAGCATTGTGCCAGGCAGTCAGGACTCACTATATGTTAGTCTCCGTTCTTCCTCCCTTCTTTCCCCTTCCCCCAAGGTGGGTTGTGAAAGTAGGGGGACCAAGGGATTGAGCAGGTGGACTTTCTGGTCTATAGTCTAACTCCTTACCTGGTACCAGAGTCTTATGAGCTCCATAAATGTTAAGAAGGTGAATATTCCAGGTTTAACCAGAAGAAACACCTAAAAGCTTTGTAACTGAGACCTCTAAGAATATGTATGTATTTATACACATATACAACACACTGCTCAAGTCATTTGATGTGTGCCTTTGTACCATATTTCAACTGGCATCCTGAAAAGTGATCCATTTTGGGAAACTGAGGCACCATAGATATATCCTCGGACCATTTTACAGCTCTGTGGAGTGACTGGGGGCATGGTCACACTTCTTTATGGAGCTGACCCTGCGCTCTTAAAGATCTCTCAGCTCGAACCGCCACTGCCAACCGATAGCAAGCGTGCAACTCTACATCTGGACCCTGCCTGCCAGTCTGGACAAGGTGCTTTTGTAGCACAATATAGGTGGGAGGATTGAGCCGTGGATGGTTAGGGGAAAGGCAGCCTGTTAGACACCGCTTAGGGAGGCGCGAGGCTGTCAGCACGAGAAGTGTGGGAAAAGGAGCATCACGACGCTGCCACAATTGAAACAGCTCCGAAGGGCTTGCTGGGAAGCTCCATAAATAGAACCACATTGCATACGGAAACTAGGGACGGCTCAGGAGACGTCAGGTGGGGAGACAGGGGTGAGTACCAGACTGTCTGCCTTCTCCACTTTTCCTTGTTGCTCAATAGTAGTCTAGAAATCACTGCATCACTTTCTACCTCTATAAAGTTTACTCTGTCTACTTCTAAAGATGTTAAGATTAAAGACGGCAAGACATGTAAACTGAAACCCTGAGCGCGGCAGGTGTTACGTTTCTACGTGAGGCCACGGAACAGTCAAGAAACCAGCACCTGTTGCCAGTCACAGTAATGGTGACCCATGTAGTGAAGGCATATGTGCCTGGAGGTGGACGTGAATCATTGATATCTTTTCAACTCTGTGAATTAATTTTTATTCCCATTTTGCTGGTAGGTGATTTGTTCAAGGAACTCAGTCCTGCCTATTTCCAGAGGTTATACTCTTCTCACCAGCTTACATGCCTCCCCTAGATTTTTTGTACATTCATAGGCTGTCAGTATGGCAAGTCTAAACTATGACTTATTTTTCTACTCAGCTCTGTACTTTCCCACCTTAGAAATGCACACAAGCTTTGTTCTGGAAGAGCTGTTATAAACGCCAGTCTAGAGACTGGCTTTCTGATTTTCCATGTGAGTTTTAACCATGCAGGATTCCGGCATCCTTGCCATGGCTTCCGGGGGGCAGCTTAGAAAGCCCCTGTGCAGAGTCCCCCTTACACACTGGAAACCACCACAGCTGCCACAGGGCTAAGGATGGGGGAGAGAGGGAGTATTATTGTTCTATCATTGCTGTAGCAAATCACCACAAATTTAGCCACTTGAATCAATACAGACGTATTATTTTACAGTTCTGTAGGTCATCAGTCTGACATGCATTTCACTAGACTGACATCAAGGTGTCAGCAGGGCTGCATTCATTTTTATAGGCTCTAGATGAGAGTCTATTTTCTTATCTTTTTCAGCTTCTAGAGACAGTCCTCATTCCTGGGCTCACTAACCTCCTCCACCTTCAAAGCTAACAACACTGCTTTTCCACCATCATGTTTCTCTCCTTACAAGGGTTCCATGATAGATTGGTTCCACCTGGGTAATTCAATCTCCTCTCCCCATCTCAAAAGTCCTCGTTGCCACATAAGGTAGTATACTCACAAATTCTGAGGATTAGGATGAGGGCATCTTTGGAACCTTATTCTGCCTACCATAGCCCCCATTCAGGTTGTAATATGACAAGCATAAACAGGTTTGGGAACAAAAATACAACTAACTTATTAGGGGAGCAGAAACGTGTGGCTTATATATAGGGAGAAGCTGACTGGCCCATGTACTGTGACTGCTTGGTTCGCATTGTCATCTCAGTGTTTTATGGACAGAGTTGGTTCACATGGTGAAATGTTAAATGGGAGTCAGTTAATAGAATGTCTGCTGCTGTTTGTTCAGCAGGGCAGGTTTGGGAAGCTGAGTTTGATAGTGTTGTCAGGAACTTGAGTGCTGTTGTTTTAGCCTCCAGGGACAAAACAATTACAAACTATCCCTTGACCCCATATGGTGGTTTAGTCGCTAAGTTGTGTCCAACTCTTGTAACCCCACAGACTGTAGCCTGCCAGGCTCCTCTGTCCATAGGATTTAGCTAAGTCGTGTCCAACTCTTGTAACCCCACAGACTGTAGCTTGCCAGGCTCCTCTGTCCATAGGATTTTCCATGCAAGAATACTGGAGTGGGTTGCCATTTCCTTCTCCAGGGCATCTTTCCAACCCAAGGATTGAACCCGAGTCTCCTGCACTGAAAGCAGATTCTTTACTGACTGAGCTACCAGGGAAGCTCTGACCCCATATAGAAGTGAAGTAAAAGAACTTGCTGGTCTTCAGGGCCTTGAGGTGAGAAGTTGGATGGTTATTGAGGGTGACTGATAGGGCGCTAGAAAGTAACAGGAGTAAACAGGTCTTTAAAATTTTGAACTTGACTCAATCTTCCCTATGAAGATACCTTTTTCCCTCTCCTCAGCCAGAGGTTTTAACATTTTGTGCGTGCTCAGTCACTCAGTCGTGTCTGACTCTTTTCAACCCCATAGAGTGTAGCCTGCCAGGCTCTTCTGTCCTTGGGATTTCCCAGGCAAGGATATTGGAGTGGGTTACCATTTCCTTCTCCAGGGGATCTTCCTGACTCAGGGATCTAACCCACATCTTTTGTGTCTCCTGCATTGGCAGGTAGATTCTTTACCCCTGAACCACCAGAGAAACCCTTAACAGTTTCTGAGTTTCAAATTCTCCATGTGTACATGTCTCATTTGTAGCTCTCATAACATGGGGTTGTAATTATTTAGTTTTACACTCAGACAGGGTGCCCCTTGGGGACAGATTCTGTATCTGATTTACTGTTGCACCCCATGATCTGGTTCAGTGTCTGTTAGAGAATGAGGGAGTGAGGGCATGCAAAATCTGGAGGATTCCCACCCATGGTTATCAGCCAGGGTCAAAAACATAGTCCTCCGTAGAAGTAGAGGGATCCACTTAGTGTCTCATGAGAGGCTAGAAATGGTGCTTGGCAATGGAGGGTTAGATTAGGATCAGCTTTGGGGGATTCCTTGGTGGTCCAGTGATGAAGACTCTACACTTCCATTGCAGGGGGCACAAGTTCGATCCCTGGTTGGGGAACTAAGATACCATGTGGTGCAGTTAAAAAAAAAAAAAGAACAGCTTTTATTGGTGGTGGGGAAAGGGCTGTCTTCCAGATCAGTTCTGTAGGGGATTGTAGGAGTCTGTTGTGCTGGTTGGTTTTCATTGTGTCCTTCGTTTAAAGGCAGATTCAAGGTGACTAGTGCAGCCGACACTGGTGGAGCTAGAGACAGCCAGCAAGGTTGCTGTGTGATGATGCAGTTGTGTAATTCTTTTAGACATAGGGTTGTTAGTTGTGATTTGCAGTAATCACATAAGCCGGTGAAACACCTAATGCCCCTTTTCTCTTCGAATATGTTTAATGAAGTAGACATGGCCTCATATTAGTAGAATTAAACAGAGTTGCTTTAAAATGTGTGTTATTTTGGGGTCATTGTTCTTGCTAGTGGTGCAAACCAGCTCAGATTATTGTTCACAGGGCCGGATGGACTGCAGTTGTAGTGTATGGATGGTAACCTTATAACAGTTGCAGGTTTGACACTAGACTTCATTTCTTCTTCCACTTTGCATTTGGAAGTGGTCTCAACTCATTTTAGGGCTTCTCCAGTGACTCAGTGGTAAACAATCTGCCTGTAATGCAGGAGATGCAGGAGCCACGAGTTCAATCCCTGGGTCGGGAAGATCCCTGGAGAAGGAAATTGCAACCCACTCCAGTATTCTTGCCTTGAAAATCCTATGGACAGAGGAGCGTGGCCTGCTACAGTCCATGGAGTCGCAAAGAGTTGGACATGACTGAGCGACTAAACCACTGCTAAACTCATTTTGGAAATGATCCAAGTATATTTTGTGCGCTCAATAGGGGTGTCTCTGCTGAAATCAGTGTAAAGTACCATGCAATTTTATCACCATTCTTGGTCTGATTATTCTTGTCCTCAACTCATTTGAATATTTATCTCATTGGTTAATGTTACTTCATCTATTTCATCTTGGCTTTGTGGTATTTGATTTGTATGCATTCTCAGTAGTTTGGCCTCCTGATAGTTCTGAGTCAAATGTAGCAGGAAAGGATGAAAAATAGCTTTACTGTTGCAACTTACTTTCTTAATCAGCATTTATAAGTAAAAAAGTAGGAGAAACCACAGGTGACTCCCTGAAATTTGTCTCGAGGCTAAACTGCTTAATCCTTTGGAGACAGCCAAATCTAAGAATTATCTGCCACAGCAAAATCCTACAAAAGGTGAGGTGGTTGTTATGTGTATTAGTCAGGGTTCTCCAGAGAGACAGAACCAATAGGATGGATATAGATATTTAATATTTATACATTTATCTATATGTATATATATAAAGAGATTTATTGTAAGGAATTGGTTTGTGCAGTTGGTAGAAGCTGATGTTGCTCAGTTGCTCAGTCATTCCAACTCTGTGACACCATGGACTGCAGCATGCCAGGCTTCCCTGTCATTCACTGTCTTCCAGAGTTTGCTAAAACTCATGTCCATTGAGTCGGTGATGCTATCCAACCATATCACCTGATGCAAAGAACTGACTAATTTGAAAAGACCCTGATGCTGGGCAAGATTGAAGGAGGGAGTAAAAGGGGACGGCAGAGGATGAGATGGTTGGATGGCATCGCTGACTCAATGGACATGAGTTTGAGCTAAACTCTGGGAGTTGGTGATGGACAGGGAGGCCTGGCGTGCTGCAGTCCATGGGGTCGCAAAGAGTCAAACACAACTGAGCGACTGAACTCAATAAGTCAGCTCTTTGCATCAGGTGGCCAAAGTATTGGAGTTTCAGCTTCAACATCAGTCCTTCCAATGAACACCCAGGACTGATCTCCTTTAGGATGGACTGGTTGGATCTCCTTGCAGTCCAAGGGACTCTCAAGAGTCTTCTCCAACACCACAGTTCAAAAGCATCAATTCTTCAGCACTCAGCTTTCTTTATGGTCCAACTCTCATATCCATACATGATGTGATGGGACGAGATGCCATGATCTTAGTTTTCTGAATGTTGAGTTTTAAGCCAACCTTTTCACTCTCCTCTTTCACTCTCATCAAGAGGCTCTTTAGTTCTTCGCTTTCTGCCATAAGGCTGGTGTCATCTGCATATCTGAGGTTATTGATATTTCTCCTGGCAATCTTGATTCTAGCTTGTGCTTCATCCAGCCCAGCATTTCTCATGATGTACTCTGCATATAAGTTAAATAAGCAGGGTGACAATATACAGCCTTGACGTACTCCTTTCCCTGTTTGGAACCGGTCTGTTGTTCTAGGTCCAGTTCTAACTGTTGCTTCCTGATCTGCATACAGATTTCTCAAGAAGCAGGTCAGGTGGTCTGGTATTCCTATCTCAGAATTTTCCAGTTTATTGTGATCCACACAGTCAAAGGCTTTGGCATAGTCAATAAAGCAGAAGTAGATGATTTTCTGGAACTCTCTTGCTTTTTTGATGATCCAGTGGATGCTTGCAATTTGATTTCTGGTTCCTTTGCCTTTCCTAAAACAAGCTTGAACATCTGGAAGTTCATGGTTCATGTACTGTTGAAGCCTGGCTTGGAGAATTTTGAGTATTACTTTACTAGCGTGTGAGATGAGTGCAATTGTGCAGTAGTTTGAGCATTCTTTTGCATTGCCTTTCTTTGGGATTGCAATGAAAACTGACCTTTTCCAGTCCTGTGGCCACTGCTGAGTTTTCCAAATTTGCTGGCATATTGAGTGCAGCATTTTCATAGCATCATCTTTCAGGATTTGAAATAGCTCAACTGGAATTTCATCACCTCCACTAGCTTTGTTTGTAGTGATGCTTCCTAAGGCCCACTTGACTTCACATTCCAGGATATCTGGCTCTAGGTTGGTGATCACACCATTGTGATTATCTGAGTAGTGAAGGTCTTTTTTTTTTTACATTTCTTCTGTATATTCTTGCCACCTTTTCTTAATATCTTCTGCTTTTGTTAGGTCCATACCATTTCTGTCCTTTATTGTGCCCATCTTTGCATGAAATGTTCCCTTGGTATCTCTAATTTTCTTGAAGAGATCTCTAGACTTTCCCATTCTATTGTTTTCCTCTATTTCTTTGCATTGATCGCTGAGGAAGGCTTTCTTATCTCTCCTTGCTATTCTTTGGAACTCTGCGTTCAAATGGGTATATCTTTCCTTTTCTCCTTTGCCTTTTGCTTCTCTTCTATTCATAAGTATTTGTAAGGCCTCCGCAGACAACCATTTTGCCTTTTTGCGTTTCTTTTCCTTGGATCATTGTTTAGGGTTTAATAAATACAATTCCAGGCCATCATCTCATTACTAGGTTCTCTTTCTCTTCATATATATTTTATAGTTTATTAAGAAGTCATCACAATATATATCCAATTCTGCAGTTTGCTTTTCCAAAAAGTTCATAATGTTTCTTTTTCTCTCTTGCCAATTTAAAATAAAAGATTACTTTACCTATTACTGTTCCCTGCCATTGTCCCCTTCTAATCTTTTTATGCAAAGGCCAGTATTCACAGGATTCAGAGAAACTAATCATCTTGACCAAGAAGTAAATTCCTAAAAAAGTTTTAATAATAAAGCAATTCTTTGATAAATAATATTTTTTACTGGTGGCAGTTGGCGTTTTTGTCACTTTTTTTGAGTGCTGTTTTAAACTTGAGTTTTGATTATAAGTAGCCAGATGTGTCAAATTTGCCTTTCCCAAAATTCAAAATGATGAAGTGGTGAATGGTCTAAAAATAAAACAGTACATATGTATATAAGTTGTCACGTGGTTTTGTTTGTAAGGCTATCAATTTTCATAACCTTTTGCCTTTCACTGTCCGTAGCTCCCTGGCCTGTGATTTATGCTCTGTCTAGTATACAAGGCTGGGGTAGCCAATGTCCCAGATTTAGATGTATTGTAGATGAATGATGAGGTTTTACCCATCACCAAAATAAAGAACCACCCTATGATTTACAACATAATTACTGGGGTTGTAAGAGTAGCAATTTTTCTTTACTGGAGTTGGGAGCATTCCCCACTTCTTCCCAGGTGATTCGCCTAAGAGATGTCATTTGTTTTGTGCTTTTAGCAAACATTTCCTCATGGATTATTTTAAATGGATAAAGAGCAGCTGATAAGCTGTGAACTGTGATCTATTAGTTAATTGAATTCCAGCAGGAGATGAAGAGAAACAGAATCTTTTCAGAGTATCAGTAGTAGTTCACATGGAGTCTGCAGTTATAGTCTTTTTCTTTAAAACGAGCAAACAACAGCTCTGCCTTTATTTCTTACTTTCTCTCCTTCCACCTAAAACTTTTACTTTTGTTCTTTTGATTCTTCATGTGTCTTTTTTCTTTCTCTTCTTACCAACTCACTGTCATCTGACATGCCGAATTTTTCCTCTGGCTTTGTGGTCCCATCACTTTTTTCCCTTCACTTTTTTTTTTTTTTGAGCCTAAAACCTTATTCCTGGAAAAATGCCCTAACAAATGTCTGTATATCAATACCATGAGAGAACATTTGAGAATTTCTTCAGTCTGGTGCCTGAGGAGAAATAAAGGAAAGGATTCTTCTCAGAGCCTTTGCAGTACCTCACATACCTCCTAAATTCTGGAGATTGTGACCAAAAAGAGACTCTTCGTCTTGGCTTGCTTGTCTATAAGCTGATTTGGTTAGATCCAGTTATTAGGACTCTGAGCTTCCAATGCAGGGGACTTGGGTTTGATCCCTGGTTGAGGAACTAAGATCCAGTGTGGTAAAGAAAATTTTAAAAACATAAAGTAATTTCATGTACCCATTGGGTTCTTCCTATGGCATTACATTTTCTCCTCTCTCTGCCATCTCCAACCCTTACCCTGGTCCCCCCGCCCAACCAATGCTCGCTGTTTGCAGGGGCAAAAGGGAACATGGTTCTTCACTTTTCACAAAAGTGAAGTGCTTAGCCTTGTGGGTAGTGCCCTTTGGCTTCCAAGAGTGTTGGAGAATGTTTCACTTTAGTGAAAACATTTCACTAAAAATGACCCCTTTTGGAGATAGCTATTAGCTACTTCTGGAGAGCTGAAATAGTATAGTCTGGCTAAGGGTATGGAACTTTGCTTTAGATTTGGGATGAAGCTTCTCACTTGGGCAAGTTTCCCTCCTCTAAATTTCAGTTCCTCATTTGTGACATAGAAAAGCCTCATAGAATTGTGAAGAATAAATAAATTCAGCAGTGAGAATAGCCCAGTAGAAGTCTGGCAGGTATTATTATTCACATGATCAATGTTTGCTCTATGGCTGCTCTCTGGGTTCCAACCCCCCTCCTGATTGTGGTAGGTATTTTTAGTACTCTTCCATGTCTGCTGCTTCTTTCCTTCTGGATCCAGAGCATCATAGTGGGTGTGTGCTGTGCCTAGAAGGAGGCCTGACCTCGAGAGGGGCAGTTGTCTTCAGCCAAAAATCACCAAAGAGGGCCCAGAGCTAAGGATGGCTGGAACACAGCCCACCTGCCTGCATGAGGGGATCTGGGTGACACGTCACTGCCGAGTAGACCTAGGCTTCCCACTCCTTGCCAGTGTTTTCTGAGATAATCACCTAAATAAACCACTTGCCCTTGAAACCTGTCCCATTGCCTGCTTCTGGGGGAACCCAAGGCAAGATAGATCTTTTACAGTGCTACTGGAGAGCTTGACATATGTCCATCGAGGCTGCCAGGTGTGGGGAACAGGAATGTGACTTCTGTCCTGGGAGTCAGAAAAGAGAGACAGACTGCTGTGCTGATGGGGGCATCAAACAGGTTACCACGCCCAGAGTAACCTACACTTCAGTGTTTGTTGGGGCAAAGGAGAGTGACTGTGTCTCCCATGGAGGAGTGAGGGGCCTGGGTGAGAGAGAGCCTGTGTGGGTTGGCTAGATTCTGGTCAGCTAGCAAATGGACTCCTGCAGCAAGAAGCTGGCAGTGGACACCAGATTTTCTGGGGGCTGTGGAAGAAATTTTCACATGTGCCTGCTCAGTGTAATAAAAGCAAGATTAAAAAAAAATTCAAATCCAATTCCTTCTGCCTACATTAATTATAGAAAGCCTAATTTATTTGCACTATAAAATAACAGTGTCCAGGGCTTTCTCTGGATTGCTAATCTTTCCCCATTCATCATTCCAGTTATTGGCTTTCTGCATTCTGGCAGCCAATCCAGAGAACTCTTTATGTGGAGGATTAACTATTCTATTTCAGGGTCATGCTTCCTGATTTTACATTCCCTTTTATTGAACCCACCATAGGGAATAATAGGATAATCAAAGCCGTGCTACCTCTGGTCATGATTATACTTGCATTATCCTCAATCAGGGCATCACAAAAGTCCATATTAGTGATTTGTGTTTTCCACAGTAGATGTCACCAAGCAACAAATTTCTTAACAGTCTAATCATTCTAATTTTATGATGTTCAATCAAATATTTGGCAGCATATTGTTTTCCTTGGTTGATCAGGTTAATCGGAGCCCCAAATTTTTCATCGTGTTGTATTATAAGTATTTAATCTGGTTAGTATTCCACTTGACTAACAGTATAAATATGTCAATTTGGAACATCACTGAAAACCAAGTTCAGCACTGCTGTAGGAGATACAGTTTATTTTTAAATTAAAACTTGATTCCACAGCCTCCAACTTTGGTATTGATATTCCCTCTGATTTCCAGAGATTTTGATTTCCATGTACAGTTATATTGATCTCCAGACACATCATAAATATTGAAAGATTTGAAAACATCATCTTCATCCCAATTTGCCATTATATTTTTAGTGAAAGATTAAAATTTGGGTGAGTAGTTAAGGAATGAATTCAAATGTCCAACTATATCAATAGCTCCAACTTGAAACAAACAAAAAGCCAGAACAGTGCTTTTAAAACATGATTGTACACACAGATTACCTGAGGTCTTTGTTAAACTAAAAATTCTTATTGCTAGGTCTGAGATGGAGGCTGAAATTCTTCATTTCTAACAAGATCCCATGTGCTATTGCTGCTGCTGATTTGTGGGCCATAATATGAGCAGCAAGGACCCAGAAGATTTTCTGAAACCCTTGTGAATTTAAGTGAAATGTTCCCTTTAACATTTCTTCATAAGCCAGTTTGCATAAAGTTAGGTCAGTTACTCAACTGCTCCAGGGTTAGGGACCAACTCTCTCCTTAAATCCAAGATGTCATTGATTGATAGATGAGTCATTAGCTAAGAAGGGAAAACACTGACAAACTATGATGTATGCTGATTTCAGAAATATTAAAATATGAGTCTTAGAATTCAAGAAATAGGATGGTTTTCTCTGACTCCTTCCTGCCGGGAGCCAGCGTGAGGAACTCCGCCCGTGGCACAGGTCATGAGGAAGGAGGCTTGGCATACGCAAAGGCAGGATTGAGCCTCAGGAGTCCCCCTGGAAATTCTCGAGCACCTACCCCCCAAACCAGAATCTGCTTTGTGCTTTCACCTACACCTCTGACTTTATGGAGGCTGTCCTGGGTGTGACAAGAGTGTTTTAGTTCACAACCGTGAGAGGCATGAGATGTCTAAACTGTCTGAATACAGATTCCTTTGAGCAGTTAAAAGATTGATTAGAAATTGTACTGGTGAAGGGTTTTTCACTTGTTGGGCCAATGTTTGCTGCTAAGTTTCCATATCCCTTACCTGCTGTGTCCCTGGCAGTGTATTGATTAATATAATTGGTGTAAGTAGTAGCTTTAATGTTTGTAACCTTGGACCCTTGAGTTAATTCTTTTTCTTGTTATAGCCCACCACACCTTTGCCCTATAGGAATGCAACTTTATCTAATGTTTTTGGAGGGTGGAGCCTGACTAATCACCTTTAGAGAAAAATAAGTTTTCTGAAGAAAGGGTCTTAAAATGTTAACAGGCCTCTGGGCCAGAAGATGATGCAAATCACCTAAACTTTTGCATATGATAAGTTTGCAGGAAGAAAGCCTGGCTTACTGCATGACTCTACCCCTTCCCCCATTATCTCTATGCATAACTTAAGGTATAAAAACTACTTTGGAAAATAAAGTGCAGGCCTTGTTCACTGAAACTTGGTCTCCCCATGTCGTTCTTTCTCTCACCTTCTGGCTGAATTTTCATCTGGGGCGGGGAGGCTCGTCAAGCCTACTAGTTTTGCCTGGGCTTCTAAGATCTGACCGGGGAGGCCTTAGTGTCTCCTCTCCTTCGGGAGAACGAGAGGACGCCTGCGGCCTATGTAGGTGATGCAAAATTCCTTATTTTGGAATTTTATTAGCTTTCCTCGTAAACCAAGTTATTCAGCCTCTTTTCTCCACTGAGTTTCCTCACTGAGCTATCCTTATTTAACCACTCTTTATATCTTTAATTCTATCGTATCCTGGACCCTGGCAACTTCCCAGTTTACAGAATGAGTGTTTATTCTGTGCTAGGTATTTTTTCTGTGAGGTATGTGCTCTGCGGCTCCCACTTCACAGAGGTTTGGAGTGGCAAATGCCTTTAAATGGCACAGCTGGAATATGAACCCGGGTCTCTATGACTGGGGAGCCCACACTCTCATCTTCTACCCTATGTTTTTGTTGTTGTTTAGTCGCTAAGTTGTGTCCGACTCTTGTGACCCAGTGGACTATAACCCACCAGGCTCCTCTGTGCATGGGATTCTCCAGTTGAGAATATTGTAGTGGGTTACCATTTCCTTCTCCAGGGGATCTTCCTGGCCCAGGGACTGAACCCGTGTCTCCTGCATTGTAGGCTAATTCTTTACCAGTGAGCCACCTGGGAAGCCCCCTTCTACCCCATAGGAACGGGGAAGATTGTCCTGGAGGAAAATGCTTTCCTGTGCTGTCTCCCATGGCATTCACTTAGTAATTGCTCCTACAAGAGTTTCTGCTCCTGCTGTGTTTATTTCCTTTTAAAACACATTTTCTATGAGCTTGGCTTCTTGTGTTCATCACTCTATTGAAGTGATTTGTCTTGAAGTCACCGGTGACTTTTTACTGCTAAATCCAGCAATCCTTTCAGTCTGAATGTACCTCAACCTCGTCTCTATCTGACATAGCCTACCATCCTCTTTGAAAGTCTGCTGTTCTGTGTTTTTGAATAGCTTGTTGTTTATATTTGATGCTTCTTTGATATGAGTAAATCATATTTCACTTAATATATTTATCACCAGCTTTCCTTTGCAACCATGCATCAAAAGGATATGAAAGGAATTCAGGCAGTTCCCGAGTCCTCATTGAATGAAGTGATGCATTTGGGGTACAAGACAAACTGTGACTTGGAATCATGGATCTTTCCTGCTATAACCTTCTCTTTTTCGCTCTTACTTTATGTATATTTTTATCATGTGGTTTACAATGTTAGGTTCTAATTATGTTCGCTTGTCTTTGTATTGTATCCTGCTTGACTGAAAACCCTTGCAGATAGGGCCTGTGTTTTATTTATTTCTGTTTCTCCAACCCCTGTCCAATGCCTGGCACACAGATGATTCAACAGTGCTGAGGCAGGAGCATAATTCCCTATTTTAGTGGCAAGGGTAGCTGTCTTCTGGTATGTATCTAGTGTGGCAGGGCAGTGTCACTTACGAGGTCTCTAGTCCCAGGAACGGAGAAGGCGATGGCACCCACTCCAGTACTTTTGCCTAGAAAATCCCATGGACAGAGGAGCCTGGTAGGCTGCAGTCCATGGGGTCGCTAGAATCGGACACGACTGAGCGACTTCACTTTCACTTTTCACTTTCATGCATTGGAGAAGGAAATGGCAACCCACTCCAATGTTCTTGCCTGGAGAATCCCAGGGACGGGAAGCCTGGTGGGCTGCCGTCTACGGGGTCGCACAGAGTCAGACACGACTGAAGCAACTTAGCAGCAGCAGCAGCAGTCCCAGGAACAGACCAGTCAGGATGGGGCCGGGGCCATAGTGGTGTCCCTTCTCTGTTTCACACAGAGACCTTGCAGGCCCTAAGTTGAAATTATTGTGGGCTTTTTCCTTTCTTTCCCCACCTAATTTGGAAGTTCTGATTTTTTTCACACAGGGTAAAATACACTTTTGTATGGCGGACAAAGTCTTCTAATGGAAAAAAAAAAACCCACCAATTAATGGTTACCCTATAATGTATTTAAGGAAAAAAAAAAAACAAAACAATTGGAGAAAGACTGTAATATAAATGTTCCTATCAAGAAATGGTTCTCTAGGAGTTTGAAAGAGTTGCTTTCTAAAAGTGACCAGTTTGTTCTCTTCAAGGAACTTCTCATAGCATCTGACTCCCTAAGCCCATTCCCAGCTTGGTCTGAGATGATATCAGCCTGGAGAAAATTGGCCTGTCTCCCCCCTCAGCCCTTACCGGCTAGCACTGTGGTCTCTCACCTCTCCTCAGCTTGCTAGGTCACTTTGGTTAGATTTTACTTCGTTCATTGTCTGCTTCCGAAGCCAGTCATGTAAAGCCACAATTAATGGTAATTCAGCAATATAACAAAGCTGTTTTTTTAAGAAAAATCAAATTAAATCTTGTTTTGAAAGCGGAAAGTAATGTAACTGTTGACCCTGCCTTAAATAACTTTACTTCTTGATTTCAAAGTCTATTATACCCATTTCTTCTTTTGTTTGTTAAATGATTTTCCGTCCAAACATCACTTTTCTTACGCCACCGATTTATCTGCAGAGCTGTGGTTGTAGAATGTTTTAAAAGCTCGGGTAATCAGAGAGGCCATAAGGAAGTAATGTGGCAGGAAGGCCAATAGAGGGCGCCAGGCTATTTGCAATAATTTTGGAAGGGCTGGAGAAGTCTGTTTACCAGCCTCTGCTGCTGCTACTGCTGCTAAGTCACTTCAGTCGTGTCCGACTCTGTGCGACCCCATAGACAGCAGCCCACCAGGCTTCCCCGTCCCTGGGATTCTCCAGGCAAGAACACTGGAGTGGGTTGCCATTTCCTTCTCCAATGCATGAAAGTGAGAAGTGAAAGTGAAGTTGCTCAGTCGTGTCGGACTCTTAGCGACCCCATGGACTGCAGCCTACCAGGCTCCTCCGTCCATGGCCTCTAGATGGGGGAAAAAAGTGAATGAACACACAGCATTTTTTTTTTTTTTTTAAATCTCACTAATTGTGTTAGAAGCACAATGGGATTCTTAAAAATGAAGATGGAAAAGTTCATCAGCTATACACTTAGATTTGGATTCTATGTGGTGAAAGTTTTAGACATTGGCTGTTTTAGAAAGAGCTTAGAGGACCTCACACACTCTCCCTTTACCTGATACATTTCAGTTTTCCTGGGAGTCATAGTAAAGTACTTAAATTACCCACACATTGGGTTTTGTAAGAAATAACTTTGTAGAAGACAGTTGAAATAAAAGAAACGCTGATGCCCAGGAGTGAGATTGCTGGATCATATGGTGGCTCTATTTTTAGTTCTTTTAAGGAATCTCCATACTGTTCTTCATAGTGACTGTACCAATACAACCCCACCCACATTCTAAGAGGGTCCTGTTTCTCCACACCCTCTCCAGCACTTTAATGTTTGTAGATTCTGGCTGGTGTGAGGTGATAACCTTATTGTAGTTTTGATTTGCATTTCTCTAATAATTAATGATGGTGAACATCTTTTCCTGTGCCTCTCGACCATCTGTATATCTTCTTTGGAGAAATGTCTATTTAGGTCTTCTGCCCATGTTTTTGACTGAGTTGTTTGTTTTTTTGATATGGAATTACTGTATAGCACAGGGAATTCTATTCAGTCCTCTGTAGTGGTCTAAATGGGAAGGATAAAAAAAATTGGGGATATATATATACACGCACACACACACACACACATATAGCTGACTCACCTCGCTGTGCAGAAGAAAGTCACATTGAAAAGCAACTGTGTGCTATGCTGTGCTGTGCAGTCGTGTCTGACTCTCTGACCCCACGCACTGTAGCCCACCCACCAGGCTCCTCTGACCATGGAATTCTCCAGGCAAGAATACTGGAATTTGTTTCCATGCTTTCCTCCAGGGGGTCCCCAATAAAATTTTTTTTAAAAGTGCTGATTATACAACACCTAGTTTCTAGGGAACATTTTGTATTTCCTTCTGGGATTCTGATTCTTTCCCTCCCTCCCTCCCACCCTCAATTCCGTTCTTCCTTCCTATCTTCCTTCAGAACTTGGAGTGGGTGGGTTTTTTCTTCTTTGGGGGAACTGATTAGTAAGCTTATGTCGTGCCTTTCCTGCTCTTGTATTGTCGGAAATGTGATTGACTCTGGTCTGTTGCCTTCTCTTCTTCTCCTTTTTCCAGAGACCTCAGTTGGAAAAAGTTAAGAAGAGGGTGGAATAGGGAGGAAGCTGGGTCAGGAGGGAGTCGACTGAGTTTGGAAGGCATCTTCAGTGGGTTCCTCTCAGGTCTGTACCCCATGGCAGCTGCTTTGGGCACATGGCCAAACCGCCTCACTCCAGCGCTGGGAGCTCTCTCGCTTTTCACTTCACATACCTCTCCCCATTAGGTTTTTCAGGCCTCTAGTCTTTGTTGTCTTTGGGGATTGTTTCAGATTTCTCTCTTCAGATAATGTATCACTGTCACAGCTGGCTGACAGGTATGTAATTTTCACTACTGCAGGTCTAAAACCTCTCAAAAACAACTAACAAATGTATTATCAAAGAAAAGCAAAAACTAGTAATATCTCAGCACCTTCAAATTTGTGATAGTAATATAAAACTGCTCTTAAGCAGGGAATGCTTAAACTCTTCCCTCTGAATTCATCTGCACTTAAAAAAAATTAAACTAATCTCTATTTTGACACAATTAAAATTTTGTAAAGGTTCATTTAAATCACTTTGGTAGATCCTTGAACTCAAGGTCTTTAGGGATAGTAATTTATCTGGAATGATTTATGTTGGAAAGAGGCATATGACTTAAACCAGGATGGTTATAAGGTAATTTATTCAGGTGAAACTAGTGGCAGGCGTGTTGGCTAGAGCATACCAACTGAAAGAGAGCTTGAGGATATCCATAAAAGAGAAGGTTGAGAAAAGGTGAATTTGGCCCCTAGCAGGAAGAAGAAAGGGGAATAGGAGAAAGCAAATAAGAGATGTAGAGTAAGATTTGTTTGTTTTTCAGACTTTATCTCAAAGTGTACCTATGAAATAATTTTAAGAAATGTCATTTATGCAACATTAAATGAATATAGAGAGTTAATAAAAATTGTTCTTTTCTCCCAAGATAGTAAGAAATGGGTAAAGGGAGTAAGGTCTTCTCTGGTGGCTCAGTGGTAAAGAATCCGCCTCCCAGCACGGGAGATGCGAGTTTGATCCCTGGGTCAGGAAGATCCCCTGGGAGAGGGAATGGCAATTCACTCCAGTATTCTGGCCTGGAAAAATGCCATGGACAGAGGAGGCTTACGTGCTACAGTCCATGGGGTCGCAAAGAGCTGGACACAACTTAGCTACTAAACAACGATAACAGCAAAAGGGAGTAAAGTAGTGTTTTTGTTTTTTAGGCCGCGCAGTGCCGCATGCAGGATCTTAGTTCCCCATCCAGGGATCTTACTTGTGCTCCTGAATTGGGAGCACAAGAGCTTAACCACTGGACCAGGGAAGTCAGGAAAGTGGTGTTAAGCTTAGGAACCTTCATAAAATTCTCCCATTCCTAAAGCACAGCTGCACTTTCTTCTGAAAATCTAACATGTCACAACTCCCTAGCAATAAATGCCTTAATACAGATTGTTTTATAATGAATTTTCAAAGACATCTTTAATTGCACTTCACAGAGTGCTGTATCTTATAGGCAGTCAGGTCATTGTTGGTCAGATTGATACATGAAGGGGACCTCACTTTATAGATTTTTTTTTTTCTTCTTTTTTTTTTTTTCACTTTATAGATTAATATGACCGAGACGTGGAGTATGCTCTTAAAGTTTGAATTCTAATCCTCAATAGTAATCTATTTTGAATGCATCATTTTATTAATAACCACTGGTTCCATTTGTGTCAGAGTCTGATATATGGCCTGGCCTACATAATAGAAGGGTAGCCATAGAAAGCCTGTTGTGACCTGAGTCTTTGGCTGTGAAACAGGGGAGCCTGAGGTATCCCCCACCTTCATTACTAGCAGGGTTCCTCAGGCTGTCTTAGGCATGGTTGTTGCAGATGTCAGTGTCTTACAGATGGTGTGGGAGGGATGTGCCCTGCATGCAGTAGGACAAGACCCGTGTCTTAGGATATGCATGGTTGAGTGAGAAGCAGGGTAACCCAGGGCACTGGAGGCACTTAGCAAGGCATTGTGTTTAGAGACTGAGGAGGGGAGTTGACTTGTCAAAATGAGTCTGCCAGGCTCAGTGGTCTCAAGCTGCCCACCTATTCTTTGGGGGAAGCTGGGACGCTGAGGGAACCCTTGTAGGACAGATGAAAAGGGATGCTGAGTGTGGGAATCAAGCAGAAGTGATTTCCCTCCTGGTGGAAGCTTTGCTGATTTGGAAGGTCTGACAAATGCTTTGGTTTTGGAAGTTTGACCAACATGTTAGATTTTCAGTCTAGATGGAGTTGATACAGTCCTTCTATTCAGAAAGCTGAGCACCGGGAAGAGGAGAGTAAGTTGGGGTCATTAATTGGCATTTTTGTAGAAGTATGTAGTGGGTGGGCAGTAATGCTAATAACTTCATTCTTTGGCATCTTCCTTCCCCTGAATACTTGAGAGGGATGCCTTGAAATAGACTGTACTTGAAAGTACAGTCAGAAATGAGTGGAGCCAAGAGTTCTTCTGCTAAAGGTAGGAAAGAAGAAGTCTTGTTGAGTCCTTAGCGTTTCCAAGGACGATGTGAGTGACAGAAGGATCATGAAATGTGTAGACTAGTAGCATGAGAAGGTATCCGAGGGCTGCATGTCTTTCTGGAGTACCGGCAGTGGTGACCCCTGCCCTCTGGCAGACTGTGTCTGACTTTGGCTGGTTGCAGTCACTGGCTGACGGTGAAGGAGCAGTAGCGGAGCACTGGGAAGCAACAAGCAATCTCTACGTTTTGTGCCAGAGACATTGACCTTCAAATACACATGGGTTCTTAGCTTCCATCCAGATGGCTGAAGCCATTTTGCATATGACCTTTGCATAAATGTGATACTATTGTGCATATTTTAGGGATTTTTATAGGATTTGGTATTCAAAATACATAAATCTATTCCTATCTACTAGACACTCAAATGTATTATTTTGGTATATGAAATGAAAAATAAAAGTTGACACAATCAAAAGAAATGCATATTTGATGTCAGATTAATTGAATGGAAGGTAGGGAAATGCAAATGCATTAAACTCTAACAGTAGCTTTAAACAGAATAAAGTATTGACTTTTCAAAGGATTATGACTATCCTTAATCGTGCCAAAATGAAGCTTGAAGCAATTATTGGTAATACAGATGTATTATTAATACCAGCTGCAACCCAGGTTTTGATTATGTAAGAAAACAGGCTTAAACTTTTGGCAGATGGTTAACTTAAAAATTCAAGTAAATCCAAGTTTTTAAATACTGAAGAGTAGGTAGCATTTCTTTTTGAGAACCCAGTTTTTTTTTGTATTCCACAGGGAATACAAAATGGAATTATCCCAGCCATCTCCAAATATGATGTCATTCTTTAGAAAGTAACTATACCTTTATTTTTCTGAATCCTCAAGTTTATAATCCTGCCTAGGTATTCTGTTTGACCCTAGGAGCCTTTTTTAGGACATGTTCAGGCTTCCATTAGCCATTATCCTCCTTTAAAAAAAAAAAATCCTTGATTCTTTTCCTGTGGGACGTCCCTGAATTATCATAGTGCATACTGGGTGGGAGATCCTTTCTTGCCACTGCAGTGTTATCCCTCCTGTGATGGATTGGGGCATGAAGGCAGGACAAATCAGTGGGTTGAATTTCGTGAGCTAATAGAATGGTTCCTTCTAGCTTCACTGGCAGGATAGAATCTTTGTCGACAAGGTCACTCAGCAGGACTGCAGACCAGGACCAAGATGTCAGCACTGTGTCTTACCTTCTGGCTTCAGTAGTGTGATGTCGGTCATGCTTGTTTCCATTCCTCCGGATAACAGAGGGGCAGCGTTTTGACTCCTTAGAAAGTAGGAGGGGTAGAGAGACCAAAGTCCCAACCTTGGGAAATTAAATTATCCTTCATCAGTTAAGCATTTGTGTTTTATGGGAGAATGCGATTTGAGTTTCAGATGACTATACAACAAACCAGTGGAAAGAGTTTGCAAATATCCAGTGTAACTTTTTGGAGTAGGGGTTTGAAGTCAAAGATAATAGCAAGAGTGAAAGAGAAAAAGGAGCAATTTTTCTAAAGGAGCAATGAGGCTGAAAATAACATGCAGGTGTATATTAACCACCTGCAAACCCATGAGGTCTTTCTGATGGCTTCATAACTGGATACTATCTTTAAGAAAATGTAAGTGGTGACTACTAATTGGGGACAGATTGAGTCACTGAAAGTGAGTACACTTTTTTTTCGGTGAACATTTTTATTACTTAAAATGTATCATTATCAAGGAAAGGAAAACAGGGTTTCTTCCTTTAAGAAATTTATCCTGTCCCAGGGGGAAAAAAAGACAAATGCAAACAAGACAGTAAAGAATTAACATTCATTAGACGCATTGTTTGCTAGGAAATATACTTACAGTATACCATATTTTTGCATGTATCATATTTGTTACAACACAATGAACTAGGCATTATTATCATCACATATTTTACTGATAAAAACTGAGACTTGAAACGTTAAAGATCTTTCCCAAAATCATATAGCAATTAAAAGATCCAGAAATCTGACTTCGGATCCCAAACTCTCAGTCACTGTACTTTCCTGGGTCATGGACACCTTCAGTGCTGTTCTATTGTTCGTGGGGGATAAACCCATCTTCATCTGTGCCTAATGGTTGAATAGCTGGAACATGAAATCTAGTCAGCATGATTTGGTTGATGAGAGCCAGTTAAGGCTGAAGATGTGTGGTTTTATAGCCAACAGACATTTAAAGAGGCAGAAAGAGAGTATTAACTAGTCCTATATGGAGGCAGTTGAATAATTTCTTGAACTGATTCCATGTCTTAATTTCCTCTTTTTAAAAAAGTAATCTCCTAATTTGGTAGACCATCTTCTAATTACAGGGCTCATAGATATTTATTCATTATATTAAAATACAAGTTTTAATGCTGCAGTCTTCAGAGGCCTAAACAACAAGTAACAATTAGCTCTGTGGCTCTTGGCCAAGCAGTGCTAATGCCTAAATTCATCTCATATTTCACTTGGCCAGATTGTAGAATGGCATTCTTCTACAGTAATTTTCCTTGCATCTTGACTCTCTGTCTTAAATGGCTCTACCGAGGAAATGAACCACTATTTGGACCTCCTTCCTTGCAATGGTCGGTTTTAATAGCATTTGCAATCTTTCCCATAATTTCCTAAGGTGACAGGTTGCTTATGTATAATCTGTTTATGTCTTCATTCATTTAGTCATCTAGCTCTTCCTTCTTGCCTCCTTCCCCTCTACCTTCCTTCCACCCATCCTTCTTTCTTTCTTTCCTCTTTCATTCCTTTCCACTTCCCCCTGATTTTCCTCCTTTCAACAAATAGTAGGTTCTCAAGAAATGCTAGGCCTTGTACTGAGTCCTGTGGGGAATACAGAAATATGTAGATAGATGAATAAGTATTATGATTGATTTGTTCATCCATTTAATTAATATTTATTGAATGCCTCTGGTGTGCCAGGCTCTGGTTTGCAAGCTAGGAATGAAGTCTCTTTTCTCAGTGATTTGTGTTCCTGGACGTGTATTTGGTGGTGGTTTCATCACTCAGTCATGTCCAGCTCTTGTGGCCCGATGGACTGTAGCCCGCCAAGCTTCTCTGTCCATGGGATTTCCCAGGTAAGAATACTGGAGTGGATTGCCATTTCCTTCTCCAGGGAATCTTCCAGACCCAGGGATCAAGCCCATGTCTCCTGCATTGCAGGTAAATTCTTTACCACTGCACCACAGGGAAGTCCCAGGATGTGTATTTGTGAGACAAAAATGTATGTCAACTACTGTGTGCATGCTAAGTCGCTTCAGCCGTGTCCAACTCTTCGCAATCCTATGGACTGTAGCCTGCCAGGCTCCTCTGTCCATGGGATTCTACAGGCAAGAATACTGGAGTGGGTTGCCATGCTTTTCTCTAGCGGATCTTCCCAACCCAGGGATTGAACCCATGTCTCTATGTCTCCTGCATTGGCAGGCAGGTTCTTTACCACTGGTGCCACCTGAGAAGCGTGAGGTCAAGCAAGTAGTAGTAAGAACTATAGAGAAAAATGAAGCAGGGAATGGAGAGAGAGGTGATGGAGGTAGGGTGGTTTGGGATGGCCTCTCTATTAAAATGACATTTGATCAGAGAAACATTTATCTAAGGGAAGAACAAGTACCAAGGCCCTCAGGGAATTCATTTCTAAGAAGGAAAAAAGGTGTAAAGGTAAATCCGTGTAACAGAAGGTAGAACAGGTAAGTGATGTAAAGAATGCATGGATAAAACAGCTGCTGGGTGAGGTCAGAGGGAGAGGAGATACCTGCTGGGGAGGAGGGGCAATGAAAGAGCACAACCCACTTCCTGAGGGCTAACACACACTCTAACACCTTAGGTCCTTTCTTGAAGAGTGACCATTCTCCTCCATTACGAGATAGTTGGGTGTGCACCTAATTAAGGTACCCTTTAAGATGCTGAGATTTTAATAGAGACGAAAATAAGTTACATGATCTGTCTACTTTCCCTTCTGGTTTTAGGCTCCTCTAAATCATATTTCTTATTTGTTAGAAGACTAACTGTCTACTCATGTCCAGTGTTGCCCCACCAAAGACTAGAAGGTCAAGAGATTACTCCTGCTTTTAGACAACTGTGCCTTGTGCTCAAGATTAGGTCGCCTTTATTTTTACCTGCTTTGGTCATCTTGGTGAGGTCCTAGCTCTTCTATTAGGATGCAAGTGCCCCAGTGAAAAAGGAAACACTTTAATGCAGTATCGACTCACCTTTGGCTTTTAGCCAGAGAGAGTTCAAACAAGGAACTATAAAAATAAACTACAAGATTATATCATATTTTTATTTTTAAAATGGGATGCTGGCAAGAAGGGAATATAGGTCTGTAAGTGAAGAGAGAATGAAGAGAAAGAGCACAAGGTGATGGGATAGAAGGAAAGAGAAAAAAGGATATCATTTAATTTCACAGAAAGAGATATGTATCCAAATCTTGAAACTGATCCAACTGAGACCTTTTGAGATATAAGGATAGATACATTTTGAAGAGCAGGAATACCTTGATAAGCTACTTGAAGCAAAGAAGTGAGTGTGGGGATCTGCAGGAGCTGAGGCAAACTCATGACAAGTGAAGTGAGGTGCCTTAGAAATGAACAGGGATTTAGAGGGGACTGGAGGTAGAAGGAGAGACAGAAGAGAAAGCAGAAGGAAGAGAGTGAAAAGCAACAATATGGAGGGTGACTGGTGCCCAAGGCAAGGAAATGACCAAGCAACCTTTAGCAATACAGATATCTGTTTTTGAATTTTAAATGATTTTTGCTGCAGTGTAGATTTTTCTTTCCAAAACCTTCAGTAATGCTTTCTCCTTGTTCAAAAGGCCTTCACTGGAGGGACATATTGGGTTGAAATTAAGGATAAGAACAACCCATGGCAGAGTAGGGTGGCTTCCCTGGTGGCTCAGAGGTGAAGAATCTGCCTGCCAATGCAGGAGGTGTGGGTTCGATCCCTGGCTCAGGAAGATCCCCTGGAGAAGGAAATGGTAACCCATTTCAGTATTCTTGCCTGGGAAATCCCATGGACAGAGGAGCCTGGGGAGGTTAGTCCATGGAGTCACAGAGTCAGACATGACTTAGCGACTAAAGAACAACATGGCAGAGCAGAGTTGAGCTGGACAGGAATGGATGATGAGAGAACTGCTGATCTTGGTATTCACTCAACAGACGCAGATGCAGAGTCAGCCATTTAGAGGGTCCCTCTACCCTCAAGCTCCACTGAAGAAATGAGCAGAAATCCCAAGGCTGCCGCTGCACTTTTCTACAGTTGATAACATGGAGATTTTAATCTGTCTTTATCTAGACATTAAGAAATAGGTCAACACCAGTTGATATCCAGATTACATATACTTAAAAAATTTTTTTATTAGAAGTTCATGTATCAGAACTTCAGAAGTGAAGATGAAAGCTGAAACTCCAGTGCTCAACATGAAGGGGAAGGGAATGTTTGATGTATAGCATAAAGTGGTTCTTCCTTTTAATAGATGGGAAGCAAGCTGTCTTTCGTAAAGAATTATCTGATTTGTGTGTCTCTCAGGAGGGTCTTTCACAGAAGTGGGTCTTTTCTATGGGGAATCTGGAAGTGGAGGGGTTCTACACTATTTCTTCTCATAGCCCCGAGGGCACATTTGAAAACTTTGAATATCCTACTTAATTTCTTTGTTTTTGAAGCTGTGGAAAATCCCAACTATCCAGAGAGGGCAAACTTGTGGAAGGCTGAGCAAGGAGATGACTGGGTCATTACTGTGCTCTTTGATTTGAATACTAACCATGGGCAGTGTGTGTTCAAACCTACCTTCAGTCCTGTTTGGAGACTTCTGATTCCTGATAAGATGACCCGCCCAGCCTGGGTTCCTGAACCCCTTTCTGTGTGCATGTGTGCTCAGTCACTCAGTCATGTATGACTCTGCTACCCCATGGACTATAGCCTGACAGGAATTTTCCAGGCAAGAATACTGGAGTGGGTTGCCATTTCCTACTCCAAGGGATCTTCCCAACCTAGAGATCAAACCCTCATTGCTTTTGTCTCCTACATTGGCAGATGGATTCTTTACCACTGCACCACCATCCTACAGAAGCCAGAGGGAAATCAGTGGGTCTGGTAGACTAATATAAACAAACAAACTCCAAGGAACACTGAGGCAAAGATTTTGCCTGGGTTTCAGAGTGTGTGAAATGGCAATGTTTGGAAGAGAGTTGGACCAGATCTCTACTGTCCAATATGGTAGCCACCAGACTCAGGTGGCTATGGAGTGCTTACACTGTGGCCAGTCTGAATTGAGATGTGCTGCAAAGGTAAAATATCTCATCCCCTCACCCCCGCCAGATTTTTTTTTTTTTTTTTGAAGACTTACTATAAAAACGGGAAGGTGATATATGTCACTAATTCATTTTTATATTGCTTACATACTGAGATGATAATGTTTTGGATTTATTGGATTAAATAAAACATATTATTTATATTAGTTTCTAGGGCTGCTGTAACAAAGTGGCCACATCGACTGTAGCTTGCCAGACTCCTCTGTCCATGCAGTTTTCCAGGCAAGAATACTGGAGTGGGTTACCATTTCCTCCTCCAGGGGATCTTCCTGACCCAGGATCCAACCCACATACCTTGTGTCTCCTGCATTGGCAGCTGGATTCTTCACCACTAGTGCCACTTGGGGATAGATTGAGTAGCTTAAACAACAGAAATTGATTTTCCTACATATCTGAAGCCTAGAAGTCCAGGGTCTAGATGTCAGCGGAGTCTGTTTCTTCTGAGGCCTCTCTTGTTGGCTTTTAGATGCCTGTCCTCTCCACGTATCTTCATATTGTCATTCCTCTGTATGTCTGTGTCCTAATTGCCTCTTTTTGTAAGGACATTAGTCTCACTGAAGTAGGGCCCATCCCAGTGACCTCATTTTAACTTAATTAAGATAAGACCTCTTTAAAGGTCCTAACTGCAGATACAGTCACATTCTGAAGTACTGGAGATTAGGATTTCAACATATGAATTGGAGGATGGGTGCTCATTCACCCTATATCATTATTAAAATTAAACTCACCTGTTTCTTTTTATTTTTTAAAAATGTGGCTACTATAAAATTTAAAATTATACATATGGCTGCATTAGATTTCTGTTGGACAGTATTACACTAGACTATAACTCCAAAAGGCAGACTCCTTTAAATGTTGTGAGTGCCAAAGAATTGATGCTTTTGAACTGTGGTGTTGGAGAAGACTTTTGAGAGTCCCTTGGACTGCAAGGAGATCCAACCAGTCCATGCTAAAGGAAATCAGTCCTGAATATTCATTGAAAAAACTGATGTTGAAGTTGAAACTCCAATACTTTGGCCACCCTATGCGAAGAACTGACTCATTTGAGAAGACCCTGATGCTGGGAAAAATTGAAGGTGGGAAGAGAAGGGGATGACAGAAGATGAGATGGTTGGATGGCATCACGGACTCAGTGGACATGAGTTTGCGTAAACTCCGGGAATTGGTGATGAACAGGGAGGCCTGGCATGCTGCACTCCATGGGGTCACAACAAGTCGGACATGACTAAGCAACTGAGCCGAACTGAACTGAACTGAATTGAGTTTCCTAGTATCTTGGACAGTTCAGTCACTCAGTCGTGTCTGACTCTTAGTGACCTCATGAACCGCAGCACGCCAGGCCTCCCTGTCCATCACCAATTTGCGGAGTTTACCCAAACTCATGTCCACTGAGTTGGTAATGCCATCCAACCATCTCATCCTCTGTCATCCCCTTCTCCTCCCACCATCAATCTTTCCCAGCATCAGGGTCTTTTCAAATGAGTCAGCTCTTCGCATCAGGTGGCCAAAGTATTGGAGTTTCAGCTTCAATATCAGTCCTTCCAATGAACACTCAGGACTGATCTCCTTTAGGATGGACTGGTTGGATCTCCTTGCAGTCCAAGGGACTCTCAAGAGTCTTCTCCAACACAGTTCAAAAGCATCAATTCTTCAGTGCTCAGCTTTCTTTATAATCCAACTCTCACATCCATACATGACTACTGGAAAAACCATAGCCTTGACTATACGGACCTTTGTTGGCAAAGTAATGTCTCTGCTTTTTAATATGCTATCTAGGTTGGTCACAACTTTTCTTCCAAGGAGCAAATGTCTCAATTTCATGGCTGTAGTCACCATCTGCAGTGATTTTGGAGCCCCCCAAAATAAGGTCTGTCACTGTTTCCACCTGTTTCCCCATCTATTTGCCATGAAGTGATGGGACCAGATACCATGATTTAGTTTTCTGAATGTTGAGTTTTAAGCCAACCTTTTCACTCTCCTCTTTCACTTTCATCAAGAGGCTCTTTAGTTCTTCTTCACTTTCTGCTGTAAGGGTGGTGTCATCTGCATATCTGAGGTTATTGATATTTCTCCCGGCAATCTTGATTCCAGCTTGTGCTTCATCCAGCCCAGTGTTTCTCATGATAAACTCTGCATAGAAGTTAAATAAGCAAGGTGACAATATACAGCCTTGACGTACTCCTTTTCCAATTTGGAACCAGCCTGTTGTTCCATGTCCAGTTCTAATTGTTGCTTCCTGACCTGCATACAGAGCCTGCCACAAATACAAGCTTGATCACAGTGGTTGAATGTCAAATAAATGAGCACTATAGGCAATTGGTAGGGTGAGAGAGGATTTTAGGTGTGCATCTCTATAAGATCCCTTGCCCTGGTGTTTACCTGAGTAGCTTGTGGTTGGCTGCATTGCTACCATGAAGGAGGAAAATAATAGCCATCCTGACAGCTGTCTAACAGTGCAGAGGTGAATCTGGCTGGGGCAGTGGTAGTTTACAGTTGGTGCAAGCAGGAATACTGGTCTTCAAGCCTTCTCCCCTTCTTAGCATCCTTCTCCACTTTGAGACCTATGTGCTAAAATGAAAGGAGGCAGGTCTTGAGGGTTGGTGTCAAGAGGGGTACATACTATAATATCAGAGGATTTCTGAAGTTCCCAGGAGGTCACAACATAGAGTCTTCTTTCACAAAAGTGATTTAAAAAGACTATTTCAAAAATGTTTTGAAAAATTAAATGAACTAAGTTTCTTGAAAAATGTGAAATTACAAAACTGATGTAAGAAGAAAGAGAATTTTTGAGTCTGAAGAGGTAATTAAAAGCCCTCATCCCCAAAAGCTTTAGACAAAAATGGCTTTATGGGAGAGTTCTACCAAATTTTCAAGGAAAGAAAATCAATGTTATATATACATTTTAGAAATAAAGAGGAAAACCTCCCAACTAATTTTTTTTTTAGGATAGTATGACCGTAAGCCAAATAAAGACAGCACAGGGAAAGATAATTATAGGTCTGCTTAAGAATGCCATGTGAAAATTCCAGATAATCATCCCTAAGTCCATTGGTATATTACAGATATCAGATCAAGTAAAGATGGTTTAGCTTCAGAAATCCCAGTTCAGTATCTTAATTGACTAATAACTTTTTCACGGTTGTTTTGATATATGCAGTACAAGCTTTCAATAAACTTCAACATCTATTAATAATTCAAAAACAATTCTGCTGCCTGGCTCTCGCCATGTCAGTTGAGTTACATGCTTCCCACGAGTCAACTGTGTTTGTTCCCAAAGCTCTTTGTACCAGTTGTACTTGATATTGTAATTATGTACTTTAGTTAAATATTATATAAACCAAAGTATGAAAAGAGAATTGTTTTGCTGAAAGCTCCATTGAATGTTTTGGAAAGATTTGCTAAAGGCAAACCACTAATAAATATTGCTATCAGATCATTGTCATTTCTATCATATTAAAAGCAAAGGCTTCGGTCCTACATCAAAAGATTGATCAATGAATATGGATTTAATAAGTTAAAACAAAAATTCTAATGAGTGCATCATTTTGTGTAATTCCCTATCCTTACTGACTTTTATTCATTTACTAATTGTTACCAATAATGTGAGATACAAGGGCTCTCATTGTATTATTTTGAAAAACAACACTGTCTGAATTCCAAGTATCACCCCTTCCATTCTTTTCAACCTCTCATTTGATTATGAAGAGGACTTGTAAGTGAATTAATACGCTTTCATCCTACCTAGCCTGCTGTGTCACTGCATGGTTAGAAAGAAGATGTGTTAGACTGTCTATGTTAGGACGCCCCCCTCTCTTGCTCACTGAAATTATTAAATCTACAAGAAGTCAAAAAATTCAGGCTCCTATACGTTCCCATTTATTTTGTGTCACTTCTGAAACTGTTTTCTCATCATTCTCTCAACTTCGTATTCCTGAGTTTGAATAAAAATACAGCATCTGAAACCTCTCTGTTCCCCTTTTGCCCTAGATCTCAGTCACTAGAACTATTTTTTTCTTGTTGTTGTGGAAACGTACTGGGATGCCATTGTATAACTTCTTTCTTAGAATTGTGCAAATTGAAATAGTATTCCAGAACCCAGATTTCTGGAAAAATAACAATGTTTCAACTTTTTTTTCTTATGATAAGAAGGAGTTTTGGAAAAAAGCATCATAGAAGGGTGCTAAATATGATTTAGTTATGGACGCTTGCTGGACTCTTGCCCATCACTTTCTTTCTTGATATAGGTAAAAACTATGTATTTTCTCCTTTTGTAGTATGTATAGAGAAAACCAGAAGTGGAGAGTAAAATAGGAGATGGTCAAGGTGCATAGTTTCTTTTTAAAGGGCTTCCTTGATATATAATCCACATATCATACAATTCAAGCATTTAAAGTATACAATTCAGAACTTCCTTGGAGGTCCAGTGGTTAAGATTTCACACTTCCATTGCAACGGGTGCAGGTTTGATCACTCATTGAGGAACTAAGATCCCGTATGCCACATAGTGTGGCAAAGAAAAAAGGGTATGATTCAGTGGATTTTGGTACTTATCATAATTTTTTTTCCAGTTTTATTGAGACTGGCATACAGCTATGTATACATTTGTGTACAACATAATGATTTGACTTACCTATTATTCATCATGAGATAATTATCATAATAAGCTTAGAGAGCATTCACCCTCTCATATAGATACAGAATAAAAGAAAAAGAATAAATTCTTACCCTTGTAGTGAGAATACCTAGGATTTACTCCCTTAACAGCATTCTAGTATAACATACATCAGTGCTAATTATATTACTCCTGCTGAACACTGCATCTCTAGTATTTATTAATCTTGGAAGTTTTTACCTTTTGATCACCGTCATCCAGTTCTCCTTCCCCCTACCTGTCACCTCTGATGACCACGGATCTGATCTCTTTTTTTCTGAGTTTGTTTTTCAAAGTATAATTGACCTTATAGGTCAATTACGTATTAGTTTCTGGTGCACCCTATGGTGATTTTGATATTTCTATTCATTACAAATTGATCACCACAATACATCTAGTTACCATCTATTGCAGCACAAATAAGTTACATTATTATTGACAGTATTCCCCGTGCAGTGCATTTCATCCCTATTATTCATTTATTTTATACCTGGAAGTTTGTACCTCTTAATCTTCCACATGTTTTCGCTCATCCCTGCTCTGACAAGCACCTTTTTGTCTTCTGTATCTGTGACTCTAATTCTTGTGTGTGTGTTTTTTTTACAACAAAAATTTATTCATTTTTGTTTTTTGCTCATGGGGTTCTCAAGGCAAGAATACTGAAGTGGTGTGCCATTCCCTTCTACAGTGGGCCACATTTGTCAGAACTCTCCACCATGACCTGTCCGTCTTGGGTGACCCTACACAGCATGGCTCATAGTTTCATTCAGTTAGACAAGGCTGTGGTCCATGTGATCAGATTGCTTAGTTTTCTGTGATTGTGGTTTTCAGACTGTCTGCCAGAATAAGAGGCTTATAGAAGTTCCTGATGGGAGAGCCTGACTGAGGGGGAAAATGGGTCTTGTTCTGATGGGTGGGGCCATGCTCAGTAAATCTTTAATCCAATTTTCTGTTGATGGGTGGAGCTGTGTTCCCTCCCTGCTATTTCAGATCAGATCAGATCAGTCCCTCAGTCCTGTCCGACTGTTTGCGACCCCATGAATTGCAGCACGCCAGGCCTCCATGTCCATCACCAACTCCCGGAGTTCACTGAGACTCACATCCATCGAGTCAGTGATGCCATCCAGCCATCTCATCCTCTGTCGTCCCCTTCTCCTCTTGCCCCCAATCCCTCCCAGCATCAGAGTCTTTTCCAATGAGTCAACTCTTCACATGAGGTGGCCAAAGTACTGGAGTTCCAGCTTTAGCATCATTCCTTCCAAAGAAATCCCAGGGCTGATCTCCTTCAGAATGGACTGGTTGAATCTCCTTGCAGTCCAAGGGACTCTCAAGAGTCTTCTCCAACACCACAGTTCAAAAGCATCAATTCTTCGGCACTCAGCCTTCTTCACAGTCCAACTCTCACATCCATACATGACCACTGGAAAAACCATAGCCTTGACTAGACGAACCTTTGTTGGCAAAGTAATGTCTCTGCTTTTGAATATGCTATCTAGGTTGGTCATAACTTTCCTTCCAAGGAGTAAGCGTCTTTTATTTTTTTATTTATTTATTTATTTTAATGAAACATCCTTTATTTATAAATGAATATTAGGCATCCTCGATTCTGAAAGTGCTTAGTCACCACACTATAGGGAATTTATATAGGGATCAATCCATGTTACTCATCTCCACACCATCTCTCTTGCTCTTTTTTTCCCTCTCTCCACTCACCATCTCTTTTCTAGGAACCCCACATTCTCACACTTTTTTTTTTTTTTTTGATAAATTTAACGCCTTTTATTGCCATACCTCATTTTACTGTGCTTTGCTTTAGTGAACTTTATAGATACATGTTTTTTTTTTTTTTTTCCTTGTTAATTTTCTGTTTAGTTGATCTATCCATAAGTGTGAGTGGGATATTAAAGTCTCCCACTATTATTGTGTTATTGTTAATTTCTCCTTTCATACTTGTTAGGATTTGTCTTACATACTGCGGTGCTCCCATGTTGGGTGGATATATATTTATAATTGTTATATCTTCTTCTTGGATTGATCCTTTGATCATTATGTAGTGACCTTCTTTGTCTCTTTTCACAGCCTTTGTTTTAAAGTCTAATTTATCTGATATGAGTATTGTGACTCCTGCTTTCTTTTGGTCCCAATTTGCATGGAAAATCTTTTTCCAGCCCTTCACTTTCAGTCTGTATGTGTCCCCTGTTTTGAGGTGGGTCTCTTGTAGACAACATATGTAGGGGTCTTGTTTTTGTATCCATTCAGCCAGTCTTTGTCTTTTGGTTGGGGCATTCAACCCATTTACGTTTAAGGTAATTACTAATAAGTATGATCCCGTTGCCATTTACTTTATTGTTTTGGGTTCGAGTTTATACACCATTTTTGTGTTTCCTGTCTAGAGAATATCCTTTAGTATTTGTTGGAGAGCTGGTTTGGTGGTGCAGAATTCTCTCAGTTTTTGCTTGTCTGAAAAGCTTTTGATTTCTCCTTCATACTTGAATGAGATCCTTGCTGGGTACAATAATCTGGGCTGTAGGTTATTTTCTTTCATCATTTTAAGTATGTCTTGCCATTCCCTCCTGGCTTGAAGAGTTTCTATTGAAAGATCAGCTGTTATCCTTATGGGAATTCCCTTGTGTGTTATTTGTTGTTTTTCCCTTGCTGCTTTTAATATTTGTTCTTTGTGTTTGATCTTTGTTAATTTGATTAATATGTGTCTTGGGGTGTTTCTCCTTGGGTTTATCCTGTTTGGGACTCTCTGGGTTTCTTGGACTTGGGTGATTATTTCCTTCCCCATTTTAGGGAAGTTTTCAACTATTATCTCCTCAAGTATTTTCTCATGGTCTTTCTTTTTGTCTTCTTCTTCTGGAACCCCTATGATTCGAATGTTGTAGCGTTTAATATTGTCCTGGAGGTCTCTGAGATTGTCCTCATTTCTTTTAATTCGTTTTTCTTTTATCCTCTCTGATTCATTTATTTCTACCATTCTATCTTCTAATTCACTAATCCTATCTTCTGCCTCTGTTATTCTACTATTTGTTGCCTCCAGAGTGTTTTTAATTTCATTTATTGCATTATTCATTATATATTGACTCTTTTTTATTTCTTCTAGGTCCTTGTTAAACCTTTCTTGCATCTTCTCAATCCTTGTCTCCAGGCTATTTATCTGTGATTCCATTTTAATTTCAAGATTTTGGATCAATTTCACTATCATTATTTGGAATTCTTTATCAGGTAGATTCCCTATCTCTTCCTCTTTTGTTTGGTTTGGTGGGCATTTATCCTGTTCCTTTATCTGCTGGGTATTCCTCTGTCTCTTCATCTTGTTTAAATTGCTGAGTTTGGGAGTCCTTTCTGTATTCTGGCAGTTTGTGGAGTTCTCTTTATTGTGGCATTTCCTCGCTGTGTGTGGGTATGTAGAGGTGGCTTGTCAAGGTTTCCTGGTTAGGGAAGCTTGTGTCGGTGTTCTGGTGGGTGGAGCTGTATTTCTTCTCTTTGTTCAGTCGCGCTATGGGGAGGGAGGGAGGGATGCTGCAAACAAATGACACTGGCGTGCGCTCGCAGTGCCTCAGCCACACTGGGTCTGCCCCCACTCACGGCGCGTTGTAGCCTCCCTGCCCACACTGCTCAGGCTCTAGGTTGTTCCGCTGGGAACAATCCGAGGCTGGCCCTGGGTTGCATGCATCTCCCAGGTCCAAGCCGCTCAGGTTCAGGCACTCAGGTAGTCCTCAGAGGCGCAGACTCAGTTGGGGCTGCGTTTTGTGCTCTTCCCAGGTCCGAGCAGCTCAGGTGATGAGGTGTTTGGCGAGCGCCAATGCTGCGACTTATCGCCTCCCCGCCACTTGGTTATCTGGGTGTAAAACCGGCGCACCTTCTCAGGCAGATGTTGACCGTCCAGACCCCCAATAAGTTTTAGTTAGCAAAGAAGCCAGTTTTATAGATAATGTCTCTCTGGGGCTGCGATTGCCCCCTTCCGGCTCTGGCTGCCTGTCACCGGAGGGGGAAGGTTTGCAGCCGGCTACCTCTGTTTAGTCCTTTGTTCCGTGCGCGGGCTGGCGGTGTCTTAGGTTAGGGCTGGCTTTTCGCATGGTAGATATCCCACAGTCTGGTTTGCTAGCCCAAATTATTTCGCTCAGATAGTGCTCAGGGTATTCAGGCCAGATTCTTACTCTCAGCTATGCAGCCCGCGCCGCACCTCCCTGCCCAGCCCCCGCTTGCTAATGGCGGATGCAGGCGTCTGCGCTGCTTCTCCGCTGGAGGAGTTACCGTAGGGCTCGCAATCTGCGAGTTTTAATTGTTTATTTGTTTTTTTCTCCCTGTTATGTTGTCCTCTGTGCTTCCAAAGCTCGGCACGGATTCGGCAGTGAGAAGGTTTCCTGGTGTTTGGAAACTTCTCTCTTTTTAAGACTCCCTTCCCGGGACGGAACTCCGTCTCTCCCTCTTTTGTCTCTTTTATTGTCTTTAATATTTTTTCCTACCTCCTTTTGAGGAGTTGGGTTGCTTTTCTGGGTGCCTGATGTCCTCTGCCAGCATTCAGAAGTTGTTTTGTGGAATTTACTCGACGTTTAAATGCTCTTTTGATGAAGTTGTGGGGGAGAAAGTGTTTTCCCCGTCCTACTCCTCCGTCATCTTGGCGCCTTCCCCCGAGTAAGCGTCTTTTAATTTCATGGCTGTAGTCACCATCTGCAGTGATTTTGGAGCCTCCAAAAATAAAGTCTGACACTGTTTCCACTGTTTCCCCATCTATTTCCCATGAAGTGATGGGACCAGATGCCATGATCTTCGTTTTCTGAATGTTGAGCTTTAAGCCAACTTTTTCACTCTCCTCTTTCACTTTCATCAAGAGGCTCTTTAGTTCTTTGCTTTCTGCCATAAGGCTAGTGTCATCTGCATATCTGAGGTTATTGATATTTCTCCCGGCAATCTTGATTCCAGCTTGTGTTTCTTCCAGTCCAGCGTTTCTCATGATGTACTCTGCATATAAGTTAAATAAGCAGGGTGACAATACACAGCCTTGACGAACTCCTTTTCCTATTTGGAACCAGTCTGTTGTTCCATGTCCAGTTCTAATTGTTGCTTCCTGACCTGCATACAAATTTCTCAAGAGGCAGATGAGGTCGTCTGGTATTCCCATCTCTTTCAGAATTTTCCACAGTTTATTGTGATCTACACAGTCAAAGGCTTTGGCATAGTCAATAAACCAGAAATAGATGCTTTTCTGGAACTCTCTTGCTTTTTCCATGATCCAGCGGATGTTGGCAATTTGATCCCTAGTTCCTCTGCCTTTTCTAAATCCAGCTTGTACATCTGGAAGTTCTTGGTTCACATACTGCTGAAACCTTGCTAGAAGGATTTTGAGCATCACCTTGCTAGCATGTGAAATGAGCTCAATTGTGTGATCGTTTGAACATTCTTTGGCATTGCCCTTTTTTTTTGGAGTTGGATTGGAATGAAAACTGACCTTTTCCAGTCCTGTTGCCACTGCTGAGTTTTCCAAATTTGCTGGCATATTGAGTGCAGCACTTTCACAGCATCATCTTTTAGAATTTGAAATAGCTCAGCTGGAATTCCATCACCTCTGCTAGCTTTGTTCATAGTAATGCTTCTTAAGCCCCCCTTGACTTCACAGTCCATGATGTCTGGCTCTAGATGGGTTTTCCAGGTCATTATGACCCACTTTTGTACAGTTCTTCTGTGTATTCTGGCCAGCTCTTCTTAATATCTTCTGCTTCTATTAGGTCTATACCATTTCTGTCCTTTATTGTGCTCATCTTTGCATGAAATGTTCCCTTGGTATCTCTAATTTTCTTAAAGAGATCTCTAGTCTTTCCCAATCTATTGTTTTCCTCTATTTCTTTGCATTGTTCAGATAAGAAGGCTTTCTTATCTCTCCTTGCTATTGTTAGGAACTCTGCATTCAGATGGATATATCTTACCCTTTCTCCTTTGCCTTTTACCTCTCTTCTTTTCTCAGGCTATTTGTAAGTCCTCCTCAGACAACCATTTTGCCTTCTTGTATTTATTTTTCTTGGGATGGTCTTGATCCCTTCCTCCTGTACAATGTCATGAACCTTCATCCATAGTTCTCCAGGCACTCTGTTTATCAAATATAATCCCTTGAATCTATTTGTCATTTCCACTGTATAATCATAAGGGATTTGATTTAGGTCACACCTTAAGGGTCTAGTGGTTTCCTCTACTTTCTTCAATTTAAGTTTGAATTCATTATCTGAGCCACAGTCAGCTCCCTGTCTTGTTTTTGCTGACTGTATAGAGCTTCTCCATCTTTGGCTGCAAAGAATATACTTTCAGTCTGATTTTGGTGTTGACCATTTGCCTTCTTCCAATTCATGACCATGATAGATCTTTCCATTTTTTTTTCCCTTCAGTTTCTTTCATCAGTGTCTTGTAGTTTTCCAAGTACAGTACAGGTATTTTAACCTCTTGTTAGCTTTATTCCTAGGTATTTTACTATTTGATGCTATTTTAAATAGAACTGCTTTCTTAATTTCTGTTCTTGGTGGTTTTGGCCAGTGTACAAAAACACACAGTTTATGTTTTTGATGCCATTTTTTACATAGTTTTTGGATACCTCTTTTTTTTTTTGGCGTCCCTTGACTACTTATTGTACTTATATAGTTTATTTTATGACTTTCGTCTTTTAACCTTCATGCTCGTCTTGCAAGTGGTGAGCCTCTGCTTTTATTGTTTGTCTTTACTGTGAGAGTTTTTTTTCTTTCATGTATTTTCTTATTTCTAGTTATGGACTTTTCTGCTTAAGGAAGATCATTTAACATTTCTTGTAAGGCTGGTTTAGTGGTGATGAACACTTATAATTTTTAATTATCTTGGAAATTTTTGTATGTCCTTCAACTCTGAATTATATTCTTGCCAGGTAGAGTATTCTTGGCTTTTAGTTTTTTCCTTTCAACAGTTGATATCATGGCTCTCTTTCTCTCTCTGGTCTACAAATTTCTGCTAGAAAATCAGGTTATAGTCTTATAGGAGTTCCCTTGTATGTGACTAATTGTTTTTCTCTTGCCTTTAAAATTCTGTCTTTATCTTTAAACATTGCCATTTTAATTATGATATATATTGGTGTGTACTTCTTTGGTTCACCTTGTTTGTGACTTTCTAGAGTTTTGCCAAGAAAATGCACTGGTCATAACAAACACCCTCTTCCAACAACACAAGAAAAGACTCTATACATGGACATCACCAGATGGTCAACACCGAAACCAGACTGATTATATTCTTTGCAGCCAAAGATGGAGAAGCTCTATACAGTCAGCAAAAACAAGACCAGGAGCTGACTGTGGCTCAGACCATGAACTCCTTATTGCCAAATTCAGACTTAAATTGAAGAAAGTAGGAAAAACCACTAGACCATTCAGGTATAACCTAAATCAAATCCCTTATGATTATACAGTGGAAGTGAGAAATAGATTTAAGGGCCTAGATCTGATAGATAGAGTGCTTGACGAACTATGGAATGAGGTTCGTGACATTGTATGGGAGACAGGGATCAAGACCATCCCCATGGAAAAGAAATGCAAAAAACCAAAATGGCTGTCTAGGGAGGCCTTACAAATAGCTGTGAAAAGAAAGAAGAGAAGCGAAAAGCAGAGGAGAAAAGGAAAGATATAAACATCTGAATGCAGAATTCCAAAGAATAGCAAGAAGAGATAAGAAAGCCTTCTTCAGCGATCAATGCAAAGAAATAGAGGAAAACAACAGAATGGGAAAGACTAGAGATCTCTTCAAGAAAATTAGAGATACCAAAGGAACATTTCATGCAAAGATGGGCTCGATAAAGGACAGAAATGGTATGGACCTAAGAGAAGCAGAAGATATTAAGAAGAGATGGCAAGAATACACAGAAGAACTGTACAAAAAAGATCTTCACGACCCAGATAATCACGATGGTGTGATCACTGACCTAGAGCCAGACATCCTGGAATGTGAAGTCAAGTGGGCCTTAGAAAGTATCACTACGAACAAAGATAGTGGAAGTGACAGAATTCCAGTTGAGCTATTCCAAATCCTGAAAGATGATGCTGTGAAAGTGCTGCGCTCATAAAAAAAGAAAAAAAAAAAAAAATGGAAGAAGAAAGAAAAAAGGTGGGGAGGGGGAAGGAAAACTCCACAGAACTGCAAAAGCCCAATGTAGAGGCAGAGGTTTATAACAACAATAGAAAGTGTGACTGAATATACACATACACATATACACCCATTAGCAAAATCAAAACAGTCCAACAAAAATAAAGTACAATGGATTGACCTGGTGAGCAAAGGAAACCAAAAATTATATTTACCAGAACAAAACTAATTAAAGGACAAACTGGAAAACAAAACTAAAGCAAGATGCCAACTGGGGAATAAAGCAATGAAAATAAAACTAACAAATATGTTGAGAGGAAAGAAGAGAAAGAAAGAATAAATATGCAAAATTAAATAGAGGTAGATAAAGAAGATGGTGGCTCAGACGGTAAAGTATCTGTCTACAATTTGGGAGACCCAGGTTCAATCCCTGGGTCGGGAAGACCCCCTGGAGAAGGAAATGGCAATCCACTCCAGTACTATTGCCTGGAAAATCCCATGGACAGAAGAGCCTGGTAGGCTACAGTCCATGGGGTCGCAAAGAGTCAGACACGACTGAGCGACTTCACTCAAAGAAGATTTATATACATTAAAGATTAACTGCAAATAGAAAAGAACAGTAGGAAAAGCAAACAAAGGAATAAATGTAGAAAAAATAATAATAGTTTTAAAAAATTAAAATTAAAAAAAAAGAAAAGAAAAAAAAAGGGGGGAAACACTACAGAACTGCAAAAGCCCAGCATAGAGGCAGAGATTTATGACAACAGTAAAAATTGTGACTGAAGGGAAAAAAAGCTAAAAGCTTGATTGGATTTCTTCATGCCAGTAAAATCAACAACTACAACAGGGAAAAAAAGGAAAAGAAAAAAATCCAAAAGAATCTACAGAACAAATAAAAAAATAAGAATAATAAATGTTTTTCTTGAGTCACTGCTGTTAGGGTCCTTTCCCTTGCTGGGAGTCACAGACCACCTCACCTCCCTAGCATGTCCTCCAACACTGTGCTGATCTCTGGACCTGCTGTGGGGGCAGCTGAGATTCTAATCTGGTCCTCCTCCTGTGTGTTCTTGCCTCCAATGTCCACAGCTATCAGAGCTAGTGTGTTTTCTTTTGTGGGAACTCTCAGTGGCCTTTTATATATTCCATAGACACAGAGTCTGCTTAGTTGATTGTGTGGATTTAATCTGCAGCTTGTATAGCTGGTGGGAAGGTTTTGGGTGTCCTTCCTTAGCCACACTGCCCCTGGGTTTCAATTGTGGTTTTATTTCCACCTCTGCATGTGGGTCGTCCACTGGGGTTTGCTCCTGAGGCTGCCCTGGAGGACTGGGGTTTGCCCCTGTGAGGGCCAGGTGTGGAGGTGGTGCAGCTGCTTGGGTTGCAGGGGTTCTGGCAGCACCAGGTACTCAATGGGGTTGGCAGCTAGGGCAGCAGGAAATATAGTGCTCTAGAAGGGTATGGCAACCAGTATTGGCCAATACCTCCAGTATTCTTGCCTGGAGGACCCCCTCTCTGACAGAGAAATCTGGCAGGCATTAGTCTACAGGGTCGCAAAGAGCTGGACACGACAGAAGTGACCCAATGCGCAGAGATGCAAGACTTTTTTCCCATGGCAGCTCTGCCCCAGTTAGAGTTGAGCATGAAGGTGGTGCAGCTGCTTGGTTTGTGGGAACCCTGGCAGCACCAAGTGTGCAGGGACACGAACTGCCTCCGTCATAGGAGTTACAGCCCCACCTGAGTCTTTTTTTTTGAGTCTCTTGTAGCTGGCCATCAGAAGGCCTCTTTGTCCAGTCATTCTCCATAGCTCCGCCCGTTCAGGCACTTAGAGGGCTCCCTTGCCTGGGGTCCTTCTCTGTTGTTTGGTGCATCAGGAACAAAAAGGGACCCCCTGACTGGGGTCCTACTCTGTAGATTGGCACATCAGACACTTAAAGGGGCACACTGGGTGGGGTCCTACTCTGTAGTTTAGTGCCTCAGGTGTTTGACGGGCCAACCTCTCTATTGTTCAGTTGCTGATGGTGGTATGGAGAGAGAGAGGCTATGGTGATGGCTCCCCCATCTCCTTGTGACTCAACAGTATGTCGCCTTGCTTCCATGGCTGCCTGGTTTTCCTCCACTGGCATTTCCCACCACGATCTCCTCCCTCACATCCCCTCACTCTGTGTCTCTGCAGTCAACAGCAGCCCTCAACCTGGGATTGCTCCACAGTCCCTTAACTCCAGACCCACCTGCTGCCCCCTCCAGGAGACCAGTATTCCTGTCTGGTGTATGGCTGTGGCAAGGCCTGTCTGATTCTCATTCCATTTAGGCTGCCACAGATCAGCTGTTTCAGCCTTAAATGTTTCTCTGACTGTAGGGATCGGACCCCTGCTTCAGTTCCCCCATCCGCTGAGGGCAAGTCTAGTCCTACTAACACTGTTTTCCCCCTAGTTCCTTCCTCCTACCGAGTTTTGTGTGATTCTATATATTATTTTCCACTGGTCAGGTACTCCTGTCTGCTCTCAGCTGGTGTTCTGCATGCACTTCTGTGTCTGAAGGTGTATTCCCGATGTATCCATGCAGAGAGATGTACTCCACGTCCACCTCCTCCTCCGCCATCTTGGAACTTCATACATTGAGATTGTTGGTGGCTTTGGCAGGCAGGCAGGGTCTGGAGTGGGAATAGGCTAGGGGTGTCCTGGGGCATGTTAGGCTGGGGCCACCTTGGCAGTATAGCTGGAGATGGATGGATATGGCCTGGGGGGTGGTGTCCCGGTCATGCTAGGCTGAGCTGGGTCATCTTGACTGAGTGGCTGAAGCTGGAGTGGGCATTGCCGGGGGGTGTGCTGCAGTGTGCAGGTTGGCTAGAGTACCATGTACTTTAAACTGCTACCTCTGTTCTGAGTTTCAGACACAGTGAGTTTGTGCATGAGCCCTTTAAGAGTGAAGTCTCAGTTTCCTGCAACTCTCCTGCTCTCTGGAACTAAGCCCTGCTGAGTTTCAAAGCCAGATACTATGGGGGCTGATCTTCACCATGCTGATTTCCAGGGCTGGAGTGCCTAATGTATGGCTCAAACCCCTTGCTCCTTACAGAGGAGCCCTGGTGTGTGATTTTTCCCTCCAGCTTATGAGTTACTGTGCTAGGGATGTGAGTTCTGACTCAACTGTGTCTCTGCCTCCTCTCCTACTGTTGTTTTTTCTTTATATCCTTAGTTGTAGAAGCACATTTCTGCTAGTCTTCAGGTTGTCCTCAGGGAGAGTTTCCTATGTGTGTTGTAGTTTGGGGGTATCCATGGGAGGAGGTGATCTCAGGATCTTCCTACTCTGCCATCTTGATCCCTCACCCCAAGGGGTTAAGCAACTTGCCCAAGATCACACAGTAAATAAGTGGTAGAGTAGTATTGTATAGGAATGTTTATATTTTAACTAGTAGCGAAAACCCTCGGATCCAGTTCTGATTTATCACCAGTTAATAACTATATGACCCTGTACAAATTACATAAGCTCTGCTGGTCTGTGTTTTTATGGGTAAGATGTGAAGTTGAAATACTTGGGATCCTTTGCATAATATGAATTCTTTTAAGGCTGCTGCTGCTGCTAAGTCACTTCAGTCGTGTCTGACTCTGTGCAACCCCATAGACTGCAGCCCACCAGGCTCTGCCATCCCTGGGATTCTCCAGGCAAGAACACTGGAGTGGGTTGCCATTGCCTTCTCCAATGCATGAAAGTGAAAAGTGAAAGTGAAGTTGCTCAGTCATGTCCAACTCTTAGCGACCCCATGGACTGCAGCCGTCCAGGCTCCTCCGTCCATGGGGTTTTCCAGGCAAGAGTACTGGAGTGGGTTGCCATTGCCTTCTCCATATTTTAAGGTTAAGAATAGTATAATATAGACAACTGAATAAGCAGGAAAGATGTTTCTCAAGTGAACATATATTCTCTTATAGCAGAGTCTAAATGATTTTCCATTTTAAATTGAGAAAGTAGATCTTATCAAGTATTTATAGAAACTGCAGATTGCTCAGACTTGCAATCCAATACTTCAGTTTACACCAGTGAGAGGCAAATGATGTCTCTGACTTTAACACATGCTTATGTCAATTCAGTGAATAAAGGACTATCTGCAAGTAGCTCAGGTTTAAAGGAAGTCATACATTTAATGAATGATATGACTTTGGGGACCACTTAAGAAAATAGTTTTTCTAAAAATCTTCACAGTTAAGTCTAAAGTATATATTCTTACAAATGTAAATTCTTTTAATTGAATCCATCTGCCAGTGTAGGGGTCATGGGTTTGATCCCTGTTCTGGGAAGATCCCACATACTACAGGACAACTAAGCCTGTGTAATGCAGCTACTGAAGCTTGCATGTCTAGAGTCCATGCTCTGCAACAAGAGAAACTACCTCAGTGAGAAGTCTGTGTACCACAACTAGAGTATTCCCTTCTTGTGGCAACTAGAGAAAGCCCATGAAGAAACGAAGACTCAGCACAGGCCAAAACAAACAAACAAAAAATACCCCACAACATTTGAGAAAAAACAGCCATAAACATTGATATTAATCAACTATAAACAATAGCTCCATCTATATTTAATAAAACTTTCTAACATATATTTAAATAGAATTACCATAAATACACATAATTTCTGCTTTGTTCCTACTGCAACAATTGGAATTCATCATCATTAAGGTCATCATAAGGGGTTCTCTCTGAGGAGAGTTTTTTGGGCAGGCACTTAGGACAACTTGGGAAATGAATTCAGAAATTTCTGTTTTGTAGCTCCGTTCTCATTGCTGATTTCCCTGTAGAAAAGAGGTGGTGAAGATCACTCAGGTGCTATTCTATTTTGCCTTGGAAACAACTTTTCCATTTCCTTGAGCTGCCTTTCATCAGCAATGGCAACTTCACCTTGTTCCTTGACAAGATACAAGCAGATCCATCTTCAGTTTGCACGAGTCAACTGATTTGCATTGATTTTCCTCATTCTGTACTCCTACTACATACCATTACCTCCCAGCATCAAAAAGACACAAAACTCTGGGCAAATTTAGCTCGTTAAGTCTCTGAATCACAAATTCCTTTTCTGCCACAAATTCTGTCTTTTGCCCTAAAAAAGGATAACAGTCATTTCCTTAAAAAATGAATATGCATAAAGTATTGAAGCAATTCACCTCCCTCCCAGATTGACATAATAGGGCTTACCTCTCTCATTGAGCATTTTTTTTCCTTCAAAAAGCCCTCTTGGGAAGTCATTTATTAATACTTATTCCAAGTAATTTAGGACTTCATCCTTTGGGATCATCATTTAAAATATTGTAGGTTGGGTTTGCCAGAAGCAGATACTTCCAGCAGAGTTTGAGGTGATAAATGTTTATTAGAGCTCAACACCTGTGAAGGGAAGGGGGAAAGCAGGATTGAGCAGACGGAGAAATTGAACTGAGATGCAGACCCGACAAAGACTTGACTAACCTGGGGCAGTCAACCATGGGTCAAGTCTTGCTTGGTAGAGTGTTTCACTTCAGACCACAGAGAATGAGCCTTTATTACTCCTCCTTGCTCAAGCACTGGAAGCAGGCTGTCCCTGAAATGGCATGACCTGTAGCTGAAGCCGACCCTGCTCGAGATGATGGCTAGAAGATGCCCTGATGGTCACAGAGCTGGGCAGCAGATCCTGCCTTGATGGGGAGGTGGCAGTGGGGGCACATATGTTCATGTCTAGCATATAGAACCAGTTAAAAGTCCAAGGAGAAGCCCAATCTTATTATACTTTTACATCTCATGCTCAGCTTCCACTGAATGTGAGGACTAAAATGCTTATATAGACTTCCTGGTCTAACCACTCTCCTCTCCTCCACACTTTAGCAGTGTCTGACATTTCCCGCTTGAAACACTGCACTGACAGAAGGTGGCGTGAAACCTCCCGATAGCCCACTTTCCGCACCAGCTACCTCCTGTCTACTCACTTCATGGGTTTTTTTTCTCACTTAAATTGGCATAAGAAGGGACAAAAATTTAAGGGAAAGAGAAGGAATGTTAAAAACTTGGAGGAAAAGATTCTTTGGGGTTTTAATTGCAATTTGTGAGAAATACCCAGAAAAGCCTAGATCAGGCTCCAAATACTGATTAATAATTGGAGAAATAAACAGTCTTCTTGAAAAGGTCCTCTGTCTTTTCCCCCAGTTTTATTGATTTTGTTGTTGTTGTTCAGTTGCTCAATTATGTCTGACTGTTTGTGACCCCATGGACTGCAGCACACCAGGCTTCCCTGTCCTTCACCATCTCCTGGAGCTTGCTCAAACTCATGTCCATTGAGTCAGTGATGCCATCCAACGATCTTGTCCTCTGTCGTCGCCTTCTCTTCCTGCCTTCAATCTTTCCCAGCATCAGGGTCTTTTCCAATGAGTCGGCTCTTTGCATAAGGTGACCAAAGTAGCTGTGTAGCAAAGTGACCCACGTATATATAGCTATTCTTTTTCATATTCTGTTCTATTATGATTTATTGCAAGATATTGAATATAGTTCCCTGTGCTACGTGGTAGGACCTTGTTTATCCTTTCTATATATACCAGTTTGTATCTGTTAATCCCAAGCTCCCAATACTTCCCTCCCCTCCCTTCCCCTCCCCTCCTCTGTCTTTTCCTTTGTTGAAACTCTTGCAAAAATAGTGTACAGATTTGATTAGATAACCTAAGGAAAAACTGTTTTAAAGGATCTCCTTAACTGATATTAATGGCCAGATATATGAATAGGTAGGTCATCTCCAACCCCTGTTCTGGCAACAGAGTGGCTGAGTGATAGTTCTCATAAACCATTCATTCATTTATCCATCAAATATTTTTTTAAATGCCTGTTATGTGCTAGGCCCCATGACAGGCTTGGAGACAGTGGGGAACTCTTGTATAGTATAAACTAGTGCATACCCACAGTTGGCCAAAGACTTCAGCCAAAACTCCTGGCTCTTTCCCTCTGATTTTTTTTTTTTTTTTGGCTATGCTGCATGGCATGTGGGATCTTAGTTCTCTGACCAGGAATAGAACCCATGCCCCCTGCACTGGGAGTGCAGAGTCTTAACCACTGGACCACCAGGGAAGTCCCTGTTTCCCTCTGATTTTGACATTTTTTTCCAGGTTGTGCTATACCTATTAATTTACATGAAGGTGTTCTAACACTCAACGTGGCAGTTTTATTTTTGTTTTGAAACATTTCAGTTTTCTTCATCTAAACCCCTCCTTCTAGGGCCTAAGGGAAGCTGAGGACTGGTATTCATTGTAAATTTTCCACCCAGTTTTCTCCCTTTTTCCCTCTCTGTCTGCTCCTCTCCCCTTCCTTTGCTGTTTGTGGTGGCAGTCATGATTCTCAGAGGGAATGCATTGCACTGGTCTACAGAAGGTGAGGGACAGGAAAAGAAAAAGGAGGATTGGGGATGTCTTCTGAGGCTCCCATTAGGAAGCCGATGGACCATTAATAATAATAGCTGAAGTTTATGTGACATCAACCATGTGCCAGCACATGTGATAACTCGTTAAATCCTTTTAACAATCCAGTAAGTTAAGTTCTTGTGGTATCTTTAAATCCCTACTTCATAGATGAGGATATCAACATAGACAGGACCATACAGATAATTGTCAGAGTCAGCAATAACTTTAAGTTCTTTATACTCTAAGCCACTACACCAAAGTACCTTTTGAAAGTGAGGACAGCTGAGCAGACACCAAATCTGCTGTTGCATAATTTCTGGAAACAAACCTTTTTCTCTCCTTGTCCCTATCCCTCTATCCCTTGGACAACTGGTACATTTCCTCTCTCTCTCACTTTCAGGAGCCTTTTTCATTCTTCATGACTTCTCAAATCATGGATGGTATAAGCACTTTAAATGCCCTGAAGGTATTTGAGCAGTTGGGTTCATCTAAACAGCTGGGCAGAGCATGACTTCTCTTATGTGTTGGACTTCAGTTCTTCCCACTCAGTATTTATTTCTGGTATGGAAATCGCTCTCCCTGGTGAGATGATTTGCAAAATAAGTATTCAGTTGAATGTCTTTCTCAATTTTGAATCGTCTTCCCTAATTGGTGATTCTCCTCCATCCTTACTGAGTTTCTCATCAGCAGCTAAAGAAAGAAACCCTAAACAACAAAACTTAAAAACGAGGTTTTTTTTGTTTTTTTGTTTTTTTTTTTAAGCACTGTTCACAAGCCTCATCTGATTCTTGGCCAGTTTTGCTGACAGTTTCCAAGTATGTGGCTCTAACTTGTTCCCTAATTAAGTACCCCTCTTCCTTTTATAGGTGTGGGTTTCTCCACAGTGGCACAATTGACATTTGAGCCAGATAATTTTTTGTTATTGTGGCTGTCCTATGCATTATAGAATGTTTAGCAGCATCTATGGCCTTTATCCAGTAGATGCCAGTAGCAACACCTGTGACAACCAAAAATGTCTCTAGAACATTGCCACATGTCTCCTGGAGGGCAAAACTGCTCCTTGTTGGAAACCACTGCTATAATTGTTACAAAAGGAAAGCAAACAAACAAAAAAACCCAAAACCTGGATTCAAATGTAGATGCACTGAGTTATTTGTTTCTACTTCACAACTACTTCCTAGAGTATTGCTTCATCTTTAAAAATGGCGGTGGCTGTTTTTAGTTTAGGATGGAAGAGATGGGATACATATACTGTCACTCTTCCATGTAGTAGACACTGCAGAAATCACTAGGTGGTCATTTCTTTTTAAATCACTGAGCTGTATGCTCTTCATAGTCCATCTCATTAGTGGACTCCAAGGGGACAGCTGATTGGCATTAGAATATGAAATGGAACCCAGTCATCACCACTTCATTTTAGAGTTTCTTGTAGAACATCCATGATTTTACTTTGAACCCTTTCAAAATTTTCCTAAACTTTGGGACATATTGTAAGAAAATAACACTCTAACCTTGAGAGTTATGATGATAAAGAAATAAGACAGTGATTGTACCTACTGCATTTTTTTTTTTAATTATCCTAAATCCCAGGATTAGAGGGTTATTTTCTCACAATATTCACATCAGTTTCAACCAGTTTTTCCCTGTTGATCAGAGTCAAGTCCAGAGTTAACAGTCCTCCTATTGCTTCTTTTAATTTAGGAGAAATGAAGTAGCCAAGATGTACCACACTATTTTTCACCTATTATACTGGCAAAGATGAAAACTGTGGAAAAAAAAAGAGCTGACCAGGATGTAGTGAAATACATTAGAGAGAATAACACAACCCTTTTGAAAGACAGATTGTAAATATCTATCAAGTTTCTAAAATATGCATTCCCTTGATCCAGCCATTCTTGGAATTTTATGTAAAATTCATATTCTTACTGTGTTCCAAATTATTTAGTTTCCTGCCCAGAATTTCATGGTACTTTGCTCACAGCTTTTATGTCAGTTAACATTCTGTACTGCAGTTGTGGTTTTTACATCTTTCCCTCAAATGTGCACTTCTTGAGGGCAGAGATCTTGTCTGATTGGTTGTTGCATCCTCAGTTCTCTGAACCCAATAGGTGAATGAAGATACTGAAGAATGTTCCAAGTTTCTTAATAAAATTACTAGAGATGATGACCCTGAAGAATGTCCATGCTTTTCATGTTTGAAAGACAGTCTATATTGCTTACTGATTTGTTATTTGGCATTAACTAAAAGAGTCAGTAGGATACTCAGTAGTATCTTCAATACTACAAAGAAGCTTAAGATGCAGATTACAAAAAGCAAACAAGTCAGTGAGAAAGAAAAACTTCAGAAAGTGAAGAAGTATGTTGTTTAACCAAGAAGAATCTATGGACAATCTGAATCTAGGAAGGACACAGACACTAGCTGTTTAGTGGAAAAACTTTAGAATGGGAAACAAAAAAATCCCAGTGATGAAAATCCATTTTGAGTGTTTGGTTGAATCATTTCTGAACTCAGTATAGCACGATGTGAAGTTGAATTCATTTCTTTAGTAGAAATGTGAGATGCCCATTCAAGATGTAACTGAAAAGAATTTGTAAAGCTTTGGTGAAAAACCAGAGTGATGCTCACAGAGAAGGAAGATGTTTTTAGTTTTTAGTATGATTTCAGCTCTTCATCGACCTGGGGATGTCAAGTAAAAAAAAAAAAAATTTTTTTTTCCTGGCATGTCTTTGGAGAAAATAAACTCTGTTTCTTTAAACTCTGCACAGCTACCTTTGATGGGGAAGGGTTTGAAGCTTCTTCCAACAGCTTCAGTTGATTCAGCAGAATAAGTATAGGTTTAACAATTATTTTCTGGATTTACAGCATTCCTAAGAACCACAGAATATCAGTTAATTTTATTGCAATTACATTTTAATTTTACTGAGAAAGTCAGCAGAGGGTGAAGTTGATTTTGAAACCCTTTGTAAAGGAAAAAGCTATGCTAATGCTCATAGTTATTATTGTTCTTATTGTCACTATTGTTCTGCAGGTGAAATTGGGAAAGAGTGTAGGGAGCATGAAGAAACAAACTTTCTCTTTAAATGAAGTTTGCTGGCTGATTTCAGCCTCATGTGTGACTGAAAACCACGATAAATTCCAGGATCAGTGGAATCTGACCCTGGGGTTAACAATAAAGCAATTCCCGCAGAGCTTGGGGTCTGAAAGCTGTCACACTATGGATGATAGCCAGGCTGCTGGATCCATTTCAAAGTGACTCAGTCGGGTAGAGAATTACTAATACATTTAGCACCACAGGTATTAGTTATATCTCACCACTGAGAGACTGCTGCAGAGTAATTTTTAAAATTTGTTTAACCATATGTTGTCCAGTTAAAAAAATTTTATTTGTGCTCCTGTTTGTTTTGTTCATAGGAAGATACTTTTGCTGCTGAGATTCCTCCAACTTTTACAGTTTGTAAAGTAAGTAGTAAAAAAACTAATTGGGAAATGGGTGAAAGACATGAAGAGATATGTCATCAAAGAGGATATGCAGATGGTAAATAAGCAGGTGACAACGTGTTTAACATCATTACCCATTAGGGAAATGCAAATTGAGACTGCAGTGAGATATCACTGTATACCTGTGGAATGGCTAAAATCGTAGAGTGATAACACCAAAATTTTGGAGAAGATACAGAGAAATTGGATGTAACTAGAGTAACTAGAAAATGGTCTAGTTACTCTGGAAAACAATTTGGCTGTTTCTTTAAAAACTAAACATAAAACTACCATATGACCCCGCATTTTCTGTCTTGGATATTTAATTCCAAAGAAATTAAATTTATGTCTACAAATAAATCCATACATGAAAGTTATAGCACTAATTGATTAAAACATTAAAAAATTTTAAAAAGTGTGTTAAAATATATGTAATGCAAAGTTAACCCCCTTGACCATTTATAAGTGTGCAGACCATTTATAAGTAGTGATAAGTATACTCACAGTGTCAGCTACCAACCTTCAGAACTCTTTTCCTCTTGCAAAACATAAATCCTATACCCTTTAAATAGTAACACTTGTCTTCCCCTTCCCTTCCAGCCCCTGGAAACCACCATTCTACTTTCTGTCTTTATGAATTTGATTGCTTAAGATACCTCAAGTTGAATTATATCTTATTTTATTTTGTGACTGACTAATTTCATTTAGTACAATTTCTTCAAGGCTCATCCATGTTATAGCACATGTCAGAATTTTTTTGAAGGCTTAATAGTATCCCATTATTTATTTACTTATCTGTTGATATACACATGGATACATGTACAAATATCTCTTCAAGGCCCAGAATTGGGACTTGATAGATCATATAGTAATTCTAGTTTTTTATTTATTTATTTTTTAGAATCTGCTGTATTGTTTTCTGTAGCAGCTTTATCATGTTACATTCTCACCAATAGTGTACAGGGTTCAAATTTGTCTGCATCCTCACCAACATTTGTTATTTTCTTTTTCTTTCTTTTTTTGGGATAGTAACCATCCTTGTAGTTTTGATGTTCATTTTGCTAATAATTAGTGATATTGAGTATCTTTTCATGTGCTTGTTGGCCACTTGTATATCATCTTTGGAAAAATGTCTGTACAATTCTTTTGTTGAGGTGTAGGAGTTATTTGTATATTCTGAATATTAACCCCTTATTGTGTATATGATTTGCTAATATTTTCTATCCTTTTGTAGGTTGTCTTTATATTCTGTTATTTGTATCCTTTGATGCATGTGTGTGTGTTAGTCCCTCAGTCATGTCTGACTCTTTGCAACCCCATGGACTTGAATGCATAGGAGTTTTTAATTTTGACATAGCACAATTTATCTATCTTTATGTTTGTTGGTTGTGTTTTTGGTGTCATATCCAACAAATCATTGCCAAATCCAATGTCATGAAGCTTTTCACTATGATTTCTAAGAGTTTTATAGCTTTAGCTCTTATGTTTAGGTCTTTGACCCATTTAGAGTTAATTTTTGTGTATGGTATAAGATAAGGGTCCAACTTCATTCTTTTGTATGTGGATTGCCAATACCATTTAACTTACCATTATTTCTTTTTTTAAATTAATTTTTATTGGAGGATAGTTGATTTATAATATTATGCTAGTTTCAGGTATACAGCAAAGTGAATCAGTTATACATATATCCACTCTTCTTTGGATTCTTTTCCCATATGGGTTATTACAGAGTATTGTGTAGATCCCCTTTGTTATACAATAGGTTCCTATTTATTATCTGTTTTATATACAGTGTGTATATATATCAGTCCCAGTCTTCCAGTTTATCCCTCCCCTGCTTTCCCCCTTGGTGACTGTAAGTTTGTTTTCTACATTTATTTCTGTTTTGTAAATAAGTTCATTTGTACCAGTTTTTAAAATTCCACATATAAGCAGTATCATATGATATTTGTCTTTCTCTGTCTGACTTACTTCACTCCATGCTGCTGCAAATGGCATTATTTCATTCTTTTATATGGATGAGTAATATTCCATTATATGTATACATATATATATATGTGTACCACATCTTCCTTATCTACTTCTCTGTTGATAGACATTTTAGGTTGCTTCCATGTGTTGACTATTACAAATAGTGTTGCAGTGAACATTGGTGTGTATATATCTGTTTGAATTATGATTTTCTCCAGATATATGCCCAGGAGTAGGATTGCTGGGTCATATAGTAGTTGTATATTTAATTTTCTAAGAAGCCTCCATAGTGTTCTCCATAATGGTTGTACCAATTTATATTCCCACCAACAATGTAAGAGTCCCTTTTCTCCACACTCTCGCCACCATATATTGTTTATAGATTTATTTAATGATGGCTGTTCTGACCAGTGTAAGGGGATCTACTACCTCTTTGTAGTTTTTATTTGAATCTCTCTCACAGTGATGTTGAGCATCTTCCCATGTACTTTTTGGCCATCTGTGTATCTTCTTTGGAGAAATGTCTGTTTAGATCTTCTGCCCATTTTTTGATTGGGCTGTTTGTCCTTTTTTTTTTTTTTTTTAATTGAGCTACATGAGCTGTTTCTGTGTTTTGGAGATTAATCCCTTGTTGGTTCATTCCATCATTTGCAAATATTTTCCCCCATTCTGAGGGTTGCCTTTTTGGTTTGTTTATGGTTTCCTTTGCTGTGTAAAAGTTATTAAGTTTAACTAGGTCCTGTTTGTTTATTTGTATTTTCATTACTCTAGGAGGTGGATCATAAAAACTATTGCTGAGATTTATGTCAGAGTGTTCTGCCTATGTTTTTCTGTAAGAGTTTTTATAGTATTTGGCCTTACATTTAGGTCTTTAATCCATTTTGAGTTTATTTTTGTATATCGTGTTAGTGTTCTAATTTCATTCTTCTTTGTGTAGCTGTCCAGTTTCCCAGCACCATTTACTGAACAGACTATATTTTCTCCATTGCCTGTTCTTAACACCTTTGTCAAAGATTAGGTGACCGTAGATATGTGGGTTTATCTCTGGACTTTCTATCCTATTCTGTTGATCTCTGTTTCTGTTTTTGTACCAATACCATACCACTTTGATGGCTGTGGGTTTGCTATATAGTCTGGAGGCAGGGAGTCTGATTCCTCCAGCTCCATTTTTGTTTTTCAAGATTGCTTTGGCTATTTGGAGTCTTTTGTGTTTACATACAATTGTAAAATTTTTTGTTCTAGTTCTGTGAAAGATGTCACTGATAATTTGATAGGTATTGCATTGAATCTAAGGCGTCCCTGGTGGTTCAGATGGTAAAGCATCTGCCTGCAATGTGGGAGACCTGGGTTCAATCCCTGGGTTGGGAAGATCCCCTGGAGAAGAAAATGGCAACCCACTCCAAAACTTTTGCCTGGAAAATCCCATGGACAGAGGAGCCTGGTAGGTTATGGTCCATGGGGTCGCAAACAGTCAGACACTACTGAGCACTGAATCTATAGATTGCTTTGGGTAGTATAATCATTTTCACAATATTGATTCTTCAAATCCAAGAACATGGTATATCTCTCCATCTGTTTGTTTCACCTTTGATTTCTTTCATCAGCAACTTGTAGTTATCTGAGTACAGGTCTTTTGCCTCCTTAGGTAGGTTTATTCCTGGGTATTTTATTCTTTTCCATGTAATGTTAAGTGGGATTGTTTCTTTGTTTCTTAATTTCTCTTCCTGATCTTTTGTTCATGGCAAATAGATGGGGAAACAGTGGAAACAGTGGCTGACTTTATTTTTGGGGGCTCCAAAATCACTGTATATGGTGACTGTAGCCATGAAATTAAAAGATGCTTGCTCCTTGGAAGCAAAGTTATGACCAACATAGACAGATTATTAAAAAGCAGAGACATTACTCTGCCAACAAAGGTCTGTCTAGTCAAAGCTATGGTTTTTCCAGTAGTCATGTATGGGTCTGAGAGTTAGACCATAAAGAAGTCTGAGCACTGAAGAATTGATGCTTTTGAACTATGGTGTTGGAGAAGACTCATGAGAGTCCCTTGGACTGCAAGGAGATCCAAGCAGTCCATCCTAAGGGAAATCAGTCCTGAATATTCATTGGAAGGACTGATGCTGAAGCTGAAACTCCAATATTCTGGCCACCTGATGTGTAGAACTGACTCATTAGAAAAGACCCTGATGCTGGGAAAAATTGAAGGCGGGAGGAGAAGGGGACGACAGAGGATGAGATGGCTGGATGGCATCACCAACTCAATGGACATGAGTTTGAGTAAACTCTGGGAGTTGGCGATGGAGAGGGAGGCCTGGTGTGCTGTAGTCCATGGGGTTGCAAAGAGTCATACACGACTGAGCAACTGAACTGAACTGAACTGATCTTTTGTTGTTAGTGTATAGAAATGCAAGAGATATCTGTGTATTAATTTTGAATCCTGAAACCTTACCAAATTCATCAATGAGCTCTAGCCCATTAATTCTTATATGACATTGTTTGCCCATGTAACCTACATTATATTAAAATATAAAAAACACCTGTATACATTAAAATAGAGAATAAAAGGCTGCAATCAGTCTGTTAGGCAAAAGCACTAAACAGGAAATGGAATCACAAAGTAAAATGTCAGTCTTCACAAAAAAGCAATTTAGAAACTATTGTCAGTGACGCAGAAACTTTTCAAAATACTGTATATCATCTCTATACATTATGGTCCTACATATTTAATTCAAGAAAGTTAAACCTAACAGCCAAATACATACAAAATATTAGATATAAAGAGACGTATTACCATTCAGGACCCAAATAATTTAAGAAATCCACAGAAAGATGTTAGATTAATGTTGTCATAGTTTGGTTTTGGTTATAATACTAGGTTCTTCATTCCCATTCAGTCATTATAATCTGTTAATTAAAAGGATATCTATTACAGCTTATTTTTCAAGTTGTTGTGAGCTTTTGTTCTAGGATTAAGGTTCATTCTGCTTTTGATCTCATTTGTTTCCACAGCATCAACTGTACATGTATCATAACAAATGTCTCTAACAGCAAAATTAATTTATGTTTAGTATACAATTACATTTATTTTGAAATTTTACAATAAAAATTCTGCTACTGAAAATATGAAACTTCAGTTCTCTAGACATTTTATCATTCCTGAAAACATCTGGGCAAAAGGTTTTAGAATTTATCACAGCATGGTACAAACAGATATCATGACTTAGAATATATGTGAACAGAAATCTATGAGCTGCTTAGCAAACTAGAAAGTTATTATCTTGTATAATATGCTAAAACTTCATGAAATTAAGATAAATGCTCTGTTCAGGCATGAAAAAGTTCTGGTCACATTCTTTAAGTCCTTCTTATATAGATATATGACTCATAGCATGAACAAATTTCAATCAAGTAAGAAGAGCTTAAGTGTAGAAAATACACAATCAACCCAGTTTCCTCTTCCCTGTACCACAGGGCACAGCTACATGCCATCTGGTGGTTATTAGGCGAGATAGCTGCCATCTGCCACTTCTGTTAATACATAGGAGAGGGTTAGCTCTCCATACCCTGTAAGCCTAGGAGATTTTCTTATGGCTGTTTACATGCCCCAGGGCTCCAACTGAAGATAAAATTTACTCTGTGTGTGCGTGCATGTGTGTGTGTGTGTGTGTGTGTGTGTGTGTGTGTGTTTGTGTGTGTGTGTATGTGTGCATGTGCACCCAACATATCCAGTACCAAAATGAGAGAGTCCTTTCTTACAACCTCTTAGATGACGCAGGAGTCTGTGTGTGGCCAAGTTAACTCGCCCCACAGCAAGCCTCTTCTATCCTGCCTGACTCAAAGTCAAGACACTATTAAATACAACCTAGGGAGGTGAAACTGGATTGTAGCCATAAAAATAGATTACAAAGTAGACACAAATAGAATCTAAGGTGTGAAAAGGATTGTCATTCTGTTTTACATCCCTTCAGGGAAAGGTAAAACCTAAATCATCCTCAAATGTTTTCCGCAAACTCACATAAAAGCATTATTAAGGTATCATATCTTTCCTTATGCCAGGTAGAAATTAATATTCTTACATTAAAAAAAGAAGAAGGCATAAAATTATTTCAAAGAAGCCTTAGCTAAGATCCAAAGTTGAACTATTTCTAGAGTTTAATGAGGTGGCAATCAGGAGCAAAAAACAGGATATATAAACAGTTTTAAAGTCTCAAGAAAATCAATTTATTTCCAAATAACTGAATTATATTCCAGAACAAAGTTCAAGAATACTTATAGGAATACAAAATATCCAGTACATTACAGTGTAAAATTCATAATATCTGGCTTCCAATAGAAAATTCCCTGTGATGAAAACAATATATGTCCCATACTGAGGAAGATGTTTATTTGATCAAAACTGACCCCCAAGTGACACAACAGAATTAGTAAATAAGACTCTTAAAATAGTTGTTATAACTATACTTCACTTAAGAGGCTAGAGGAAAGATCAAATTTGTTAAGCAGAGATGTTAAAGATATAAAACGTGACCCAGAAAGAAATCCAAGGAAGACCTTGACTCACCTCCTTTCACAGGCAACACTCAATCTATACCTACATATGGAGGTGTGACTTACTGATTACTATAATAATTAATAACCTCAGATATGGAGATGACACCACCCCTATGGCAGAAAGTGAAGAGGAACTAAAAAGCCTCTTGATGAAAGTGAAAGAAGAGAGTGAAAAAGTTGGCTTAAAGCTCAACATTCAGAAAACGAAGATCATGGCATCTGGTCCCATCACTTCATGGGAAATAGATGGGGAAACAGTGTCAGACTTTATTTTTGGGGGCTCCAAAATCACTGCAGATGGTGATTACAGCCATGAAATTAAAAGATGCTTACTCCTTGGAAGGAGAGTTATGACCAACCTAGATAGCATATTCAAAAGCAGCGACATTACTTTACCAACAAAGGTCCATGTAGTCAAGGCTATGGTTTTTCCAGTGGTCACATATAGATGTGAGAGTTGGACTGTGAAGAAAGCTGAGCGCTGAAGAATTGATGGTTTTGAAGTGTGGTGTTGGAGAAGACTCTTGAGAATCCCTTGGACTGCAAGGAGATCCAACCAGTCCATTCTAAAGGAGACCAGTCTTGGGTGTTCATTGGAAGGAATGATGCTAAAGCTGAAACTCCAATACTTTGGGCATCTCATGTGAAGAGTTGATTAATTGGAAAAGACTCCGATGCTGGGAGGGTTTGGGGGCAGGAGGAGAAGGGGATGATAGAGAATGAGATGGCTGGATGGCATCACTGACTCGATGGACATGAGTTTGAGTGAACTCTGGGAGTTAGTGATGGACAGGGAGGCCTGGCGTGCTGCAATTCATGGGGTCGCAAAGAGTCGGACATGACTGAGCGACTGAACTGAACTGAACTGAACTGAACAGTAATCAAAACAGTGTGGTACTAATGATTTGCAAGAGCATTTGTAACAAATAACAGGGAGATCTTTTGCCAAAAAATTGCCTGATGTTCTACCAACTGGGGATTGGATTTTTTAAAAAAAGAGTTATTTTTTAATTTATTTTTTGGCTGTGGTGGGTCTTAATTGCTGCATACAGTTTTTCTCTAGTTATGGTGAGTGGGGGCTACTCTTTGTTGCGGTGTGCAGGCTTCTCATTGCAGTGGTTTCTCTTGTTGCAGAGCACAGGCTCTAGGTGCACAGGCTTAAGTAGTTGTGACGTGTGAGCTCAGTAGCTGTGGCTCGTGGGCTTAGTTGCTTGTGGCAGGCAGGATCTTCCTGGACCACGGATCTAACTGGTGTCCCTTGCATTGCAAGGTGGATTCTTAACCACTAGACCACCAGAAAAGCCCTATTGATTGGATTAATATTTACCCCTGTGAAGACTCAGACCAGGGCAGAGGATGTGGTAGGGGTGACATGAAATACATTTAATGACAGTCAGACTACAGCAAGGGGCAAAGCAGAGTTCTGATGGAAACAAAGGAGGAAATCTTGTCTTCCTGGAGGCATGTGTTTTACTTTCATTTTAGGTTGGAAGAATTCCTTAAAAGAACCACTCGCTACACACAAATAATTTCAACTTTTAATAGAAGATTGTTTAACTTAATTTCAATATACAATCATTTGGGAAATAGAAACGGTAGAGAGAGGTAACAGGATATACATCACCAAATTGAGCCGACACCTACACCCAGACTTGAACAGCGCTGGGAAGTCTCACATTAGCAGCAGTCTGGGGTCTCAACTGGGAAAAGGTCTCAGGTGGTGCATCCACCCTACAGGTTAGACTTCAGATTGCAATTTTGGGGGCTCCCGCTTATAATCGCAGGCTGAAAACAGATGCCATCATCAGTTTTAATGCAGAAATGCTCTGATTTCTCTTTAACTTTTACAGTGCTATTTGTTTCACCTGTGAGTTGTAAGATTTTGCTAGACCCTGAAGTTGAGGGAGTGGGACATGGGGTTTCCAGGCCCCCAGGGGCTTAAGAAATTCCAAGACTCTCTCTTTCTTATCTAAAATGCCCCTTGACTAGCTGGTAACCCTTGATGTGTTTGTAAGCAGGCAGGTAGTCCAGGCAGGGTCCAGACAAGGTCAGAAGTTGGTCAGAGGCCTGTTCCCTTACTTCTGAAGCCTGAACAGACTGCTTCCATTTTAATTTCCCTAACAGCATGCATACAAGAAGCCATATAAACAAGGTCATAACACTTGAATTGCTTTAAAAGATGAGTGGGAATATGATAGGTGGAAAAGGACAAAAGGGAACAGTAGGCCACGGGAACAGAATGAGCTCATGGCATAGAGTTGTAGAAGATTGTGGTTTTGTTGGTGAATGGTGGTGGTCAGAGCACAGCTGCATATTGATAATGTCTATAGTCCCCACTGATCTAGGGTTGAAGTCCAATTAATGTGCAAATTAATCTCTTCAAAATCCACTCTAGATTCTGTGTTAGGGTCCAATTGCTGGTGTACAAATCACTACAAATTTAGCAGCTTAAAACAACACAAATTTATCTCACAGTTTTGAGGTCAGAAGTTTCAAAATCCAAGGTGTCAATAGGGTATGCTCATTGTAAAGATTCTGGGGAAGAATTTATTCATTTTTTTGCCTTTTTTAGCTTCTGTGGGCTGTGTACATTCTTTGGCTCATGACCCCTTCTTCACCTCATTCTGATATCTACTTCTATAGTCACATCTCCCTTTCTTACTCAGACCTTCCTGCCTCTCTCTTATAAAGACCCTTGTGATTACACTGGGCCCACCGGCATAATTCAGGATATGCTTCCCATCTCATTTCTTAATCACATCTCCCAAGTTCCTTTTGCCATGTAAGGTAATACATTCATAGGTTTTGGGGATTAGATTTTAAACATCTTTGTTTCCATAAATTCTATAGGAACTAATGATCTTAGATCCCCAAAGACAGAGGCAGAATGAACTTATATATCTAAAGCATGTGCAGGATTCCCTGGTGCTCAGATAGTAAAGAATCCGCCTGCAATGCAGGAGACCTGGGTTTGATCCCTGGGATGGGAAGATCCCGTGGAGGATGGCATGGCAACCCACTCTTGCCTGGAGAATCCCCATGGACAGAGGAGCCTGGCGGGCTACAGTTCATGGGGTGGCAAAGAGGGCACAACACAAAGCATGTGCAACCCAAATGGTATCTTTCTGGCTGTCAAAATAGTTGACTTTCTGTAACTTACTATATCATTATCCTTTCATCATGACTGTGATTCTTAAAATAATCCCAAATCATTCACAACTTTTCCATTGGTGAGATCCTTATGACAACAATCCTTGCCATGTCATGAAGTATTAAGAGCTCCAGTTGCCTCCTTCCCTTTCAGCACCAAACTTTTGAAAAGAGGAATCAACACCCACCATCTCCATTTCTTTAGCTCCTTTAGCTCCAGTTCTACCCAGGAAAAGCTGATGCCAACCAGTTGAGTTTTCTCATCTGGTTCACATCTGTTATTATTAAGATGTTCCCCTCCAGCTTTAAACTTCATGACTCCAGGCTACTTCTTATCAGTCACTCAACATCAGCAGTTGGCTGGTTCCCCTCAAGTCTCCTAGCACCTATTCAATTGTATTTCTCCTAGGACTTCAAGCGAAGCTGTCAGTCTAATCAGTTTGTTGTGGCAAGCTTCAGTACATACAGAATTGAGCAAAAACTTTTTTCCCTTCTTGTAGAATTCCACTAAGAAAACAATTCAAGCTGGGAATGAAGCCTGCTCCTGCATCCCTAGGAGACTTCTCTCTCGATGCTGGGCTGCATACTGATGCCCTTCTGGCTGGAGGCTTTCCTATACTATGAAACCAAAAATATGACTGTCTCAGGATAGAAGGAGATAGAAACTGCAGCACAGACATGACCAAGGCAGATTGGCTTCTTAAGAGATCCTAGTGTCTATTAATAACAGCTTTTACTTTTAGTTATATATTTATTTTTCATATAATCAGTTGCCTCTTTTGGCTGATGGTAAACAATGCATCTTATAGCCATGGAAAGAGAGCAGTTGCCTTATGAGAATTCAGTATCCTATTAAATGTTTTAAATTACTTTATATAATATTTCAAACTTGGATTTTTATGTAATTTAGCTTATAATAAGCACTGAGGGAGATCTTACAATGGTTGATTAGGCTCCAAAAACTTTTCCTGATTTATTTTCAGAAAAGCCTGATTATCCTCCTGCTTCTGGGGAAAGGGATCTATTTGAGAATGCTCCTCAAATATGAATGGGGAAATGTTACCTCTAGTCTTGTGTTAACTTGTAGTAAGTGAAGAGCTAGTACAACTTCATTTCTTTGTTCATTCAGTGTATTTACTGAGGTCTTTCCATGTGCTAGGGTCTATGCTGGCAGTAAATATAGATATGAATTAGACACAGCTTGGTTTTCAGGGAGTTTCCAGTCTAGTAGGATAGATAGGTATGTAAATATCAAATAAACTAAGTGCAACAAAATGTCATGGATTTTTCTGAAGTAACTGCATAGTGTACAGTGAGGATAAAATGGGAATGGACCCCATGATTTTATTATCAAGAAATGGGAGGGGCATCACTTGATGTCCTTGTAAGCAGTAGAGTAGCAGACATATGAATGAAAAGGCGTTCTGAAGGAGGCCTGATGCTCCCCACATACAGGTTCAAGAGCCCCCTAAATGTTTATGGAGTATCCACCTTAAGCCAAGTACTCTTCAATGGTGAAGAATTTGACTAAATGGAGATTAATTACAGAGGAATCAAAGAAGGAGAAGATTCTTCTTTTCAAAAGAGTATAGAGCAGGAAAACAAAGAGGTAGTGAAAATTCAAGGGTGTCTACCTTAATATTAAATATTCATCTGATTAGGGTTGAAAGTTTTTCCAGACTCTAATCAGGCTTATCAAATTTGAAATGATAACCCAATAAGTGTAAAATTATGAGATATCTTTTGTGGCCTTCCTTGTAGTGGTAAAAACAGAATATGTGACTTAAAAAAATCATCTTGCCTTTATAAATCTACAGAGAATAGCTTAAACTCTCAAGTGGTTCTTATATTTCTTGAAGAAAGAAAAGATATTATTTTCTATAACAGTCATTTTAAGCCAAAGTAGCACTAGATGATTTAATATGGGGAAAAAATAATCACTTAGTGAAAATACAGGCAAAGAATAGGAATGAGCTGTTCACAGAGAAAGATATGTGAATGGATTATACAAATATAAGCAATAGCGTTACAGTTAAAGATATGCAAATCAAAACGAGGAGATACCTACCTGATTGCCAACATTTAGACAGTTGATAAGATCTGGGGCTGAAGAGTGAAGAAGCTCTCGACCTCATACGTTGTGGATCAGTGAAATATGAGTGCAGAGCAAATGGATGTTAGCAAAATTGAAGATGCACACGTATCCTGTGACCTAGTAACTCCACATCCAGAAATTTATCCTAAGGCAGGTGGTCAAAGAAGTTACAAACAAAGATATTTCTCCAACCTCATTTCTAATAGCAATAGAAAAATGTATCTATCAACTGGCGATCAGTTAAGTAAATTATGGTTGATTCATACTATGAAACATTATGCCACTATTAAAGAGTAAGATATAAATAAATACATTTGTGCTAACATAGAAATCTATTGTTAAAAAGCAAGATGCAGAGCTGTGTGTCTGTTGCCTGTAAATGGAAGATATTTTAATAGGTACACCAGAAACTTCTAATAGTAGTTCTACAGGGCAAGGAATTGGGTGGATGTGGAGTAGGAAGGAGATTTAATTTTCATTGTATACAGGGGATTCTGTTTCACTATATTTATTTCTTTTTCAGTCAAAAAGAAGAAAAAACTAGTTTGGTAGACTGACAAGCTCAGTAATGGAGTAGTAGTGTCAGAGATTCTTTGTAGTCCTGAAATAGAGAAAAATTCCTCTCCTTAGTCACTCTGAATTCTAACGGTACTTCTTTTTTTGTAGCCTCTTGTCAATCTCTAGGTAGCATTCACCAATGTCTCCTTGACTCTTGGTTTCTGCACATTAGATAAAACAGCAATGTCTTCCAGTCTTGACAGACTTGTCTGATGTAGGAGATGAACATAATCAGTGGGCCTGAATTCCTAGTTGCCAAGACTGATAGTGCTTTTTCCTTAGTGGCTCCCAGTAGTCGAGAGTGTGTCGTGACCTGTTAGTGTCCCGAAGGGGAACATCATGGTCAGCACCTGATGTAGGCTGATTAGAAGCCAGATCCTCAAGCCAGAGTTAGGAGAATGGTCAGTCAGACCCCTCCCAGGGAGAAATTGGGAAATAATGAATATCAGGTATGTAGCATGGCACACAGAACACTAAGTAAATTCTAATTTTTGGGAAGGTGGTTTATAAGTAGGGGTGTTAGGAAGGTAGCAAAATAATTTTTTGAAAATTAATATTGTGAAATAAAAATATAAATTACAATATGTACAGTTATTTGACAAATGAAAATGGCTATATAGTAAGTTATCACATTACTTTTTAGTTTCTCCTCCCTCCAAAACTGGAAATGAACTGTAAAGAATAAAGTTAAGGCAAAACTTCTGATTTGGCCTGGATTATTATTCTTCTACACGTTCATAACCCCTTCAGGCAGTGTGGCACAGTTTTATTCCCTTATTATCTGATGCAAAATGCCAGTAGTCTCTTTTGCCATTGAATAGAAATGACCATTAAGAATCATAAGTGTGATCCACAATGATGATGTTCTATTGATTTAAAAATAGGAAAATAAAATCACAAAATTGAAATCAGTACATATTTAATTAAATGTTTACAAAATATAACATTTTGCCAGCTAATCAGTAGCAGTGCAATACATGTATTATAAAGGGATATATATATTATCTTCCATGAGGGATATGATTGTACTTAATGTAATCTATTTACCATAGGTTGGGGCTTTTGCAAGTAAAGGCAAAGAGACTATAGATGGTCAATAATCACATGAAAAGATGCCTAGTGTCATTACCATCAGTGAAATACAAAAGAAAACCATGAAGACATATTACTTCACACTCTAAAAGGCTAGAATTAAAAAAAAAAAAAAAAACAGATAATAACAAGTGTTAGTGAGGTTGTAGAGAAATTGGAACCCTCCTGTGTGTTGCTGGTAGGATTGTAAGATGGAGCACTCACTTTGGAAAACAGTTTGGCGTTTCCTTAAAAGGCTAAACAGAGTTACTAATGATCCAGCAATTTTACTTCTAGGCTTTATAGAAATGAGAATTTATGTCTACACAAAAACTTCAAGAGAAATGAAAACTTATGTCTACACAAAATATTGCATACAAATGACCATAGCAGTATTATTGATAATAGCCCAAAAGTGGAAAAAAACCTAAATGCCCATCAACTGATGAATGGATAAATAAAATGTAATATAGCCATACAATGGAACACTATTTGGCAGGTAAAAATAATTGAAATAATGATATGTGCCACAACGTGTATCATGAATGGGTGAACTTGGAAAAATATTAAGTAAAAGAAGGCAGGCATAGGAGGACACGTATTTTATGATTCCATGATGTGAAATGTCTGGGATAGGCATACCTATAGGGACAGAAAGTAGACTGGTGGTTGCCTAGGGCTGAGGGGTTTTGGGAGTGACTGTTAAAGGGTATGGGCTGAAGTTAGGGTGTTCACACAGCTCTGTGAATATACAGAAAGTGAAAAAGTGAAAGTGAAGTCGCTCAGTCGTGTCCAACTCTTTGTGAACCCATGGCCTGTAGCCCACCAGGCTTCTCCATCCATGGGATTCTCCAGTCAACAGTACTGGAGTGGGATGCCATTTCCTTCTCCAGGGGATCTTCCCGACCCAGGGATTGAACCCGGGTCTCCCACATTGTGGACAGATGCTTTACTTCTGAGCCACCATGAATATACAGAACAATGCTGAATTGTGTACTTTAAATGGGCAAATGGTATGGTATGTGAATTAGATCTCAACAAAGCTGTTTAAAAAAAAGTAAAGGTGAGGAGAATGTATAGAGAAATTAGAATGACTCTGGAATGACTATGTGCTACTTGTCTCTCTAATGTGATTATCAGTATAGTTGTTCTCTTTGTCCTTAATTCCTGGCTTTTTCTTTCATTCATGCACTTACAAATATTTATTGAACACCCATACTCTATCAAGCATTATGTTCAATGCTGCTAATATAGTTGTAAAGAAAACACCTGTAGGTTTTGCTCACATGGAGCATGGAGCATATACTCTATTAGGGGAGAGAGATATTAAATAAATATTCACACAAGCACATGTCTGTGCTCTGAAATCTAAAGAAGACTAGGATGCTGTAGGACATGTAGGGTAGATCTGATTCAATTTATGATTGTTGAATCACACCCTGTGGAGTGACTTTAAAATTGAACTCTGAAGGGTAAGTAGGAATTGGCTGGGTGAAGATTGAGTAGAAAAACATTCTAGATAGTTGTATCTGCCTGTTCCAAGGTGTGAACTAGTTTGGTGCTCTTAAAGAAGGGCAAGTTGGTCAGAGCTTGGTAGCAAGGGTGGTGTTGTATATTTCACATTTGGTAAGTTGGGAGAGGAAAGATCTCTCAGGGATCTTTTTTGGTCGTGTCAAAGACTTTTAAATTTATGAAAGAGATAACCATTGAGAGTTTTAAAGTGGAATTCTGGCATGATATTTACAATTAAAGATATAATTTTGATTTATAAGTTGAGAATGGCTCAAAAGGCAGCATCAGTGGAAGTGCAAACACCAATTTGGAAGCAATTGCAGTGTCCAGACAAGATCATGCAGGCTGATGATAGAGGTGGCTGATAGCAGATGGATTTAAGATATAGTTTGAAGACTAAGATTTTATAGATTAGACATAGGTGATGATGTAGGGTATCCAGGGTAACTCCCAGATTTATGGTTTGAAAGTATCATTAACTAAGTTGGGGAGGAAAGAAGTATCAGCAGATTTGGAACCCTATAAATGATATTCTTAATGCCTGTAGATGGATCATTACAAATATTATTCAGTGGGCAGAGTTGCTTCTTTCTTGGTTAAAAAAAGAATAAAAATAGTTTCTCTAGGCACTTCATGGATCATACAAATAAACTCTGCACTAATTGTGGGTACTCAGGATTCCATTGAACTATGTCACATACTATATTGTATAGACCAAAATAATTGCACTTACTTATATTTGTTTTTAAATTTTATTTTTCATTGAGCAATAATTGCTTTACACTATTGTATTGGTTTCTGCCATACATCAACATGTATCAGCCATAGGTATACATATGTCCCCTCCCTCTTGAAACTTCCTCTGCCTCCCAACCCCTCCCCTCCCTCTAGGTTGTCACAGAGCCCCAGTTTGAGTTCCCTGAGCCATGCACCAAATTCCCACTGGGTATCTGTTTTACACGGTAGTGTAAATGTTTACATGGTACTCTCTCCATGAGTGCCACCCTCTCCTCCCCTACCCTGCATCCTTAAAGTCTGTTTTATACGTCTGTGTCTCTACTGCTGCTCTTCAAATAAATTCATTGGTACCATCGTTACATTTGTTTTTATGTCTTTTTTCTTTGTTGGGCTGAACTCCTTAAAGATTGCATTTCCTTCTTATTCAACTTTTGAGATTCTAATGCATAGTGTGGGTTTTGGTAGTAAAAATGACATACTAAAAAATGAGTGAGGATACATAGCGAAGTGTTAAAACTAACATGTTCAAAAGAAGATGGAGAGAGGACAATTTATGGGCAGTGACTCAAAGACACAGGGAAAGGACAAGCTCAAAAGCCCAGGTTGAAAGAATGGTATAGTACAAAGGAAGGGATAACCTTTGCTTTTTTTTTTCTTTTAGATACTAGTGAGGGAGAAGGTAATGGCAACACATTCCAGTACTCTTGCCTGGAAAATCTCATGGGCAGAGGAGCCTGGTAGGCTGCAGTCCATGGGTTTGCTAAGAGTTGGACACGACTGAGCGACTTCACTTTCACTTTTCACTTTCATGCATTGGAGAAGGAAATGGCAACCCACTCCAGTGTTCTTGCCTGGAGAATCCCAGGGACAGGGAAGCCTGGTGGGCTGCTGTCTATGGGGCCGCACAGAGTCAGACACGACTGAAGTGACTTAGCAGCAGCAGCAGCAGCAGCAGCAGCAAGGAAGAGTGAAGACTGTTTCTAATACAAAAATGAAGCAAAGTCATTAGAGCTGAGTAAAGGCTAAGTAAAATGAAGACTAAATGGGTTGGATATAGAAGTTGTTCAAAAGGATAATAGGACTTTGAGATGGAGAAGACGATTGGGAGACTGCCAGTTATCAATGAATGGAATGGTCAGTAGGATTCCTACAGTCCATAGGCTAAAGCCTATTTATGGCAAAGACACTTCCTACCCTTCAACTCCATGCTTCACTGATTCCACTTTCCTAAGTATTTTTTGTATTCTCTTCTGCTTGTGCTTGCATAGGGTATTTCCTCTTCCTTCTTCATCTAATCGTTTTAGAGAATTTGTATTTACCCTTCAGGATCCACCTCATGTCTCATAGCCATTTGAAAACAGTTAAATGCCCCTTCTTTGAGATTCCACGTATTCTGAGTTTATCTTTGTCACAGGACTTATCAAATTCTATTTCATTGTGTACACCCATTTTCTTTGGCTGACTATGAGTTCTCTGAAGGCAGGATTTCTGCTTTGTTCATCTCTTTGCTCCAAGCACCGAATTTTATAGAAAGTATCCACGAGGTGCTCACAGATGGTAAGCCCAATGAATTAATTGTAGAAATCTTCTCTTTTGAATAGGAAATATGCATGGGATATTCCCAAATATAGCCATGATGAGGACTGACTCTGCATTGGGCATCTCCTTAAAATATCTCTTAGGAGCAAGACTTGGGGTTCTGTAGCCTTGTGATGGCACCCCACTCCAGCAGTCTTGCCTGGAAAATCCCATGGACAGAGAAGCCTGGTAGGCTTCAGACAATGGGGTCGCAAAGAGTCGGACACGACTGAGTGACTTCACTTTCACTTTTCACTTTCCTGCATTGGAGGAGGAAATGGCAACCCACTCTAGTGTTCTTGCCTGGAGAATCCCAGGGATGGCAGAGCCTGGTGGGCTGCCGTCTATGGGGTCGCATAGAGTTGGACACGACTGAAGCGACTTAGCAGCAGCAGCAGCAGCCTTGTGATAAAAGGGATCTGATATTTCAGGAGAAGAAAGGGTTAGTAAAGAGCAATTGATTTTCATGTAAAAGAACCAAAAGGTTGGTACGCTTAGATAATTTCAAAAGAAACAACACACACAAAAATACACAGCCAGGCTTGTCCCACACGGGGACACCAGAAAAAAAAAATTATCTTCAGAATTTCATGTACTCTTAAGGTTGTATGTGACTTTGAAGGACAAAGTAGCATGATTTTGAACTATTCTCTGCCCCATAGAAAAAGCTTTGTTGCACAGAAATATTGTAAATGGGATTTTATCAGTGTCTCTAAAAAATTGATAAGTGTATGAAAAAAATCATTTGTGGCTGTAAAGAACTTGGTAATGCCTAATTGTGAGAGGCAGAATGAATAGTGGAGAGGATTCTCAACTCTGCCTCCAACTAGATTTGTGACCTTAGACAAGATTATGAGCCTCAGTTTCACCATCTATGTGTAAAAAAGGAGTTGGAGTGGGTAATTCTTTAAGAGACTGCATCCTTCTCAAACATTTGGAGACTGTATCCACTGGCTATCCAGTGTGTGTGTGTGTGTGTTTCTGTAATGGAAAACAGTGGTCTCTGTAAGGCACAAAGGGTTATGATTCTGTAAAAACAAAATAGAATCATAATTTATTGATCCAAAACCCAATTATTCAAATTTTCAATAATGTGAGCATGAGGCAGTCCTCACTGGAATATCTAATGACTTGAGTTTCTAAACATGAAGCAGAGTAAAACTGAAGAGAGGGCTCTGGAATCACCCAGATATGGTTTGGATCTTGGTTCTGTCATTGACTGTGCCATTTGGAAAAATTATTTAATCTCTTTAAGTTTAATTCCTCATCTGTAAATGTGGTCAATAATGATGTCTGTCTCTGTAAGGGCTTGAAAGTGTTCAATGTAATGTAATATTTAAAAATACTTAGCACAGTATTTGTCCTGTTGTAAGTGGAAACAGTGTCAGACTTTATTTTTTTGGGCTCCAAAATCACTGCACATGGTGACTGCAGCCATGAAATTAAAAGATGCTTACTCCTTGGAAGAAAAGTTATGACCTATAGCATGTTGAAAAGCAGAGACATTACTTTGCCAACAAAGGTCGGTCTAGTCAAGGCTATGGTTTTTCCAATGGTCATGTATGGACGTGAGAGTTGGACTGCGAAGAAAGCTGAGTGCCGAAGAATTGGTGCTTTTGAAGTGTGGTGTTGGAGAAGACTCTTGAGAGTCCCTTGGACTGCAAGGAGATCCAACCAGTCCATTCTGAAGGAGATCAGCCCTGGGATTTCTTTGGAAGGAATGATGCTAAAGCTGAAACTCCAGTACTTTGGCCACCTGATTCGAAGAACTGACTCATTTGAAAAAACCCTGATGCTGTGAGGGATTGGGGGCAGGAGTAGAAGGGGACGACAGAAGATGAGATGGCTGGATGGCATCACTGACTTGATGGACGTGAGTCTCAGTGAACTCCGGGAGTTGGTGATGGACAGGGAGGCCTGGTGTGCTGCAATTCATGGGGTCACAAAGAGTTGGGCATGACTGAGCGACTGAAGTGAACTGAACTGATTACCAAAACTTGGGCTAGGAGGGAGCCTTTAGAGGGCATATGAGGAAAGAGCAGCTAGTGAATAAGAATCCAGCCTCTGTGCCTTGGCACTGAACTAATTCTCGGAGACAGAATTTTGGGTGAAGTAGAAAGTTCAGTTCAGTTCAGTCACTCAGTCATATCTGACTCTTTGCGGCTCCATGGACTACAGCACACCAGGCCTCCCTGTTCATCACCAACTCCTGGAGCCTACTCAGACTCATGTCCATCAAGTCAGTGATGCCATCCAGCCATCTCATCCTCTGTCGTCCCCTTCTCCTCCCGCCTTCAATCTTTCCAGCATTAGCGTCTTTTCTAATGAGTCAGTTCTACTCATCAGGTGGCCAAAGCATTGGAGTTTCAGCTTCAGCATCAGTCCTTCCAATGAGTATTCAGGACCTATTTCCTTTAGGATGAACTGGTTGGATCTCCCTGCAGTCCAAGTGACTCTCAAGAATCTTCTCCAACACCACAGTTCAAAAGCATCAATTCTTTGGTGCTTGCTTTCATTATAGTCCAGCTCTCACATCCATACATGACTACTGGAAAAACCATAGCCTTGACTAGATGGACCTTTGTTGGCAAAGTAATGTCTCTGCTTTTGAACATGCTATCTGAGTTGGTCTAACTTTCCTTCCAAGAAATGAGCATCTTTTAATTTCATGGCTGCAATCACCATTTGCAGTGATTTTGGAGCCCAAGAAAATAAAGTCTATCACTGTTTCCATTGTTTCCCCACCTATTTGCCATGAAGTGATGGGACCGGATGCCATGATCTTCGTTTTCTGAATGTTGAGTTTTAAGCCAACTTTTTCACTCTCCTCTTTCACTGTCATAAGAAGCTCTCTTGTTCTTCTTCATTTTCTGCCGTAAGGGTGGTGTCATCTGCATATCTGAGGTTATTGATATTTCTCCCAGCAATCTTGATTCCAGCTTGTGCATCATCCAGCCCAGCATTTCTCATGATGTACTTCGCATATAAGTTAAATAAGCAGGGTGACAATACGCAGCCTTGGTGTACTCCTTTCCTGATTTGGAACCAATGTGTTGTTTCATGTTCAGTTCTAACTGTTGCTTCTTGTGAAAGCAACCTGCATACAGATTTCTCAGGAGACAGGTAAGGTGGTCTGGTATTCCCGTCTTTTAAAGGATTTTCCATAGTTTGTCGTGATCCACATAGTTAAAGGCTTTGGTGTAGTCAATAAAGCAGAAGTAGATATTTTTCTGGAACTCTCTTGCTTTTTCGATAATCCAGCGGATGTTGGCAGTTTGGTCTTTAGTTCCTCTGCCTTTTATAAATCCAGCTTGACATCTGGAAGTTCTTAGTTCACATACTGTTGAAGCCAGGCTTAAAGAATTTTGAGGATTGCTTTGCTAGCGTGTGAGATGAGTGCAATTGTGTGGTAGTTTGAGCATTCTTTGGCATTGCCTTTCTTTGGGATTGGAATGAAAATGGACCTTTTCCAGTCCTGTGGCCACTGCTGAGTTTTCCAAATTTGCTGGCATATTGAGTGCAGCACTTTCACAGCATCATCTTTCAGGATTTGAAATAGCTTAACTGGAATTCCATCACCTGCACTAGCTTTATTTGTAGTGATGCTTCCTAAGGCCCACTTGACTTCACATTCAGGATGTCTGGCTCTAGGTCAGTGATCAAACCATTGTGATTATCTGGGTCATGAAGATCTTTTTGTATAGTTCTTCTGTGTATTCTTGCCACATCTTCTTAATATCTTCTACTTCTTTTAGGTCCATACCATTTCTGTGTTTTATTGAGCCCATCTTCACATGAAATGTTCCCTTGGTATCTCTAATTTTCTTGAAGAGATCTCTAGTCTTTCCCATTCTATTGTTTTCCTCTATTTCCTTGTATTGATCACTGAGGAAGGTTTTCTTATCTCTCCTTGCTATTATTTGGAACTCTTCATTCAGATGTGTTTATCTTTCCTTTTCTCCTTTGCCTTTCCCTTCTCTTCTTTTCTCAGCTATTTGTAAGGCCTCCTCAGACAGCTATTTTGCCTTTTTGCATTTCTTTTTCTTGGATGGTCTTGATCAGTGCCTCTTGTACAATGTCATGAACCTCCGTCCATAGTTCTTCAGGTACTTTGTCTATTAGATCCAATCTCTTGAATCTATTTGTCACTTCCACTATATAATCATAGGGGATTTGATTTAGGTCATACCTGAATGGCCTGGTGGTTTTTCCTACTATTTTCAATGTATGTCTGAATTTGTCAATAAGGAGTTTGAATAATGAGTTTCAATTTAAATCTATTTTGGCAATAAGAGTATTGCTTTGTCAGTCAAAAGGGGCCACAGCAGGCTCAAAATTGTGTGCCCCAACTGGAGAGGGTAGTAAGAAGCTTTATAGTAATTGTTTGAAGAGAGTGTGATCAGCTCATGGACATTCTTCTGACTGGTTGGTGGTGAGGTAAGTGGGTAACAGCCTCATCAAGCTTCTGGTTTGCAATGTCTTATCTTGGGTTTATGTGCTTGTGGGTATTTCTCCTCCCTGGTGGAGGTTTCAGTATCTGTAAAACAGCTCTAAGATATTGTTCTGTATATCCCATTGGGGAACCAGGGCTCTGCCCCAAGGCTGCACTATTGTTTCCTTTTGACTGCTCATCCTCTGTTTCTGCATATTCTTCCTTCCCTAATTAGCATTTGTTTGACCCTGACCACTGGAACTCAGGGAAGGTCATGAAGGTTGAATGAAGCCTATAGTCAAGAAACAGGGGGCACATAAAGGTTTTTGTACCCAGAAGCCCCACAGTGTCCTGTTCGGTATCACTGGGAGTGACTACAGATCTTCAGACTAAGAGTAATTCAAGTCTTTTTTTTTAATTTTTAAGGTGAGAAAATAATATCTCAGGGTAGTTTTGACATACCCATACAGGTCATACAGGTAAAGTTACACAAAAATGAATAAAAAGAAACCATAGGAGGATATTGTATGAGGCCACTAACATTACATTTAATGACATTACAGTGTTCTTAAAAAGCTTTTTGTATGACTGAATTATCCACCTGAGTAACAGTGAGTATGAGCTTTGGACCTGGACTGATTTCTATATAAGCCCAGTTCAGGAATTTTCAGCTCAGGTGCAGCAGCTGCCAAGAAATTTGGGTTGCTTTAAGAAACAGGATTCCAAAAGACACTACCCACTTCATTCTTTAAGGATGCCGCTACATGAGATAAAGATTCTCCCATCCAAGTACTAACCAGTCCTGACCCTGCTTAGCTTCTGAGATCAGAAGATATTGGGTGCATTCAGGGTAGTATGGCCATAGATGATAAAGATTCTCAACCAAGATGGGCATCGGGATTGCCTGGGACAATTAAAAAAATGTCCTGATTACTTGGCCTCACTACCAAAACTTCTAATGTTTAGCTTGGAGAGAGAAATGTCTCGGTATTTTTTTATCTCACTTTTTCTTAAAAATTTCCAAATAACTTTAATATATACAGTGGACTCTTTGTATTCACAGGTTTTGCATCTGTTGTTTCAAAAATGAAAAACATATGGAAAAATTTTCCAAAAAATTCCCAAAAGCAAAACTTGAATTTGCCTTGGGCTGGCAGCTATTTACATAGCATTTACATTGTATTGAAAACAATTTACATAACATTTACATTGTATTAGGTATTATAAGTAGTCTTGAAAGTGACACAGTATATGGGAGTATGTGTGTAGGTTATATGCAAATACCATGCCATTTTATATAAGGAATTTAAGTATTTATGGATTTTAATATCTACAGGGGGTCCTGGAACCAACACCCTGTGGATACCAAGGGACTACTGTATTATAATACACAAATTAAATAATGGAAATATCGTGCTGAAGGCGATGGCACCCCACTCTAGTACTCTTGCCTGGAAAATCCCATGGACGGAGGAGCCTGGAAGGCTGCAGTCCATTGGGGTCGCAAAGAGTTGGACACGACTGAGCAACTTCACTTTCACTTTTCGCTTTCATGCATCGGAGAAGGAAAGGGCAACCCACTCCAGTGTTCTTGCCTGGAGAATCCCAGGGACGGGGGAGCCTGGTGGGCTGCCGTCTATGGGGTCGTACAGAGTCGGACACGACTGAAGCAACTTAGCAGCAGCAGCAGCAGAGATATTTTTAAGATTGGAATTTGCACATATTATGTGTTCTATTGTTTATATTGGATGACAATACAAGAATCCTATCTCTATTTGTTAAAAAATCCTGTATCTCTATTTGTTTAAAAAAAAAAAACCCTCAGGACTTCTCTGTGTTCCAGTGGTTGAGAATCCACCTTCCAATGCAGGGGACAGAAGTTCAATCCCTAGTTGGGAAACTAAGATTTCATGTGCTGGGGTTAACTAAACCTGCTTGAAGCAACTAGAGAAGCCCGAGTGCAGCCAAAAAAAAAGACAAACTTCCCTGGTGACGCTGATGTCTGTTGGGATTGAGAACTCTTGACATAGGGTATTAGTATTATAATTCAGTGCTTATTTTTAGTTTTATTGATCATTATAGATTGTTTATAATCACTGTGTTGTTGGTATTTAAAAGTTATTTTTCCCAGATGGGTAAGGGAGTAATTGATAAAAACAGAATGAAACAAAACATAGAGAATGTATTCTAATGTCTTAAAGGATGCTTATATGGTGTAAATGGCCAGCCTCAGAGAATAACACGTCCTTTATTCAAACTCCTATCTGACAGTTGTCAGTGAGTGACTAGCCAGAGGAGGTGATGCAGCATAAAGGAAATAGTTTTAAGCGTGGAGTCAGGTGGCCAGGAACCCTGGGATTTCATCCCACCCTTGCTGCTTAATGAGCTCTGAGACCTTTGTCAGTTGTTTCACTGCCTTGAGTTTCTGTTCCCTCATCTGTAAATTGAGGCAGACTTGAACTAGATTATTTCTAAGATCTAGTGTCTCAAAATTTAGTGCCTTATTTAATGCTTAGTAGTTACAAAGCTGTGTGTGCGTGCTAGGTTGCTTCAGTTGTATCCAACCCTTTGCGACCCTATGGACTATAGCCCACCAGCCTCCCCTGTCTATGGGGTTTTTCAGGCAAGAATACTGGAGTGGATTGCCATTTCCTTCTTCAGAGGATCTTCCCAACCCAGGGATTGAAGCCGCATCTCTTTTGTCTCCTGCATTGTCAGGCAGGTTCTTTACCACTAGCGCCACTTGGAAAGCCCTAGTTACAAAAGTGAAAGTGAAGTTGCTCAGTTATGTTTGACTCTTTACAACCCCATGAACTGTAGCCCACCAGGCTCCTCAGTCCATGGAATTTTCCAGGCAAGAGTGCTGGAGTGGGTTGCCATTTCCTTCTCCAGGGGATCTTCCCAACCCAGGGATTGAACCCGGGTTTCCCGCACCACAGACAGATGCTTTGCCATCTGAGCCAAATGTCTTAATTTTGCATTTCAGAGTCAAGCTCCTGAATACTTAAGAATAAAAGCAGGTGGCTGGATTGATCTAGGGTGAGGTGAGGTGGGAAATCACAGCAATACGGATGCTAAATTGTGTCTCTCAGGGTTGATCATGTCTGTAAGGATCTAGTAGGATATGCTGTGGATCTAGGAGTTGGTGATTAGCTGGGAAAAATTAAAGGGCTCAAGATAGTACAGAAAGCAGTACAGTTAAAAAAAAAAAAAAAAAAGAGGTGGAAAAGGAACTTTCCTGGAGGTCCAGTGGTCAAGAGTCTGTGCTTCCAATGCAGGGGCTGCAGGTTCGATCCCTGGTCAGGGAACTAAGATCCCACATGTCGAGTGGTGTGGTCAAATTGAAAAGAAAAAAGGAAAAGAAAAGCAGGTGGGGAATCATATGGTAAGTGATCTGTAGTTAAGCTGAAGTATTTGGTCAGAAAATGGAATAATGGAGTCTAACTTGAGGTGAAACAATTCTGTGTGCCAACCAGTAAAGTTTGGTATTGGTATTGTAGAGATGAGGTGAACGTCACTGGTACTGAGGAAATCAAGGAACTATTGACCTCGACCTGTATAGATTGTCCACACCAATTTGGGAATCTACCAGAATGGTGGTAGTATTAGGAGAGGAGAGGAAAACTGTAATTAGATGTCAAAATTCTCAGTGAAGGTAAGACCATGATCAGGAGGGTAGAGGGAAGCCCAGTGACCTTCATTGGGGAAGAAAGGGATGATCTGAGAGACTTTTGCATAACATGGAAGAATAAAGTTCTGGAAGTAACAGCTGACCTAAGAGTGATGCTTATCTATTTAGGGAAGTTTCCCAGATCTTGAGAGGCAGGATGATTTCCTGAGACCAAAAATTACATTTTGAGTATAAATGTATTTATATTTACTTTCTCAATACATGAAGGCAGCTATGGTCCTTGTGTCCTCTTGCCTAGAAGTATTTATGTCCCAAGACTTAAAGTAGAAGACACTTTCAAACAGGACTGTATTTCTCATTTAATGGTTTTGTTTTGAGGAAATTATGCTGGTGTATCCCATGTAGTCATGTACAGATGTGAGAGTTGGACCGTAAAGAAGGCTGAGCACTGAAGAATGATACTTCCAAATTGTGCTGCTGAAGAAGACTTGAGAGTTCCCTGGACAGCAAGGAGATCAAATCAGTCAATCCTAAAGGAAGTCAACCTTGAATATTCATTGGAAGGACAGATGCTGAAGCTGAAGTTCCAATACTTTGGCCACCTGATGCGAAGAGCTGACTCATTGGAAAAGAGGCTGATGCTAGGAAAAATTGAAGGCAAAAGGAGAAGAGAGCAGCAGAGGATGAGATGATTAGATAATATCACTGACTCAATGGACATGAGTTTGAGCAAACTCCAGGAGATAGTGAAGGACAGGGAAGACTGGCGTGTTGCAGTCCATGGGGTCACAGAGTCAGACATGACTTACCAACTGAACAACAACAACATCCCATGTAGTATGGTAAAAGAAGTAACTGTTATTATCATTTTTATTTTAATTTTTTGATTAAAATTTTTTCAAGTGAAAAAAAAAAAAACAATGTTTATATTCTCAATTGGTGACAGTTTGGGAGAAGAAACTGCTCCTGTCTGAGAGCCCATATTAAGCGGCAGTGTTGTTCTACCTAGAAGTCATCACCACTTGGGCATCTGCCATGGTAGAAAGAATAGGCCCCTGAACTTTTCAAATAACTTGGTTGCCCTACTTTTCAGACTTTTCTTTTTCCATCTAATTTCCCCAACGTTGACTTCCTTTGTGACTTAAATATTCTTCCCAGCTCTCAGACTTCTTTTGAGGAGCCATAGAAATTTCGTTCCTCAGCCTAAATAGAAGCTGATTTCTTCAAATGGAAAATTCAGCAAATCACTGCAGTAATGTGTATTGATTCTTCCTGCTCCAGCAGCTGGATCAATGTGAGAAGCGAATGTCATTATTTCCTGTGCTGTCTACAATCCCAGATGTATTCACAAGAGAGGCCAATGGTAACGACTCTGAAGTTTTACTTGAAAGAGTTGTAAATAGTCTGTTACACCTTTGGAAAGCTCAGGACAGAACTCTGGTTATGCCTGTTTGTGGCCCAGGCACTGTCAAAAATCAGAAAGTCTGACATCTTTGGTTCTACTTTGGGATCCAGAAATGGTGGGCCTCAGTTCTTGCTTCTTCATGCTATAGGATCATGGGACAAACTCCTAGAAAATTAGATCACCTTCAACCACTTGACCTGTGAATACAAAGAATTAATACCATACTTTCTCTGAGATGAATTTAACTGCTTATCTTAGATTAATATAAATATAAACATAAACAAAATGGGTAGTTTTGCAGTAAATAAATGTACTATAAAAACAAAAATTTAGAGCTTAGTTTAACATTATTTTTTCACAACTGAGAAAACAAAGTCCAGGAAAGTAAAGAGACTTTCCCTAGTCATCATCCATTCAGAGTGGTGTTGAGTCTAGGGCCCAGGTATATCAGTCTTCTTTGGTTACTTAATAATTCTCAATAGTAGTATGAATGGCAACAGTATGTAGTTTGAAGACCAAGCAGTACTTTGTCCCATGTTAGTATTTTTAATTTTAGACAGTATTTAAAGAAGGATTAAGACTGTTCAAAAGTTTTTATTTTTCCTGGGAAAGCTTTAAATCCACTTTGGTAAGGGAGAAGGTGATGTTGGGAGTGGTATTGGTGTATGCAGAAAATGGGGTTTGTGCAGAAGTCTGAGACAAGTTGGGTGTTGGTAAGTCTTTTAGGAGGCTCTGGTCTGGGAAGCAAAGCAAGCATAATTATTCATGGATTGAGGAAATGTTGGAAGATGACACCTGCTGCTGCTGCTGCTGCTGCTGCTGCTAAGTCGCGTCAGTCGTGTCCGACTCTGTGCGATTCCATAGACGGCAGCCCAGGAGGCTCCCCCATCCCTGGGATTCTCCAGGCAAGAACACTGGAGTGGGTTGCCATTTCCTTCTCCGATGCAGGAAAGTGAAAAGTGAGAGTGAAGTCACTCAGCGACCTGACCCCATGGACTGCAGCCTACCAAGCTCCTCTGTCCGTGGGATTTTCCAGGCAAGAGCACCGGAGTGGGTTGCCATTGTCTTCTCCAAGCTGGCACCTAGATAATGTTAAATTGAGGAAGTAGACCCACTAAGAGTGAAGGGATTCTCTAGTGGTGGGGCTTCCAGACAAAGTGTCCTGGATTTCCTAAGATGTGATGATGGTGTTATGTTATAAAATTTCCAAATAGTCTTAAAAACTATTTAGGAGATGTTTTCTTTCTCTCTCTTTTTCTCTTTAGGGGAAATTGTTGGGGAGTTTAGGGAGATAGTAGTAGAGTGGCTAGAGTGAAGTTACCGTGTTTTCAAATGGTGTCGCTGACATGCTATTTATTTTGCCCAGTGATCTAATATGGTGTTGACAGAAGGAAGATGTCTGTTCAATTTCCCTTTCTTGGAGAAAAGTTTATTGCCCATAACTATATACTGTTTAACATGCTGACATTTATAGTGAAGAAATAATTTTTAAAGCTGTCTTTTCTTAGTGCCACAGTTGGTTGAAAAAGAGAACAATTCATTTAATTAGGAGAATATATTGGTCATACACAGTGGAACAAATTAACCTATTTTTGACTTATTTTTTTCACTGGTGAGTTGACAGAGCTTTGGACAAAACTGGCTGTCTTCTTTGACACAATTCACTCACAGCCATAGGATAGCCTTTCCAACATAAAGTGAATTATAATAAATTCTTGTCTTATTTGGAACAGTTGGTGAATGGTCTGTTCTGGTGAACTAAGGATTATCATTGAGATCATATGCAAATAAGCTTATAGAAGAAACATCTTATGTTGAAAGTAATATGACTTTTATAGGTTTAACTGCTGACTCACTCCATCAAGGTTCTTAGAAGCATGCACCAGAAGCTGACTGTGGCTGACTAAGCGAAATGATACTTTGTTCAAAGGATACTGGGAAGCTCATAGTATCATTGACCTGACTGGAGAACAGGCCTGAGGTTAAGTTCCCAGGAACCATGTCCAGAACCTCACCTCACCGCAGTAACACTGGCATTTTGCCCAGCACCGGTGCTACTTCTGCACAGGAAACTTGGCCTACCGGTTGTTCCCAACCCCCAAATCTAGATACCTTTTCTGTTACTCACAGAATTGAAAGTCCTCCTCTATTTAGTTTCTTACTTCTGAGTCTTTGTGTCATCTGAAGTCTAGAGCACATGTCCATGTGTTATCTTTTAAGGAGGTTGGGGTAAAGATTTCTTTAGGTTCTGCCTTTTTTTTTCCTTGAAATGATTTGTCTAGAAATGTTTAATGAAGAACAATTCATAACAACAAAAACTGGAGACAACCCAAAGTCCCATCATCTAAACTATGGATAAAGTATATCTGTACTATGGAATATCATACATCATTGTCTAGGTTTTACCTTGATATAAGATGTGACTTGGAAGGTTTTCCAAACATAGCAAGGTGTTAAAAATATGCTGGGTCTCTAGAAAGCATTACAAATACCTACATGGTGTGTCTTTGGGCAGACCATGTCATCTCATTAAGCCTCTGTTGAATGGGATTATTCTTCCTTATATCCTTTCATGAACTGGTATATAAGCAACTTTGTTGTCCAAATGTAAGTCCAGGGTCCCCAAAGTACCTTCTTACTTCTGAGAATTCATGACTTGCCATAACAGGTCTGATTTTCATTTTGGCTCTCATGCTTTCTGGAAGTAGTAATAACATTGCTGGGGAAATTTATAGCTTATTAGATGGCCCTGTTTATGACAGCATTTTCCACTGTAGAGCACTAGCCTTCCAGAACGAAAGATAGATAGTTCCTCTTTATTATAGAGGATGCCCAGACAAAATAGGTTGTCTTCCCCAACCTAGGATTCACTGGATTTGTGTGCCACTTCACAAGTATTGGGAAATAAAAGTTATGACTCTACACATTATAGAAATAGCTTCTCCCAAATTGACTTGAGAGAATTTGGGCCCTTGGTGTGGGGAAATATAATTGGTGAGGCTTAGCCTACTTTATAGCTTTACTGAACATTTGCTAATGTGCTAGGAACTATACTGAGTGCTTCCCATGCTGCTGCTACTGCTGTTGCTGCCAAGTCGCTTCAGTCATGTCCGACTCTGTGCAACCCCATAGACGGCAGCCCACCAGGCTCCCCCATCCCTGGGATTCTTCAGGCAAGAACACTGGAGTGGGTTGCCATTTCCTTCTGCAATGAATGAAAAGTGAAAAGTGAAAATGAAGTCGCTCAGTCGTGTCCGACTCTTAGCGACCCCATGGACTGCAGCCTACCAGGCTCCTCCATCCATGGGATTTTCCAGGCAAGAGTACTGGAGTGGGGTGCCATTGCCTTCTCCAGAGTGCTTCCCATACATTATCATTAAATTCTTACTACTATTCTATGACATGTAGACTCTCATCATCTCCCTTTTATAGATCAGAAAACCAAGTCTTGGAAAGAATAGGTTATTATTCCAAAGTCACAGGAGTGTAAGTGACAGATCCAGGGCGGGGCTGGAAGTCTATATGATGCTATAGCTGGTGCTCTTAACCACTGTGTATGGTGTACAGAGAAGTCCTTGGAACTCTGTTCACTCACAGGGCTAGTCAGCCCCGAAGTATAGAGCATCACCGAATCCTTCCACATGGTGTTTGGTTTTGGTAAAGTCAGGACCCTAGTCAGTCTGTAATTTTGTTCAAAGGGTCATCCTTTTTTTTGGGACAGATGTTCCACACAGCATGTGGGATCTTAGTTTCCTGACCAGAGATCAAGCCTGCACCCTCTGTATTAGAAGAAGAGAGTCTTAACCACTAGACCATCTGGAAAGTCCCCAAAGGGTCATCTTTACATCTCATTTGACCTTTCACTTGGCTTGATTCAGACTAAATTTTATTGTTCTCCCTCATCCAACTTTTCCTTGTTTTTAATCTTCCCTGACCCAACTTGGTTCCTGCCTTGGGCAAAGATTTTTTTTTTCTCACACTTCATTAATTTTTGACCATGGATATCTTGGGACTCCACTCCTGGGTCCTCCTCAGGGACTGGAGCTACTATATGATGATCACTTAACCCTCAGAAACTAGGCATATGAATGCAGAACCTTCTTCCATCGTGAGAAACATTGTCCACTTCATCAGCTAGAATGACACCATGCTGTCCCCTTCCTCTACATCTATCTCTGCATTCCCCAAGGCACAATTGATGCCCTTGATTCTATTTTTTCCATTCTCTCTCCTTCATAAAGGAAAATCTTATCCATTCTGATAAGGTGTTGGCTTTAAACAACCCCTATGCTGAGGACTTAAAAACTATTGGATTGATTGGTAAGGTGTAAATGGACTTGTCATACACCTTGACAGATCCAAAAGCCAATTTTATGGCTTGCTTTAAAGTTCAACTTAATTTTTCCTTTATACCCCAAGAGACTTGTCTTTTTGAATTATTTAGCTTTTGCTAACAATCCCATGGCATATTATTCTTAAGCTGTGATGGATTGATATAGAATAGATCTTCTTCTAGTGCTAAAGAATCCCCAAGGCACCAATTCAGATCTTGTTCATGAATTATTTTCTCCTCTGAGTCCATCACATTATTAATTATAATCAGGAATAATTTAAGTGTCTATTTTGAAACCATGAGTTGCTCCCCTAGTGTTGAGAAGTTATGACACACACACACACATATATATATATATAAAATATGATCACATGGAGCTGTAATACACAAGGTAATATAAATATTTGGGGATACATTTTGTGATGTTTAGAGCTGGCCAGATATTTGGAGTTATTTATAAATGTGGAAAAGAAAGTTCTTTTCATCCTTTTGGGTGAAGACTACCATCGATGCTAATAATTGTCTCCTGGTCTTATCATGTAATGAAAAATGGGCTCATCTTTAAGTTTGTATTATACATGCATATTATATATTATACAATATCTAACATAATTATAATTGCTTATAAATACACAGATATGCATTTATGTTAATTCTCAAATCACAATGATTTTTGAAGTCTTCCCTGGATTAACTCAGTCCCTTAAAGTGTTCCTACAGATATTTCTGTGACCCGCCTCCAAGATACATCTCACATGACATGCGCATATACACGTGTTCATTAAATGCAATATCAATATATTTTTCAGTTTTTTAAAAAAATGTGGTAAATAACATATAACACAAAATTTGCCATCATGACCATTTTTAAGTATAAAATTTCATAATGTTAAGTATATTTACATTATTATAAAACAGATCTCCAAAACTTTTTTTCCTTGCAGATGTGAAACTCTTTGTCCATTAAAAACAGCATCTCCTTTTCCCTGCCTCAGGTTCTGGTAACCAACATGCTACTTTTTATTTCTATGAATTTTATTAGTTTAGATGCCTTGTGTAAGTGGAATCATACAGTACTTTTCTTTTTGTAATTGATTTATTTTTCTTAGCATAATGTCTTCAAGTTTCATACATGTTGTAGCATGTGACAGGTTTCTTTATCTCATAAGGTTGAATAATATTCCATTTGTGTATGTAGCACATTCTGTTTCTCTGTTCATTCATCAGTGGACATTTGGCTTGCCTACCTCTTAGAATAGTGTTGCTATGAATATGGGTGTGCTAATATCTATTGGAGACACTGCTTTCAATTCTCTTAGATATACATCAAGAAATATGATTGCTAGATCATATAGTCATTCTATTTTTAATTTTTTGCTGAAGTTTAACGTTGATTTCTATACTGGTTGCCCCATTTTGTAATTCCATCAGTAATACAAAGATTCTAATTTCTCCACATCTTTACCAGCATTTGTGATTTTTATTTTTTTATAATAGCCATTTTGACAGGTGTGAGGTAGTATCTTATTGGAGTTTTGACTTCCATATCATTAGTGATTTGTTGAGGCATGTTTTCATATGTTTGTTGGCTAACTGTATGCCATTTTTGAAGAAAAATCTATTTAAGTCCATTGCCTATTTTTATATAGGATTATTTGAATTTTGTTGTTGAGTTATTTGAATTCTCTATGTCTTCTGGATATTAATTCTTTATCAGATATATGATTTGCAAATATTTTCTCCCATTTTCTATGCTTCCTTTTCACTCTGTTGATTTTGTCCTTTGGTACACAAAGTTTTTTAGTTTGATGTCCCATTTATCTATTTTTTGCTTCTGATGCCTGTGCACAAAAAAGTATCTGTTTTTTGCTTTTGATGCTTAATATCACATACAAGAAATTATTGCTACATCCAATGTTATGAAGCTGTTGTCATGTTTTATTCCAGAATTTTTATAGTTTTAAGTCTTACATTTTAGATCTTTAATCTATTTGAATTAATTGTGATATATGGTATAAGATATGGTTCCAGTCTCATCTTTTTCATATGTAGATATCTGTTTTTTCCAACTGCATTTGTTGAAAAGACCATCCTTTCCCTATGGATGGTCTTGGCTTCCTTGTTGAAGATCATTTGACCATTATACAAGAGTTTATTTGGGGGCTTTCTTTTCTTTTCCATTGGTCCATTTTTCTGTCTTTATGCCACTGTTACACTGTTTTGATTATTGTAGCTTTGTAATATATTTTGAAATCAGCAAGTGTGAGACTCCAGCTTTGTTCATGTTAAAAATTGTTGTCACTATTCAGAGTCCCTTGAGACTTCATATTAACTTAATTGTTTAAACTTATGTAATAATTGTGATTGGGATTTTGACAGGGATTACTTTGAATTTGTAGAGTGCTTTGAGTGGTAAGGATATCTTAATATTAAGTCTTCCAATCCATGAATAATGGATGTCTTTCCATTTATTTGTGTCTTTAATTTTTTACTGAGTGTTTTGTCACGTTCTATGTACAAGTTTTTAACCTCCTTAGTTTGTTTATTTCTGAGTGTTTTTTTTTTTTTTTGTAAATGGAATTGATTTAACCACCAAGATTTCTTACAGCAAGCTTTACTGACCACATGCACAGAAATGTTTGGGGGAGCCTCGCCACTCTTTATGCTGCCAGTACCCACTGTGGGCATGGCATTGTCCACTCTGAGCATGTTGTCTCCTTATGTCCCACAAAATACTAGTGCTTAGGGCACCAGAGTGTTGCCAGGCTCTTTGCAGAAGTCAGTGAATGACCATCTCTGCTACACTGTCCCCCAAGCTCCTAGACTGTCCTGCTTATGCTTCATCTCTCAAAGTCCATTTGTTTCTGTTCCTCACCCTATGATCAGTCTTATAAAGACTTGCATCAATTTTAGGACTTCACCCTGTAATCATAAGGCTCAAATCTGTGTCAGTTCAGTTCACTTCAGTCGCTCAGTCATGTCCGACTCTTTGCAACCCCATGAATCGCAGCATGCCAGGCCTCCCTGTCCAACACCAACTCCCAGAGTTCACTCAGACTCACGTCCATTGAGTCAGTGATGCCATCCAGCCATCTCATCCTCTGTCGTCCCCTTCTCCTCCTGCCCCCAATCCCTCCCAGCATCAGAGTCTTTTCCAATGAGTCAACTCTTCACATGAGGTGGCCAAAGTACTGGAGTTTCAGCTTTAGCATCATTCCTTCCAAAGAAATCCCAGGGCTGATCTCCTTTAGAATGGACTGGTTGGATCTCCTTGCAGTCCAAGGGACTCTGTAGGTTCTGTCTAATTTAAATGGACAGCATGGTACTGGGAAGTAGAGAAAGAGGCCAAGAAGGCTGGCAAAAGTACATGTTCCAGGGAAATCCTGATCCCAGATAGAATTAGTTCAGCAGTTTCTCAGAGCTAGTTTCAGCCTCTTGACTGAATAATTTCTGACATTGGGGATATTTCTTTGAAGATTTCAACAATTTCTTGGACAGTAAGAGAGTATGACATAACTGAAATGATCATATAAATTTCCTGAGTGTCATCCTGCTCCAGAAAGATGAAATTATACAAGAGTCATGGGCTAAGGAAGTTCAGCTTGGGAGCTGTATGGCAACTGCATTGGAAGAAGAGCTGGGACTGAAAGGATGAAGACTCTGTCTTTCTTCATGTTATAGACTTTTCTGATATTACCTGCTGTGTAGGGGGCTTGCTGGGAAATATGTAGTCTGCAACCAAGGATGCAGGTGGTAGACATGCTCCCTGAGTAGGCACCAAAGACTCTGGCAGCATGGGCAAGTGCCTGTTTCTAAAGTTAATGTGGGTAGAGGTAATTTTGTTTACTTGTACAACTCCACATTGCCCTTCCTGAAACTACACATTTGCTTAATGAGTATTCCAGAGTATTTTTAGGATGCACAGGTATGTACAACTTCATTGATAAGTGTCAAGTGCACCCTTTGCCCTTTGTGTAGGTTTCAAGACTATATTTTTGGTTGGGAAGCTGGTTTGGGTTTATAAATCATCTGGATATGATTTGAATCTCTAGATGAGAAATGTCTAAAATGTATTTTTTTTTCTTCCAGAATATTTTCAAGACTAGTTCCACAGAAGTGAATTGAGAAATAAGGGCAGTACATTCATTTTAGTAGACAATTGACTCAGTTGAAAGCATGAGATATTGACATCTTTGGTCATAAACATGACAGATATTGGAAAGAGAGGCTTAATTCTTCCAGATTAAAAAAAGTCATTGTGGATATTGATATGGTACTTGTGATTCGTTTCCCTATCACTGCCTCAGGCACACTTGATTTTGGAGAAAAGATGACATAATCAAGAATATCCAGTCCTTTACCTGCAGGAAATAAAGTTACCAAACTTTATTGTCATTCAGGGGTAAAGATTGTTCAGGCGTGCTGGCAGTGAACCAATATAACATAAATTCGTTCTTTTCCTGATGAGTATGAGTTCTGAGAGCGTGTTTGCCAAGCTTTCCCTATGCACCATAGATTTCATTTACCTCAATTATTATGGACAATTTCACTAGCCATGGCTGCATTTTACCCAACTGACTACATCAGTTGAGGGGAAGAACAGCCAAAGGTTTAGTTCTAGATGAATAAGCTTGGAAATGTCAGAGTCAGCATCATGTTCTAGTTTTGGAGATGGCAGTTCCCACTGTCCTAAGGAAACTTAATTCAGTGAACATTTTTGAATTTCTGTTGTATGCTACATCTTGTGCCAGGCACTGGGGAAATGAAAATGAATGAGATATTGTCCTAGCCCTTGAGAAATGTCAAGTGCTGATAGGGGAGATGTATATATGTCCAAGGAGCAGTGGCTGCATGGGCATGGGAGGGCCGAGAGGAGTTACTCCACGTTCAAGGTCAGGAGGGGCGGCCGTGAGGAGATACCCCTCGTCCAAGTGAAGGAGCAGCAACTGTGCTTTGCTGGAGCAGCTATGAAGAGATACCCCATGTCCAAGGTAAGAGAAACCCAAGTAAGACGGTAGGTGTTGCAAGAGGGCATCAGAGGGCAGACACACTGAAACCATAATCACAGAAAACTAGTCAATCTAATCACACGGACCACAGCCTTGTCTAACTCAATGAAACTAAGCCATGCCCTGTGGGGCCACCCAAGACGGGGGTTCATGGTGGAGAGGTCTGACAGAATGTGGTCCACTAGAGAAGGGTATGGCAAACCACTTCAGTATTCTTGCCTTGAGAACCCCATGAACAGTATGAAAAGGCAAAATGATACGATACTGAAAGAGGAACTCTCTAGGTTGGTAGGTGCCCAATATGCTACTGGAGATCAGTGGAGAAATCACTCCAGAAAGAATGAAGGGATGGAGCCAAAGCAAAAACAACACCCAGTTGTGGTTGGGACTGGTGATAGAAGCAAGGTCCAGTGCTGTAAAGAGCAATATTGCATAGGAACCTGGAATGTCAGGTCCATGAATCAAGGCAAATTGGAAGTGGTCAAACAGGAGATGGCAAGAGTGAACGTTGACATTCTAGGAATCAGCGAACTAAGATGGACTGGAATGGGTGAATTTAACTCAGATGACCATTATATCTACTACTGTGGGCAGGAATCCCTTAGAAGAAATGAAGTAGCCATCATGGTCAAAAAAAGAGTCCGAATGCAGTACTTGGATGCAATCTCAAAAAAGACAGAATGATCTCTCTTCGTTTCCAAGGCAAACCATTCAATATCACAGTAATCTAAGTCTATGCCCCAACCAGTAACGCTGAAGAAGCTGAAGTTGAATGGTTCTATGAACACCTACAAACCTTTTAGAACTAACACCCAAAAAAGATGTCTTTTTCATTATAGGGGCTGCTGCTGCTGCTAAGTTGCTTCAGTTGTGTTTGACTCTGTGCGACCCCATAGACGGCAGCCCACCAGGCTCTGCCGTCCCTGGGATTCTCCAGGCAAGAACACTGGAGTGGGTTGCCATTTCCTTCTCCAGTGCATAAAAGTGAAAACTGAAAGTGAAGTCGCTCAGTCATGTCTGACTCCTAGCGACCCCATGGACTGCAGCCCACCAGGCTCCTCCGTCCATGGGATTTTCCAGGCAAGAGTACTGGAGTGAGGTGCCATTGCCCTCTCCACATTATAGGGGACTGCAATGCAAAAGTAGGAAGTCAAGAAACACCTGAAGTAACAGCCAAACTTGGCCTTGGAATATGAAATGAAGCAGGGCAAAGGCTAATAGAGTTTTGCCAAGAGAACGCACTGGTCATAGCAAACACCCACTTCCAACAACACAAGAGAAGACTCTACACTTGGACATCACCAGATGGTCAACACCAAAATCGATTGATTATATTCTTTGCAGCCAAAGATGGAGAAGCTCTATACAGTCAGCAAAAACAAGACCAGGAGCTGACTGTGGCTCAGATCATGAACTCTTTATTGCCAAATTCAGACTTAAATTGAAGAAAGTAGGGAAAACCACTATATCATTTAGGTATGACCTCAATCAAATCCCTTATGATTATACAGTGGAAGTGAGAAATAGATTTAAGGGACTAGATCTGATAGATTGCCTGATGAACTATGGACTGAGGTTCGTGACACTGTACAGAAGACAGGGATCAAGACCATCCCCATGAAAAGAAATGCAAAAAAGCAAAATGGCTGTCTGAGGAGGCCTTACAAATAGCTGTGAAAAGAAGAGAAGCGAAAAGCAAAGGAGAAAAGGAAAGATATAAACATCTGAATGCAGAGTTCTAAAGAATAGCAAGAAGAGATAAGAAAGCCTTCTTCAGCGATCAATGCAAAGAAATAGAGGAAAACAACAGAATGGGAAAGACTGCTAAGAGTCAGGCATGACTGAGCGACTTCACTTTCACTTTTCACTTTCATGCATTGGAGAAGGAAATGGCAACCCACTCCAGTGTTCTTGCCTGGAGAATCCCAGGGATGGGGGAGCCTAGTGGGCTGCCGTCTATGGCGTCGTACAGAGTCAGACACGACTAAAGCGACTTAGCAGCAGCAACAGAGATCTCTTCAAGAAAATTAAAGATACCAAGGGAATATTTCATGCAAAGATGGGCTCAATAAAGGACAGAAATGGTAGGGACCTAACAGAAGCAGAAGATATTAAGAAGAGGTGGCAAGAATACACAGAAGAAATGTACAAAAAAGATCTTCACAACCCAGATAATCACGATGGTGTGATCACTGACCTAGAGCCAGATATCCTGGAATGTGGAGTCAAGTGGGCCTTAGAAAGCATTACTACGAACAAAGTTAGTGGAGGTGATGGAATTCCAGTGGAGCTCTTTCAAATCCTGAAAGATGATTTTATGAAAGTGCTGCACTCAGTATGCCAGCAAATTTGGAAAACTCAGCAGTGGCCACAGGACTGGAAAAGATCAGTTTTCATTCCAATCCCAAAGAAAGGCAATGCCAAAGAATGTTCAAACTACCGCACAATTGCACTCATCTCACACACTAGTAAAGTAATGCTCAAAATTCTTCAAGCCAGGCTTCAGCAATATGTGAACCGTGAACTTCCAGATGTTCAAGCTGGTTTTAGAAAAGGCAGAGGAATCAGAGATCAAATTGCCAACATCTGCTGGATCATGGAAAAAGCAAGAGAGTTCCAGAAAGACATCTATTTCTGCTTTATTGACTATGCCAAAGCCTTTGTGTGGATCATAATAAACTGTGGAAAATTCTGAAAGAGATGGGAATACCAGACCTCTGACCTGCCTCTTGAGAAACCTATATGCAGGTCAGGAAGCAACAGTTAGAACTGGACATGGAACAACAGACTGGTTCCAAATATGGAAAGGAGTATATCAAGGCTGTATATTGTCACCCTGCTTATTTAACTTATATGCAGAGTACATCATGAGAAACGTTGGATTGGAAAAAGCACAAGCTGGAATCAAGATTGCTGGGAGAAATATCAATAACCTCATATATGCAGATGACACCACCATTATGGCAGAAAGTGAAGAAGAACTAACGAGCCTCTTGATGAACGTGAAAGAGGAGAGTGAAGAAGTTGACTTAAAACTCAACATTCAAAAAACTAAGATCATGGCATCTGCTCCCATCACTTCATGGGAAATAGATGGGGAAACAGTGAAAACAGTGTCAGACTTAATTTTTTGGGGCTCCAAAATCACTGCACATGGTGATTGCAGCCATGAAATTAAAAGACACTTACTCCTCAGAAGGAAAGTTATGACCAACCTAGATAGCATATTCTAAAGCAGAGACATTACTTTGCCAACAAAGGTCCATCTAGTCAAGGCTATGGTTTTTCCAGTGGTCATGTATGGATGTGAGAGTTGGACTATGAAGAAAGCTGAGTGCCAAAGAATTGGTGCTTTTGAAGTGTGGTGTTGGAGAAGACTCTTGAGAGTCCCTTGGGTTGCAAGGAGATCCAACCAGTCCATTCTAAAGTAGATCAGCCCTGGGATTTCTTTGGAAGGAATGATGCTAAAGCTGAAACTCCAGTACTTTGGCCACCTCATGCAAAGAGTTGACTCATTGGAAAAGACTCTGATGCTGGGAGGGATTGGGGGCAGGATGAGAAGGGGACGACAGAGGATGAGATGGCTGGATGGCATCACGGACTCAATGGACGTGAGTTTGAGTGAACTCTGGGAGTTGGTGATGGACAGGGAGGCCTAGCGTGCTGCAATTCACGGGGTCACAAAGAGTTAGACATGACTGAGTGACTGAACTGAACTGAATTGATACACAAATAGTAATGATAACAATAATAGTGCTAACTGTAATGATAGGCTAACACTTATGTAATGGTTATCATGTGCCCAGCACCATTTTAAGAACTTTATATGTGTGTTAACTAGTTAAACAGTAAACTAAAATTCAGTGAGATAAATGGGAAAGATATCTCAAATGAAGGATCAGTTAAATCCCCCTGTGAGGTTGGGAAGATGAGGAAGAGCTACAGAGAGGAGATAATATTTGAGCTGGGCCTTGGTGAGTAAATTAGAATTCTCTTGGATGATAGGAGGCAGAGTGGAAGGGGAAGGTTTTCCAGACAGAAGGAAGAGCTTAAGCGAATGCACGAAATTACACGGTGGCTTCAGGTTGCAGCACAAATATCCTTCAGTGTTGTAAATGACTGTCAGGAAAATTTAAGAGAGAAGTAGTATGTATGGTTTATGACTCTTCGACTAGGGGTAGGTTGAAAGAATAAGGGAGGGTAAAATGTATTTCTTACCACTGACCAGTAATACAGTGATTATAGATGAGTTCTTGGATTTTAAACATTTTATAAACTAACTTTCTTTCTAGATTCTTCTTTCCCTGCATTAGCTACAAAATGAATGGATTTTCAGCACATGGGACTCCTCATTTTTCAGCATTTTCTCCTTCCCTTACTTAGTGACTGATGTTTATTTTTGCATCCTAAGAAGCAGGTTCTCTTGCACCTCTATTTTTAGTTATTCATGCTTGTTTTCTTCGGGTGAATACAGTTTGACAGACAAATGTCTTAGGACAATCTTCCATTTGCGTAATATTTGCCTCTCTGAATCAGACCAGAGAATTCTACATGTGAAGCCTGTAATTCTGCCTGACAATAGAGCAGAGGGCATAATATCAGATGGGAGAATTTTTTCATGCCAGCCTCAAAGGACGTGTGTTCTGCCACACTGTGTTTCCTTTAACTGCCTAGGGGGCGGATATTCCAACTTATTTATAGTTTCAGACATTACTATTTCTTGGAGATGGTAAGTTTTTTAGTTCATCAGATATGTAAAAAAGTACTTTAGAGAAATATATCCTAAAATCTTTTTTTTTTTTTGGTAACTTAGGTAATGCTTTTTAAATCCTGTTTCCACTCTAATGAAGGGTGTAAGTGAAGTGAAGTGAAAGTCGTTCAGTTGTGTCTGACTTTTTGTGATCCCAGGGCGTGTATAGTCCATGGAATTCTCCAGGCCAGAATACTGGAATGGATAGCCTTTCCCTTCTCCAGGGGATCTTCCCAACCCTGGTCTTCCACATTGTAGGCAGATTCTTTACCAGCTGAGCCACAAGGGAAGCCCAAGAATACTGCCCAAGAATACTGGAGTGGGTAGCCTTCCTGTCGCTTCTCCAGGGGATCTTCCTGACCCAGGAATCGAACTAGGTATCCTGCGTTGCAGGTGGATTCCTTACCAACTGAGCTATCAGGGAAGCCCAATAAAGGTGTAACAATTATCTGAATAACTGAGAAAGCACCATGTTCATGACTGAATATTTTAACACTATAAATTAGTCATTTTCCCACTAATTAACATACAAATTAAATTCAGTTCTAATTTAGAATTTCAGCAGAACTATAAAGAACACAAAAAACTTATTCTAAAGTTTATATATCAGTGGCCTTATATATAGATAATTCTAGACACTCCACCAAAAAATTGCTAGACCTAATAAATTCAATTAAGTTTTGAATTACACAATCAGCATACAAAAAGTCAGTTATGTTACTATACACTAACAGGAACTATTAGAAAGAGAAGTAAAGGGGACTTTCCTGGTGATCCAGTGGTTAGGACTCTTGCTTTCAACTGCAAGGGGCACAGATTTGATCCCTCATTAGGGAACTAAAATCCAGCATGCCACATGGTACACCGCACCCTGCCTGCCCCACCCCCCAAAAAAAGGGAGAGAGAAAGAGAAATAATGTAAATAGTCACATTTATGATAGCATCAAAAGCAGCAAAATATTTAAGAATAAATTCATCCAAAGAAGTGAAAGGTTTATACACCAAAAACTGTAAGACATTGGTGGAAGAAATTAAAGAAGACATGAATGAGTGGAAACATCCCATGTTCATGGATCAGAAGAGCTAATACTGTTAAAATTGTCATACTATCCAAAACCATTTACAGGTTCAATGCAATTCTTATAAAAATTCTAATGGTATATTCCACAGAAATAGAAAAAGAACAATTGAAACATTCATTTTGAGTCACAAAAGATCCTGAATAGTCAAAGCAGTCTTGAGAAAGAGCAGAGCTAAAGGCATCATGCTTCCTGATTTCAAACTATTTTACAAAGTTATAGTAATCAAAACAGTATATTACTGGCATAAAGATAGACATATACCAAGGTAACAGAGTTAAGAGTGCAGAAACAAGCCCATGCAGATATAGTCAACTAATATTTGACAAAGAAGCCAAGAATATTCAATAGGGAAAAGAAAGTGTCTTTAATAAATGGTTTTGGGAAAATTGGATATTCATATGGAAAAAATGAAACGGGATCACTATTTTATACTACTCACAAAAATTAACTGAAAATGAATTGAAGCCTTAAACATACTGCCTAGGAATAATAAAACTCACGGAAGAAAGCATAAGGAAAGAGCTCCTTTGATATCGACCTTGACAAGAATTTTGTTTGGCTATGACACAACAAGCCGACAACAAAAGCAAAAACAAGTGTGACTGTATGAAACAGAAAAGCTTCTGCACCACAAAAGAAACAGTCAACAAAATGAAAAAGTTACCAATGGAGTGGGAGAAAATATTTGCAAGCCATCTATCTGAGAAGGAGATAATCCAAAATATATAAGGAACACAACTCAGTAGCCCAGAAAACTAACAATCCAGTTTAAAAATGGCAAAGGACTTGAAAGAGAATTTTTTCCAAAGAGGATATATAAATGGCAAACAAGCATGTGAAATGGTGCTTGATATGATTAATCATCAAGGAAGTACAAATGAAAACCATAGTGAGATATCACCTTACATCTTTTAGACTGGCTAAATAGAGATAGAATAGAGATAACAAATGCTGGTGACGATGTGGAGAAAGGAAAACCTGATGTAAGGAATGTAAACTAGTCCAGCCACTATGGAAAACAGTCTGGAGTTTCCTCAAAAAAATTACAAATACAATTACTGTATGATTCACTAATTCTACTCCTGGGTACATATCAGAAAATGAAATCACTTTATCAAAGAGGTATCTGGACTCCCATATTCACTGCAGTATTAGTCACAATAGCTGACACATGAAACCAACTGAAGTGTTCATTGGCAGATGAATGGATAAAGAAACCATAGTGTGTCAGATCAGATCAGATCAGTCGCTCAGTCCTGTCCGACTCTTTGCGACCCCATGAATCGACCACGCCAGGCCTCCCTGTCCATCACCAACTCCCGGAGTTCACTCAGACTCTCGTCCATCGAGTCAGTGATGCCATCCAGCCATCTCATTCCTCTGTCGTCCCCTTCTCCTCCTGCCCCCAATCCCTCCCAGCATCAGAGTCTTTTCCAGTGAGTCAACTCTTCGCATGAGGTGGCCAAAGTACTGGAGTTTCAGCTTTAGCATCAATCCTTCCAAAGAAATCCCAAGGCTGATCTCCTTCAGAATGGACTGGTTGGATCTCCTTGCAGTCCAAGGGACTCTCAAGAGTCTTCTCCAACACCACACTTCAAAAGCATCAATTCTCCTCAGCCTTCTTCACAGTCCAACTCTCACATCCATACATGACCACAGGAAAAACCATAGCCTTGACTAGATGAACCTTTGTTGGCAAAGTAATGTCTCTGCTTTTGAATATGCTATCTAGGTTGGTCATAACTTTCCTTCCAAGGAGTAAGTGTCTTTTAATTTCATGGCTGCAGTCACCATCTGCAGTGATTTTGGAGCCCAGAAAAATAAAGTCTGACACTGTTTCCACTGTTTCCCCATCTATTTCCCATGAAGTGGTGGGACCGGATGCCATGATCTTCGTTTTCTGAATGTTGAGCTTTAAGCCAACTTTTTTACTCTCTGCTTTCACTTTCATCAAGAGGCTTTTTAGTTCCTCTTCACTTTCTGCCATAAGGGTGGTGTCATCTGCATACCTGAGGTTATTGATATTTCTCCTGGCAATTTTGATTCCAGCTTGTGTTTCTTCCAGCTCAGAGTTTCTCATGATGTACTCTGCATATAAGTTAAATAAACAGGGTGATCAGCACACTGTATACCTTATACTTACACAATGCTGTACATTAGATCCCATGTATCTTGCAAATAATTTGCAAGAACATAGTAGACTTTAGGGGCATTATGCTCAGTGAAATAAGTCAGACAGAAAAAGACAAATACTGTGATATATTATCTCACTTTTATGAATAGTCTAAAAATGTTGAACTCATAGAAATGGAGAATAGATTGTTGGTTACCAGGGACTGAGGGTTGGGGGAAATGGGGAGATGTTAGTCAAAGGGTACATACTTTCATTTACAAGATGAATAAGTTCAGGGGATCTAATGTACAGCATTTTGTAAGTATAAGGTATACAGTGTGCTGATTTGATATACATTTATTGCAAAATGTTTACCATGATAGGATTATTTCATACATCATTCACCACACATAATTATAATTTTGTTGTTGTTCTTATAATGAGACTATTAAAGCCCTACTCTCATAGCAGCTCCTAAGTATACAATACAGTGCTGTTGACTGTTGTCATCATGCTGTACATTAGATCCCCAGAGAAGTATCTATTTATTTATTTAAAAATATTATCCTATAATACATTTTTTCAGTCTGCCTAAAAGCATTCCTCTTTCTCTTTTGCCCGATCCCATAGTATGCTTTGTTATTGTTGTTTTAAATATTCTTTGACTTGAAGCACCTTCAGAAGTTTCTTTAAAACTGAGTAAGTTATATTTGTTACTTCCTTGGAATCTATGCATTTGGTACTCATTTGAAGGATCTTGGTATATGAGCTTTAAAAATAACCGTGTTAGTTCTTATGTCCCCACACCCACTGTGTAGTTTGCATTTGCTTAATAAGTTAACACTTCATTTCATTTACCATCCATCTAAATTTTCAATTTAACTTGCCCGTGAAATAGTCTGTTTTAATGTCCATGGTCACTTTCACACATTTACATATTCCTTGGGCTGAGAGCTGCCAGTGTACATGTATGTTCTGACTGGCCAGTGCCTAAGCCACACTGGTTGTTAAATATCTTATTTCCCAGCATATACAGATATACCTTACACTTATGAGTGAGGAAAGCCAGCTAAAGAAGGCAAAATTAATAGCAACAAAACCATAATATTATCTGATGTTTGATGAGTGTGATGTGGCAAGCAATGTACTATGTGCTTTAACATCAATAATTTCCTTGAGTCCTCAAAGTAACACTTTATTAGACCATTTTATTATAAAATAGTGAAGTCAGAGAAGATGTGAGACTTATCCAATGTCACATAACTAGTAAGTGGTGAGGACCAGATTTGAATCTAGTCTATTTGGCCCTGTGCTCTCAAACTGTATATTACACTGCCATTTATCAAGCTAAGCTACACTAAAGAGATAAAGACAGAATAGGAAGTAAATGTTCCCTGCCTTTCTTAGGGTGATTGAAACAGGAGAATTCATTCCTCTTTGGCTGAGTGGGGAGTCACCATCTGACTTTTCTCAAAATGCAAAATAAATATTAACCTCTGTTTCTATCTATTTCCTACTGCCTGGGTGCTGCCTGGCGCTCCAGCCAAATGGATCTTTTGTGTTCCCCACCTGTGTTCCATGACTTTTCTCTTTGCACCACTGCTCATGCCTCTGTCTAGACTGTCTTTCCTGGCCTACAAAAGTCCCTAATTCATCTTGGAGGTCCAGGCCAAGAGTCACTTCATCCATGAGAAGGGTTACTCTTTTGATGGAATTTCCATGAGTGTCACATTATATATTTCTGCTCAATCTTTTCTTAACTTGTAATTACTGCAGCTTTTTGTGCCAGAGAGGAATATGGTTGCTGAATTTAAATTGGCTGTTGTTAAAAAAAAATTCCAGGGAACATTTACCTAACGAAAGAGACAAAGGGGAAAGATTTACAGTGAACTTGCCCTTTTCCTGTCAATCAGCACCATTTTAAACAAAACCTGAGGGCATATAAATGTGAAATGTTATTTCAAATGACTAGACATTTATTTTAAACATTTTTCTCTTTCAGCAGAAATAGTGAACAAAATGTATCCTTAAACTGTTGTAACATATTTAATTGTGAAACAGCAGTGTGTAAGGTGCCTGGAATTAACTTTGGAGGCTTTTCTTTAAATATAGATTAAAGCAGACCTTGGAGGTGTCCTTTTGGATCAATATGAAATACAGAGCATAAATCAATACTGGTACACAGTGTAGTGTAGAAATTCCTAAAAAGAAAATGAATATTACAAATTGTCTTAAAGAAAAATGAATTTTACTTGACATGAATCTATTTTAACCAAATTAAAAATTAATCCTACATAGATGCATCTGTGCTTAGATTTCCTATTTGTTCATCAGATGTAGCTTATTTTTCTCTTTGCTGAAATGGCTAATGATTAGAAATCAGTGTCTAGTTCCAGTTCTGCCTTAAATACTGGGAAATTATTTTAATTTCTTAGGTCTTAGTTTCCTTACCTTTAAGAGGGTTGGACTAGATGGCCTCAGAGATTCCCTAGTTTCTCAAATGTGCTATGATCTCTTATAAGAAGAATTTTGAAATTTACCAAGTCCAAAGAATTTGAAAAAATATTAGCATATGGAAAGCATTGAGATGAGAGGAGGGAAAGTTGGTTAAAAGAAAAAAAGAGTAGAAATGTTTATTTGCTTAGAGTAGAGAGGAAACCCAGTGGTCAATATGATTGTGAAAGCTGGATTGTAAAGACAGAGAGCTGAAGAATTTATGCCTTTGAACTATGGTGCTGGAGAAGACTCCTGAGAGTCCTTTGGATGGCAAGGAGATCAAACCAGTCGATCTAAGGGAAATCAACCCAGAATACTCATTGGAAGTACTGATGCTGAAGTTGAAACTCCAATATTTTGGTCAGCTGAGGCAAACAACTGACTCATTGGGAAAGTCCCTGATGCTGAGAAAGATTGGAAGCAGAAGGAGAAGAGGGCATCACAGGAAGAAATGGCTGGATGGCATCACCAATGCAATGGACGTGAACTTGGGCAAACTTTGGGAGATGCTGAGGGACAGAGAGGCCTGGTGTGTTGCAGTCCCTGGGGTGGCAGAGTCGGACATGACTGGGTGACTGAACAACAAAAAGAGAGGAAAAGTTGGTGTGGTGGAAAATATTAACTGGTAGGGAGGTTGGAACTGGAAAAGTTGGCGTGGTGGAAAATATTTACTGGTAGGGAGGTTGGAACTTCTACTTACACTGAATTTCCTACTTTGCAAAAAAGCTGCAGGAACATGTCATGTTTGAGATCCTTAATAAGGAGTTTCTAGTCTGAGAGGTAGTTGGAAGCATTGCAGGTTTCTGAGAAGGATGATATGCTTGAAGCGATGCTTGAGCAATTCGATGACTTCTTAAGGGAATATTTGTAAATCAGCATAGCATATCACAAGTGTTACGATATGTTAAAACAAAATGGATATTTTGGTGGGTAAAGGGTAAGGCAGCCATTGCTATCTTTGTGTTGGAAGAGTAAACGAGACTTGTTTTCTAAAGGTATGAAGGCCCTTGGCATTTCTTAGGCTCTCCTGGTTTCCTCTGTTAATTTTCTTCAGGTGATCAAAACTTTCCCCTCATTTCTAAGCATGATCTCAGCTAGCTAGAGCTGAGCCGCTTTTTTTTTTTTTTCATTTCCAAATTTCTTATTTTAAAAGGAAAAATAGGTGATGTTTGGCAGAAGCCAACACAATACTGTAAAGCAGTTATCCTTCAATTAAAAATAAATGAATTAAAAAAAGACAACACAGGGTACAGAGAACTGTAGGAGAGAGTACATAGACTGCATAAGATTTTATTTTCAAATAAAGTAACTCATCTTGAATAGTTTCAGGGAAAAATATGTATACTTTGTAGAAAGTGTGGATAATAAAGACATTAACTCTGAGTCAAGTGCCTTTGGTTAGTCCTTGCTTTGTCATCAAGTGACTTTGTGTGGTACTGGACAAATCGTGTGATTTTTCTGAGCCTCAGTTAACTCATTTGTGAAACAGGAATGATGAAAACTAGTCTCCTACCTCATGGAACTGTTATCAGTGCTTGGCATGGACAAAACACTTGGCAAATATTTCCTGAATAAATAAATGGACTTTAATTTATATAACATGTACAGAGATATGTACCAATGTATAATGTATATAAGGTATAGAGATATGTAGCAATGTATAACTGAAAGTTATTAATGTAGTGGCACCCCACTCGAGTACTCTTGCCTGGAGAATCCCATGGACAGAGGAGCCTGGTAGGCTGCAGTCCATGGGGTCGAGAAGAGTCGGACACGACTTAGCGACTTCACTTTCACTTTTCACTTTCATGCATTGGAGAAGGAAACGGCAACCCACTCCAGTGTTCTTGCCTGGAGAATCCCAGGGATGGGGGAGCCTGGTGGGCTGCCGTCTATGGGGTCGCACAGAGTTGGACACGACTGAAGTGACTTAGCAGCAGCAGCAGAGTTCCCTATAGTTTGGCAATTCCTGACATTCCTACAGTAAAAGAGAATTTTAGGTTACTACTACTTCATTCTAACTCCTACCAGAAGCCTGATTTCAGGATGGTATAAGATGTCAGCTTCTATATAAAATTGCCAGCTACCTTAAGCAAGGTGATAGTTACCAACTACTTTGTTGAGAGCAATAGGAGACAATTAGTATTGAAAAAAGAAAAGTAGAAAGTTATATGTGGAATGTAAGGGTGAAACAGAGTTGCTTGGATTTCATGCTTGGCTCAACCACTTTTACTGGCCGTGGGACTTAAGGCAATTCCTTAAACTTGCATGCTTGGGTTTCTCTTTCTCATCTATGTGTGTGCTTAGTCACTCAGTCGTGTCTGACTCTTTGTAACCCTGTAAAGTATAACCTGCCAGGCTACTCTGTCCATCAGATTCTCCTGGCAAGAATACTCGAGTGGAGGTTGCCATGCCACCCTCCAGGGGATCTTCCCAACCCAGGGATCGAGCCCAGGTCTCCCTCATTGCAGGCAGGATTCTTTACAATCTGAGCCATTCCACATATAACTTTCTCATCTATGGAAGAAGATAATAATAATATTTACCTTAGTATTTTTATGATAAAAGGGCTTGCAAAATAATGTGACATCTAATAAAGAGTCTGTGAGTATTGGATACTTTTTTTATTCAAAGGAAGGAGAATTGGTGTTATAGACTCAAGGTAACAAAATAAAGGTATCTTAGTACCTAGAATTTGAAAGAGGTTGTCAAGGAAGTGTTGATCATGGGAAACCAAGTTGGGGACATTCTATATTTAAGACATATACATGTTTCAGGAGATGCTCAAGTAGCAAGGGATGAATTTAGACTATGGTTCGCTTCTATATCCTAGTCCTTATTAGATTTAATATAGCTTTACTCCTATCATTCAGGAAGTTGATAAGGAAAGAACACAGAATTAAGTAGGATATGAACTTTTTGTATCCTTTGGCACATTGGGATGTTCTAATAGACATGATGATTATGAGAAGAAAGCCTGATAAGAGTTATATTTTCACTATTAATTTTGTTCAGTTTTGGGTACAAATGAGACCTAAAGAGTAGTCATGTGGTAGAATTTTAAAGCTCTCTTTGTGGACTTTTCTTTACAATCTTGCCTCATCTTAACTTCCTAGGAAGGAATAGTATCTCTATCTATATATAACTATTATGTATAGTTAATGCTGGTTTCCCAGATGGCTCAGTGGTAAAGAATCTGCCTGCCAATGCAGGAGATGCGGGTTTGATCCCTGGGTAGGGAAGATCCCCTGGAGAAGGAAATGGCAACCTATTCCAGTATTCTTGCTTGGGAAACTCTATGGACAGAGGAGCCTGGCAGGCTGTAGTCCAAGAGTTCACAAAAGAGTTGGACACTACTGAGCACCTAGGAAGGAAGGAAGAGAAATAAGGGATGAGGTCAAAGAGATAAAGGAAGAAATAGATCATGGAGAACATTGTAAGAACTGTAAGGATTTTGGCTTTGAATCTAGCTAGAATGGGAAGGAAGAAAACTTGATTTAGGTATCAAAATATTCCCTTCCAGTTGCTATATTGTACATGAGCATGCATGCTAAGCTGCTTCCGTCATGTCTGACTGTTTGCGACCTTATGGACATAGTCTGCCAGGCTTCTCTGTCCATGGGACTCTCCAAGCATAAATACTGTAGAGGGTTGCTATGCCTTCCTCCAGATCTTCCCAACTCAGGGATCAAACCCACATTTCTTATATCTTCTGCATTGGCAGGCAAGTTCTTTACCTCTAGTGCCACATGAGAGGCCCCATGGTATTTAACCTGAGCAATTGAGATGGGGAAAGTTGACAATGAAGCAGGTTTTGTGGCAGAATAGCCGAGGTTCAGTTTTGGACATGTCTAGTTTGAGATGTCAATTATATATTGCAGAAGACAGATTTCTAAATACATTCCTCTCTCTTAGATCTCTCATCTTAAATCCTGGGACTATGACGATGATATTTTACCCATGAATATGTTATGTTACTTGGGAAGGAGATTTTGCAAATGCAATTAAGTATACTAATAGATTAACCTTAAAATAGGGTGATTATCTTGGATTATCTCCCAGTGTAATGACGTGAGCACTTTAAAATCAGAGTTTTTTTTTTTTTTTTTTCTGGCTGGTGGCAGAAGGAAAAAGCAGAAGGGGAAGCTAGAAAGAACTGAAGCATGAGAAGATTTCTCCATGCTGATGTTGGTTTGAAGATGGAGGGTGCTGTGTGATGAGGAATGTGGGTGCCCCTTAGAAGCTGAGAGCAACCTATACCAAACAGCCAGCAAGGCAACAGGGTCATCTGTACAACAGCTGCAAGGAATTGAATTCTGTCAGTAATCTGAACGAACTCACAGTCAGTTCTTCCCCAGAACCTTCAGAGAAGAGCTCACCCCAGCCAACATTTTTGTTTTTCAGTGGTTTCTGGCTTTTAATATTATAAAGAGGTCTAAATTTTGACCTGAATCTTGCTTATTTGTTTACCACGGTTTTACTTTCCAGATGTGGTCTTCTTAGATCTCCAAACAAAGAACCCCGACTAGGCCACACAAACTTCTGACCTACAGAAACTGTGAAATAATAAATGACTGTTGTAAGTGACTGTTACTAGTTATTTGTTCTATAGGAACAGAAAACCAAGGCAGACGTATATGTGATGTCAAGTAAGTAGTTGGATTTATAAAACTGGAGTTCAGGAGAAATATTTAGATGACATGTCCATTTGAATGCCACTGACATATAGTATTCAAAAATCATGTAACTTTGACCACCACTATAACCTCAGATTTGCAGATGACACCACCCTTATGGCAGAAAGTGAAGAGGAACTCAAAAGCCTCTTGATGAAAGTGAAAGCGGAGAGTGAAAAAGTTGGCTTAAAGTTCAACATTCAGAAAATGAAGATCATGGCATCCAGTCCCATCACTTCATGGGAAATAGATGGGGAAACAGTGGAAACAGTGTCAGACTTTATTTTTCTGGGCTCCAAAATCACTGCAGATGGTGACTGCAGCCATGAAATTAAAAGACGCTTACTCCTTGGAAGGAAAGTTATGACCAACCTAGATAGCATATTCAAAAGCAGAGACATTACTTTGCCAACAAAGGTTCGTCTAGTCAAGGCTATGGTTTTTCCTGTGGTCATGTACGGATGTGAGAGTTGGACTGTGAAGAAGGCTGAGCGCCGAAGAATTGATGCTTTTGACCTGTGGTGTTGGAGAAGACTCTTGAGAGTCCCTTGGACTGCAAGGAGATCCAACCAGTCCATTCTGAAGGAGATCAGCCCTGGGATTTCTTTGGAAGGAATGATGCTAAAGCTGAAAGTCCAGTACTTTGGCCACCTCATGTGAAGAGTTGACTCACTGGAAAAGACTCTGATGCTGGGAGGGATTGGGGGCAGGATGAGAAGGGGACGACAGAGGATGAGATGGCTGGATGGCATCACTGACTCGATGGACATGAGTTTGAGTGAACTCCGGGGGTTGGTGATGGACAGGGAGGCCTGGCGTGCTGCGATTCATGGGGTCGCAAAGAGTCGGACAGGACTGAGCGACTGATCTGATCTGAGGCTCAGACGGCGGAGAAGGCAATGGCACCCCACTCCAGTGCTCTTGCCTGGAGAGTCCCATGGACGGAGGAGCCTGGCAGGCTCCAGTTCATGGGGTTGCTGGGAGTCGGGCACTACTGAACGACTTCACTTTCACTTTTCACTTTCATGCACTGGAGAAGGAAATGGCAACCCACTCCAGTATTCTTGCCTGGAGAATCCCAGGGATGGGGGAGCCTGGTGGGCTGCCGTCTATGGGGTCGCACAGAATCGAACACGACCGAAGCGACTTAGCAGCAGCAGCAGCAGGCTCAGACGGTAAAGCATCTGCCTACAACGCAGGAGACCCGGGTTCAATCCCTGGGTCGGGAAGATCCTCTGGAGAAGGAAACGGCAATCCACTCTAGTACTCTTGCCTGGAAAATCCCATGGACAGAAGAGCCCGGTAGGCTACAGTCCATGGGGTCGCAAAGTCGGATACAACTGAGCGACTGCACTTCACTTCACTTCACTTCAGAGTAAGTGAGGATGGAGTAGAGACTTTGACCAAGGAATGAGTCTGACCTATTTAATTTTTTTAAATTACTTTATTATAGTAAGAACATAATCATTGAGATCTACCCACTTAACAGATTTTTAAGTGTGCAATATTGTTAGCTATAGGCACAGTGTTCTATGGCAGATCTCTAGAACTTATTAACCTTTATGAACTTTTATGCCCATTGACTAGCACTCCCCATTTCCCCCACCCCTTTCACCCTGGCAACCACCATTCTGCTCTCTGGTTCTATGAGGTGACTATTTTAGAGGGCACCCCACTCCAGTACTTTTGCCTGGAAAATCCCATGGATGGAGGAGCCTGGTAGGCTGTAGTTAATGGGGTCGCTAAGAGTCGGGCACAACTGAGCGACTTCACTTTCACTTTTCACTTTAATGCATTGGAGAAGGAAATGGCAACCCACTCCAGTGTTCTTGCCTGGAGAATCCCAGGGACGGGAGAGCCTGGTTGGCTGCCGTCTATGGGGTCGCACAGAGTCGGACACGACTGAATTGACTTAGCAGTATCTATAACAAGTTTCCAGAGAAGGCAATGGCACCCCACTCTAGTACTCTTGCCTGGAAAATCCCATGGGCAGAGGAGCCTGGTAGGCTGCAGTCCATGGGGTCGCTAAGAGTCGGACACGACTGAGCGACTTCACTTTCACTTTGACTTTTCACATAATTGGAATCATACAGTTTTTGTTCTTCTGTGAGTGGCTAATTCTACTTTACATAATGTTTTCCAGGTTCATCCATGAGGTTGCATATTGCAGGATTTCCTTCTTTTATAAGGCCGAATAACATTTCACTATAGTGTTGGAGAAGACTCTTGAGAGTCCCTTGGACTGCAAGGAGATCCAACCAGTCCATTCTGAAGGAGATCTGCCCTGGGATTTCTTTGCAAGGAATGATGCTAAAGCTGAAACTCCAGTACTTTGGCCACCTCATGAGAAGAGTTGACTCATTGGAAAAGACTCTGATGCTGGGAAAGATTGAGGGCAGGAGGAGAAGGGGACGACAGAGGATGAGATGGCTGGATGGCATCACTGACTCGATGGACGTGAGTCTGAGTGAACTTCGGGAGTTGGTGATAGACAGGGAGGCCTGGCGTGCTGGGATTCATGGGGTCGCAAAGAGTCGGGCACGACTGAGCGACTGATCTGATCTGATCTGTATAAACCACACTTCCTGATCCATTCATTAACTGATGGCCATTTAGGTATGTCTACATCTTGACTACTGTGACTAATGCTGCAGTGAACGTGGGAGCTCTTTGAGATCCTGATTTAAATTCTTTGTTGGCTAAATATCTGAAAGTGGAATTACTGGATCATATAGTAGTTCTGCTATTTATTATTATTAGCTTTTCCCAATATATTTGGTTTCTTAAAAATTTTTTTATTGAAATATAGTTGATTTATAATCTTGTTCAATTCATTAGTTTCAGGTGAACAACATAGTGATTCAATATTTTTATATAGTATATTCCATTTAAAGCTATAAAATTCCCTGTGCTATACAGTATATACTTAGAGCTTATTTATTTTATACATAGTAGTTTGTATCTCTTAATTCCCTACCACTAATTTGCCCCTCCCCTAGTTCTTACATGTGGGTTTTATCCTGCGGTTCAGCAGTGAAAGTGCCGAGTCCTAACCACTGGACCACCAGGGAATTTCCTGTTTATTTTACATATAGTAGCTTGTATCTCTTAATTCCGTATCTAATTCCTTCCCTATCTTGTCCATCTCCATTCCCTCTCCCCACTGGTAACCACTAGTTTGTTCTCTTTATCTGTTAAGTCTGATTCTGTCATATTTGTGTGTCTTATTTTTTAGATTCCACACATAAGTAGTAACATTCAGTATTTATCTCTCTCTGACTTTTTTCACCAAGCATAATACCCTCTAGGTTTGAATGTTGCAAATGGCAGAATTTATTATTTTTATGACTAATATTCCACTGTATATAGAATATATCTTCTTCATCCATTCATCTGTTGATGGACAGTTGCTTCCACACCTTAGCTATTGTAAACAATGTTGCTGTGGATTTTGGGGTTCATGTATCTTTTTGAATTAGTGTTTTAGTTTTCTTTGGATATATATACTAGCAATGAAATTGCTAGATTATATGGTAGTTCTATTTTTAGTTTTTTAATGGTTTTATGTATGTATGTATCTATGTATGCATAGTGTTGTACAATATTATGTAAGTTTCAGGTGTACAACATAGTAGGCCAGAATTTTTAGAGGTTGTACTCAATTTATAGTTATTAAAAATATTGTCTGTATTCTCTGTGTCATATAATATATCTTTGTAGCTTATTTGTTTTATATATAGTACTTCATACCTCTTAATTCCCTTCTTTGGTCTTTCTCCTCCCTCTCCCCACTAATAACCATTGGTTTGTCTTTTACATCTGTGAGTGTTTCTTTTTTGATATACTAGCATGCTTTATTTTTTAGATTCCACGTGTAAGTGATAACATACAGTATTTGTCTTTCTCTGACTTATTTCACTTAGCACGATACCCTTCAAGTCCATCCATGATTTACAAATGGCAAAATGTCTTTCTTTTATATTGCTCAGTACTCCATGTATGTATGTATGTGTATGTGTATATATATCTCCTTTATCCATCCATCTGTTGATGGACACTTAGGTTACTTCCCTATCTTGCCTATTGTAAATAATGCTGCTATGAACTTTGGAATGTATATGTATATATATTTTTTGCATATGTCTTTTTGAATTAGTATTTTAATTTTTTTGTCTACATACCCAGGAGTGAAATTGCTAAGTCATGTGGTAGTTTTCTTTTCAGTTTTCTGAGGAGCTTCCATACTGTTTTCTATAGTGGCTGCACTAATTTATAATCCTGCCAACAGTGTATTAGGATTCCCTTTTGTCCACATCCTTATGGGGATTTGTTATTTGTGTTCTTTATGATGGTAGGCATTTTGCCAGGTGTAAGATAAAAAGATCTTCACGACCCAGATAATCACAATGGTGTGATCACTGACCTAGAGTCAGACATCCTGGAATGTGAAGTCAAGTGGGCCTTAGGAAGCATCACTATGAACAAAACTAGTGGAGGTGATGGAATTCCAGGTGAGCTATTCCAAATCCTGAAAGATGATGCTGTGAAAGTGCTGCACTCAATATGCCAGCAAATTTGGAAAACTCAGCAGTGGCCACAGGACTGGAAAAGGTCCAGTTTTCATTCCAATCCCAAAGAAAGGCAATGCCAAAGAATGCTCAAACTACTGCACAATTGCACTCATCTCACACACTAGTAAAGTAATGCTCAAAATTCTCCAAGCCAGGCTTCAACAATATGTGAACCGTGAACTTCAAGCTGGTTTTAGAAAAAGCAGAGGAACCAGAGATCAAATTGCCAACATCCGCTGGATCATGGAAAAAGCAAGAGAGTTCCAGAAAAACATCTATTTCTGCTTTATTGACTATGCCAAAGCCTTTGACTGTGTGGATCACAAAAACTGTGGAAAATTCTGAAAGAGATGGGAATACCAGAACACCTGATCTGCCTCTTGAGAAATTTGTATGCAGGTCAGGAAGCAACAGTTAGAACTGGACATGGAACAACAGACTGGTTCCAAATAGGAAAAGGAGTTCGTCAAGGCTGTATATTGTCACCCTGTTTATTTAACTTATATGCAGAGTACATCATGAGAAATGCTGGGCTGGAAGAAACACAAACTGGAGTCAAGATTGCCGGAAGAAATATCAATTACCTCAGATATGCAGATGACACCACCATTATGGCAGAAAGTGAAGAAGAACTCGGACGCCTCTTGATGAAAGTGAAAGTAGAGAGTGAAAAAGTTGGCTTAAAGCTCAACATTCAGAAAACGAAGATCATGGCATCTGGTCCCATCACTTCATGGGAAATAGATGGGGAAACAGTGGAAACAGTGTCAGACTTTATTTTTGGGGGCTCCAAAATCACTACAGATGGTGACTGCAGCCATGAAATTAAAAGACACTCCTTGGAAGGAAAGTTATGACCAACCTAGATAGCATATTCAAAAGCAGAGACATTACTTTGCCAACAAAGGTTCATCTAGTCAAGGCTATGGTTTTTCCTGTGGTCATGTATGGATGTGAGAGTTGGACTGTGAAGAAGGCTGAGCACCGAAGAATGGATGCTTTTGAAGTGTGGTGTTGGAGAAGACTCTTGAGAGTCCCTTGGACTGCAAGGAGATCCAACCAGTCCATTCTGAAGGAGATCAGCCCTGGGATTTCTTTGGAAGGAATGATGCTAAAGCTGAAACTGCAATACTTTGGCCACCTCATGCGAAGAGTTGACTCATTGGAAAAGACTCTGATGCTGGGAGGGATTGGGGGCAGGAGGAGAAGGGGATGACAGAGGATGAGATGGCTGGATGGCATCACTGACTCGATGGACGTGAATCTGAGTGAACTCCGGGAGTTGGTGATGGACAGGGAGGCCTGGCGTGCTGGGATTCATGGGGTCGCAAAGAGTCGGGCACGACTGAGCGACTGAACTGATCTGAAGGTAATATCTAATTGTGGTTTCGTTTTGCATTTCTCTAATGATTAGCATTGTTGAGCGTCTTTTGATGTGCCCATTGGCCATCTGTATGTCTTCTTAGGAATTATGTATTCAGGTCTTCTGCCCATTTTTAAACTGAATTGTTTGTTTTTTTGATATTAAGTTGTAAGAGCTGTTTATATATTTTGGATATTGACTGTTATTGGTTGTATCAGTCACAAATATTTTCTCCCATTCAGTGGTTGTCTTTTCCTTTTGTTAATGGTTCCCTTTGCTTTAAAGCAAAAACTTTAAAGTTTAAGTCCCATTTATCTATTTTTGCTTTTGTTTTGACTTGGGAAATATATATAAAAATATTGCTACGATTTATGTAAATAAGTGTTCTTTGAGTGGTCTGCCTCTGTTTTCTTCTAGAATTTTTATGGTTTCTGGTCTTACATTTGGGTCTTTATTCTATTTTGAGTTTATTTTTGTATATGGTGTGAGAAAATGTTCTAATTTCATTCTTTTACATGGAGCTGTCCAGTTTTCCCAGTGCCATTAATTGTAGAGACTCTCTTTTCTCCATTGTACATTCTTCTCTCCTCTCCTTTGTCTTAATAAGTGACCATAAGTGCCTGGGTTGGTTTCTGGGCTCTCTGTTCTTTTCCACTGATCTACGTGTTGGGTTTTGGGCCAGTTATTGTTGTTAAGTTGCTAAATCGTGTCTGACTCTTTGTGACCCCATGGACTGCAACACGCCAGGCTCCTCTGTCCACATATTGTTTTGATTTCTGTAGTTTTATAATTTTGTCTGAAGTCAGGGAGTGTGGTACTTTCAGTTTTGTTCTTTTTTCTCAAGATTGCTTTGGCTATTTAGGATCTTTCATAGTTCTACATAAATTTTAGGATTTTTTTATTCTAGTTCTGTGAAGAATGTCATAGGCATTTTTAATAGGGATTGCATTAGATCTATACATTTCTTTGTGTAGTATGACCAGTTTAACAATATTCATTTTTCTAATCCATGAACATGGGATGTATTTCCATTTCTTTGTATAATCTTCATTTTCCTTCATCAATGCTGTAATAGCTTTCAAAGTAAAATCTTTCAACTTCTGGTTATTAAGTTTATTCCTAGTACATTTTATTCTTTTTGATGTAGTTTTAAATGGGATTGCTTTCTTGCCTCTTCTTCCTGATAGTTCATTATTCGTGTATAGAGAGTTTCAGTATATTAATCTTGTATTCTGCAATTTTACTGAATTCACTTATTGGTTCCAATAGTTTTTGGATGGAGACTTTAGGTTTTTTATGTATAATATCATGCCATCTGCAAATAGTTTTGGTTTTACTTCTTACTTTCCAATTTTGATGCCTTTTATTTCTCTTTCTTATCTGATTGCTGTGACTGGGACTTCCAATAGTATGTTAAATAGAAGTGGTGAGAGTGAGGATTCTTGTCTTATTCCTGATTTTAGAGGAAGAACTTTCAACTCTTCATGCATTGAATATGGTGTTAGCTATGGGTTTGTCATATATGGCCTTTTTTATATTGAGATATTTTTCCCTCTATACCAACGTTGATAAGTGTTTTTATCATGAATGGATGTTAAATTTTCTTAAAGGTTTTTATCTGTGTCTATTGAGATAGTCATGTGGTTTTTATCCTTTATTTTGTTAATGTGGTGTATCACATTGATTGATTTGTTGATATCACATTCCTGGAATGAATCCCACTTGATTGTGATGTATAATCCTTTGTATGTATTATTAGAATCCTCATGTTAGCATTTTGTTGAGGATTTTTGCATCTGTGTTCCTCAGGGATATTGGCCTGTAGTTTTCTTGTTTTTTATAGTGTCTATCTGGTTTTGCTATCAAGGCAATGGTGACCTCCTAGAATGAATTTGGGAGTATTACCACCTTTTCAATTTTTTTGGAATAATTTGAGAGTATAGATATTAGTTCTTCTTTGATGTTTGGCAGAATTCTCCTGTAAAGCCATCCAGTACTGGATTTTTGTTTTCTGGGAGCTTTTGATTACTAATTCAATTTCATTACTAGTAATTGATGTGTTCAGATTTTCTATTCCTGATTCAGCCTTAAGAAATTGTATATTTCTAGAAATTTATCCATTTCTCATAGGTTGTTCAAATTGTAGGCATAGAACTAGTCATAGCATTCTTTTATGATTGTTTTATATTTCTGTGATATTGGTTGTAACTTCTCATCTTCATTTCTTAGTTTGTTTATTTGGGTCCCTTTTTTCTCAATGAGCCTCACTAATGTTTTATGGATTTTGTTATTTTTTCCAGAAAAACCATCTTTTGCTTTCATTGATCTTTTTTATTTTATTTTCTTAGTCTCTATTTTCTTTACTTCCTCTCTGTGATCTTTATTATTTCCTTTCTTCTGCTCACTTCTGACTTTGTTTTCTTTTCATAAATAACCATTTATTATTTTTTATTTGAGATTTTTCTTGTTTCTTGAGGTATGGCTGTATCCCTATAGGCTTATCCCTTAGAACTGCTTTGCTACATCCCATAGATTTTGGAAAGTTTTGTTTTTATTTTCATTTGTCTCAAGATATTTTCTGATATCCTATTTACTTTTTTCACTGACTCCTGAACTTTTTATTAGCATGTTGTTTAGTTTTCCTGCAGTTGTGTTTTCCCCAATTTTCTTCCTGTAATTGATTTCTAGTTTCATACTGTTGTGGTCAGAAAAGATGCTTGATGTAGTTTCTGTCTTCTTACTTTTGAGACTTTTTTTGTGGCCTAGAAAAGTTTATTGGAGTGGATTAAAAAGAGAGTTGTAGGATTAGAGACACAAATTATGGAGCACTTCTTTGAGGAATTTTGCTGAAAAAGGGTGTAAAGGATTAGGCACTAACTTGTGGGGAAAGTGAGTTGACATAGAACGTTTCTTTTAAGATGGGAAATTAACAATATATGTGTGTTCTCTTTGGAAAAATTAATGAGAGGGGAATTCTGGAGAGTGGAATGGAATTTAATGTGAAATTGGGGGAGAAACTTTAGATAGAAATATGTTTAACTCTCTTAATAGGTGAAAGGCAAGACCATTAGGGGAGATGCCATCAGGTGGATTGATAAGTTATAGAGTCTGAATATTTCAGCAATCGATAATAACAAGGTCCAACATATGATCTTGGGAGTCTGTGGTTTAGGTAGGATGAAGGACAGGGGATGAGGAAGAGGTAGTTGAGGAACACAGTGGCCAGGGTATTTGGGAAATTGTTTATCATTTTGTTAAAATTACCAAAGATTAAAACAAGACTAGAAGAGCAATGAACCAAGAGCTAAAATCAGTGAGAAACAGGTGAGATAGGCCTGCGTGTTGCTGATAGCAGTGACAGTGGGGTATAAGAGGTGATATAATCTGATAACTTGAGATTCAAAGTTGGAGAGTTTTAGGGAAGAGTGAGGGGGAATTAGAGTAGCAATGAAGAACAAGGATAACACGTACTGCACCCCTGGGTCCAGTGGCTTGATGGCTCTGGAAGAAAAAATAGGCTCCATTGTGAGAGCTTCACAGATGTAGCATCCTCATGGAAGATCTATTTTAGTTAAAACAAGATAATAATGATAGGTACAAAGTTGAGCAAGGGCATTTTGAGAATGACTGATTGAATTCCAGAGAGCATGGCCGGGATGGGAAGTGGGGAGAAATAGATGTGTAGAGCCTTAGGACTAGAATATTGGCAATAAGGGACAATCTTGCAATCTGGGAATTCTTATAATGATTTATATAATCAGGGATAAAGAGTTTAATTAGATTTTTGCATGTGGATTCAAGCAAATATCAGCAGTAAGGCTGTGAGTGCTGGGGAATAGGGAATGCAATTATTAACTTATTTTTGTCCATATTGGTACACCCTGCAGCCAAGCTAAACATGATGTAATTTATGTAAATTACATCAAACAAACAACCCTCATTTGCAGAGTAGGAGTCTGTTGGAAATGCCAGTGGAAAGTCACCAGTGGCTCAGCTCCCTAGCAAAATGTCAAATACTTGACCAGATTCTGACTGGGGAAAAAGCAGGAAAGTCGAGTGTCCTCGACTTTCATCCCATTCCTCAACTTTCAATCCATTCATCCCATGGCCAGGTTATCATTGCCTGTGATGTTTAGGTAAGAGGTAACAGGAGAGAAACAAGTTGTGTGGGTATGAGTGACACTGAACTCTCCAGGAGGAAGGCGATCATCTCTAGGCAATTGCACTCAGCCAGGTATGAGGTGCTGCAATGCTCCCAGATAGATGCATTACTAGTTTATTGGGAAACCTTCCGAATTTACCTGTTTCTGGTACCTCCCCGAGAAGCTTGTAACAACCTTATAGCAAAGGCTGAATGTGGAAAACTTCCCTGGATGTGAATACTCACAAGTGTCTTGATAGAAGAACCAAATATTAGAACTAAGGGGGGTGTTAGGGATCACTAGAGATCTGGTTTCACAGTACCCAAAGTTTTCTATTTTGTAAGGTTTAGTATGTCTAATATTTAGAGATTTTATAAGGGGCCACAGTATGCATAAAACAGGTAAAAATGAAACCTCATTGGGTGGTTTTTGAGATACTTCTGAATTCCTACTGAATTTCACTTTATGAGTGCTCATGTGTACCTTTGGGGAAACTTTAAAGGATTATATAACACACAATTTTGACAAACATTGATCTAAATTCCTTCTCTTGGCTTTGGTTCCTTAAAAGGGCATACTCTGTGACAAGAATACAAGATGTTTATCAAGAGGTGATCCCAGGGAGTGGATTTAAAGTGAGACTGGTTATCATGTGTTGTATGTTTTTCTTCAGTCACATGCAGCTGCATGGAGCAGGCATAGTGTAGAAGCAAGTTGGGTTTAACTAGTGTGGTTTTGCCAGAACAAGTGTAATAACGTGAGAGGGGGCAAGGGAGATGAAGGAATACAAAGGAATGGATTGATTATAATTATTTACCAAGGAATAAGCTGGGTAAGGAGGGAAGAGAGGGTATCAGTGGATGAGGGAGAGTAAGAAAGATAGGACCAATGAATAGGAGGTCTTATCTGGGGTCTTAGTATAGATGGAGTCTGGGTACCAGAGGGTGTGAGCAGAAAAGGAATATGGTGGTCAGGGAATGAGATGTATGAGAATGAGCTCATGGAGGGGTAGCAGTTATTAGTTATGTTGGGGTCATTATGGACATGATCATGGGAGTGAGTGACTGAGGCAAGGCAGAGGACAAGGTCATTTGAGAAGAGGAGTTCTAAGAACTGAAAGGCTAAGGATGTTGGAATTGTCTGTGTGTATATGGAATTCTCCTTGAATTAGGACTGGAATAGTGTTGATAAGAGGACCCACCTGCCAATGCAGGAGACATAAGAGACATGGGTTTTATCCCTGGGTTGGGAAGATCCCCTGGAGGAAGAAATGGCACCCACTCCAGTATTCTTGCCTGGAGAATCCCATGGACAAAGGAGCCTGGCGGTCTACAGTCCATGGGGTTTGCAGAGTCGGACACAACTGAAGTGACTGAGTACAGCAGTGTTGTATAGAAAAGAAAAAGTAAAAATATCAATATATATACAGTGTAATATCTAGGTCATGGGTTATACTTGCTTTATTACTTATACTTTGTGTATTACTTTTATTATCAGAAGTAAGTGATTGTTTCTGTTGGAGTTCAGTGAGGAAAACAGGAATTTAATATAATTTTGTGTTGCTATTTGGGTGCCTACAAATCACTCGAGCCTGAAGGAGTGAAAGAGAATCAGCCATCAGTTTTTAATTTTGCCATGTCCATGTTCCAGAGTCAGAGGGCTGTTACCTGAGAGAGTCAGGAACCTGCAGGAAATTGCTGCTGACTTCACAGAATTTTCATATCCTGAGATGAATGAATGGCAGGGAAATGCACAGGCTGTTGAAAAACTTGTTTGTGCGGAGCCCACATATCTGGTGCTACTGCTGGAGGGACAAAGAAATGACTTGTGCCTCCTTTACTCCTCTCAGATTTTATGTTAATGCATCTCAGAGGCAGAACATAATTCACATCCATCTCTCTGCAGGCAAGGAAACCTATAAACTGTAGTTCTGGGTGACCTGCTCTTGTGATACGGAGAGAGCGTAGCAGAAGAATAGGAATCAGTGCTGATTGTAGAACAAAGCAAAGCAAAACAGGACAGACTAAATAATATCCAACCTAACAAACAGTTGGTAAAGTGTTTGCCTGCAATGCGGGAGACCTGGTTCGATCCCTGGGTTGGGAAGATCCCCTGGAGAAGGAAATGGCAACCCACTCCAGTACTCTTGCCTGGAAAATTCCATGGACGGGGGAGCCTGCTAGGCTACAGTCCATGTGGTCGCAAAGAGTTGAACACGACTGAGCGACTTCACTTTCACTTTAACAAACATTGCTTCATAGGGCTAAAATGCATTGCCTGGCTCAGTTTGTACTGTCTCCTCTTAAGCTTGGAATTTTGCCTTTTAAACTGAAATTAAACTGGCTTTCTTTCTCCTTGGTGTGGTCATCCTACAAACATGTGCAAAGAGGAAGCCTCTATTAGTCTGGGTCCCTGAGGGGTTATGAAGAGATATGCTGGGCAAAGAGTGTGAGACAAAAATATACCTTTGCAGTGTTAAGCCACTTGGAGTTTTGGAGTTCTTGTGACAGTGTTATACCCCTGCTCATCTTGCTGATTAGGGTGATCTTGAACAATTGCCTTCATGTGTGGAAGCCCCAGTTTCCCATGGGTAAGATGAAAGATTTAGAATTAATAGATTGTTTTCAAGAATTTTTCTTTTCTAGCAGCAAATTTCAAAAGAAATCCACCAGTAAACCTAAAGTGTAAATGTATGCAGACAGATGCTCTCAGTGAAAACCACTGGAAGGAGACCTCTGATGTTTTGTCCAGCCCTAGCATGTTATAAGTCTCTTGGATGGCCCAGAGTCTGCTAATTCTGGTCAGGTTGGCCAAGTTCTCTCTCACTGGAGCAAATCTGACTAGTATGAATTTCAGTTTCACAAACCTGTTTTGCACTTCTGGGTAAGGTGAGCACTGTGCTTCTTGTTAGAGAACAATCTATGCAGTCTATCTTACGTAGCTTTCTGGTTTCCCCTTGACGCCCCAAGACAAAGGCAGCTAAGGTGACCTATCCCTGGCTGGGGAACCAGGAATGTGACTGGCAGATGATGCTGAAGATCTACCATTGAATTCCTTCACTGATGCTTGTGTGGATTCAAGTGACCTCTACAGGGGAGAGACTGAGAAGTCCTGTTAGTGAGCATGATGGTGTTTCAGAAGTTGGGTAAAGAACTGTTAATAGACATAATGCAGCCTGTAGAGGTACTGATGGTTTGGCTAGGTGAAAAAGACTATGAACATCTCTTCATTGACTCCTGAGGGACCCAGACTAACAGAGGCTCCCTGTTTGTACATACTCCCATGATGATCATACCAAGGAAAAAGAACGCCAGTGTCAGGCATAGTGAGTAAATGCTTCTACGTGCAAGTGACATATGTCTCTTTCTAAAAGAAGGGGCCTGATGTCTCTATTTTCCTCTCCTGGTCCTCAGGTGTAAGATGATTACTAGCTGCAGACAGACCTGTGTTTGACTCCTAAGTCATCTACTAGTTGACCATGGGCATATGCCCTAATGACTCATCCTCAGTTTCTTTGATTGTAAAATGGAATAATAACACCTACTTGGCCAGATGGTTGTAAGGATTGTTGAGATGAAGCATGTGAAACCCTTGGCACTTGCTTCTTTCTCATTCCACCCTCCTCATCTCCTGTTTCCTTTGTTGTTGTTTAGTCACTCATTTGTGTCTGACTCTTTGTGACACCATGGACTGCATGCAGCATTCCAGGCTTCCCTGTCCTTCACTATGTCCCAGAGTTTGCTCAGATTCATGTCATTGAGTCAGTGATGCTATCTAACCATCTCATACTCTGCTGTCCTCTTCTTTTGCCTTCAGTCTTTCCCAGCATCAGGGTCTTTGCGAATGAGTCAACTCTTGGCATCAGGTGGCCAAAATATTGACACTTCAGGTTCAGCATCAGTCATTCCAATGAATATCCAGGATTGATTTCATTTAGGATTGACGGGTTGGATCTCCTTGCTGTCCAAATTGTGGTGTCTCTAGCACCACAATTTAAAGGCATCAACTCTTCAGTGCTCATCCTTTCTTAAGGTCCAACTCTCACATCTGTATGTAACTACTGGAAAAACCAAGGCTTTGTCTATAGTTAAAGTTACTGTCAAACCTGTCCCCTTTAGTTTCCATCTATTTTGAAATTCCTATGATGCATTTTTCCTGTTTAACATGTTTGTTATATCTTCAGAAGTATCAGATGTTTATTTATTTGAAGTTCTGTGGGCATCACTTTGCACAAATGTCTTTCAATATTTTATAGGACGTGTGTTGAAGATCCATTTTAGCTTTTGACAAGTACCTGTTTTCATGATGGAGATGCCTATTTGCACTTTTTAATTAGAAGGAGATCTTGGAGTACAGTCTAAACTTTTCCTGTGCTGAGTTGGACATGTAGGAAAGATAAATGATCGGGTAGCCTCAGCAAGGGGAAGAAAATTTTCCAGTGTCCTGCCTCAGTGGTGTTCATTCTTCATTTGCTATGGAGTAAAAATGGCAGCTAGGAATGGGGTACAGAGATGATAAAAGGCCCTAAGTTTGTGACCTGAGAGGTCACTCTGAGAGCCATGTCTAATGGGACGGCCTGGTGGTTTAAGGAGTGGGATAGACAACAAAGCAAGGAGAGCATAGTGAGATTCAGAATGGGATGACCTGGGCTTGGTCCTTGACTTTAATATGTACTTTGACAGAAGTTTATAATGTTGCTGATCCTCAGTTTATTCATCTACAAGACAGGGACAACATTACCTAAGAGCAATGTTATGTGTATTAGAGAAGATAATATATGCGAAAAATACTTTGTGAATGGTGAACTACTGTCCGAAGATTAGGAGTCAAGGTGATCACCCCATATCTGTTACTGGGTACATATATGGGTAATACTTACAGGGCTTCTGATGACCACATCCAGCAAGGGGCCTCATGGGCAGTGTCACTGAGGCAGCACTGTTGATTTTGGCTCCACCGTTGTCTAATATCCTCAGCATGACTCCTGTTTGGTGACTTTGGGGCCCAAAGAACAATACTGATGAATAACTTGATGAATGTCCTCTAGAAGGTTGAACATAGAGTTGAGACTACAACTTATACTGAACACATTCCTGTATCCTGGTTAGTCAACCGGTGCTAAGAGAGTGAATGTGATTCAAGTTGGCATAAACACATATAACTCTATGGTAACATCTGTGTGGATGGTTGTGGGTTTAGTATATGTGCTGCCGAAGCGAGCACGGTTGTGGGTTTAGATAGTGGCTTTCCAGAGGACTTGTACCAGATAAAAGACAAATCCACTCACAGTGGATACTGACAAGATTTGGAAAAAGATCAGAGGTTATCATGTCCCTCAGATCTTCTATTCTGCACCCAGGTTTAAATCCTTTTGGGCTTTGTGTTGTTTTCATCACTGGGCATTGTCACTGTTGAAGTATTTATCACTCACTTGTGGTTTTATCAGTTGAACATGTATTGAGCATCTTCTGTAGATAAACTGCTGTGTTAACAAACTGTGGATAGCTTTTTTCCCCTCAACATTTTATTATGAAAATATTCAACCATAGAGAAAAGTTGAAATAATTTTATAACCAGCAACTGGTATGTATAATTACATATCTAAACACATCTATTCTTCTGTTTGTGGGTCAATCCATCTTACTGTTCCCCCTAAATGCTTGAGCATGCATATCAGAAACCATGGAAAGTTTTTGAGCTAGGATATAAGAAGGCTCAAGCTGCACTTTATGCAAATATTTTCAATGAAAATGTGGATGTGATGGTGCTGGTCCTGGTGAGTGTGCCCTTCTCACTGTCCTCCCTTCTCTTATTTTTAGGATAATCAGTCATTGACTAATGTGATGGGAAGGGCAGACAGTTTCCATAAACTGAATGCCAGAAGTAAGGATGGTGCTGATCTATACAGTCATGTACATTTATACATGTATTGAAAAGATAATATTTGTATCCATTGTATCATCAAAAAAGCAAGAGAGTTCCAGAAAAACATCTACTTCTGCTTTATTGACTATGCCAAAGCCTTTGACCATGTGGACACAATAAACTGTGGAAAATTCTTAAAGAGATGGGAATACCAGACTACCTGACTGCCTCCTGAGAAAGCTGTATGCATCAGGAAGCAACAGTTAGAACTGGACATGGAACAACAGACTGGCTCCATATTGGGAAAGGAGTATGTCAAAGCTGCATATTGTCCCTGCTTATTTAACTTATATACAGAGTACATCATGAGAAATGCTGGGCTGGAAGCACAAGCTGGAGTCAAGATTGTCAGGAGAAATATTAATAACCTCAGATATGCAGATGATACCACCCTTATGGCAGAAAGCAAAGAAAAACTAAAGAGCCTCTTGATGAAAGTGAAAGAGGAGAGTGAAAAAGTTGGCTTAAAACTCAACATTCAGAAAACAAAGATCATGGCATCTGGTCCCATCACTTCATGGAAAATAGATGGGGAAACAGTGGAAACTGTGACAGTCTTTATTTTTTGGGCTCCAAAATCACTGCAGATGGTGACTGCAGCCGTGAAATTAAAAGACACTTACTCCTTGGAAGGAAATTTATGACCAACCTAGACAGCATACTAAAAATCAGAAATATTACTTTGCCAACAAAGGTTCATCTAGTCAAAGCTATTGTTTTTCCAGTGGTCATGTATGGATGTGAGAGTTGGACTGTGAAGAAAGCTGAGCGCCAAAGAATTGATGCTTTTGAACTGTGGTGTTGGAGAAGACTCTTGAGAGTCCCTTGGACAGCACGGTAATCCAACCAGTCCATCCTAAAGGAAATCAGTGCTGAATATTCATTGGAAGGACTGATACTAAAGCTGAAACTCCAATACTTTGGCCACCTGATGTGAAGAACTGACTCATTGGAAAAGACCCTGATGCTGGGAAAGATTGAAGGCAGGAGGAGAAGGGGATGACAGAGGATGAGATGGTTGGATGGCATCACTGACTCAATGGACATGAATTTGAGTAAACTCTGGGAGTTGGGGATGGACAGGGAGGCCTGGCATGCTGCAGTCCATGGGGCGGCAAAGAATTGGACATGACTGAGTGACTGAACTGACCGAAGTTTCTAGGCTTAATTTATCCATTTTTCTAAGTGTGCAGTTACTTTACTAGTGATTTTATCTGTATTCTTTCTCTCTTGTTATCTTCACAGTAGACCTTTGAGTTGACCTTACTACTCCCATTTTTCTAATGTGCATATTGAGTATGAGAAAATGTAATCATTTGCTTGAATTACTTTACGGGGAGGTGTTACCACTGGATTTACAGTCTAGGAACAATGCTCTTTCTCCTTCATTGGCTGTTGCCCAAAGCTGATACTTACTCTACCCCTTGCAATCTGCAGTGCTTCAGAAGAAAGTGTTACTGAAGCAAAGGAAATCAGCAAAATTATGTCTCTTCTAATAAACAAATTATAGGATCTCCTAGTCCCATGGTAGCAATTATCCAATGTTCTTTTCAGTCTGTGGGCATCAGTGAGAAACAATTTCCCTCTTGGGCAAGTCTGCAGATGTGTTGTTGCTGGCCCAGTTATGCATCTCATCTGTCTCCTGGTCTGACCTTGGCTGATCTGATTTGCCTCTGTTCACCAACAGTATTCCTTCCCAGCCATCTAGGGCACTCACCACCCTTCCTGATCAGAGCATAAGAAGCCCTGAAGATTCTCCAACCTCACCAGGGACTACAGCGCTTTCCCAGTGCTCGTGTCTTAGTAATAAGGTTAGATTATGGGCTTGAGGTTAGATTAGATTATGCTTGAGGTCTTTACTCTCAATTTCTGTGTGAACTTTATTTCTTTGGTGATAGAAGGTGGGAAGAAATAAGGAGAGCTTGTTACTTCTGAGAGATTTATATCTGCCTCTTTTTTTTTTTTTTTTAAATCATGATTAAAGACACATAACATGAAATATACCTTCTTTTACTACTAAGTGCACATTTGAATAGTGCTAAGTATACTCACATTATTGTGCAACAGATCTTCAGAACTTTTTTATTTTGCAAAACTGAATATATATACTTGTTAAACATCAACTCCTCATTTTTCCTACCTCCCAGCCCCTGGTAGCTTGTTTTTATGAGTAGGACTACCTTAGATACCTCATATTATGTTATTCATATCATATCATATTTTACAGAATTCATCTTTCTGTGTCTAACTGATTTCACATAACATAATGTCTTCAAGGTTTGACCATGTGGTAGCATATGACAGCATTCCCTTCTTTTTTAATGCTGAATGATATTCCATTGTATGTGAATACTGTATTTATTTATCCATGTATTTGTCAACTGGCATTTGGGTTGCTTCTATCCCTTGGCTGTTTGGAAAAATGATGCTGCCCGTTGTTTAGTTGCTAAGTAGCATCTTACTCTTTGCAACCCCATGGACTGTAGCTTGCCAGGTTCCTCTGTCCATGGGATTTTCTAGGCAAGAATACTGGCTGCTGCTGCTGCTAAGTCACATCAGTCGTATCCAACTCTGTGCGACCCCATAGATGGCAGCCCACCAGACTCCCCCATTCCTGGAGTGGGTGGCTATTTCCTTCTTCAGGGGATCTTCTCGACCCAGGAATCAAACCTGTGTCTCCTGCATTGGCAGACAGATTCTTTACCACTGAGCCACCAGGAAAGCCACACTACAAATATGGATGCTCAATTATCTCTTGAGATCCTACTTTTAATTCTTTTAGATAAATATCCCAAAGTAGGGTTGCTGAATCATATGGTAATTCTATTTTTACTTAGTTTGAGGGACTTCAATAAACCTCTACAGTGGCTGTAGCATTCCCAACAGTGCACAAGGTTCCAACTTCTCCACATCCTCACCAACACTTATTTTTTGCTTATTTAGTGATAGCCGTTTTAAGGGATATGAGATCATATCTCATTGTGGTTTTGACTTGTATTTCTATAGTGATTAATGATGTTCAGGATCTTTTTGTATGCATGTTGATCATTTGCATAACAGATTTGGAGAAATGTCTATTCAAATTGTATGCCTATTTTAAGGGTTAGTTGTCACTGTTGAGTTGTAGAACTTCTTTATATATTGTGAGTATTATCCCCTTATAGGTATATGTTTGGCAACCATTTTCTCTCATTCCACCAGGTGCCTTTTCACACTGTTGATTGTGTCTTTTATGATATCTTCCTCTTTTGGGGGCTTCTCTGGTAGCTCAGTTGGTAAGGAATCCACCTGCAATGCAGGAGACCCCAGTTCGATTCCTGGGTTGGGAAGATTACCTGGAGAGGGAATAGGCTACCCACTCCAGTATTCTTGGGCTTCTATTCAGTATCAGAAAAGCTTCTTAGATTAGGACTTATTACCTACCTCTGGCATAGCACCTACTACATTTAACTATCAGTTAGTTAAAATCTTTAAAGGCTATTCAAGTTAGTATTCTTAGTGCTTAGACCAGTATATATTTATAATGAAAATGAAATAAATTATTTTCCCTCTTGCCTCTTAGCTACATATTTGGCTTTCCTTCACCCAGAGACAACTCCTTCTCTAGTTGGAGCTGTGAGAGCAGACCAACTCATTATTTAGGCTTTGAGTGGTAGGATTCTGGCATGGTATACTCTTAGGAACAGGAAGTAGTCACCAACAAGTTCCATTCATGAAGCATTTTCTAATGTTTGTGTATTCTGGAGATTTGACTTCAACTCTTCCTGGGGAATAATGTGGTTATAGTTCAGAATTCTTTCTTTAAGGATGCCCATACTAGCAAGAGAGTTCTAGTAAATTCCTAGTTGGCCATAATTAGGTTTTATTAATTTTTGTGGTTTCTACAGCTCCTAGAATTGGTCAGGCATAGAGAGTTCTAAGATAGTCCAGGAAGTGTAAAGAACTTTTGGCAAGAAGTTGGAAGATTTGGATTATTTCAAGAGCTGCCACTTAACATTGAATATGACCTTGGCCAAGTCATTTAATCTCTCAGACAATTTATTTCCTTACCTGTAAAATAAAAATCTCAACCTCTATGTCTCCTACAGCGTTCATTATTAACCTGTGATTCTCACAGGCATTTTCTAATTATTAATGCAATTAAAGTGCAGACTTGCATTTTTTTATCAGATTGGCATTCTAGGAGTTCCTGAACTTGTCTGTAATATTTTTTTCCACTTCATTTCTAAAGAGGAAATAGCTAGAGTTCCTGGGGCAACTATTATCTCTTAGCAATCTTGATGGGATTCTTATAATATCTGTGATACAGCATCCTTTTATAAAAGGACACTAATACTAGCTATTATATTTTATTTACTCACTGCATGCCCTATAGTTTTACAGTGGGCCTAGAGGCTAATGAATTTATGCTAATTATGGCACCATTTTCCTTTCTTTATTGATGCTTGGCCAGCACATGATTTTGTACTGGGTTGGCATTTGTTTAGTTAGCTTCCAAATTTTAAGTTGACTCGAGAGGCTGGTTGAAAGTTCCCACATAGAGTTAGCGTTGAAATATTGAATCATTTTTTCTTTAGCTCCACAAATTTTGGAAAATATTATGTAGTGTTTGAAATGTCTCAGAGGGTCCTGGAATGCTTCATGACTTGTTCAAAAGCATTATGAGACGATGTGATCTGGAAAGCAGAGAGTGCGTAGCTGCAGTTGTTCCCGGTGGGATCCTGCTGCCGTCAGTTATACTAGGGAAGAGTGCAAAGTCATGGGGCGTCATTGCTAAAAATAGTGCAGCCAGTGGATCAGCTCCAAGTCACTGCTTACGTTGCAGCTACATACTCAAGGCTTGCTTCGCTCCATCTGAACCTAGAGAAGCCTGAAGCCAGGCATACAAAGCCCCTTCCCTGCCTCCCAACACTCTTCCACCTCACACACTGTACATAATCTTCCCTCAATACACCACACACAATACCGCTCACATAAACATACACACCACACACTACATGCCACAGAACACACACAGTCACACACCCATTCCACACCACACACATCACACACTCACCCCACTCTTACACACACCTCACATATAGAGGGACTGAGAGATATGCTACCTCGCTGAGCAGCTGTGTGTGCAATAGGAGGCCTGCTGGCAATGGCAGCTAAACAGGGCAGCCGAGTTGCTCTTAGGGACCTGTAGGCGGCCCACATTTCTGGATATGCTCCTGCTTGTGCTCTGTTCTCTAGGTCTTTGTTATCACAGAGCTCAGAGTCTACCACTGAATTCCTGTTGAGAATTAAAGGGTCTTTGTGCTGTAAAACTCTCCACCACAGCCTGGTATGAGTTACGCTGTGTTTGAGAGGCGGCCAGAGGTCAATTGGGTCCACTCTCCTTCTGTGATTTTCTGAACCCTGCATCTGACTCTAGCAGTGCTGCCTGACAAATTATTTAGCTTTCCTGATTGACTGACATTTCTTCTAGGAGTTTCATCAGCTGGGTCCTCTTGTACTTGAGGGCACTTTTTTAGGAGACTCAAATAAGTAGACCCCTTCCTAGAAATGTTCACTCCTTGTCATTTTGATCCAGTTGCCTTGGTAGCCCAGCTTTGTGGGTTTGGGGCTGTGTGTAGGTGGCAGGTGAGATATAATGCCACCCTGGACATGAAGGCAGTCTTATTCTGCATCACTTCATTCATCAGACATTGAGTGAGGGATGATAGAAATGAGACTCAGAGCACATGGGAAAGATCTTGCACTATTTTTTTTTTTTTTTGGTTTTTAATTGGAGGAAAATTGCTTTGCAATGTGTGATGGTTTCTGCTGTACTATAATACAAATCAGCCATAATTATATATATATCACCTCCTCTTGAACCTCACTCCCCTCCCACATCCTGCACTTTTTAGTTTAAACAGTTTTATGCTCTCAAGGCAGGGATACATGTGTGCTAAGTTGCTTCAGTTGTGTCTGACTCTGTGAGACCCTCTGGACTGTAGCCCACCAGGCTCCTTTGTCCATGGGATTCTCCAGGACTGGATGAATCCTGGAATGGGTTGCCATTTCCTATGCCAGGGGATCTTCGCGACTCAGGGATCGAACCCACGTCTCTTTCATCTCCTGCATTAGCAGGCAGATTCTTTACCACTAGCACTATCTAGGAAGCCCCCAAGGCAGGGGTAGGGTGTGACGAAAGCAGTTTGGGCCAGTTTTTACAGGTCTTGTATGCATAGCGAGTGTATTGACTTCCTAGGGCTGCCATAACAAACTACATAAATTGGGTGGCTTAAAATAAGAAAAAGTTACTCTCTCACACTTGTGGAGGAAAAAAATCCAAAAACAAGGTCTTATCAGGTCCATGCTCTCTCGGAAGGATCTGGGGAAGATTCTGTTCCAGTACTTTTTCTTACTTTCTAGTGTTGCCAACAGTCCTTGGAGTTTCTTAGCTTGGATTCCACTTCAATCCCTGGCTCTGCCGTAACATGGCATTCTTCCTGTGGGTCTCTGTGTCTCTGTTTCACCTTCTTAAAGGACATCCATCATACTGGATCAGGGCTTACCCTATTTGAGCATCACTTCCTTTTAGCTTGATTCCATCTGAAGGACCCTATTCCAAATATGGTCATATTCATAAGTAGAGTGTTAGGAACTCAATAGATATTTTGAGAGGACATGTATCAACTTATGACAGATGGGTTTGGTAGGTAAGGTTGGCATCCACAGTCTTGGTGCTTGTATCAAAATCTGGACAGAAATAATTGCATTTTCTTCATATTGAGATTTATCGAGCTTCTCGGATCAGTGGGTTTATAGCTTTCATTAGACGTGGAAAACATTTGGCTTTTCTTTCCTCAAATACTTTTTGCATTCACCCCTCTTCTATTCTTAAGATACTTGAATTATATGTGCTTTAGATCACTTGAGTTCCATAGCTCACTGACCCTTTATTAATTTTTTTTTTTAGCTTTTTTCTCTTTCTGTTTTTCATTTTGGATACTCTATTGTTTTATCTTCAAGCTTACTGATCTTTTCTTTTGCAATAGCTAATCTGCTGTTAATCCTATGTAGTGCACTTTTCATTTTAGTCATAGCTTTCATCTCTAGAAATTCTATTTGTGTCTTTTTTTCTTTCTCCATGTCTTAACATGTTCAATCTTCTGGCTTCTTGAACATATGAAATATGGTTATATTAACCTTTAATATCCTTGTCTACTACTTTTATTATCTGTGTCTTTTCTCCATTGGTTTCAATTTATTGCTTTTTCTTTTCATTTGAATTCTATTTTCCTGTTTGCTTACATTCCTGATAATCTTTGATTGGATGCCAATCATTTTTAAATTGTTGGGTGTTGTATATGTTTGTATTCCTATGAGTATTCTTGAGCTTTGTTGTGGGATGTAGTTATTTGGAAACAGTGTGATCCTTTCAGGTCTTTCTTTTAAGCTTTGTTAGGTGGGGCAAGAGCAGCATTTAGTCTAGGGGAATCTTTCTCAACCTTGTCACTTGGCATTTTGGGTTGTATAATTCTTTGCTGTGGAGGATGGTGCTATTTGAGATGTTTGGCAGAATGACTGGTCTCTACTAACTGTATGCCAGTGTTGTGGTATACACAATCTCCGTATACATATCTACATGCATACATATATACTCCGTATACATAATCTCCATAGTGTGACAAATAAAATTGTCTCCTGACATTGCCATATGTCCCCTGGGACAAAAAGCACACATGATTGAGAAGTACTCATCTAGTACTCATTTTTTTCCACTACCGAGGCCGAGCTTTTCTGAGTACTCCATCCAATGCTCAGGAATTATGTGGTTTTCTGCTCTGGTTAATGGGAACAGAAACTATTTCTGGCTCTGTATGAGCCCAAAGAATAGTTCCTTCTAACCCTCTCAGGTTTTTAATCCTGACCTCACGTGGTTTCTTCACATGAGTGGGCTGATTACTTAAAACTGAAGGGAATACTGCTAATCTCTAGAGGGCTCTTGCTCTCTGACTTTGTCTCTGTCTCTCTGGGCAGCTCTGTCCTCTTTGGTATTTTGCTCTGTAAATTATAGGTGCCATGGCTTTCCAGCCTCCTAACTCTGTCTGCTTTTAACTAACAGAGTCATCCAGGATCTACCTACGTTCCCTAATTTTGTATCACTGCCTGGAGACTTCCTCCAAGCAGTAAACTGGGAGTAATCAAAAAGCTCGCCTCATCTGTTTCATTTTTCCAGGATCAGTGTTCTTTCACTGCCTGAGATCTAATATCTTGAAAAATATTGTTATATGCATTTGCCTCGTTAAAAGATGTTTTAAGTGGGAAGGTAAATCTGGTCTCTGTTACTCTATCTTGGCTGGAAGCAGAAGTTGAAACTATTAACACAGATAAACACTGAGTGCATATATGGGCATGTGTGCAAATATACACTTATGGAGTAGGCTTGTCAATGTTTCTTGAGACTATTCATTCAAGAATTGTGGTGTACATTATGGGATCCAATGGCTGCATATGGCCATTTAAATTTAAATAAATCAAAGTTAGAATAAAAAATTCAGTGCCTTAGTTGCACCAGTCACATTTCAAGTGTTCCATAGCCACATGTGTCTATTTGCTACAGTACTGGACTTGGAAAATACAGACTATTTCTGTCAGCACAGAAATTTACATTGTGCTGCTCTAGAGACTCTCTTTGAGAGAATGAACTCAAGCTTGTGACTTTATTACTTATGTAACTATAGATTTATAGATTTCTTTCCAGCATTCTAGTCCTGTATAGCCAACTTTTGTGGGTCTTTACATGGTACCTCAAATGCATTTTGTGTCAAATTCAACTTAGTAGGGTCCTTCTTCTGCCCAGTTATGATCCCGTTCTTTCTCTCAGTGAATGGCATCATCTACTTCTACCCAATTATGCAGGCCAGAAACTGGACATTTGCTCTCACTCAGTGTCTCATCCTATCAGCACAGAATTCTCATCTTAAAATTGCTAGTAGACACATGTTCTACCAGAACACCCCTATTTCTGTTTTAATTGCTTCTTTGATATATACCTAATTTCTGTGTGGGTATAACAGGTCTCTCTCTTCCCAATTTCCTACCTCCAATGAAAGTGCTATAGTACCATCTAACTTGAAGGATGTGGAATACTGGAGTCCTACCAAGATCCTGCAAGGAAGAGAACCAAACTTGATGCTGAATATTACTAATGACTATCAAAAAGTACAGTTGACCCTTGAAACATGTGGAGGTTAGGGGCACCAACTATAAAGCTGTTAAAATCTGCATACAACTTTTGACTCTTCCCTAGTTTAACTACCAATAGCCTTCTGTTGATCAGAAGCCTCACTGATAACGTAAACATTTGATTAACACATATTTTGTATGTTATATATACTATACTATATATAATCATAATAAAGTAAACTAGAGAAAAATGTGAAAATCGTAAAGAAGAGAAAATATAATACTGTACTATATTTATTGATATCATAAAGTTCATATCATCTATTTATAAGATGAATAGTTTATCAGTACCTACATCAATAATGTCTTATATGACACAAAGCACTGTAAGATTATTATGTGTATTGCTAACACTAGACATAAAAAATGAAAAACTAGTATGAAAAGAAAATGCATGTTTATTTACAGGTATAACAATTCACTCATAGATAATAAAATAACATATGATTGTGTTATGGTAGCCTAGTATAATCTTTCCAGTTGCTTCATGGTAGCCTAGCTTCTACAGTAATGAATGAATCGTTAATGCCATTTTTGTGGCACACAGTATTACAGTCGTATTCATGATACAGTATAGGGAACAGTGTTACATTTTAGAAACTACTTACCTGTGATGATAGTCTGATATGCAGTTTCTCCAGTGATGAAAGAGATGGCATACTGTATAGTAATGTAGTTCTTTGAAAGCAAAGTTATAAAATTGTAAGAAGGCATATATATTATTAATTTTATATTTTATCCTTTGTAAGGATAGGCTTTAATACAAGTCTTGCATGCAATATTCTAAAGAATGGCTACTCAAGTGATGATAAAAACAATGAGACAAGAATACAGTTCTTGCCTTACAGTTGTTATTAGATTTTCACATAGATTTCACACACAAGTGCAGCAGACACATTTATTAACGGTATGGCAAGATAATTATTTACTATTTTTAAGTGAATGTGAGTCATTATAAAGATGTTCATTCTCATCATCTTCACATTAAGTAGGCAGAGGAGCAGGAGGAGGGGTTGGTCTTGTGGTCTCAGGGAGGTGGAGGAGGAGGAGAGGAGATGGGGAGGCAGGAGAAGCAGGTGTCCCTGGTGTAACCTTATGGGAATACATTGTAACTTCTGTCTAGGGTTTTGCTTTTTCATTTCTCTAAAAATGTTTTTGTGTGGCACCAATCCTTCTGCCACTGCTTTGCTTTCAGTACCTGTATCGTAGAAAGGTCTATGTCATAAAAGAAGTCACAGACAGTCTTGAATATTCAGAACCTTTCTGCCAGATGGTCAGAAGTCAATTTGTTTTTGCACTGATTCTTCTACATCTTGTTCATCAGCGTCTGGCACTGGTTTGGAAGCTCTCATCTCTATCAAACTCCTATGTTACTTTCTCCCATGTCATGTCTATTAACTCTTGAGTTCTCTGAAGATCCATATCTTGAAAACCTTCCCTTCCACATTGTTTTTTTTTTTTTTTTGCCATGTCTACAATTTCTTACATGATTTCTTTGACTGGATCTGTTGTAAATACTCTGAAATCATATCTGGATAGTTTTCTCCAGCAGGAATTTATTGTTTTGAGCTTAATGACCTTCATGGCATTTTCTATAACAAAGATGGTGTTTTCAATGGTGTAATCCTTCCAGATTTCCATTATGTTCTCTCTGTTGGGGTTCATTCCATAGTGTTGATAATTCTTTCCATAGAATACCATATGCAATGAGCCTTGGAGGTCCTTATGACTCTCTGACCTGGAGGCTGAATTAGAGATATTGTATTTGGGGTCACGTAGATCAATAAACTGCCTTAGGTGTCGAATTCATGGGGTTCTGGGTAGCCAGGGTCATTGTCCATTATCAAAAGGCAGTCCCTACTGGCAAGGTACTTTCTGACTTTAGGAATAAAGCATTGATGGAACCAATCCACGCAAAGTGTTCTTGTTGTCCAGGCCTTCTTGTTGTACAATCAGAAGTCTGGCAGTGTCATTTATCTTTACTTGTAAGGGCTCAGATGTTAGCAGTTTTATAGATGAGGGCAAGTCTTGATCATAAACCCAACTGTATTTGCACAAATCAGTAGAGTGAGCCTATCCATTCCTGCCTTAAATCCTTCCTTCCTTACTTCTTCCTTACTTCTCTTCCTTACTAAGAAATGTCCTCTGTGGCATTTTTCCCCCAAGAACAAGGCACTTTTATCTGCATTTAAAAACTGTTAGGGAGATATCCTTTCTTCTCAGTGATTTTCTTAATGGTATCCGAGAACTCATCTGCTGCCTTTCAGTTGGCAGAAGCTGCTTTTCCTGTTATCTTTACTTTTTTTTTTTTTTTTACAGCTAAACCTTTCTGTAAAAATATCAAACCACCCTGTGCTGGCATTAAATTCTCCAGCTTTAGAACCTTCACCTTCTTTTTGCTTTAAGTTTTCATATAACTTTGCTTTTTCTCAAATAGTATTAGTCTGTAGGTATGCCTTTTTTAGGGCTTCCCAGGTAGCTCAGTGGTAAAGAATCTGCCTGCAATGCAGGAGACGTGGGTTAGATCGCCGGGTCAGAAAATGGCAACCCACTCCAGTATTCTTGCCTAGGAAATCCCATGGACAGAGGAGCAAGGCAGGCTACAGTCAAGGGTTGCAAAAGAGTCAGGCACAATTTAGCAACTAAACAACAACAACAAAAACAATGCCTTTCTTATAACAATCCAGCACACACGTAAAAGCTATATTTTCAATACAAGATAAAAAAAATATTTTGTAAAATGTGCAAGTTTTTTATGCCTGCTGGTGTAGCTTTTGTGATGGCTTCACAAATTTTTTTTTCTCTTTTTATAATAATCCTTACACTGGGTTCATTTATCTTGATATGATGGGCAAGCACAGCTACAGACCTCAATCTACAGAACATAACAAGCAACTCAACCTTTTCTTGTAATGTCAGACTTTTCTCTGCTTCCTGGGTGCACTTCTAGCATCACTAGTGTCATTCTATGTGCATCTCCTGGTGTTATTTGAGGTTCACGGTAATGCACTAAACACAAGGAAAAATACAAAAGAACTGTGAGAGATCAGCTTTTACTGCAGTACTCAATTTATTGGAAGGGTGAAATGCTTACATAGAGATGACTGGTGTCATATGGCATCTTAAGTGGATACTCACAACACTGGAGCTCAGCACAGCAATAACATGAGGCGGCCATGAAATTATTACAGTAGTACAATACGTACTGCAGTTTATTTTATGCAGTTATGATTAAATACTGTATCTTTACGTTTACATTTGTCTTGACTTTGAATGGTGCCATGTATGATCTGTTGAATGTTTGTGTAAGTTTTGATAAATTTCAACTTTATATAATGGATTTGTGTATGTTTTATCATGTGCCATGTGGTTATTCGTTTAGTGGTGTCTGACTCTTTGTGACCCCATGGACTATAACCAGCCAGGCTCCTTTGTCCATGGGGATTCTCCAGGCAAGAATACTGGAATGGGTTGCCATGCCCTCCTCCAGGGGATCTTCCCAACCCAGGGATTGAACCCAGGCCTCCCGCATTGCAGGTGGATTCTTTACCAGCTGAGCCATAAGGGCAGCCTAAGAATACTGGAGTGGGTACTCTATCGTTTCTCCGGTGGATCTTTGCAACCCAGGAATCAAACTGGGATCTCCTGCATTGCAGGAGGATTTTTTACCAACTGAGCTACCAGGAAGGCATTATTTTATCATGTGTGTATATTAGTCACTTAGTCATGTCCGACTCTTTGAGACCCCTTGGACTGTAGCCCGCCAGGCTCCTCTGTCCAAGGAATTCCCTAGGCAAAAATACTGGAGTGGGTTGCCATTTCCTTCTGCAGGGGATCTTCCCAAACCAGGGATTGAACCCTGCATTGCAGGCAGATTCTTTACTGTCTGAGCCACCAGGGAAGCCACAGTGATAAAACAGACTAATATCTATATATATTTTATGCAGTCATGACATACCTAATCTTAATTTTTTTTTGATGTTTCCTGGCTATGTGGTTCATCTGTGGGTTTTTTCAAACTGCTGCAAATCTCTAAAATTTTTTCTAAAATATTTATTGAAAAAAGATCTGTGTATAAGTGGCCCTGTGTTGTTCAAGGGTCAACTATATAAGAAGGTATCTACTGGTTCATTATCACTGTGGATTATGAGTTGATTGTCTTTCTCAATCTAGAGAAAGAGTTGCCTTCAACTATTTATTAGTCCTCCTTTTTGCCTAATGTTATCCATCTTTGACTTGACTAGCTGGTGTGTGCAATCAAACTGTCATCACTTTATGAGGCATGGTGGAGTTCTTTAGCCATTCTCTGAGAAGAAACAGTTGATGCTATTTGATATTCAAATATCTGGCCTAGAGCATTGGTTTTTCAGTGCTTAACATAGTGCTTGAAACAGACAGGTATTCAAAAATATGTCTTGAGTGACAAAATGTGCTCTGCATACTAAATGTTTTATCCTATCAACTTTATTTTAATAATAAAGATTATTTTTAGAAGTCATCCCTAGAGAAAAGTGTGTAAGGATTGAAACATTAGTATGGATTGTTTCAAGAGGTAGAATGGAGGGCAAGGGGTAGATTCTTAACTCTTCCTTTTTTGATTGTTACCAAAAGACATTTTTTTAACTTAATAAATTCAATGAATTCAAAGCAATAACAATGGAAATTCTCCAAATGCCAAAACAAAACTAAACAAACCACTAGTGGCAGCTGGGTTCTAGATCGCTTGATTATATGGGGATCCAGACACTTCCTGATGTTAAGACTGTGGCTGAATAATAGTCCTAAAAAAGGGAAAGAGGAAAGATGAGGAGGAGGAGGGAGGCAAGTGATGGAGAAAGTGTCCTGATGGTTGCAGCTACTTAACTCTGCTCTTAGAGAAATAAAGGAGCCCAGACAACATGTAAACAAATTGATATGGCAGTGTCCCAATAAAGGCTTATTTACAAAATCAAGCAGCTGACCTGGTCTGGACCACACGATACTATAGTTTGCTGACCCCTGTTTTCAAGAAGGAGGGAAGGATTGGAATAAAACTGGTAGCCATCTGGGGCTCCACCAGCCAATGCCTGCCTGGAACAGAGACGTTCTCTACATTCGAGTGCTTCCAGTGGTTTCTCATGATGGCTCTAGCTATACTGGTGTGAAAGGCTGATACTACAGCTGAGGGCTTCCATTAGCTACAGAGGACCAATCATACCTCTTCTTTGGGGAGATGTGTGACTAATAAATTCAGTCAAAGAGTTAAAAAATTTAACGAATGCACTTTACTTTGGGCATGTTATACAACAGTGAATTTAGTTGTTACCAGCATAACCTCCTCACACTGAATTGATGAGGAACTTGGGTCAGGCAAAGCCAGGCCAGCATCCATTTAGCTGCTGTGGCATCTCCTCATTTGTCATTTTCCTGTGGATCTTGCAAAGGGTTTATAGCATTTCTCTGTAATGTCTGTATGGCTGTGGCTTTGCTGACCTCCTTGCCAAACTCATCATTTGAATATTTTTTAAAAGCTCTTATGGTTTTTAATCAATTTTTTATCCTGAAGCATTTTTACAGGGTACAGTTGCTTTCCAATATGGTGTTATTTTCTTCTGTACAATGAAGTGAATCAACTATGCATGTCTGCGTGCTCAGTCACTTCAGTTGTGTCTGACTCTTTGTGACCCCATGGACTGTAGCCCACCAGGCTCCTCTGTCCATGGGGGTTCTTCAGGCAAGAATACTAGAGTTTCCATGCCCTCCTTCAGGGCATCTTCCCAATCCAGGGGTCGAACCCATGTCCCTTATGTCTCCTGCACTGTCAGGCAGGTACATACATCCCTTCCATTTGAGACCTTACCCACCCCCCAGTCTTCCTCTTGTAGGTCACAGAGCATTGAGGGCCTACACTACACAGCAGGTTCTCACTAGCTGTGTGTTTTACACATGGTAGCAAATATGCATCAAACCAGAGCTCCCAATTCATCTCCCCCTCCCTTTACCCCTATCCCATGCCCACACACCCATTCTCTATGTCTGCATCTCTATTCCCACCCTGCAAAGAGGCTCATCTTACCATTTTTCTAGATTCCATGTATTTACATATATATAAATACACAACATTTGTTTTTCTCTTTCTGACTTAATTCACTCTGTATGACAGACTCAAGTTCCATCCACATCTCTACAAATGACCCAATTTCAAATTTGTTCTTGGTGTGCTCTTTTTTGGGGGGCAATTTCATGTCTGCTCTGTCTTCACTTGGGCAGGGTCTCTTCTGCTCCCTTTGCTCTTCCTCGCACTATTGTGACGTTAATCTGTCAGTTCATCCAGACCATTGGTGCTATTTCTGTTGTGGGTCTGATTTCTCATGATTCACACTTCAGGTAGTTTTTCTATTTTGCTTCTCAGGACAAAGCATGCATATAGATAATGGTCCTGAGACTCTCTTCTTAACAAAATCCACAAGAAGTAAATGGCTATTTGTTTCTCTCAATATAACCATAATGTTAGAGTGAAATATTTGGGCTCCTATTAATGACCTTTAAAATCATGACTGCTAGGATGTTTCTGAGTCTTTTCATTTCAAAGCAACTTTTAAAGATGAGATCAAAGGGAGTGTGTCAGCCCTCTGACTGTTAGCAGCTGTGGAAGGAGTGTCTACTTGTAATTCTTCACTGCTGTCCTTTCAGCTGTTTCTCCTCTCTGATGCCCCCTTGCAGCGGTGAACTTAGGAAGTTAAGGTGTTCCGACACTGTCAGGCTGAAGCCTGGTAGAGGGCCTCCAGGGTCCTGGTTTGCTTTATGGTAGAGTATAACCTGCTGTTGACTCTGGCTCTGTTAGTGCCCAAGAGAACCTTGCCTACCCTGAAAAGGTCTTAATAGAAGTAGAGAAAACTTTGTTGTCTATGTGTGGTATAAGACTTTTAAAATGTTCACCTTCCAAGAGATTCCTGTTGCTGATATTATGTATGTGGTTATTGGTCTCCTTGTAAGCACTGAAATTCCATGGTGTCTTGGTTGCCAAAATGCACTGAGAGTAATCATGAAATATTAATGAACTGACCTTTTCATGCTTGTGCTCTGAATTGTTCCATAATATGGGCAATGTGATAAAAGGTACACAGCATTGTGTTTTAGATAAACTTGGAGAAGAATAAATATTTTAAAAATGTAAAGCACCAGAAGAGGTGTGAAATAGTCTCCTTGGCACTGATCCCAGAACCTGACCAAAGAGAGGAATGGTCTGATCTGAAGTTGTTCTCTAATCCTGATCTTTTGAAATAAGTGCGAAGTCCCACGAGGCCTCAGCTTGCTAAACAACTAAGACGGGTTAAAAAAGAGTGTGAAACTCTTCCCCAAAGCATTATCCTGTCTTGGGAAGAAGTCAGGCTATTCAGCTTCTGTCTCTGACCACTGAACTCCATTTCATAGGCTTTGACCTGAGAATCTTGAGCCACCGTGTCAAGAGTGTTTAATTTAGTCAGCCTCATTAAGAAGGAAGAAGAAACTAGAAATCATAACAGGTAATAAGGGTTCTGTAGGCTTCCCTCTTGGCTCAGACAATAAAGAACCTGCCTCCAATGTAGGAGACCTGCGTTTGATCCCTGGGTCAGGTAGATCCCCTGGAGAAGGGAATGGCTACCGACTCCAGTATTCTTGCCTGGAGAGTTCCATGAACAGAGGAGTTTGGTGAGCTATAGTTTGTGGAGTTGCAAAGAGTTGGACACAACAGAGCAACTAAGGACAATAAGAATGCTACTTTTTTTTTTTCTTTGCTCAGAAGCTGTCAGGAATAGGAGATGGGACCCATTAGGACTACAGTTATGCTAGTCAGTTATATGCTAAACTGAAAGCCTCAAGGAATGGAGAGGTCCCTGAGGGAAGGGACCTACTATTTATGGGATTGACCCTACATGTGAAATGTGGGATGGGGCCTTTTCCCAGCGTGGAAGCCTAATTCAACTTTTGATGGGATTGCAGGCATCTACAAAGAACACTTGGGAGATAACAAGTACCTAGTTCTTACAAGAATCATAGGAGAAGCCCATGAGGTTAAGCCATGTAGGTCCCTGTGCTCAACAGTATTCGTTTAAGACATGTGTTCAAGTCTCTGTGCTGGACCTGGTGGAGCCCTTCCATGAAGTGAGTGTTTGCTTGTGAAAAGAACTCCAGGTTGAGTGAAGGAGGGAGAATCAGTTCCACAGAATAGTGAAATGAAGGAGCACTGGACTCTTCTGATCTTAGGGCTTTAGACCTCGTTCTGCCACTTGGAAGCTGTGTGCTTTTAAAAAGTTTACATTTCTGGACCTCACCTTTCTTCCTTTCCAGGAAAATGATGGAGTTATAACTTCCAGGATACTTTCCAGGTCTAGGATTCAATAAATAGAGGATGTTGGGATTCAAAGAAAAAGTTAAAAATCAACAAGCCAGGAGATTTAAAAAAGCCCCGCATGGTCACTGATTAGCACAGCCCTTGACAGAAATGGTATGGACCTAACAGAAGCAGAAGATATTAAGAAGAGATGGCAAGAATACACAGAAGAACTGTACAAAAAAGATCTTCACGACCCAGATAATCACAATGGTGTGATCACTGACCTAGAGCTAGACATCCTGGAATGTGAAGTCAAGTGGGCCTTAGGAAGCATTACTATGAACAAAGCTAGTGGAGGTGATGGAATTCTAGTTGAGCTATTCCAAATCCTGAAAGATGATGCTGTGAAAGTGCTGCACTCAATATGCCAGCAAATTTGGAAAACTCAGCAGTGGCCACAGGACTGGAAAAGGTCAGTTTTCATTCCAATCCCAAAGAAAGGCAATGCCAAAGAATGCTCAAACTACTGCACAATTGCACTCATCTCACACACTAGTAAAGTAATGCTTAAAATTCTCCAAACCAGGCTTCAGCAATATGTGAACCGTGAACTTCCTGATGTTCAAGCTGGTTTTAGAAAAGGCAGAGGAACCAGAGATCAAATTGCCAACATCCGCTGGATCATCTAAAAAGCAAGAGAGTTCCAGAAAAACATCTATTTCTGCTTTATTGACTATGCCAAAGCCTTTGACTGTGTGGATCACAATAAACTGTGGAAAATTCTGAAAGAGATGGGAATACCAGAACACCTGATCTGCCTCTTGAGAAATTTGTATGCAGGTCAGGAAGCAACAGTTAGAACTGGACATGGAACAACAGACTGGTTCCAAAGAGGAAAAGGAGTACGTCAAGGTTGTATATTGTCACCCTGCTTATTTAACTTATATGCAGAGTACATCATGAGAAATGCTGGACTGGAAGAAACACAAGCTGGAATCAAGATTGCCGGGCGAAATATCAATAACCTCAGATATGCAGATGACACCACCATTATGGCAGAAAGTGAAGAGGAACTAAAAAGCCTCTTGATGAAGGTGAAAGTGGAGAGTGAAAAAGTTGGCTTAAAGCTCAACATTCAGAAAACGAAGATCATGGCACCCAGTCCCACCACTTCATGGGAAATAGATGGGGAAACAGTGGAAACAGTGTCAGACTTTATTTTTCTGGGCTCCAAAATCACTGCAGATGGTGACTGCAGCCATGAAATTAAAAGACACTTACTCCTTGGAAGGAAAGTTATGACCAACTAGATAGCATATTCAAAAGCAAAGACATTACTTTGCCAACAAAGGTTCGTCTAGTCAAGGCTATGTTTTTTCCAGTGGTCATGTATGGATGTGAGAGTTGTACTGTGAAGAAGGCTGAGTGCCGAAGAATTGATGCTTTTGAAGTGTGGTGTTGGAGAAGACTCTTGAGAGTCCCTTGGACTGCAAGGAGATCCAACCAGTTCATTCTGAAGGAGAGCAACCCTGGGATTTCTTTGAAACGAATGATGCTAAAGCTGAAACTCCAATACTTTGACCACCTCATGCGAAGAGTTGACTCATTGGAAAAGACTCTGATGCTGGGAGGGATTGGGGACAGGAGGAGAAGGGGACGACAGAGGATGAGATGGCTGGATGACATCACTGACTCAATGGACGTGAGTCTAAGTGAACTCCGGGAGTTGGTGATGGACAGGGAGGCCTGGCGTGCTGTGATTCATGGGGCCGCAAAGACTCGGACATGACTGAGTGACTGATCTGATCTGATCTAATCTTGCTTTCTTAGAACTTAGTTGAATTATGTTAAATTGTTTTTTTTTCCTAAGCCAAGATGTTCAGCTCTTAAATTGGGTGAATGTTGAGCAGTTGTCTCCTTCCCAAATTATAACTTTGGGTGAGTTGAATTCTTATGGTCAAAACTTAACAGTCATTCCTCATGTTCTAGCCTGTGTCAGAATTTGTCATCCAATCAATTGTAGTCATTTCCTGGGTCTCTTTTGTAGAGTGGTCATTAAGTACAATGTCTCATCTAGAAAGTACAAAAGAAGCTTTATATGAAGAAAAGTAAGTATGTAATCCATGTACTGCTGTTCCCTGTTTCTACATTCATAATAGACACAACCTCAGAATCTTCCTCAGCACAGCATTCCAATCAATCATTACCAGTTAAATTTGGCTCATGGAATTAAACTCATGTATCATCTGTAGTCTTCATCTTAGTATTGCATCATCTGTAGTCTTCATCTTAGCATTGCAATGACATCTCTGACAATTCCGTTTAAATCTGTATTCATAAAACATACTGTTTCCGGACCACAGGGAACTCAGCCCTCTGTATCTGTCGCCACATGACCATCTCTGCTTTGCTGTTGACTATGCGTGAGAATGACGCCTGTTTCCATTGGGGTAGCCCCTACCCCATGGGGAAACATACCACTTCCACTAGCAAATATCTGTCAAAGGCCAATTGATATCAGTACATAGCAGCTGGTGGGAAAGAATATGCTGCCAAATGGTTTCTATGGTTTCAATAACCTAATGACATGTTTTGTTATAGAAAGATGGTGATTTTAGTAGAACACAATGATTCTCCTGCTATATAGCCTGCACATGTTTAGTAGTATTCAGATATACCAATAAAAATACCTGAATACTATTCCTTTTTTCCATTTGGAAAAATTTCCAGTTGTCATTTCAATGTTAATAAATGGATCAGAATTTTTTTTTTTTAGGACAGATTTTCAACTTTAGGTCACTTTTGATCTTTATTTACTTAGAATCAAGGGGGAAACAAAGTTGTTTTAAATTTTTTATTCAACAATAAATACAACATTGAAGATGTTGACTGCTGACAGGAAAAAAGCAACACTCCCAAACTATGTGTATTTTAAATTTTGCTCTTTCCCTTAGACATAAACATGTCTTTTGAAGAATGTTTTTATGTTAGTTTTCAATGAGCCATCAAGAAACAAAGGTTGGTATCTTTGGAAGGAATATGATTAAAAACAAAATCTTCTCTCAACCCAGAAATTCTCTTCACAAAGGTAATAAAACAAAGAAAACACTTTTATTATTGAATAAGCATTAAACTAGAAATGCTCTGTGTGTCACACACAATCAGCTTTGAGAGATTTCAGGACAGAAAGGAATCACATCTCCTTATACAGCAAAGCAGATATAACCCTTTACATATATGTTTTTAAGATAATGAATAATTGGTCCTCAAATGAGAGGACTCAACAACACCATTTGTCACACACAATTCATTCTAACTTTACCTGATAATTGGGGTGACCATCTGTATTAGCCAAATTGCTTTATTCAGAGGAAAAGCAAACTTCTCATCTCTTTGTGATAAGGAGGTAGTTTTGTAACTTGGAGTAAGGTGCCCACTGAAATTAGGCTCTTACCTTCTAATAAAAACTAAGAGATAAGACTGCTGCCTCTTTGATGTTTGCATTTCAAACAGATGGCTTCCCTGTCCTTGAGAAAATCATAAAATAGACAAAAGGCTTGCTGACAAAAGGCCCATCTGGCCTTCAAAAGTATAGATATACATTTCAAAGAGATGAGAAAATACTTACAATTCCAAATTCTCAACGAAAAAGGAGAAGGAAATCTCTTCTCCCATTTTCAACCAGGTCAGTTGTCTTATTTTTAAGCTGTATTGAGTTGGCCAAAGAGTTTGTCCAGGTTTTTCTGTAGGATGTTAAGGAATGAACACTTTGGCCAACCCAGTATTTGTCCTTATTCACCTAAACACTTTTGAGTAGAAGGACTCTAAGAAGGTTGATCAGGACTGCCTAAGAGCCAGACTGAGAAAAGAAAACAATCTACCTAGAGGAAGGAGGTCTTGGGAAGAAGGCGGTGGATCAAGTACATGTCTCACCTGTGTATAGATCCAAATAGATTTTCTGGTCTAAAGAATACTGCAGGGCCAAGATGAACGTGGACACTCAAGGAAGTCAATGTATACTTCCAGGAGAAAGAAACCAGTTTCGCTGAAACTCAACTCACCACTCTATTACTGTTCCCTTTGTCTATGAGCTGCAACTGGTATTATTTGATTCCTTTCCTTTGCCATTAAAAATATTTCATTATGTAGTTTTCTTTCATTCTTTCTATATTTATTCTTCTTCCCTTTGTCCCAATTTTTCTTCAATCCTTAGTTTACTACAGGATTTAGCCAATGTCTCACTCTTTTTTTCTAGTTCTGAGACTTCTTTTATATTCATTCCTGATTATGTTTCTTATTTCCAAATTTTGTATATTTTTTCAAATTAATATGAAGTTAATTTGTGAGAATGTGAGGTCTCCAGGGAACCTCTTGGGCATCTATTCTCTCATTACATAGCCTTCCTCCTACCTATTTTGACTTTGAAAAAAAATCCCATATAACACTTATTTCAATGAAGACTTGATGCTATATAATGAAAATTATTTTAAATTATCTTCCAACTTTGTAAGTGATTTTCTTTTAGGGAGACCAGAGTATGGGTTCAACCTTGCCTTTCTTTTGAATGTCTTAGAACCTGGCTTCCTAGATAATGTGTACTCTTGATTTGGCCAAGTTTCTCTTTTTCTGTGTGTTGCAAAACTCCAAAGTTATATGATTACTTTTCCTCAAGGTTTTGACATTTTCATTTAATTAACTCCTTATTTTCTGTTACAGAAGCAGTTTCCACAGATGACTATACTTTCAGAGAGAAACACATTTAGGAAGCAAAGTCCAGAATTTCTCAGATAAGGTTTTGACCAAATGTGGTGTCTTGATTGTTGATTTTCTGTGTCACTTGTATAACTTGTACCTGTAAAGTTTATAACCTGCATCAAAATTTAATAGCTCATATATTTTCTGAGCTTGCTATGTGGTCTATTGTATAATTCTGCAGTTTTTTACTCCTCCCCCAAGTCTGTATTTTACTAAAATCAAATGCTCAGCAGCTTCTTTCTAGCCTCCAATTTTCCTGTTGGTTTAAATTTTTTTGTTAGCGTCCTAATGAGCTGTTTCTCTTGAATATGGTCTCTCTTTCCTCTGTTATAGTCTAGCTGTGTTCTCTCTTGCTCATTTGTGTCCTTTTCATTGCAACCCTGTGGACTATAACCCACCAGGCTCCTCTGTCCATGGAATTTTCCAGGCAAGAATACTGAAACGGGTTGCCATTTCATACTCAGGGGGATCTTCTCGACCCAGGGATCAAACCCACATCTCTGGCATCCAGATCAGTGGCATCTTTACCACTGTGCCACCTGGGAAACCCATTCTATCTGTGACCTCTCGTCAAATTTTAGTGAAGTTTCTGGAGCATATTTACCACTTTCTACCTCATAAAACACTTGTTTTCATACATTTCTTACCATGATCCAACTAACATATGGGTAGAAACTGTCTTCATTTTAATTTTTCCCTATGGTGCCTAACATAATGTTCGATACATAGGTGATTGATAACTATAAATAAACAAGTGAGGGCACAGCCTGTTAGTCCTAATAAATTAACTAACATAAGATTAATCTTTAAAAATAAATTTTTCTCTTGTTAATGTTTAATAGAGTAGTCAGGCAGATAAAGAACCAAAATAATTAATTTAGTAGCAAAAACAAGGCAAGCAGCTCCAAATCATTAGACAAACAGAGACAAAGACCAAACAGGACTAATGTAGGTGTGTTTATAGGAATCAGGAGCAAGTAAAAATTTGTCAACAAGAGTCAAAGGCATCATCTCTCAACTATGAATTCTACATCATCAGTAGCTGCTGGTTCTGCTCGTTCATCAGGACAGCCTGGCCTTGGTAAAGAGGCTTCTCCAATTGCAAAAGGAGGATGAAAACAGAATATGGAAAGAATCCATTTGACCTGTGTGATGATATCCCAGAAGGAGTCAGGGAGGGTGATTCCTGTGAGTTCAAAGTAGACAATCAATCCAGGAAACAGGGAACTCACAGGTGTTGGAGGAAGAAGCAGATGATCCCACCACTGTGCTCCAGATGCTCCTCAGGGTGCCCTTTGGATGGGAGTTTTTCTCTGAAAACAAGTAAGAATGAAGCTTGTCAGCTCCCCTGGGCTGTGCTCCTTTCTAAGCCTGTCTCTCACCTCCTCTTGTAAGAAACTGACTTGAATTTCTGGACCAGGTCATGTAAATGGTAGTGATTCCACTCTCAGACTTATATAGAAATGTATATCACTATTAAAAACACAAACATATGAAATAATCCCTTATCTTGTTAATTACTGGAAATTCCCTGGGTTAGAGATAGGATATTTTCTCTGCTCTTAGTGACTCTTGTCTTTGAAAGTCACTTTCCTTTCTTTTGCTGGCATTGCTGCAGTCTGGTGTATGAATACATTGTCAAATCTCTTTGTACACCCAGAGCTTTGGTGGCATCTCTCCTTGATCTCATTAAGAATGTGGATGCACTGTGAAGGTGTTAGTCTCTCAGTCATGTCTGACATTTTGCGACCTCATGGACTGTAGACTGCCAGGCTCCTTTGTCCATGGAATTCTCCAGGCAAGAATACTGGAGTGCGTAGCCTATCCCTTTTCCAGGGGATCTTCCTGACCTAGGCATTGAACGTGGGTCTCCCACATTACAGACAGATTCTTTACCATCTGAGCCATATACACAGATGCAATACATAGGTCTCTACATGGAGTCATTTCTTTTTGAAGGGAATCTATGAGAATTACCTTTAAATATCTTCTCTCAGGAAGCTTTCTGAAATTCTCATTTGGAAATTCTCATTTGGAAATTTGGAAAAAGTCCATATTTATATAAAAATGAGCATATGTTAGCTCTTTTAGTGATTTTACTCATTAAACAAATATTTGTTAATTACGCCATTCCTAGGCACTGTTCCCAGAGAAGGCAGTGGCACCCCATTCCAGTACTCTTGCCTGGAAAATCCCATGGACGGAGGAGCCTGGTAGGCTGCAGTCCGTGGGGTCACGAAGAATCGGACACGACTGAGCGACTTCACTTTCACTTTTCCCTTTCATGCATTGGAGAAGGAAATGGCAACCCACTCCAGTGTTCTTGCCTGGAGAATCCCAGGGACTGGGGAGCCTGGTGGCCTGCCGTCTATGGGGTTGCACGGAGTTGGACACGACTGAAGCGACTTAGCAGCAGCAGCAGCAGTAGGCACTCTTCCAGGCACTGGAGATACAGAGATGAACAAGATAGTGATAGTCACAATTCTCATGGACCTAATGTAATAGAAAGAAAAGAGAGTGGTAGAGGTTGAAACGAAACAAAGATAAGAACATAATTTAGGATGATGTAACTGTTCTGAAGGAAACAGGAAACATTCAAGGTGATACACACTGATAGACTCACATCAAGGAGCCAACTGAAAGAGCTCCCAAAGACCAATACTGAAATATCTGAGCAAGAAAATACATAAAGTAGCAGAGTGACCAGTGAGTATGCATGTGTGCTAAGTCACTTCAGTCGTGTCCAACTCTGTGCAACACTATGGACTGCAGCCTGCCAGGCTCCTCTGTCCATGGGATTCTTCAGGCAAGAGCATTGGAGTGGGGTGACGTGCCCTCCTCCAGTGTCCAGGGAGAGGGATTAGCAATGGCAGAACCTGATGTAGAATGAGCTTTGTAGGTTTGAGAAGCTGAACACCATTGTGGCTGGAACTAGTAAACAATGAGGAGAGTGGAAAGGGATAGAATTTGGGAAGTAGTGTCTCAGGATGATCTTTATTATCAGAAACCAAGCATTATGATTCAGATTGGCATAAAGAATTAAGAAATAATCTATCTCATGTGGGATGTTTGGAGCGAGGGTGGACTCCAAGGTTAGTTGATTCAGTAGCTCAATGATGTCAGGTTTCCCCATCTTTTGCTAGGCCATCTTTTCGCAGTTTTCCTCTTAATCTTAAGCTGGTTGCTATATTTCAGCACAATACTTGCATGAGAAGAGAGGAGTCTGTGCCTTCCTTTCAATATGGGGAAGGCTTTCTCAGAAGCAATTCATCTATTTTCCTTTCATATATCATTGGCTAAGTTTGGTCTCACATCCTTTTCTTAAAAAAGCTAGGGTAACGATGGAGTTACCATGCTTGGTTTTGTTAAGTGGTTCTCAAAGTGTAACGGTATGAATGTTACGTAGGCACTCAGAAATACAAGACTTAAGGAATCAGATGATGCTGTGAAAATGCTGCACTCAATATGCCAGAAAATTTGGAAAACTCAGCAGTGGCCACAGGACTGGAAAAGGTCAGTTTTCATTCCAATCCCAAAGAAAGGCAATGCCAAAGATTGCTCAAACTACTGCACAATTGCAGTCATCTCACACACTAGTGAAGTAATGCTCAAAATTCTCCAAGCCAGGCTTCAGCAATATGTGAACCGTGAACTTCCTGATGTTCCAGCTGGTTTTAGAAAAAACAGGAACCAGAGATCAAATTGCCAACATCTGCTGGATCATGGAAAAAGCAAGAGAGTTCCAGAAAAACATCTATTTCTGCTTTATTGACTATGCCAAAGCCTTTGACTATGTGGATCACAATAAACTGTGGAAAATTCTGAAAGAGATGGGAATACCAGACCACCTGACCTGCCTTTTGAGAAATCTGTATGCAGGTCAGGAAGCAACAGTTAGAACTGGATATGGAACAACAGACTGGTTCCAAATAGGAAAAGAGTACATCAAGACTTATTTAACTTATATACAGAGTACATCATGAGAAATGCTGGGCTGGAGGAAGCACAAGCTGGAATCAAGATTGCCAGGAGAAATATCAATAACCTCAGATATGCAGATGACACCACCCCAATGGCAGAAAGTGAAGAAGAACTAACGAGCCTCTTAATGAAAGTGAAAGAGGAGAGTGAAAAAGTTGGCTTAAAGCTCAATATTCAGAAAACTAAGATCATGGCATTTGGTCCCATCACTTCATGGGAAATAGATGGGGAAACAGTGGACACAGTGGCTGACTTTATTTTTCTGGGCTCCAAAATCACTGCAGATGGTGAACTGCAGCCATGAAATTAGAAGATGCTTGTTCCTTGGAAGGAAAGTTATGACCAACCTAGACAGCATATAAAAAAGCAAGAGACGTTACTTTGCCAACAAAGGTCCGTCTAGTCAAGGCTATGGTTTTTCCAGTGGTCATGTATGGATGTGAGAGTTGGACTGTGAAGAAGGCTAAGCGCTGAAGAATTGATGCTTTTGAAGTGTGGTGTTGGAGAAGACTCTCGAGAGTCCCTTGGACTGCAAGGAGATCCAACCAGTCCATTCTAAAGGAGATCAGTCCTGGGTGTTCATTGGATGGACTGATGTTGAAGCTGAAACTCCAATACTTTGGCCACCTGATGTGAAGAGCTGTCTCATTTGAAAAGACCCTGATGCTGGGAAAGATTGAGGGCAGGAGGAGAAGGGGATGACAGAGGATGAGATGGTTGGATGGCATCACCAACTTGATGGACATGGGTTTGGGTGGACTCTGGGAGTTGGTGATGGACAGGGAGGCCTGGTGTGCTGCAGTTCATGGGGTTGCAAAGAGTCAGATACGACTGAGTGACTGAACTGAACTGAATTGAACTGAAAGAATCAGAAATTTTCAAGGTGGCATCCAGTTATCAAAGGTTTCATAAGCCCACCAGGTGATTTTGATTTCTGCTCAAGTTTTTGTTTTAAGCACATATATTTTAGTGGAGGGCTTCCCTGGTGGCTCATTGGTAAAGAATCCACCTGCCAATGCTGGAGACTCAGGTTTGATCCCTGGGTTGGGAAGATCACCTGGAGAAGGAAGTGACAACCCATTCCAGCTTTCTTGCCTGGGAAACCCCACTGATGGAGTAGTCTGGTGGGCTAGAGTCCACAGGGGTCACAAAAGAGTCAGACATGACATAGCGACTAAACAACAATGATTCAAAGTGGAACAGGGTATAAACTTGTGAGATTTATTGACAATAGTGTCATCGTCCTAAGTTTGAGAAAGCCAAAGAGAAGTGATTTCAGAACTTCTTCAGGTAAACACAATCTAGGAAACTTCAGACCAATTTTACAATGCTTTTGAAGAGACAGAGAGAGGAAAGCAGATTTTTATTTTTGCCTAGAGCATTAAAGCTGTGTTTCATCTTAGTGAGTTTGTGGTGTAAATCAGAAGTTACCCGGGATTTGAATAAGATTGACTTACAGTCCTATTTCAAACCCTGGAGCAATCCACTGCCTACTCAGAAAGTTTATAATTTTCCCAGAAGGTTTATCTTTCTTTTTTTCTTAAAAAAAAAAAAAAAGAAAGAAAATTTAAAAAGACAGTTATTATTTTGTAGAACAATTTTAAATTTATGGGAAAACTGAAGAGAATGTACAGATAGTTTCCATATACCACCCTCCAAATTCTTCTATTATTGACCTTTTCTTCTATTATTGACATTAATTTGCTATATTTGTTTTAACTAGTGATGTGGTTTTGATACATTATTGTTAACTAAAGTTCATAGTTTATTCACATTTTCTTATGTTTATCTAATATTTTTTTCCTGTTCCAGGATCCCATTTCCTGTTCTCAGATTCATATTACAATTAATTTTTGTCTTGTTGGGTTCCTCTTAGATATGATAGTTTCTTGCATGCACATGTATGCTCAGTTGTGTCTAACTCTTTGGGACTCCATGGACTGTAGCCCTCCAGCCTCCTATGTCTATGGAATTTTCCAGGCAAGAATACTGAAGGGGGTTGCCATTTCCTATCCCAGGGGATCTTCCTGACCCAGGGATAGAATCTCTTGAGTCTCCTGCATTGGCAAGCAGGTTCTTTTACCACTGAGCCACCTTTGAAGCCCCCAGTTGTGTATCTCACACTTTCTTGTTTTTGTTGATTGACAATTTGAGGAGTACTTGTTAGGTATATTGTAGGATGCCCTGCTACTACAATTGTCTGATGTTTTTCTCATGATTATATTGTGGTTATGAGTTTTCAGAAGATCACAGAAGTGTCATTTTCCATTAAGAGTACATACTATCAAAATGATTTATGACTGTTGATGTTGACCTTGATCATCTGGCTGAAGTAGTGCTTCTCAGATTTCTCCTTTATGGTTATCTATAATTTATTTGGAATCCTTCTACATGTGAGATTGTTTCTTCTCCCCATTTATTTTATTCAGTCATTTATTTATATTGGTATGGACTGATGGATATTATTCTTTGGATTATAACCCAATACTACTTAATGTATTTTCTTGCTCAGATTATCCCAATGTTGGTCATTGGGAGATCTTTCAGTTGGCTCCTGTGCCTTTTTGATATGCCTCTATCAGTGTGTGTGTGTGTGTCTGTTAGCGCTTCCTTACTTTATAACACTACAAGATGCTCCAGGATCATCTTGAATATTTCCTGTTTCTGTCCTAGAATCAGCGATTTGACACTCAAGTTTGACAGCCATGGCTTTAGGCCAGTCATATGAAGAAAGGATATATGTAAGGGAGAAAAGCAGAAAAGGCCACCATAGGAATCAGACCATCAGAAATGTAGGCCAAAGTAAAGAGTTAAATGTTATACCAAATGTAATTAAATGCCACTGGCTTTAGTCAGGGGAGAGTGATTCTTTGATGTCTCTGCTAAACTGAGTGTAGATTGTGAAGGAAACAAGAACAAAAGCAGAGAGACAAGTTAGGAGGCCATTGCACAAAGGAAAGATATACCCATCTGAATGCAGAGTTCCAAGAATAGCAAGGAGAGATAAGAAAGCCTTCCTCAGTGATCAGTGCAAAGAAATAGAGGAAAACAACAGAATGGGAAAGACTAGAGATCTCTTCAAGAAAATTAGAGATACCAAGGGAATATTTCATGCACAAATGGGCACAATAAAGGACAGAAATGATATGGATCTAACAGAAGCAGAAGATATTAAGAAGAGGTGGCAAGAATACAGATCAGATCAGATCAGTCGCTCAGTCCTGTCCGCCTCTTTGCGACCCCATGAATCGCAGCACGCCAGGCCTCCCTGTCCATCACCAACTCCTGGAGTTCACTCAGACTCACGTCCATTGAGTCAGTGATGCCATCCAGCCATCTCATCCTCTGTCATCCGCTTTTCCTCCTGCCCCCAATCCCTCCCAGCATCAGAGTCTTTTCCAATGAGTCAACTCTTTGCATGAGGTGGCCAAAGTACTGGAGTTTCAGCTTTAACATCATTCCTTCCAAAGAAATCCCAGGGCTGATTTCCTTCAGAATGGACTGGTTGGATCTCCTTGCAGTCCAAGGGACTCTCAAGAGTCTTCTCCAACACCACACTTCAAAAGCATCAATTCTTTGGTGCTCGGCCTTCTTCATAGTCCAACTCTCACATCCATACATGACCACAGGAAAACCTATAGCCTTGACTAGATGGACCTTTGTTGGCAAAGTAATGTCTCTGCTTTTGAATATGCTATCTAGGTTGGTCATAACTTTCCTTCCAAGGAGTAAGCGTCTTTTAATTTCATGGCTGGAATCACCATCTGTAGTGATTTTGGAGCCCAGAAAAATAAAGTCTGACACTGTTTCCACTGTTTCCCCATCTATTTCCCATGAAGTGACGGGACCGAATGCCATGATCTTCGTTTTCTGAATGTTGAGCTTTAAGCCAACTTTTTCACTCTCCACTTTCACCTTCATCAAGAGGCTTTTTAGTTCCTCTTTACTTTCTGCCATAAGGGTGGTGTCATCTGCATATCTGAGGTTATTGATATTTCTCCCAGCAATCTTGATTCTAGCTTGTGTTTCTTCCAGCCCAGCGTTTCTCATGATTTACTCTGCATATAAGTTAAATAAACAGGGTGACTATATACAGCCTTGACAAACTCCTTTTCCTATTTGGAACCAGTCTGTTGTTCCATGTCCAGTTCTAACTATTGCTTCCTGACCTGCATACAAATTTCTCAAGAGGCAGATCAGGTGTTCTGGTATTCCCATCTCTTTCAGAATTTTCTACAGTTTCTTGTGATCCACACAGTCAAAGGCTTTGGCATAGTCAATAAAGCAGAAATAGATGCTTTTCGGGAACTCTCTTGCTTTTCCCATGATCCAGCAGATGTTGGCATACAGAAGAACTATACAAAAAAGATCTTTACAACCCAGATAATCATCATGGTATGATCACTTACCTAGAGCCAGACATCCTGGAATGCGAAGTCAAGTGGGCCTCAGGATGCATCACTACGAACAAAGCTAGCGGAGGTGATGGAATTCCAGTTGAGCTATTTCAAATCCTGAGAGATGATGCTATGAAAGTGCTACACTTAATATGCCAGCAAATTTGGAAAACTCAGCAGTGGCCACAGGACAGGATAAGGTCAGTTTTCATTCCAATCCCAAAGAAAGGCAATGCCAAAGATTGCTCAAACTACTGCACAATTGCACTCATCTCACATGCTAGCAAAATAATGCTCAAAATTCTCCAAGCCAGGCTTCAACAGTATGTGAACCATGAACTTCCTGATGTTCAAGCTGGATTTAGAAAAGGCAGAGGAACCAGAGGTCAAATTGTCAACATCTGTTAGATCATCGAAAAAGCAAGAGAGTTCCAGAAAAACATCTATTTCTGCTTTATTGACTATGCCAAAGCCTTTGACTGTGTGAATCCCAACAAACTGTGATAATTCTGAAAGAGATGGGAATACCAGACCACCTGACCTGCCTCTTGAGAAATCTGTATGCAGGTCATGAAGCAACAGTTAGAACTGGACATGGAACAACAGACTGGTTCCAAATAGGGAAAGGAGTACATCAAGGTTGTATATTGTCACCCTGCTTATTAACTTAAATGCAGACTACATCATGAGAAATGCTGGGCTGGATGAAGCCAAGCTGGAATCAAGATTGCTGGGAGAAATATCAATAACCTCAGATATGCAGATGACACCACCCTTGAGAAAGCAAAGAACTAAAGAGTCTCTTGATGAAAGTGAAAGAGGAGAGTGAAAAAGTGGGCTTAAAGCTCAACATCAAAAAACAAGGATCATGGCATCTGGTCCCATCGAGTCATGGCAAATAGATGGGGAAACAGTGGACACAGTGACAGACTTTATTTTTCTGGGCTCCAAAAGCACTGCAGATGGTGATTGCAGCCATGAAATTAAAAGACGCTTACTCCTTGGAAGAAAAGTTATGACCAACCTAGATAGCATATTAAAAAGCAGAGACATTACTTTGCCAACAAAGGTCCGTCTAGTCAAGGCTATGGTTTTTCCAGTATCATGTATGCATGTGAGAGTTGGACCATAAAGAAAGCTGAGCACTGAAGAACTGATGCTTTTGAAGTGTGGTGTTGGAGAAGACTCCTTAGAGTCCCCTGGACTGCAAGGAGATCCAACCAGTCCGTCCTAAAGGAAATCAGTCCTTAATGTTCATTGGAAGGCTGATGTTGAAGATGAAGCTCCAATACTTTGGCCACCTGATGTGACAAAATGACTCATTTGAAGAGGCCCTGATGCTGGGAAAGATTGAAGGCAGGAGGAGAAGGGGACGACAGAGGATGAGATGGTTGGATGGCATCACCAACTCAATGGACATGAGTTTGGGTAAACTCTGGGAGTTGGTGATGGACAAGGAGGCCTGGCGTTCTGTGGTCCATGGTGTCTCAAAGAGTTGGACACGACTGAGCGACTGAACTGAACTGCACTGCACTTACTTTGTATAAAACTGACAAAGGCTTGAAGTAATGTGGTAACAGTGAAGATATGAGAGTTGGCTGGATTTGGAATATGTTTCAGAGGTAGAACCAAAGTATCAGCTGATGGACTGATGAGTGGTATGTGGGATGAGGTAGGGAGATGAAGGGAATGAGGAGACAAATCAAGGATAAAGGCGAAGGATGAAAGAGTCAATGAATTAAGAGCAAAGGGCTGTTGGTGATGCTACCAGGTGGGATAGAAATGCTTGCAGAGGTGCAGGTTTTGGGTTTCAAAATTTACAGTTTTGTGTTGGATGTTAAATTTGAGATGCTTGTTAAACATACAATTCACATCAAGTGGACTGCTTACAGTTTTGCAAGTAGATATGCAGGTTTGAACTGGGCAGAGGTCAGGATTGGAGATGTAAATATGGGAGTGCTTAGCACCTAGCTATTATAGTATTCTCATGTAAATATTATTCTCATGATAATACCTTTGGGAAAATTTGAGTAGATAAGTGCATGAAGGATAGCACTCAGAAGTTAGGCAGAGGAAGAAGACACTAGAAAGGAGATTATGAAAGTGCAACTAATGGAAGAAATAAAACCACATGGAGCCTGGCCTGGTATCATGGAAGCCAAGGTCAGAATGTTTTTCAGGGTGGAGGTAGTCATAATGCTGTAAAATGCTGCTGAGAGATGGAGGAAGATGAAAGCAGAGAACTGTCCATTGAAATTGGCAAGAAAGAGGTAACTGGTAATTTTGTAGAGGAGTTGTTTTGTGGAGTGGTGGGGATGAAAGTTTGTTGAACTTGATCTCAGAGAGGCAGCAGTGAGCGGTGGCTTGAAGCAAGATCTTAGCTCCCTGCTCAGGATTTGAACTTGGGTAGTCTGGATGAAAATCAGAAACCCTAGCCACTAAATCAGCAAGGGATAAAAGCTAGAAGCAAAATTTCCATGGCTCTTGCCAGGGGACGACAGAGGATGAGATGGTTGGATGGCATCATCGACTCGATGGATATAAGTTTGGATATGAGCAAGCTCCAGAAGTTGGTGATGGACAGGGAAGCCTGGCCATGCTGCAGTCCATGGGGTTGCAGAGTCAGACATGACTGAGCAACTGAACTGAACTGCCTCTATTTGAAGCAAGAATGTTTTAAGGAGGCAAAAACTGTAAAAACAGGTGCAAAGTTTATTATTAGAAGCATAGAGCAACAAGCGGGAGAGCACATGGAGAAATAGTTTAATTAAGACAGAAACAAGGCAGAGATACATACCCAGAGAGAAAGGGTGTGGGGGGTCCTTCCTAATGAGGATATGCATGGTAAAGAGATAGGTAAATCATTTATATAGGGAAGTTCTTCCAGGTCTTTATTTACCTTTGGCCAATTATCTGGCTTCCTTTTTCATGCCTGCCCTGCCCTGGGAAGCCTCCCCAGCATGCACGCACAACTTTTTTTCCAAGATGGATCCCACCTCAGAGGCCCATGGAGGGCGTTGGCATCAGCTATTATGGAGTGGCACCCTCTCCTTTTTTATTCCATTTTGACATTGCACGTGTACAATGTCTCCCTTGCCCCAGGATGGGAAATATGTGACCTCTTGATCTTTTACTCAAACAGGGTTTAGCCCCTCTCTGTCCCTGCCAAAAATGTTGGCTTAAAACTCAACATTCAGAAAACTAAGATCATGGCATCCAGTCCCATCACTTTATGGCAAATAGATGGGGAAACAATGGAAACAGTGACAGACTATTTTCTTGGGCTCCAAAATCACTGCAGATGGTGACTACAGCCATGAAATTAAAAGATGCTTGCTCCTTGGAAGGAAAGTTATGACCAACCTAGACAGCATACTAAAAGGCAGAGACATTACTTTGCCAACAAAGGTTCGTCTAGTCAAAGCTATTGTTTTTCCAGTAGACATGTATGGATGTGAGAGTTGGACTATAAAGAAAGCTGAGCGCTGAAGAATTGATGCTTTTGAAGTGTGGTGTTGCAGAAGACTCTTGAGAGTCCTTTGGACTGCAAGGAGGTCCAACCAGTCCATCCTAAAGGAAATCAGTCCTGAATATTCTCATTGGAAGGACTGATGCGAAGAGCTGACTCATTTGAAAAGACCCTGATGCTGGGAAAGATTGAAGGTGGGAGGAGAAGGGGATGACAGAGAATGAGATGGTTGGATGGCATCACTGACTTGATGGACATGAGTTTGAGCAAGCTCTTGGAGTTGGTGATGGATAGGGAAGCCTGGCATGGTTCTTGCCTGGAAAATCCCATGGACAGAGGAACCTGGTAGGCTGCAATCCATGGGGTCGATAAGAGTCGGACATGACTGAGCGACTTCACTTTCACTTTCCTGCATTGGAGAAGGAAATGGCATCCCACTCCAGTGTTCTTGCCTGGAGAATCCCAGGGAAGGGGGAGCCTGGTAGACTGCCGTCTATGGGGTCGCACAGAGTCGGACACAACTGAAGTGACTTAGCAGCAGCAGCAGCATCAGCAGCAGCAGCAGGGAAGCCTGGCGTGGTACAGTCCATGGGGTCGCAAAGAGTCAGGTATGACTGAATGACTGAACTGAACTCAACTGTCCCTGCCATAGCTGTTATCTTAGAAAGTGTCCATGGGAGGCAGTCTGGATATTTACTCTGTTCTTGTTATTTCCATCTTGAAGTGCAAACAGAAGGCTGTAAATATCTACCCTAGAGCCCACCTGCCTCCTTCCTCAGAAAATGTAAACAGAAGGCTAGTTGTAAATGCCTAGCCTGGAGCCCAGATATTACCTGACTCAGACTGGTTTCAGAGAGACTAGAGAGTGAGGAAGTCGAGAATGACTATGGACAACTCCAAATTGATTTTATTGTACATGGTGTTAAAGTTGGGATAGTAGGTTCAAGATGATGTGGGCTTAAGGAAGATTTCTTTCTAAGATGGGAAATATTTGAATATATAACTCAAATTGTAACTTGAACCCAGGTTCTTTTAACTGAGACACATCTGGTCTTAGGATTTAATGAAGCTCAGGTTCTTGATGTCTCATCACAGAAAGAATTCAGTGAGAGACAGAGTGATAGGAAAAAAGTGGATTTATTTAGAGAGTAACACACTCCAGATAGAGAGTGGGCCATCTCAGAGGGCAAGAGGCCTTGAGTGAAACATACTCTTCAGGGCTGTCTCAGAAGGGGAGAGCAACCTCGAAATATGGTGTGATTAATTTTTATGGGCTGGGTAATTTCAAAGGCTAATGAGTGAGAAGATTATTCCAACTATTTTGGGGAATGGGCAGAGAGTTTCAGGAATTGTGCCACTGTCTACTTTTTGGTCTCTGATGGTCAGCATCAGAACTGTCATGGCTCTGGTGGTTGTGCAATTTAGCTTGTGCTAATGTGTTACAATAAGCATACGATGAGCTCTAGATCTAGCTCTGAATACTCCACCATCTTGGACCTAGTTGGTTCTAACTGGTTTTCATCTTCTCCTGTCCTGTGTTATTCTTTTAAAGGCTGTGCCCCGTCCTCTTCCCTCCTGTTTTACTTGTATACCAGTGGGAATGAATCAGTTGAAAGGAGTATAGAAACATAGAAAACAGAGAAGATAATTGTTATTTAGCAGAGAATCAAGGAGCGTTAGTAAGGGATGGTTACATTTCAACAAAGAGAAATAGGAAAAGTTCTGAAATATGTGAGATCTTAGTAACTAAAGAGAGTAAGTGAAGTATGCCAAACATATAACTTTTTAACTTAAACTGAAATTTAGGACTTGGGCCTGCTTCAGTTCTGACTCTTAAATCTATATCTGAGGTTTTTTTTTATATATTATTATTTAAAAAATGGTGATTTAATTGATTTTAAATATAGACATCCATTGCTATCCAAGGGGCTTCCCTGATAGCTCAGTTGGTAAAGAATCCACCTGCAATGCAGGAGACCCTGGTTTGATCCCTGGGTTGGGAAGATTCCCTGGAGAAGGGAAAGGCTGCCCACTTCAGTATTCTGGCCTGGAGAATTGAATGGACTATATAGTCCATGGGGTTGCAAAGAGTCAGACATGACTAAGCAACTTTCACTTTCACTTTCATTGCTATCCAAACTCACTTTTTAAATTTGGAAAGATAGTTGATTTATAGTATTATGTTAGTTTCAAGTGTTGATAGACATCTTTTATGCATGCATATTAAACTAAAGGGTTATGGAGAGATGAGTGTGTTGAAAAGATGCAGAAAAGTAGAAATAAAATTTAGTTAAATTGAAAACCAGCCTGGTCAATGAATTTACCATGGGAGACTGCAGGAATTAGCTACAACAAGATAGAAGAAGCAGTATAAACAATAAAAGAAATATATCTTAAAAAAATCAAGTGACAATTGTAATTGGCTTCTGGAAGAGAGAGAACTCAGATCAAATTAAAAGATGGGAAGAGTAGAAGAGGTTAATTGGAAATAGTTATTTATAGGTTTGTATCTCTTCCACTCCTTAGTTTATAAAAGTACAGTCTGTGTTATGCTTGTGTAGGCAAGAATTGTGTATGAAAAAAGAAGCACATCCTAGTGATTTTTCAGAACTGTACTGACAGTGCCACCTTTGCAGAATTGCACTGTGACCTTCTGGGGCAGGACGAAATGTCTACACTTGACAACTTGGCCTGAGGGAAGAGAAGGAGCAGAACAATTAGTAGGATGCTGGGAGCACAAGAGCCCCACCCTGTCACTAAGATGTGATTCTCCTCTGCCCAGTGTCTCCTTCCACCTTGTCTGCACACTGATATTTGTCTTTCATGACCAGGGGGTAGCTCATTTTGAAAGGTGGTAGAATGGGATGTTAAAGAATTCAGACTTTGGGGTTAGGTAGCCTGTGTTTGAATCTCAGTTTTATTGCTTATCGAGTGTGTGCTAAGTTGCTTCAGTTGTGTCTGACTCTTTGCAACCCCATGGACTGTAGCCCGCTGGGCTCCTCTGTCCATGGGATTCTCCAGGCACGAATACTGGAGTGGGTTGCCTTGCCCTCCTCCAGGGGACCTCCCCAATCCAGGGATTGAACCTATGTCTCTTATGGCCCCTGCGTTGTCAGATGGGTTCTTTACCACTAGTGCCACTGCTCATTATTTAACGTTTTCTTGAGTTCAGGTTTTCTTGGCTATAAAATGAGAAAAACAACAGTTCTCCTACCCTATGCGGTTGATGAGAGGTCTACATCCAATAATACACCAAATTACATTAAAAAAAATATTTCCCCATAAACAGAAGAGAAAGAAAAAACTTTTATTACCTACAATGTCATAGGTGTTTTATGTGCATTATAAAATTTATTATTCTTAGAACCCCATGAGTTAGTTGGTTTTTTTGGTCTATTTTATGGATGAGGAAACTGAAGTTTATCAAGATTAAAAAACTTGCCCCCATTCACTCAACCAAGGGGTTAATTAAACCCCATTTAATTAGGTCTGTTTGATTCAAAACCTGTGTTCTTTTCATTACATGATACTCCCATTCATTCAGCTAATTTTGCATTGAGGTGAAAAAGAAATAACCATGATTTTAAAGCTAACATCATTTTGATTTGTTTTGGTTTTGTAATACTGTTTATAGAGACATGTCACCTGCTGTGTCCACTCTTTATTTTAAAAGTGTTTTCCAATGTTGGCTGCAAATTGTAATACTCTAGGTGGATTAGCTATATGTACATATGTAGTTAATATATATAATATATATTATTCATTTACTTAGCTGCACTGAGTCTTGGTTGGGGCACACGGGGTCCTCAGTTACTGTGCGTGGGATCCCTTAGCTGCAGTATGTGGAATCTTTTTAGTTATGGCACGTGAACTCTCAGTTGCTGCATGTGGTATTCAGTTTCCCAACCAGGGATTAAGCCTGAGTCCTCTGCACCGGGAGAATGGAGCTCCAGCCACTGGACCACAAGGGAAGTCCCAAGGGTGGATTAACTATTGCTGTCTGAATCTAACCCAGAGATTCTGAATTGATTGTTCTGTGGGGTTTAGTCACTGAGATTTCTAAGATCCCTAGATTATTCTAATGTGTAGTCAAGATTGAGAAACATTGCACTACAGGAAACTACATTCCTCATGGCCTTTCTTAGCAGCAGTGGTTATGCTTTGGGTCATGTAATCCTGCAATACTCACTCTTCCCCACAATTGTATGGTTAATTGCCTATGACATGCTTTTGTATTAAAAGATAACACAGGTTAATCAAATGCTTTCTCTCTCTCTCTTTTTTAAAGTTATTTATTAGGGCTTCCCAGGTGGCTGAGTGGTGAAGAATCCACCTGTCAACCCCTGGGTCAGGAAGACCCCCTGGACTAGGCAATGCAACCCACTCCAGTATTCTTGCCTGGAGTATCCCATGGACAGAGGAGCCTGGTGGGCTACAATCCACGGGGGGGCCTAACAAGTTAACAGGTGAAACCAATGATGCTGGTCCATAGAGCACACTTTGAACAGCAGTAAGAGAGTCTAAGGAACCCTGGGTGGAGGCACAAACCAGGAGGAAGGAATGGAGATTATGAGATTAATAACAAAAGATATGGGATAGAAATGAGATGGCTGGTCTATAGGAAGAAGAGAATTGAACAAATTTTTTAAAAACTTTTAATTTTATATTGGAATATAGCCAATCAACAATGTTGTGATAGTTTCAGATGGACAGCAAAGGGACTCAGTCATACATATACATGTATCCATTCTCCCCCACACTCCTGGAATAAATATTTCTTTAATTAACCTTGGAACAGCACTGTAATAAAGATCCCTGAGCTCCTGATGCTGAGATTCTTAGAGGTTGCTTGAATATAGATGGACCTTTAACTTTCCATGGTTTCTTAAATCTAGTTTGGATTTCCTGAGTTTCTTGGTATGTGTGTTGTTACACTACAATTTCATTAACTGAAGCAAGCTGCACCAGACACTGTGGATTCCTCAAGATAGTTTCACTTTTCTCTCATACGGTTTTGTTTACTTATTACTTAGTTGTCTATTGCTGCATAACAGATTATCCTCAAAATTTAGTGGCTTCAGACAACAAATATTTATAATCTTCTATTTCTGTGGGTCAGGAATTCAGAAGCAGTCTGTTTGGGGGAGTTCTGGCTTAGGATCTCTTAGGAGTTTGAATCAGGATAACAGCAGGGTCTGCAGTCATTTGATGACCTGACTGGAGCTGGGGCATCTGCTTCCAAGAAGACTGGTTCACATGACTATGGTCTGGAGGTTCTTTACCATATGGGATGCTCATCAGAGTCCTCATGACATGGCCATTTGCTTCCTTTGGAGTGGATAATCCAGAAGAGACACTGACCAAGATGGAAACTGCAGTGTGTTTTATGACTCATGATTTGTGTCATACACCATCACTTCTACCTTATTCTATTTGTTATAAGTGAGCCACTAAGTCCAACTCACAAAGGAAGGGAAATTTGAGTCCAGCTTTTGAAAGGAGGGTCCAAGAATCTGTGGTCATATTTAAATAACCACAGGTGTTTACTCTTTGACACAGCCATGTGTTTTAGGGAAAGCTGCTTATATTGTCAGCAGTTTCTCAGAATGGTTTTCAAAGTACATCACAATTGCTGTGGGTACTGTGTAAGTAAATACTTGGGCCCTACCTTTGAAGAGGGATTCCTGTTGGCTCAGTGGTAAAGAATCTGCCTGCCAATGCAGAACATGTGGGTTCCATCCCTAGGCTGGGAAGATTCCCTGGAGTAGGAAATGGCAACCCGCTCCATTTTGGAGCCTGGTAGGCTGCCATCCATGGGGTCACAAAAGAGTAGGATATGACTTAGCAACTAAACAACAACAACCCTGCTGTAGCTGCTGCTGCTAAGTCACGTCAGTTGTGACGGACTCTGTGCGACCCCATAGACGGCAGCCTACCAGGGTCTGCCATCCCTGGGATTCTCCAGGCAAAAACACTGGAGTGGGTTGCCATTTCCTCCTCCAATGCATGAAAGTGAAAATTGAAAGTGAAGTCACTCAGTCATGTCCGACTCAGCGACCCCGTGGACTGAAGCCTACCAGGCTCCTCCATCCATGGGATTTTCCATGCAACAGTACTGGAGTGGGGTGCCATTGCCTTCTCCGACAACAACCCTAGAAGAACTGAGAAAGAAACCCTGGGAGGAGGGCAGTGATCTGAATTAACCAGCTTCCCAGGTGATTCTAATGCACACTCACATTTGAGAATGATCAGTCTCAGCTGGTCTTGATAATTCAGTTACCATTATCAGCGTGTACAATTAGCCATGAGTATATATGCATTGGGGATTGCTGGGAACAGTTTTTTTTCCCTCCCCCCAGAAGCAACGGTTACTGGCTGTGTTGGGATGTGTGGTGTCGAGGTGGCTGTAAGCCATCTTGTTACCAGCCTGAGAAGGAAGGCGTCCGTTAGAGCAGGAGTGGCAGAACTTTGGAGATGTGTAGCTGTGCCCTGGATGTGCCTTCACAGGAGTCTGCATTATGAACTTGTGGCTGGGTGAGCTGATAAATTTCCTTATTACTTAGGCCAGTTTGAAGCAATGTTTTCTCTTACTTGCTGTTGATATCCTGATTTGCAAACTGAGTATTTGTAACTTCAAGTGGTTGGTTCAATGATTTTTACCGATCCTATCAGCACATGTGGGTTATATGAACAGTTTAAAAACATACCACCCTTGAATTCACTTTTTAAAAATATACCACTCTTGAATTCACTTTTAGAGAATCTGAGCTGAGTAGTCCAGCATGGAGCCCTGGCAATGGAATTTTTCATAGGTGATTTTGAAGTGAGGCAGCACTAAGAACCATTGGTAACAACAATTATTGATTCTGTTTCTCTAAGTAATAAAAACAGTTTTTCTTCTAACATTCCTGGACTATTCCAGAGTGAGGAGTTTATGACCTCTGGAGCAGTTGGGCAGTGTCCTTATAGGAAGTGGAATAGTGCTTTTTCCCCCTTACACAGCTGATACTAAAATAATCCTTGCTAGGTTACCATGACCACTTTTCTAAATTTATAAATTAATTCTTCTCATTAAGTGACTTGCCGTGAACTCTAATACATCTAGTTTATTCTTTATGAGTGGTTATTAGAGCACATCTGTGATGAAGCATTTACCAGTCCTTGAAGAAATTTTTATTGCCTTTCCTTTGCTTCCCATAAAAAGGCAACTCCAGCAACACTTATTCTAAAATCATTGAAAACTTATTTTCTGCCTAGGTTGTGAATTTTCTTGTCTTTTCCACCTGTTTCCCACCATCACTTCTCACTTTGTAATTATTTCATCCTGAAATAGTCCACTAAGAGATGTGTATCAGAATTTTCATTATAACATTGTTGGAAGTAATTGGGGGCATTGGTGGTAAACTCAGTGTTCATCACTTGGCGAATGGAAAAACAAAATATGGTGGGTATACTCCATGGAATACTTTGTTGCAGCTAGAAGTAATGAATTAGATGTACATTTAACTGTATTATTAGAATTAAAAAATTTAGCATTGAGTGAAAAACATAAGTAGGGTTAAGCCTACAGCATATTGCAAATGTCGGAAATTAAAAGCACATTGACCTTAAAATAACATGAATGCATTATATTTAAAGAAATACAGGTTTGCACATTTCTATACACATACATTAAAATGATACATGCATATAATTACTGTTAAATACAGTATATTTCCTGTAAGGAAGGGGAGAGGGGAAAACCAGTGATGAAGACTCAAAATACAAACATGAATCTGCTACAGAGTAATCATGATGGATAGAGGAGTAATCCCATGGATAGAGGAGTATGATTGTCCAGGCTTTGTACCTGAGTTTCCCTTCAACCTTGTAAAGGTCTCTAAAACCTTGAAATATGCTGTGGGATTTGACAACCTATAATTGAGTTTGAGAACTGCATATTAAATAGAAATAAATAAGACAAAGTTTAAACATAAGGGCTTTGTATAAACAAGTCTCTGGGTGACTGTCTGTTTATACAGGTCCTATACTGTACAAGGGACCAACCCAGGGTGTAGGAGGAGTTTAAATGTAGCCTGTGCTCCACTTCCTGGGTGGGGATTTTTTTTATACTTCATAGGAAAGCACTATATGAACTAGTAGAGACCTGGCTGGGACTTGTATTATGGGAATTCAGGGCAAGCTCTGGGAAGGAGAGATTGTCTGTTTTATGCAGTGCACAAAACAATGCTTAGTGCTGTACTAGTTTGCATTCCCACCAACAGTGTAAGAGAGTTCCCTTTTCTCCACACCCTCTCCAGCATTTATTGCTTGTAGACTTTTGGATCGCAGCCATTCTGACTGGCGTGAAATGGTACCTCATAGTGGTTTTGATTTGCATTTCTCTGATAATGAGTGATGTTGAGCATCTTTTCATGTATTTGTTAGCCATCTGTATGTCTTCTTTGGAGAAATGTCTATTTATTTATTTGGCCCATTTTTTGATTGGGTCATTTGTTTTTCTGGAGTTGAGCTGTAGGAGTTGCTTGTATATTTTTGAGATTAGTTGTTTGTCAGTTGCTTCATTTGCTATTATTTTCTCCCATTCTGAAGGCTGCCTTTTCACCTTGCTAATAGTTTCCTTTGTTGTGCAGAAGCTTTTAAGGTTAATTAGGTCCCATTTGTTTATTTTTGCTTTTATTTCCAATATTCTGGGAGGTGGGTCATAGAGGATCCTGCTGTGATGTATGTCAGAGAGTGTTTTGCCTATGTTCTCCTCTAGGAGTTTTATAGTTTCTGGTCTTACGTTGAGATCTTTAATCCATTTTGAGTTTATTTTTGTGTATGGTGTTAGAAAGTGTTCTAGTTTCATTCTTTTACAAGTGAACAGTGTGGAGATTCCTTAAAAAACTGGAAATAGAACTGCCTTATGACCCAGCAATCCCACTGCTGGGCATACACACTGAGGAAACCAGAATTGAAAGAGACACGTGTACCCCAATGTTCATCGCAGCACTGTTTATAATAGCCAGGACATGGAAGCAACCTAGATGTCCGTCAGCAGATGAATGGATAAGAAAGCTGTGGTACATATACACAATGGAGTATTACTCAGCCATTAAAAAGAATACATTTGAATCAGTTCTAATGAGATGGATGGAACCGGAGCCTATTATACAGAGTGAAGTAAGCCAGAAAGAAAAACACCAATATAGTATACTAACGCATATATATGGAATTTAGAAAGATGGTAACAATAACCCTGTGTACGAGACAGCAAAAGAGACACTGAAGTATAGAACAGTCTTTTGGACTCTTTGGGAGAGGGAGAGGGTGGGATGATTTGGGAGAATGGAATTGAAACATGTATAATATCATGTATGAAACGAGTTGCCAGTCCAGGTTCGATGCACGATACTGGATGCTTGGGGCTGGTGCACTGGGATGACCCAGAGGGATGGTATGGGGAGGGAGGAGGGAGGAGGGTTCAGGATGGGGAACACAGGTATAATTGTGGCAGATTCATTACGATATTTGGCAAAACTAATACAATATTGTAAAGTTTAAAAAAATTTAAAACTTAAAAAAAAAACCAACAACAATGCTTATTGCAATACTTGGTCACATGGTTAGTCCCTAATAAGCATTTGTGGACAAGAATGAGTTGTGTTTGGCACAGTATTTGGGCAGCTTGAAATTTCTAGAGACCCAGTTTCTTTTAGGCGTGACACTGGAGTGGCAGCTGGAGCAACTTTGAGGAGATACCCCACATCCAAGGGCAAGGAGAAGCCCCAGCAAGATGGTATCAGGGGCGAAATCCCTTTTAGAATCAAACCCCATGCCCACCAGAGATGCACAGAGGGCTCAAACAGCTTGTGCACACAAGGACGCAGAGACCTCACAGACACTGAGACAGAACTGTGTTTGAGTGTCTCCTGAGAGGTACGGGTCAGCAATGGCCTGCTGCAGGGCAGGGGCTGTGGGTGCAGCAGACTTGGGTATGGCTTAAGCCCTCTTGGAGGAGGTCACCATTAACCCCACCATAGAGCCACCAGAACTTAAACAGGACTGAGGAAACAGACTCTTGGAGGGCACAAACAGAACCTTGAGCCCACTAGGACCCAGGAGAAGGGAGCAGTGAACCCCAGAGACTGACCCAGACTTGCCCATGAGTGTCCAGGAGTCTTCAGCAGAGGCGTGGGTCAGCGGTGGCCTGCTGCAGGGTTGGGGGCACTGAGTGTAGCAGTGCATGCATGGGACCTTTTGAAGGAGGTCACCCTTATCTTCATTACCTCCACCATAGTTTGGCCTCAGGTCAAATAACAAGAAGGGAACACAGCCCCACCCTTCAACATAAAATTGAGTTAAAGATTTACTGAGCATGGCCCTGCCCATTAGAACAAGATCCGGTTTCTTCCTCAGTCAGCCTCTTCCATCAGGAAGCTTCCATAAGCCTCTTATCCTTCTCCATCAGAGGGCAGACAGACTGAAAACCACAATCATAGAAAACTAACCAATCTGATCACATGGACCACAGACTTGTCTAGCTGAATGAAGCTATGAGCCATGCTATGTAGGGCCACCCAAGACAGATGGATAATGGTGGAGAATTCTGACAAAATGAGTTCTGACAAAATGTGGTCCACTGGAGAAGGGAATGGAAAACCACTTCAATATTCTTGCCTTGAGAACCCCAGGGACAATGTGAAAAGGCAAAAAGATAGGACACTGAAAGATGAGCTCACCAGGTCAGTAGGTGCCCAATATGCTACTGGATATCAGTGGAGAACTAACTCCAGAAAGAATGAAGAGATGGAGCCAAAGCAAAAACAACACCCAGTTGTGGATATGACTGGTGATGGAAGTAAAGTCTAATGCTATAAAGAGCAATATTGCATAGCAACCTGGAATGTTAGGTCCATGAATCAAGGCAAATTGGAAGTGGTCAAACAGGAGATGGCAAGAGTGAACACTGACATTTTAGGAATCAGTGAACTAAAATGGAGTGGAATAGATGAATTTAACTCAGATGACCATTATATCTACTACTGTGGGCAAGAATCCCTTAGAAGAAATGGAGTAGCCATCATAGACAACAAGAGTCCAAAATGCAGTACTTGGATGCAATCTCAAAAATGACAGAATCATATCTGTTCGTTTCCAAGGCAAATCATTCAATATCGCGGTAATCCAAGTCTATGCCCCAACCAGTAATGCTAAAGAAGCTGAAGTTGAACAGTTCTATGAAGACCTACCAGACCTTCTAGAACTAACACCAAAAAAGATGTCCTTTTCATTATATGGAATACAAAACTAGGAACTTTTCAAAAACTTGAACTTCCAGATGTTCAAGCTGGATTTAGAAAAGGCAGAGGAACCAGAGACCAAATTGCCAGAAGTCAAATTGACTGGAATGCAAAAGTAGGAAGTCAAGAAATACTTGGAGTAACAGACAAATTTGGCTTTGGAGTACAGAATGAAGCAGGGAAAAGGGTAATAGAGTTTTGACAAGAGGATATACTGGTCATAGCAAACACCCTCTTCCAACAACACAAGAGAAGACTCTATACATGGACATCACCAGATGGTCAACACCGAAATCAGATTGATTATATTCTTTGCAGACAAAGATGGAGAAGTTCTATACAGGCAAAAACAAGACCAGGAGCTGACTGTGGCTCAGATCAGACTGAATTTGAAGAAAGTAGGGAAGACCATAGACAATTCAGGTATGACCTAAATCAAACCCCTTATGATTATACAGTAGAAGTGACAAATAGATTCAAGGATTAGATCTGATAGACAGAGCTCCTGAAGAACTATGGATGGAGGTTTGTGACACTGTACAAGAGGCAGTGATCAAGACCATCCCCAAGAAAAAGAAATGCAAAAAGGCAAAATGGTTGTCTGAGAGGCCTTAAGAATAGCTATGAAAAGAAGAGAAGTAAAAGGCAAAGGAGAAAAGGAAAGATATACCTATTTGAATGCAGAGTTCCAAAGAATAGGGGGAGAGATAAGAAAGCCTTCCTCAGTGATCAGTGCAAAGAAGTAGAGGAAAACAATAGAATGGGAAAGACTAGAGATCTATTCAAGAAAATTAGAAATACCAAGGGAATATTCATGCACAGATGGGCACAATAAAGGACAGAAATGGTATGGACCTAACAGAAGCAGAAGATATTAAGAGGTGGCAAGAATACACAGAAGAGCTCTACAAAGAGATCTTCATGACCCAGATAATCATGATCATGTGATCACTCACTTAGAGCCAGACATCCTGGAATGCAAAGTCAAGTGGGCCTTAGGAGGCATCAGTAGGAACAAAGCTAGTGGCTGTGCTGCTGCTGCTAAGTCACTTTAGTCATGTCCGACGGTGTGCGACCCCATAGACGGCAGCCCACTAGGCTCCTCTGTCCCTGGGATTCTCCAGGCAAGAATACTGGAGTGGGTTGCCATTTCCTGCTCCAATGCATGAAACTGAAAAGTGAAAGTGAAGTCACTCAGTTGTGTCCAACTCTTCACGACCCATGGACTGTAGCCTACAAGGCCCCTCCATCCATGGGATTTTCCAGGTAAGAGTACTGGCGTAGGTTGCCATGTCATTCTCCAAAAGCTAGTGGATGTGATGAAATTCCAGTTCAGCTATTTCAAATCCTAAATATGATGCTGTGAAATTGTTGCACTCAATATGACAGCAAATTTGGAAAACTCAGCAGTGGCTACAGGACTGGAAAAGATCAGTTTTCATTTCAATCCCAAAGAAAGGCAATTCCAAAGAATGTTCAAACTACGGAACAATTGCACTCATCTCACACACTAGCAGGGGCTTCCCTGATAGCTCAGTTGGTAAAGAATCTGCCTGCAATGCAGAAGACCTTGGTTCGATTCCTGGGTTGGGAAGAGCTGCTGGAGAAGGGATAGGGCACCCACTCCAGTATTCTTAGGCTTCCCTTGTGGCTCAGCTGGTAAAGAATCTGCCTGCAATGTGGGAGACCTGGATTTGATCCCTGGGTTGGAAAGATCCCCTGGAGAAGGGGAAGGCTACCAACTCTAGTATTCTAGCCTGAAGAATTCCATGGACTGTATAGTCCATGGGATCACAAAGAGTTGGATGCAACTGAGCGACTTTCACTTTCACACACTAGCATAGTAATGCTCAAAATTCTCCAAGCCAGGCTTCAACAGTACTTAAAACATGAACTTCCAAATGTTCAAGCTGGATTTAGAAAAGGCAGAGGAATCAGAGGTCAAATTGCCAACATCCATTGGATCATCGGAAAAGCAAGAGAGTTCCAGAAAAACATCTATTTCTGCTTCATTGACTATGCCAAAGCCTTTGACTGTGTGGATCACAACAAACTGTTGTGGAAACTTCTTAAAGTGTTTGAAACTGTGATCAAAGTTTTCTTTGATCTCTTTTGTAGAGCTCTCCTGTGTATTCTTGCCACCTCTTAATATCTTCTGCTTCTGTTAGGTCCATACCATTTCTGTCCTTTATTGTGCCCATCTGTGCATGAATATTCCCTTGGTATTTCTAATTTTCTTGAAGAGGTCTCTAGTCTTTCCCATTCTATTTTCCTCTACTTTGCACTGATCACTGAGGAAGGCTTTTTTTATCTCTCCTTGCTATTCTTTGGAACTCTGCATTCAAATAGGTATATCTTTCCTTTTCTCCTTTGCCTTTTACTTCTCTTCTTTTCATAGCTATTCTTAAGGCCTCTCAGACAACCACATTTTCAAACTGTGGAAAATTCTTAAAGACATGGTAATACCAGGCCACCTGACCTGCCTCTAGAGAAATCTGTGTGCATGTCAAGAAGCAACAGTTAGAACTGGACATAGAGCAATAGACTGGTTCCAAACAGGGAAAGGAGTACGTCAAGGCTGTATATTGTCACCCTGCTTATTTAACTTATATGCAGAGTACATTATGAGAAATGCTGGGCTGGATGAAGCACAAGCTGGAATCAAGATTGCCAGGAGAAATATCAATAACCTCAGATATGCAGATGATATGCAGATAACAGCACCCTTATGGCAGAAAGTGAAGAACTAGAGAGCCTCTTGATGAAAGTGAAAGAGGAGAGTGAAGAAGTTGGCTTAAAACTCAACATTCAGAAAACTAAGATCATGGCATCTGTTCCTATCACTTCATGTCAAGTGGATGGGGAAACAGTGAAAACAGTGGCTGACTTTATTTTGGGGGGCTCCAAAATCACTGCAAATGGTGACTGCAGCCATGAAATTAAAAGACACTTTCTTCTTGGAAGAAAAGTTATGACCAACCTAGAGAGCATATTAAAAAGCAGACATTACTTTGCTAACAAAGGTCCGTATAGTCAAGGCTATGGTTTTTCCAGTAGTCATGTATGGATATGAGAGTTGGACTATAAAGAAAGCTGAGCCCTGAAGAATTGATGCTTTTGAACTGTGATGTTGGAGAAGACTCTTGAGAGTCTCTTGGACTGCGAGGAGATCTAACCAGTCCATCCTAAAGGAATTCAGTCCTGGGTATTCATTGGAAGGACTGATGTTGAAGCTGAAACTCCAATACTTTGGCCACCTGATGCGAAGAGCTGACTCATTTGAAAAGACCCTGATGCTGGGAAAGATTGAAGGCCGGGGGAGAAGTGGACAACAGAGGACGAGATGGTTGGATGGCATCACCGACGTGATGGATATGTGTTTGGGTAAACTCCGGGAATTGGTGATGGACAGGGAAGCCTGGCATACTGCAGTTCATGGGGTCACAAAAGAGTCAGACATGACTGAGCGACTGAACTGACAGAACTGAGTTTCTTTTAAGTGAAGTATTATCCTGGTGAACCTACCTCAAGACTTTTCTCATACATATGCATTTAAAGTAAACATGTTTTTGGTAGTTTGGAGAAATGCTTTAAGCAAAATCAGGTGAGTATGGTAGGCAATATGCTCTAGTGGTCAAGGGTTTGGGCCTGGACATGTGCGGGGTTGATGGAAAACCTTAGCCTTGGAATACTGCCACCACTATCATCAAAAGCACCTGGAAACTTGCTGGAACCATATTTCTTGGGGTCTTAACCCAGGTGTACTGAATCAGAAACTTTGGAAGTGGTGCCGTGCCATATGATGTAACAATATCACCTGGTGATTCTGATATAAGCTAACATTTGAGAACTCCTAACTTGAACTATTAATTATACTATATTTCATCACCTCCACCTTTTCTTTCTTTTGGGGCCTATTTGATTGGAGGTCCAGAATAATTGCTGTGTTGTTATTCTATTTTTCTACTTGTAAGTCATGGAGAAACAAAGTCTTCTACTGGAGTACACTATTGAGGTTGGTTTTTGGATCCAATGGGCCCGATTGCACATGCAATTTACCTGTTCAATTTATTTCCCAGAGTAGCACATATCTAATCTAGAGACTGAAAGATCTAGTATTATAAAAAATAAATAAAAGTAGTCACCCTTTCATTCTAATAAATAGTTCTTTTTGCTCTTATTCCGGTATTGTTCCAGTTGGCTGTGTGTGGTGTTCCTAAATATGGAAAAGATGAGTTTCATAGGAAGAGACGGTCAATATTTAATATTCAGGTCTGAGAATCATGCTGGGAGGGAAAGAATGAACCATTTACTTGGAAATAAGTAAGGAGTAAACAGTGATAGTAACTCGGTAGTGAAATAAATGCCAAAGGAGGCATTTGAAAAATAGTCTAGTTACAGGGAGGGTCATGGTATTGAATAAATGTTTGGGTTGAGGAACACTGTTTCATCTTAGTTTGCTTTGAGAAATGAAAGCAATGACTACCAATTAATGGTGCATACAGCAATTGCCTTTCACTGCCACAGACCGAGAAGCTTCTCTGAAGTGAAAAATTAATAGCAGTATACCAGTTAACAATAAGTATTATACTTGTATTTTCACTGGCCAACATAAGGACTCTTATTTTTCCTTTTATATTTTCTTTACTGTTCCTTTCTTCTTCTCCCTCAAGCAACTATTCTGGTGCTTTTTACATATATTCTCTTTTTGGGGTAAAATTTGAGTTTTCTATATTTAATAATGATACAACATGTTAAGTATGCAAAAGTAGAGAGAAAATTATAATGTGTCAATAATAATAAACTGATGGCCCAGATTATTTTATCTATAATTTTTCCCCTACCTTAACCACTTATCCCCATCCTACCCAGGTTATTGTGAAGCAAATTCCAGACTTCATCTTTTATCTTACATATTTTAAACTTACAATATTTTTATATTTTGTGTATTCCTTGACCCATTCTTTTTGTGACCTATCTTTGTGATTGTGTGTACATCTAGTCTACTACTTCTTAACTACTTCATGGCACACTGTGGTTTAACTATCATATTGTGTATCCATTTTCCCATTGTAGAACCAAGGAGACAGCTGTATCTCCATCCTATCACCAACAGAACTGCAATAAACACCTTCACACATGCTCCCTGATGATCTGTGTGGGAATTTTTGTGATAATAGTTCAGGTACGGAATTTTAGGTCAAAGAGTATGTAATTAGTTCACCTGATTAAGTGCTTCCAGATTGATGCAGACCTTCTAGAGATCAATCTGTACACTTGCCAGGAACACTTGGCATTCTCTAGCAAATTTTTCTGCAGTTTATTAGGCATAAAATGATACTGCATTATTCTAATTCGCATTTTTCTGATTACTAATAGGTATACAATTCTTTCCACAGGCTTATTAGCTTTTGGGGTTGGTTCTTTGTTGATATCCTTTAATATCCTTTGCCCATTTTTTCCCATTGGACTTCTTATCATAGTGATTTATAGGAATTTCTTCATTTTTAGTTAGGCCCTTGTTAAGTATGCATATTGGTAGTATCTCCTTCACATTTTTCATCTGTTCAATTCTTTCCATGGTGTCTTTGTACAGAAAAATTTAATTTTGGTATAAATTCAGCTTGTTTTTTTTGCCTTGTGGTCTGTTTCTGTTGGTGTAAGAAATTCTTCCTTGTCTTTATGTTGAGGATATCCTTCTATATTTTGTTGACATTGTAGGTTACATGAATATGTCTAGGTCCTTATTCCATTTGGAGTCTACCCTTTTGAACTAAGTAGGAATGCATTTTAATTTTTCTCAAGGCATGAACCAGCTTTCCCAGCTCTCTGTAAATTATCCTTTCACTGTTGATTTGTGGTACTGTTTTTATTAAATAATAAATCCCCATATGTAAATGAGTATCTCAGCTCTTTACACTATCCTATTAGATGATTTCTGTTTTTGTACTAGCACTATCCTCATTTTTATTGGTGTTTATAGCATATTTTCATGTCTGTGGCATAACATAACATTTTCTTATTCTTTTTCAAAGCTGTTTGCGTGCATCTTTATTTTCCTACACATTTAGAAATCAGTTCCTTGAATCCAGCTTGAGTTTGGATTGGGGTTACATTAAATTTGATTAATCTGGGAGATAAAATAGTATCTCATAATGAAACCTCTCACCTGTGATTATAGAAATCTTCATCTGTTTATCAAAAGACACCTTCTGTGTCTTTCATTAGATTTTTGAAAAATTTTTTCATAGAGGACTTTGGTTTTTTACCTGTGGTGGATTCATTTTGATATTTGGCAAAACTAATACAATTATGTAAAGTTTAAAAATAAAATAAAATTAGAGAAAAAAAAATAAAGCTGAAACCTGGGTACTTTGTATTTGTTGTTATTAAAAATAAATTACTCTTGTGTTTCCTAGATGGTCATCTTAGGTTAGAGAAATGGTATTGATTTTTAGGGGGTGAGAGGGGCAGAGGAAGATTTTTGAATCCAGTCTTAACTGAATATTCTCATTCGAATAGTTTTTCTTGATTATTTCTCATCTTCTTCCTCAATACTTTCTGCAGATTTTTTGTAGATACTCTCGGGAAATTCTTCTTTATTCATGGATTGCTGATATTTTCTTTTGAATTCATGAATGGATGTCAAATTTTAACAGAAATAGTTTTGCCTCTTGAGAGTTTTTTTTTCTATTAGTCAGTTGTTGGCACATTTATTTTCCATATGCTTTGTTTTGAAAACTTTCTCATATTTTCTTGTGTTCTGAGTGTTTCAATCTGAGCTTCCAACTTTAAGTCTTGCACTTTTGCTGTAATAGTTACTCCAAATATTTTGATTAAAAAATTTCACCTATTGTCACTCACAAAACTTTATTGTGATAAAACTCCTCAGAACTACCCTCTTAAATTTTAAGTGTGTAATACACTATAAAATATAGGCATGATGTACAACAGATCACTAGAACTTATCTTGAAAAAGTGCAACTTTATACCTGTTATGCAACAATTCCCAATGTTTCCTGCTCTGCAGTCCCTGGAGACCACCATTGTACTCTGTTTTTGTGAGTTTGACTATCTTAGATGACTCACAACTAGTATAATGCAATATTTTTATTTCAGTGACTGGTTTATTTCACTTAGCTTTACGGCCTTGAGGTTCATTGATGTTGTCACACAAAGCTAGATTTCCTGGAGTATTACTCAGCCATTAAAAAGAATACATTTGAATCAGTTCTAATGAGGTGGATGAAACTGGAGCCTATTATACAGAGTGAAGTAAGCCAGAAGGACAAACACCAATACAGTATACTAACGCATATATATGGAATTTAGAAAGATGGTAACGATAACCCTGTATACGAGACAGCAAAAGAGACACTGATGTATAGAACAGGCTTATGGACTCTGTGGGAGAGGGAGAGGGTGGGAAGATTTGGGAGAATGGCATTGAAACATGTGAAATGTCATGTATGAAAGGAGATGCCAGTCCAGGTTCAATGCACGATGCTGGATGCTTGGGGCTGGTGCACTGGGACGACCCAGAGGGATGGTATGGGGAGGGAGGAGGGAGGAGGGTTCAGGATGGGGAACACATGTATAATTTTTTTTTAAATTAAAATTGAATAAAAAATGAAAAAATAAAAATAAAAAAAAGCTAGATTTCCTTTAAAGGCTGAATAATACACCCTTGTGTATATATACCACTTTTTAAAAAACTACTCATTTGTCAATGGACATTTAGGTGGAAGCCTGGTGGGCTGCTGTCTATGGGGTCGCGCAGAGTCGGACACAATTGAAGTGACTTAGAAGAAGAAGAAGAAGAAGAATGTGAAGCATCTTTTCATGTGTCTTTTCACCATTTGTATGTTGTCTTTGGAGAAAGGTCCATTCAAGTCCTTTGCCCACTAAGAGAAAATCAAGTTGGTTTTGGTTTTATTTCATTTTTCTGCTAATGAGTTATCAGAGTTCCTCATATTTTGAATATTAACCCCTTATCAGATACATGGTTTGCAAATATTTTCTTCTGTATACTGCCTTTCACTCTGATGGTTTTCTTTGCCATATAGAAGCTTTTTTAGTTTTGCAGTCCAACTTGTCTTAATTTTTTCTTTTATCTGTATTTTTGGTGTCATATCAAATAACTCATGTAGATCAGTGTCTAGAAGCTTTCCCCCTATATTTTCTTGTGGAAGTTTTGTAGATTTAAATATAACACTGGAATATAATTAATTTCAGGTAGTTTTTATGTATGGCCTAAGATAGAGGTCTAACCGCTTTCTTTGGCATGTGGAAATCCAGTTTCCCCAGCACCACTTGTTGAAAAGACTGTTCTTTCCCTGTTGTGTGTTCTTGGAACCCTTGTCAAAGATCAATTTACTATATATGCATGAGTTTATTTCTGGGATTTCTTTCTGTTCCATTTGTTTATATGTCTATTTGCTTATACCATGCTGTTTTGATTATACCACGTCGTTTTGTAATAACCTTTGGTATTAAGCTGTGTGATATCTCCAGCCTTGTTCTTGTTCCTCCATGTTTCTTTGGCTATTCAGAATCTTATTTAATTCTATATGTAAACTTTAGGATTGTTTTCTTTATTTCTGTTTAAAAAATTCCACTGGGATTTTGATGAGAACTGCATTGAATCTGTACATCTCTTTGGGTAGTACAAACATTTTAATAATTTTCTCATATCTTTATCATTTTAAACATATTTATTAGGCTGCTCAAAATCTATCAGTTCTAATAATTTTGTTTCAGCTGGTATACATTGGTGTCTTAAAAGTTTGTTTTGTTATCTTCAGTCTTAGGTTGCTTTTCATTTGTGCTCTTGTGGTCTCTTACTACTAGCTACTATGTATAGTCAGGGCTTCCCTGGTAGCTCAGCTGGTAAAGAACCCCCCTGCAACACAGGAAACCCTGGTTCGATGGGGACGACAGAAGATGAGATGGTTGCATGGCATCACTGACTCAATGGATATGAGCTTGTGCAAACTCCAGGAGATGGTGAAGGACAGGGAAGCCTGGCATGCTGCAGTTCATGTGGTCGCAAAGAGTTGGACACAACTTAGCAACTGAAGAGCAATGAATAAACATGTATATTGGAGAAGAACCAAAGGCCAGGTCCTAACCTGCTTCCCTCCCTTTGAATTCAAAGGAGAGAAGAGGGGAGAGATGGATGAGAGTCAGGGCAGAGAGACCCAGATACCACAAAACCACTGTGAGCTACTACCACCACTCCAGGTCAGGCTTTGCCTTTAAACTTCAGAGACATTGAAATTAGGATATGAGGGGATTGTGATATAACCATCTTGGGATTTTAGGAAGGTAGTAAGTGATGAAGGAATGCTCAAGGATGGCTGACCTATCTCCTCTCCTTGTTAAATTCTCACCTTCAGAGGGCTCTATGTTGCTCTGGTTTTATTCTGTTCATGCTGGCCCCAGTGAACTACTGACTTTTCTGATGAGAGGCTGGTAATCCTTTTTCCAGTGCAATCTGGGGAGAGAAATGAGTGGCACTTAATTCCAAACCATCCTTTCACTACCACCCTCACCCAAAACATTCATCCTGCAGAGAAGTTGATCGGTCATGGGAGAGAAAAAAAGAGCAAAAGCAGGATAGTCCAAAGGCAATGATCTCTTATAGGAGGCCAGTAGTGAAAGCATTCAGTGCGGCTCTAATGCATTTAAGGGGACAGTTTTCCTCAGAAAATTGTAATTCTATCAGTAATAGGACTTAAGCATAATGTATGGGCACTTTTCTTTTGGCTAGAAAGTCAGGAACAATATATTCAGCAAACTGCAGAATTTGACTATCAGGTTCTGACACTAAACAGATTTTTGGTGACATGAGACTTGGTGGAATTGAGCTGAAGAGAGTAAGTTTGAGAATTGGCAGAAAGGCTAAATTTGCGGGGACAGGCAGGAGTAAGCCCAGGGAAATATTGGCTCTGGGGAGCACTGTGTAGGAGCAGAAGGGCAGTATGTGGGCTATCTGTCCTAGAGATTATATGTAGCCTAAAAAAGAATGCAATTAGGTGAGACATGATACTGGGGAATGAATGAAGGTGGGGTCAATTCATGTTATGCTTTGTGTAACAGGATAAGGATTAGAGCTTTATCTTAAAGGCAATAAAGAATATTGGTAGTACTGATGAAAAATACATTGTAACAGACAGGGAAATTTGTTTGGTTAAGGTGGTTCAGCAGTAGAAAATCCGCCTGCTGTGTAGGAGACATGGGTTTGATCCCTGGGTCAAGAAGATCCCCTGGAGAAGGAAATGGTAACCCACTCCAGTATTGTTGCTTAGGAAATTTCATGGACAGAGTAGCCTGGTTGGCTATAATCCTTTGGGTCACAAAAGAGTCAGACATGACTTAGTGTCTAAAACAGCAACAACATTATATGGGTAATAAACCTTCCAAGTGGTTTGGACTTTTTATATTTGTATTGTTTGGCTTTCCATATTATTTGTATTCATACTGTTTGGTTTTCCATAAATGGGTTTGTTGTTTAAGTAGAATCCAAATATTACATGCAGCATACTTAAAAATTTGTTTATTTGAAATGCTTATTTAACTGGGAATTATGTTTTTATTTAACATGTGAATAGGATTTATTAGGTCAACAGAATCAGGTGAACATGGCCCAGGCAATAAAAGAGTATCTTGACCAGGAAGATGAGAGATGCTTGCTTGATAAATAGATGACTTTGATACTTTAGACTACAACAGAAGGAGGGGGTGAATGGGGGTTTGGTAATGAATTTGTACAGAGTGACCAAGTGTCTGGATTCAAACCTATGGGTTTGAATTGTGGCTGAACTTTGGCTGTGAAGAAGTGCAAGCCAGTGAAGAAGTGCATCTTCTATTTGCATCTTCTGCACTTCTTCCACTGGATGTATGTCTTGAGATGAGTTCTGTGAGGGTCTCACAGGATGGAGCATCCAGGCACTTGGTGGTAGCCAGCTTTACAGATCTTTGTCCTGGAACCCCTTCCTCATTTTTCACCGCTACAGTTGTTTTCTGGGGTTACATCACCAAATAAAGTACTCTTACATAAAGTAAAATGGAGCAAGGAAAAATCTCCACCAAAATATGGAACAGAGTAATATGGCAGAAGTAAATTGAAATAATTAATCACTAGTTTCAATAGAGAGTAAAATTAGCAAAGAAGTTGTTAGGTTAAAACCAACCTCTAGCCTGTCCAGAAAGGATAGATATGCCAAATGTATATGAAACCTAAAGCTGTAGTAGCTATATCTCAGCCAAAAAGCATTTTTATGGATATAGAAGATGCCCACAAATTTAAACCTAAAGGAATCCAATGCCTGTAAATATTTAACATAAAAGTAGGTAAAACTGAGAAGACTAGAACCACCAGTCTAACTGGGATTACAGCAAATGCCCAGCCTTCATTGCTCTGGGTCTCGTTTTGTACATCTTAAGGCCAACAAGGAAGGGTGAACCAACTTGGAGTTGCAGACTGAGGGATTAGTTATGCAGTCAGATGTGGACAAGTGGTCAAATAGCGTGAATACTGAAAAAAAAATAGAGTAAAAAAATAGGTCACTGCATATCTTTGTAAAAATAGTTTTAGAAAAGAGAAGTCAGATTTCTGAAGGTATAAGACTGAATGTGAAGTGACAATGTAACCGTAGGGAACTCTTGCATCTCTTTGCCTCTGGCAGCCACGGGACTCTCAGCGTGGTAGAGTCCTTCTGTTGGTAGAGTCCTTCTGTTGCCCTTACCATGCTCAGATTGGGGATTCTCTTAGAGGCAGCAGCTCTCACAGTCCCAGTCATAAGTGAGGCATAAGTCCATTAAACTCTAATTTACAAATATAAAGGGTAATTAAAAAAAAAATTACCCTCCTTCAGTCAGTAACTAAGTGAGAGTGATAGGGTAAGACAGTATCAGTCAGGGTCTGTCAAGGAAGACAACTCACACCAGATAATGTTTTAAAAAAATACTTGTTTCATTTTTGGCCATGCTGGGTCTTCACTGCTGTGTGTGGGCATTCTCTAGTTGTGGTGCGAGGGCTTCTTTTGTCACAGAGCACAGGCTCTAGGCGCAAGGGCTCAGTAGTTATGGTACACGGGTAGTTTCCCTGCTGCATGTGGGAGCTTCCTGGACCAGAGATCCAACCTGTGTCCTTTGCATTGAAGACGGATTCTTTACCACTGTACCACCAGGGAAGCCACACACCAGACCATTTAACAGAAGCAATTTAACAAATTTGTTACTTAGATGAGAAAAGAACTGAAGGAGCTTCTAGGGGTTCTCACAGAAACTCAGGGCCATTGTGGGCTGGTAGGAAGGTGATGATGTCTAGAACTGTGGAGGGGGCTGCCTTATGGGAGCTAGGGCTGGAGAGGTCAGGCTGTTCAGTGATAGCTGGAGCCATACAACAGGCAGAATCATTGCTAGAGGCATTGCCCAAATAGAAGAGGCAGAAATACTCCCCCTTTAGTCTTTCCTCATTGCCTCCAACTAAATGATGGACCCTAAAAGATGACAAGGGAGATGAGGCCAAAGGAGAATGGGAAATAGGTCTGAGAACAGGCAGGCAAATGATAGCCTGAGTAGGCAGGAGTGGAGCATATGCCTTCTTCCCTCTCTTGCCTCTGCTCTAGGACAACCCTCATCCATCATCCCAGCTGATCAAGGAATAAGAAATACTTGCTCTTAATATTTAGTAAGTGGTACTTTGGATTTCTATCTCCCATAGCCTTTCAAATCTTGGAGTTAAAAAAAATAAAAGTCTCTTAGTCATCTCCAAGTCTTTGCAACCTCGTAAACTGTAGCCCACCAGGCTCCTCTGTGCATAGAATTCTCCAGGCAAGAATACTGGAATGGGTGGCCAGTCCCTTTCGCCAGGGGATTTTCCTGACCCAGGAATTGAACCCAGGTCTCCTGCATTGCAGGTGGGTTCTTTACTGTCTGAGCCACCAGAGAAGAACATGGTTATCTTTTTCTCTGCAGTCAATCCCCCAGTATCAAGCTGTTGTATTTCTTATCTAGGGGGGAAAAAAGAAGGGCTATCTGCCGCTGCTGCTGCTAAGTCGCTTCAGTCGTTTCTGACTCTGTGCGACCCCATAGACAGCAGCCCATCAGGCTCCCCCATCCCTGGGATTCTCCAGGCAAGAACACTGGAGTGGGTTGCCATTTCCTTCTCCAATGCATGAAAGTCAAAAGTCAAAGTGAAGTCGCTCAGTGGTCCCCGACTTTTAGCGACCCCATGGACTGCAGCCTACCAGGCTCCTCCACCCATGTGATTTTCCAGGCAAGAGTACTGGAGTGGGGTGCCATTGCCTTCTCTGCAAGAACATACAGCTCAATCAGAAAATGTTACCTTTGTTGAATTAGCCTGAGTTTATTTTAGCTTTTATAGGCATTTCAATACACATAATTATTTGGAATTTTTCTTTTTTATATCAACTATTATCAAACTTGGTTTTACAAAGCATTCTTGGGTATTTTATCCTCTAGGTCATAAAAGCAAAGCTCTTATGTCTACTCTGTTTGAGAGAGGATGAGATTTTGATTGCTTCATATAACAAATTAACTCTTCCTCCTAGCTTATCTATAAAATTGATAGACTTTTGAAACCTTTTTAGGATGTTGATGAAAAATACTGATACTGTTGGTTTTCTTAACGTATATTCACTAATTGGCCCTCTTTGGGCATAGTTGTTTAATTAAAAGCCATATACGCTGCAAATCCATGTTTCTCCACCTTACCCAGGGACATCTGTACTATAACCAATAAATGCCGCAAACCTATTTCTTAGGTAAAACCGTTAATTTAACAGAGCTTGTTCTTAATGAATTCATACTGTTTTATAGCGATGACTGTTTTCTAGAAGTGCTGACAAATGGTTTGATAGCCTATTAATAGAACATAATGGGAGAATGAAGTAAACATACTGGTCTAATGCTCTAAGGAAATACACTAGGCATTTTTTCTTTAATCTTTTAGAGCTATTTCCATTCTGTATGACTTCACAGAGAATAAAATTAGTGCTTCTGGGAGCCCGTAGATAAGGCCTTGTAGTGTTATGAATTAATAATATGAGTTTTCTTGGAGAGGGAACAAATGAGATGTTCTTCCCATGGAGGGTTTCTTTATTTTTTAATTTTGGAAAAATATAGCAAATAGGGGAATCAAAACAAAGTAGGAAAACTGAGCTCACTTTCTCCCATGGACACATCCAAACTATAATTACATATAGAACAGCTCTTCTGTAATTAAGTATATAAGGGGAAAAACATACCAAGAAGAGGGGAAGGGAGCCTAAAAAGGAAGAGGCTATCAAAACTTGGAGGTTCTTTCAAAGGAGCCAGAGATTTGAGCTCCACATTGAACAACCCAGCCCTAGGGACCAGTACTGGGAAGATGAGAGCCCTTAACTGGGTTTGAAAACCGGCCCGGCTTACAATCAGAAGAGCTGGAAGAGTGTAGGACACTGACACTCTGCTCTTAGACTGTGCACGCAAACTTTCTCGAAGTCCAGTGTAGGGGCAGCAGATAGCAAAGCACCTGTTGCTCTAGCCAGCCTGCCATAGCCACTCCGGCACCCAGCTTCTCAGCCTGGGCCTGGATCTGGCGTCCACCCCCTCACCAAGGTGGCGCACCTTGGGAGAAGCCCCCACCTATGCTGGACTCTGGATCTAGCACACCTTGAAGAAACCCCTAGCCTGTGCCAGGCTATGACCCCAGGCCCTACACCCTGGGTGCAGCCCCCAGTGCACCCCAGTGTGTGCTGAACTGTGGTTCTATGGTAGTAATACCAGACAAAGTAGATTATGAAACAGAATGTACCAAGAGGCAGACAAGGACATTACACGATGATAAAGGGACAGTGACCTCATTCAGTAGTGACAAATAGAAATCTGAAAACCCATGGCTTAAATTTGGAGTTGTGTATACTTTGTAAAATCTCGAGAGATAGACAGTCCAGAGCTGACAGGACATTTCAAGATGCTGTCAGACCGAGGCTCCCCCTCTTGTTCTGCTCACTTCATTTGGCGGGATGGCTATTCAACCTTCAGCCTTGTGTGCACATCCCAAGCAGGAAGGAAAGTATGTGCCCAATTTTCAGGCATATGGTGGGAATAAACATAAATAGTCTAATCTTGCAACAGAATTATACACAATATCATATTTGGTTTATAAAATGGAGAAAATGGAGGCCCAATTTCCCAAGATAGGTAAGTGAGGCAGGAAGTCAGGGGTTCATTCATACATTTCTAACTCTCAGATCTTTCTAATATATTTTATTACCATTTTAGTAGCAACAATTTAGGACTTCCCTGGTGGCTCAGATAGTAAAGAATCTGCCCACATTGCGGGAGACCTGGGTTTGATTCCTGGGTTGGGAAGATCCCCTGGAGGAGGATGCCATGCCCCTGCATGGCAACCCACTCCAGTATTCTTGCCTGGAGAATCCCCATGGGCAGAGGAGCCTAGCAGGACTACAGTCCATGGAGTCGCAAAGGGTCAGACATGACTTAGCGATTAAGCACACACAGCAAAGAGAGCAATGGTTTAAGTTCATTTTTTGACTTTAAAGAAATATCAAAGGCTTTGTTTTTGTATTTTCTTTTCTTTTAAAGGCTTTGTTTTTGTAATTCACCCAATAACTAAATTTCATTACCTCATGTGACTCCCCTCTCCTCTCTACTAATTTATAACTAGAATTGTCTCTTCCCGAGAGTGGCCCTTGGCATAGTGGGGTCTGGGAGCCAACTTCATTAGGTCTGCCTGGCAGCAGTGATGGTGGTAGCAAGGCTTGTTAAGCACAGGTTACTAGACCCAATCACAGATCTAGTGAATCAGACTCCAGGGACTAGGTCCCCTGAAAATGCATTTTTAATAAGCTGGACAAGTGAACACTATAATCATTAAACTTTCCAACACTGTACTAGAGGATAATTTTCTGCTGAGAACAAATTTATTCTCTGAGTTGCAGCTGCTTCTGTGTTTTATGGGACCTTGGGGTGAAATTAAACAAGAGCATCATCCTGTCTTTCAGCAAAGGGTTTCTTACCTCTGCTCTGGGAAGTGGTCCCACACCTCCTGGAAACTGTGAGGAAATGATTTCTGTCAGCGAATACAGTTGGTGAGATTGGGGAGCATGTGTGTTAGATAATAAAGCATGCTGGTTAAAATTTTAGACTCTGAAGACAGAACAACTAGCTTCAAATTCTGACTTTATCTGAACTAGCTATAAAACCATGGGCAAATTACTCAATTTTCTGTGCCTCACTTTCCTTCTGTAAAGTGGGATAATATATATCTCATGACTGGTATAAGGATTAGGAGAGTCAAACCATGGAAAGCGTTTAGAGCAGCATCTTGTTCTCCATAAGCATTGTCTATTAATAATACTTTTGTAACATCCTGATCAGAGTTTCAATACCTGTATGGGTAGGGCTTCCCAGGTGGCTCAGTGGTAAAGAATCTGTCTGCCAATGCAGAATATGTGAGTTCTATCTCTGGATTGGGAAGATCCCCCAAGTAGGAAATGGCAACCTACTCCAGTCTTCTTGCCTGGAAAAGCCCATGGACAGAGGAGCCTGGCAGGCTACAGTCCATGGGGTCGCAGAGAGTCAGATGTGACTGAGCACACAGAGGTGTGTGGCATGTCTTTGTCTTATTGTAAGGCCTCTTATCACCCTTGTACCGATAATCTATTTCTTCTAAAAAGGGTGTGTGCATATGTGTGGGGAAGAGAGAGGATGGATATGCATGATTTTACTTATTACTGCCAACAAGCTTATGGCTTAGAGCCTATTAAGACAAAGAACAGAGCTTGCAGAGGTTCTCAGGCAGACCGTCTTTGTAGCAGAGTTCAGTTGAGGTAACTTGGCTGATTCTTTAGCTGCTTCCTTGAGCAAGCAGAAGGGTGGGGAGGTTGGGCACAACTTCTCTGAACCTCAACTCTTTACTGAAGAATACTTGATAGCATCCCTTCTACCTCAGGGAAGTTGAGACTAATTAAGCTGTTTCTGTGGCTCAGCATTTTAAGCTCCTAAGAGAATTACCTATGTTAAAACAGTATCATTGCAGCCTGTTTATGTAACTATGATCCCCGAAGCTCTTACTCCTTCCAGTTTGGAATGCGTACAGCAGTATCAAATGCATGAAGGTGAGTTGTTAATCAGATGCTAACTCACTTTTATGCAAGGGTAGAAAAAAGTGAACTCTCCAGTTTGAGTTCACAGATTTGATTCAGAAGAAGACAGAATCAGAAACCTTCTAGGATGCTGAGGACAAGTGTATATACAATAGATCTGTCTTGGTTATGAGTTATGAGAAAGCAATGAAAGGTGAATGTGCTAATTTGTGAAGTAGAAACATCTTTTCAGATGGCATCTCTCCACCATCAACTATTCTGTGCTTTAATACCACTATCTATACCTTTATCTGTCATGTAGCAGCTGAGCATTCCTGTGTGGAATTCCTCTTGATAACTGGTTGTATAGACCTCTCTGCCACTATGAGGGTTGATATAGAAAGAATCATATGGTGACCACTTCTACAGTGTTCCCAGTCATGGCTTCCTTTTATTTTCTATCCTACCCTGGGTACTCCTAGTCCTGAAGGTAGAGTGGATATTCTTCTTGTTCATTAATCCTGCTTTTAAACCTCAGTTCATTTCTTCCCCATCTCTTCTCAGGGCTTTTGAAGCATCTTATTGCCTGCTTGTTGTAGTAATTTATGAATCTTTCTCTTTCATTTTGATGATTTTAGCACTTGGCTTACTGTATTTTGTTTACCACTACTTCTGATACCATGTTTTAAAATTTCAGTATCCATGGGGATGATTCATTCAGTGTCTTGGCTTTTCAGTTCTTTAAACTCCTTTCCTCTATTGTTTCTTTCTTCCAGACTACCTCTACCACTGCTCTCATGTCATACCAGGTTAAAGCATCCTTCTCTGACCATCGCCTCCTTTCATCACCAATTTACTCCCAATAACTTACTACCCAGAATACCCTTCAGTTGACCTTATTGCTTTTTAACTATTCGTCAACTCCCTCAAAGGGCCTGGCTTCCTTTTCCAGTTTAGATTCCATCTTCCGTTACTGCTATCATTCTTCTCAATTTCACTTTCACCCAAACACCTTAAGGAGGCTGGAAGAACAACCCACCGCCATGCTGACTGCTCTCACTGTTAAATTCATATACGTATCAACTAAATATGCAAGTGGGCTTTCAGTGCTGCCAAACAATCCTATTGCTTTTTCATTGTGAATTCAGTCTTCTGCTCTTATCCTCAGAGAGGATCTCATACCTCTGCTTTCTCAGGCTCTAATATCCCTGTCCCCTCCTTGCATTCAGTGAATAACCTTACTACACTGAACATAGCAGTAGCATCAGAGTGCACCACGTGTTCCAAGCACACAATCTACTGACGTGTATGCATCTGTACTCTTACTCTCTGCTTCTATCCAGTGTTGATATCTAAGGCCTCAACTTGTGCACTGGGTCCCATTCCCTCTTACCTGCTTAAGGACGTCATTCATCCATGTGTTCATTCTTTGTGGCATCACTTCTCCTTTCTAATACAACATTCCCACCAGCATACAGGCATATGATATTTTCCATCTTAATCTTTTCCATTTGATCTGTACACAGTATTCCAGTAACCACCCAATTTCCCTGCTTTCTTTACAACCAACATTGCACAGGGGTGTTTACAGAAGTTATTTTACCTCCTATCTTCTCTTGAATGCCTCTATAGGATCTTCACTTTGCTGACACTGTTCTTTCCAGTGTTATTGTCTCTTCAACCCAAGCATTCAGTTCTTCTCACTTTTAATCTTTCTGTAATATTTCACACTGTTGATTATCCCTCCCTTCACCCAAAATAACTCTTGGTATCCTGCCCTCCTTTGGAATTCTACCTTTCTCACTGGCTACTTCTCAGGCTCCTTTGCTGAACACTAATTTTCCCAACTGCTAAATTGTGGAGTGTCTTTAGACCTTTTCTCTATATATACATTCTGGGTGACCTCAAAATCTTAGAGCTTCAGATATCATCTGTAAACTGATCACAAAATTTATATCCTAGCCTAAATGTTCCTCCTGAACTCCAGCTTTACATACATAACTTACTTCCAGACATAACCATGTGATGGCTAATGGGTACCTCACCATGGCTAAAACTGAGTCCCACTACCCGTAAGCTGTGGCTTCCCAGGCGGCACTAGTGGTAAAGAACTTGCCTGCCAATGGAGGAAACATAAGGCATGTGTTTGATCCCTGGGTCAGAAAGATCCCCTGAAGGAGGGCATGGCAACCCACTTCAGTATTTTTGCTTGGAGAATCCCATGGGTGGAGGAGCCTGGGGGACTACAGTCCATAGGGTTGCAAAAGAGTCAGACATGACTTAGCAACTAAAACAAACAAAATAAACCATAAGCCATTTCTCCGCCTGTCTTCTGCCTTTGTGAATGAAAATGACACTTACTCTATTACTTTAGGTGTAAAAAAACAGCAAACAAACGGAAAACACAACCTTTAAAGGTTATCTACTTCTCATTCTCTTACATCACTTTTGATTCACCAGCAAATCCTGTAGTTTCATATTCAAAATATGTCAAATCTAAATACTTCTACCACTTCTTCAGATACCACTTTAGTAACAAGTCACGTGCCTCTCTGTGTGGATGATGGTGAGGACTTCTTAATCAGTCTTCCTGGCTCCACCTTTGCTCCTATGATATATTCCCCCCATAGCCACCAGAATGAACTATTAAAGCTTGATATTCTGAAATATTACAGATCCACAGGAAATTGCAAAGTTAGCACAAAGAGGTTTCATGTACATTTCACTCAGTTTCCCCTTATAGTTATGTACTTAGAGTAAAACTGGACATTGCTCCAATGTAGGTATGTAGATTTATGTCACTTTATCACATGAGTTCAGTTCAGTTCAGTCGCTCAGTCGTGTCTGACTCTCTGCAACCACATGAATCGCAGCATGCCAGGCCTCCCTGTCCATCACCAACTCCTGGAGTTCACTCAGACTCACATCCATTGAGTCAGTGATGACATCCAGCCATCTCATCCTCTGTCGTCCCCTTCTCCTCCTGCCCTCAATCCCTCCCAGCATCAGAGTCTTTTCCAATGAGTCAACTCTTCGCATGAGGTGGCCAGAGTACTGGAGTTTCAGCTTTAGCATCATTCCTTCCAAAGAAATCCCAGGGCTGATCTTCAGAATGGACTGGTTGGACCTCCTTGCAGTCCAAGGGACTCTCAAGAGTCTTCTCCAACATGAGTAGGTTCAGGCAACCACCACCACAATCAAGATACAGAACTATTCCATCATCAGAGATTTCCCTCTTGCTACCCTTTTATACTCTCTCATTCCCTCTTCACATCCCTAAGCCTGGCATCCACTCGTCTGTTTTTCATCTCTATAGTCCAGTCATTTTAATAATGTTAAGCACATAAATGGAATCACACAGTTGTGATCATTTGATACTGGCTTTTTACATTTAGCACCATGTTCTGAAAGATCGAGGTAGTGTTGCTGAATCAATTTGGTTTCATCTTTATTGCTGAATAGTGTTTCATAGTCTGGAGGTACTCCAGGTTGTTTAACCTATTGAGGGACTTACCCTAGTTTGTGAATATTGCAAGTAAAGCTGCTATGAACATTCACGTACAGATTTCTGTGTGGATATATATATATATATTATATATATATATAATATATATATTATATATATATATATAATTTTTTTTTCCTGAGATAACTGTTCAAGACTGCAAATGCTGGATCACATGGTGTGAGCTTTTAAAGAAACTGGCAAGCTGTTTTCCAGAATGGCTGATAATTTTATACTCTCACCAGCCATTTATGACCAGTCCAATTTCTCCATATCCTCACCATCATTTGGTATTGTCACTTTAAAAATTCAGCTATTCTGACAGGTATATGATATTTCATTATGGTCTCAATTTCCATTTCCCAAATGACTGGTGATGCCGAATATCTTATGGTTAGTTGCCATCTGTATATCCTTTTCAGTGAAATGTTTCTTTATGTCTTTTGCCAGTTTATTTTTTCCCAGTTTTACTGATACATGATTGACACATGATGTGACATAAATTTAAGGTGTATAATGTGTTAATTTGATACATTTACGCATTGCAGTGATTACCATCAGAGAGTTAGCTAGCACCTCCAGCTTGTCACATAATTACCATCTCTTTTTTTGTGTGGTGAGAGCAATTAAGAATCACTCTTTTAGCAGCTTTCAAGTATATAATATGGTGTTAGCTGTAACTGCCATGCTCTACATTAGATTTTACAGACCCAATTAATCATATAAATAAAAATTGTATTTTTTTGGCCAATATTTCCCCACTTCCCCTACTCCTAGGCCTCTGGTAACCACCACTATACTATGTTTTTTAATTTCAGCTTTTAAAAAGTCCACATAAGTGAAATCCTAAAGTATTTCTTTCTGTCTGATTTATTTCACTTGCCATAATGTCCTTCAGTTTCACTGATGTCACAAATGGCAGGATTTCCTTCTTTCTTACGGCTGGGTAATATTACACTGTGTGTGTGTGTGTGTGTGTGTGTGGGCTCGCCCACATTTTCTTTATCCATTCATCTGTTGATGGACTTCTACATTATTTTTTTATCTTGGCTCTTGTGACTAGTGGTGCAATAAACATAGGATTGCAGGTATCTCTACAAGATCCTGTCTCCATTCTCTTTGAGTATATGCTCAGAAGTGAGACTACTAGAATTTACGGTAGTTCGGAGTTGATTGAGAAACTTCAATACTGTTTAGTAGCTGTACCAATTTACATTACCATCAACAGTGCACAAGGGGTTCCTTTTTTTCACACCCCACTCAGCATTTGTTAATTCTTTTTCATGCTAACCATTCAACAGGTATGAGGTGATGTCTCATTGTAGGTGTGATTTGAATTTCTCTGACTAGTGATGTTGGTCACATTTTCATGTACCTGTTGGCCATCTATATGGCTTCTTTGCAAAAAGGTCTAATCAGTTGTCCCCATTTAAAAAGACAGTTTTTTTTTTTTTTTTTGCTATTGGATTTTATGAGTTTGTTATATATTTTGAATATTAACTCCTTACCAGATTTGATTAGCAAACATTTTACCCCATTCCACAGGTTGCTTTTTCATATAATTGTTTTTTTTTTCCTGCGCAGAAATTTAATGTAGTTTCACTTATTTTTTATTTTGTTGCTTGTACTTTTGATATCATGTGTAGCTGTGGAGACAAATGTCAAGATTTATCCCTATATTTTCTTCCAGGAGTTCTACAGGTTCAGATCTTATATGTAAGTCTTTAATTTATCTCAAGGTAATTTTTGTATATAGTGTAAGATAGTGATCCAGTTTCATTCTTTTGCATGTGACTGTCCAGTCTTTTCAACAACATTTATTAAAGAGACTATTTTTATTTGTTGTATATTCTTGTATCCTTTGTCATAAATTGACCATATATGTATGGGTTTATTTCTCTATTCTGTTTTGGTCATCTATATGTCTATTTTTGTGCCAGTACCACACTGTTTTGATTACTATAGCTTTGTAGTATAGTTGGAAACTGGGAAGTGTGATGCCTCTCTCTTTGCTCCTCTCACTAAGGATTGCTTTGGCTATTTGGAGTCTTATGTGGCTCCAAACAAATTTGGGGATTGGTTGCTCTATATCTGTGAAAAATGTCACTGGAATATTAATGGAGATTGCATTGAATTTGTAGACTGCTTTAAATAACAAGGGCATTTTAATCTTATTAATTCTGCCAATCTATGAACATGGGGTATTTTTCCATTCATTTGTGCCTTCAATTTCTTTTATCAAAGGATGGTAGTTTTCAGCATGGAAATCTTGTACCTCCTTGATTAAATATATTACTGATCATTTTACTGCTTTGGTGGTATTGTCAATGGGACTATTTTCTTTATTTCTTTTTCATATGTTTTGCTATTGGTATACATAAATACAGCTGTTTTCTGAATGTTGATATTATAGTGTATAACATTACTGCATTTGTTGATTACTTCTAGCAATTTTTTTTGTATTTAGGATTTTCTGTACATGCCTAAATACTCCAATACATTAGATCTTTACTGTACTAATTAAATAAAAGCATTAGATCATATTATTTGCAAACAGACCATTTTACTCCTTTTCCTATTTGCATGCCTTTTATTTTTTGCCTGTTGGCTCTGACTAGGACTTCCTGTTCTTTTATAGAGTGCTTTTAGAAAAAATATAAATATGATCATATTATTCCCCTTGTTTCCGCTTTGAGCACTCTTTCTCTATAATTATTTGATTTACATCTTCACTTCACCTATGTCTATATTCCAATGTTTCTTACAGAGAGAAGCCTTCTGTGACTACTTCACCTAAAATAAACTCTTCTACTTTCCCTTCCCACTGTCCTGTTATTATAGTATATATATTTTTACCTCTTAGACTACCTAACCTTTTGTTTCAGTTGGTTTCTAATTTTGTAACAAAGAAGATAAATTAGGTGTTTTGTCTGTTTAATGATTTCTTCTCAACATCTTGAAGAGTTATTGGTATGTACTAATACATTATCAATTATTTACAGATTCAATGAATGAATTGCTATGAAACATTGTCAATGTCTCTAATATTGGTCAATGTTTCCCCATAATTTTTATATCACATGTGATAAAAAATTCTTTCAGAAACATATTTAGAGAGACAAATTTGTTTTTTTCCTTAAAAATCACTTTTCAGTCAGGGTCCCAACAATAATAGATGATAGTTTGAGGTGAGTTTAACACATGGGTTATTTAGAAGTTATGGACAGGGTGTTGAGAAATCACAGGGGATGGTGTGAAACATCAAGTGAGTGACATCTGGCAGTTACTGTCCCTTGGCTTGAAGGTGTGAGGGGAGGGAATGTTACTGGAGCCTGGGAGGAGAGTCAGGTGAAGAACTCCCTGAAGAGGAACTGAGATGTTGGATGCAGGTGTATCCTCAGCCTGACGTAACCTTGTGTGGGAAGAAACTAGGGAAGTAAATATTTTGACCTCACTGCCCTTCGTTTCTATGACCTCTAGCTGGGATTTCCAAGGCCAAACCTGACCTGAATCCTGAGAGAAGGGAACCGGCCAACCTCACTAAGCATAGAGCAGAACAAAAAAGAATGGATAGTAGATTTGAAAGGGGAAAATGCAAGATAGAACTAGCATTCTAGTTATGCCAGTTATCTTGCATCTCATTATTTTGCTGTAAATGACTATAAGTGTGTCACTTTTATAAGTGTGCAAGTTTTATGTTCTGAGTAATCTCCTGCTTGATTAACAAGAAGTCCAGTTTTTTCTTCCAAAAGGCATGGATGTGCACAGAATGGCTTCTCTATTCTGATCAGAGATGCTGCCTGCTGCCCTTGATTTCCTGACCAGGCTGTGGTCCTGGGCTGACTAGATTCTTTGCCTCCTATGAAAATGTCTAGATATTTACCCTCAGGTCTGGACAGAGGGAGCTTCTGCCCTACTACAGGGCCAGGTGTTTGCAAAGGGTTACCCATAGCAGAGCTGCTGGGCCTTGACCACATGGTTGTGTCTTTTCCCCTTGTTCTCTGTGCAGTTGTGAGTTAGTGAGGTTTGATTAAGGGTTGGTGGAGGAGAGACTGATTCAGGAATGGTCACACAGCCTCATCCTAGACCTGGAACTATTATTTCCTTGGGTGTACAGGTCTTGTTTTCCTGTCTGATCCATTCTGCCAGACTTGTGGTTTCATGTTGGTTTTCATTCAGAGGCCCCCTTTTCTTCCCTTTTTGTTTGAGGCCTTCTCCAAAGTCCAATAGACAGATGGGTTCATCTACCTGTTGGACCTCACTGTAGATCAAATTCCAGTGAAAAGCTAAATGGATTGAGATCAAATCTTTTCCCACAGGAGGATGGGTGAATGGCCTAAGATGGGAGCATGCCACACACTTGAGTTTTAACTCTTCTAACTTGGAGATTTTTTTCTTATGAACACATGCAGACTTCTCTCTCTCTCTTTTTAAACTATCCGAAAATATTTCATTTGATAGATATATTTCATAATGAATATATCAGTTTATTATATTTAATAGTTTAACTATGATAATTTTAAATTAATATGATACTCTAAAAATCATTTTACACATCTATACATATGTGAGTACACTCATAAGAAAAAATTAATTGTTGCTGAGTCAGTGTTATGTGCATTTACAATTTTGATATATAGTTTAATTCAGTAATTCTGTGGCCTAAAAAATGTAAGGCTGTTCCAGTTCTTTTGTGTTAGGAGAAGGGATCCTTTCAAATCATTTGGTGCATCCACTTCTAGAGACTATGGTCCTAGAACGTAAAGTGGCTTGTTTAGGGTTGGCTTTCCAAAGTCATTCTGCTTAATCAGTTTGGCTCAGTAAGGATGATTTAATATCCATTTTTAAGTTTTAAAGCTGTGGTTGACAGTTCTGATAGTTCTCATGTATTTCTTTTCTCCTGCTCTTTATCCAGGTGGGTAATGTATTTTTATTCTGTTGTTGTTATTTTAGTAGGGATTTAGAACAGCAAATATGTGTGTAATCCATTATGTTGAACCAGACATGCATCCTTATATTTGCTCCTAGGTGTTTTATCTTTTTTTTCTTTTTATTTATTTATTAATTGAAGTATAGATGACTTATAATGTTGTGTTAGTTTTAGCTGGGCAGCAAAGTGATTCAATTATACACACACACACACACACACACACACATACACATGAATCCTTTTTTTTTGATTCTTTTCCGTTACAGGTTATTGCAAAATATTGAATGTAGTTTCCTGTGTTATATAGTAGGTCCTTATTAGTTATCTATTTTATGTATATTTTATCATTTTCTTGTTCTTCAATTATATTCAAACTGGTTGTTTTTATGTAGAATAGTTCTGATTTTTTGTCACTGCTTTCTAGATAATAATTTTGATTATTCTTTATATTTTTCTAGTTCAATGTCACTTGATAATAGAAGTTTTACTCTAAAAAAGGCTTTACTTTTTTACTTTGATTTTTTTACTTAAAAAAATCAGACATGGTTGAAGTCCTAGCTCCTGCTTATTGCTGATAGTGTCAACTTAGGTCACTTGACCTTTGTTAAAAACTCACTTTTCCTTATCTGTGAAGTGGGGCTAACTGTCAGGGACTGAACTGTGTTCCTCCAAAAGATTCGTCGAAGTTCTCTAATTAGTGTTTCCTGGGAATGTGATCTTATTTGGAAATAGTGTTTTTGCAGACACAATAAAGTTAAGGTAAAATCATGATGGGGAGCCCTAATCCAACATGACTTCTAGCCTTGCAAGAAGCAGAGGACACTCTTTCTGAAGCAGAGACACAGGGAGAACCCAGTCCTGTGAAGGCTGAGGCAGAGATTGGAGTGATGCAGCCGCAAGCTGAAGAATGCCTGTGGTTACTAGCAGCTGGTGGGGGCAAGGAAGGGCCCTCCCAACACTTTGATTTCATATTTTTAGCCTCTAGATGTGTGAGGGAACAACTTTCTGGTTTTAAACCACCCAGTTAGTGATAATTTGTTATAGTAGCTCTAAAAGACTAGCTGAGATGGTAGAGAATCCACCTGCAATGTGGGAGACCTGAGTTTGAGCCCTGGGTTGGGAAGATCTCCTGGAGGAGGGCATGGCAACCCACTCCAGTATTCTTGCCTGGATAGAAGAGCCTGTGGGCTACCGTCCATGGGGTCGGAAAGAGCTGGACACGACTGGACAACTAAGCACAGCACAGCAGACTAATACAGTAGTTGTTCCTACCTTGCCAGGTTTTTGTGAGGACCAGATGCTGTCGTACATGTGAATGTATGTGAAAGCAGTGATGTATCATGAAGCTGAGCAAATGGAACTTAGTGTCATTCCCAGGCTGAGGGAAGGAGGCATCGCATTTCCAGCTCTGCTTAGTACGGCTAGGTCTTACCTTCCAGCTTGTGACTGCTTAAGTGGCCACTGCTGGGCATTCTGCTGAACCCCTGTCCCTTGGTGCCGGTGCAGACTCCCCTGTGGGAGACCTGTGTTCTGTTTCATTTTCAAAGTGATCTAGTCCTGTGACCCTTACTCTGAACTGTGTTTTCCCCTATAGCTTTACCTGCTGACCCTCTTTAGGGGAAACTTAACTGCTTCCCAATTTATGTCCTGAGGAAGGAAAACAGGCTTTGAGGTCAAGGCCTGTGGGTGTTTTCTACTTTGAATATACCTACAAAAACCTTGTGTGAAATGTCCTATGAAAGTCAAATTGAACTGGATTGACCTCACCTCTGCCGAGAAATGAAATTCGCTCTGGAGCCTTCCTCACTGATTGCCCTGCCAAACTTGGCAATTTTTCTTCCAAGTCACCTTACCTGGCTTTTGCTGTGAAAGAGGTTGTACAAAGGGCATTCGAATCTGCATGAGTATCTGTGTACCTGTCATGGCTGAGATACCAATTTAGAACTTGCTCTGTCAATCAGGAATTATCATCTGGAGCCATCTCATTCTTTCTGGGTTAGAATGTAGGGAATAGCTTGATGCATAATTCTTGTTCCTAACTGCGGCTGTCAGGTGCTAAACTGGCCTGCAGTGTTTTACGCTGCTAGTGAAGAAAATGTGAAATGAGGGAACAAAAATCCATTTTTCAGTCTATGAGTATAAATGTAATGCTTACCCTGTCTTGAAATACGGAGGGGTGCTCTGAGATGCCTAAGAAGGAAATGGAGAAATGTAAAAACAATACATCTGTTCTGTTTGAATGTGAGGATTTCCTTGAGGAAGGGATGAAATGATCTCTCCTTAAGTAGAGCTCTCATCCTTTTTCTCTTTCTAGTGGAGGGTACTCTTCACTGTGCTGCTGTGCTTAGTCACTCAGTCGTGTCTGACTCTCTGCTACCCCATGGACTGTAGCCTTCCAGGCTTCCCTGTCCATGGGGTTTCTCCAGGTAAGAACACTGCAAGGGGTTGACCTCCTCCAGGGGATCTTCCAATCCAGGGATCGGAACCGGGTCTCCGCATTGCACAAGGATTCTTGACTGTCTGAGCCACCAGGGAAGCCCAAGAATACTGGAGTGGGTAGCCATTCTCTTCTCCAGGGGATTTTCCTGACCCAGGAACTGGACCAGGGTCTCCTGCATTGCAGGTAGATTCTTTACCAGTTGAGCTAACAGGGATGCCCCATACCCTTAACTAATCAACCTCATTAAGGCTATGCAGGTCTTCATAAAACCATTCAACTTCAGCTTCTTCAGCGTTACTGGTTGGGGCATAGACTTGGATTGCTGTGATATTGAATGGTTTGAGTTGAAAATGAACAGAGATCATTCTGTTGTTTTTGAAATTATATCCAAGCACTACATTTCAGACTCTTTTGTTGACTATGATGGCTACTCCATTTCTTCTAAGGGATTCTTGCCCATAGTAGTAGATATAATGGTCATCTAAGTTAAATTCACCCATTCCAGTCCATTTGAGTTCGCTGATTCCTAAAAATGTCAACGTTCACTCTTGCCATCTCCTGCTTGACCACTTCCAATTTGCCTTGATTCATGGACCTAACATTCCAGGTCCCTATGCAATATTGCTCTTACAGCATGGAACTTTACTTCCATCACCAGTCATATCCATAGCTGGGTCTTGTTTTTGCTGTGGCTGCATCTCTTCATTCTTTCTGGAATTATTTCTCCACTGATCTCCAGTAGCATATTGTACACCTACCAATCTGGGGAGTTCATCTTTCCGAGTCCTACTTTTTTGCCTTTTCATGCTGTTCATGGGGTTCTCAAGGCAATAAAACTGAAGTGGTTTGCCATTCTCTTCTCCAGTGGACCACATTTTGTCAGAACTCTCTACCATGACCCGTCCGTCTTGGGTGGCCCTACATGGCATGGCTCATAGTTTCATTCAGTTAGACAAGGCTGTGGTCCATGTGATCAGTTTGGTTAGTTCTCTGTGATTGTGGTTTGCATTCTGTCTGCCCTCTGATGGATAAGATTAAGAGGCTTATGGAAGCTTCCTGATGGGAGAGACTGACTGAGGGGGAAACTTGGTCTTGTTTTGATGGGCAGGGCCATGCTCAGTAAACCTTTAACCCAGTTTTCTGTTGATGGGCAGGACTGTGTTCCCTCCCTGTTGTCTGACCTGAGGCCAAACTATGGTGAGGTAATGAAGATAATAGTGACCTCCTTCAAGATGACCCATGCATGCACTGCTACACTCAGTCCCCCAACCCTGCAGCAGGCCACCACTGACTCACGCCTGCACCAGATACTCCTGGACACTCATGGGCAACTCTGGGTCAGTCTCTTTGGGGGTCACTGCTCCTTTATTCTGGGTCCTAGTGTGCACAAGGTTCTGTTTGTGCGCTCCAAGAGTCTGTTTCCTCAGTCCTGTGTAAGTTCTGGCGGCTCTATAGTGGGGTTAATGGCGACCTCCTCCAAGAGGGCTTATGCCATACCCAGGTCTACCGCATCCAGAGCCCCTGCCCCTGTGGCAGGCCACTGCTGACCCATACCTTCTCAGGAGACACTCAAACACAGTTCTTGCTCGGTCTCTGGGTCCAGGTGCGCACAAGGTTTGTTTGAGCCCTCTGAGTAAGGGGTTTGATTCTAAAACCAAGGGGTTTGATCCAAAAAAATGCTATTTTGCCCCTGCAAGGAGATCCCACCAGTCAATCCTAAAGGAAATCTGTCCTGAATATTCACTGGAAGGACTCATGCAGATATAAAAACTCCAATACTTTGGCAACCTCATGCAAAGAACTGACTCATTGGAAAAGACCCTGAGGCTGGGAAAAATTGAAGGCAGGAGGAGAAGGGGACGACAGAGGATGAGATGGTTGGATGGTATCACCGACTCAGTGGACATGAATTTGAGTAAGCTTTGGGAGTTCGTGATGGACAGGGAAGCCTGGCATGCTGCACTCCATGGGGTTGCAAAGAGTTGGACATGACTGAGTGACTGAACTGAAGGCTATGCAGAGGTGGGTGGGCAGTTTTTTTTTTTTTTTTTTTAAGGACTTAGAGGCAAAAGATAGATAGGAATATCTGAATATTTCAGCTTAGAGTTTAGGAAACCAGATTAGAATGTGGAGCAGAAGCCCAAACATGGAGTAAAAGCTATGATTACGTGAATGTTTCACTTGGCTATTAATAATAACACTTAATAAGACCCCTAAAGCTCAGAGGTTTACCAAAATAAATATGTATTTCTCATTTATGGGTTTACTGGTCTTGCTATTATAGCTTTCTTGGGCTTCACTTGGTTTGTCTGTGCCTTGATATGGACAGTGATTTGGCCTCAGGTCTGTCTCTGGTTAGCGGTACATGGTGGATGGCAGAAGTGCCAGGAAGACTGTAAGAGTCTTGCCAGGCCTCTTTAAGGTGTTAGCTTGAAACTAGCTCACTGGCTCGTCTTTCCTCATTTCAGTGGTCAAAGCAGGTTCGTGGAAAAGCTCATCAGTGGAGTAAGGAAGCATTGGCATCTACTCTAATGAGAGTGCTTGTAAAGTTACATGATGAGGGATATGTGTTATATTTTTACTGGGAGTCATGTATGGATGTGAGAGTTGGAATATAAAGAAAGCTGAGTGCTAAAGCTGTTGGAGAAGACTCTTGAGAGTCCCTTGGATTGCAAGGAGATCAAATTAGTCAATCCTAAAGGAAATGAGTCCTGAATATTCATTGGAAGGACTGATGCTAAAGCTAAAGTTCCAATACTTTGGCCACTTGATGTGAAGTACTAACTCATTGGAAAAGACCCTCATTCTAGGAAAGATTGAGGGCAGGAGGAAAAGGGGACAACAGAGGATGAGATGGCTGGATGGCATCACCGACTCGATGGACATGAGTTTAAGTAAACTCTGGGAGTTGATGATGGACAGGGAAGCCTGAGGTGCTGCAGTCCATGGGGGTCACAAAGAGCTGGACACGACTGAGTGACAACTGAACTCAGGGTTACCCAGAACTGGGGGCTTTCCTGGTGACTCAGTGGTAAAGAATCCACTTGCCAAGCAGGAGACATGGGTTCAATCGCTGGGTTGGAAAGATCCCCTGAAATGGCAACCCACCCCAGTAATCTTGCCTGAAAAATCCCAAGGACAGAGGAACCTGGTGAGCTACAGTCCATGGAACTGTGAAAGAGTGGACACGACTTAGCAACTAAACCACTGCCACCACTGAAGAGTTGGGAATAATTAAAATTTCTCAGGTGGCTCCACAAGAACTTCAGGCATTGGGGCAGGACAGGATGGTGCAAGGGGCTCAGTGAAAGTAAAGAGCCTCCAACCACCTGCATTAGTTTTTTCAGGCTGCCTAATGAAGGACCATAATCTCTGTGGCCTACCACAACAGAAAGTTACTGTTTCAAAGTTCTGAAGGCCAGAAATCCAAAGTCAAGGTGTCAAGAGTGTCACGTTCCCTCTGAATCCTGCTTTCACTCTTCCTGGCCTCTGGTGGTTTGAAAATCTTTGGCGTCTGTCTAGCTTGTTGCATTGGGGAAGGAAATGGCAACCCACTCCAGTGTTCTTGCCTGGGGAATTCCCAGGGACGGGGGAGCCTGGTGGGCTCGTGTCTGTGGGGTCGCACAGAGTCGGACACGACTGAAGCGACTTAGCAGCAGCAGTTTGTTGGTACATAAGGCCAGTCTCTGCCTTTGTCACATGGAATTCTCTCAGTGTTTCTCTGTTTACACACACTGTCTTATAAGGCTATCAGTCATATTGGATTAGTGGCCCACACTGCTCCAGTATGACCTCATCTTAACTCGTTATATCTGTAATGACCTTTTCCCCAAATAAGATCACATTTTAAGGTACCAGGGGTTAAGACTTCAAATCTTCTTAAACTTTTTAAAAAGTTTTGGTGGGGACACAGTTTCACCTATAACATCACCAATGTCAGATTCTTATGTAGCACTGTACCAAATGTTATAAAGAAATAGAATAAAAATATGTTGTTACGTCAGATACCTTATTCAACTTATTACTAATAGTCCTGACCAAATGAGTGCTTTCTTTATATGTGCTGCTGCTGCTGCTAAGTTGCTTCAGTCATGTCCGACTCTGTGCGACCCCAGAGACGGCAGCCCACCAGGCTCCCCTGTCTCGGGGATTCTCCAGGCAACAACACTGGAGTGGGTTGCCATTTCCTTCTCCAATGCATGAAAGTGAAAAGTGAAAGTGAAGTCACTCAGTCGTGTCCGACCCTCAGTGACCCCATGGACTGCAGCCTTCCAGGCTCCTCCGTCCATGGGATTTTCCAGGCAAGAGTACTGGAGTGGGTTGCCATTGCCTTCTCTTTATATGTACATATGAATAATTACTTACGTAATTGTTCTCTTTAAAAGTACAGTTTTTTAAAGAAATAGAGACAGAACTTATGGTTGCTAGGGAGAAGGATTGGGGGAAGGGATAGTTAGGGAGTTTGGGATGGACATGTACACACTGCTATATTTAAAATGGATAACCAACAAGGTCCTACTGTACAGCACAGGGAATCCTGCTCAATGTTATGTGACAGCCTGGATGTGAGGGGAGTTTGGGTGAGACTGGATACATGTATATGCGTGGCTGAGTCTCTTCACTATTTACCTAAAACTGGTACAACATTGTTAACCTGCTCTACCCCAATACAAAATAAGAAGTCTGAAAAAGAGTACAGCTTTTAGAAACAATTGGATCTAAATAAGTTTTTATTACAAGGGAGTCTGAGAAGGGGTATTTTATTCGGCAAAACTTTTTTTGGGGGGGATCCTAAAGGATTAAAAATACTCAGTTCTATTAAAAGTTCTTAAGTATGATCACATTTTCTTGAGTAACAACAGTCAATATTGAAAGAATATAAATAACTTTAAAAAAATATTCTCTTTTTTCCCAAAGCATTTCAGGCAAATTAAAGGACCCAGGATAGTAAGTCCTAAAGCTGTTTTATTAACTCTGCCTTGTTCAATGGCACCCCACTCCAGTACTCTTGCCTGGAAAATCCCATGGACGGAGGAGCCTGGTGGGCTACAGTCCATGGGGTTGCTAAGAGTCGGACATGACTGAGCGACTTCACTTTCACTTTTCACTTTCATGCATTGGAAAAGGAAATGGCAACCCACTCCAGTGTTGTTGCCTGGAGAATCCCTGGGACGGGGGAGCCTGGTGGGCTGCCGTTTCTGGGGTCTCACAGAGTTGGACACGACTGAAATGACTTAGCAGCAGCAGCCTTGTTCAATACATGACTGTTTCTAGGACAAACTTGCTTTCCAAGAATCAAATTCTCTTTACTCATATGTGGTATTATATTATGATTTGGCCAAGTCCTACCAGTCTTTCAACAGAAATGTCTGCTTGGCTTAAGTCGGTGGTTCATGTACTTATTAAATCTCTTACTGCCTCATTGCCACAAAACTCTCATATTTCTGACAGTCCTCAGAAGCATTGCATGTGCTTACAAACAGGGCTCTCAGTTTAAATTATCACTCTGTCTTCCTTTTCAAACCCTTACTCCTGCTCTTGTAGCTATGTAGAGGACACGTGATCAGGGCTTTCTGGTTCTTGCAGGACAGTGCTGATACTCTCGACCCTAGGAATCTCTGCTGCTGCCTACCCCTAGCAGTTCCATTATGGTTCTGCTTGCCCTGGGGCTATACTGTATCTTGCACACAAGGAGGAAGAGTGTGTAATTCTCCCAAATCCAACATATCCCAGAAAGTGTTCTGTCTTTTTATCAGTCCTTTTTCCTGGTCCCTTATCTTTCCTACCTACCAACCTGCTGCAGGAGTCAGTCATTGGACAGGAATTCTTGATAGCCTGCTCTCCATCATTATTCTTTACATAAAACCTATTATCGAGTTCATCAATTGCATTTCCCAAATCCACCCTCTTCTCTGTTTCTACTGCACCTACTTTCTGGAAGCCATGACACTTCCTGCTGACTACTAAGCTGGTCTCCAAGTGAATTCTGTTGTTTGTACTCTGTGTCCCCCAATCCTCATCCATTCTGCCCACAATATCCAGAGAGATACAATTAAAATTTTACACAATTTCTTTAGCATATAAATGGAGAAGGAAATGGCAACCCATTCAAGTATTCTTGCCTGGGAAATCCCATGAACAGATAAGCAGGCTATAGTCCATGGGGCCGCAAAGAGTTTGACATGACTGAGTGATTAACACACACACACTTTAGCATATAAGAACCTCAAGGGAATTCTACAGCATCTGGAAGAAAATTTGAAATATCGAACACAGTCTCTAAGACCTGAAACAGTTTTTTCCTAGAACACTTCTCCACTCTTAACCTTCTGTATTTTCCCCATTGCTCACTATGTCATACCTTTCTGGTGTACTTTCCATCGAGATAAACCAATACCCTTATTTCTTCAAAACTTTTGCTATTTCCTTTGCTGAGAATACTCCTCTCACCGAGTTAACTTATCATAGTCTACCTTTAAGAAGATTGCAATGTATGAACTTTGTAAAACTGTAATTCTATTTATTCTAGCTTCTCATCTTTAATGCTGTTGTTGCTACACATTTGACTCTATTTTATACCCACCATTTGCTGTACTTATTTGGTCAGAAATCAAGATATTGTGTTACTGGTGAAAAGATAGATATACAGATCATTAGAATAGACTAGGACGTTCAGAAATAGACCTACATAGCAACAATCATTTTTTTAAAAAAAAGTTTGATAAAGGTGACTAGGTAACTCAATAAGGAAAAAATAGTCTTTTTTTTACAAATGGTGCCAAAACACTTGGATATCCATATATAAAAAAAGAAACCTAACCTATATCCCTTTTTTATAAAATTAACATTAAATATGTCACAGACCTAAATTTAAAACTTAAAGCTATATAATTTCCTGAAAATATTGGAAAGAATCTCTGTGGTCTTGAGTTAGGCAAAGATTTCTTAGAAAACATGAAAAGGAAACTATAAACAAAAATGGTGTGAATTAGAGTCCATCAAAATGAGACACTTTACTTCTTGAAAGATACTAAAAACAAACAAACCGTGCTACAGACTTCAAGAAAAAATTTATAAAATATGTACCTGACCAAGGATATACAGCCAGCATACATATAGAATTTACACAACTCAGTAAGAAAACAAATACCCCCATAAGAATCACAAAAGATTTGAAGAAACATTTCCAGAGAGGGATGACAAAATAATTAAAAATGCCTAACATCACTTGTCATTGGGGACTTGCAAATTAAAGCCACAATGATATGTCACAAAATATCTGTTATAATGATTAAAACACCAAGTACCAAGAAAATGTGGAACAACTGGAAGTCTCATGCTCTTGGACTTTGCTAGTGGGAATTCAAAATGGTAGCATTACTTTGGAAAACAGTTTAGAAGTTTCTTATAACATTAAACATAGTCTGGCATGCTACAGTCTATGGGGTCGGACAGAGTTGGATTCGACTATGTGACTGAGCACACCCATAAACATACACTTATATGTAACCCAGCAGTTTGACTCCTGGGTATTTACTCAAGAGAAATAAAAAATGTTACCAGAAGAACATGGTGGACAAATATTTACAGCGGTCTAATTCATAATTGCCCCAAATTATTCTCTCAGCTGGTGATTGAATAAACAAATTATGTTTCATTCAGTGAAATTCTATCCAATAATAAAAATAGTTAAATTAGTAATATAGGCAACACCATGCATGAGTGTTATCTGCATTATGCTAAAAAAAAAACACAAAACTTGAACACAAAAGGTTACATACTGTAAGATTACATTTATATGACATCTGGAAAGGCCAGATAATAGGGATAGATATCAAATCAGTCAGGACTTGGTTGTGAGTGGCAGTAGTAATTGACAACAAAAGGGAATGAATTGCTTACAGAACTATAAACTTTTCACTCATCCAACTTTATACCTAAAAAGGATGAATGAATTAATTTTACTGTATGTAAATTACACCTCAATCAACCTGACATTTAAAAAAAGATTCTGTGTGGGTATACACATATCCCATATACATGCATATATATGTATATCGCATATAGAGGCACATAAATATTTTTATTTGCTGGAATATTTTGTCATTAGTTACCTTTCCATTGCTTTCTGGCCTCCATGTGTCTGATGAGAAGTTAGCTTTTGTTCTCTATATCGTGTTCATCTGTGTAATGCTGTTGTTTATCCTGTGAGTACTTTTGACATTTTCTCTATTTTTTAGCAGTTTGATATAATATTTCTAGGTATGCTTCTCTCTGTATTTATCCAGCTTGGGGTTCTTGAGCCTTATTTATTCTCTACCTATTATCTCTTTGCTTCAGTTTGGGTAACATCTATTGAATTGTGGTCATATTGACTGATATTTTTACCTGCAATGTATTCATAATCTCTTGTTATAAGCCACTACAAAACTTAGTGTTTTAAAACATTATCAAGTTAATGTTTGTCAGAAGTGTATGGGTTGACCATGCATTATTCTACTGAATGCATCCAAATTCACAATGCAGCTGCATTCAACGGGGGAGTTGACTGGAAGCTAAGCTCGGCTGGGAGAGCTAAAAGGGTTGTATCTCTTTGTCCACATGCCGTTTCACCCCACTTCCTAGTAGCATGCCAAAGATTTCAATGTCTCTTTAGGCTTAACCTCATATTGGACTTCCCAGGTAGCAGGATGGTTAAGAATCTGCCTGCCAGTGCAGGAGAGACAAAATACGAGGGTTCAGTCCCTGGGTCAGGAAGATCGCCTGGAGAAGGAAATGACAACCCACTCTAGTGTTCTTGCTTGGAGAATTCCATGGACAGAGGAGGCTGGCGGGCTACAGTCCATGGGGTTGCAAAGAGTCAGAGACGACTTAGCACAGCAGGAACAGCAGATTAAGACCTTAGGAGAAAGACTAACATCACTGCTGCTACATTTTTTTTTTTTTAATTCAAAGCAAGTTATAAAGCCATTTTATATTCAAGGGTTGTAGAAATGCGTTCCCACTTCTGTATGAGAAGAGTGGCAAAGTCACATCACAAAAGTGGAAAAGACATATTCCCACTGTGTTGGAATTAATTTCTGGCCACTAATCAACCTTCTACATGCAGTTTTAAATTGGCATCTGTGCTATCCAGTGAGTGTTTTATTTTAGATACTCTATTTTTTTCAGCTCTAGATTTTCTATACTTCTGTTTATATTTCTCTCCTGAAATACCCTCTTTTCACATAGTATATCCTATGTTTTCCTATAAATTCTTTAACATCTTTATAGTAGTGGATTTAAAGTCCTTAGCTGCTAATTCTTTTGTGGTTTTTATTGGCTGTACTTTTCTTGATTATGGGTCACGTTCACCTACTTCTCACATCTCAACTTTTTATCATACACTGGATATTATGTATGATACAACAGTGGAGACTGAATTATAGTTTTTTGATTTTGTTTCGTTGATCTGAAATAGAGTGGTATATATTTCTTCAGCAAAGTTGGTTTTATTTAGGATCAGCAGGTAATTTCAATTAAGGGTCTGCAACCATGGTGTGACGCATTCAAGTTCCCACATGACAAAGAAAGGAGAACACATTTATAGAGAGGAAAAAGAACATGGGAGGGCTATAATAAAACAGTCTGTGGATTTTCATTGACTGAGACCTTTTATTGGAGTATAGTTGCTTTACAATGCCATGTTAGTTTCTGCTATACAGAAAAGTGAATCAGCTATATGTGTGTGTGTGTGTATGTGTGTATATATCTCCCCTCATTTTTGGATTTCCTTCCCATTGAGGTCACCACAGAGAGCTGAGTACAGTTCCCTGAAATATACAGTAGATTCTCATTAGCTATGTGTGTTATACATAGTAGTGTATAGATGTCAATCCCAGTCTCCCAATTCATCCCTCTTCCGCGTCCCCCCTCCCAACACCGGGTCCATATGTTTGCTCTCTGTCTCTATTTTTGCTTTGCAGATAGGTTCATCTGTGCCCTTTCTCTAGATTCTACATATATGCATTAATATATGATATTTATTTTTCTCTTTCTGACTCACTGCACTCTGCCTGACAGTCTCTGTGTCCATCCATGTCTCTGCAGATGGCACAATTTCATCCCTTTTTAAGGCTGAGTAATATTCTATTTATATATGAGCCACATCTTCTTTATCCATTTCTCTACTGATGGAAATTTAGGATGCTTTCATATCCCAGCTACTTTTTGTTTGTTTCTTTTTGTTTTATATAGTTTCTAAAGCATGAAGGCCTTCATCCATAATATGTTTAGGTTAAGGGGCTAATCATTTAGATTCATCCTGCAATGTAGTTGTACTGGGCAGGTAGCAACTTGAATTCTTCTCTGTTAAACCCAAACCCCAATCTCCTGTACCAGTATTGTCTATTTGATCTGTCCAGTAGTTCGTCTGGGATGGGATTAGACTGTAACATCAGATGATGCTGGTCTACCTTTATGTTCATTTCTGGCAGGGTCATGGGATTGAAGCTCTCAACATGTGTAAGATTACTGTTTTTTTCCTACTTCATAGTCCTGCATTTACTGCTGCATCTGGGGTGGAGAGTGATTTGTTCACGTTTTGGGTTCTTTCAGATTCCAACTGGTACTGTCATCCAATGCTGTACTCACCCCTTCAAAGTCCCTAGGCTGGTGCAAACCTGCCCTCCCACTGCTCTTACCCGAATCAGACCCTGTTCGCAGGTATAGAAGCAGATAAACTCTCTGCTCACTTATGAAGATAGCTTTTATCTCTGGAATTCAGTTCGAAAGCATTTTCTTGCTTAGTCCTAAAGAAAAATAATATTTTATCTAGATTTATCTTGTTATCATAGGAATGTGGTTCGTTTTTATCTTTCTCTATCATCACTGGAAATGAAAACCAATATTGGGTGATTTTAACATGACTATGGGCAGAAATAGCTCCTGAACTACGGAGGTATTGGTTTGTATCCTGGAAGCTCTTTAGTTTCAATGCTGGTGGTTATTGAATTTCTTTTAATTCATGTAGTTTTATGCTGTAGCACGTTTGGGTTAAGTTTGCAAAGAGTTGCTTTTCTGCTGAAATAAAGAGGATTCTTTGTTCTTTATATAACCACTGGACATCAAAAAGACAATATGAAAAAATGAAAGAAACATGGAAAAAATGTAAACATTGTTGAATACCTATGGCTAAATGACATCACAACTAAATACCGCTTTTTGAGGGGGTAAAATTTCCAGGCATTTGTTGGCTGGTTAGTCACTAAGTCATGTCTGACTTTTTTGTGACCCCACGGACTGTAGCACACCAGGCTCCTCTGTCCATGGGATTTCCCAGGCAAGGATGTTAGAGTGGGTAATCATTCCCTTCTCCAGCAGATCTTCCCGACCCAGGGATTGAACCCATGTCTCCTTGGCAGATGGATTCTTTGCCACTGAACTACCTAGGAAGCCCCCAAATACTGCTTTTTGTAGGGGGTAAAATTTCCAGGTGCTTAAGTCTAGACAAATTGAGCTATAGCTCTGTGTTGTGATAATGTACAATAGCTCCTAATATCCTCAGAGAGCAGTGTTCTTGCCCTTGACAGTATCAGGTAACTCTGGAAGATGTCCTTGTCTAATAAGTAAAGGTGGGGTTGTTACTTCTGCACCTGAGACAAACCCTTGGTTGAGGGGTCTCATATTGATCTGAAGCAGCTGTGGTAATGAGTACACGTGCAAAACATTAGAAGGCATCTGAAGGAGGAAGGCAGTGGACATCAAAAGGTCTATAGGGCAAGAGGATAGCATGATGTCAAAGTTGTCTTTGGAAATACAGCCTGGAACAAATGTTTTAAGAGTGTGCGGAGATAATCCTTTTGGGATATCTAACAGCTCAGCCCGACCTTCCTTGAGACTGGCTCTGAGATGTACTGGCCTCTACACTATCTGAAATGTAGGCTCAAGTATGGTTTTACATGCTCTTTCCTAAAGAGCATTCCTGATTTTTCCTTCCAACTACTTTGTCATTACTTTCCATTTGTTTATGAAATTGAGGCTGTAGTTTCATTGGTACATTTTTTCTCTATGAGTAAAACATCTTGTATGGTTTTGGGAGGTTCCTCCTGGTTCTGGGAGGTCCTGCTCTAGATCCCATCATCTTCCTTGCTCTCTTCAGTGGCAATCTTAATTTCACCCTTAGAGCAGGGCCAGATCTTCTCTTTTTTCTTTCCTTTCCTCTCTTCTTCCCCTCCTCCTCCTTCCTTGCCACCTTTCTAAAGGAACTTTAGGGTCTTTAGACTGGGCTGCTGACCTTCTGTTATGTTAATTTTGCTAAGGAATAGAGAAAGAGTCTTAGAGAGTGGAAGGGACCAGGAAATTACTGTTTCAAGGAATGTCTTTTTTTGGGATTAAGTTGGACAGTTTGAGGGGAAGTATTGTCATCAAGAGGAGAATGAGAATAGCCAAGATGAACCAAAGAATTTTAAGTACTTTCACTGTATATTGATTAAGTAGTTAAGCCTTTCAATACAGAAAGGCTTAAATTTTTCATTTTTTAAAATTGTGAAATCAACATTGTCTTTTATTATCAATCAAGAGGTTGTATGCCCATGGGGTGGAAAGCCAAACTCTCAGAGTATTTATAACAAATAAGGGTTTATTTGCAGTACACCAAGCAGTCTTCCTAAGTGAACAATGCAAAGAAAGAGGAAAACAGTAGAATGAGAAAGACTAGAGATCTTTTGAAGAAATTACAGATACCAAGGGAAATTTTCATGCAAAGATGGGCACAATAAAGGACAGAAATGGTATGGACCTAACAGAAGCAGAAGATATTAAGAGGTGGCAAGAAAACACAGAAGAACCATACAAAAAAGGTCTCAATGACAAGGATAACCATGATGGTGTGATAACTCTCCTAGAGCTAGACATCCTGGTGTGAGAAGTCAAGTGGGCCTTAGGAAGCATCACTATGAACAAAGCTAATGAAGGTGATGGAATCCCAGTTGAGCTATTTCAAATTCTAAAAGATGATGCTGTAAAAGTGCTGCACTCAATAAGCCAGCAAATTTGGAAAACTCAGCAGTAGCCACAGGGCTGGAAAAGGTCAGTTTTCATTCTAATCCCAAAGAAGGGTAATGCCAAAGATGTTCAGTATATGGCACAATTGCAGTCATTCACATGCTTGCAAAGTAATGTTCAAAATCCTCCAAGCTAGGCTTCAAACAATACGTGAACTGAGAACTTCCAGATGTTCAGGCTGAATTTAGAAAAGGCAGAAGAACCAGAGATCAAATTGCTAATATCCATCATAGATAAAGCAAGAGAATTACAGAAAAACATCTACTTCTGGTTTATTGACTATGCTAAAATTGACTGTGTGGATCACAACAAACTGTGGAAAATTTTTCAAGAGATAGGAATACCAGACCACCTTACCTGCCTTCTGAGAAACCTGTATGCAGGTCAAGAAGCAACAGTTAGAACTGGACATGGAACAATGGATTGGTTCAAAATCTGGAAAGGAGTACGTCAAGGCTATGTATAGTCATCCTGCTTATTTAACATCCTGCAAAATGCTGAACTGGATAAATCACAAGCTGGAATCAAGATTGGTGGGAGAAATATCAATAACCTCATATATGCAGATGACACCACCGTTATGGCAGAAACTGAAGAGGAATTGAAGGGCCTCTTGATGAAAGTGAAAGAGGAAAGTGAAAAAGCTGGCTTAAAACTCAACATTCAAAAAACGAGGATCATGTCATCTGGTTCAATCACTTCATGACAAATAGATGGGGAACAATGGAAGCAGTCACAGACTTTATTTTCTTGGGCTCCCAAATCACTGCAGCTGGTGACTGCAGCCATGACACTTATTCCTTGGAAGAAAAGCTATGACCATCCCTAACAGCATATTAAAAAGCAGAGCCATCATTTTGCCAACAAAAGTCCCTATAGTCAAAGCTATGGTTTTTCCAGTAGTCATGTATGGATGTGAGAGTTGGACCATATAGAAGGCTAAGTGCCAAAGAATTGATGCTTTCAAACTGTGGTGGAAAAGACTCTTGAGAGTCCCTTGGACTGCAAGGAGATCAAACTGGTTGATCCCAAAGGAAATTAATCCTGAATTTTCACTGGTAGGACTGATGCTGAAGCTCCAATACTTTGGCCACCTTTTGTGAAGAGCTGACTCATTGGAGAAGACCTTGGTACTGGGAAAGATAGAAGGCACAAGGATGAATGGGTGACAGAGGACAAGATGGTTGGATGCCATTGCTGACTCAATGGACATGAGTCTCAGCAAGCTCCAGGAAATGATTAAGGACAGGGAAGTGTGGTGTGCTGTAGTCCATAGGGTTGCAAAGAGCTGGACACGACTGAGCAACTGAACAGTTTGAACAAGCAAGAGCAGGGCTGCTCAGGCTCAAAAGACCTGAACTCCACCGTGGCTTTAAGGCAAGGGTTTTTAAAGACAATCTCAGGGGAGAGGGTCATAGGATGTCTGATCAGCTTGTGGACCTTCTGACTGGTCGGTGATGAGATAACAGGGTGATGTTTTGGGAATCTCAGTCCTCAACCTTCCTGTTCCAAGCAGTCTTAAATTTTATGTGCTTGTGGTCATCATGTAATTACCATCCTCCTCTGTGTGGCATTTTAATTTTTGCAGGACAACTCAAAAATTGCATCAGATTGTTATCTGTATCCCTTCAGGAGGAACTAGCAGTCCTTTGACTCTATCGTTCTCATCATTAACTGCTGAGTCTTCTCTTTGGATCCCAGAGGAAGGCCTAGGAGACCAAACCCTTTTTTCTACAAACAAGAAACGGGGACATGGAGAAACTTTTATACCTGGGAAGGCCCTACAGGGTCCTGATTTGTTTCAGTCCCCACTTTTATAATCCTCAGTCCTGAGGGGGAATGGGTGGAATGAGAAAGAGAATAAAGTTTGGACAGATTAATCATAAATCTGGTGAGGGAACTCAGTTTTAGGGGAATACAGATTCATTTTAAATGACATCTGCCATGTGGGTGCTGTAATGATACTTGGATTATACTTTCAGCTGGTACTCTGAACTTTGTGCTGTATTTAATGAGAGACAATTCACGGTTTCTTCTCTATATCTCTCTCTGAAAAAGTAAACCTCTTGTGCCCTTTACCCACTGGCAACTGGATTTATACTTTAAAAAGTTAATGCCTTTGGTTTTAAGCTTTGATCCATTTGAAAATGTAGCCCTTGCAGGACTTGAAGTTTGTGTGTGGAGTTCTGAGTAATGGAAGTGTCCTATACTGGTGGTGCAGAAGAGTTGAAGAGATGCCCTAGGCATAAAGCACCCCTACGAAAAGGGGAAGAAGAAGGAAGTCAGGAAAAAAGATGATGAATGTGGCCACAGCTGTGCTAGGAGCTGGCTGTATTGCCAATAGTGCAGATACCGACTCCAGGACCTAGAAGGCTCTTTATATTTTTAGTTATTATTTCATAAAGTTAGAGCATTTGGGGACAGAAAGGAAGTTGGGAGGAAGTAGATAGGAGAGGAAGGAAGTTTCCCATCAGGGTAAGTTTGACCTCTTGTTTGAAGAAGAAATAAATAACATTCTTTAATTTTCAAATAACAACATTAGTAACGTGAAGAGTAACTCACAGAATGTATTTGTGTGCCAGGCACTGTGCTAAGCTCCATGCTTCCTGCCACGACAATGAAATTCCTTATTTAGAATGGATAAACGTGTTTCTTGGCAACACTAGAAACTATGAATTAATACACCTCCTACTTGTATATATTCTCTGCCTTACTTTTCTTCCTTTTTAAAGTTTATTTAGATTGCTGTATTGTTTGGCTGTTAAACTGCTTGAAATGCTTTCTGGGAACAAGATAGGATATAAATAAACAAATATATACAGACTAGGAAGGTTACGGTTGCACGTATATTTCAGCCTCTTGCTGCACTCTCTCGTTTCTTCTTCTGACTAACCGAGCTCTCCTGCATAGTTTTCTGGCCGCCTAGGAAGCTGACTTTGGGTGCAGCCTGCAGGCCACGTTCCTGATTCTCAGCCACATCCTGTATCACCAACTGTGGTCCTCCTGTGAAATGTTCCTTTAGTTGTGATTTATGGCCTTTTGGTCTCGAAGGTCTCTTTGACTTTAAAATCCCATGATTTTCTGAGTCCCTGGTACTATAATTATTGTTCCTTGGTGGGCAGCATTTTCTAAATATTCTTAGGTATTTGCTGATCCTAAAGATCAGGGTATGACAGGGCTAAAAGGTAAAATAAAAACGTTGAGTCAACAATACCTTCTTTTAATTCTTTCTTTTGCAAAGCTTTTTCTAAATACTGGCTTCATCTGTATATTCCATCAGTATTTATAAAACGTAAGTCAAATTTCTATTTGTTTCACTTTTCAAAATTAATTGGTTGTAAAAAGGGCACAAGTCAGCCGGAAGCAAGAAAATTCCTTGTGGGCCATGAAATGTTAGGTAGTATGTAAATGGTAGATGCATAGAAATAAGCAAAATCTCTGAATTTTACAGATAAGAAAACTGAGCCCCATCACTTGTCAAAGGGCTCCATATTGTAGGTGGGGTAAGAGATCTGGGAAGGGACCTTTGCTCTGAGTCTTTTTACCTCCTGTGGGGTGGGCTCTGAGGTGAGCCGTCTCCCTTCATGCTGAGATCACCAGAGGCAACCTCAGTGAACAGTTCAGTAATCATTAAATGGGTGAGAATGTTCATAATGTGTTTGCCAGTGAAGATAAATTCTCTATAAGTAGGAAGCATCATTATTGTGAATTGAGATACTTGATAGCAGATATGACTGCTCACAAATGAAGCCTAAAAATACTCCAGTATGTGGGCTGGAACTTTGTAGGTGTCTGTGACAATAAATGCAGAACCAGAAATAAGACTGGGGGGTACAGAGGGTGTTGCTTAGCAATACAGATGAAAATAGAGTTCTTTAGCAGAGAGGTTGTTTACTAGAAGTAAAGACACAGTGGGGCTGACTTTTCAACTTTAGCTACTGTGATGTGTATGAACTCCTCTGGGTTTGTCACTGGCACTAACAACATCAGAAGAAATCATTCATCCTAAAAGGATTAAAAATTAATTTTTTTTTCCAGAGGAGGTATATGAGTGTGGATGGAGTTGGCCGTAATGTACTTTGGAGATTTTAAGAGGTGTTTTCTTTCTTAGTGGATGTAGCACCCAGGACAGGGGAGTAGAACTGAAACATGTAACAAAAATTACTAAGATACAGAATCTCCAGTGACCTGAGTAAAGACATCTCAATGTAAAGGAAAATCAGTATAAAAACCTTTGTGCTGATTACATGAAAATGTTGATTTATTTGTCTCATCATCACTTCATGTGGTAAACGTCACCTTGCCTGTTTTAGAGATGAGGAAGCTGAGGCTGAGAAAAATGGACTTGTCAAAGTCACAGACTTATCAGGGTATGCAGAATCTGAATTCTAACTCAGATTTGTTTGTACAAAATATTGGCTTTTTATACTCCACTAAATCAGCTCAAGAGGCATCTCCTGGATGCTGTTTACTGGGGTATGTTGACAAACAAATAAACTTCCCGTGGAAAGTTGTTCTTGAATTGGTTTAATAGGACTGCACGGAAGAAGGGAGAAGGATTATTCTAAATAATGATTTTCTTAATGTTTGACTGAAATCTCTTACTGCCACTTAGATTTTCCAAAGTTAACTAGGTTGTAAGCACGTTGAGCACAATAAGCTCATCTTATAGTTTTCACAGTGCTTACCAAGTGTTCTCTTGCATGCTTGACAGATATTTGTTGGTGTAACTTGAGTTGCAACCCAGAATTTTAGGGATAAGCCTAAATATGGGTGTTTTCAGTGACTGATCTTATTGTCAAGAAATAAGTTTGACATAGAGTAAAAGTGACAGGAATGGCCTTCCATGATCCAGTTTGATTTGATGTGTCAGTAGTAAACGGGCAAAGGTTGAAAATGAGAAAAAAAAGTCCAAAAAAGACCAAGATATTACTCTGTGGAAGGACATCCCTTTGATACTGAAGACAGTACTGTACACAAGCTATGAGTAAGGTTATCTACTCACTGGAAACCTGCTCAGGACTCACTCTAACTTTCTATATGACTTAGAGATGGATTTATTAAAAAAAGTGTTCAGTCATTTGAGTAACTGACGACTGAGCACAGGCAGTGGAACTGTAGAAAATAATAAGACACACATTGCCCCTCAACAGACTATTTGCAATAGCTAAGACATTGCAGCATTCCAAGGCCCAATAGCAGAAGATTGGATTAAGAAGACACGTGTGTGTGTGTGTGTGTGTGTGTGTGTACACACACGATGGACTATTACTCAGAAGTAGAAAAGAGTGGGATACTGCCATTTGGAGCAACATGGATTGACCTAGAGAATATTATGTTTAGTGACATAAAGTCAGGCAGATAAAGACAAATAAATGATATTACTTATATGTGGAATCCAAAAAATAACACAAATGAGATGAATGTTTATATGAAACAGAAACAGACTAACAGACCTAGGAAACAAACCTGTGGTTACAAAAGGAGAGGAGGAGTGGGGGAGGGACACATTAAGGGTATGGTATTAACAGAGTCAACAAGGACTTACTGTATAGCACAGGGAATTGTACCCACTGTCTTTTAATAACCTATGTGCTGTGCTTAGTTGCTCAGTCATGTTCAACTCTTTGCGACCACATGGATTGAAGCCCTCCAGGTTTCTCTGTCCATGGGGATTCTCCAGGCAAGAATACTGGAGTGGGTTGCCTGGCCTTCTCCAGGGGATCTTCCCAACCCAGGGATCGAACACAGGTCTCTGCATTGCAGGTGGGTTCTTTACCATATGAGCTACCAGGGAAGCCCTTTAATAACCTATAGTGGAGTATAACCTTCAAAAACACCAAATCACTATGTTGTCCACATGAAACTAACACGGTATTGAAGGTCAACTATATTTCAATGAAAAGATTGTGTTCTGTAATATATTTAAATTATTTTCTCTCTGCTTAGAAATTATTGTTGTTGTTGTTTAGTCACTAAATTGTGTCCAAGTCTTTTGTGACCTCATGAATTGTAACCCACCAGGCTCCTCTGTCATGGGATTTCCCAGGCAAGAATACTGGAGTGGGTTGCCATTTGTTCCTCCAGGGAATTTTCCTGACCCAGGGATCAAACCCTTGTCTCCTGCATTGGCAGGAAGATTCTTTACCACTGAGCCACCAGGGGAGCCCTAGCAATTATACATGCTTGCTATATTAATGTTTCTTATAGGAGATGGGGAAAATTCTCCTACTGCCTTACATGAGAAAACAAATATTAAAATTATATGTCATCTCTGTAGATAATTTCTATTCTATGGTAAGTAAGCAAAAGAGATCAGAATGCCTATGCCCTATGACATAGACTCTTTAAGTTGAATGTATGAATGTTGACCTTGAGGAAATCTTTCTTGTTTCTGCGCTTACTGGGTATCCAAAATTGTTTGGACTTTGAGAAGGGAAATAAATGTCACCATTAAAGATCTGAGGAACAGTTTGCGTAATACTCAATTTTCTCTTAATCTAATTTTGGACAGAGTAACGGGGCTTTGGAAAAACCCTTTTGGCCTGTCTCATATAGTTTAACGGGCTTTCTAGGTGGCACTAGTGGTAAAGAATCCACTTGCTAATGCAGGAGATGCAAGAGATAAGGGTTCAATCCCTGGGTCAGGAAGGAGGAAATGGCAACCTACTCCAGAATTCTTGTCTTGAAAACTCCATGGACAGAGGAACCTGAAGACAACATTTAAGACAACACTGTCATGGGGCTGCAGAGTCGGACATGACTGAGCAACTGAGCACCTGAGTTGCTCATGAGTAACTGAACAAATGTGCTCATCCAAAGGTCCCAAAAGAACAGAGTAAAGAATGATTTAAAGGATGAGACTGAGGCATATGACTTGCACAGAATTTCTTTGGAGGGAGGTATATGAAAGATCAGATACTTATGCCTTCCTATGTGTCATTGGAAATGAACCAATTTATACACATGATCAACTTTGTTTTTGTTTAGTCAGTAAAGTTGTGTCCAAGTCTTTTACCACCCAATAGACTATAGACCATTGGACTGTGAGGAGATCTAACCAGCCCATCCTAAAGGAGATCAATCCTGGGTGTTCATTGGAAGGACTGACGTTGAAGCTGAAACTCTAATACTTTGGCCACCTGATGCGAAGAGCTGACTCATTGACCCTGATGCGGGGAGGGATTGGGGCAGGAGGAGAAGGGGACAACAGAGGATGAGATGGTTGGATGGCATCACTGAGTCAATGGACACGGGTTTGGGTGGACTCCAGGAGTTGGTGATGGACAGGGAGGCCTGGCGTGCTGTGGTTCATGGGGTCGCAAAGAGTCGGACACAACTGAGTGACTGAACTGAACTGAACTGAGACTATAACCCTCAAGGCTCCTCTGTCCATGGAATTTTCCAGGCAAGAATACTGAAGTGGGTTGCCATTTCCTTTTCCAGAGGATATTCCTGACCCAGGGATTGAAACTGTGTCTAGCTAAGCCTTGAAACAGGTAATGTTCTATAATGAAGGTATAATAAGATACGAAAGGATGTGCATGTTAAGTGCAGATGTATTAGATTCCCAGGTCTACCTTAATACAATACCCCAAACTGGGAGGCTTAAGATAACAGAGATTTATTCTCATAGACTTGAAAGCTAGAAGTTTGAAATCAGGGTGCCTCCAGGGCCGTGTTCCCTCTGAAGTCTCCAGAGAAGTGTTCTTTGCTGCTTCTAGCATCTGGTGTGTGAGGAGTCCTTGCTGTTCCATGGCTTACGGATGCCCCACCCTGTCACCTGTCCATCCTCTCCTTGTGCCTTCATCTCACCTTCCCTCAGTGTGTATCTGGTTTGTGCCTACATTCTCCTTTTTGTTATTTATACTGGATTATGCTCCAACCTAATCATGTTATTTGAACTCAGTCATTTTTTATAAGAACTCTATTGCTAAATGTCACATTCTGGGATGTGGATCCAGAGTTTTATTGTATCTTTTGTGGAGACATAATTCAACCCATTCCAGCAGAGAAAATGGACTTGTTAAATAAGGATTTATCAGTGTTGGTCCCACAGTATCTAAAAAAGGAAAGTCCTTTGGCAGAAAATGTGAATATTCTAGTTTGGCAAAAATCTCTCTACAGAGAGGAAGAGTGGTTCATCAGACTATCCTGGCTTGATGAAAGTGACACTTGATGAAAGTGACACATGTTAATTGTATTCAGTGCCTTTAGCTCAGTTGCTGTATTTTTCAAGGAAACATGGAATTACCTATTAGATTGTTGATGTATTTCAAATCCAGTAAGAGAATATCCTGCCTAATGATCCTTACCATTGTAGTGTCAGGCCACATAAAGCCTTTAAAAAATCATAGTAAGAATGCTTAACACGAGATCTACCCTCTTAACAAAATTTTAAGTGCATAATCAAGTATTACCTATAGGCACAATGTTTTACAGCAGAACTTGGGAATTTACTCACCTTGTACAAGTGAAACTTTATACATATTGAACAGTGACTCCTTATTTCTTCAACCTCCAAGTCCCTGGCAACCATCATGCTATTATTGTTCCTATGAGTTTGGACTATTTTAGCTACATCACATAAGTGGAGTCATGCACATTTATCCTTCTGTGACTGGCCATTTTGACTTAGCATAATGTCCTCTAGGCTCATCCATCTTGTTGCATATGGTACCATTCCCCTCTTTTTTTTTTTAAGCCTGAATAATATTTCATTATCACTGCCTCCTGGTGGCTCAGATGGTAAAGTGTCTGCCTGCAATGCAGGAGACCCAGGTTTGATCCCTGGGTTGGGGAGATCCCCTGGAGAAGGAAAGGGCAACCCACTCCAGTACTCTTGCCTGGAAAATTCCATGGACGGAGGAGCCTGGTAGGCTACAGTCCATGGGGTTGCAAAGAGTCAGACATGACTGAGCAAGTACATATATATACCACATTTTCCTTATCCATTCGTCAATTGATGGACATTAGGTTGTGTCCACATCTTGGCTACTGTGACTGGTGTTAACAGTGAACTTGAGAGTACTGCTCTCTCTTTCAGATTCTGGTTTCACTTCTTTTGGATACATTCCCAGTGGTGGGATTACCAGATCATATTGTAGTTTTAATTTTTTGAAAAACCTCCATACTGGTGTCTGTAGTGGCTGTACAATTAAAAAAAAATACTCATGCCAACAGTATGTAAGAGTTTCAATTTTTCTACATCTTTGCCAACATGTTATCTTTTGTTTTTTGCTAGTGGCCATCCTAATAGGTATGAAGTGATATGTCACTGGGCTTTTGATTGCATCTTCTTGATGAGTGATGTTGACCATATATTCATATACCCTTTAGACCACACAAAATTTGAATATGGAAAGTGTCTATAAAAATACTGTAAAAGTAAATTTGTATATGTGCCTTGAAAAATTGAAAGCTGATTCAGGACTTAGTTTTGTATGAACTTGCATTTTAAGAGCGACATTGTAGAGTCTAATAATACCTGGAAAATTGATCATCATATTCATAGGGTTATGAGAAGACTCCAGACTTAAAGAATCCTTTCTAGTTGTATTTTCCTGAGTGATATGAGATGTTTAATTGTACACACAAGAAGTTAATGCTGTGTTAGTGTTTGAGTGTCAGGAACTGTATGAGGCATTGAAAAGATAGAAATAAAGAAGACTGCCCCCTCCCAGCTCCCATCTCTTGCCTGCTTTCATGGAGTTTATAGGAGCAGAGAATGAATAGAATTAGGCTTCTGGAGGGTAGGGCTTCCCTTGTGGCTCAGCTGGTAAAGAATCTGCCTTCAATGTGGGAGACCCAGGTTCGATATCTGGGTTGGGAAGATCCCCTGGAGAAAGGAAAGGCTACCCACTCCAGTATTCTGGCCTAGAGAATTCTATGGACTGTATAGTCCATAGAGTTGCAAAGAGTCAGACACGACTGAGCGACTTTCATTTTCACTTTTCTGGAGGGTAACATCATTAAAACAGAGATTCTCAGAGCAAGTTTGTCCCATCTACCTTATTTGCTTCTGAATATTTTAAACTGAAATTTTGTAAGGGCATTGATAATCTTGAAAGATGGCAGTTATTTCAGAATGCGTTAGGCATTAGCAAAGCACAACTTTTTAGGTAAGAGTGATTAAAAAATAATGCAATTAACAAAACAGTGATAGAACCAGGCCAAGGTTCTTAGCTGTAAGAAATTTCTATTCCAATGAGATAAGACCAAAATCAATTTTGAGGGGAAAATGAATTCACATAATAACCTATAATTATGTAATTATAATTAAATATACATGATAATTTCTACATGATAAAAGAACATAAGTGCTATATAAATATTCAGGGGATTATTTATTATGGATGGTTTAACATGACTACTTTCCACTTCTCAACTGTAAGCTTCTCAAGAGAAGCATTCTAAAACTTAGAATAACTATTAAAATTTTTGTTATATAAACTGTACATTAAAAACATGAGAATACCATAAATGCTGTGATATTTTAAAAAATGCAAAAAAACCCTGAATTCTTTATCTTGAAATAAACATTAAAATACATTCAGTTAAGCTAAAAATGATCTGGTCTTAACTTCTAAATACCTTTTTTTCTAAAGGAATTAGAATTTGGATACATTTTGGTTGATGGGAAAAAATGACTGTAACAAAATCAATATGTAATTATCTTCATTTTAAAAAGCTTAAAATGCCTCTCAAGTGATTTTAATTTTGTGTAGTTTATTATGTTCATATTAAACAAAAATAAAGTGTACAGCTTTCAATAGTATATCAGACAGAATTTCAGTCCTTCAAGTAGGTTTAAGTTTTGCAGAATCACACATTGGACTATTTAGCAGTGTGGCAACCAGCATTTAGGGTTACTAACCGTAGCAGCTACTGTAATGCTAGATTAATATAAGACTTAGTTTCAGCACTTGCTTTCACACCCACAGTTGAGTTCAGAACCTCCAGTTGAATAGCACTCTGTGGTTAGGGTATCTCAGAGAGAAATCTGACTCCCTTGTTCATTGCAGCATTATTTACAATACCCAAGTTAGGAAAGCAATCTAAATGTCCATTGATGGATGAATGGATAAAGAAGATGTGGGGTATGTATGTGTGTGTATACACATAATCACAGTTGAGTGTTCAGTTCAGTTCAGTTTCTCAGTTGTGTCTGACTCTTTGCGACCCCATGAATCGCAGCACACCAGTCCTCCCTGTCCATCACCAATTCCTGGAGTTCACTCAGACTCACGTCCATTGAGTCAGTGATGTCATCCAGCCATCTCATCCTCTGTCGTCCCCTTCTCCTCCTGCCCCCAATCCCTCCCAGCATCAGGGTCTTTTCGAATGAGTCAACTCTTCGCATGAGGTGGCCAAAGTACTGGAGTTTCAGCTTCAGCATCATTCCTTCCAAAGAAATCCCAGGGCTGATCTCCTTCAGAATGGACTGGTTGGATCTCCTTGCAGTCCAACGGACTCTCACGAGTCTTCTCCAACACCACACTTCAAAAGCATCAATTCTTCGGCACTCAGCCTTCTTCACAGTCCAACTCTCACATCCATACATGACCACAGGAAAAACCATAGCCTTGACTAGATGGACCTTTGTTGGCAAAGTAATGTCTCTGCTTTTCAATATGCTATCTAAGTTGGACATAACTTTCCTTCCAAGGAGTAAGTGTCTTTTAATTTCATGGCTGCAATCACCATCTGTAGTGATTTTGGAGCCCCAAAAAATAAAGTCTGACACTGTTTCCCCATCTATTTCCCATGAAGTGATTGGACCGGATGCCATGATCTTCATTTTCTGAATGTTGAGCTTTAAGCCAACTTTTTGAGTCTCCTCTTTCACTCTCATCAAGAGGCTTTTTAGTTCCTCTTTACTTTCTGCTGTAAGGGTGGTGTCATCTGCATATCTGAGGTTATTGATATTTCTCCCGGCAATCTTGATTCCAGCTTGTGTTTCTTCCAGTCCAGCGTTTCTCATGATGTACTCTGCATATAAGTTAAATAAGCAGGGTTACAATATACAGCCTTGACGTACTCCTTTTCCTATTTGGAACCAGTCTGTTGTTCCATGTTCAGTTCTAACTGTTGCTTCCTGACCTGCATACAGATTTCTCAAGAGGCAGGTCAGATGGTCTGGTATTCCCATCTCTCTTAGAATTTTCCACAGTTTATTGTGATCCACACAGTCAAAGGCTTTGGCATAGTCAATAAAGCAGAAATAGATGGATGGACCTTGAGGGCATTATGTCAGAAAAAGACAAATGCCATTAGATTTCACATATAAGTGAGATCGTTAAACTCTCAAAGATATGTGCTTGCTAGGGGTAGGTGGTGGATGAAATGATGAAGGTGGTCACAACATGCAGACTTCCAGTAATAAAGGAGACAGACCTGTGTGTGCTTAGTCACTTTAGGCATGTCTGATTCTATGCGACCCTATGGACCTTTAGCCTGCCATGCTCCTCAGTCCATGGGATTCTCCAGGCAAGAGTACTGGTGTGGGTTGCTATGCCTTTCTCCAGGGGATCTTCCCAACCCAGGGATGGAACTCTGGGTCTCCTGCATTGCAGACCGTTTCTTTACCACTGAGCCACTGGTGAAGCCCAAAGGAAACCTGGGGATATATATATACATATATATATATATATATGTATATATATGTGTGTGTGTGTGTGTATATGTATATATATATATATATAAATATACAGCATGGTGACACAGTTAACAATTCTATATTGTGTTGGCCAAAAAATTTGTTCAGATTTTTCCATAAAATCTTCCAGAAAAACCTGAATGAACTTTTGTCTAACCCAATATGTTGAAATTTGCTAAGAGAGTAGATCTTAAAAGTTCTCATCACGTACTCAAACATTTATATCAAATAACTGTGCAGTATTGTAAGTTAACTAAACATCATGGTGATGATTTTACAATACACATTTCAAATCATCATTACACAGTTTAATACAATGTCATATGCCAATTATGCCTCCATAAAACAGGTGAGGAGGGAAAAGAAAATACCAGAGAGGAGAAGTGGGGGGCCAGACTGAATAGCTACCAGACAGGTAAACATGGGATGATATTTTGTTTGAAAATGAAATAAAGATCTTGGAAAATGGGTCTTCATTCTTGGTAGCAGATGAGAACAAGTGCTCACAATTCATCTCTCCTCAAAACCCTTTGTGGGCGAGTTTTCACATTGTAAGATGCTCCCACAAAATCACCTTTCTTGTTAATTCATCATTTGTTTCCATGGTGCACCCTTTCTGAATGTTTATTTCCATATATTTGAATTAAAACAAGAGTTTAAAGCTCCAGTAGCCTCTAGATCTTTCTAGATTTTGAAATAGCAGCTGGACCAATCTCTCTAAGTAGAGCTCTTCAACTTCCTCTGTAGCTTACAAGCAGGTTTTGTGAATGCAAGAACTCGAACTCCAAAAGTTGGTGTGGAAAAAATACCAATTTTCTTTCAAGTCCATGATTAGTGTCTGAATTATCCCAAGTAGTTAATTTCCTTTGGATAAGCTTTTACTTTTGTAGAACTATCATGTGCCTTGTTAATACATTGGAAGAAAACAATGTTTCCTGAATCTGGCTGCAGTCTGAGGAAGACTAGTTAGAGAGTTTGGGGTTGACATGCACATACTGCTATATTTAAACTAGGTAACTAACAAGGACCTACTGCATAGCACAGGGAACTCTGCTCTCAGTGTTATATAACAACCGAAATGGGAAACGACTTTGAAAAAGAAAATTGCCAGACTTCAAAGATGAACTTGATCCTTCCTTCTCATGGAAGGCCTAAAAAGGCAGCAAGAAATATCTTTTCTGAGAGTTCTTTAATGTCTCCTCCATTGCTGTTATTGGTGGACTCCTGGGTATCCTGACTTTCTGGAACCGCTTGCTAAAATCATCATCTCTCTTGTCCAACATCTTAACAGCATCAGGCTGTTAACCTGATGGCCACCTCGCCTACGGTGAAAGAAAGCAAAATGAAGGATTTGTTTAGTCTCTCTACTTTATTTAGGCTTTTCTTTGCGTATTGCCTTATCAGAATCAGAGCTATGAAGCCCTGGAGAGTCATTATTATTTTTTGTTTGTTTCATTCACTAGTGGTGGATTCAGAGCAACAGTAACAGAAGACTCCTGGAATTTCTCTGTAGAATTCTGTCTGAGTCGTTTGGCTTTCAGTCTTGCTGAGGGGCTACAGAAGATGCATTATGTTAGTTTCTTTCCCCAGGTTATCAGCAGAAATCCTTGAGGATATTCAGGTGCTAGTGTCAGCATTGGACTTAGAAATAATACTGCAGCTTTTCCATTACTTGGCAGCACTGTGCTTATTTTCTAGCTCATGAAAAATACACTGGTATTGGATACAATCATCCTGATATTAATATGTGGTCACTCATCAAAACCCCCTTTCATTGGGTTAGATTTTGGTTTCTTTCTCCCTGCTAGTGGTACTTTAAGCAGCGCTGTTCACGCCTGTCTGGTTCAGGCAGCCTTTCAGGGTGGCAGGTTTTTCTAGGAGGCCAATAGCCAGGGGTTTTATCCTGGGATGGTTAGTGATTAATCTTCACTTAGTTTGTATCTTATAAAACTCCGAGGACTAGTATCGACAGTAATTTCTTCATTTTTCAAGTGAATCTTCACTAAATCCTGGGAAACAGCAGGATTCAGTTTGGAGACACTGCCGTTATATTACTTTTGGAGGCTACAAAGGCAAAATTTTCCATAAGGACGAAGCTTTGGCGCTGATGTTTAGCCTTAGGATACTTCCTGCAGAAGGTTTTCCTTTGGCTCTGAGCTCAGTCTTGCCCTTGTGAGTTTTGCCAGCTTTAGTCTTAATCCTTGGCTATCCATGGCATTTTCCCTTCAAAAATTAAAGCGTATATATCTGTCTTTTCATAAAGCCTGCATTTCAGGGTGACTGACAAATAAAGCAAACCAGAGCTCACACATCAGACATAAGGTTGTATGCTGTTTGGGAATTTCATAAGTGACTTCTGCTTTAGAGATTTTCCAATGTGGAAGCTAGCAGGGCCTGGCTGCAGCTTCCTGATGCTGTGAAGGTGACTCCAGGCTGACCCCAACCCAAAGACCCCAGAACTGCAGAGCCCTCTGGGTCTCTAGCACAAATTGGGGTTTGGCAGCCAATCCTTTCAAGTTTCAGGCTGCCTGGGGACAACTGACCTGGAGATGAGAAGGTCTTCCTGAATAGCAATTTTTTTTCTAAAAATCTTTCTTCTTGCCTACTATTACAGGGTAGCAGGCAGAATAACCTGGATGCTAGTGTTCTAGTTGAGTGCTGTGTGTTTTAAGAACTTGAATAACTTCTCTGGCCCTCAGTATCTTTCTTTGCAAACGAAGGAGTAGAACTCTGTTGTTGCCACCTGTGAAATTCTGTGAGTCCATCATACCTTTGGGATACCACGTGGAGCCACCAGAATTAGAAGCTGTTCCTTATGTTTTGGAAAGCTTTCTTATCCTTCAGGGAGTTCCTAGAAGCACATCATAGACTTTCACATGGACTAGTTCAAACTGACCTGCAGAGACCTAGCCATCACAAAAGCACCTCAGGAGTGTCCGATGAGAAAGTCATGTATGATATCAGGGAACTTTTGAGGGGTTAGGAGGTAAGTAAAGTGAAAATGAAAGTGAAGTTGCTCAGTCGTGTCCGACTCTTTGTGACCCAATGGACTGTAGCCCGCCAGGCTCCTCCGTCCATGGGATTTTCCAGGCAAGAATACTGCAGTGGGTTGCCATTCCCTTCTCCAGGGGATTTTCCTGATCCAGGGATTGAACCCAGGTCTCCTGCATTGTAGGCAGACTCTTTACCATCTGAGCCACCAGTGAATCCAGAGGTAAGTAAGATGAGTGGTAATTGAAAGAATGCACAGAGGATGGGAGAGAGCAAAGGAACACAGTACAGACTCTACCAAAATGGCCTTTTCAGAAATAATCTAAGAAATGATTTGAAAGGAAGTAAATCTTGCCTTTTGGGAGCTAAAGGAGGATCTGTCTGGCATATTAAGTTGTCCAAACTGAATTATTTTATAAGACAATGAGATGAAGGCTGCTTATTTCTAATAAAGTCAGGATCTCTGTAGTCACTGATCTGTGTTCCAAAGGTGTAAAAAAAAAAAAATGATGAAGGTCATTGTCTTAAAGGTGGGTTTCAAGTGGAGAGCCCAGGTCTGTGAGAACACATACGGACATGAACAGCATAGGTTTGTGTGTGTGTGGAGGAGGACTGGTACGCAGAGAGGAGAGGAAGAGAACCAGTCCCCTCTGTCATTCTGCAATAGAACATCTGGTATAATAGAGCCCTGAGCATGGAGGCAGCAAGCCTGGTGTACAAGTGCTGGGTAGGGAAAATGAACTGTACTGTAAGATAGAAATGATTTAGATTTAGGTTTAGAAAGTGATCAAACTGTGAAGAGAGAGTCAGTAGCACATACAAGTCAAAATAAAATGTGCCACTTCTTCATTATGTAGGCATACGTGAGAGTGTGTGATACCTAGTGTGGGTGGTGATGTGAACACCAAGGAGTTCATGGGCGCCACAGGGGTGATGCCTGGAGAGGCTGTTCTGGAAAGTAACCTGGAAGTAAGCCCCCAAACTGTAGAACAGTTGTGTTTTGCTTGGGGGTTCAGCAATACATGAACCGTGAACTTCCAGATGTTCAAGCTGGTTTTAGAAAAGGCAGAGGAACCAGAGGTCAAATTGCCAACATCCTCTGGGTCATGGAAAAAGCAAGAGAGTTCCAGAAAAACATCTATCTCTGCTTTATTGACTATGCCAAAACCTTTGACTGTGTGGATCACAATAAACTGTGGAAAATTCTGAAAGAGAATGGGAATACCAGACCACCTGACCTGCCTCTTGAGAAACCGATATGCAGGTCAGGAGGCAACAGTTAGAATTGGACATGAAACAACAGACTGGTTCCAAATAGGAAAACGAGTACGTCAAGGCTGTATATTGTCACCCTGCTAATTTAACTTATATGCAGAGTACATCATGAGAAACGCTGGACTGGAAGAAGCACAAGCTGGAATCAAGATTGCCAGGAGAAATATCAATAACCTCAGATATGCAGATGGCACCACCCTTATGGCAGAAAGTGAAGAGGAACTAAAAAGCCTCTTGATGAAAGTGAAAGAGGAGAGTGAAAAAGTTGGCTTAACGCTCAACATTCAGAAAACGAAGATCATGGCATCTGGTCCCATCACTTCATGGGAAATAGATGGGGAGACAGTGGCTGACTTTATTTTTTGGGGCTCCAAAATCACTGCAGATGGTGACTGCAGCCACGAAATTAAAAGACACTTACTCCTTGGAAGGAAAGTTATGACCAACCTAGATAGCATATTCAAAAGCAGAGACACTACTTTACAAAAGACCATCTAGTAAAGGCTGTGATTTTTCCAGTGGTCATGTATGGATGTGAGAGTTGGAGTGTGAGGAAAGCTAAGCACCAAAGAATTGATGCTTTTGAAGTGTGGTGTTGGAGAAGACTCTTGAGAGTCCTTTGGACTGCAAGGAGATCCAACCAGTCCATCCTAAAGGAGACCAGTCCTGGGTGTTCATTGGAAGGACTGATGCTGAGGCTGAAACTCCAATACTTTGGCCACCTCATGAGAAGAGTTGACTCATTTGAAAAGACCCTGATGCTGGGAGGGATTGGGGGCAGGAGGAGAAGGGGACAACAGAGGATGAGATGACTGGATGGCATCACTGACTCGATGGACTTGAGTTTGGGTGAACTCTGGGAGTTGGTGATGGACAGGGAGGCCTGGCGTGCTGTGATTCATGGGGTCACAAAGAATCAGACCCAATTGAGTGACTGAACTGAGGAGCTGGGGAAACGGGTTTTGCATGGACTCATAGCTAGCAAGTTGTGTTCTTAGGAGTCAAAGAATATAAGGAAAGAAATAAAGCGTACTGAATCCATGGATTCAGGAATCTGTCTCTTCCTGGAAAATATCATGACACTCAGATGAGGTAAGGAAGAGACCAAAGAAGTGAACTACAAAAGCAACTAGAGTCCAAACAAATGAAACAGGGGCCTCCTCAGGCTGAACTGGGTGGGGAGTACTTCCATTGACCTCAGAAGTGATGACCCTTCCTCCTGTTGGTGTTTTTACAGTGTGACAAGTCACCTACATATGAAATAAATGTTAATTATATTATAAAATAGGCTTTGTGTTAGATGATTTTGCTCAACTTTAGGCTAAGTAAGTGCTCTGAGCACATAGAAGGTAGGCTAAGTTTAGCTATGAGGTTTGGAAGGTTAGGTGTATTAAATGCATTTTTAATTTAAGGTATTATCAACTAGAATCTATGGATTTATCAGGGTGTAATCTCATTATAAATAAAGGAAGATTTGTATTTGAAATTTACCTAGAGGGTAACTTTAAGTGTTTTCAACGTATACACGAAGGCTATTGCTTTGATTACTTACTTGGCTCTCTGCTGTCACCAAAGAGGGTTGAATCCATTAAAAAATTAGAACAGCTCTCTTTTATATTTTCTTTATAGTAAAATTTATACACCTTCACCAAATTAAATTATGGAATTCAGAGGAAAAAATAATAACCATTTCATCTCTCAGCACAATACCTATTAGTGTTTCTTTCCATTCTGTTTTTTTTTTTCTAAGCATATTTTTCATATAAGAAGCATTTTTTCACTTAGTTTTAAATCATGTGTTTTTTATTCTCGATTTGCATCATCACTATCAGTGACTGTAAGTTTTTCCAGAGAGACTTGATCTGGGGACCTAGACCTACTGTTTTTTTTCATGGCGTGATCTTGGGCAAGTCATTTGTGTTCATAGGACCTGACTTTCTACATTTGCAAAATGAAGGAAGTAGACTAGATGAAAGACTGTCTCCTAACTAAAGTTCTGTTTTCATAGTGGTAGAGTTGGAACTAAAACTCATCGAGTTTCTCTTCCTCCCATGCTGCATCACACAACTCTGGCATGGAAAAAGATTTTGAAAATAGAGTTCAAACTTCCTTGCCATTTGGGCATTCCTTTACACTATTCCTGATAGTGATCCTTGCAGACTCTGCTTAAATACTTTGCCAGGGGTGATGTATGGCAAAACCAATACAATATTGTAAAGTAATTAGTCTCCAATTAAAATAAATAAATTTATATTAAAAAATAAATATGTAAAAAAAAATACTTTACCAGGGAACTCTGGGCTTTGTAATGCAGTCCATTGCTTTTTCTGAGAACCCAGATTGAGAGCACACATTTCCTTACTTTGAATTGGAATCTGCGTCCACAGAACTTCTGTACACTGGCTCTGGTGCCTTCCTCTGCAGGAGCACTGATGTAGTGCAGTTCATCCTCAGATATGTTTCCTCCAGGAAAAATTTCTAATTCCCCTGAAATCTCTAACATATGCATTTTTGATTCCTTGAATGTTGCAGACATCCAGATGTATTTTTTGTATGCTACCCAGTTTGTTAATGTTTCTCTAAAGCTGCAGCATCCAGGAGAGAATACAGTATGTGGTCCAATCATGTGTTGATCTTGGGCAAGTTGTTTGTGTTAATAGGACCTGGCATTCAACCATTTCCTTCCTTTTCTTCATCTGAACATCACAATTTTATTGGTGCAGTCCAGATCACACCATTTTTTTAGCAGCTGTATTATGGTATTTGTTGGTTTATGAACAATTTCTAGTCAAAAATTTCTAGGTATTATTTGACATGAATCAGTTCAGTTCAGTTCAGTCGCTCAGTCGTGTCCAACTCTTTGCGACCTCATGAATCACAGCACGCCAGGCCTCCCTGTCCATCACCAACTCCCAGAGTTCACTCAGACTCACGTCCATCAAGTCAGTGATGCCATCCAGCCATCTCATCCTCCGTTGTCCCCTTCTCCTCCTGCCCCCAATCCCTCCTACCATCAGAGTCTTTTCCAATGAGTCAACTCTTCGCATGAGGTGGCCAGAATACTGGAGTTTCAGCTTTAGCATCATTCCTTCCAAAGAACACCCAGGGCTGATCTCCTTCAGAATGGACTGGTTGGATCTCCTTGCAGTCCAAGGGACTCTCAAGAGTCTTCTCCAACACCACAGTTCAAAAGCCATGAATAGCTATGTTCAATTCTTTTTTATGCCTAGATAAAGAAAACTACACAAACTACTGCTTAATTTCTTTCTGTTGGTTTTGATCCATGTTTCCAGTATAACAAGAGAGATACTTGGGAATGTGGATTCTTCTTCAAGATCTGTGTCAGCTGCGAATTAAACATCTTGCCATGCAAGCCTTCATCCAAACTACTTGAATGTGGTGACCATGACAGGACCAAGGTCAGAACCTTGTGACTCTTTCCCTATCAGATGGGAAGGTACCATCTGAGATTATTTCCTAGGCTGCATTGCCCCATTGGAAGTGTTGGAGAGTTGGGAGAAAATGGTGATTGGTTAGTCAGGAATCCTCCAGGCAGCCGATGGCTAGCTCCATGTAAAGGTGGTGCTATTTAATTAGGTAGAAAAAGTGGGAACCATCAAGTCAAGCAAACATTGCCTCAGGAGTGAATAGTTTTTCTCTACCAGGATCTGGGCACCAGGAATGTAAAAGAAATCAAAAGGATGGAATTTTCATAAACATTCAAGAGAAACATACTTTTTCCAAAGATACAAAACTGATTCAATTTATTAATTTTTCTAGATTTCATGCCTAGAAGTCAGAGTTTAAAGTATTGCTTTAGTATTGAAGTCAATTAGATTTTTTTTGGTAGCTGTCTTTTTGCCCTTTCCAGACAGGGTCTTCCAGACATTTCTACGGAGGTATTCTCTCTTGTGAGGAAAAAGTCCTTGAATAACTTTGGGGTAGTAAAGCTTAGTTCCCCATAATGTCACCTTATCTGGCATGCTTGAGAAAGCATGGATTGTGGATGGGCTGCCTGTTAATTTCCCTGTATTTCTGTCCTAACTTTAACTTCAGTTCTACATGCTTGACAGAAGGGGTCTTCATGCAGAGTAGAAATATGTAAGAAATGCTTTTTTTCTAAGAAATTATAAGAGCTACTGGGGAAAGAGATAGTGAAGGACAGGGAAGCCTGGCTTGCTGCAGTCCATGGGATGGCAAAGCTACTGAGCAACAACTGGGATATGCAGATACCATTTCTAAAAGGAGTAAGGGGTATTTGCAACTTTTGTGAGTAGATATTTAGTTCCTGTAATAACAGTAAAAATAAAAGACTGGAATGCTTTTTAGATAACAGGAAGTTTCATGCAGAGTGAAGATGGTACTCTGTAGTCAGTTTGGGGACAGAGAAATCTTAACAAACTGTTTGAGAATGATAGTGCTGGAAGCAGTAAGAAAGCTGACTGGTCGTCTGGGACCCTTAGGGGACAGTAAGGGAAGAAAGAATGACTGACATTTTGAGGTACATAAAAATAAATGCGTTGGCCTAATATTTTTTTTTTCCATTTCTTATAGTTTATAGAACTTTAGATGTCAGCATGAAGCTCTTTATATGATTTTCTATATGGGAGAATTAAGACCTAGGGAGATGAACTGTTAATACCTTGGCTGAGGTCACAAAAACAGCCCATGATGGAACTTGGGTAGCACCTGGGAATCCCGGTTTCCAGGCTGATCCTGTTCAGATCTCTCCCCACTGCACAGCACTGTTCTCTATCTCTTCCTTGCTGCTGTTCTCTGCTTACAGCTCGCTTTAAGCCATGCCCATGGAAGAACAATGTAGAATCTTTTTATTTGCTAGTAGGTAGCATCCTATATCGGAGAAGGCAATGGCAACCCAATCCAGTACTCTTGCCTGGAAAATCCCGTGGGTGGAGGAGCCTGGTAGTCTGCAGTCCATGGGGTCGCTAAGAGTCAGACATGACTGAGCGACTTCACTTTCATTTTTCACATTCATGCGTTGGAGAAGGAAATGGCAACCCACTCCAGTGTTCTTGCCTGGAGAATCCCAGGGATAGGGGAGCCTGGTGGGCTGCCGTCTATGGGGTCGCACAGAGTTGGACACGACTGAAGTGACTTAGCAGCAGCAGCAGCAGCATCCTATATAGGTCTCAGCCCATGGTGTCCATCATAACCACACTAGCTCCATTCTCTCTTAACCTTCATCCCTGCTGGCCTTCATCCTGAACCCCCCCAACTTAAACAAGAATTAGCCTGAATAACTATAAACTCAATGTAGAAGTTTCAAATTCTAAGGACCACCTGGCCTTCTCCCATAGGTGAGAAGAACAATTAACTTAGCTTTTGAAACATGTAACTACCCAGTCCTTGAAAGGTATCCTTTGTAACAAAACTATACCTGTGGGGAGAGAGAGGAGAAACACTTGAGGTCTATGAGCTATTCTAGCATAAATATCAAGCAGGGGGGCAGGGTAAGGGGAAACCTCTGTATTTACTAATATCTGATTAACTTCATTGTATGACAGATTGCTTGCATAGTAAGGCACCTAAATGTTTTTCAGTTTTCTTTCCAAGTGAAGTCTTAGTGCTGCTCCTGAAATTCAATTTATTTTGACCTTCACTCACTCATGCTTTGGCTACCCAATGCTTGACATATGTTTCAGGATCAGTTCCAGTAAGCACAGGGACAAAGAGAGAGAACATTTGAAGTGTTCTTCCATCAATGCTCAGTATTTGATTATCACACTTGAGACTTACTAATACAAAGGACAAGTGCAGAGTCAAGAGGTGATGATCAAATCCAGTTCCTTCATGTTAAAGATGGAAAGTGAGACTGAGGGTTAACTGACCTCCGGTGACTTGGATATCCTGGTGTAAGGGAGCCAGTGTTTGTTTCCACAAAGTTCTCCTGCTGAATTCCATCTTTCTGTGGTGTGTAGTTGCAGTTTCTTACCAACTGAGGGTAAGATTCTTCAGAGTCAAAGAAACATGGCCAGTTATGAGGATGGTGGACACCTACCTCCAAACTCCCAGGGTGAAGGCTCTTTGCCATAAGCCAAGGAGTGTGATGCAGTGAGAAGGGTATAGGTCTCAAAGCTAGATTCCTAGTACCACCACTTCCTAGATGTGTCATTGAACAGGTGTTTTAATCCGAAACTCTGATTCTTTATGTGTAAAATAAGCCTAATGTTAGCTTCTTTATAGGTGATTTTTAAGATGAAATGAATATAAGTAGAAACATGTCATAAATATAAATTAACATCTCTATTCCTTCCCCCTGTAATCTTCAGCCATTGATTGAATGTGTGGTTCTGCTGAAGGTCTGTACTCCCCAGAGGCTCCTTGGGAGCCGGGTTGGTGGCAGTGAGGAGTGTGGTTCTGCAGAGAGGACTTGGGAGTATTTCATTATCCAAATTATTTCTTCAGTGGCTTAAGTTCCCTTTGGGTCTGGGACAGTTTGTGAAGAGGATCCTTGGGAATGAAATGTAATGGTCTCACTGGATTATTGTTTATAGAACCTTTTACTTTGCTTCCAGAATCTGTAACAAGATGCTCTCCATTAACTGTTTTCCCCAGTTGCCTCTGAGATACGGGAGTTCACCCCTGTGGCTCATTTCTCTATGAGTGTACCCTTGTCATGTAACAGATTCATTTGCAATCTGTTCTCTTTGATGTGTTAATTTGTTGGGGCTTAATTTTCTCAAGCTTTCTATGTTTCTGATGCTTTTCCAAACAGAATTGTAATGCTCTAGAGGAAACACAAGGCATCTTGTGTATTTTAATTAGAAATATTCTCTATATAGCACCTAGTGTAAGAATATATGGTACTGTGGGTGCTAAGCAATGTCTAGACAGTTCCTAGCTGTTCATTTAGAGTCATATTTGAACTTTGGGCTAGGCTAGGTTTCTTTGAACACATTCATAGTGGAAATTTTCCTGGTGAAAAAATGAAAAGATGGCCATTGCAAAATGAACAAGTCTTTTTCGTTTCTGTAGCCACAGAGCACAAATATATTGCCCAGACATGAGGAATACTCAATTTTGGCTTTTGGATTTTTCATTATCTCAGTTACTTGTTCGTTTTTCAAATTTAATGACAACTTAGTGTCTTTATATTGAAAATACCACTGTAGATCCTCTGGAAAACAAGGAGAAGTTAATTGTAAATACTGAGTGTGCTCTCATGATGTTGACAGTCTGATGAGTCTTGTATTTTTGTTGTATAAAAAATTAACAAATTGTACTTTTCAGAGTACTGTTTCCATACAGATCCATTAGTAAGAGAAGAGTATGTTTACTTGGCAAAATGCAATCTTATCCCATTATGAAGTAATACATTATAGATATAGATTAAACATTTTAACAATGATATTTTCTGGCCTTCCACTGTCAACTTGTATAAGGTACAGTGCTGAATCTGTTCTGGTACAGTGGTCACAAGGCATTGGTTTGGTTCATGTACAAGCTGTAATTCCATTGGCAAGAAGAGCAGGGAGATAATACAGACAGAGGGAAGGGATGTGAGACTTTACTATCAATTTCTTAAAATGAGAGTATTTCAATTTTTGATGATGGTGATTTATAAAGTGACCTAGTTGACAAGACTATTGGGAAAAATGTAAAGTAGGCAAAAGCCAAAATAAAATAAGTTATTTAATTCATAGTCCAGAGATGAGTAAAAGTAACGGTTGATATAGCCTGTATAAAATTGTGTATGTACTATACATATATGTATGTTCATAAATATGCAGAATCATCCTTTAAAATAATGACAGTTGACTCTTGAAAAGCAAAGGGTTAAACTGCCTGAGTTCCCTTACATGCAGAACTTTTTCACTAAATATGTCCGGGATCTGCAGTTGGTTGAATCTGCAGATACATAATTGTGGATATGGAGGGTCAACCATAAAGTTACATATAGATTTTTGCCTGTATAGGGTCTTGGTGCCCCTCACCTTTGCATTGTTCAAGGGCCAACTGTATAAAAATAATCTAAATGCATGATAAAACAGTATTTAATGATAAGAAATAAAAAGTTAGTGTTTTACCCAGTACCACCTCTTCATCACTCTTACTACATGCGGGAGTATTTTTTAAAAAATATTTATTTATTTGTTTGGTTGCACAGGGTCTTAGTTGCGCCATGTGGCATCTGTAGTTGGAGTATGTGGGATCTAGTTCCCGGACCAGGGATCAAACTCCAGCCTCCTCCATTGGGAGCACAGAGTCTTAGACAATGGACCACCAGGGAAGTCCCCATGTAGAAGTTTTTGACCAATTCTCTTCTTTATTCTTGTGAGATAGCTACTTTTATAGCTCCAAATAATAACCAATAACTCTGTTATAGATTTATCAGTGGATCCCAACACTAGAAAATAAACTTAGCTCAAAGACAGTAATAGCCGTCTCTCCTCCAATTTACAAATTTTAGTAAAAAAGATATTGGCTTCTTTCACTTGCTTAATAACTATAAATAGTAAACTGAAGTGTAGTTTTATTGATCCAATAAACTTAAATATATGTCTTGACTCGCTTGTACGTAAAATGTATAAATTTGTATTTCTAGCAATCTTCCCTTTTTGGCTTTTACTCTCTGAGTTGTGTTAATTTATCCAGGGCCACAGTTGATAGTTTTGTGGACAACTCCAGGGGGTACTGTTTCTTTATCATGTTTCACATTCTTATTACAGTAAACTGTCTTACAGAGGGGATACTATTTTGTAATTCATATAAATACACCATTTGGCCAAGAAAAGACAAGATACATTTTGTGCTTAACATTTTGCAACTATAATGAAGTGTTTGTCCATATGTTTATTCTAAAACCTGACGATCAATAAACATAATAACTCTGTATAGTTATTCACTCTGAAATTATAAAAGTGTGATATGAGCCTTCTGAAAATATAGACTCTGAGGTGACTAAAGGTCTGCTGCTTACAGAAGAATCCTAAGCATAAAGGTAGAAGAATGATCTTGTTTTACATGCCTTTGCTTGATTTAAAGATCTTGTTACATTTCAGTTTGCTTTGTAAGTTGATCACCATAAATTTTTTGTTTGGCTTTTTGTCCCCATTGTGGGTTTTTTTTTTTTTAAGACTAATTTGTTTTGTTTTTTGACTGTGATGAGTCTTTGCTATGTGTGGGATTTCTCTAGTTGCACTGAGTGCGGGGCTACTCTTCATTGCTGTGCATGGACTTCTCATTGAGATGGCTTCTCTTGCTGTGAAGCACAGGCTCTAGACACACGGGCTTCAGTAATAGCCGTGTGTGGGCTCAGTAGTTGCGACTTGAGGGATCTAGAGCACAGGCTCAACAGTTGTTGTACACAGGCTTATTTGCTCCTGGGCATGTGGGATCTCCCTGGAACAGGGATTGAACCAGAGTCCCTTGCATTGCGTGGCAGATTCCTAATCACGGGACCACCAGGGAAGCCCCACCTTCAGTTTTTCATTTCAATTTTTGTGTCTTTTGAAAGGCTATTGTTAAATCTTAAGTGAGATATTTGTTAAAGCTACTTTCTTAAAGGCTTGATTCTAGGAGTGTTTTGACTTCTTCTAGGTCTGCAGTTCAGTTTTTTCCCTAAGACCTGTGATGTTTTCAGCCTTCTCCCTGCTTCTGGTTTGGTTCACAGCTTTTTGAATACCATGTTTTCCTTTGTTCTAAAATTCTCACTGTGTCGGCTGGAATTCATCCTCAAGTGATTTTGTTAGAAAATGTACATGGGAGATACCTTTGAGTCTTTAAATGTCTGAATTTCTTCCACTCCTATTCCAGAATAAGTAAAATTATACTCTGGAGTATGACCATCCATGCTGAGAGTCTGATTTTTCCCAGTTGGTCAATATACTTTTAAAGAGCACATCTTTCTTTATTGCCTTGATATGAGCACCATGCTGCCAGGCTTTCTTAAAGTGATATGGTTCTGCTTCTTCATTTTTAAGGATTTCTCAGTAGTACACTATTGATTTAACTAAATGATAATCAATGGGAATCTAGATCGTTTTCAAAGAACTTTTGCTCTCAAATAATGATTTGAAGAATGTGATTATCCTTATTAAATAACTGTACGCTCTTATCTACAGGGTACTATATGCCAGTATCTGTCTATGTACTTTATATATACTAAATTATTAATTCCTACTGTAAATCTAGGAGGTAGTTATTACTATTATCTCCATTTTACTGATGCATAGAGAAGTTAAGTAAGTTATACAAAATCAAACATTTTGTAAATGACAAAGTTGAGATTTGAGGTCAAGTAGTTTGGCTTGAGTCCCTACTCTTAATCCATCTGCTCTTTCCCTTGTGTACATCCCTGGAGGTGGAATTGAGGGGTGACAAACAGGGTGTCCATTCCATTTTTAATAAAGAGGAAAGCTCTCCTGGTAATTATTTACTAGACACATAAGCAGTAGAATGTTAGGAGTGATGTCATCTGAAGTTTTGGATTTCATAATGAAAGTTTCAAAGACTGGCTCAAGAGTAGCTCAGAGGGATTCTCAGTACTCCAGGAGCCGGCTCTGAGAGTTGAAGGAATCCTATTAATTTATAATGCTGTGGTGGAAAATTGCATTCTGAGCTAGCAAAAGTTGATCATATCATCTTTGCCTTGTAGGGAGCTTTATGTTGTCCCATTTATTCCCTAGAAAGGGAGAAAAAAATAACCTGAATAGAAAATGAGGCTAGTTATGGCCTAACAATTGCACCATGCTGTAAGTAGCATTTGAAACACCTTATCAGAGCTCATGCTTGTGTATGCTGTTTTAAAAGTATAATCCACAGTTTATATGGTTTTATTAAAATAAAGGGCTAATGTGTTTAGAGAAATAGAACCCAAAGCAGGGGAAGGGACATTAATGTATAAAAGCCAGAGGGCTGTCAAAATAACCTTGCAGTGATCTGATATTTACTGAGATTGTACTGTCATTCAAGGAAAGCTTATTGTTGAACAGTGGTTGAATTTGCCCCTCACTTCACCTTTTCTAAAAGGGGAATAAAGGTTTTGAATGCCTATAATTAATTCATCAGTTTCTGCTGCCAGACTTCTGCATGCCAAGAGAGGAAACTTTCAGAAGCTGATGCTACGAAGAATGTGGCAATTATTATAGTGATTTTTGCATCTTTTTATTTCCTCGCAGGCAGTGGCATAGCATTGGAAGATTACTAGTGGTGAAGGATAAAAGAGTAGTTGGTGTAGTTTAATGAATAAAACCTTTTGGAAGGGTTAGTTTTTTTTAATGGGCAACTTAGATGCCTGATAGTGTATGTCTAAGGAAACAGTCACAATCTAGAATTCCTTCCCTAGCTCTAGTCTTTTCCTAAGTTGCTGAGTTTCAGTGATACATATTAAAGCCCTTTTCTTTATTTCTTTCTCTCTCTCTCTCTCTTTTTTTTTTTTTTTGAGAGGCTCTTTCCAAAAAATGTACGCAGGAATACAGAAAAGAAAGAATTAGGTGTGCATTGAGCATGGAAAGATGGGAATATGCTGAAGGGCCTGGATCAGACTTGTTCAAACAAGGGTCAGACTTCCAAGGGTCAGACTTGTCAATGTGTTGGTGTAGATGAGATGGACCATGGGCATTCTCAGTATTTTTTCCTATTATTCCACTCCTGTCCTCCATCACACTTGTACACATAGGACATTGTTCTCTACCAAAATAATTTTTGATAGAATTACATTCCCCAAAGTAGTGAAATAAATCTCAATGTGCTCTTGAAGTATTTTAAAGGTAAGAACAAAGTAATCATCTAAAACACAGTTGAAGGCAGGAAAATTGGGGAGGGAATCTGGGAGCACTGACTTATGAGATATCAAGATTTATTTCAGCTTAAACCTTGTGATAAGTTTAAACCATGGTGTAGGTAGAGAAAAATAGATTGATGGGGTTTAATAAATCAGCGAATAAACCCGCATGTGTGCTAAGTCGCTTTAGTCGTGTCCTACTCTTTGTGACCCTATGGACTGTAGCCCCTCAGGCTCCTCTGTCTAGGGGATTCTCCAGGCAAGAATACTGGAGTGGGTTGCCATGCCCTTCTCCAGAGGATCTTCCTGACCCAAGGATTGAACCTGTGACTCTTGTCTCCTGCATTGGCAGGCTGGTTCTTTACTTCGCCACTGGAAATTTGTTCATTAACAAGTGGTATTTCAAAGACATATACCAGACATAATCAGTAGGTGATCTAAATTTGGGAAGCAGAATTTAGAGTAAAATAGATCATTTTTATGACTTGAGAATAGAAGAGGGTTTCTTAACACACAAAAATAAAGTTCAGAGGGGAAAATATTTGATAACTTTAGCTATTAATTGGGCTTCCCTGATAGCTCAGTTGGTAAAGAATTCACCTGCAATGAAGGAAACCCCGGTTTGATTCCTGGGTTGAGAAGATCCACTGGAGAAGGGAGAGGCTACCCACTCCAGTATTCTTGGGCTTCCCTTGTGGCTTTAGCTGGTAAAGAATCTGCCTGTAATGCTGGAGACCTGGGTTCAATCCATGGGTTGGGAAGATCCCCTGGGGAAGAGAAAGGCACCCACTCCAGTATTCTGGCCTGGAGAATTCCGTGGACTGTATAGTCCATGGGGTCACAAAGAGTCAGACATAACTGACCTTCACTTCACTTCACTTCAGCTATTACTACATCAAAATTGAAAACAACTTTTTATCAAAAGATACTATAAAGAAAATCAAAGGAGAAACCACAAGCTGAGAGATAGGTAGTGCATAAAGAGATTAAAGAATAGCATCCAGAATATATAAAGAACTCTTACAAATAATACTAGCAGTTCAGGAAATAAAAGATTAATGGCATAAAATAAGAGCAGGCAAACCTCAATCAGAAACTGAAGGGCTGGTAAACTCTGACCAAGACAGCTGTGATGTTCCCTTAGCTTGACTAAACTTAGGCTTCTGAAACTTCTCATTGTAAATTCTGCTTCTGTGCCTTTGAGATGAAAGTGTTTTTAAAAAGCCTCTTGGTAGTTTTGTAAGCTAAAGATGTCTTTCTTAAGGCCCTGGGGGGTTAGCCTTTGAAACAGAAGCATTAAGAGAGACAGTGTCCCTACCCCTCATCTCTGTGGAAGGGAAGCCCAGAAAGGGCCAGTCATAGAGGAGACAATTGCAAACTCAGAGATAACTGAAAGTGTTGGACACATCCCGTTGGTTGACCTCCTTCCTGATGTCCTCTAGTATTCTTCTGCTGGCTCACCTCAGGATTTAAAAATCTTCCTGCCCTTTGTTTCAGCAGGCTTGAGTTCACACTGCATTCTATCATTGACATAGCCTCGAATGAAGTCTCCTTACCTGTTTAAGTTTGATCATGCAACTTCTGCTTTGATACCTCTAATCAGGAAAATTATAAAACTACACATGTATACCATTTCACAGCCATCAGAATGGCAAATGTTAGACTAGAGAGCAGTAGGAATTCTTCTGCAATCTTGGTATAAATATAAAATGGCAGAATCCTTTTGGGGGTACAATCTGACAATCTTGATAGGTTTAAAGTGTTTATCCTCTGATTCAGCAGCCCCGTTTTTAGATACTGTAGGAGAGGGAACATTTACCTCTCTCCTTTTAGGTTGTTTTGGCTGGTCTGATAATTGACATAAGACAGAGTAACAAGAGAAAGACAGTTGAATTTTGTATGTATGGGCACCCACATAGACAAAAGAGTGGCTCCTAGACAGCGAGACAATTGAGGCTTATTTGCCGTCCTGAGCTAAGGAGAGGCGGGTAGGTGTCTGGAACTACCAAGGGGAGGGAGATGGGAAGAGCAAATATTAGGTGAACAAATTTTTTCCATGCCTTACAGGAACAATGGGACTTTGAACAAAGAAGTCTTATTGAGCTCCCCTACCTTACCATGGGATTTCCCAAGTGGCTCATTGGTAAAGAACCCGCCTGCCAACTCAAGAGATGCTAATTTGATCTCTGGGCTGGGAAGATCCCCTGGAGGAGGAAATGGCAACCCACTCCAGTATTCTTGCCAGGATAATCCCATGGACAGAAAGAACTTGGTGAGCGGTAGTCCATGGGGTCACAAAGAGTTGGACATGACTGAGCAACTGAGCATGCATGCACAGCTTACTACACTATCCCATACTCTTTGTAGTTACCTCTGGTGGGAATTCTTTTCCTGAACCAGCCTCCTCATCTAAATTCTTACAAGGGGGAGGTAAAGAGGTTTTCTTGAGTCCATTGGGGCTTGATTGATGTTAGCACAAAATAAGCCACATGCCAAAGTGGCACATTCTGGGATGGCTTTCCCTAGACCCCATCAATACATACCCTAAATAGACTCTTCCTCAGATACACAAGGAGATACATAGAATAGGACTTACAGCATCTATGTTTGTAATTAAAAAACAAAACTGGAAAGAACCTAGTTGTCTATCCATGGGAGAATGAATACAAAATTATGGTATAACCATAAAATAAAATACTGTGTATAAGTCAGAAATTGGCCAAAGAATGAAGTTGGAGAAGACTATACACAGCATCACATCAAGAATGTAAACTTTAAAAACATATCAAACATACTGCCTAGTGATCCATACATATCACCATGCATTTCTTAAATTTTTTGCACTATGATAAACTCTGAGAGTAATTACCTTTAAACTGCAGAAGATAGTGAAGGACATGACCGAAGATAGTGAAGGACAAAGAGTCAGACACGACTGAGTGACTGAACAACAATAAACCTTTAAAGATAGGGGTGGGGAGGGGGAGAAGGTGATGGATCAGGGAGGAACACATGGGAGATTTCAAATGAATAGACCATGTTTTATTTTTTGAACCGAATGGTAGAAACACAGGAGAGAAACTGTTCTTTGTACATTTAATGCCTAAAATTTTCTTTTACAATAAACCACAAAAAGTGATTTTCTAGCCAAGAGTGGGGTGCCTCTGTTTCATTATGTCAACCATCCAGGCGTCACTTGAATTTTCACTGTGTCCTTGAGGTAGAGCACTCTTTGATCTGTAAATGGGATTCAGCCAAGTTTGGGCTGGCGATTGGATAGAACTCCCTTTCCACCTCTGGCTCTGAAATTCAGTGTGATCTCTGACTCATCAAAGTACTTTCCAGACATACAGGCCTCGTCAGGGAGAGAGGAAAATGCCAATATTTGGCATGGAAGTCTTGGGAACGGTACTTAACTCTGTGTTCCCATTAGGCCTCTTTCACCTCAAAGGCAGGATGGTGAGAGACAACCACACTGAAAATCTCAAGTAAGTATAATTGAGCTAAGGTGGATAGGGACCTGGGGTTGGAGATGGAGTCCCTTTAAGATTTCTACCCTTGTTATTCCTCCTTACCTGGCTCAGTTTTCATGATGAGGGAATGCTTTTCCTGCAAGTTGGGAAGTTCCTAGGAACACTGAACTTAGGTAGCATTTCTACTGAAGTCCCTGGCTAGGCGTAAGGAGCCAGGATGGGTGCTTGTGGTAAAGCATCCCAGTGGAGGTTGGGGTGGTGGTGCTGGGGGATGCCAATGCTTAAATTATTTTCTAGTCACTGCTACACAGTTTAGACAAACCATGCAGAGGAATTTCAGGTGACGAGTGAGGTATTGCATCATTACTTCACTGGGAAACCTATTAGAAAATGCTTTCATATATGTAAGAAGATCTAATATAAGGGTCCTCATTTCAGGATAGCCATTTAAGTTCCCAAAGAAAAAGAAGCAATGTCTTCTAAGTGCTAAACAACAACAACCAAAACAACTGTTACAAAATGGATTTCAGTTATCAACGGAGATTAAAGAATGGCTTTTCCAGGTCTTCCATGGCCCAGTCATAACCTTTTAGATGGATTAGAGCAAAAGAGCAAGCATTAAATGAGAGGAAGGAGTGCTACTTGGGAGTTCTGTGGATGATGTAGGTGAATGTAAAGTGGTGCCAACTCCCCTTCTTATCATTTTATCACTGGCTCGTGGGCCCAAGGCAGAACATGGATGTGTGTGGTGGTGATGTGTCTTCTTCTTGCACCATGCCTTGGGTGATTGTTGTGGGAGAAATGATAGAAATATGCTTGTTTTTAAAGATCATCCAAGCAAGTTAAGATGTGCCCTCCAGGAATCCCATCCTCCGATTGGCCCACTTCTAGAAGAACCAAAGAAGAGTTACAACACTTAATGCTGGCAACATTGGGGAATGACTGAAAAAGTCTTGCAGGTTGCTGGTGGGAGTGCAAAATGGTGAAGCTACTCTAGAAAAGTTTGGTAGTTTCTTGTGAAGTTAAATGCACGTTTGCCAAATGGCCTGGCAGTTTCACAACGAAAGGAATTAAAAACATATGTGTACACCAAGAATTATGTGAAAGTGTTATTAGCAGCTTTTTTTTTTTTTCCTTTTTTTGGTGTTGGAGCACGTAGGATCTTATTTCCTCAATCCAGGAATGGAAGCTGTGTCCCCTGCAGTGGAAGCAGAGTCTTAATCCCTGGGCCATCAGGGAAGTCTAGTTACTAGCTGATTTATTCACCAGGACTATTCCACTCTTATGTATTTACCCAAGAGAAATGAAAATGGGTGTATCAGATCAGATCAGTCGCTCAGTCGTGTCCGACTCTGTGACCCCATGAATCTCAGCACGCCAGGCCTCCCTGTCCATCACCAACTCCCGGAGTTCACTCAGACTCATGTCCATGGAGTCAGTGATGCCATCCAGCCATCTCATCCTCTGTCGTCCCCTTCTCCTCTTGCCCCCAATCCCTCCCAGCATCAGAGTCTTTTCCAATGAGTCAACTCTTCACATGAGGTGGCCAAAGTACTGGAGTTTCAGCTTTAGCATCATTCCTTCCAAAGAAATCCCAGGGCTGATCTCCTTTAGAATGGACTGGTTGGATCTCCTTGCAGTCCAAGGGACTCTCAAGAGTCTTCTCCAACACCAAAAAGCATATTCAAAAGCATCAATTCTTCAGGGCTCAGCCTTCTTCACAATCCAACTCTCACATCCATCCATACACACACACACACACACACACACACACTGCTTCAGAGGGTGGCAATGGGGCTGACAATGCCAGTGATAAAAGAACTTACTGAACCAGAAGTGTGGGTAGAAAGTGAGATTTGTTGAGTTCACTGCAAGGGAGTGGTGGGCAAAACCAAGAGGGGATCTACCCCGGGGGAGAAAACCTGGGCTCCTTTTATGGTTCCTGCTGGTCATCCTTGGGTTAATGTTCCACCCATATGGTGATTAGGGTTGGGTGTGCCATAGCTCAATTGTCCTGGAATGTCACTGCCTGTGACTGCTGGTTATTTCCATTGGGGGAAGGTGTCTTATCTTGAAAGGACCTTCCCAGCATAAGATGACTGTTCTGTTGTTAAGCTCCATACATGCTAACATGTGTTGCTAAGTCACTTCAGTCATGTCTGACTCTGTGCGACCCCAGAGATGGCAGCTCACCAGGCTCCCCTGTCCCTGGGATTCTCCAGGCAACAACACTGGAGTGGGTTGCCATTTCCTTCTCCAATGCGTGAAAGTGAAGTTGCTCAGTCGCATCCGACTCTTAGCGACCCCATGGACTGCAGCCTACCAGGTTCCTCCATCCATGGATTTTCTAGGCAAGAGTACTGGAGTTGGGTGCCATTGCCTTCTCCAATATGTGTTAGCAGATATTAATGGAAGCTTTACTGGTGCTGTTAACATGAACTGGAAACAACAAAAATGACCACTAATTAGTGAATAATCACTTTCTTGTATATTTATAAAATGGATTATATTCTTCAGCAATAAAAAAGAATATTGATACATTCAACAACATAGCTGAGCATCAGAAATGTTATCCTACAGGGAAAAGACAGATACAAAAGGCAGTGTACTGCAGGTTTCCATTAAGCTAAAAAATATTGTGGCAGTGTGATGCAATTTATAATAAGAAACATACAGTTGATCTTTGAACAATGCAGTGATTAGGGTCACAAACCCCTGTACAGATGATAATCTACATGTGACTTTGTAGTCAGCCCTTCTTATTTGCAATTCTGCATCTGTGGATTCAACCAACTGTGAGTTGTGTAGAACTGTAGTACTGGGGAAAAAACAAACAAACAAACTGTGTATAAATTGACCTTCACAGTTCAAAACTGATTGTTCAAAGTTCAGCTGTACATCCCTTGATATTCATGGAGAATTTGTTCCAGGACCCCTGTGGGTACCAAAATGCAAGGATGCTTACATTTCTTACATGTAATGGCAAGGATTTGCCCATAAACTATGCATATCCTCTTTAGACCTTCTCTTGATTACCTATAATAGTTAATATGATATAAATGTAACTGGTTGGTGGCATGTGACAAATTAAAGTTTTGCTTTTTAGACTCCTGGAATTTTTTTCTGAGTATTTTCCTTCTGAGATTAGTTGAATCCTATATGCGGAACCCATGGATACAGAGCCAACTATATTCGATCTTTGTCTCTCTTCTGGCACAGAGCTCTCCAAACTCTTGGAATTTCCCCTCTGAAGAGAGCAATTGAAGATGTCTCTTGTTATGTTAGAGAAAGTGAAAGTGAAATCCCTCAGTCATGTCCCACTCTTCCTATGGACTGTGGCTACCAGATTCCTTTGTCCATGGGATTTTGCAGGCAAGAGTACCAGAGGGGGTTGCCATTTCCTTTCCCAAGGAATCTTCTGACACAGGCATCAAACCCAGGTCTCCCACATTTCTGGCAGATGCTTTACCCTCTGATGGAATTCCAGTTGAGCTATTTCAAATCCTAAAAGGTGGTGCTGTGAAAGTGCTGCACTCAATATGCCAGCAAATTTGGAAAACTCAGCAGTGGTCACAGGGCCGGAAAAGGTCAGTTTTCATTCCAATCCCACAGAAAGGCAATGCCAAAGAATGTTCAAACTACTGCACAATTGCACTCATCTCACACGCTAGCAAAGTAATACTCAAAATTCTCCAAGCCAGGCTTCAACAGTATGTGAACCATGGACTTTCAGATGTTCAAGCTGGATTTAGAAAAGGCAGAGGAACCAGAGATCAAATTGCCAACATTTGCTGGATCATCAAAAAGGCAAGAGAGTTCCAGAAAAATATCTACTTTTGCTTCATTGACTATGCCAAAGCCTTTGACTGTGTGGATCACAATAAAATGTGGAAAATTCTTAGAGATAGGCATCCCGGACCTCCTGACCTGCCTTCTGAGGTCAAGAAGCAACAGTTAGAACTGGACATGGAACAACAGACTGGTTCCAAATAGGAAAAGGAGTATGTCAAGGCTGTATATTGTCACCCTGCTTGTTTAACTTCTATGCAGAGTACATCATGAGAAATGCTGGGCTGGAAGAAGCACAAGCTGGAATCAAGATTGCTGGGAGAAATATCAATAACCTCAGATATGCAGATGACATCACCCTTATGGCAGAAAGTGAAGAACTAAAAAGCCTCTTGATGAAAGTGAAAGAGGAGAGTAAAGAAGTTGGCTTAAAACTCAACATTCAGAAAACTAAGATCATGGCATCCAATTCCATCACTTCATGGCAAATAGATGGGGAAACAATGAAAACAGTGAGAGATTTTATTTTCTTGGTCTCCAAAATTACTGCAGATGGTGACTGTAGCCATGAAATAAAAAGACACTTAATCCTTGGAAGGAAAGTTTTGACCAATCTAGACAGCATATTAAGAAGCAGAGACATTACTTTGTCAACAAAGGTCTGTCTAGTCAAGACTATGATTTTTCCCGTAGTCATGTATGGATGTGAGAGTTGGACTATAAGGAAAGCTGAGTGCTTTTGAACTGTGGTGTTGGAGAAGACTCTTGAGAGTCCCTTGGACTGCAAGGAGATCCAACTAGTCTATCCTAAAGGATATCAGTGCTGAATATTCATTGGAAGGACTGATGCTGAAACTGAAACTCCAATACTTTGGTCACCTGATGTGAAGAAACTACTCATTGGAAAAGACCCTGATGCTGGGAAAGATTGAAGGCAGGAGGAGAAGGGGATGACAGAGGTTGAGATGGTTGGATGGCATAACCGACTCAATGGACATGAGTTTTGGAGGACTCCGGGAGTTGGTGATGGACAGGGAGGCCTGGCATGCTGTGGTTCATGGGGTCAAAAAGAGTGGGACCTGACTGAGAGATGAACTGAACTTACTCTGTGAGCCACCAAGGAAGCCCTTTGTTATATTAAGGAGGTAACCTTTAGAAAACACCTGAGGATAGGACCTGTTGCCTGGTGAAAACCTTGTAATTAAAGGATTTACAACCCCACCTCCTGATGTCTGAGAAGGGGAAGGGGGCTGAAGGTTGCATAATCACCAACACTCAATGACCTAATCTATCATGCCTATATAATGAAGCCTCTGTTAAACCTCCAAAGGGCAGGATTTGGAGACTTTCCAGACTAGTGACCACTGGTGATTTGGGAAGGCTGTGCTCCCAGTGAACAAGGAAGCTTCACACCCATTCTCACAGAACTTGCCCTGTGCATCTCTTGCATCTTTCCATCTGGCTGTTCAACTCTCTTTTTATAATAAACTAGTGATCTAGTAAGTAAAATGTTTCTCTGAGTCCTATGAGCCAATCTAGCAAATTAATTGAACCCACAGCGGGGGTTATGGGAACATTTGATTTGTAGCCAATCAGTCAGTAGTACAGGAAACAGGGTGTGTTTCCGAGCGGGACCCTTGGAGGGGTGCTGGAGAGCCCAGGGTGTGGACAGGCCTTCCCCGCATCCTCTGTTTTAGCTCCTCTCTGAAGTACCTAGATGACGGTATTTGATGTATATTTCCTGAGTTGTTTGCAGATGTAAAAAACCTCCCCCTCTCTAACAAATGGAAGATGTTAACTACTTGACAACCATGAGTACATAGCCCTAGGCCTGCAGGACCCTAAGAACTAATAATGTTAACCTCTCTGATACCACCCTGCTATCCCACCATCAGCCAATCAGAGAATTGTGCACAAGCTGATGATACACCCTGTGACCCCCCTGCCTCACCAGGCTTTTAAAAGTGCTTTGCGGAAACCCTTTGGGGAGTTTGGGGCTTTTCAGGGCATGAGCCACCCGTCTCCTTGCATGGCCTTGAGTAAACTTTTCTCTGCTCCAAACTCTGACATTTCAGTTTGCTTGACCTTACTGTGTGTTGGGCACATGAATTTGTAGCTAGTGTCCGAAATCCAAGGAGGGGAATTATAGAATTCCAATCAGTACACTGAACAGCTTACTCATCTCACATAAATGATCACTTTCTACTCAGTGATCAGGAACTCCCTGTTTATCTTGTTGTCCAGTCCCTGGCAAGCCATAATCTAGTATGTTCCTATGGGATTGACTAATTTAGGTAACTTATGTCAGTGGAATCATGTAATATTTGTCCATCTGTAACTGGCTTAATTTGCTTAGCACAATGTCTTTTAGGTAACTGCTAACTTCCTGAAAAAAAAAAATAGGGAGTTTTTCCATTGTTTCAGTGTATGCCTAAATAAATTAGAAAAATAAGTTTGGTATGAATAGAAAATACTCATTAAAAGCTAATAGAAAAACCAAGGGCCTGAGTAATTTGGGAAATGTAATTCTGTTCTGGTTTTAAAAAAAAAGTCAAGAAATATCTAATAAGGTTTACAAATATATGAACTTTTGAGCAAGGAGAAAGTATGGAGGGACACATACTAGATCATCTCTCTTGATTATCTCAGAACGTAGGATAGCTGGATGGGGTGGAGTGTTTGTAGGATTAGACTTTTCTTTTATGTGTTTCTAATGTTTCATATAATACTGATTTGTTGAAAATTATAAAGTAAAAAGTCTTACAATATTTAAAAATATAACATATGTGAAGCTGTTGGCACTCTGCTTCATAGATTGTTTACCTTCATTCTCTATTCTTTGTTCTTTGGTGAAATTTCCAACTCTTTCCTTGCATTGTTGTGTTCCCTACCAGGGCTCTGCCAATTGGAAAGATATAATTAGCTGTTTGTTATATGGGTATTAGGGCTTCCCGGGTGGCTCAGTTGTAAGGAATCTGCCTACCAAAACAGGAGACACAGAAGATGTGGGTTCAATCCCTGGGCCAGGAAGATCCCCTGGAGAAGGAAATGACAACCCACTGTAGTATTCTTGCCTGGAGAATCCCATGGACAGAAGAACCTGGTGGACTACAGTCCATGGGGTTGCAAAGAGTCGGACCCAACTAAGCATACACACACATATGGGTATTAGGGATTTTTAAACAGCTCCTTATTCCCTGCTGCTGCTGCTGCTGCTGAGTCACTTTGGTCGTGTCCGACTTTGTGCAACCCCATAGACAGCAGCCCACCAGGCTCTTCCGTCCCTTGGATTCTCCAGGCAAGAACACTGGAGTGGGTTGCCATTTCCTTCTCCAATGCGTGAAAGTGAAGTCACTCAGTCGTGTCCGACTCGTAGCGACTCATGGACTGCAGCCCACCAGGCTCCTCCATCCATGGGATTTTCTAGGTAAGAGTACTGGAGTGGCAGCTTTATTCATATATGCACACACACTCACACACAAGTGAGTGTATAGTTTATAGTACTATCAGTTTGATAGAAAAAATTGAACAGAGTAAGATTGCCTGAGAAGTTTATATTTGAGTCAAGGCTTATAAATGAGTTGAATACCCTGAATATATAAAATATGGATTAAAAGACCAAGTGACTATCTGTGTTGAACACATTGAATTATGAGTCTTTGTTTCTCCCTGTCTAATAACAGAGCTTCCAATTCCTTGAACACAAGTAAACAATCTTTAAATTACTCTAGAAAAATATGTAGTAAATAAAGTTACATCAGTGTGGCTTAAGTAGGATGAAAGTTTCAAACAGAGAATATAGAACTAGGAACTGCAAGATCTGTGTTCTGGCCTTTCTCTAGATGAAACTAGCTCAGAAAACTTGGATGAAAACTAAACTGATTTTCTCTGTCTCTGAATAGCCTTTTCTTTCTTCCAAAACTGGTATAATACTTGTTCTACCTATATCCAAAATATTTAGAGGGATCACTTGGACATAGCATAACTGTACCATGTAAAAGTCCTATATGGAAGCAAGATGGCTTAAGATAAATTATACATTCTTTAATAGATTATAGAAGCATCATGCTTTGTTTGCCTGAGAAGATCTCAAGTATTAAAATCAGTTTACATCTTTGCAAAAAAAATAAAAATAAAAAATAAATAAATAATAGCTCCAGCCAAAGCTTGAGATTTCATTCTTATTTATAATACAAATGTATATAATTTTACTCAAGAAATCATTCCATTACACATTCTTATTCAAATATAGTGATTACTATATTCTAGATACTCTTCTAGGCCTTCATGACAAAATAGGGGAATACGGTTGGCACAGTTCCTGCCCTTGAGGAGGTTACATTCTGGTGGATGTACCCAGAAGGGGCAGGACTAGTTATAAGCAGAGATGTTCAAGTTATTATCTGAAAGGGAACCTGGGCTTAACTTGGACATTCTGAAAATAGAAAAAAAAAAAAAAAAAAAACTAAAACAGTAGTCATTTAACAAAAGGCTTTATACCAAAAATAAAAAGATTTCCTAACTTAGAAACTTCTCTCTCATCCTAACTGATAATTAGGCAAAGCTCCATTCAGTAGTACCAAGGAGCTGAGCTTTTTTTTTTTTTAACAGAATAAATCAACCTTTTATTAGGTCCCATTATTTCCCTTTAAGAGACATTAATTGACTGAGATCAGTTGTCTAAGTACTAAAATATGTATATATTGAAAATAGAAACCACACATACAAGATGTGATATTCAACTATTTCATATTCTTCACAAATATTTGAAATATATTAAAACATTTCCTGACTATTAATACCAATGACAATATAAAAAAATTTATTTTTTTCTTCTTTTTTTTCTTACTAAGGAGTTTAGTGCTTGGATTTAATTTTGTGAGAGTGAAGTTAGTATTTTATCATGAGCAACAAATGGCAACCATCATTATTCCACTTGAGTGCTTTATTGTAGCTTGAAACACCCTGAGCTACACATATGGGGTTTCTGCTTCAGCTGAGCAGTAGGCAGTACAGCATATGCAGTCTCCCCGGGATTCCCAAAACCTGCAAAAGAAGTGACAGTTGCTTTATGAGATTTCTCCCATCTTTTCGAGTGTGTTCCACAGCAAGGACTTCATCCAGCATCATGTTAGACCTTCTTCTGCTTCAGCAGATGTCTATAGCCCTAAAATTAAAAAAAAAATTCCTATGTAATGCTTCTATTAAAAGTCCTTTGTGGCCACACACAGTAGTGATCTCCACATGACTGGGAACACTTCAGGGGAATCTGGTACCATATGCAAATTTGGTACATGTTGAGATGTTCATCTCAAATATCTGAAGTTACCCAGCTATCTCAGAGGATTTGGGGAAATAGTCATTTGGGGAGAAAAAGTAAAACTGCAGCCCTGAGCAAAGAGATTGGAATGAGTTGTACCATGTGGTCTGTTTAAGAAGACAGTGTGGAAATCCCATTAGCATCAGGGAAGTAAGCCATTCAGAAACTATGGATGCTGGCTGCTCTGATGGTAGGACTTGAGGATGATCAGAACCCTGTATTTAAATCTTCTCTATTGCCTATGTGTTTCCTTGTTTTTGGTCTCTAGAAGATGTACATTAAAAATAGAATACTTGTCAGGAGAAACTGTGAAAGATGTTGAAAAGATCAAAGGAAGATTCGTGGGTGTCTTGCCTAACTCTTTCATCCTGAGATATAGCTGTCTTTCCATGTTTTATTTTACAACCCTTAAAATTGTGGCAAACTCCAGTGTTCTTGCCTGGAGAATCCCAGGGACGGGGGAGCCTGGTGGGCTGCCGTCTATGGGGTCGCACAGAGTCGGGCATGACTGAAGTGACTTAGCAGCAGCAGCAGCAGGGGATCATACAAATGATTATTGCCCATGGAAGTGGAAAGTACTAGTGTCCAGTGAAATGCAGTTATTTGTTGCCGCATAGGTAGCCCATTTTACATTATTTTTAAATTCATTTCAGAGTTCCTTCTTTTTTTGTGTGTTTGCTCCCTTTGGGTTTATTGTCACATCTTATTGACTCCCTTACTAATAAGTTAAATATAATATGTGATATATATTTTGTATTTGTATGGAAGGCATGATTTAGTCTTGAAAATTTCCTTTAACACACTTCTGGGGAAAAGAATCATTATTACCTAAAGAATATTTCCTAAAGCATTTCCTAAAGAATGTTCTACAAAGTTCTAGTTCCACTGAATGCTAACATGGATTTTTGTATGAGAATGTGTGACCAGTTCTATAATCAACTGTATTTGGAAACTATAGGATTAAACAAAATCTTTACTATGGCTTTTCTGTCTTACATATGCCAAGGTTCAGTATTAATCTACAGGTAGAGTATGTAATTTTCTGAGTTTTTCCAAACCAGTTGGTCAAAGAATTCTCTGGGAAAGAAATGCTTTTGAGAAATCCTATTTCAGAAAAAAATGTGAGGTAGACCTGCATCCAGGTAGACCTACACCTGATTGGGAGGTGTAGATAAAGTAGAAAATTCATAAGAAACTTAAGGAAAGGTGAGCAGGGGCCTAAATAAGCTTTATCTTTATGGAGTTTTCCCTAGGATTGGCATTACTGAGTGATTGGCCACAAATGATGTACCCAGATCTTTGATACTGTAGTGTTCAGGGAGATGTGTGTGCCCTTTAGCACATCTCTTAGTACAGGGATTATAACCACACACAGAAAGTATCATGGTAGGTTTTCCTAGAGCTTCCCAGGACCACTGAAGCCATGCCTGAACTCCAGTACTCTTGCCTGGAAAATCCCATGGGTGGAGGAGCCTGGTAGGCTGCAGTCCATGGGGTTGCTAAGAGTCAGACATGACTGAGCTACTTCCCTTTCACTTTTCACTTTCATGCGTTGGAGAAGAAAATGGCAACCCACTCCAGTGTTCTTGCCTGGAGAATCCCAAGGACCGCGGAGCCTGTTGGCAGCCGTCTATGGGGTCGCACAGAGTCAGACATGACTGAAGTGACTTAGCAGCAGTAGGATAGGTTTACAAAGCTTCCAAGCAACCAGTTTGGGTAGATGAGGGTATTTGGAGGTGTGGAGAAGTCTGGTGTGGTTAATGGAAAAAAAGAGTTGTATCTTCCATGTCTGGTCATTTCTAAATGCCTGGAAGGTGCCTGGGTTCATCAGGTCATCATGCTTCAGTTCAGTTCAGTCGCTCAGTCATGTCCGACTCTTTGCAACCCCAAGGACTGTAGCACACCAGGCCTCCCTGTCCATCGCCAACTCCTGGAGCCCTGGAGCTTGCTCAAACTCATGTCCATTGAGTCGGTGATGCCATCCAACCGTCTCATCCTCTGTCGTCCCCTTCTCCTCCTGCCCCCAATCCCTCCTACCATCAGAGTCTTTTCCAATGAGTCAACTCTTCGCATGAGGTGGCCAAAGTACTGGAGTTTCAGCTTTAGCATCGTTCCTTCCAAAGAACACCCAGGGCTGATCTCCTTCAGAATGGACTGGTTGGATCTCCTTGCAGTCCAAGGGACTCTCAAGAGTTTTCTCCAACACCACAGTTCAAAAGCATCAATTCTTCGACTCTCAGCTTTCTTTATAGTCCAACTCTCACATCCATACATGACTACTGGAAAAACCGTAGCTTTGGCTAGATGGACCTTTGTTGGCAGAGTAATGTCTTTGCTTTTTAATATGTTGTCTAGGTTGGTAATAACTTTTCTTTCAAGGAGCAAGCATCTTTTAATTTCATGGCTGCAGTCACCATTTGCAGTGATTTTTGTACCTAGCATTGCTGCGGTGGTGCTGGGGGGCTAGGTAATGAAGAACATGAGCTTGGAGAGTGTTTTCAACAGCACATGAAGGGAATTCTACTGGCTCTGATTTCATGGGCATGCCAGGAGTCTTCAGCACCAGCCTAGGTCTAGTGCAGACAGACATCCTAGTCTGATACAGATTTGTCCTTCTAAGCTTCTGAACACTTCTCTCTGGTCCTGGGGTTGGGCTAAGAAACCAGAAATATAATTGGACAGCTATAAGGTTATTTTGACAGGCAACTGAAAAATATATCTGGAGCCAGAAGTGTATCTTGTGGTAGATGACTATCTTCTTGACACTCTTTTTGACTGTGTGAACGGAAAACTTGTATATCACTACTGAAGTCTGTTTCTATGTATATGCAATCTTGGATTTTCCTACAAAAGACAATTGCATAGCAACGATTAATGCTGTAATCTTAGCAGAAGTCTCCAGAAGAATTCTTAAATTCTGTTAAACTCTGAATGCATAAGCACTGGACCCGAGGCACTGGTGATGGAAGCAGAGCAGCATCTGCAGAGAGCAGGTGAAGGCTTGCGTGGGTAGTACTTGAAGAACCCACCCTTCCTTTGCCCTGGCTTCTAGGTTTCCCCTTCGAATTTGGGGGTGTACTGCATCCAACTCCCAATATACAAATCTTGTGGAGAAAGCATGATATTTTGGTCTCTGAATTTTTTATGTTTTGAGAGTCATTTCTTACCCCTATTTAAAAACTATTTTCATTAAACAAATAATTAAAAAATAACATGTGCCAGTCATTAGTCATGTTCATTTAAAATACATTGGAAAATTCTGAAAAAATATTAATAGACACAAAACAATGATTAATTCTGTTATACAGAAGGTCCCAATACTAAATATTTTGTGAATGTGTTTATAGTCTTTGCATTATGCACAAATGTATTTGAAATATGTATTTCTGAAAGAATTAAACTGTATTGAATTTTTGCTTCTGAATTTTTTCACTTGAATTATGAACATTTTCCCATGTGTTAACTACTGTTCAGAAGTATTTTTTATGCTTAGTAATACTTAATTTTGTTGATCTTATACAATTTATTAAATCACTATTTTGTTTTCAAGTCTTTGCTCTCATAAATAACAATTTAATTAGCACTCTTTACATAGTAAGTAAGTAAGTAAATGAAGTCACTCAGTTGTGTCCGACTCTTTGTGACCCGGTGGACTGTAGCCTACCAGGCTTCTCCGTCCATGGGATTCTCCAGGCAAGAATACTGGAGTGGGTTGCCATTTCCTTCTCCAGGGGATATTCCTGACCCAGGGATCGAACCGAGGTCTCCTGCACTGCAGGCAGACGCTTTAACCTCTGAGCCACCAGGGAGGATGCTCTTTATATAAAGCTTCCATCAAATCTCCAATAATTGCCTTAGGGTAAGTTTTCTAGGACTTTCGTGGTGGCTCAGATGGTAAAGAGTCTGCCTACAATGTGGGAGACCTAGGCTTAGTCCCTGGGTTGGAAAGATCTCTTGGAGAAGGAACTGGCAACCCACTCCAGTATTCTTGCCTAGAAAAGCCCATGAACGGAGTAGCCTGGTAGGCTACAGTCCATGGGGTCGCAAAGAGTCAGACATGACTGAGCAACTTCACTTTCACTTAAGTTTTTTAACATGAAATTAATGTCAGTGTGTATGCATCTCTTTCATCCTGAAAGATTGAGTCAAATTAAAATCTTACCAGCACACTATGAAAAAGCCTATTTTAGTGATAATAGTAGTTGGACACGACTGAGCGACTAACACACAGTGTTTTTATGGCTTGGCTATAAGATATGAGATCACAGCTTTGGGAAAACTGAGTGAGAAGGCAGAGAGGACTTGATGAGTTGATTACCCTTTTTCCCCCTGCTGTAGCTCCAGTCTCTGGGAGGGAACATGATTGGAAAACTCAACTGTTGACCACTGTTCTCAGTAGCCTGTGGCCTGGGTAACAGTCAGCCAATTCTGGAGGATCTGGTGGGAGTCTGTGGGCTAAGAGACATCCTGCCCAGGGATGCCTGAAACTGCTCATTCTCTGGCCAAACTCCTGGGATTTAGATCAGTATCTGTCCTTTGTTGTTGCTGTTCAGTTGCTAAGTTGTGTCTGACTGTTGTGACCACATGGACTGTAGCCTGCCAGGCTCCTTTGCCCATGAGATTTCCCAGGCTCCTGCCAAAGTGTGACTGAGGCCAGATTCCCACTGGCAGCTGTTCTGGTATTCAGACTGGTTTCAGATCATCACTGTCACACATCTTGATTTGTGCTGAGCCTTCAGGAAGGTAGAAGAGGTGAAGAACCCATACTGGGAAAGAGAGCAAAATCAGCCAGTGGTTATTGATTTTAGTTTTCACATGTGCAGCTTGGGCTATGCATTTGTCACCTCTGCTTTGATTCTGATGCTTTGGGGAGTGAAAATTCATAGCTTGTTCCTCTATGTATTCAAGTATTGGTCTTTGGTGCCACTTCTGCCTTATATTTATTTGGAGCAAATGCCTAAGTAAGCATAAAACCTGGTACAGTATTAAGCAGTCAGTCAGCAGAAACCCATGAGAATCTTGTTCGGCAGATTTGATATAATGTGTTTTTCTGCATTATTTTATAAGGAATTTTCTCTTATAGGCCACTGTTTTGACAAGCTACTGTGCAAACGTAATCTGCTAGCAAAGTTCACCTTAAAATTGAAATGTTCCACACAAAGGATTTTTTTTGTGTGTGCTTTTTTTAAATGTAAAATTTTAGGCTCAATTCCTTTAAAATACTTTCTGAATCCTGGGATTAATTTTATGTTAATTTAGGGAACTTATCTCCAAATACAGGTATACTTTAGTCAGTAATATACTAAATGATACATTGAGAAACTGCTGTAAGTTTGTAAGTTTGTCAAAATCAAAATCATTTATTTCCAAATAAAGCAGGGGCTTTTGTTTCTTCCTCTTTTTCTTTCCTTTCCTATCATTCTCACTCATCCCTCACTTCATAATCCCAACAAGATCATGATTCTAGGCCTAAATGCGTTGTGCCCAACTCTTTGTGACCTCGTGGACTATAGCCCACCAGGCTCCTCTGTCCATGGGATTCTCCAGGCAAGAATACTGCAGTGGGTTGCCATGCCCTTCTCCAGGGCATCTTCCCAACCCAGGGATCGGACTCGAATCTCATGTCTCCTGCATTGGCATGCAGGTTCTTTACCATTAGCGCCACCTGTAAGTAAGTAAACCAAAGAGGACAAAACATGTATTGCCATCATTTTTTTTTTCTTAAATATACTTCAATGACATTGTGTAATGACATTATAAACGAAAACTAAAATTGATAAAGTTAGCTTTACATTTTGTCTCTAAGAATAGTTGAATTTATTTCTAGTTCCTAAACAAGAAAATCAGAGATAAAAGAATAATGCATAAACAATTATAGAACCAAAGAATATTTGGGGAGCCTTAGGAACAACCTAGTTTAAACATTCATATTTTATAGCTATGTTTTTATTACATGTATGATCAAAGATTGTTTTCTAGATCACAGAACAAATATCACAGATTCATTTTCACTCTCAAATTTTCTATGAAGCACTTTCAGGGTTTGCATTCAAACATTCTATGTGTTTCATTAAGTGTTTTGGGGCTGTCATTAGGAAGCTCAGTTTTATGCATTTAAAGCCAAGCATTTGTTTTGCAGTTGTTCTCAGGCTGGAATACAGTGATGTTTGTTTTAAAGAATCTATAATTTTAAATATATATATATATATATATATATATGTATATATGTATATATAGCCAGGCTTTCCAGGTGGCCATTTACAAAACAAAGACTTATTCCTCACTTAACACATAAATCATACCAGTCCCTTAAATTCTTACACCAGATTTTAGAGTATGGGCAGTAATATACCAAAGCGGCTCTCTGAAATAGTGGGTTTGTAGGTGTATTTTCTGTGACAGACGCTAGAAATTGATTTTTCCTCCTTTATTCCAGGTCTAGCAGAGAAAATCATGGATCAGTTTTGGAGATGAACACGAAAAAAATAGTTGGAGCTTTTATTAACTACATATGGGTACATAAATCTACTTTATTGCACCTTTTGCAATATTGTAAAAATTGCGCTCGTACAAACCTGAGTTTTGTGTAGAAAGGAAGTTGCATTCTTAATAGACGTATGTTTTATTTCCTATAATTGTGGCTTTAGAAAAATAATTATCACAGTTAATTATGTATGTATTTTTATAAAGTATTATTTTGTGAAAAGGGATTCTATGACCTTGTAATACATTATATTATATATAAAGTCATTGATGAGTTTATAAATTGTTAATGAAAGTCTGTTTTCAAAATAACTGATCATTAAGTAATTAACCATGGAGAAGCAATCAGTTGAACTAAATATTAGAATTTGAGAGTGAGAAAGTTTTGGGAGCCACATTCCAGTGCTAAGGAAAGTAGATGTTGGATTTATGAATTCTCCTTGTAAGACATGTATATGAGTCTAATAATCACATACATGTGATTCCCTGGTGGCTCAGGAGTAAAGAATCCAGCTGCTAATGAAGGGGGCACAGGTTTGATCCCTGGGTCAGGAAGATCCCCTGGAGAAGGAAATGGCAACCCACTCCAGTGTTCTTGCCTGGGAAATCCCATGGACACAGGAGACTGGCAGGCTAGTCTGCCATACAACTTCTGTTGCCATGCAACAGAAGACTCATGCAACTTAGCAACTTAAACAAGAACAAGAATATCTGCCTCTGTACCTTCTAGTCAGCATCCTCTTTTTCTGCCAGGCAATGGATGGAAAGATACACAACTTTTTAGAATTCAAGAATCTAGAAAAAAACAAAACCAAATTCCCCAAATATTGCTCATTAAGAGTAATAAAGGAATGTATATATATTCAGGCTTTAATATTTTAATCTTTTTCTACATATGTATCAGCTGTGGCAGGGTGGCAAGGAAGATTCATGCTGATTGGTCAGTTACTCTCACTTGATTATTCAGACACAATTGCCCTTATCTTAGGCAAATTGTCCTGATGGCTTTCCCTCTTCCCAGCTTATTTCCTCCTCCCCATCCTTTCGATGGCACTTCCTCCCTTCCCTGTTCCGGTCATTTCAATCATAGTAAATTTGTAACTCCTTCCTCCTTGGACTGTGAACTCTTAGAATATAACCTCAGAGCAGGCAGCAGCTATGTTCTCTGTCTGAGCGAAGGAGACCACTACTCAGAGGGAAGCTGAGCAGAGGAAGTCCTAGTACTTTTTGAGTCCATAAACCCAGCTGATCTGGAAGCAAACATTACCTGTGTTCTTAGGATTTGATTACTTGAACCGTTGTGCTTAAGCTAGTGGTCCTCTGAAAAAAGAATACTGGTTAGTACTCAATGATAGCTTACCCTATCTGCAACAATTAGCACTTTAGAAAAAATACCAACTGTAAACTGAAGGCAAAATTTGAGAGAAAACATAACAAACTTTGCAAGAAACTTTCAGTCTTAAAAGATTGTATGTGTGCTTATTTTAAGCCAGCTCAGTTGTTTCTATAAACTCTTTGTATACACAGATAGGTTTTGAGAAATGTGTTTTGACCAAACATATGTTTTAATCTATGCAATCAGTTCAGTTCATTCGCTCAGTTGTGTCCCTCTCTTTGCAACCCCATGAATCGCAGCACTCCAGGCCTCCCTGTCCATCACCATCTCCCAAAGTTCACTCAAACTCACGTCCATCGAGTCGGTGATGCCATCCAGCCATCTCATCCTCTGTCGTCCCCTTCTCCTCCTGCCCCCAATCCCTCCCAGCATCAGGGTCTTTTCCAATGAGTCAACTCTTTGCATGAGGTGCCCAAAGTATTGGAGTTTCAGCTTTAGCATCAGTCTTTCCAATGAACACCCAGGACTGATCTCCTTTAGAATGGACTGGTTGGATCTCCTCGCAGTCCAAGGGACTCTCAAAAGTCTTCTCCAACACCACAGTTCAAAAGCATCAATTCTTCGGTGCTCAGCTTTATTCACAGTCCAACTCTCACATCCATATATGACCACTGGAAAAACCATAGCCTTGACTAGATGGACCTTTGTTGGCAAAGTAGTGTCTCTGCTTTTGCATATGCTATCTAGGTTGGTCATACGTTTCCTTCCAAGGAGTAAGCATATTTTAATATCATGGCTGCAGTCACCAGCTGCAGTGATTTTTGAGCCCCCCAAAATAAAGTCAGTCACTGTGTCCACTGTTTCCCCATATTTTCCATGAAGTGAGGGGACCGGAGGCCATGATCTTCGTTTTCTGAATGTTGAGCTTTAAGCCAACTTTTTGACTCTCCTCTTTCACTCTCATCAAGAGGCTTTTTAGTTCCTCTTCACTTTGTGCCATAAGAGTGGTGTCATCTGCATATCTGAGGTTATTGATATTTCTCCCGGCAGTCTTGATTCCAGCTTGTGCTTCTTCCAGTCCAGCGTTTCTCATGATGTACTCTGCATATAAGTTAAATAAGCAGGGTGACAATATACAGCCTTGACAAACTCCTTTTCCTATTTGGAACCAGTCTGTTGTTCTGTTGCTTCCTGACCTGCATATAGGTTTCTCAAGAGGCAGGTCAGGTGGTCTGGTATTCCCATCTCTCTCAGAATTTTCCACAGTTTCATGTGATCCACACTGTCAAAGGCTTTGGCATAGGCAATAAAGTAGAAATAGATGTTTTTCTGGAACTCTCTTGCTATTTAGATGATCCAGCAGATGTTGGCAATTGGATCTCTGGTTCCTCTGCCTTTTCTAAAACCAGCATGAACATCTGGAAGTTTTCAGTTCATGTATTGCTAAAGCCTGGTTTGGAGAATTTTGAGCATTACTTTACTAGCGTGTGAGATGAGTGCAATTGTGCAGTAGTTTGAGCATTCTTTGGCATTGCCTTTCTTTGGGATTGGAATGAAAACTGACCTTATCCTAGTCCTGTGGCCACTGCTGAGTTTTCCAAATTTGCTGGCATATTGAGTGCAGCACTTTCACAGCACCATCATTCAGGATTTGAAATAGCTCAACTGGAATTCCATCACCTCTACTAGCTTTGTTCATGGTGATGCTTTTTAAGGCCCACTTGACTTCACATTCCAGGATATCTGGCTCTAGGTCAGTGATCACACCATCATGATTATCTGGGTTGTTGAACATCTTTATTGTGTAGTTCTTCTGTATATTCTTGCCATCTCTTCTTAATATCTTCTGCTTCTGTTAGGTCCATACCATTTCCGTCCTTTATCGAGCCCATCTTTGCATGAAATATTCCCTTGGCATCTCTAATTTTCTTGAAGAGATCTCTAGTCTTTCCCATTCTGTTGTTTTCCTCTATTTCTTTGCATTGATTGCTGAGGAAGGCTTTCTTATCTCTTCTTGCTATTCTTTGGAACTCTGCATTCAGATGCTTATATCTTTCCTTTTCTCCTTTGCTTTTTGCTTTTCTTCTTTTCACAGCTATTCGTAAGGCCTCCCCAGACAGCCATTTTGCTTTTTTGCATTTCTTTTTCTTGGGGATTGTCTTGATCCCTGTGTCCTGTACAATGTCACGAACCTCCATCCATAGTTCATCTCGCACTCTATCAGATGTAGTCCCTTAAATCATTTTCTCTCTTCTACTGTATAATCATAAGGGATTTGATTTAGGTCATACCTGAATGGTCTAGTGGTTTTCCCTACTTCCTTCAATTTAAGTCTGAATTTGGCAATAAGGAGTTCGTGATCTGAGCCACAATCAGCTCCTGGCCTTTTTTTTGCTGACTGTATAGAGCTTCTCCATCTTTGGCTGCAAAGAGTATAATAAATCTGATTTCGGTTTGACCATCTGATGATGTCCATGTGTAGAGTCTTCTCTTGTGTGTTGGAAGAGGGTGTTTGCTGTGACCAGTGTGTTCTCTTGGCAAAACTCTATTAGCCTTTGCCCTGCTTCATTCTGTACTCCAAGGTCAAATTTGCCTGTTACTCCAGGTGTTTCTTGACTTCCTACTTTTGCATTCCAGTCCCCTATAATGAAAAGGACATCTTTTTTTGGGTGTTAGTTCTAAAAGGTCTTGTAGGTCTTCATAGAACTGTCCATCTTCAGCTTCTTCAGTGTTACTGGTTGGGGCATAGGCTTGGATTACCGTGATATTGAATGGTTTGCCTTGGAAATGAACAGAGATCATTCTTTCGTTTTTGAGATTGCATCCAGGTACTGCATTTCAGACTCTCTTGTTGACCATGATGACTACACCATTTCTCCTTAGGGATTCCTGCCTGCAGTAGTAGATATAATGGTCATCTGAGTTAAATTCACCCATTCCAGTCCATTTTAGTTCACTGATTCCTAGAATGTCGACATTCACTCTTGCCATCTCCTGTTTGACCACTTCCAATTTGCCTTGATTCATGGACCTAACATTCCAGATTCCTATGCAATATTGCTCTTTACAGCATTGGACCTTGCTTCTATCACCAGTCACATCCACAACTGGGTATTGTTTTTGCTTTGGCTCCATCCCTTTATTCTTTCTGGAGTTATTTCTCTACTGATCTCCAATAGCATATTGGGCACTTACCGACCTGGGGAGTTCCTCTTTCAGTATCCTATCAGTATTCTTGCCTTGAGAACCCCACAGTATGAACAATATAGAACACGTTAGGGAAATACTAAAAGGAGTTAGGAGAAAAATTCCGAAGTTACAACCAGATGACCTCTGGTGACACGATCCTCCCTCTTAAGCTGGCTTGATTAGAGCCAGCAAATTTTCAGAGAGCCTGAACTTCTTTACAGAGTTAAAAAAATTCTTTTTAGCCCAAAGCAGTCTTTTTCATTGCTATTTTCATAGGGTTAATATAGATTAATTAATGAAGTAGATTACTGAAGAGAAAATAAAACATTTTATCAAATGAATATATCTTCACATTAAAAACAATTCACTCAGGCTTGCCCAGTGATGGACTTCTGTTTGCATTTGTGGGCTACTGATGGCCAGAATTGTATTTTCCAGTCTCCAGTCACCAGTGGGCCTGTGCTCCTTATCCTGACATTAGCTCCAAGACCCCTGCTGCTCTGTATTCACATCTTTTTAACAAGCCTGTCTTTCCTTCCTGCACCAGAAGGCTACCTTGATGAACTTTGCCTGGGGGTTACTTACCAGGCTGATGGCCCCAGGATGCCAGTCTCTGTGGCACAGCACAGAAATGGGTTGGGAGGAATTGAGTTTATTATGTGGACAGAGAAATGGAGTAGGATTAGCAAATGCTGATAGACTTGGGAGCATGCTGGGTTGATTGGTGGGTAGTGGCCTTGAATAGCAAGGAAATTGTGTGGGCAGGAGTTCCACTAAGGGTGGATGTGGAGGGACAGGGAAGCTGATTTGCATGATGAAGTTTGATGCGTGTGAGACAAGTAGAGGACCATTGGGAAGCTGATATGGAGCCTGAAGGAGGAAGAGCTAGTAGAGACAGGGCAGTTACGAAAAGGTAGGCTGTTTGTGTGAATGGTTAGGATCATTTAATCTGTCAAATAACTTCTGGAATGTTTAAAAGCAGCAGCCTGAAGTCATGAGTAAAGACTTTTTGCATTGTTCAGTAGTTCCAGAATGATTTGGTTACCAAACTCTCTTTGATATGATAGTGTTTGATTACATTTGAATTGATCATACAGTAAGTAAGACAGATATTATTAAGCAAACCTCTAATATCTTTTAATTCTCAATCACATTGTTTATAGTTCCCATGGTCAAGTACTGTTTTATTTGCTTCTCTTACAACATTTTCTGGCCAAAATGTATTAAGACCCAGCTTTATGGAAGCTGTTTAAACTTTAATGGTGTTGGGTAGAAGGAGCTGGTGTACCTACTCCAGTTTAGGGATAACTGATGTGGCACAGAGAATATGTACAACGTATTACTTCTGAAAGTGTGGGCCACATGCTGCCTACATCACCTGTGTGTTTCTAGGGGCTTCCCTGGTGGCTCAGACAGTTAAAAACAAAAAAAAATCTGCCTGCCATGCAGGAGACCTGGGTTCAATCCCTGGGTCAGGAAGATCCCTTGGAGAAGGAAATGGTTACCCACTCCAGTATTCTTGTTTGGATAATTCCATGGACAGAGGAGCCTGGAGAGCTACCGTCCATAGGGTTGCATAGACTGTTTCTTAAAGCACACATTTCTGGGCTTCAATCTCAATAAGGCTATATATACTTGGAGATGTGAATTTTTAAAATGTATTTAAAAAATTTATCCATAGATAAATCTGATTCACATGATCAGATTTGAGAACCTCCAATCTGGAAAACCAGTTCAATCACAATAAGAGGGTTCTTTCTTTAATTTAACACATGTTACCATTCATGTGGGCTTTCCAGGAGGTACAATAATAAATAATCCACCTTCCACTGTGGGAGATGCAAGACACATGAGTTTGATCCCCTGGAGTAGGAAATGGCAACATGATCCAGTATTCTTGCCTAGAAAATCCCATGGACAGAGGAGCCTGGTGGGCTGCAGTCCACTGGGTTGCAAAGAGTCAGACATTACTGAGGAACTTAGCACACACACACCATTCATGTTGTCTCTTCCCACCATAAAATACCTAGAATAAGAAATATATATTCATCTAACTGGCTTTATATAGCCTTGGAATGATCTATTACACTGAGTTATGCTTACCAATGCACCATATATTTTAAGATTTCGAGGCGTAGAATTTTATTAGAATTCTAGATAGCCTGAGGCAGTAATTCAGAGGCTGACAGGCAAAGCTATTTCCCTAATTCTCCTGTTGCTTAATTCTTGGACTTTAGAATATTCCTTATCTCATAGCTTGTGATACCAATACCATGAATCTTTGCTTTTGGGCTATGTCTCCTCCAAAGAATATTCTCTTGACACAAACCAAAGTGGTGGAAGGGATGGGGTCACATTTTTGTAGACAGGTGTATTTCCCTCTTCTGAAATTAGATTTCCAATGGAAAATCTTAGTTCCAGATCAATTTTCTTTGTCTAAAGCCCACGGAATACAGAGAGGACCTGCCTTGACTTTGTTCTTATCTCCTCTCCCTTTATTAAAGGATGTTCTTCTTCTTTCTTGAGTTGACTCAGATTGAAGTTTCCAGAAGAACTATACAAAAAAGATCTTTACAATCCAGATAATCACAATGGTGTGATCACTCACTTAGAGCCAGACATTTGGGAATGTGAAATCAAGTGGGCCTTAGGAAACATCACGATGAACAAAGCTACTGGAGGTGATGGAATCCCAGTTGAGCTATTTCAAATCCTAAAAGATGGTGCTGTGAAAGTGCTGCACTCAATATGCCAGCAAATTTGGAAAACTCAGCAGTGGTCACAGGACTGGAAAAGGTCAGTTTTCATTCCAATCCCAAAGAAAGGCAATGCCAAAGAATGCTCAAACTACTGCACAATTGCACTCATCTCACACGCTAGTAAAGTAATGCTCAAAATTCTCCAAGCCAGGCTTCAACAGTATGTGAACCATGAACTTCCAGATGTTCAAGCTGGATTTAGAAAAGGCAGAGGAACCAGAGATCAAATTGCCAGCATCCACTGGGTTATCAAAAAAGCAAGAGAGTTCCAGAAAAACGTCTATTTCTGCTTCATTGACTATGCCAAAGCCTTTGACTGTGTGGGCAACAAGCTGTGGAAAATTCTGAAAGAGATGAGAATACCAGACCATCTGACCTGCCTTCTGAGAAACCTGTATGCAGGTCAAGAAGCAACAGTTAGAACTGGACATGGAACAACAGACTGGTTCCAAATTGGGAAAGGAGTATGTCAAGGCTGCATATTGTCCCTGCTTATTTAACTTCTATGCAGAGTACATCATGAGAAATGCTGGGCTGGAAGAAGCACAAGCTGGAATAAAGATTGCTGGGAGAAATATCAATAACCTCAGATATGCAGATAACACCACCCTTATGGCAGAAAGTGAAGAACAAGTAAAGAGCCTCTTGATAAAAGTGAAAGAGGAGAGTGAAAAAGATGGCTTAAAACTCAACATTCAGAAAACTAAGATCATGGCATCCGGTCCTATCACTTCATGACAAATAGATGGGGAAACAATGGAAACAGTGACAGACTTCACTTTTTTTTTGGCTCCAAAATCACTGCAGATGGTGATTGCAGCCATGAAATTAAAAGACGCTTGCTCCTTGGAAGAAAAGTTATGACCAACCTAGATAGTATATTAAAAAGCAGAGACATTACTTTGCCAACAAAGGTCCATCTAGTCAAAGCTATGGTTTTTTCAGTAGTCATGTATGGATATGAGAGTTGGAGTATAAAGAAAGCTGAACGCTGAAGAATTGATGCTTTTGAGCTGTGGTGTTGAAGACTCTGAGAGTCCTTGGGACTGCAAGGAGATCCAACCAGTCTATCCTAAAGGAGACCAGTCCTGGGTGTTCATTGGAAGGACTGATGCTGAAGCTGAAACTCCAATACTTTGGCCACCTGATGTGAAGAACTTACTCATTTGAAAAGATCCTGATGCTGGGAAAGATTGAAAGGCAGGAGGAGAAGGGGATGACAGAGGATGAGATGGTTAGATGGCATCGCTGACTCAATGGACATGAGTTTGAGTAAACTCCAGGAATTGGCAATGGACAGGGAGGCCTGGCGTGCTACAGTCCATGGGGTTGCAAAGGGTCAGACACGACTGAGTAACTGAACTGAACTGGCATCCTTTATGGGCCTTCACTTAATAGTCTACAGAGCTGTTTCCACGCAACACCTCTTGGTGACTGTTCATTTGATTTCCTGAGTCATTCTTGTTTATAGTACTTGTCATTTAATGATAAATAAATACTATTTCCAATGTTTATATATTGGACCTAAGGGAAAAATCCTTGGCCAGAATTGTAAGGGCCACCTGTTTGTCATTTGCCCCTGGGTTTGACTGAGACTACTTATTAGAGCAGTCACATTTTTAGATGTGTATAAACATCTGGTCTGGGATGTTTATACACAACTGGGACCCAGTAAAAGCAATAAAGCACACACTCATTTTACCTAAGAGCCTAGGCTCTATGTTCATCTTGTGATTTGGGTGCTTTAATGTCCTCTTCTGTGAAGTTAGCCTAGTAACTATACTTTCTCTAATATATCAGCCAGCAGCTTTTACCTGGTTTAGTTTGAACAAAGAACTTTGTTTTACCTTGATAATGATGCTAATTAAATGATTTCTTTTCTTTTTTTGCCATATATTATTTAATTAAAATTTTCAAGACTTCTCTTCATTCTGTTTTTATATGTTGAAGCTATGCTATGGAAGAGGTGATGTATACCTTATTCTCTTTCTCATGTGAAACAATCACATGATCTCTTAGCTCAGAAAACTTACTTTGTGGAAGATGCCCCACATCAACCATTACAGCTATAAGGAACTTACCAACAGTGCATACTAAGTACATCCTACATAGAGATTTATAAGGATAGCCTTAAGTATAGTTCATAAGAGTGTGTGCATCCTTAGTCGCTCAGTCATATCCTACACTTTGTGATCCTGTAGCCCACCAGACTCCTCTGTTCAAGAGATTCTCCAGGCAACAATACTGGAATGGGTAGCCATTCCCTTCTCCAGGGAATCTTCCTGACTCAATAATCAAACCACATCTCCTGCATTGGTGGCAGATTCTTCACTGTCTGAACCACCAGAGAAGTCCTATAGTTCATAAGAGTAGTTGAAAAAAGTTTTCATTTCAAAAATCCTTCAGTCTGTAGCATATATCTCCACAATTTGTAAAACATGATCGTGTGCTTACATGGTTTTCTGGGTTTGTTGAATATTGCCAGAGAAAGAACCAAGGAGGGTGTTCAAAAAAATAAAAGGATTTGAGTGCATTTCTTTCACAAACTCAATTTTAGGAAAGAATCAGATATATGCTGAGTCTTTCTGTGAGACTTTTGGGAAAAGGAGATGCTAGAGAATCTTGAATCGGAACAGCTTGTAAAATAAATCTGAACTCCGTGGTCTTGAAATAGACTTTAGAGGAGTTGAAATAGATTATCCTATATTTAATTTTCTCAATTCTGTTTTTCTAACCATGAAATGCAAATAGACATTGGCTGCGGTTGTGTTCCCTGCCTATTCCCTCCCACTCAAGTGGAGCTTTCAGAGCAAAGGCAGATGTGGATCTGTGGGGTTCTGCCACGTTCTTCTCAAAGAGCCCAAACATTGTCTGGCATATCAAGGACAAATTGAATTCTAAACATCTTATAATAGGGATCTTAAAACATGATTTGATCCTGCTAGCTTCCAGTCTTCCATGAAAGAGTTTAAATTCTGGCCTTACAAGATGAAAAGATCTGAAGTTTGAGACTCTTCACTATCTCAGTTCAGTGAATATCTATCCTCTGTTGGAATACCTCCACTGTACTGTTCATCTGTGTTATTTTTCTTAAGCTGTTGAAAAGTCTTGGACGTGAATTTGAGCAAACTCCTGGAGATAGCAGAGGAGCCTGGTGGGCTACAGTCCATGGGGTTGCAGAGAGTCAGACACAACTTAGCAGCTGAACAACAATGACAACAAAATGGAGAAGTCTAGCTCATAGTTTGGAATTGTATGGAACACTTCTGAACAACACAGCAGTGAGACCACCAGATGCAGAGCATGGTTCTTCAACAGAGAGGTAGGGCTGTGTGCTTATTCAGCTGTGACTCCTTCATATGGATCATTCTTTTCTTCTTTTTTCATTATGTCCCAGAGTTTTGACCTAATAAAAATTGCTAATTCAAGGCTTCTCACACACATCTCCAGTTGGTAGATAAGGAATCTGATCTTTTATGATAATTAATTTGTTGAAGGTCATGCAGATAGGCAGTGCTGATGCAAGAAGCATAGGTGTTCTTAGAACTTTCAATAATACAGTAAGAAAGCCTACTTTTATTCAAGTCACTCTTTAGGGTGTGGCTAACCTGGGATAGTGGGCTGAACCGTAGGTGAAACAACTGAAGATCAGTCAAAATAACAGAATAGACATACATTGAATGATACTGAGAGAAATGTTTCTCTTTCCCATCATATTAAGAGGAGCCTAAGAAATAATAGTGCTTGACACTTAACCTAGTGCTTGACACTTAACCTAGTGTGTCAGGCAGTATTCTAAGCACTTTACTTATGTTATCTAATTTAAACCTCTTAATAACTCAGCTGCTGCTGCTAAGTCACTTCAGTCAATCTGATTCTGTGCGACCCCACAGATGGCAGCCCACCAGGCTCCTCTGCCCACAGGATTCCCCAGGCAAGAATACTGGAGTGGGTTGCCATTTCCTTCTTCATAATAACTCTGAGATAGACTCGATAAAGGACAGAAATAGTATGGACCTAACAGAAGCAGATATTAAGAAGATATTAAGAAGAGGTGGCAAGAATATACAGAAGAACTAGACAAAAAAGATCTTCATGACCAAGAAAATCACGATGGTATGATCACTCAACTAGAGCCAGACATCCTGGAATGTGAAGTCAAGTGGGCCTTAGGAAGCATCACTACAAACAAAGCTAGTGGAGGTGATGGAATTCCAGTTGAGCTATTTCAAATCCTGAAAGATGATGCTGTGAAAGTGCTGCACTCAATATGCCAGCAAATTTGGAAAATTCAGCAGTGGCCACAGGACTAGAAAAGGTCAGTTTTCATTCCAATCCCAAAGAAAGGCAATGCCAAAGAATGCTCAAACTACTGCACAATTGCACTCATCTCACACGCTAGTAAAGTAATGCTCAAAATTCTCCAAGCCAGGCTTCAGCAGTACATGAACCATGAACTTCCAGATGTTCAAGCTGGATTTAGAAAAGGCAGAGGAACCAGAGATCAAATTGCCAACATCCGCTGGATCATGGAAAAAGCAAGAGAGTTCCAGAAAAACATCTATTTCAGCTTTATTGACTATGCCAAAACCTTTGACTGTGTGGATCACAACAAACTGTGGAAAATTCTGAAAGAGATGGAAATACCAGACCACCTGACCTGCCTCTTGTGAAACCTATATGCAGGTCAAGAAACAACAGTTAGAACTGGACATGGAACAACAGACTGGTTCCAAATAGGAAAAGGAGTAAGTCAAGGCTGTATATTGTCACCCTGCTTATTTATCTTATATGCAGAGTACATCATGAGAAACGCTGGGCTGGAAGAAGCACAAGCTGGAATCAAGATTGCCAGGAGAAATATCAATAACCTCAGATATGCAGATGACATCACCCTAATGCAGAAAGTGAAGAGGAACTTAAGAGCCTCTTGATGAAAGTGAAAGAGGAGAGTGAAAAATTTGGGTTAAAGCTCAACATTCAGAAAACTAGGATCATGGCATCTGGTCCCACCACTTCATGGGAAATAGATGGGGAAACAGTGGCTGACTTTATTTTTCTGGGCTCCAAAATCACTACAGATGGTGACTGCAGCCATGAAATTAAAAGACGCTTACTCCTTGGAAGGAAAATTATGACCAACCTAGATAGCATATGCAAAAGCAGAGACATTACTTTGCCAACAAAGGTCCATCTAGTTAAGGCTATGGTTTTTCCTGTAGTTATGTATGGATGTGAGAGTTGGACTGTGAAGAAAGCTGAGCACTGAAGAACTGATGCTTTTGAAGTGTGGTGTTGGAGAAGACTCTTGAGAGTCCCTTGGACTGCAAGGAGATCCCACCAGTCTATTCTAAAGGAGATCAGTCCTGGGTGTTCTTTGGAAGGAATGATGCTAAAGCTGAAACTCCAATGCTTTGGCTGCCTCATGCAAAGAATTGACTCATTGGAAAAGACGCTGATGCTGGGAGGGATTGGGGGCAGGAGGAGAAGGGGACGACAGTGGATAAGATGGCTGGATGGCATCACCAACTTGATGGACGTGAGTTTTAGTGAACTCCATGACTTGGTGATGGACAGAGAGGCCTGGCGTGCTGCGATTCATGGGGTCGCAAAGAGTCGCACACGACTGAGTGATTGAACTGAAGTGAGACACAATTTTTAGATTAACTTTATATAACAGGTAGAAAAATAGAAAAACCCTGGATCGAGGAAGGAAGGAAAACCATGGGTATAGAGAAAGGCTTCAGGCAGAATGGGATTCATTAACAAAGACATTTGGGTGCTGGTGAGATTAAGTCCAATTATTTTTCTGAAAATAATTAGAAAAAAAAATCCTCAGACTGTCGTTTAAGAAGGAAACTAAGAAATTTATTGGTGAATGTTTTTCAGACATATTTAGTGAAGGAGGGAGGCATGGACTAGAGAACAGAGTCGAACTCGCAGGGTGTGCAGTCACAAAGAACTCAGGACAGAGCAATGAGATGCTTGCAAGTAAGTGAACAATGAGATGGTTGCAAGTCAGTGAAGAACAATCCAAACCCAGACGAGGAATATCTGAGGATTAGTTAAGGGAGGAGCTTTTCTGAAGAGGCATCATGGTAAGGCTCATTGACGTTAAGAGAACCATCGAGCATCTATTTAATGCATCCCAGGATAAGAGGGCACAGCTTGGTCACCTGTTCTGGGGGAAGGGTGGATAGAATAAGCATCCTACTTGATGCTACTATGAACTTTCCTCATTTGAAATTCTGAATAGTTACATTACTATTTAATGAATGAATTGGAATATAAAAGAGGAAAATGGACATTTGTTTCTGAGAAACTCTATATGTTCATGATAGTTCTGGCTGGATTTGTGAAAAAAATACTTAATTTCTAAAGAATTCCTTTTGTATCCTCAGCCTTGCCTTTTCTCGTTGTTGATGCTTTTGTGTTACTCACATCTCTCTCTTTGTTTGCTGTGAAGTACAAGCTGATTTGTTTTCTGCTTTTTAAAAATTATAAAACTAACGTGAAGTTTACCATTTTAACCACTTGTACATGCACAGCTCAGTGACATTTGACACACTTACACTGTTTGGCAAACATCATCCCCATCACGAGAGAGATTACATGACTGTTGTATCTATTTTTCTTTGTCTTCATTCTCCATTGTTAATTTAAAAATATGATTGTTTTCGAAGTGTTTTGCTATTAGGAATAAAGCTACTATGAACATTCATGTGTAAGTAATTGTGTAGATACATAGGAAAATAGAGCCATTATTTCATAATGATTTCAAATGGAGTATAGTCACTGAATCACTGAGTATAAATACTGAATGAGTAAGTTGTACATCTGAAAATAATATTGTAAATCAACTATACCTCAGTTAAAACATTTTCATGCCAATAGCAATGGTATATCTCCCCATTTATTTAGGTCTTCATTAACTTCTTAACAATAATATTTTGTAGCTTTCCTTGTAGAGATCTTGTACATAGTTTGTTAATGTATCTTTGTTTCATGTTTTGATACTACTATAAAAGGTACTTATGAAAATTTAATACTAACTATCCATTCCTACCATGTAGAAATTTAATTGATTTTTGATTATTGACCTTACATCTTACATGCTTACTAAACTCTAATGTTCTAGTGACTTTTTTTGCTTAGATTTTTAAAAGGATTTTTCTACATAAAGTATCAAATCATCTGGGAAAAAAAAGCCCTCAAAATTATTTTTTTCCAATCTGTTTGACATTTATTTATTTAATTACTGACTTAACTAGACTTCTAGTACAACATTAAATCACAGCTGTAAGAGTGGATATCCTACTTCAATTGTGAAAGAAAGCATTCAGTTGTGGGCCATTAAGTATGATATTAGTTTTAGAGCACTTTCTTTTGTATAGATGATGTTTATTAGCATAAAGAAGTTTATGTTTTTAGAAGTTTAATTTTTTTCTATAATAAATCAGTATTAAATTTTGTCCAACTTTCTTTGTTTTTGCAGTGATTGAGATGAGCTTTTCTTTTTCCCCACTTAAGCTATTAAAATGGTAAATCACATTAACAGATTATCAAATGTTAAAACAAACCTCACATTTCTGGTATAAACCTTACTTGATCATGATTTATTATTTTTTAAATGTATTATTTGATTCTATTTGCTAATTTGTTAAGCTTGCATCTAGTATATTCAAAGAGAGATGTAAATGTTTTTCTTGGTAATACCTTTAACTAGTATTAAAGTAATGCCAGCCTCATAAAATGAGTTGGGAGGTATTCCCTCATTCTCCATATTTTGTAAGAAATTGTTTGGTAAATTTGCTAGTGAAGCCACCTGGCCTGGTATTCGATACTTTTTAGAGAGGAGGAAGGTTTTTGATTATAAATTCAATCTCTGCAGTTGATATAGGGTAATTCAAATTTTTTTTTATGTTTGTTAGCTTTACTGTTTTGTGCCTTTCAAGAAATGTTACCTTTTTTATCTATGTTAGTGAGTTTATTTGCATGAAAAATTTAGTGACCTTCTGCTAATATCTTTTAAATATCTGAATAATGTGTAGTGATGCCCTTTTAAAGTCTTTATATTTGTAATTTGTTTTCTCTTCTTAGTTTAGCTGAGGTGTGAAAGTGTTAGTTCCAGTCATGTCTAACTCTTTGTGACTCCATCGACTATATCCCACCAAGCTCCTCTGTCCAGACAAAAATACTGGAGTGGGTTGCCATGGCCTTCTCCAGAAGATCATCCTGATTCAGGGATTGAACCTGGGTCTCCTGCCTTGCAGGCAGATCTTTTACCATCTGAACCACTAGGGAAGCTCAAAGTTTTATCATTCTGGTCAATCTTTCCTAAAAACCTGGCTTTTGATTTTGTTAATTTATATAATTTTTGTTTTCCATTTTATTCATTTCTTCTCTTTAATTTCTTCTACTTCTTTGGAATACAATTTGCTCTTGTGTTACTATCTTATTAAGGCGGGAACTTAGAATTTTGACTTTAGAACTTTTCTAAAATATCTAAGTATTTAAAGCTACAAATTTCCTTATAAACACTGATTTAACTGTGTTTCATGAATTTTGATACATTGTACTTTCATTTGAATTTGGTTCAAACTATTTTCTATTTCTCTTTTGAATTATTCTTTAGTTCATGTGTTAATACGTTCTAAATAATTTTGAATTTTTTTATTTTAATGGTTTCTGATTCAGTGTTATTGTGAACAGAGACTATTTTCACAATTTTATTCCCTTTAAATTTCTTCATACTTGTTTCATGTCCTGGAATATTTTATGTTCTGGTGTATGTTTCATGTATATCCCATTGTTGGAAGGAGTGTCCTGTAAATGCCATTTAGGTCACAATTCATAATACTGTTCATGTCTTATTTTTCTATGCTGACTTTCTGTTCATTTGATATATTGGTTACTAAGAAGATGGTTGAATTTATAACAATTTCTCTTTTAAGTTCTGTTAGTTTTGATTTATTTTGAAGCTCTGTTATTGAGTGCATGTATTTTAGGATTATTATGTCTTTTGGATGAGTATTCTACTTTTTTTCTGTCAGTATTTCTTGACCTGAAATCTACCTTTTATGATATACTCACTCCAGCTTTTTTATGATTATTTTTTACAGAAAGCATATTTTCCCGTCCTTTTTCTTTTAAACTCTATGTCATTAAAGTTAGTTTTGTGTAGATAGTTTATGATTGGGTCTTGCTTTTTCATCAAGTCTGATAATCTCTGCCTTCCAAATGGAGCGTTAAGCATGTTTATATTTTGTATATACTAACCTAAATGATTAGGTTTAAATCTACTCTTAGTGTCTACCTTCTCATTTGTTGTGTGTCCGCCTTTCTTTTTCTATCATCATTTATACTAGCTGAGCATATTTTAGAATTCCACTTTACCTCCACTATTGAATTATTAATCATATCTCTTTGTTTAAAAAGTTTTTAGTGGTTGCCATAGGTTTAGAATATTCAACTGTAACTTTTCAGTCTACCCTCAAATATTAAAATGTTTTCTCATTTCATGTATAAAAAACTTATAAGTATCCTTCCATTTTCTCCCTTTTTATCTTTTTTTTTCCACTTTTTGTCATACATTTTACTTCTACATGTTTTATAATCCTCACAATGTAATTTTTGCTCTAAACAGTCAGTTCTCTCCCAAAGATATTAAACAATGTGATAATATGGTTTTTATTTAATTAATGGAACTATCACTCATTATTTCAGGTTCTGTTCTTTATTTTTGTCCATCTGTCTTTCTCTTTCAGGGAGAAATTCTTACACTATTTCTTATACTGAATGTATACTTTTGAAAGAGTTTCTCAGGGCTTACTTGTATAAAAGTGTTTTGCCTTTATTGTAAGAGAGTATCTTTTGTTAAATGTGAAAGTCTAGGTGTATGGTTGTGCTTTTTTCTTTTAGAACCTTAGCATTGTTTCATTATCTTCTTGCTGGAATGGCTTCTGTGTTGAAAGATGTGATGTTTCTTTATTACATAGATCATAATGTGTTCAACCTTATCTGCTTTTATGGTTTTCCCTTTATTACTGGTTTTCATCAATTTGACTATGATATGCTTTGGTATTATTTTGTGTGTGTGTGTGTGTGTGTGTGTTTATCTGCCTGAGTTTCACTGAGCTACTTGGCTGTGTGATTTTATGGTTTTAACCAAATTTGGGAGAAAAAAAAAAAAAAAACTTGGCTGTTGAAAAATTGTTTTTCCCTCCTTTCCTTCTGGGACTCTAATCACATATATAATTGCATTGCTTGAAATGTTGCAGAAGTCACTGAGTGAACCTCCACTATTTTTTTCTTTTCCAGTTTTACTAAGATATTGACATGTATCATGTGTAAGTTTAAGGTTGCAATGTGATGATTTGATATGTGCATATACTGCAAAATGATTACCACAACAAGGTTAGTTAATACCTACATTCTCTAATATAGTTAGAGAATGTGTGTGTGTGTGTGTGTGTGTGTGTGTGTGTGTGTGTAACATTTAAGAGCTATTCTCTTAACTATCAATTATACAATATAGTTTTGGTAACAACAGTCACCATGCTGTATACTAAATTCCCAGATCTTATTCACCTTACCGTGAGACTCCATTATTTTTTTAGTCTTTCTTTTCTCTGTGGCTCCTTTTGGATGATTTCTACTGCTATAGTTTCAAGTTTACTAATACTTTCTTCTGTAATCTTTAACCTGTTACCTGAACCTAATACCATATTTAAGTATTGTAATTTTTATCTATTCATTTTGTGTTTTTTGTAAATCTCCCATTTATTTTCTTCCTGTGTTTGTTTTCTTTTAAATTCATGACCATTTTTTTGTCATATACACCCATGGTATTCTCTTCTTCCTTTTCTATGGTATCCACAACACTTTAAATGATTCTAATAAAAAACTTTGTATTTATCAATAGCTTTAGCCCTCTGAGGACAGTGGCAAAGTCTGTCTTACTCACCAAGATAGCCTCAGAATTTACTAGTGTCTGGAACCAAGTAAATTCAGTAAATATTCATTGAAAGGATTAATTAGCTAATACATGACTTCAAAGAAGTCTCAATTTCTCTTCCTTAAATCCTAACCAATTTGTCAAACTGAAATTTTGATGATGGCATAAAGCTGCCAGAAGGTCTGAGAATAAGGGCCAAGGATGGATAAATGATTCATTCTAATGACGGTGAAAAAATTATAAACAGCTGGAGTGGAAATTGTTACTTTTGGAGAACAGGTTAGCAAGAGACAGGGCTATAGGAGAGACAAATTTTTCTATTTAGAAATTAACTGGAGTCCAGGATTTTGAGAGCATAAAGGAGATGAAAGAGAGAAGACAAAGAAGCAACACTTCTGTTTGTTGAAGCCTGAACTGCAAAACAGGCCAAGGGACATTTTAAGCACAAAGATGGCTAATGCAGATTTTTAAAGTTTTATTTGCTACAGTATAAATCCCATCTGTTACAGTAAAAAGACTTGTCTAAGTGATGGGTTTAGTGGCTTTGTGTGTGTGTGAAAAGAGATATAGAATGTAAAAAAAAAGATGGCTAATTAATTGAAAGAACTAGTCCCATGCCTGCATGCCTACTAAGTCACCTCAGTCGTGTCTGACTCTTTGCGACCTATGGACTGTAGCCCGTCAGGCTCCTCTGTCCATGGGATTCTCCAGGCAAGAATACTGGAGTGGGTTGCCATGCCCTCCTCCAGGGGATCTTCCTGACCCAGGGATTGAACCTGCATCTCTTAAGTCTCCTGCCTTGGCAGGCGTGTTCTTTACCACTAGCATCACCTTGGGAAGCCCATGCCTAGTAGTTGAAATTGGGAATAGTCATAAAATGCCTGGGACACAAAACAACTCACAAACTGAGCTAGCTTGATAAGAATTTGGAGCCAGAAGTAATAAGAATGCAAGCTTTCCTTGCCCTCCTAAGAGTCTGAAAAGATAATAGGAGGTCATGAGACTTGCGTAGGAAATCCCATGGACAGAGGAGCCTGACAAGCCAAAATCCATGGGGTTGCAAAAGAGTCAGGCATGACTTAGTGACTAAACAGCATGAGACTTCTGCTACCAAAGAGTGAGTTTTTGTGAATCATACCTAGATTTTAAGAGACCTAGCAACTCCAGGCAACCTTTGAGTCACAAGTAAGTTAGTATTCACTGGGAATGTATTATATGCTGATGAAATGTTTTACAAATATGTTATTATGTAACATAGTCTTAAACTTGTAAACAAGTCTTAAAACTTCTGTGAGGAAAATGCTGTTAGAATCCAACGTTAGTGATGAAGAGATGCAGTTTGGGGAGCCTGTCAGCTTATTTAAGGTCACACAGCTTGAGAAGAGAATGTTTTTAGGAAATATTCTGGCAAGTGGCTCAAGGACAGGTGGTTATATTTAAAAAAGAAAAAAGGTAAAACGGAAAACTATAATTTCTTTTTCAGAGGAAAGACCCACTGAAGGGAACAATTTTATAAACAATTTTTCTACTTTAAAAATGTATGCACAGAAGAGTCCTAAGTTGCCATTGTTATTGCTTCTTTTGCACCTACTTTGATGCGGATGAAGTTATCTTAGTGAGGCTGATGGTATGATTACTAAGAGTAAGGTCTTGAAGTTAAAGTCCTAGATCTGGATCTTGACTCCAAGGGTAGATATGCAACTTCATACTAGCTACTCCTCTTCTGAGCCTGAGTTGCTTCATCTGTAAAAGATAGGACATTAATACTGCTGTTGGCTGTTCTTGTGATGATTAAACAAAATCTTGAGTATAAAAAGCTTAGCACTGTGAGTAGCATGTAGTCAACAATTAACTTACAGCTGCTGTTACATCTTCCCTATTACATTCCATCTTGATTGAGGGATTTAAAAAGGTTGGGAAGAGAACAACACTTCCCCAGGACCTACAGGGGGTCAGGCGTTCTTTTAGATACTTTGCCTCCATCATTTGATACTCACAGAAGCCCTGTGCCACGCTCCCTGTAAACTGCATTTGGCAGTGGAGAGAACTTCAGACTCAGAGAGGTAAAGTGACTTATCCAAAATGAGTTGCCCTTGTGAGGTTGCCTATCAATCCATTTTTTAGATGAGAAAAGTAAGGCTGAGAGAAGTGAAATACATTTGTATATTCATGTGTGAATTCACCTAAGATGTATTGACTGCATGTTTGTGCCAAAAATTGTCTCATTCCAAACTTATCATATCCCACCATTGCATACTGGTTTCTTTAGGGGAAATGTCTGGGGGCAGGTAAGTCTGAGTACTTTTGAGAAATTAATAGGAAGCTGATAAGAAATCTATTTGCATGAGATACTCTACACAAAGGCTTTGTATGTGATGGAGGAAGGAGTTCAAATATAACTTCTTAGGAGACATGTTGAAGGAGGACAATATATTGTGTGTCCCCAAGTCTAGCCCAGATTGAATCCCCAGGGAGAGACCACCTGTGGGGATAAAAGTACTTCAGTTCCCAGTTGACAATCTCAACCCAGGGTTAAGGATATGCACCTGTTTGTTAATCCTCTGTGTGGAGTGTAGGAAATTTAGATGTAAAGATAACGGAAGAGGATCCAAGCGTTTACACCTACTTTAATAGAACCCGTTCTTCTGGGGAATATTGGTAGCTTTAGAATTAGTGCTGTATTCTACTACAGTCTTTGTGGGCTGTGAGCTTCAAGAGGAGAAAGGCAAGAACCTGGTGAGATTGAGGAAATCTTGTTCACCAAAGCTGCAAGGGGTAGTCCAGGCAGAATGCCAAAGTGTGTGAGAGAGTCGTTTGGTTGGTGTAATGGTCACTGTGTTTGAAAACTTGACAGCATTTCCATTTCCTCCTAATGTGCTTTGGAAAATGGTCCTCAGCTCTAGTGGTGGACTTGACTCAAAAGTATTTTCATCCCTCTTATCAATGACTGTCTCAGAAAAGGATATGTAATGTAATGATGCAAGGAAGAGTATACTGAGTCTTCTGGGAAAATTTTCTTCAGAGAGTCTTGTGGGAAATTGGTCTTGCTTTTCCTCATACATAAATGAGGAACCTATAGCCCCAACTTGTTACTCACTATACCAGACCACTTGACCTGCCTCTTGAGAAACTTATATGCAGGTCAGGAAGCAACAGATAGAACTGGACATGGAACAACAGACTGGTTCCAAATAGGAAAAGGAGTACGTCAAGGCTGCGTATTGTCTGCTTATTTAACTTGTATGCAGAATACATCATGAGAAATGCTGGGCTCGAAGAAGCACAAGCTGGAATCAAGATTGCCAGGAGAAATACCAATAACCTCAGATATGCAGATGACACCACCCTTATGGCAGAAAATGAAGAGGAACTAAAAAGTCTCTTGATGAAAGTGAAAGAGGAGAGTGAAAAAGTTGGCTTAAAGCTCAACATTCAGGAGACGAAGATCATGGCATCTGGTCCCATCACTTCATGGGAAATAGATGGGGAAACAGTGGAAACAGTGGCTGACTTTATTTTTTGGGGCTCCAAAATCCCTGCAGATGGTGATTGCAGCCATGAAATTAAAAGACGCTTGCTTACTCCTTGGAAGGAAAGTTATGACCAACCTAGACAGCATATTAAAAAGCAGAGACATTACTTTGCCAACAAAGGTCCGTCTAGTCAAGGCTATGGTTTTTCCTGTGGTCATGTATGGATGTGAGAGTTGGACTGTGAAGAAAGCTGAGTGCCAAAGAATTGATGCTTTTGAAGTGTGGTGTTGGAGAAGACTCTTGAGAGTCCCTTGGACTGCAAGGAGATCCAACCAGTCCATTCTAAAGATCAGTCCTGGGTGTTCTTTGAAAGGAATGATGCTAAAGCTGAAACTGCAATACTCTGGCCACCTCACGTGAAGAGTTGAGTCATTGGAAAAGATTCTGATTCTGGGAGGGATTGTGGGCAGGAGGAGAAGGAGACGGCAGAGGATGAGATGGCTGGATGGCATCACCGACTTGATGGACATGAGTTTGAGTGAACTACGGGAGTTGGTGATGGACAGGGAGGCCTGGCGTGCTGCAATTCATGGGGTCGCAGAGTTGGTACGACTGAATGACTGAACTGAACTGAAGACTCTTGAGAGTCCCTTGGACTGTAAGGAGATCCAACCAGTCCATCCTAAGGGAAATCAGTCCTGAATATTGGAAGGACTGATACTGAAGCTCCAATACTTTGGCCACCTGATTACCTGATTCGAAGAACTGACTCATTGGAAAAGACCCTGATGCTGGGAAAGATTGAAGGCAGGAGGAGAAGGGGATGACAGAGGATAAGATGGTTGAATGGCATCACCAACTCGATGGACATGAGTTTGAGCAAGCTCCAGGAGTTGGTGATGAACAGGGAAGCTGGCGTGCTGCAGTCCTTGTGGTCACAAAGAGTCAGTCACAATTGAGCAACTGAACTCACTGCTGCTGCTGCTGCTAAGTTGCTTCAGTCGTGTCCGACTCTGTGTGACCCCATAGACAGCAGCCTACCAGGCTCCCCCATCCCTGGGATTCTCCAGGCAAGAACACTGGAGTGGGTTGCCATTTCCTTCTCTAATGCGTGAAAGGAGAAGTCAAAGTGAAGTCGCTCAGTCATGTCTGACTCTTATCGACCCCATTTTCCAGGCAAGAGTCAGTTACTCTCAGTGATAGTCACTGACTAACTATTAAAAAGGAACTGACTGAATTTGATTAGATGTAGGTATTAAGAGAGGGAGGAGTCTAGTATGACCTGGAGTTATGAGATCAATTGCAGTGCTTACAGGTCAGGTTACGGGAAAAAATTTGGCAGCTGATAATTATTTGCCTGCTCCCTCCATGATACTCCACTTGATACCTTAAAGGCATCTTCATAGTGTGGCTCTCCCCAGAGAAGCTACACTGATGATGTAATTAAAACTGGAGGAAAGAATCAGCTTTCATAAAGCCTGATATTATAAATGAAGATATATTAGTTTCATGCAAGACCTTACATCCCTTTCAAAGTCAGCTGGGACTTTTGAGAATTCCTCTCATAACATCCTGTCAGCCATAATACCATGGAGACATTTTTATTCTTGCTTGTGTCTCCTACCCTCAAATCCTCTGGAAAGGGTTTCAGTGTTGTTTGAGCTGGAACATAAGGATGCTGTTTTCTGTGCTCAGGGTGCCTTCTCCTGGTATCCTCTGAGCCATTGTTTTCTGTGGGTGGTGGAAGATAGGCTCTCCATGAAGTAGCTATGCTTGATCTTAGCCGAAAGGCCAAGAAACAGTCCATGATGTAGCTATATTCTCTGCTCTACGTGTCACTTTGTCATCTGGCCCCTCAACAGCAACAGAGCTAGTGCCAGCAACTCAGATAGTTCTTGAGTCTATAGTCCTAAGCCTTGATATTGAACACCAACGTCAGGGCTAGTTGGGAGAACATCTCCCTTTTTCTGGTCCACCCTAATTTTCCAAATTAGATAGCATCCCCGGACTAAGCATATCATCTCATGTAAAGAAATCCATTGAGGTCTTTAGGTCTCTGTTAGTTTTATGAAGACTCAAGCTGTGTTTGGTTCCACGGACACATCCTGGTATATTTCACTTTCCTTTTTCATCTCCAACCAGCACCCCTTCGTGTTTGTTTCCACCTATCCACTCTTCCACTTCTGTCTTCTCCTTTAGAATCTACTTTTTTGTACTGAGAGCTGTTATTCCCTCAGGGGACATGCCTTCTCCACTGCAGATTCCTGGAAATGAGAGGATGTCCTTTGTAGGAGCCTCTCATTATTCTACAAACATATTCTTGATATATTTGCCTCCTGGGCAGATGGTAAGAAGCTAGTTTTTCTAGCATATCCCTTTGCAGATTTGCTGTATTATTCTCACTATGTCCAACTCATTTGTAATCCATAGAGTATTCATGCTATAAGGAACCCTAGAGAGAGTACCCTATCCACTGCTTCTCTCCTCTCTTCCTCAGTTTATAGATAAGTGTCCCAGAGAGTTTTATTGGGGTCAGAATCATGACTGGTGTGGACTCTCCTGATCCCCTGCCAATAACTTCCAATATATGAGAAGTAGATCAACTTAGATAATCAAAAATAGCACCTGAGTTAAGGTGCTTGTGAAATTCATTTCAAAAGTGAATAAAGGGAAACTCAGAGACTTAACTTCTACAAGTTCATACTTCCAGTTAGCAGTGGAGCCATTTTGGATCTATATATTTTTTTACAGTGGTTCCTTCTGACTTTGTGAAATTTGAGAAATTGTGTAACTTTAAATTAAACTTTTAACCTGAGATCCATTACTCTCCAAATGTGTTGAGGCAAATACACAATATATAACCACATTTTTCAGATCCGTGTATTTCCTGAAATCCGGAGCTGTTCCTCTGAATTTGTTGAAAGAGAAATGAACGATTAATTTATCTTCAGCCTTAAAAATGCCACTGGAGAAAAACCTTAATAAAAATCCATCAACTTGGCAGGAAGATATTTTATTTCTGAGAGCTCACCTGTCTGTACTGGATGAACTTTGAGGCTCGAGACAGAATATTTCAAGTGTATCGTTAGCATTTTCTTGTCAAAACTGGAAAGTTGTCTCTGATTTGGGCTGGTTATATCTTCTATGATGGGCTGATTGACATGCCCACTTGTAAGTAAGAGTTTTTTATAGTTTTTCATTTATGAGGGAAATTAGATCTATTCCTCATAAGATGGGAATGTGCGAACATTTCTGTCAGCCTCCCATGTAGCGAGGAAATACTGAGAAGTAGGTAGCTAGGTTGCTACTTGGAAATCCTAGTTTGAATTTTTCATTTTTGAAAAGTTTTGAGTGTCAGGCTTAGTACAATTGTGGTTTATTGTAATTTATACTTGAACTTTTAATAATTTTCTCTTTTGTTTCTTTCTTTATATAGGTAGAGTAAATATAAATAGAATTCAGGTTGGAAATTAGGCTTGAAAATTCAGACTAACAGGGACAGAGAAGAAGAAAAGGGACTCGAGTTGTGGGAGAAAGAGAGATTGGGAATAGAAGGAGCAGGAGGAGAGCATGGATGGAGGACAGCTTGCTGACTCACTGTGCCCCTTACCTGTCCTCCTCTGGTTTCAGCACTTAGGGCTGTGTACCCATCTGATTGAGATTGCTTTCTCTCTTGATTCCTACTCCCTTTATTCAGAGCTCGGCTCTACTTTCATGCAGATGAAGTCCTGCTGGAAATTTGCCTATGGGCTTAATTTGCCTAGTGCCTATGGTACTCTATGGATAGAGTACCCTTTTGCTAAGAGAGCCTCTGGAAATTCCAGATATACATTGTATCTTTCCATGTGCCTTGGTGGCACTTTAGGATGGGAATTGCTGCTTAGACCTTCGAGTCCTCTTACTCTCCACTGAATTCTATAGTTGTAGCTTTGCTTCAATGTACTTGTGCTTAGTCGCTCAGTCATGTCCTACTCTTTGTAACCCCATGGACTATAGCCCACCAGGCTCCTCTGTCCATGGGGATTCTCCTGGCATGACTACTGGTGTGGGTTGCCATGCCCTCCTCCAGGGGATCTTCCCAACCCAGGGATCGAACCCAGGTCTCCTGCATTGCAGGCAGATTCTTTACCATCTGAGCCACCAGGGAAGCCCAAGAATACTGGAGTGGGTAGCCTATCCCTTTTCCAAGGTATCTTCCCAGCCCAGGAATCAAACTGGGGTCTCCTGTATTACAAGCAGATTCTTTACCAGCTGAGCTATCAGGGAAGCCTGAGCTGCCAGGGATGGTAATTTGACTACCCATTTTTAGGCTGTTCACCTTCATCTCAACATTATTTCATTTGTGTGAACTTTTTAATGAGTAAAGGGTTTTTATGAGGGAACCTACTGAAGCTACTGCTCTGTGCAAGCAGTTATGATGAATATAGAGAAGAATTATGTACAGTTTATACCTGCAGAATTAGTATAGGATTTAAAGCATGCTCAGGCTTCCCTTGGTGGTTCAGATGGTAAAGAATCCGCCTGTAGTGTGGGAGACCTGGGTTCAATCCCTAGGTTGGGAAGATTCCCCTGGAAGAGGGAACTGCTACCCACTCCAGTATTCTTGCCAGGAAAATCCCCATGGACAGAGGAGCCTAGTGGGCTACAGTCCATGGGGTTGCAAAGAGTTGGACATGACTGAGTGACTTTCACTCACTTTAAAGCATACTTGTTAAAAAAAAAAATACAGTACAAAGCACAAAGTACAGAAAAAAGTCTTTAATATTCTTTCCTCTTTAAATTTTTATGTCAAATTTATGGAAGGGAAGGATGGAAATTAAAGATGGTTTTAGGGGAGGAGACATCATCTTTCCCATCTCCCTTTAGTCTTCTTTCTCTAGAAGATTCTCTTCCCTGACTCTAATCTTTTGCCTGACTGTGTCTTTGTTCCTTAAGTATTTCAGGTTTTTCTTACCTAAAACACTGAATGTTCCTGAATCATCATTCAAGCCTTTAATTCTCCATTTAACTCCCTTTGCTTCACTTGGCTGTCTGTAGCTATTCTTTATTCATGTTAGGAGGTGGAGGTGGAACTCTCAGCTCTGAGCAGGATATTTAACAAGCTGTTGGCCCTTCTGGGTTGTAAACCAATGGAGAGAAACCAAAGGAGCCTCGTAAGACAAAGGATATTTCCTTTTGTGTAATTTTAAAAAACACATTTCTTATAGAAGGCTTCTTACAGAGTCTAAGGTGAGATCTTTTTTACTCTTAAGTTTAGATATTAGGAGCAGTCTTGGAGAAGGTTAAACATGAAGAGTAAGCTCCAAACATGTTCTCCTAGCCATGTAAAAATAGAGGTTTGAAGTCAGCTTCATTCCACTTGAAGGACAAGAGAAAATAGATGGGACGTTACTTTTTCCAGTGTAGTCCTTGCTACTTGGATGGTGAGGCCCAGAGTGCCTTGGTTTGTTGCTGTCCCCTCAGCCCGCACTGTTGTTTCCAGCGCTGCCCTTGGTTGGGGAGTGGAATATGGACAGGAGGAGCCACATGGAAGCCTGAGGCTAGTGGGATACAGCTCTCAGCCTCGTGGAGCTCATCTGACTTCCACGCCCATGCCGAGTGCTGCCTCTGTGTCTCTGTCAGACAAACACAGGTAGGAAACCATATCTGTTAACCTGTCATCCTGGGCCAATATGCAACTTTAATTTTTATTCTCCATAATTCAGATATTAACTCTTTTCAGTGGTTTCCCTGGCAGTTATTTATGGACCAGAACTTGACTAGGTTAATTATGAAACTGGCGTGTGTGTATGAGAATTTTTCCCTAGTAGTGGTTTGGAATGTATCAGAGTTTCAGAGAGGAAGGAACTGACAACATACTTACTTTAAAGATAACATCATCTCTGGAGATAACTTACGGAACTTGATGAAACTGTATCAAGCCCCGTCCACTGGGTCTCATACCTGATATCCTATGGAGTGAAGAGTCAGGGAGAATGGCCATCATTTCTCAGGCCTGTAGGGCCATTTCCGCACTTCAGTCTTTGTCTCTCAGCCCACAAATTGCTGAGGCTAATAGGTGCCCAGTGTAAATGTTTACTTCTTTCTAACACTATCTCTAACTCTATCCACATTTCACTTTTCTCTATTCTCCTGATTTTGTTCTCTGTAAAACCTCTTCAGTGACCTTAGTCTTCACTCTCTGAATTACTTTTCTTTCTTTGTTCTTGGTTCTGTAAACTCTTCTTCTTTACACTTACGGATGGGATCCATTCTTCTGCCCCTTGTAGTGCCTTTAGCTTTAGCTAAGTGTTGAAAATGGCTTTCCTCTGCCTTTCTTTCTTTCTTTTTTTTTTTTTTTAATATCAAGGTCTATAAACCTTGCTATAATGAGCATTAGTGTTTTTCCAGGGTACAGTATGTACGAGCAATGTATGTTTCTTTAGTTAATATGTCTCTGTGTATGTGTGTGTATTAGTCACTCAGTTGTGTCCAACTCTTTGCAATCCCATGGACTGTAGCCCACCAGGCTCCTCTGTCTGTGGAATTCTCCAGGCAAGAATACTGGAGTGAATAACCATTCCCTTCTCCAGGGGATCTTCCTAACCCAGGGATTGAACCCAGGTTTCCCACATTGCTGGCAGATTCTTTACCATCTGAGACACCAGAGAAATCCTTAGTTAATATGTTTTCAGTAGTAGTAGTTTACAAACTGGGATGACCACCCAAGCCTAAACATGTAGGCATCTTTAAATAAGGAAGAAATTTCAGGAACTAAATCTGTTGGGGGGCTATGTTTAGGCTTGGGTAGTCATCCCAGTTTGTAAACCACTGCTGCTGCTGCTGCTGCTGCTGCTGCTAAGTCGCTTCAGTTGTGTCTGACTCTGTGCGACCCCAGAGATGGCAGCCCACCGGGCTCCCCCATCCCTGGGATTCTCCAGGCAAGAACACTAGAGTGGGTTGCCATTTCCTTTTCCAATGCATGAAAGTGGAAACTGAAAGTGAAGTCGCTCAGTCATGTCGGACTCCTAGCAACCCCATGGACTGCAGCCTACCAGGCTCCTCCGTCCATGGGATTTGCCAGGCAAGAATACTGGAGTGGGGTGCCATTGCCTTCTCCGAAACCACTACTACTAAGAACATATTATCCACACGAAGTTTGAATTACAAGGAAAAAGAAAAATTCTTAATCTTTGGAAACCCCTATAGTTTTGATAGAATGTTGACACCCACCAAGCATCCAGTAAACTCTACTTGATGGTGATTATCATGACTTGAAAGAATTGATTACTCATGCAAAACAAAGTAACTATAAAACATGCTATATAAATTATCTAGGAAAGCAGTGTTGCCAGGGACGGAGACATATCCTTAATTTTCCAGGAAACGATTATACTCCATTGTTAAAGATATTTGTGCAGTGTGCAATCTTTTCACTAGAATATAAGGCATTAAGAGACTTGAAATAAACTATTGGATACCTAGCTTATAGAGCACAAATTTCTGACTCATTTGGGGACAGTGAAGCATTTAAACAGTATGATTAATTCTATCCCTCTATGCAAATAAAGATAATAAAAATGTTTCATAAAATGTATATGAGGCAAAAGGAACTTATTCTTACTCCTCATTGACAAACAAAGCAACGTTACATTGCTAGTAATGCAAATAGATATCTTGAATCCTAGCTCTCAGTGCAAGAAGCTGTCATATATTTTATACCAAATATAGTTTTATAATGTCTGTGAAAGTTAACTTGGCAGGATATATTTTTTTCCCTATTGAAAGTTTGAAAGATTTATGGTTCTCGCTCATTAGTCAGAATTAAGTAAAGTAAGAGAAAAAGAGTTTCTGATGGAATCTTTCAATAAGCTTGTCAGGGAAACGGTAGTATGCATGAGCAAACAAGGAGTTGCTGTTGCTGTGTCGCTTCAGTCATGTCCGACTCTGTGCGACCCCATGGACTTCAGCCCACCAGGCTTCTCCGTCCATGGGATTCTCCAGGCAAGAACACTGGAGTAGGTTGCCATTTCCTTCTCCAATGCATGAAAGTGGAAAGTGAAAGTGAAGTCGCTCAGTCATGTCTGACTCTTAGCGACCCCATGGACTACAGCCTACCAGGCTCTTCCGTCCATGGGATTTTCCAGGCAAGAATACTGGAGTGGGGTGCCATTGCCTTCTCCCAAGCAAGGAGTAGTTTGGCAATATGAACTTATTTAGTGAAGAACCAAAAAAAAAAAAAAAAACCCCAGAAACAAATAGAAGTGCAAACAGAAAGCACATTCAGCCTTTATAAAGTCTTCACTGTTAGTACAACAACATAAAAAAGTCAGCATGATATAGTAGGAAAAACCCTGAATTGGTCACCAACCTTACAGGAATATCTAACCTTTCTGGGTCTATCTCACAAAAGATAGGTCTGAACAAACTCAGTGGTTCCAAAACACGTTTCTTAGTTAAGTACTAAATGATGACAACATTTTTGTGGATAGAAGGAGAAAAAAAAACTTAAGGACATTAGAAAAATATTTCATTCTAGGGACTTTTTCTTAATTTGATACTTTATTCTTTCTCTTTGGGAATTAAAATGTGATAGCTAGTGGTTATGTTGAAATCCTAACTTGAAAAGTGTTGACAACTATGAACAAATAGTAAAAGCAATTGTTTTCTTTTAAACTCCATATTGCTTTCATAAGTGAAAAAAAATTAGAAAACTCAATTGTGGGATTTCTATGTGGTTTCCTTTAACTTCTAACTTGTTATGTACTGTGAAATCTTATGACAGCAATTTCTATAAGCAATATCACCTACAATTTAAGCAATATTTTGGGCAATAATTCCCGGAAGTCATTGTAGGTAATGGAAACTATTGAAATCTGAAGCTATCCCTAACTGCCCACAATTAAATGGATCAATAAGAAGATAAGGGAAAACCACACAGCTCCAATACCTTCAGAGTACCTGGAATCCAAATACACTAAAACTTCAGGTTACCTGTAAACAGACACATAAATACTAATTTTCAATAGAATGGTGTCTTAAGTTTCTGCCCCAAGCCTTTGTAAAAAGCTCTCTGGGAAAACTGTGTGGAAGAAAGAAAGAGTGCTATGAAATCCCTTCTAGAAAGATAACATCCCATATTTTCATACGTAAAATTGACAGTCATGAAAAGGAGTTACAGGAGACGAGTGCACTGACCTAGGGAAGGGACTCAGGCCAGTGCTCTGTGACAACCTAGAGGTGTGGGATGGGGTGGGAGACAGGAGGGGGGTTCAGGAGGGAGGGACTCACGGAGACCTGAGGCTGACTGATGTTGACGTATGGCAGAGGCCAGTACAATATTGGAAAACAATTATCGTCCAATAAAAAAAAGAAAGAAAGAAACCAAAAATGAGTGTGCTGGGATTTAGAAGTCCTTTTAAAAACTATTTTTTATCTTTTAAATTGGAAGATAATTGCTTTGCCACGTGGTGTTAGTTTCTGCTGTACAACAATGTGGATCACCTGTAAGTATGTACATATACCCCTCCTTCCTTTTGAGCCTCCCCACCCCATTATACCCAACTAGGAAGCAGTCTTAAAAAGGGAAGTACTTTAGGAGAAAAAGAGAATAAAAACGAGGAAATCATCCTTTGGGAATTGGCTAGAAAAAGAAAAAAGGGAAATTTCAAACCCTGCCAGACAACACTGAAAAATGGAAAGACAAAAAAGTTCTTCTCCCTGACCCCTGCAAAAAGGCCACATGTTAGAGAAAGTGCTACACCAACCGAGGGAGAGCATTCTTGAGCTAGACATCTTGTAAACCGTCCCAAATGCTCTGCCCATGCAGTGCGGAGGTGCAAGGCATCTTATCTATACAAAGCTATTTAAGAAAAAATAGAAAATGAAAATAAAAATGTTAGCAATGGATAATCTTGGTAAAGGGTACATAGAAACTCTGAATTCTTAGAACTTTTATTCAAGGTATTTCAAAACACTTCAATAAAAGTTATCCTAGTCATTTTCCATAAGCTCTTATGGAAAAACCTGAACAAACCTTTTGGCCTACCCAATAAAAAGTTAAAAAAAAAAAGAAACAGAAAAAAACTTTGAAGCAAAACATCAGTGCATATATCTTTAGTACTTTTGCTTACAAATTGCAATGTGTTTTACCATTTTAAGCTGCAATAGCCTTAAATAATTAGAAAATACCATATTAGTTATATACATTATATATATACATATATATAAAAAAAAATATATATATATATATAAAATATATGGGCTTCCCTGGTGACTCAGTAGTAAAGAATCCTCCTGCCACTGCAGGAGACACGGGTTCAATCCCTTGGTCAGGAAGATCTCCAGGAGAAGGAAATGGCAAACCACTCCAGTGTTCTTGCCTGGGAAATCCCATGAACACAAGAGCTTAGTAGGCTACAGTTCTGTGGGGTTGCAAAGAGTCAAATATGACTTAGAGACTAAATGACAACAATCTGTATTACATACCTACTGCCTTGCTCTTTTCTCCTACCTTATTTGATTATTGATCACCTTCCAATGGCTGTTAGAAAAATTTACAAAATAAATAAAAGTACTAATTTCATCTATTTGCTTATGTGCCATCAAGTGCCAAAAGAGAACTCCAAACTTTATACTTTCAATTGAGAGAAATAAGATTGTGTGTGTGCGTGTTATCTTTGGCTCATACTTTAATTTGTTTTCCTTTCTTGTCCAAGTTATGAAATTATTTTAAAATAATATTTACATACAATCCATTTTTGTATGTTGTTTATGACATTTTTGCTCATTATTTCTTATCCCATTTCAGTTCTTATTTTGGAGTTTAATAATTTTTTCTTGAAATATATATTTAGCAATTCCCTTAGAATCTGCTATTAAACTTTTAACTTTTGTTTGTCTGAAAAATGTTATGGTGGCTCAGAGGTTAAAGTGTCTGCCTCCAATGAGGAAGACCCGGGTTCAATCCCTGGGTTGGGAAGATCCCCTGGAGAAGGAAGTGGCAACCGACTCCAGTATTCTTGCCTAGAGAATCCCATGGACAGAGGAGCCTGGTAGACTACAGTCCACAGGATCGCAAAGAGTCGGACACGACTGAGCAACTTCACTTCTTCACTTCATTACTGGTTAAGTAGTTATAGAACAAGTTAACAGTAGTTTTCTCTCGACTTTGAAAATACCCTTTTCTCTTTGTTTTTAAAATACTATCTAGTATCTCCCTGTATTTTACTTAGTATAGTTATAGATTTTCTGTAGATCTACGTCTTTGTCTCTGCCTGCTTTTATGATACCTCTTTGTCTTTGGTGGTCTGAATTTTCAGTATGAGAGGTATAGCAAGAAGTAGATTTCTTGTTGTTCATCTTGCTTTCGATTTGTGATTCATATCAGAAAATTTGCAAGTTTCACTAAATGATAAAAATTTCTCAGGCAGTCTCTCTTCAAATATTCTCTTTTCACTGTATTCTCTCTTGCAGGAGCTCTAACTAATGGTAGTCTTTCTCATTCTGTCCACCATTGATTGTCTCCTATGTTTTTTTTTTTTAAGATTTCAATCTCTATCTCATTATCGCTGTGCTAAATTCTAGGCAGTTTCTTCACCTATGTGTTAATATAAGCCAGGTAATCGAAGTATGGTCTGTGGGCCAATGCTGGTTTATGGATTGTTTGTCCATCAGATAAATGGAGAAAACAAGATTAAGGAATTGGAAAGTTTTATAGGTATTTGACATTGTTGTTCTTGTTACTTTAAATACCTTAAATAGGTATATCAGCCTGAAACAGTTTGCAAATTTAAAAAGTGCTGCTTTACTACACTTTGAAATGCATACCTGCTTCTATACATACACATATTTGTGTGTATGCATTTTTTCCTGAATTGTCGTTGGGATTATCTCCTTCAGAAAAAAGGATTTAGGTATTAAAACTACTTTGTATTCTTATCCAGTATTTTATCTATTTTTAGCTCATTGTCACTTCATTTTGCTTATTTTTCTCGCCTCTCTCATCCTGTTTTTAATAATGTCTGCTCTGCTTTATGTTCATTCCAATGTGATATTCATTTCTATAACGGTTTTGAGTTTTCCCTCCAGTCTTATTTCTGACCTTAGCATATGATTTTTACTTTTTTTTTCTCTTTCTATGGTCTTTATTGCTTACTTCCATAGCTGTTATGCATCTGTTGAGCTATTTTTAAGGAGGTAGTTATTTCAGCACTTCTCATTAAGTTGGTCTCTTTGATTTTTGTTTTCTCTGTGGCAGTTTCTTTTTCTATAATTTTCTTTTATTCATTTTTCTTGTTCTTTGCTCCAAACATTAAAATAAAATTGTGACATTCTTATATAGCTCTAGTGCTGATTCTTTTTCACTTTTCTTTCTGCACTACCTATTTGCAAGAGATTCATGTTGGGAAAGAACCATCTTGATGTTTTAGGCTGGCCCCAGAAGTTTACTGGTTCATAATAGGAGTTTCTTATAATACGCAGTGCATGTAAGTGGGATTTTTTTGGCCTTTACTTCTCTTTGATCATCAAGAATTGGAAGCTTTGGGATCTGACAGGCATGAAAACAGATCAAATCACTGCTGTTAAACTCCAGATACTATTGGTTTTGCCTTTCGGGTGTTCCATCTATTTGAACACTTGATCTCTGCCACCACTCTTTGAGACTGCAGCCTGAGATATTCTCTCCTAATTGTTTTTCATGCTTGCTTGACCTCAGGGCGTTTGGAAGGTCTTTGATATATTTTGTCTTTGAGGTTGACTAACCTAGTTTCATTAAGAATTGTTTCCATTTATGTTTCTTGTTATACTTGTTGTTTTGGGGTGATGTCTAAAAGGAAATCACCATTTTTGCAAGTAGGAATAGTTTATTTTCTTTTAAATATGATTTTTATGATAACCTCAGATAAATGACTAGAAAAGGATTTGTTTTGTAAAAATGTAGAATGCATCATATTTGTTAAGACCTCAGTTGTATAATACAACATACCCCCTGCTTTTTTTTTTTGATGACTACTCTAAGTAGAGGTGATATCTCTATTACATTTTTATGGATGCCTCATTTCCTAGTCATCTAGAAAATTACGCTTTTTACATTAAATTAGATTTGCCAGCAAAATCATACCTAAGAGGCAAGCAATTTTGTTGGCTTGAATAGCTCATCACTTGTTAGCTCATTGTTTTGAGTAGCAGAGTTCTGTAAATTTTCCCTTAAATACATTCGTTTATTTCCTACATATATCACAAGTTTGTGCTCCAAGCATTGTGCCAACTAGGGCCTGCGAAAATTACAAAGAAATGAAGACTGATTGTCACCTAGTTTGGCAACTGGCATAATTATGGCAAAGACCTGTGAGGCTTTTCAGATTAGCTAAGTGTGGTACAGGGTGTGAAAGATTCTCTAGGGGGTGTGTGATACCTTTCTATGATACAAGATTCTGGTACCACAAAGTTGGATAACAGAGGATTCGACCCTTAATTGAATACTGGGTGAATCACAGAAAGTCTAGATCTAGATTCCCAGGTATTTACTGGGTGTTTATTACATACTGAGGTTTTCACATCAGTAACCTTATTTAATAAATATAGTAACCCTCAAGGTAAATGCTGTTACTCTGACTTCATGAATAAGAAAAAATGAAAGGCAAGGAAGTCATATGGTTTTCACAAAGTTACACTGGCCAGTTCTTGAAAGAGCTTGGTTTAGACCTAAAGTTTTAAACTTCTACTCCAGGGTTCCTTCCATTCTCTAATTCTGCTTCTAGGTGCATGGTTTCCTGCTATACAATTTTTTCCTTTTGTTTTTTAATTGAATAAATTTGATGTGTCACATAGCGTAAGTTTAAGGAATATAGCATTTCACTTTGATTCATTTATATATTGTAGTGATTGCCAGTGTATCGGTATTATATTCTATAATTATAATATAGTGTTCCATATTCATTGCACTGTGCATTAGATCTCTATGGCTAATTTCCTACTATTACAAGTTTGTACCCTTAAACACCATCTCTCTTATCCCTCCTTGCCCCCAATAACTATAATCTTCCCTTTGGTTTTATCAAAGGAAGTTGACAGTAGATGCTAAAACTTAATTATGGGTTCTCAACTGTGTGCCATTGGTCTATATATCTACTTTTGTTGCCAGTACCATATTGATTTGTATGGCTTTGTAGCATAGTTTGAAATCGGGAGGTGTGCTACCTCTGGCTTTGTTCTTTCTTCTTAATGTTGCTTTGGCTATCCAGCATCTTCTGTGATTTCACACAAATTTTAGAATTGTTGCTTTTACTTACGTGAAGAATGCCTTTGGTATTTTGATGCCAGTTGCATTGAATCTATAGATGGCTTTGGTAGTATGACCATTTTGTGCTTAGTTGCTCAGTTGTGTCCAACTCTCTGTGACCCCATGGACTGCAGCCCACCAAGCTCTTCTGTCCATGGGAATTCTCTGGGAAAGAATACTGGAGTGGGTTGCCATGTCTTCCACCAGGGGATCTTCACAACCCAAGGACTGAACCCAGGTGTCCTTCATTGCAGGTAGATTCTTTATTGACTTAGCCACCAGGAAAGCCCAAGAATACTGGAGTGGGCTTTGGATTATTCATGAAAGTGGTATATCTTTCCATTTGTTTGTGTCTTTTTCAATTTCTTTCAGCAAAGTTCTGTAGCTTCTAATCATACAGATCTTTAATTCTTTTGTCTTAAGTGGTGAGAGTGAACATTCTTGTGGTGTTCCTGATCTATCTGTTAGGAACAGAACGATCTTTCTATAATCAACTTTCTCTCTGTTGATTATAATGTCAGGTATGGATTTTTCATATATGGCCTTTATTATGTTGAGGTATGTTCCTTCTATACCTAGTTTGTTAAGGACTTTTATCGTGAGAAAAGGATTTTGTATTTTCTCAGTTGCTTTTTCTGTATCTATTAAAATGATCATGTGCTTTTATCATTTATTGATTTGATGACTTACATTTATTGTGCTTGTTATAGTCTATTTAGATTTTCTATTTCTTCCTGATTCAGTCTTGGTAGGTTGTATAATTCTAGAAATGTATCCATTTCTTCTAGGGTATGTAACTTGTCAGCATATAATTTTTCATGTTAATCTCATAATTCTATGTATCTTTGTAATTTTAATTGTAGTGTCTCCTGTTTCTAATTTTACTTCTTTGAGTCTTCCCTCATTTTTTTCTCATTAAGCTAAAAGTTTTTCAATTTTTTTTCTTTTTGAAGAACTATTTCTTAGTTTTGTTGATCATTTCTATTTGTTTTCTGATCTTTATTTCATTTATTTCCACTCTGAATCTTACTATTTAACTTCCTTCTGCTAACTATGGGCTTAACTTGTTCATCTTTTTCTAGTTTCTTGAGGTGTAGTTAGGTTAGGTTGTTTATTTGAGATGTTTCTAATTTCTTTTTTTATCTTATTTCTTAACATAGACATTTTATTACTGTAAAATTTCCTCTCTGAACTGCTTTTGCTGCATCCCACAATATTTGATAGTTGTGTTTTCATTTTCATCTGTTTTGAGATACTTTTTAATTTCCCTTCTGATTTATTCTTTAAGCCAGTGTGTTCTCTAGTTTATAAATATTGTCTAAATAATGTATTTTCTCATTTTCTTCTTGTTGATTTCTAATTTTATACAGTTGTGGTTGGAAAAAATAGTTGCTATGCTTTTCGGTCTTCTAAGCTTAGCTATGACTTGTTTTGTGGCTTATATGTCCTGGACAATGTTCCATGTGAACTTGAAGAATGTGTATTCTGCTACTGATAGATGAAATATTTTGTATATGTCTATTAAGTGTATTTGTTCTACAGTGTGGCTTGATTCTAGCATTTTCTTGTTAATTTTGTCTGAATGAGTTATCAATTGATGATAGTGAGGTATTAAATTGCCCTACAATTATTATATTATTGTCTATTTATCCCTTATGATCTGTTATTAATTAATATATTTCAGTGCTCAGGTATTAAGAGCATATATGTTTACAATTATTATATCTTCTTAATATATCTACCCCTTTGTGTAATGACCTTTTTTTGTGTCTTGTTATTCTTTTTGACTTGGTGCCTGTGTCCAATATACCTATTGCCTTTTCACTTCAATTTACTTGGAATGTCATCTTCCATACTTTCTCCTGGAGCCTATGTGTATCTTCAGAGCTTAAATGAATCTCCTGTGACAGCACATTGTTGGGTCTTATTTATTCATCTGTCCAGTCACTCTTTACCTTTTGATTGGCACATTCAATTCATTTGCATTTTTGGTGATTATTGATACATAAAGGTTTGCTATTGCTATTTTGCCTTCTGGTTATTTTGTGTCTCCTTTTTTCCCCCCTTAGGTGCCTATCTTTGTCAGTTAGTGGTTTCATGGTGATCTGCTTAGTCTTTCCCTTTTTAATGTTTTGTTTTTGCTTTAGATTTTTGCTTGCATCAGGTTTACATAAAACTTTTCAGATAAATATAGTCTTTTTTTCTGCTATTAGAAATGTATCTTCACTTGCTTATTCTTCTCTTTTTATATTTTTGATTTCACAAATTGTTATGCTGTGATTTTTCTTATCAAGTTATAGAATTATAGTTAATGATCTTTAAAAAAAGCTTTTATGCCATAATTAAGAGTTTAATATGCTATTTTAAAAAAAGTTAAGAGTATTCTGAGTATTTTCCACCTCAGTCAGAATTTCGTGTGCTTTCATCTTTCTGTTTCAACTTAAAGAACTCTCTTCAACGCTTTTTGTAAGGCAGGTCTGGCAGTGGTGAACTTCCTCAGGTTTTGTCTTTCTGAGAAAGCCTGTGTTTCTCCATTCTGAAGAATAACTTTTCTGGATAGAGTATTTTTGGCTGGCATTTGTTACCTTTCAATAGTTTGAATATGTCAATCCGTTCTCTCCGGCTTATGGAGATTCTGCTGAGAAATGTGCTGATAGTTGACTGTGTGGTAACTTTGTAAGTTACTGTTTTTTTGTGTTTTTTTTTCCCCTCACTGCCCTTAAGATTCTTTCTTTATTGTTGACTTTTGGAAGTTTTAATATGTATCTCGGAGAAGATCTTTTTGTTGAAATAGAAAGGTGTTCTACTAGCTTTGTGGATGTGTATACCCAGTTACTTCCTTAGGTTTTGGAAGTTCTCAGCTATTATTTCTTTGAATATGCTGTTTGATCCATTCTCCTTCTCCTCTTCTGGAATACCCATTATTCTTAAGCTGGCACTTATAATTGGCACAGATAGTTCTTAGAGGGTTTCTTCATTTAAAAAAATAAAAATGCAGTTCTCACTTCTTCCACCTGAATCATTTCTATATGCCTATCCTTGAGCTCACTAATTCTCTCTCCATATAATCTGCTCTATTTCTAATGCATTCTTCATCTCATTTATTGAGTTCTTCAATTCCAGAACTTCTGTTAGGTTCTCTTTTAGAATTTCATTCTCTTTGGCAAAATATTATTTCTGTTAACTTTATTTCTGAGATCTTTGTATTGACGCCCTGAGTTTTTTTGTAGGTTGTTGAATTTCTTCATGACAGCTATTTTAAGTTCTTTTTCAGGTAGATATCAATATTCCATGAATTTGGGTTTGAGAAATTGTCATTTTGTTGGTGGTACTGTGGCTATGGTTTTTCCAATGGTCATGTATGGATGTGAGAGTTGGACTGGGAAGAAGGCTGAGCGCTGAAGAATTGATGCTTTTGAACTGTGGTGTTGAGAAGACTCTTGAGAGTCCCTTGGACTGCAAGGAGATCCAACAAGTCCATTCTATGGGAGATCAGCCCTGGATGTTCTTTGGAAAGAATGATGCTAAAGTGGAAACTCCAGTACTTTGGCCACCTCATGCGAAGAGTTGCCTCATTGGAAAAGACTCTGATGCTGGGAGGGATTGGGGGCAGGAGGAGAAGGGGAATGACAGAGGATGAGATGGCTGGATGGCATCACTGACTCGATGGACGTGAGTCTGAGTGAACTCCGGGAGTTGGTGATGGACAGGGAGGCCTGGCGTGCTGCGATTCATGGGATCACAAAGAGTCAGACATGACTGAGCGACTGAACTGACTGAAAGTGATTTTAGGGCTTTCTTTTTATGAGACCAAAGTCACCTATAGTTTTTTTTATTGAACTTTGAATTATTTATTTACTTTCCCACATCACCAATCATGGATTATTGTGGATGAACTGCCAAATTTTTGAGTGGCTACATCTTTTCAGGAATCCATAGCACTGTTGAGTGACTATGGAATCCTCTGGAGAACATCAGTTTCTGGTCATAGTTTAAGAGCTCCACCTGTCCACTTGGAAATGGCCATCATTTATAATATTTAATTGACACCTACATAAGACTATCGATAAAAACATTGAATTCTGATGCCAGATGCTGATAAGGTAGAGGTGACAAGGCATCTATTTCCTGAAACCCTAGCACGCAGATTCTTTACCACAGAGCCACCAGGGCAGCTCTTTCCTTACAACACCACCTATCATAAGGCTGTCATGTGTGACTAAGCTTTAATGAAACTTTGGGAATGGAATCATTGATGAATGTACCATACTGATTAATGCACTATCATATAATAAGCTTGTTATCTGATTAACAGACAACAGGTTAATATTAGGCACTGTCCTAAACTTCATCTATCACTCCTCTTAGGAAGGGAGCCCTTGCAGGGGTTGGGGGTGGGTGTGGGTGGGAGGGGAGAAATATACATGTCTTCTAGATGTTTCTTTGTTTCTCTTGAGACATTCTTCCTCTTCTGATAAGCTTCCAGCCCACTCCCTTGAATTGTTGCTTTTCTCTGGTTTAGAGAAATTTAGAAAATTTAGAAATTTATCTCTTTCCCCCTAAACCATGTTCCAAGTTTGCTTCTGAATATTCAAAAATTGCTTTTATTGCCCTGTTTACCAAGTGATATTTTCTATGGTGGCAGTGTAAATCTTGGATATTAAAACTTTAACATATCCCTGAAGAAGTTCTTGGAGCTCAACCACTCTCAACCATGCAGAGAAAATCAGATAAGTTTTGGGATATAGCTGTCATTTTTTGGATATCATCATATTGTACATGTTATTGTACTTAATCTTCTTTTTTCTCTTTCATTGTGAAATAAAACTTACTGAAAAGTGCACAAACACAGAAATGCATAGTCTAATGAAGTATTATAAAGCACACACCTATATAATCACTGCTAGGTTCAAAAAATTAAACAGTATCAGTTCCCCCTGCGCCTAAACCTGCCATCTGACAATTTGTGATCACTTTCTAATTCCCTTCTTCATTATCCTGATAGATATGTACAACCTTAACTACCACATATTAATGTTGACTGTTTTTGAATTTTATATAGGTGAAATCATACAGAACATATTCTGTGTAGAGTCTTTTTCTCAGCATTAATTTTTGTGAGATTCATCCCTGTTGGTGCACGTAGCTACGTCTTGTATATTTTCTGACTGCGTAGTGTTCCTATTAATCCAAGCTCATGTTTCCGATGCACAGTGAGGTCAAACAAACTCCCTGAATGATTTCAGCAAACCATTTTTAAAGGTCAAGAGAAGGGGAGGGGGTTTGCAGAGTCTGTGATTAACTTGTGCATGATTCTCTTATTGGCTGATGGAGGTAGCCGGGTAGTGCCACTGGGTTTAACATTATCAGTCATTAGTCTCCAAGAGGCCTGGGGCCATGTGATCATGGTTGTCAAATAGTTAACATCTTCCATTTGTTGAGAAGGGGAGGTTTTTTTTACAATTATAAAACAACTCAGGAAATGTACATCAAATACTATTATCTAGGCACTTCAGAGAGGAGCCAAAACAAAGTATTTGGGGGAAGGCCTGTCCTGCTAAGGCCCCATGGGGTCCTGCTGTGTTATATTCCAATGTGTAAGTATACCACAATTTATTCATTCTATTGTTAATTTATATATCATAATTAATAAGACTGGGGGAATTCTTATTTCCTGGAATGTATAATTCATTTTATTTTTATATATGCTACTGAGTCGCTTCAGTCGTGTCCGACTCTGTGCAACCCCATAGACTAGCAGCCCAACAGGCTCCACTCTCCCTGGGATTCTCCAGGCAAGAATACTGGAGTGGGTTGCCATTTCCTTCTCCAATGCATGAAAGTGAAAAGTGAAAGTGAAGTCGTTCAGTTGTGTCCAACTCTTAATGACCCCATGGACTGCAGCCTACCAGGCTCCTCCATCCATGGGATTTTCCAGGCAAGAGTACTGGAGTGGGGTGCCATTGCCTATATACTTAAGAGTAAAATTGCTCTTCATCCAATTTAGCCTTCTCAATAGCTCTCTGAGTTGAGTAGGAATTAAGAGAGATATTATTAAAATGCAGGTTCTAACCTGCATTAGTAGGTCTGGGATAGGCCTGAGAATCTGTATTTGAATGAAGACTGTAGGTGATGCTGATGCTACCTGACAGTGGATTACACCTCGAGTAGGAATGATTGTTGTTGTTCAGTCGATAAGTTCTGTCTGATTCTTTGTGGCCCCGTGGACTGCAGCATGCCAGTTCTCCACTCTCTCCCAGAATTTTTTCAGATTCGTATCTACTGAGTTGGTGATGCTATCTAACCATCTCATCCTCTGCTGGCCCCTTCTCCTTTTGCCTTCAGTCTTTCCCAGCATCAAGGTCTCTTCCAGTGAGTTGCTCTGTGTATCAGGTGGCCAGAGTTTTGGAGCTTCAGCATCAGTCCTTCCAAAGAATGTCCAGGGTTGATTTCCTTTGAGATTGACTGGTTTGATCTGCTTGTAGTCCAGGGGACTCTCAAAAGTCTTTTCTTGCACCTCAATTCAAATCAATCCTTTGGCACTCAGCCTTCTTTATGGTCCACCTCTCACTTCTGTATATGACTACTGTAAAAACCATACCTTTGGCTATATGGGTCTGTGCTAAGATTGTCATAGCTTTCCTTCCACGGAGCAAGCCTCTCTTAATTACATGGGTGCTGTCACCGTCCACAGTGATTTGGAGCCCAAGAAAATAAAATCTGTCACTGCTTCCACTTTTCCCCCATCTATTTTCCATGAAGTGTTGGGACCAGAGGCCATGATCTTAGTTTTTTGAATGTTGAGTTTTAAGCCATATTTTTCATTCTCCTTTCACCCTCAAGAAGCTCTTTAGTTCCTTTTCACTATCTGCCATTAGAGTGTTGTCATCTGCGTATCTGAGGTTGTTGATACTTCTCCCTGCAATCTCGATTCCAACTTGTGATTCATCCAGTCAGGCATTTCACATGATATACTCTGCATATAAGTTAAATAAGCTGGGTGACAAATAACAATCTCGATGTACTTCTTTCCCAATTTTGAACCAGTCAGTTGTTCCCTGTTCAGTTCTAACTGTTGTTTCTTGACTCATAATACATTTCTCAGGAGATAGATAAGGTATTCCCATCTCTTGAAGAATTTTCCACAGTTTGTTGTGATCCACATAGTCAAAAGCTTTAGCGTATTCAATGAAGCAGAAGTAGATGTTTTTCTAGAACGCCCTTGCTTTCTCCAAGATCCAACAAATGTTGACAATTTGATCTCTGGTTCCTCTGCCTTTTCTAAATCCAGATTGTATATCTAGAAGTTCTCAGTTCACATACTGCTGAAGCCTATCTTGAATTTTGAGCATAGCCTTGTTAGCATGTGCAATGAGGACAATTTTTTTGTAGTTTGGACATTCTTTAGCATTGCCCTTCTTTGGGATCGGACATTTTCCAGTCCTGTGGCCTTTGCTGAGTTTTTCGAATTTGCTAACATATTGAGTGCAGCACTTTAACGACATCATCTTTTAGGATTTGAAATAGCTCAGCTAGAATTCCATCACCTCCACTAGCTTTGTTGTTAGCAATGCTTCCTAAGGCCCAACTGACTTCTCACTCCAGGATGTCTGGCTTTAGGTAAGTGACCACGCTACTGTGGTTATCTAGGTCATTAGGACCTTTTTTGTACAGTTCTGTGTATTCTTGCCACCTTTTCTTAATCTCTTCTGCTTCTGTTATGAATGATTAACACAGTATTATTTATGTAAATCTAAAATGCATAATAGCACACACTTTTTTGGAATCCATATGTCAGTCTATTTTCTGTCACCTTGGCTATCGTACTTGATTGTTTGGTCAAATACTAGTCTAAATGTCTGTGTGAAGGTATTTGTGAATGTGATTAACACTTAAGATCAGTTGACTGGAGGTAAATCAGATTCTCCTCTACAATGTGGGCAGGCCTCATCCAGTCTTGAAGATTTTAAGAGGAAAGACAGATTTCCTAAAGAGGCAATTCTTTCTTAAGCTTGGAATAGAAACTGTGCCTGACCTTTTAGTCTGTAGATTTTGGACTCAAGATTACAACATTGGCTGTCATGAGTTTCCAGCCTGCAGACTTGCCTACAGATTTCAGCCTTACCTGCTTCCACAGTTGTGTGAGCCTGTTCTATAAAATCTCAGCCTGTCAGACCTCCCCAGCAGTCCAGTGGTTAAGACTCAGTCTCCCTATGCAGGGGGCTTGGGTTTGATTGCTGGTTGGGGAATGAGGGTTCCACATGCTGTGGGGTGCAGCCAAAAATTTAAAAAAAAAAAGGAAAGGAAAGAAGCCTACAAAAGGCTTAAAAAACACTCAGCCTTCCCTTCATTGAGCTCATGTTTTTGCCCTGTTGCCTCCCTTCCCTTTCTCTCTCTCTCTCTCTACACACACACACACACACACACACGCACGCACGCACGCACATACGCACACACGCACACACACACACACAGTCTCCTCCTATTTGATTGTGTTTTCCTGAGGAAACTTGACTAATATAGCATATTGGCTGCTGGTGGTTTGGGGTGGGGAGATGGAAACGTGAATGTGGTGAGAGAACACAAATAAATAGGAACTTAGCATGGATCAGTGACGAAAATGTGCCATAAAGGGAATCATTAACACGACTTCTAAAACTGAGGTTTAAGGAAAGAGAATCAATAGTGAACAGATCGTCAGAAGCAAAGGGGGATTGAACCTAATGCATAGGCAGAAGGCTTGTTTTAGGGGAAAGGGGCTGCTCATCTACTCTAATAGCAGAAAGAACAGGATGGTTGATGCCCCATTTTGTTCCTGTGGCTCCCATTTTCATAGTTTCTGTAGATTGGAAGTTGGAAGCCTATTATTGTCTGGAGACCTGAACTACATGAAGAGGGGGAAGAAAGTCATTACTGGCATCTGTGCAGTCCTCGAAGCAGGAAATAGCAAACAGAAGGAAAGGAGGCTGGATACAGAAGGCGACTGATGTTTTATGAGCTTGAGCAACACTGGCCAAGAAAATATAAAGTGATGCAGGAGGAAAGGCTAAACACCAAGTATTAAATGAGTGGGGCTCAGAAAGAACATTTATTTAGAAAGTGATTTTGTGTGGTGGTCCTAATACCCAAACCAAATACCTCTCTTATTGGGACAAAGTGATGTTGGCGAGGCTGCAGTGAGCAGTGGTGCTGAGCAAGATCTTAATTCCCTGACCAGGTTCTGAACCTAGGTAGCCTGGATGAAAACTAGGAATCCTAAACCACCAGACCAACAAGGGTTAGGGGCTAGAAGCTCTTTTTCCCTGGATCTTTGCCCCCAGTGAAAAATGCATTTATCATGGAAGCAAAAACTATAAATGCAGGTACAGGGTTTGTTATTAGAGACAAAGCACAACAACAAGTGGGAGAGCACACAGGAACCATTTAGTTGCGACAGAAGCAAGGAAGAGATGCACACCCAGAGAGAGAGGGTGTGGGTGTCCTCCCTAGTTAGGAGGAGGACAGTAAAAAGGGGGTTAGTCAGTTATATAGGTCAGTTCTTCTGGGTCTTTGTTTATCTTTAGCCAATTATCTGGATTCTTTTTCCACACCTGACATACCCTGAGCCCCTCCCCTGGGTGTCCATGAACCCCACAGGCAAGAAGGATTTCAAAGAGAAAGCTTCTGGGAGGAGCAAGACTCATTCAGTTCAGTAAAGTTCAGTCACACAGTCCTGTCCGACTTCTTGCAACCCCATGAATCACAGCATGCCAGGCCTCCCTGACCATCACCAACTCCCGGAGTTCACTCAAACTCATGTCCATCGAGTCGGTGATGCCATCCAGCCATCTCATCCTCTGTCGTCCCCTTCTCCTCCTGCCCTCAATCCCTCCCAGCATCAGAGTCTTTTCCAATGAGTCAACTCTTCGCATGAGGTGGCCAGAGTACTGGAGTTTCAGCTTTAGCATCATTCCTTCCAAAGAAATCCCAGGGCTGATCTCCTTCAGAATGGACTGGTTGGATCTCCTTGCAGTCCAAGGGACTCTCAAGAGTCTTCTCCAACACCACAGTTCAAAAGCATCAATTCTTCAGTGCTCAGTTTTCTTTAGAGTCCAACTCTCACATCCATACACGACTACTGGAAAAACCATAGCCTTGACTAGACGGAACTTTCTTCCGTTCCAGCAAAGTAATGTCTCTGCTTTTGAATATGATATCTAGGTTGGTCATAAATTTCCTTCCAAGGAGTAAGCGTCTTTTAATTTCATGGCTGCAGTCACCATCTGCAGTGATTTTGGAGCCCAGAAAAATAAAGTCAACCACGGTTTCCACTGTTTCCCCATCTATTTCCCAGGAAGTGATGGGACTGATACCATGATTCTAATTTTCTGAATGTTGAGTTTTAAGCTAACTTTTTCACTTTCCTCTTTCACTTTCATCAAGAGGCTCTTTAGTTCTTCTTCGCTTTCTGCCATAAGGGTGGTGTCATCTGCATATCTGAGGTTATTGATATTTCTCCCGGCAATCTTGATTCCAGCTTGTGCTTCATCAGCCCAGCGTTTCTCATGATGTACTCTGCATATAAGTTAAATAAGCAGGGTGACAATATACAGCCTTGACATACTCCTTTTCCTATTTGGAACCAATCTGTTGTTCCATGTCCAGTTCTAACTGTTGCTTCCTGACCTGCATAGGTTTTTCAAGAGGCAAGTCAGGCAGTCTGGTATTCCCATCTCCTTCAGAATTTTCCACAGTTTATTGTGATCCACACAGTCAAAGGCTTTGGCATAGTCAATAAAGCAGAAATAGATGTTTTTCTGGAACTCTCTTGCTTTTTCAGTGATCCAGCAGATGTTGGCAATTTGGTCTCTGGTTCCTCTGCCTTTTCTAAAACCAGCTTGAACATCTTGAAGTTCATGGTTCATGTATTGCTGAAGCCTGGCTTCGAAAATTTTGAGCATTACTTTACTAGCATGTGAGATGAGTTCATTTGTGCAGTAGTTTGAGCATTCTTTGGCATTGCCTTTCTTTGGGATTGGAATGAAAACTGACCTAGTCCAGTGGCCACTGCTGAGTTTTCCAAATTTGCTGGCATATTGAGTGCAGCACTTTCACAGCATCATCTTTCAGGATTTGAAATAGCTCAACTGGAATTCCATCACCTCCACTAGCTTTGTTCATGATGATGCTTTTTAAGGCCCACTTGACTTCACATTCCAGGATGTCTGGCTCTAGGTGAGTGATCACACCATCATGATTATCTTGGTTGTGAAGATCTTTTTTGTACAGTTCTTCTGTGTATTCTTGCCACCTCTTCTTAATATCTTCTTCTTTTGTTAGGTCTATACAATTTCTGTCCTTTATCTGTCCCATCTTTGCATGAAATGTTCCCTTGGTATCTCTAATTTTCTTGGAGAGATCTCTAGTCTTTCCCATTCTATTGTTTTCCTGTATTTCTTTGCATTGATCACTGAGGAAGGCTTTCTTATCTGTCCTTGCTATTCTTTGGAACTCTGCATTCAGATGCTTATATTTTTCCTTTTCTCCTTTGCTTTTCACTTTTCTTCTTTTCACAGCTGTTGGTAAGGCCTCCTCAGACTGCCATTTTGCTTTCTTGCATTTCTTTTTCTTAGTGACGGTCTTGATTCCTGGCTCCTGTAAAATGTCATGAACCTCCATCCATAGTTCATCAGGCAATCTGTCTATCAGATTTAATCCCTTAAATCTATTTCTCACTTCCACTGTATAATCATAAGGGATTTGATTTAGGTCATACCTGATTGGTCTACTGGTTTTCCCCACTTCTTCAATTTAAGTCTGAATTTGGCAATAAGGAGTTCATGATCTGAGCCACAGTCAGCTCCTGGTCTTGTTTTTGCTGACTGTATAGAGCTTCTTCATCTTTGGCTGCAAAGAATATAATCAATCTGATTTCGGTGTTGACCATCTGGTGATGTCCATGTGTAGAGTCTTCTCTTGTGTTGTTGGAAGAGGGTGTTTGCTATGACCAGTGTGTTCTCTTGGCAGAACGCTATTAGCCTTTGCCCTGCTTCATTCTATATTCCAAGGCCAAATTTGCCTGTTACTCCCGATGTTTCTTGACTTCCTACTTTTGCATTCCAGTCCCCTATAATGAAAAGTACATCTTTTTTGGGTGTTAGTTCTAAAAGGTCTTGTAGGTCTTCATAGAACCGTTCAACTTCAGCTTCTTCCGTGTTACTGGTTGGGGCATAGACTTGGATTACCGTGATATTGAATGGTTTGCCTTGGAAATGAACAGAGATCATTCTGTCATTTTTGAGATTGCATCCAAGTACTGTTTTTCGGACTCTTTTGTTGACTATGATGGCTACTCCATTTCTTCTAAGGGATTCCTGCCCACAGTAGTAGATATAATGGTCATCTGAGTTAAATTCACCCATTCCAGTCCATCTTAATTCACTGATTCCTAGAATGTTGATATTCACTCTTGCCATCTCTTTTTTGACCACTTTCAATTTGCCTTTATTCATGGACCTAACATTCCAGGTTGCTATGCAATATTTCTCTTTACAGCATCAAACCTTGCTTCTATCTACAACTGGCTGTTGTATTTACTTTGGCTCCATCCCTTCATTCTCTCTGGAGTTATTTCTCCCCTGATTTCCAGTAGCATATTGGGCACCTACCGACCTGGGGAGTTCATCTTCCAGTGTCCTATCTTTTTGCCTTTTCATACTGTTCATGGGGTTCTCAAGGCAAGAATACTGAAGTGGTTTGCCATTCCCTTCTCCAGTGGACCACATCCTGTCAGACCTCTCCACCATGACCCATCTCATTAGGGCCTGGCATTATCCCCTGACTTTTGATCCACAAGGAGCCTTTTTGCACATGTGTAGGGTCTCCCTCGGAGAAGGCCATGGCACCCCACTCCAGTACTCTTGCCTGGAAAATCCCATGGGCGGAGGAGCCTGGTAGGCTGCAGTCCATGGGCTCACTAAGAGTCGGACACGAGTGAGTGACTTCACTTTCACTTTTCACTTTCATGCGTTGGAGAAGGCAATGGCAACCCACTCCAGTGTTCTTGCCTGGAGAATCCCAGGGAAGGGGGAGCCTGGTGGGCTGCTGTCTATGGGGTCGCACAGAGTCGGACACAACTGAAGTGACTTAGCAGAGAGAGAGAGGGTCTCCCTTGTCCCAAAAAGAGGGGTGCGGGGAGTGGAGATCCCTTAATCCTTTATTCAAACAGGGTTTTACCCCTCTTTGTCCTTGCCATGGTTATTACCTTAACTATTGCCACAACTGTTGCCTTAAGGGGTTTACAAGAGATAAAGTCTGGCTCTTTACCCTGTTTCTGTTGTTAATTCCATTTCAAAAGGCAAACAGGAGGCTGACTGTAAAAGCCTTAATTGAAGCCTACCTATCTCTTGTCTCAGGACATGCAAACAGGAGCCTAGTTATCCAACCTGAAGCCCACTTCATGCCACATGAAATGCAAACAGGAGGCCAGTTGTAAATGTCCAACCTGGAGCTCATCTATCTCCTGTCTCAAAGGACACATGTTTTTGATTCAAAAATGAGATGTCTAAGGGAAAATGTCGATGTTCCCATAATTGAGCTAAATAGTTTTATGAGTACTTTACAGATGAAGATTTCCTAGCTTTATAGAACTAGTGATAAGACTAGTATCTGACATTTAGTCTGTTGCTCTGTTAAGTGTGTGAGTTCTGAAATTAAGCAGACCTGGGTTCAAACCTTTGGCTTTGCCACTTACAAGGGATGGTCTTCAACAGTCTTCCTGTGCTTTAACCTCTTTATCTATAGCAAGGATATGGAAAAAGGATATAATCGGGTATCCTCATTAAATGGTTTTTTGAGAAAAAGTAAATGCACCCTTGCAGAGTGTCTTGCTTTGCTTAGCCAGGTGCATAACACACAGTGACTGCTTAATTCCTGCTACTTGTTATTATCAGCAGCTGTTAGAAACAGTGACTTCAAATTCAAAAAACATTAATTGTTTTTTCCAAGTGTGACCCTTTGAGTTCTTGCCTTGTCTGCTGGTGATGACAAGCTTTAGTTTGGTGAGATAAGTGACCCGTGATAACAGTTAAGAACAAAAGCTCTTGTCCTTAATAGACTAAAATTTAGAAACCTTAAATACTTTAAATACTTGACCTCTTAGAAAATAAGAAGGAAGATAAGACCTGTTCCATTTTTATTTCCCCTAAGGGTTTCAGCTAAAAGTACTTCCATAAGGCAAAACATTATTAGATTATGAATAATGCATTATCCGTTTTCTGAGACAAGAAGCAATGGACCAAAAAGCCCACTTTTTGCCCCTCAAAGTAGTTACTAGTTATGTTAAGGGAATATTTACTTTTGAGCTCAGTTTATTTATTGATATATATATTTCCCCCCCCCCGCCCCTCCCCCCACCCCGTGTTATGTTTGTGGATGTTTTTTGTCTGAGCATTTTAAAATTAATTCTCTATCAGCTGGATAAATAGAAAGATGTCATCCTCTCCCTTATTTTCTGCTAAGATTTTTGGTTTTCATTTAATACGGTTTCCACCTATGTTGCTATGGATTGAATTGTCTCCTTCTCAAATTGATTTGTTGAGGTCCTAACACATAGTTCCTTTACGAACCAAATTTGTGTCTGCTTGCCCGTGTGCAGTAAAGCCAATCCACTGACACTGGGTTGTGGTGAGGCAAAGTGCAGTGTTTATTGTAAAGTGCCAGACAAGGAATCTGGGACAGCTAGTTCTCAAAAAGCCTAAACTAAAGTTGGGTTTCAGGAAAGCATTTTTAAAGGCTAGCCTAGGTGAAGGAGGGGAGTTGCGGGGTATGTGATCAGCTTGTGTACAGTTCTTTGATGGGCTGATGGTGAAGTAACAGGGTGGTGTCACAGGGGTTAATATTATCCATCCACCAGCTCTAGTAGGTCTGGAGGCCAAGTGCTCATGGTCATCAAGTAGTTAACTTCTTCCAATTGAAGGAGTTTTAGCATCTGTTAAAGTAACATAGGAAATATGCACTGGATTCTCTTCTCTAGGTACTTCAGAGAGGAGCTAAAGATGAATGACTGCCAAATTGCTTTTTTGAAGGTGATGGATATCTTTATTGCTTTGATTGTGGTGATATCACAGGTGTATGCATGTGTTAAACTGATCACATTGTATACATTAAATGGGCGCAACTTTTATGTGTATATCAATTATATTTTGAAACTTAAAATCAGTATAAATAGAGAATCAAAATAAAATGTCAGGGGAGAACTACTTAAGTATTCTATAGGAATTACAATCAAGTTTTCAATAGTTCAGTCTTTAACATAAAGGACTGTGGGGTATGTCTTAACCATACCAAGGCTGTGGTTTGTTATTATTTGAAAGATTTTTCTTTTGGAAGGACATTAAGCAGTGCCCAGTGACATTTCATGAGATTTCTCAGCATGCCATGAAACCAGATGTGGAGATGAGAATCACTTTGTGTGTATGTGTGTTTAAAAAAAAAAAATGGTGTAAGAATTTAAATGCATAATCAGTCTCCAGAAAGATACACAATACACAGGCACCTGATACCAACAATTCTTCAGGGGCTGGTAACTAGGTGACTGAGGGTAGTAGAGGATACGTTTTCATTTGTGAAATTTACAGTTATACAACACAGGAGACAGGGTCTTTGTAAGGTAATCAAGTTAAAGTGACATCATTAGGGTAGACTGTCATCTGATATGACTGACATTCTTATATCAAGGGGACATTTAGAGACAGATACAGACAAGATCACTATATCGAGATGAAGTCAGGAATAAAAGGGATATTTCTACAAGCCACAGAATGCTAAGGATTTCCAGCAAACCACCAGAAGCTAAGGGAGAGGTGTGAAACAGGTTCTTCCTCAGAGCCCTCAGAAGAAACAAACTGACATCTTGACCTTGGATGTCTAGCCTCCAAACTGTGAAACAGTCATCTTCTGTTGGCTTCAATTCCTCCCCATATGTGATGCTTTGTCATAGTACCCCTGGAAAGGCAGCGATCTGTGTGCAGTGATCTGGGAGATGGCATCTCCAGCAGAAGGTCCAGGATTGTTATGTTCCAGCTCTGCCATAGACTGGCTGGGTGACCTTAAGCAACTTAACAACTTTGAAAATTGGTTTCTGTACTTTGTTGCTGGCCTAACCAACAGTCATCTTCACTTTTGTAGCTTTTGTGCTGGCAGAAATTATACTAGAGTCTGGGAATCCTGGTACGTGTTTTCACAGCCCCTGCTGTGGTCTGAGGAATAAAAGGAAAATGTTGTCTGGGGATGACTTTCTTCCTTCTTAAAATGAGACGCAAGAGAGGAAACAGATTTCTTCTTCCTTTGTTGTCAGATGTTACTGTTATTTCTGCACGTGATGCCTGACACTGTGGCTGCCATTTTGTCCCTTGAGGTAAAAACACAGTGAAGAAGACAGGACAGAAAAATAGGGAACTCTTCCTTCTCACTGACTCCAACCTGGACTTACCTCACCTCAGACTTCCTATATTTTGCAGGCTGTGTTCTAAGTGCTTGGTGTGCATTATCCCTTTTTAACTTTGCAGCAATCCTAGGGTGAAGATACCAGTATTTTCCCATCTTAAAACTGAGAAAGATGAAGCCTAAAATGCTTTAAGTAAATTACCCAAAGTCACCCACACACCTGACAATAGAGCAAGGATTTGAAAACCAGCATTCTGTCTCCAGAGCCTGTCCTTTTAACCAACAACACACTTAGGTAAACAACTCTTATTCAGAATTCTTTAATGCAGGGCTGAAGGCATCCTGACCAACAGCCTTCCCTTTAATATCAGCACAAGAGCTCTACTCTGATTTACTGTGGGGCTTTAATGAGCTAATAGCTAACTGCCTGGCAAAGTATTAATAACTTATCTACAGGAAGTGCTCAGTAAGTATTTAAATGGCCTTCCATACCGGGAGCAAGTGAAGTTGTGTAGACTGGAGGAACTCCCCATGCTCTCCTCCCTCAGAGCCCAGGGCTGGAGGCTGGCCTTGGGTGCGACTTGTGCCTTTGAGAGGAAGTGGCTACTGAGTGTAGAATTTGGACAGCAACAGCATCTGCTCCTTGCAGGTGTGGCCTGTCGAAAAGCCTCTGGTTACTTCATGCCCAGGAAAAGAGCTCAACTGCTGGAGTCACAGTATCAGTGATGGATGATTACAAAGCGACCACTGGGGACAGAGACAAAGGTGACTGGGACATGGTGACTCAGGGACTGGCTTTTGACTTCAACCCCCACCTCCCTGCAACTCCCAATATGTGAACCCCATAGCAGGCTGGAAACAAAGTGGTCTGGAGTAGCTTTAAGATGGTTTCTGGAGAGAAGCTTTAGAGGAAGAGGCAAAGGTACCCGGTTCCCATATGTGGAATCCATTCTCCTAAGAACTGGCTTGGAGGCCACATGTACTGCTGAATTCCACAGTCAGCATAAAAGGGAATGCATGGAGAGGTCTTGATCTTCACATAACTCGGAAAACACAGAACCGTTACTGGGACTTCCCTGTGGTTCAGAATCCTGCTGCCAATGCAGGGGACATGAATTCCATCCCTGGTCTGGGACGACTCTACAAGCTGTGAGGCAACAAAGCCCCTGTGCCACAACTACTGAGCCTGTACTCTAGAGCCTGTGTTCCTCAGCAAGAGAAGACACCACAGCGAGAAGCCATGCCCCACAGTTAAGAGTGTAGTGCCTGCTCAGTGCATTGGCAGAAAGCCTGTACGCAGCAACGAAGACCCAGCAGAGCCAAAAATAAATAAATTAACAAAACAAAACATAGAACCCTTAACACGCACACAGCTCTGGTCCTAGTATGAGGTCAGTTCAGTTCAGTTGCTCAGTTGTGTCCGACTCTTTGCAACCCCATGAATCACAGCGTGCCAGGCCTCCCTGTCTATCACCAACTCCCGGAGTTCACTCAGACTCACATCCATCGAGTCAGTGATGCCATCCAGCCATCTCATCCTCTGTTGTCCCCTTCTCCTCCTGCCCCCAATCCCTCCCAGCTTCAGAGTCTTTTCCAGTGAGTCAACTTTTCGCATGAGGTGGCCAAAGTACTGGAGTTTCAGCTTTAGCATCATTCCTTCCAAAGAAATCCCAGGGCTGATCTCCTTCAGAATGGACTGGTTGGATCTCCTTGCAGTCCAACGGACTCTCAAGAGTCTTCTCCAACACCACAGTTCAAAAGCATCAATTTTTCGGCGCTCAGCTTTCTTCACAGTCCAACTCTCACATCCATACATGACCACTGGAAAAACCATAGCCTTGACTAGACGGACCTTTGTTGGCAAAGTAATGTCTCTGCTTTTGAATATGCTATCTAGGTTGGTCATAACTTTCCTTCCAAGGAGTAAGCGTCTTTTAATTTCATGGCTGCAATCACCATCTGCAGTGATTTTGGAGCCCAAAAAATAGAGTATGAGGTAGGATGTGGAACAAAGTCAGGTCTTATCAAGACTAAAACGAACATTACATCCAGCGACTGCTACTCCTACCTGATGGGAACCTTCTCAGAAGAAGAAGTCAATGTCTTAATGACTAGGTACTCACAGGGTAGGAATCTTTCTCATATATGTAATTTAACTCTTATGTGGCAACACATTTTGAGAGGGATGTGAACCCTTTTTTGGATACAGATCTACCACAACTCTATCACACATGGTATCTCAAATCATGTATTTGGGGAGTGACTTCCTGTTTGTTGAATTTAGTTGAAAGGTTAGTCCCACTCCACTCTCCTCGCCTGGAGAATTCCATGGACAGAGGAGCCTGGCGGGCTACAGTTCATGGGGTGATAAAGAGTCGGACACGGCTGAGGGACTGTCACTCACTCACTAGGGTTCAGTTGCGTCATCTTCCAGTCTCAGAACTTGAAGCCTTTACCAGTTTCCAGAAGACATTCAGCTGCAGAACATGTCTGAATTTTCTGGACTTTACTGAGTCCTGAGACAGTCTCAGGAGAAGCTGCTCTCTGGTCCACCATCGTGTTCACTTTTCTGTTTTCTTGCTCCTGTCACCTGCTGTCACCCCACTCACATCCTGTTCCCAGCCAGGAACAGCTTTCTCATCTGTCATGGAGAGGAGGCTTGTTTGTTTTGCTATTACTCTGGGGACCAGCTGAAACCCACAACCTATAGCAACTAAGCTACCTCTATTAGAATGATTTAAACATTTCCTCAGCAAACGGAAGTTTCTTCCTAAGGGCTATTATTATTATACTCACTCAAATACATGTTTAAAAACTACTGTCATGAACACTACCCTCTCTTTTCAAATAGTATAAGCAGAATCCTAGATGTTTTATGCATTAATGTGGGCAGTAGTGTATACTGTGGTTGTAATTCTCTCAGCACTTCTAGGACTATGAATGAATGTGGATCTATACAGGACCACAAATAAATAGGCTTTATGATGCTAGAAATTTCTTTTCTAAGTGTTTGATTTATCTTACAGATTTAGTCTTCTTCTGATATTCTGTTTTTGTTCTGCTGTGCGACAGAAAACCAGGAAACAATAGGAACAATAATAGTTGGTCTTATTGAAATAGGTTCGAGGTTCTATTCTAGGTACTTTGTCTACAGTGTTGCCTAGCAGCCCTTGAGATAGATGCTCTGATTCTCACTTTTTTTTTTTCCCCCCACAGATGATTAAAAAAAGGGCAGAGCGAGTAAGTAGCTCCCTCCAAATAAGATGACCTAGTCAGTGGAGAAGCCAGGGTTCAAACTCAGATGTTTGACTCTCGAACTCATCGCTTTAACTACTATACTGTACTTCGAACTCATTACTTTAACTACTATACTGTACCGCTTAAATTGTAAATAATATAAAATGAAACTTTTCAAAGTCAGGAGGGGGTCCCTTTTTACTATGTGTCCCTAAAAGGTACACTTGTTATAGTCCATGGAATGTGTAATTTTTATATTATCCATAGAGGAATTGTTAGTTCATTCATAGGATCTCATTTTTGGGGTATTGGTGTGGATTGAGGATCAGGGAACACTTTGAGAATCTGAGGCCTGTGGTGACTTTGCGGCTATAGTTAATTGAGCATCATTATCGTAATTTACAATCATTCATTAACTAAGCACATGCTACATGAGAGACACTGTCATAGATGTGGGAGATTTAGATTCACATGGCTTGGTGATGGTCTTTAAGGATTGTCTCACTCTCTTGACCACATTATACAATATCTGTCTAATTCAGTAAGATCAAGTAGGAGAGTGAAGGTAGAATGTGGTCAAAAAATCAGGTAAGAATGGGAAATAAACTTAAACCTTTATACCCCCAGTTCTGATTAGAAAGTTAAGTGAGTTTAATAAAGAAGAGAAGTATGACTTGAGTTAAATCTTGTTAGGAGTTTAGAAAGATGAGGGCTGCTCTAGTTACATTTACATTTCCTCAGCAAAGAGGAAATCTAAACACTGATTTCATTTATTCTTTTTTTCCTGGACCAGACAGACCTCATGTTAGAGACCATGGATTCAGATTCCTTACCCTTGAAAAGCTCACTGTTTTGGGAAAAATGAAGGAGTGAGTTAATTGTTATATAATTCACTGGGTTAAAACCCATATTAGAGAAATGAACATGGATTTGAGAACTGAATATCTCTGATTAGAGATCTGTCAAAAAAGGCTTTGTAAATGAAATTACACATAAGCTGGGCTATTAAATAGGAAATTGCTGGGCACTAATGGGATAGAATTAGAGAATTAGATAAATGTTTCTGCTTGGTGAGTGTAGAAATGTTAATGTTTGTTCTTTCGTTTTCTGTTTGATAATTTGTAGAAATTATTTTTAATTACAAAAGTAATACATGACTCCTGTGCCCTTGTGAAAATTTCGACTGGAATAGATAAAAAGGAATATTCCCTGTTACCAACCCTCCCTACCAGATCCCTTTGACCTGAGTTATTTTGTCTGTCAAAGATCAGTGTCATCTTTGTCATTTCTCTATTTTTTTTAAAAAAGCATAGAAAACCAAGTGCTGTTTTCCATATTTAAATACAAAAGGCATCATGTCATATGGATTGTTCACAATTTTTTGAAAAACTCAACTTTGTCTCCTAGGTCTAACTCCTTTTCATCCTGTATGCTGTTGGTTATGTATTTATTTAACCATTCCCCTGCTGAGAGGTAGTTGTTACTGTTTTCTTTAGTTACAAAGAATACTGAAATGAAGTCTCCTTGCAGATGTGTCTAAGTATGTAAATAAGAGCAATTCCTGGTCAGAATGAGTATACAATGAAAATATTAACAGATACTGACAAATCACATGCAATTAAAATATTAATAGACACTGACAAATTGCCTTTCAGAATGTTCTCATTTATACTGCCTCAACCAAAAAAAAAAAAAACCCTTATTTTTCTACATCTATAGTAGGCCTCCATATTGTGTATTTTTGTATTTTTTCCCAAACTGGATGAAATTCCAATTACTTATTTTACATCTCCCTACATCATAATATTGAGCACGTTTTCACATGTTTATTGGTCCTTTGGGCTTTTCTGTGAGTTTCCTGTTTTCTTGTCATGCCCCTTTTTAATATTTTGTTATCATTTTTTAAAATTGAACTCATGATAGTAAGTGTTTGTTATCTATGCTGTGAACATTTTCTCCCAATCTGCCACTTCTTTTTAAACTTTGTTTATAGTGGGGTTTTGAAATATTCAATTATGATGTGTTAAGATGTATTGATATCTTTCATGATGACTGTCTTGTTCTGGGGTATGTTTAAAGAAAATTTTCTTCTCTCAGATGTGTTTAGTGATATGATCATATTCCTCATTCCAACAGTTAAACTGGGGACTAATATGGAGAGAACAACCCATCTTGAAAGCTGTAGAATTCCTATTAGCACATATAAAAATAAAATAGAATGTGAGGGAAGAGCACATTAAAGAGAGTTAACAACTGTATATTCTCCATCTGTTTCTAAGGACTAATTAAATGCCTTTGTATTAGTGAGCTGAATTGATGAATCTCAATGATGATTTGACCTACTTTTAAAAACTGTTAAAGTTGGTTGAGTAAACTGTTGAGTAAAAGAGAATTTCAGAGATCTGCAGAAGCAATTCATATTACTTTCAATACGAGTGGTTGTGAGCTTCCATTCTTAGGTACTAATTTTTAACTGCTTGGCTTTCTGTTTGTATATTGATCAGTAAAGAAGATAAATCATTTCCAGATTTTCTAGAAGAGCTTTGGCTCACAACTTTAGGTGTCCATGCTGAATTGACTGTCAGTTCCTCTTGAAAGCTGCCTAACCATAGGATATAAAATAAATAGCATTTCCCATCCCATCCTTTCACTATGAATGGGAACAGAACCTAACTAGACTCTGGCTAAAATTTTTAAAAGTGAGTTTCAAAAACTGTATCATCCAAGAAAAAGTCCCCATTCCTAGATTCATTATATATAAGGCAATTGTAAAATTCTTAAAAAAAAAAAAAAAAATCAGTCCTTTAGTACTGATACAAGGAACATTCCAGCCAAGGTGTAGATTTTGTTACTTTGGCTTCCTGACTTCTTAATTCCTTTGGGTAAGCCATTAACATACAAACCAACCGACAAATAACTAGAATAACATAATGTAGGTTTATGGCCACTGTTGTTTCTTGGCCTTGAACACCATGCCTTCTCCCTTTGTGGTCTCTGCTCTATCATAGTGTTCCAACTATGATATGTAGTTCAAGCCTGAGAACTACACTTGCTAGCATGGTAAAGACAGTTCCTGTTTTTTCCAAACATCCTGACAGTGATGTTTGGAAGAAAGGGATGTAAGCATTCTTCTCTGGCTGTGGTGGATGCTGACCACTGTGGGTACATGCAGTGGTGTTGGCAGTGGCTTTGTCGGGCTCCGTAACCTGCTGTCCATCTCAGTTTGGGAGCTGAAGGCATCTGTGCTTTAGCTGCAGTTTCCTGACTTCTGGGTAGAGTGACTATACCTCCCTGACTTAGGTTCCCCCAGCACGTGTAACAATTTACCACTGACTTATTTCAATGTGTTGAATCCTGCTCCCTTTGAAGTGTGACTGAGTTCTCACTGACTCAGAGGTTTCTGCTGTCTCTCCCTGAAGCCTGGCAAAGACTCCAGGATTTTCATTCCCTTCCTCTGATCTCAACTCTGGATCTGCTTTAGTCTCCAAAGAGAAATGATCTGCAATGGAAGACAACTTCTACCCAAAATGAGGAGGAGGGAAGGAATGGAAGGGATGAGAGGAAGCCTAGTTGTGGGTGAGCAGAGGGAGGTGAGAGAAAAGCAGTGAGAGACTGGAGAAATGGGAGGGAAAGGGAAAACAGCCAACCTTTCCAAACTCTCCATATTTCTTAATCCCCTTAGACACTTGGCATCCTCAAAGCTTGTGATTCCTGAGTGGAAGGAAGAAAGAGTAGTCTCCTTTATCTATGGCTGTACTTTATTTCCTCTTGAATTCTCCCTGGCTCAGTGTTTTCTCATCTTTCTTCAGCCTGTTAAGTCTTTTTGTTTGTTTTGCCTTTTTTTTTTTTTTTTTTTGCAAGGGATTGAGGTGGGAGGAGGAGAGGATTAGGGACAATATACTGTATATGTATAAGAATAAACTTTTTTTTTTCTCCTTTAAAAAATATATTAAAATCATTATAAATAGCATGAAAGGAAAATATTAAAAAGTCTTATCTGTATATGTTAATTCATATAATTGTCACAAGTACTAAGTTTTACTTTGTTTTCTATTAACATAAAGAAAACTTTATTAAAGAAAAATAGGGTTGAGGAAAGCTGAAGAACTTGCTTGGATTCACACAGGTAAGAAGACCTAATGTAATGATCATGGTGTAAAGATAATGGACCTAAGATCTGAGCCCAGATCACCATAACCTAAGACCAGGCTTCTTTCTATCAAGGTGCAGCTGCTTTATTGGCAGAAGGATGGATTTGGAATCAGGGCCAACAGTGAATTGGGAGGAATTTCTAGTATATTTTCTTACAAAATTTTATGCCTCAAGAAGAATAGCATAAATAATGTTCCAGAGGTGCCCTGGTAAAAGTCTTTGTCTGTAGAATTAAATTAAAAAAATCTAAAAACCCCAAAAGATTAAAAGCCATATTGGATTAGTTAACATTCAGAAAGTTTGGCTTCAACATCTGTTTAAGTATAGCCATGCCCTATTCATGAGTGTTGTTTTAAATACCCTACTTTATTAGGAGAGAGATTGTTAAAAACCTGTAGGAATTATGGAAAAAATAAGATCAGGCATAAGTAATGAATAAACTTATGAAAACCATTATCAATATGGTTTCACATGTTTACTAACCTAGAATACTTAGGACAGCAAACTAAAAGAAATATTGTTTCACGTGTCTTAATTTAGTGATAATGGTTAATGTACAATTAAATTCTTCCTACTCTCCTTTGTTTACTACAATTTTTGAAGATTTCAATAGGATATTTATCAATTCATTTAGTTTTGCTGCAAATAATATGCCCCTTGGTGTTTTTCAAATGCAGTCTGCTTTGTTTAATTGTTCAGACTATTATTTTGTGACAGTGTTGATCTATCCCCTAGGTCCTACCCTAACCACAGAAACAAAAGCATTTTTGATGTTTGAGATGGAAAAAGCTTTGGAGACTCTTAATTTACTGATTTTAGTTATTTCTAAAGTTTTTTTTTTGGTTGTTTTTAACAAGCCTAAATGCTTTGAGCATTTATTTTACTTACTGTGTACCAGGCACTGTTCTAAGCGTTTTACCTGGACAGACTCATTCAGTCCTCACAGCAACCCTTTGACGTAGATGTAGTCATGACCCCCGTTTTACCAGTGAGGAAACAGGCACGAAGAGATTAAGTGACTCAGCCAAGGTCACACATCCAGTAAGGAGCAGACCCAGGGTTCCCTTCTCTGGAGCTCGTGTGCCTGACTGTGGCTCAGAGAACCTCTGTATGCTTGGGGTGTGCTGGCCATGGTGCTGCCCAGAGACCTTCATGCATGACTCTAGGCCTCTCACTCCTACCCTTCTCATCAACTTGGAGGGCCATCTAGGTCTGATGTGATAGTCTCTTAGCTTTCTGTCCTTCTCTTAGTTTCCTTGCAAAAATTCTACTTTTGTCCTCTTTTCTCTTCCTGATTTCTGATTTGTGCTTTCCCATCTCTCTGATCCCTGTCTACCTTTTTAAACTGTCTCTTACAGATCTGTCTCTTACAGATTTCTATACTGTGAATGGAATTTTATTTCATGAAAAGTCTTAGAGGTAAAATGTCTGTGTTAAAAAACTGGATACAAGGGGGTACTAACTTAAGAGAGGGGTTATTGTTCCTATAATCTTTCTAACTCAGACTTAACACTAAGAGAGTGCTTATCCTCAAAATACTTAATTTTTAAATAAAATGAGTTTTTATCATTACAAAAATAACATAACTGCCAGGATCCAAGCCCAGCAGGATCCAGGCCCAGCAGGATCCAGGGGTACCCTCAGGATGACGGCATCGGCTATAAGAGAGAAAAAAGAGAGAGAGAGAAAGAATGACATGGGGAGACCAAGCTTCGGTGAGCAAGGCCCATAACTTTATTTTCAAAAGGAACTTTTTATACCTTGACTTGTACATAGAGGGAAATGAAAGATGCAAAGTGATGCAGAATCAGCCCAAACATTACATCTGTTTTGTCTTTATCGAAACCAGGATTTTTTTCTGCATACCTTTCCCATAAACAATGTTGTGTACATTATCTTCTGGCCTTGGAGGCCTGTGGACATTTTATGATCCTTTTTTGATAAAGGCTGCTCAACCAGAAAACTTATTTTCCCCTGAAGTGTTTTTTCTTTATATTTCTAATCTATGTCAGCCTCAGAAAGTGCTAAACAGAGTTACATTCTCACTGAGCAAAGGTGCAGTGAGTTACAACAAAGAACCAATTAGCTCAAAGGTCTGATGTGGTTAATTTCAAGGCTGCTACTTGTTTTTCTTACATTCCAACTACATTAACCAATGCACTCCCAGGTGCATAATAGATAAGAGCTATGGGCACCTGGCAGCAAGCATTGGCTCAACAATGAAATCCTACACCACCACTACTCTAATAGTTTTTAACTCTTTGAAAGGCTCTGTATTTTTAGAATGTTTTAGGCTTCCCCTGTCTCTCTTGGTTGGGAGGCTGTGAATAATCACATGTGTAGCTGCAAGAGTCTGGATAAACCTGTCAGGCAAGCTAAAAAGCCATCAGAGGGGTTTGAATTGAAACACTCCTATCTTGCCCAGGAGACTTATTAACTAAAGCCCTAAGTTGACTTTTTCCAGAGAAAGGTGGTCGGGGATAGCCCCCTGTTAATGTCAGAGAGTTGGTGAAAGGCACAAAATAGTAAGACAGATTCTGGTTTTGGGGCCGATGCTCGAGCAGATCCAGGGGGTCCCTCGAGTTCTGATCCGCCTTGCTTGTCAGATCTCTTCCACATGACCTTGTCATGGGTGGGATCTCCTGTGGTGGCTCCCAGCACATAAGATGGTGCAAATTCAGGCAATGCATAAAAGTATAAAGAAGATAGTTAAGATCACCCCATATGCCTACCCACTGCTGATGAAATCACAGGAAGTACTAATGATGACTAACCCAGCAGCTTCTCTTAGACATGTACTTCAGTGATAGGGAAACTAAGTCCATACTTTTGAATAGCTTCAGAAGTTATAATTCTCCCTATGGAAAAAAGATAGAAATACTTGAGATGCATGCATCCATTCTTCTTTCTTTCTACAGCTTGACAGACATCACTAATTGATCATGTTGCTTTATCACTGAACTGCTAGGCAGCCACTAACAAGCCTTGGAGATGGCATTCAAGATGAAATCTCTTTACCATCCTTGCTTTATGTTGACACTGAGCCATTTATCTGCTTTGAGGAATTTTATGGAATTTTCTACTGATACCCAAGAGTTCAGGGAAAGCACTTCCAGGTGTACAGTGTGGTGCCTTGTATTTTCTTTTCTTTTCTTTTTTTTCCCCTGAAGAACAGAGTCTTTAAATATCTTTTTTATATAACAAGATTCGTCACCTAGATTTATATCTTTCTTTGGCTTTTGATAACACTGCCGCTGCTGCTGCTGCTAAGTCGCTTCAGTCGTGTCTGACTCTGTGCAACCCCATAGACAGAAGCCCACCAGATTCCCCCGTCCCTGGGATTCTCCAGGCAAGAACACTGGAGTGGGTTTCCATTTCCCTCTCCAATGCATGAAAGTGAAAAGTGAAAGTGAAGTCGCTCAGTCGTGTCCGACTCTTCGCGACCCCATGGACTGCAGCCTACCAGGCTCCTCTGTTCATGGAATTTTCCAGGCAAGAGTACTGGAGTGGGTTGCCATTGCCTTCTCTGTTGATAACACTGGAAACCAACAATTAACAAGACATCTTTGTATGATAAAGGGCTGTTTCACGCTCAGCAGTGACTGATCCAATGCTTGCAGGTGTGTACCTCTAGTATATGTGGTTTAGATCTGTACAGCAGGGGGAGGCAGGGCCCTGCCCTTGAAGCTGCCAGTCAAGTCTTGTGTATGTATAGAGTTCTGCAATGGAGATTGCCCATTGCAATGAAACTGAATCCCTTTCTAAGGTGGCAGCTGGTGTGACTACCCCTTTGTTACATGCCTAATCGACTCTTTCTCACACTTACAAAGAACTGATTGCTTTTTCTCTTGTGAGTGTATCACCCCAAATAAGTGTTTGCACAAATAAGTGTTTGCAGGTTGGAGAAGATTGAGTCATCTCTTTATCTCACTCCCCATATCTAATCCCAGAGTAAGTCCTGTTAAACCTTCCTGCAAAATGTACCCTGCTTTTGAGGTCTTCTTACCTTGTGGCTCAGCTGATAAAGAATCTGCCTGCAATATGGGACACCTGGGTTTGATCCCTGGGTTCGGAATATCCCCTGAAGAAGGGAAAGGCTACCCACTTCAGTATTCTGGCCTGGAAATTCCTGGACTGTATAGTCCATGGGGTTGCAAAGAGTTGGACACAACTGAGCGACTTTCACTTTCACTTTACCAGCTTTAGGCTGCCCGGTTCCATTGGCTCTTGCCTCCTCTACTCACTTGCTGTGTAACCTTGATCAAATTCCTTAATCGTTCTTTCTTGTTCATCTGTTAATAAAGTACCAACCTCACAGAGTTGTATGAGGATTAGATGAGTTAAGACAAGTACTAAAAAAGTGGCTGGCATATAAAGTTATCATTTCTGTGCTTCTAGTTCAAACTACTGTCATTTCTTGCCTGCACTAGTAGCCTCCTGACTCCTCCCTCCACTTCTTTGCTCTCTGCACCAGCCACACCAGCCTTGAATATTCCAACTTGTCTTGTGTGTTAGAGTTGTTGGCCATGTGATTCTTTCTCTCTTCTCAGAATTACCTTCCTTAAATGTTTGCATAGTTTGCTTCTTCACTTTATTCACATTTCTGCTAAAATGTTACCTTTCAAAGTGGCCTTCCTTGGCTGTTGAAACAAAAATAACCCATACCTTTTCCTGTTCTTTATTTTTCTTCCTGGCATTTGTCACTACCTGGGATTACACTGTATATGTACTTATTTGTTTTGTTTTTTTTTGTATTGGAATAAAGGCTCCTTGAGAGTAGGACCTTTGCCTGTTTGAACCATGGCTGTATCACCTGTGCCCAGATTTCCAGGGCAGACTCTCAGAATATATTCAGTTCAGTTCAGTCGCTCAGTCGTGTCCGACTCTTTGCGACCCCATGAATCGCAGCATGCCAGGCCTCCCTGTCCATCACCAACTCCCGGAGTTCACTCAGACTCACGTCCATCGAGTCAGTGATGCCATCCAGTCATCTCATCCTCTGTCGTCCCCTTCTCCTCCTGCCCCCAATCCCTCCCAGCTTCAGAGTCTTTTCCAATGAGTCAACTCTTCCCATGAGGTGGCCAAAGTACTGGAGTTTCAGCTTTAGCATCATTCCTTCCAAAGAAATCCCAGGGCTGATCTCCTTCAGAATGGACTGGTTGGATCTCCTTGCAATCCAAGGGACTCTCAAGAGTCTTCTCCAACACCACAGTTCAAAAGCATCAATTCTTTGGTGCTCAGCCTTCTTCACAGTCCAACTTTCACATCCATACATGACCACAGGAAAAACCATAGCCTTGACTAGATGGACCTTTGTTGGCAAAGTAATGTCTCTGCTTTTGAATATGCTATCTAGGTTGGTCATAACTTTCCTTCCAAGGAGTAAGCGTCTTTTAATTTTGTGGCTGCAGTCATCATCTGTAGAGATTTTGGAGCCCCCCAAAATAAAGTCTGACACTGTTTCCACTGTTTCCCCATTCATGCTCTCACAAATATATGTATCAAGCACAGACCATAGGGTATCCCTGTTAGAATGGACCTCAGGAATCAACAAGACTAATATTCTTGTACAGATAAGCAACCTGAGGTCCAAAGGGGTGAGATAAAAACTTTGAGTCTACAATGGCTTGGGGTGAGTTTGGGGTAGGATAAAGGTCTCATGATGTATTGGGAAGGACACTGAGAATCCCAAGTCCTCTCTCTATATAAACTGTGCTGATTCTATGATCACCAATTTGGGGTTTTGGCTTATGCAGTGAGCTTTTTGACTTTCAGTCATTAGTAAGGACTTTTTGGAGGATTGGCTAGTTCAGCTCCTTAAGAGCCTGGTCTTTTCCCCTTAGCCATCGAATTCCTTGGGGCTTACTGGCACACATTTTCTGCTCATAGGTAGACTCCTGATCAGATGAACTTAATCCACACATTGTACCTCGCTTTCTCTATTTCTTTGGTAGCTGACCATATTTCCACCTCCCCATCACTGACAGCTGATGAGGCACAGCCCTCGAAGCCTCCCCTCACCTTCAGACATCTGGGACTCGCCCTGAATGTGGTGTTTCTGGCCAACTTAGCCCAGATTTGCATATGGGATTCAGGCAGGCCCCTAAGTGTGCCCAACACACTTAGATGCTGGTAGAGGCAAAAGTCCCAGGAAACCTCATCACAGCCTTTGATCAGCTGCCCTTAGAACAACGGCAAATATTTTTCCATGGTTAAGATGAGCATGAACAAATTCCTGTGGCTGCAGGTGCAACACCGTGGATGACACCATACTGTAGTCTTTCCCCTTTCCATACTTGCAGCTCCCTCTTCCAACAGTAGGACACTTAGGTTCCCTTAATTTTGGACATAATTTTAGACATACAGAGAAAGTGGCACAGATAGAACTGAGAGTTTCTATATACTTCTCATCCAGTTTCCCCTAACATTGTTGTCTTGAATAACAATGGTATGTGAGAATTGAAAAATTAACTGTAGTAATCAGACTCCAGACTTTCTTCATATTTTACTACTTTTTCCGCTGATGCCCTTTTTGTGTTCTAATATCCAATCTAGGATACAGCCTGGCATTTAGCCCTCAAGAAAATTTTAAAGATACCATCCAGATTGTCCTGGATCTGCAGCATGAATGTGAGGTATAAAGGCCCCTTTGCTGTGCCCTTTGATATAAAATTCCAACCTATGGCCTTTCTAAATGAAACTGAATTTTTATCTCAGTTTGAAGGAGAGAAGTTTAGAGACATCAAGACATACTACTAGGAAAAGTCATTGTGAAGTAGTCATTTTCTTTCCCACAAGTAATAAAATTTCAGGATCACAACAGTTCTTTACAAGAATATGAACCATGTGGATGGTGATTTTATTATCACTGAGTGGGGTGGGCTGAGATGGACCAGGAGGACTTAACTCCCAGTAGATGGTAGTTTACTCTTCTTCCTGAAAGGAGACAGGCTGGGTATTGAAAACTTTTAAGTGTATTATTGTAATTGATGGACAGGGAAGCCTGCCATGCTGCAGTCCATGGGGTTGCAAAGTTGGACATGACTGAGTGACTGAACTGAATTGTACAAAACTTGGTGCAGTCATTGTTCTCTTCATTTTGGAGTTGAGAAAAAAAATGTAGTCATGAAGTATTTTTTTAAAGTTTTCAATGTTACATAGCAGTCAGCATCAAGGAGAAGAAGCATCAAACCTAACTTCCTGATTCCCAAGCTATGCCCTGCAGCTGTGTCCCATGGCCACTGCCCACCATGGGATCAGTCAGAATAGATGTGTGTATGTGGAAGTACTTGTAACTTTCAAAGTGAAATAAAAAATGAGGATTACAGCCACTGCAATTTAATAATGTCCTAATTTGTTCTGTAGTCTTTTTTGATTCCTGCATGGGTGAATTTACATACAGGTAAACCATATTTAGTTACCACATTTTGAAGGTAATTTGAGCATATGCTTCATCCTAAAACATAAACTTTATTGTTTTATGTGTTAACAGAGTAGAAAGTCTTTATTTTTTACCTATTGTGGATTTCTAGAAACTTATGTAACTGCTAAAAATTGGACAGCAGACTTAATATTATAAGAGGATTTCTGCTCACAGAATGCCAGAAATATACTACAGAATCCCTAATTGCATTTTGACTTTCAGACATCATGTTAGAGACTGTTAAAATAGTTTTGCTTAATATCTCTAATTTGTGTGTGTGTAGAAAGAGACTTGACCTCTCTGGTTCCAGTTTACTTACCAGAATACACGACTAATGGTACAGTCTACTGAGCCTCTGGTTGAGGATAAAGATGCTTGCTTCTAACACTTCTTATTTCTTACATCTAGAAATGAACATTTTATCTAACTTGTATACCATCTATTACCTTCCAAAAGATACTTGACTTCTTTGGCCCAATGTACTCATCAGTAAAATGGAATCTAATAATCACACCTACCTGATAGCATTGCTCTGATGATGCTTGTCAAGCATATTGTCAAGCTTGTTGAACAGTGCTTGGCACATATTAATAAATAGTAAGTGCCACATCTTTGTTAAATAAATAAGGCTAGAGCTTCATTACAGCAGCAATGTAATGATAATAAACCTCTGATTTCTTTCTATATTGCCATGCTTTACCTCAGTACAGTGGAGGAAAGTAACTAGTCTTAGTTAAATGAATAGTAAGAGTCAGGGTCATATCACAGCCCTAAATCTGAAGCCTACTCTCCTTCCTGCTAAGCCTTTCACTTACCTAAGATGATGAAGAGTTTAGCCTTCCTCCAACTTCCCTCCTCCCTATTGTGCCTTTTTTCTTCTCTCTCATCTCAGAGATGTCGAATCCCCTCTCTGTTTTTCTGTGTTCACCTTGTAGATGATACCATCCTCCGAGACTCTGCCTTTTCCAACTCTTTTTCTATCTCTAGTCTTTCTCTTCACCTGTGACTTCACCTCTTCTTCCACATTTAGTCTGCATCCTCAGCTTTGAGGTCAGTCTGGCACAGGAGTCACATTCTAATCCCAGGTCTGCCCCAATTGTGTTCATTTAGACACACAGGTCCAAAGATTCTTAAGTCCTTCACATTGACAGCAAAAGACAACTCTGAGTTTCCAATTCATTTATCATGTAGAACAATTGAATGCTTTGTCTAGACCTCTAGGATCTGAGCTATGCCTGAAGGTGGAGCCTCAGCATCCATAACCAGGCAGTCAGCTTTGTCAGTAGGTGTTCTCTCCCTAAGAGTGCTGTGACATCCTCTTTTCCCCAGCTGGTTTAAACTACAACCAGCTTATCATTTAAATGTTTTTCTTCCTCCACGTTTTGAGGGCACAAAGTAGCATGACTTAATGCTTTAGGGTGTACACAAGAATGTTATTAGATTTTAGAAGACTCACTATTCAAAAGTGTGTTTTTTCTTGTTCACAGTAGCATTACCAGAAAGCATTTGTCAGCTGAATCTTTTTTTGCATTAGACTAAGATCATGGCATCTGGTCCCATCACTTCATGGGAAATAGATGGGGAAACAGTAGAAACAGTGTCAGACTTTATTTTTTGGGGCTCCAAAATCACTGCAGATGGTGACTGCAGCCATGAAATTAAAAGATGCTTACTCCATGGAAGGAACGTTATGACCAACCTAGATAGCATATTCAAAAGCAGAGACATTACTTTGCCAACAAAGTTTCGTCTAGTCAAGGCTATGGTTTTTCCAGTGGTCATATATGGATGTGAGAGTTGAACTGTGAAGAAAGCTGAGCACCGAAGAATGATGCTTTTGAAGTGTGGTGTTGGAGAAGACTCTTGAGAGTCCCTTGGATTGCAAGGAGATCCAACCAGTCCATTCTGAAGGAGATCAGCCCTGGGTGTTCTTTGGAAGGAATGATGCTAAAGCTGAAACTCCAGTACTTTGGCCACCTCATGCGAAGAGTTGACTCATTCGAAAAGACTCTGATGCTGGGAGGAATTGGGGGCAGGAGGAGAAGGGGACGACAGAGGATAAGATGGCTGGATGGCATCACTGACTCGATAGACGTGAGTCTGAGTGAACTCCGGGATTTGGTGATGGACAGGGAGGCCTGGCGTGCTGCGATTCATGGGGTCGCAAAGAGCAACTGAACTGAAGTGAATACATAGTTCTCTGAGAAATGAAACCATTATGGTAAGAGGAGCAAAGAGAGAGACAGAGATTGATTGATTGATTTAGGGATAATTTGACAAAATTGTGGAGGCTGGGAAGTTTGAAATATATGGGGGAGGCTGGCAGGCTGTAGACCCAGGTAAGAGCTGCTGTATTGCAGTTTGAGATCAAAGGCAGTTTGCTGGAAGAATTTTTTTTTTTTTTTTTTTTTACTCTGGAAGGTCATTCTTTATTCTCCTAAGGCCTTCAACTGATTAAATGAGAACCACCAACATTACAGAGGATACTCTGCTTTGCTCAAAGTCTACTGATTTAAATGTTAATATTTATTTAAAAATACCTTCATAGAAAAATCTAGAATCATGTTTGAGCAAGTATCTGGGTAACATGACCTAGCCAAAGTGACACATAAAATTAACTATGACAGCTAATTAACCAAAAAATTGTATTTTATGGACAATATATTTTTAGAAATACAAGCCAACAGTGCTTTAATGCTTGGCCAAGGGAATTTGAAGTTTATACTGTAGCTGAGAGAATAAGTTTCAAGTAGAGCTGTGACAGGAAGTTCAAGAAGATTATTTCAAAGGAATATGGATCATGGAAAGGAGAGACTAAGTAGGGAGGTAAAAAAGTCTTTTTTTTTAATGGTCTAGGCCAGGCGAAGTATGGGATGAACAGAAAAGTTAGCAGAAGTAGGGAAGATGGAGTGAATTTTGAAAACATTTCAGACATACAACTGAGAGACTGGGTCAACTGACTAAATTTGGGGGTCAGAGAAGGGAAAGTTCAGTAATGGCGCTAAAGCTTTCAGCTTTTATAACCAAGGATATCAGAAGTCCTGGAAGAAACAGAAATACTGGGGGAGGAGCAGTCTTTCTTTTTAGGTCCTGGGTGGGACCTCATGTCTGGATAATAACATGTCTGGCTTATTAATAACTTAACATTCATTTGATATGTCAACTACAAATTGGCACTTGCCTAGAGCATTTGCCAGTGACTGAACAACAACAAGAAGGGCATTTGCCATCTGCCTGGGATGCTGCAGCTGCTGATCTTTGACACTCCCTGAGGAGAATTCAGGGTGGAGAGAGAGGCTCTCTCTGCTCCAGGGAAACTGGCAGAACAGGTCTTTAGATAGCCAGATATTTTTAGGAACTGATTTCATGAACCCAGTCCTTGCATCACCTCATATCAAGAAAAGCAATAACTCCCTTCATGGTGACATCAGTTCCTCATGAATAGCAAAATCCTTTTGTAAAGTAAGTGCTTGAGTGCATTGAACTCACCCTTCACTAAAATCTTATATATTCACCTTCCCCCACTGCCTCTTTGGAGCAGTCTCTCAGAGCTATCTGAGGTGCTATCTCCCAAGCTACAGTCCTCATTTTTCCCCAAATAAAGCTTAACTCACACCTCTCACATTGCATGTCTTTTTTTAGTCGACAGATAGCTTATAAAGAAAGCGGAAAGCTGGGATTAATAACTTCATGGGAGCTCCATGAGGGAGTACAGCTATTCATATCACTTGATTATTGTGTAAGGTCAATTTTTTTTTTTTCCTTTTCTTTCTAAAGATGAGGAACAAAAGAGGTTGGCAAGAAAACTGAATGCTCTGAAGCCACTAGCTCTTTGCTTGAAAGTGGTGAAAACTGACTAGTGAATATTCACAAAACCAAGCCAGGCTCACGGTTATCACATTGTGCTGCTGAGTTCAGCACAGGCAGCATGGCTGCGGCAGGGAGAGTGAAGGTCAGGAGGCTTGTCAGGATTTGATACAGCCAGTGGCCCATGGTAATAGCAGCTTTTTTTTTTTTTTTTTTCTTTTCAATTATTTCGCCTTCATTTGCTCTCATACTCTGTTGCAATGAGCAATTCCCCAAGCTTGGCTTAACCCACTGGCTTTGACAAGGATATTATTCTCATTTTCTACACTGTTTACAGTTATTTTACTTTTGTAAGATATCTCTGAGTGACTGTGAAGCCTACCGGCAGACTTGCAAAAAGGAGCTCTGTCAACCCTGAGTTTTAAGGAGACGGTCAGGATATGATATACAGAAGCCTATTGCTATCATCCAGCGTGGGTTGAAGGATCTCAGGAGAGTTCCAACAAGGTAGAGTTGGAAGAGGTCATCTAGGCCATTGCCCTCATGTCACAGATGAGCAGGTAGAGGTCGAGAGAAGTTATGATAAAAGACTGTATTAAGGTAAAGGTAGGGCTTGGAGCAAGAAGTGTGTGGTCTGCCTTAGTCCAGGATTCTCCCACTCAGCCATGATCTAAGCACTTGGCCTTATGATAGATCCTCTGCAGGATACAAGAGAAGTCCAGGCATGAGTTCTGTGTTTCAACAACAACAACAACAAAAATTCTCCTAGATGATAAAAGGCACTGGCTCATTATGCACTGGGAAAGCTTTAGGTTCATTTTGCCACATCATCTCCATTTGAGTTTTTCCATCAGACTTACAAAACATTGGGACAATTTAAAAATCCTTTTCTTATTAAATCTCTAGGACCAAGGATAGTGACTATGATGACTTGGCAGCAAAAAAAGGAATTGCTACATTGTCATGGGCTTTTTCCAATTTACCACATATATGCTAATGGACCATGTGACTGCTGGACTGGCTGGGATGTATTTGGTCAAGAAGAATCACTTCGGTTAAGACAACATGCGTTGACGTACCTCATGCAGATTGTTCCTGAATTATGGTGCATTGTTTGAGTGTAGGGGATGTTTACAGTTGTTGACTTGTTTCAATACATGCTTTTAAACTGTGGACTCATCTATAAAATACAGGTTGTCTAATGTGTTTGTGGGCTGCTGGGAGTCACTATGATCAGTTATGTGAGTGAGAGACTTAGAAACAAAGAAAATGCCATCCATCTAAGTGGGAAGAATAGACATAAACATTTTTGTTAGTTCTGCATATATGTATATATAAAAAATGTGGAAAATGTGAAAGTGCAAGGATACTGGATTCTCTACAAAGTATAGCACTTAGGGCTTTAGACCACATAGAAAGTCAAGGTCAGATGTGAGAGGGAAGGGACCAGGTTTGATGTCACTTGAGAAAGATATAAAACAGGTACTCAGGAGCATGTTGATGTCAAAGCACAGATGGGATAGGCAGTGAAGGCTCTGTAGCTGGGGTTAGCAAGATCAAGAGGAGCAAGGACTACCTGATGGGCCATCAGAAAGCACAGCTGCAGAGATGGTTGTTGTTGTTGTTCAGTCACTAAATCATGTCCAACTTTTTGCGACCCCATGGACTATAGCACTCCAGGCTCCTGTCTTCCACTATCTCCCCAAATTTGCTCAATTTCATGTCCGTTAAGTCAGTGATGCTATCTAACCATCTTATCCTCTGCCACCCCCTTCTCCTTTTGCCTTTAGTCTTTCCCAATATCAGGGCATCATGTGGCCAAAGTATTGGAGCTTCAGCATCAGTCCTTCCAATGAATGTTCAGGGTTGATTTCCTTTAGGATTGACTGGTTGGATCTCCCTGCAGTCCAACAGACTCTCAAGAGTCTTCTCCAACACCACATTTCAAAAGCATCCATTCTTTGGCTCTCAGTCTTCTTTATGGTCCAACTCTCACATCCATACATGACTACTGGAAAAACCATAGCTTTGACTATATAGATCATTGTTGGCAAAGTGATGGCCCTGCTTTTTTTTTTAAATTTTTTATTTTAACTGAATCAAAGATGAATATTGTTAATGATAAAAGCCACAATTCACAAAGAAGATGGACATCATAAACCACTGGACACTATAACAACAAAGAAAGATACATAAAGCAAAAATCAGAAGAAATATAGGGAAAAGAAAAAATATATAATCATAGTGAGACATATTAACATTTCTCTGAGAATTTTTTTCAAGTGCAGAAAAAATAAGAATAGGAGCATCTTGAATGATATAATCAATAATTTAAATATAATAGATTTATATTTAATTAATTTATATTAATATCCTACATAAAATATTTAAAATTTTGTGTCTCAATTGCTGTTATTAGATGTCCATAGTACATTTAGTAAAACTGGCAAAAAGATAAATATTACTAAATTTCAAAAGGTCGAATTTCTTTTTTTGTGTGTGTGATTCAGTTATACATATACATACATATTAGTCTTCAGATCATTTTCCATTATAGGTTATTATAAGATATTGACTATAGTTCCCAGTTCTATATAGTAAACCTTTGTTTGTTGCATATGCTTGTTGCATATCTATTTTTTAAATTAGAAATCTAGTGTTCTATTCATACTAAGTCAAACAAGTGGAATCAAAATGTCATAAGTTTTTTAGTGAGGCAGAAATTTATAAGTTTTCTAAAATATATATATTCTCTATATTATTTATATATATTATACAATAACTTTTCTGCTACACTTTATAAAGGCCTGAGAAAGAACCTAAAAAAAAAAGACATGGAGAAATTGGAAAACATAAACTAAATGAAATGAGAGCACTGAATATGAAATAGAAAAAATGAAACAAACTAGAAACAAGTAAAAGCTCCTCATATAGTCCAGTTGTTTTTAAACATGGCTGCTCATTAGAAACATATCTGCAGCTCTGCAAAAAAATAAAAATAAAAACAGTAACTGGGTATTTGTATTTTCAAAAACTTCCAGGATAATTCTGATATCCATCTGGATTAAAAAAAAATGATTATAGGTTTTTCTAATAAATGGCGGTTTTGGTGATACAGAATTCTGTTATTTTTATGTTGACCAATCATGATACATTTGTATTAAGTACGTAATACTTAATCACAATAGTAAAAGATGTTTATCTGTTTTCACAATCAATAACCAGACAAAAAAGACAATTACAATTGCATGCCATAATGGAAACATGATTAACCTAACAGTATAAAATAATTACATACAATTTGGGGGGTCAAGCAGAGTGATGTAAGTGAAAGTGCATACATGCACATGTTTACATCTGCTCAGCCAGCCTATTCTGCCTCCATTCTTTTCTGAGATCCTGAATCATCTTCACTGTCATTATTCTGAAATCTTTTTCTGGAAGGTTGCCTATCTCCACTTCATTTATATGTCTTTCTGGGGTTTTATCTTGTCCCTTCATCTGGAAGGGACATTTCTGCTTTTTCATGCTGATTAACTTTCTGTAATGCGGTTTTGTTTTAGTCTCTGTGGGGCTGTGGGATTTTAGTTCTTCTTGCCTCTTCTGTCTGTGCTCTGATGGAGCAGGCTAAGAGGCTTGTGTAAGCTTCCTGATGGGAGGGATTGGTGATGGGAAAAACTGGGTTTTACTCTGGTGGGCAGGGCCTTGCTCAGTAAAACTTTAAGCCAATTATCTGCTGATGGGTGGGGTTGTACTCCCTCCCTGGTATTTTTTGGCCTAAGATGACCCAGCCCTTGGGTCTACATGCTCTATGGTGGGGTTAATCAGTATCAGTATCAGTTCAGTCTTTGCAACCCCATAGACTGCAGCACACCAGGCTTCCCTATCCATCACCAACTGCCAGAGCTTGCTAAACTCATGTCCACCTAGTCAGTGATGCCATCCAACCATCTCATCCTCTGTCATCCCCTTCTCCTCCTGCCTTCAATCTTTCCCAGCATCAGAGTCTTTTCACATGAGTCAGTTCTTTGTATCAGGTGGCCAAAGTATTGGAGCTTCAGCTCCAGCATCAGTCCTTCCAATGAATATTCAGGACTGGTTTCCTTTAGGATTGACTGGTTTGATCTCCTTGCAGTCCAAGGGACTCTCAAGAGTCTTCTCCAACACCACAGTTCAAAAGCATCAATACTTCAGCTCTCAGCTTTCTTTATGGTCTAATTCTCACATCCGTATAGGACTACTGGAAAAAACATAGCTTTGTCTAGACAGACCTTTGTAGGCAAAGTAATGTCTCTGCTTTTTAATATGCTGTCTGCTGCTGCTGCTCAGTCGCTTCAGTCATGTCCGACTCTGTGTGACCCCATAGACAGCAGCCCACCAGGCACCTCTGTCCACAGGATTCTCTAGGCAAGAATACTGGAGTGGGTTGCCATTTCCTTCTCCAAATTTGCTGTCTAGGTTGGTCATAACTTTCCTTCCAAGGAACAAGCAAGCATCCTTTAATTTCATGGCTGCAGTCACCATCTGCTTTGGTTTTGGAGCCCCCCCAAAATAGTCTCTCACTGTTTCCATTGTTTTCCCATCTGTTTGCCGTGAAGTGATAGGACTGGATATCATGATCTTAGTTTGCTGAATGTTGAGCTTTAAGCCGACTTTTTCACTCTCCTCTTTCACTTTCATCAAGAGGCTTTTTAGTTCTTCACTTTCTGCCAAAAGTATGATATCATCTGCATATCTGATGTTATTGATATTTCTCCTGTCAATTTTGATTCTAGCTTATGCTTCATTCAGCCCAGCATTTTGCATGATGTACTCTGCATATAAGTTAAATAAGCAGGGTGACAATATACAACCTTGACATACTCCTTTGCTGATTTGGAACCAGTCTGTTGTTCCATGTCCAGTTCTAACTGTTGTTTCTTGACCTGCATACAGGTAGGGTTAATGGTGCTCTCCTAGAGTATTTAGGCCAAAAGGGACCTTCTCAGACAGCTGCTGCCAGTCCTCTCATCCCTGTGATGAGCCCCTGCTGACCCACACCTCCGCAGGAGACCCTCCAACACTAGCAGGTGGTTTTGGTTCAGTTTCCTGTGGAGCCACTGTTCCTTTCTTCTGAGTCTTGGTTCACGCAAGGTTTTGTTTGTGCCCTCCAAGCCTGGAGTGTCTGTTTCCCCTATTCCTGTGGAAGTTTTGTGATCAAATCTCACTGTGCTTCAAGATCAGATCACCTGGGTTTCCCAGTCCCTTTGTTGGGTCCTCAGGCTGGGAAGCCTGACATGGGCTTCCAAACCTTCACAACAGTGAGATTACTTTTTTTTTTTTTTTTTGTATTATTATTCTCCAGTTTGTGGATCACCCACCTGGTGGGAATGGGATTTGATTTTATCATGATTATGCCCCTCCTACAGTCTCGCTGCAGCTTCTTCTTTGTCTTTGGATGTGGGGTATCTTTTTTTTTTTTGGTAGGTTCCAGCATCCTCCTGTCAATGGCTGTTTAACAGCTAGTTGTGATTTTGGTGCTCTCACAGGAGGAGATGAGTGCATGTCCTTCTACTCCGCCATCTTGAACCAGAAGCATCTCTTTTTAATATGCTGTCTAAATTTGTCATGGGGCTTCCCAGGTGGCGCTGGCAGTCAAGAAAGGAAAGGAAAGATAGCATTAAGTCATGTCCGACTCTTGTAATCCCAGGAACTGTAGCCTGCCAGGCTCCTCTGTCCATGGGATTCTCCAGGCAAGAATACTGGAGTGGGTTGCCATTTCCTTCTCCAAGAAAGAAAAGAACCTGCCTGGCAAAGCAGGAGACTTAAGAGATGCTGGTTTGATCCCTGGGTTGGGAAGATCCCCTGGAGAAGTGCATGGAAATCCACTCAAATATTCTTGTCTGGGAAAGCCCATGGACAATGGAGCCTGGTGGGCTACAGTCCATAGGGTCGCACAGAGTTGGACACGTTTGAAGAGACAGCATGCAGTGTACGCTAGGTTTGTCATAACTTTCCTTCCAAGGAGCAAGCATAGAAACTGAGTGCAATGACACTGAGTTGTTAATAGAATTAAATGCGATCATGTAGGTGAAAGCCCCAGCTAATAACAGCCTATATGAGAAGATACATTTTATTTACTACAGAGGAAAGGTGAATGATAGCTTTAGGATATATGTGGTCATTTCTTTGCCATAAAACTATTATAAAACAGCTGTAAATTGTATGCATTCCATTAGAAGGCAAAAGCGGCTTTAAGAGGCTAGTTTCTTAACCGAAGGTTTCTTAATCAGAGAATAGTTTCTAAATTTGAAGAACAGCATTTCTCATAATATATTCATCTTACTCCCTAAATCAAGAGAATATAGGTATACAATGACAATTTAAAAGGTAGAATTTATGTGTTTCTTTAGTACAGAAATCATCATACCCTCAGAGCATCAGGAGAATCTATCATCTATGTATTTTTTATAGACTCATTTGGGAAATGTCACAGTTTATCAGAGCCACATAAATCAGAGTTTGCTGGATTTAATTCAATCTTTAAATGTCACCTGGAGATGAGGGGATAATATCCAGTCAATTTTTTTGTGTGTGAGATTAAATAAAAGCAATAAAAGCAGGTAGAGAAATCACTGAAAATTTGAAAAAAAAAATTACTTGAGCTAGTAATAGATATCACTGGGTAGAAGAACTTGCAAATATTCTTCAAATGTAGATTCAAACACAACAGGCTTCACTTTCTTTTTATAAGCCTTAAAGCTGTAACGCTTTTGAACTGTTGCTCTTCTTCATAAATGTTTTCAGAATTATCTTCATTTATCTGCCACGTCTCTCCTGCCACATATTCAAATCTTGCTAAATCAGCCAGGGAATAATAAATTATGCTGCAATCATCAGCGCTCTCCAAGTCTTAGTGACAGCAAAGGACTTTTTTCTCTCCTGGTAGGACAGGTCTACCCATTATTCTTTTCCAGTGAGCAGGGAACCCTCTTGGTGGCAGGATGGGTTTCGGGTCGGCATATCACCTAAATGTGGCAAGTCTAGTCCTGAAAAAATGAAAATGTTGGCAAATGAGTTAGCAAACATGGGCTGCTAGTGAGGAGGGAAAAAATGACTATCTGTGGCCTTGGGAAAGTTTCTCTACTTGGGCTGATGATCTTGGCAGTGGCTGAGAGGAGCCAGAAGGGAAAAGGAGAGGCTTCAGTGGTCATCACTCTGGAATGTGATGGCTGATGCAGCAGTCTGTTTGAATATCTGTCCCAAACACAAAGGAGAAAGAGCTAAGAAAAATACATGCACACTTCCACTTCAGTTTGTGGCAGAGCAAATCATCCTTACATTTTGAATTCAAATGTGCAGGAACTTACAATTCTCCCTTAACATGGGAAACTGAGAACGATTGTAATTCTTTGGAACAGTACCTGGATTATTCAAAAAGATGCATGCATTCTAATAGCAGCACTATTTACAATAGCTAAAACATGGAAGCAACCTAAGTGTCCATTGACAGGAATGGATAAAGAAGATGTGGTACATATACAGAGTGAAGTATAACTTAGCCATAAAAAAGAATGAAGCGATGCCAGTTGCAGCAACATGCCTGGACCTAGAGATGATCAAACTAAGTGAAGTAAGCCAGGCAGAGAAGGGCAAATATCATACGATATTGCTTATATATGGAATCTAAAAAAATGATACAAATGAACTTATTTACAGAACAAAAAGATTTACAGATATAGAAAACAAACTTATGGTTATCAAAGGAAAAAGGGGGCAGGGATAAATTAGGAGTTTGGGATTAAAATATATACTACTATATACAAAATAGGTAACCAATAAGGATCTACTTATAGCACAGGGAACTATACTCAATATCTTATAATAACCTACAATGGAGAAATCTCTAACATATACGTACATTAATCTGAGTCACTTTGCTCCACGCATGAAACTAATACAGCATTGTGAATCAACTGTATTTCGGCAACAACAAAGGGCAGGGGGATATAATTCTCCCTCAACGTAGAAAATTGAGAAAATTGTGGACAATATCTGGATCTATCCTTCAAGTATTTTCTCAAAGGTGGTTATATTCATGAAGTAGTGTCTGGGCCTCAGTGGAAGCTGCCCCTCTGTTCTCTAGACACCTGTGACATGTTTTCCCTTCCTTCATGCCACGTGCCATTTTCATCTTTAATTATGGTTATCTGTGAATGCCTTCTGTTTTGCCTGATAGGTGGTGGGTGAATTTTTTTGGGTATAGATCATACCTTACTCGTTAACCTATATCTAGTAATTGACATTGTACTTAGAGCAGGGTTCAATTTTATGCTCAATTAATGAGTCTGAGTAAGAAAATACTATTTTGCATTTCTACAAATGTATTGGAAAAGGCTTGATAGATGTCACTGCCAGGTATTCTGATTTGGGTGAGAGGGAAGTTTTTAACAAACATGCAACATAATCTCCCCCTCAGTTCATTTGTTCCACTTCCCAGCTTTATGATGATATAACTGAGAAACAAAATAGTGATATTTAAATGTACAACATGATTATTTGATAAACATAAACACTGTGAAATGATTCCTACCATCCAGTTAATTAGCATATGTATTACTTCCATAGCTATTCTTGTGTGTCTGAAAATGCTTAAGATCTATCTTGTTAGCAAATTATAGTTATATAATATAGTATTATCAACTGAAGTCACCATGCTGTACATTCCTATGAAAAATTCCATTAGCATTTTGATAAAAATGCATTGACTTTGTAGATCTTTGGGTAGTATGGACTTTAAAAATATTTGTCCTTCTAATTCATGAATACAGAAGTTATTTCCATTTATTTATGTGTTCTTCAATTTCTTTCATCCTTCTCTTACAGTTTTCAGTGTATAGATTTTTTTACTTCCTTGGTTAAACTTATTCCTATAATATTTTATTGTTTTGTTGCTATAATGGAGTTGTTTCTATAATTTATCTTTAAGATAGTTGTTGGTATACAAAAATAAAACTGACTTTTGAATTCTTTATCTTGGAACTTGTTAGATATTTGGTGGAGTCTTTAGCATTTTTTATATAAGATCCATCTGCAAACAGAAACAGTTTTACTCCTTCCATTCCAGTTTGGGTGGTGTTTATTTCTTTTTCTTGCTTGATTTCTCTGGCTAGAACTTCTGGTACTATGCTGAATAGAGGTGGTGAGAGTGAGTATCCTTATCTTGTTCCTAGTCTTCAAAGAAAGGCTTTCAGCTTTTCAACATTGAGTATGATGTTAGCTTTGAATTTGTCATATACGGCATTTACTGTGTTGAGGTACATTTCCTCTCATCCTAATTTGTTGAGAGTTTTTACTATGGAAGGACTGAATTTTATTGAATGCTTTTTCTACATATATAGAGATGATCATATGATCTTCATCCTTCATTTTGTTAATGCTATGTATAACACTGCTTGATATGTGTATGCTGAATTATCTGATATCCTAGGAAAAATCCCATTTAATATAGCATATAATCCTTTTAATGAGATTTGAATTTGGTTTGCTAATATTCTGTTGAAAATTTTGTCTGAGTGTTCATCAGGGATATTGGCCAGTAATTTTCTTTTCTTGTAGTGTCCTCATCTGGCTTTGTAATACTGTCCTTGTAAAGTGAATTTGGAAGTATTCTCTGCCTTCCAATTTTTTGGAAGAGTTTGAGGAAGACTGGGGTTTGTTCTTCTTTAAATATTTAATAGAATTCACCAGTGAAGCCATCTCGGCTTTTCTATGTTGAAAGCCTTTGATTGCTGTTTAAATCTCTTTATTCATGGTTGGTCTGTTCAGATTTTCTATTTCTTCATGATTTAGTCTTGGTACATTGGTATGTTTCTAGGAACTTAGCCATTTTTTTCTAGGTTGTCTGATTTGTTGGCCTTCTATTGTTCATATTCATTTCTTATGGTTCTTAGTATTTCTTTGTTATTGCTTTTAATGACTTTCATGTCTGATTTTGAGTACTCTGTCTTGCTAGTCTTGCTAAAGTTTTGTCAATATCATTAGCTTTCAGTCTCATTGATCCTTTCTATTGTTATTTCTAGTCTCTTTTTCACTTATTTCTGCTCTGATATTTATTTCTTTCCTTCTTTCTAGCTTCAAGCTTAGTTTGTTTTTCTTTTTCTTGTTACCTGAGGCTTAAAGTTAAATTAACTATTTGAGACCTTTCCTTTTTTGTAACATAGATGTTACCATTATAAACTTCCCTCTAGGAATGCTTTTGCTGCATTCTATAAAATTTCAGTATGTTGTGTTTCCATTTTCATTTGTCTCAAGGAACTTTTTGGTTTCCATTTGGAATTCTTTTTTTTAACCCATTGATCAGAATTACCCCATATTGTTTCCTTTGTGTGTTAAAAGGAAACTTAACAGAAGTGGGTGGAAAAATAGCAAATGAAGAATCAGTGGGTAGAGGAGATGTGCTGTATTTTATTGTGTTTTCTTTGGCTTTAAGTTGTGCAAAATATATAGGGTCTGTACTTACAGCCAGTTAAGTATTTTCATGATCACAAATAGCAAAAAATATTCTATTAACTCAGGCATGAGCAAGCAAAGTTCTCCTTTACTTTCAGAATTGCTGCTACTTTGAGTGCTACCAATTTTTTTAATAGACAATTTTTTAGAGTAGTTTTAGGTTCACAGCAATATTGAGTAGAAAGTACTGAGAGTTCCCATATATTCTCTTTCCCAGTCTTATTGATTTTTACTCTCAGGCTTCTTCATACCTTTTCAATGAACAGTTGATCCCTTGGCAGCAGGCTGGGTCTGAGATTGGATGACCTTTTTACCCAGCTGGACAAGCCTTGACAGGAAAGCGCAAGAAAGGTTTTGTGAGCAAACATTGCTTGCTTATGAAGCAATAAAAAGAATAGGCAATATGGCTAGAGAGAGAGAGAGGGGAAATTAGTAATAAGAGCCTTGGGGAATTGCTCTCTGACCTTGGCAATGGGTCTAAGGAGGTGGGGATGTAAGGGTTGAGTGACCTGGAGAGAAGGCTTAATCAACTTCAAAAAGACTAGAGATTTTTAAACACACAATCTCATAACCTTCTTTTCTCCATATGTCATATTTGTCTTCATCCTAATCCTTTCTTTATACCTAGCTTTCTTGCCTTTTTTTGTTTTTCCTCTTGGAAGCCAAAATCCCTCCCCACTAAATGGACACAAGAGCTGCATTTTTCACTTTGAGGCTCTGGTGCTCTTCAGCAGCCTGTCTCTGGGCTCAAGCTCCATTAGCAAAGGCTAATATTGTCTCAAATGCCAAGTCCTCCAGTCCAGAAACTGCAGTTGGTATTTAAATAATATTGTGCACATTTCTTTTGAGTTAATATGATTACAGGTGTGAAGGCTCAGAATAGTTCATTGAAAGTTGACTTACATTGCATCATTAAAAGATATCTTAATTATATTCTTTCTAACTCTTACCATTCTATCATTAATACTTCCAGGAATTATATGTCTGTATTTTGAAACAGTATTTCCAGTTTTCAAAGTGCAAATGATTTTTCTGTTTTCACTTATCTATCAGCTCATTAGGAGTCAGTATCCAGTGTGCTTAACACAGAGAGAAGTATTTCGTACAGGTTGAGAGCATTTGAAATAATTAAAATAATTACTGATTTGACAACATGTATGTATATAATATTATGGCAACCCACTCCAGTGTTCTTGCCTGGAGAATCCCAGGGACAGGGGAGCCTGGTGGGCTGTTGTCTCTGGGGTCCCACAGAGTCAGACATGACTGAAGTGACTTAGCAGCAGCAGCAGCAGCAGCAGCAGCAGCATGTATATAATATTAAATTTGGGAATAGTAAACAATAGTCAAAAGGTACAGTCAAAATCAATTTCTTTGAATACAGTTGTTCAAAATGTTGTTTTAAGGTTTAAGAAACATCAAAAGACCATTCTGGATGAGCATGAAATTATTAATCAGCTGTCATATGTGGCTAGTTACATGCTGCTGCTGTTGCTAAGTCGCTTCAGTCATGTCCGACTCTGTGCGACCCCATAGATGGCAGCCTACCAGGCTCCCCCGTCCCTGGGATTCTCCAGGCAAGAATACTGGAGTGGGTTGCCATTTCCTTCTTCAACTCAGTTCAGTTTAGTTCAGTTGCTTAGTCGTGTCTGACTCTTTGCAACCCCATGAACCATAGCACGCCAGGCCTCCCTGTCCATTACCAACTCCTGGAGTCCACCCAAACCCGTGTCCATTGAGTCAGTGATGCCATCCAACCATCTAATCCTCTTTCATCCCCTTCTCTTCCTGCCCTCAATTTTTCCCAGCATTAGGGTCTTTTCCAATGAGTCAGCTCTTCGCATTAGGTGGCCAAAGTATTAGAGCTTCAGCTTCAACATCAGTCCTTCCAATGAACACCCAGGACTGATCTCCTTTAGGGTGGACTGGTTGGATCTCCTTGCAGTCCAAGGGACTCTCAACAGTCTTCTCCAACACCACAGTTCAAAAGCATCAATTCTTGGGCCCTCAGCTTTCTTTATAGTCCAACTCTCATGTCAGTTGATAATGAATCTTAACATTGTTAAAGATTGTTTTAAGTAGATTGATTTCCATGGTTGTTTTCTCTCTCCTTTTGGTTTCACTTTAGCCTTCAGAATGTAGTTAAGAAATTCTCACTACACAGACTGTAGAGCTTTGAAGTATAACAATGAACTCTTCCTTTTCCCCTTGTATTCTCCAGTAAGTAGTTGCATCTAAGACAGGAATAGATACAGATCTATCTTCGTTACTTGCAAGGAAATACTTTTTGTTATTTTCTCAGTTTTATAAAATTTAACAACTGGGATAATCTCAGATCTGATTAAATACCTTGTAATTTTTCAATTTGTGAGGATTCATAGACTATGAAATTCTAAGTCCAAGTGGAGAATGATATATCAGGACCACGGTAGCCCTGAAGTGTTTAAATCATGCATTTCAGTGTATATGAACATTGGGATAGAAGGTAAACCAGGAGAGTGAAGATGAGGAAATAGATTGCTCTAGAAAAGGACAAGGGAAAATACTGTTGAGTGAGCCTTTGTATAAGGCACTGTACTGTATGCTTCATCAGTAATATAATATTTGCTTCTCCTACAACCTTTTGATGTTAGTAACCATCATTCCTAAGAGAAGAGAAAGCTGAGGGAGGTTGGGTAAGATTAGGAAATGTGGCATGTGTTAGAACAGATCCGATTCAAAAGTTTTTCTGCTAGGACTCCAGAACTTACTCTCTTTTAATCCGTTTTGCTCTCTGTGGGGAAGATCTGAGATGAAGCAGAAGGATGCTGAGCCAGCATTTTAGTTTTAGGGTTTGGGCAAAGTGATTCCTGCATAGGCATCAAAATCCTTGGACTTTGATTTTAGTCACTCCTGAATTAGTCTTCTAGACTGGTCTATGTCTTAACCTATGAATCACTGTCAGTTAACCTACTTTTTACCCAGCATTTTACTAGGATCTTCAGCAGACATAGTACTCTCTAGAAGATCTCTAGAAGATTTTATTCTGAATCTGAGAATTATAAGGGAACAAAAGGAAATGGTGTATTCACTGGCTGAGTTGCATGACAAGCACTTTAGTTCCTGTCTTGTGGGCTATGGGCGTGTGATGCAGAAAAGAGCATGTTCTTGTGCCTGGTGGGTTGTTTATTTTTTATGGAATGCTGAGTGTGCTACTGCTCCCATGCAGAGTGAGATTGTGTTAATTTTGATGTTAAGTGGGGCTGTAGGGAAACATTAATTAGTATAGACAGGAACACATTTTATAGACAGGAAGGGCAGTTAGAGATTTGAAAGGCAAGAGGATAAATATAGTAAGCTTGGAGTCATGGGGGAATAGCTTCATAGAAGAAATGCCATTTGTAGTAGGTATGGAGGCTTAAGTAGGATTCAACAATGAGAGGGGTGAAAAGACTTATCAGAGGCATAACTTGAATTGCATTCATTTCACTCATCATATTTTCTATCTTACCCAATTTCCAAAAGAATTGAAGCTGATTAAAAAAATCTACTAGTACAGCTTAAAATAATGTTAAGCAGTTAAAGAACAGTGAGGAATTGCATTTACATTTAGCTCTGAGTTTCCTGGCAATGAAAGAATGAAACATGAGAGTTCATTAATAACACTAATTTGTACCTGAGTTTCTGGTTCACACCAAGTTTTCATCACATTTGCACAAACTTCATTTTTTAGTGTGCATAAATGGAAGTATACTAATACTTTAGATGAGGCATGCCTTCATCTTCTAACTGTGTTTTCTGCTGACGTGTGACCTCCTCTCCATTCAGCCAGTGGTGGAGAGGGAAACAGAATTTGTAGCAGAGTTTATGGTTCACACCAAGTTTTCATCACATTTGCACAAACTTCATTCTTTAGTGTGGATCTACATGACCTGGGGGAGGCTCACAAACGTAGGTTAGCTGTGAGTCCAGTGGGAAAGGAGAAGGCTTTGTGCATTTGATAGGAATTAAGCTATAGTTAGCATAAGAAAAAGTTTTCTGATTTGTTACAGACATTTTGTGCTGATATTTGAAGCAAGGTCTAGATCATTTTAATGTCAGTTATTTTTATGAAAATTAAGGAACTTGGTTTGTTTTCCTTCCCCACAGAGAGCCATTCCACTTCTCTCTGATGGTGATATTGAGACAGTGTCATGGAAAGAGAAGATGGATGCCTTCATTCCCTGGTGGCTCAGAGGGTAAAGCATCTGTCTGCAATGCAGGAGACCTGGGTTCAATCCCTGGGTCAGGAATATCCCCTGGAGAAGGAAATGGCAACCCACTCCTGTACTCTTGCCTGGAAAATCCTATGGACAGAGAAGCCTGGTAGACTACAGTCCATGGGATCGCAGAGAGTCAGACATGACTGAGTGACTTCACTTCACTTCACTTTTTGTGTAATATACTGTCAAACTAGGCTGTAGTTTAAGGATTCAGTTGGGAAAATATTGCTAAAATGATAGTTTTTAATAGAAAGATTTGGAATGTCATATACCAGTAACTCTCGTATTAATACCTATTAAATGAGTAGACATCTTGGTTAATTGACCCCCAGAAGAGGGCAGTAGAGGATGAGATGGTTGGATGGCATCATCAACACAATGGACATGAGTTGGAGTGAAGGACAGGGAAGCCTGGTGTGCTGTTGTCCATGGGGTCGCAAAACACTAGACATGACCCACTCAGTCCATCCATCCATCCAGTTACCAGTTAGAAGTCTAAGCATCATTAACCAAATGTCCTCACTGGCAAACACTCAGTTCAGTTCAGTTCAGTCGCTCAGTCATGTCTGACTCTTTGCGACCACATGAATCGCAGCATGCGAGGCCTCCCTGTAAATCACCAACTCCCAGAGTTCACCCAACTCATGTGCATTGAGTTGGTGATGCCATCCAGCCATCTCATCCTCTGTCTTCCTCTTCCCCTCCTGCCCCCAATCTCTCCCAACATCAAGGTCTTTTCCAATGAGTCAACTCTTTGCATGAGGCAGCCAAAGTATTGGAGTTTCAGCCTCAGCATCAGTCCTTCCAATGAACATCCAGGACTTATCATCTCCTTTAGGATGGACTGGTTGGATCTCTCTGCAGTCCAAGGGACTCTCAAGAGTCTTCTCCAACACCACAGTTCAAAAACATCAATTCTTCGGTGCTCAGTTTTCTTCACAGTCCAACTCTCACATCCATACATGACCACTGGAAAAACCGTAGCCTTGACTAGACAGACCTTTGTTGGCAAAGTAACGTCTCTGCTTTTGAATATGCTATCTAGGTTGGTCATAACTTTCCTTCCAAGGAGTAAGTGTCTTTTAATTTCATGGCTGCAATCACCATCTGCAGTGATTTTGGAGCCCCCCAAAATAAAGTCTGACACTATTTCCACTGTTTCCTCATCATTTGCCCATGAAGTGCTGGGACCAGATGCCATGATCTTCGTCTCCTGAATGTTGAGCTTTAAGCCAACTATTACCCTCTCCTCTCTCACTTTCATCAAGAGGCTTTTTAGTTCCTCTTCACTTTCTGCCATAAGGGTGGTGTCATCTGCATATCTGAGGTTATTGATGTTTCTCCTGGCAATCTTGATTCCAGCTTGTGCTTCTTCCAGCCCAGCATTTCTCATGATGTACTCTGCATATAAGTTAAATAAGCAGGGTGACAATATATAGCCTTGACGTATTCCTTTTCCTATTTGGAACCAGTCTGTTGTCCCATGTCCAGTTCTAACTGTTGCTTCCTGACCTGCATATAGGTTTCTCAAGAGGCAGGTCAGGTGGTCTGGTATTCCCATCTCTTTCAGAATTTCCCACAGTTTAGTGTGATCCACACAGTCAAAGGCTTTGGCATAGTCAATAAAGCAGATAGATGTTTTTCTGGAACTCTCTTGCTTTTTCCATGATCCAGAAGATGTTGGCAATTTGGTCTCTGGTTCCTCTGCCTTTTCTAAAACCAGCTTGAACATCTGGAAGTTCACGGTTCACGTACTGCTGAAGCCTGGCTTGGAGAATTTTGAGCATTACTTTACTAGCGTGTGAGATGAGGCAATTGTGTGGTAGTTTGAGCATTCTTTGGCATTGCCTTTCTTAGGGATTGGAATGAAAACTGACCTTTTCCAGTCCTGTGGCCACTGCTGAGTTTTCCAAATTTGCTGGCATATTGAGTGCAGCACTTTCACAGCATCATCTTTCAGGATTTGAAATAGCTCGACTGGAATTCCATCACCTCCACTAGCTTTGTTCGTAGTGATGCTTCCTAAGACCCACTTGACTTCACATTCCAAGATGTCTGGCTCTAGGTCAGTGATCACACCATCATGATTATCTGAGTCATGAAGATCTTTTTTGTACAGTTCTGTGTATTCTTGCCACCTCTTCTTAATATCTTCTGCTTCTGTTAGGTCCATACTATTTCTGTCCTTTATTGAGCCCATCTTTGCATGAAATGTTCCCTTGGTATCCCTAATTTTCTTGAAGAGATCTCTAGTCTTTCCCATTCTGTTGTTTTCCTCTATTACTTTGTATTGATGGCTGAGGAAAGCTTTCTTACCTCTCCTTGCTATTCTTTGGAACTCTGCATTCATATGCGTATATCTTTCCTTTTCTCCTTTGCTTTTCGCTTCTCTTCTTTTCACAGCTATTTGTAAGGCCTCCTCAGACAGCCATTTTGCTTTTTTGCATTTCTTTTCCATAGGGATGGTCTTGATCCCTGTCTCCTGTACAATGTCATGAACCTCTGTCCATAGTTCATCATGCACTCTGTCTATCAGAATCTATTTCTCACTCCCACTGTATAATCATAAGGGATTTGATTTAGGTCATACCTGAATGGTCTAGTGGTTTTCCCTACTTCCTTCAATTTAAGAATGAATTTGGCAATAAAGAGTTCATGATTTGAGCCACAGTCAGCTCCCTGTCTTGTTTTTGCTGACTGTGTAGAGCTTCTCCATCATTGGCTGCAAAGAATATAATCAATCTGATTTCGGTGTTGACCATCTGGTGATGTCCATGCGTAGAGTCTTCTCTCGTGTTGTTGGAAGAGGGTGTTTGCTATGACCAGTGCTTTTTCTTGGCAAAACTCCGTTAGCCTTTGCCCTGCTTCAATCCATATTTCAAGGCCATATTTGCCTGTTACTGCAGTTGTTTCTTGACTTCATACTTTTGCATTCCAGTCCCCTATAATGAAAAGCACATCTTATTTGGGTGTTAGTTCTAAAAGGTCCTGTAGGTCTTCATAGTACCATTCAACTTCAGCTTATTCAGTGTTACTGGTTGATCATCGTGATATTGAATGGTTTGCCTTGGAAATGAACAGAGATCATTCTATCGTTTTTGAGATTGCATCCAAGTACTGCATTTTGGTACCGTTGATCATGATGGCCACTCCATTTCTTCTAAGGGATTCCTGCCCACAGTAGGAGATATAATGGTCACCTGAGTTAAATTCACCCATTCCAGTCCATTTTAGTTCACTGATTCCTAGAATGTCGACATTCACTCTTGCCATCTCCTTTTTGACCACTTCCAATTTGCCTTGATTCATGGACCTAACATTCCAGATTCCTATGCAATATTGCTCTTTACAGCATTGGACCTTGCTTCTATCACCAGTCACATCCACAACTGGGTATTGTTTTTGCTTTGGCTCCATCCCTTCATTCTTTCTGGAGTTATTTCTCCACTGATGTCCTGTAGCATATTGGGCACCTACCACCCTGGGGAGTTCCTCTTTCAGTATCCTATCATTTTGCCTTTTCATACTGTTCATGGGGTTCTCAAGGCAAGAATACTGAAGTGATTTGCCATTCCCTTTTCCAGTAGACCGTATTCTGTCAGACCTCTCCACTATGACCTGTCCATCTTGGTGGCCCCACAGGGCATGACTTAGTTTTATTGAGTTAGACAAGGCTGTCGTCCGTGTGATCAGATTGACTAGTTTTCTGTGATTATGGTTTCAGTGTGTCTGCCCTCTGATTCCCTCTTGCAACACCTACCATCTCACTTGGGTTTCTCTTACCTTGGACGTGGGGTATCTCTTCATGGCTGCTTCAGCAAAGCGCAGCTGCTGCTCCTTACCTTGGATGAGGCCGCCCCTCCTGACCTTGAATGTGGAGTATCTCCTCTCGGACCTCCTGCGCCTGTGCAGCCACAGCTCCTTGGACGTGGGGTAGCGCCTCTCGGCCACCGCCCTTGACCTCGGACGTGGGGTAGCTCCTCTTGGCCGCACTTCTGCACGGTCTGTTGCAGCCGGTGCGCTTCCCTGTTCAATTCAGTTCAGTCACTCAGTCGTGTCCGTCTATTTGTGACCCCATGAATTGCAGCACACCAGGCCTCTCTGTCCATCACCAACTCCCAGAGTTCACCCAAACTCATGTCCATCGAGTCGGTGATGCCATCCAGCCATCTCATCCTCTGTTGTCCCCTTCTCCTCCTGCTCCCAATCCCGCCAGCATCAGGGTCTTTTCCAATGAGTCAACTCTTCACATCAGGTGGCCAAAATATTGGAGTTTCAGCTTTGGCATCATTCCTTCCAAAGAACACCCAGGACTGATCTTCTTTAGAATGAACTGGTTGGATCTCCTTGCAGTCCAAGGGACTCTCAAGAGTCTTCTCCAACACCACAGTTCAAAAGCATCAATTCTTCAGTGCTCAGCTTTCTTCACAGTCCAACTCTCACATCCATACATGACCACTGGAAAACCATAGCCTTGACTAGATGGACTTTGTTGGCAAAGTAATGTCTCTGCTTTTGAATATGCTATCTAGGTTGGTCATAACTTTTCTTCCAAGGAGTAAGCGTCTTTTAATTTCATGGCTGCATTCATCATCTACAGTGATTTTGGAGCCCCCCAAAATAAAGTCAGCCACTGTTTCCACTGTTTCCCCATCTAATTGCAATGAAGTGATGGGACCAGATGCCAGAGGTGCACTTCTAGATCCTTTTAGAACTATTGATATCAAAAATAAGAAAATATTTTGATTTTCTAATATAATTTCCTTGTTACCAGAAAGCAAATTGTATAATACTGACTTTGAAATTCCTTGCTTTATGGTCTGCTAAATGATCTATATTTATAAATATTCTATGTGAGTTATTACTTGTGCCAGTAAATCAGAAATGCTAAGTGTGTTGCTTGGGTGTTTTATTTATTCTTTAAATATTTGCCTGATTGATCTATCAGTTATGGAGAGATTGTAAATCTCATGCATTGAAGGTAGATTTATCCGTCTCATCTCTAGTTATTAAGAAAGTTTCAATTTCATCAAACTTTTTTTTTTTTTTTTTTTTTTACTGATTCTAGGTTCCTGACCACTTTTTTCTTTGCATACATTTTAGAAAACTACAGATAATTGTAAATCCTTTCTCTATCCCTTTGAGATGTAAATCTCTTAAAAACCTTCTTGCCAATTTAAAAAACCAGGGTGTCTTTCTCAAGTACCATCCTTTTGAAATGTCATCATCAAGGATGCTGGTCCCCATGAAAGGGGAACTCTAACTCCTGGGGCTGCCTTACTGCAAGTTGTGAAACTGCTTCCTGTCCTAAAGATACCAGAAAGTTTAGTTTTCCTCTGGGTAAACCCAATTAACAAATCCAGATTGCCTACAATCCTCCCACCCCAGTTCCTAAAAACTTGCCCACCTTATGTTTCAACAGAGTTGAATTTGGGCTGCATTCTGGTCTGTGTCCCTCAATTTAACACTTCTGAACATAGTCATCCTTATTTATTTAACTTCACAGTTTTTGTTCTTATGAAATTTGCAGTCAAATTGTATTTCTTTGTACATTATCTGATGTTTCTCTCTAACACCTTCTGAGAGCTTTTAAGGATGACTTTATTGTTTGAATCAGACATTTTTCTACTGTGATGATGTTACAGATTTGGATTTTGTATCCATGTGATGGTAGGCCCATGTTAACAAAGTGGGGGGGGGGGAGGCTATTTTTATTGTTGTTACTTTTGATACAACATTAGCAGAGATGAACAGGTTTCCATTACTGCAGGCAGGTAAGTTTTTTCCTACCATTCCTTGACTATATTGTCCTTTCTGGGTCTTGAATTTAGGTCTCAGATTCAGCTTTCCCTCACATATGCATATACTTTGGCAAACCTATGCCTACTATTCTTTTAAGCCCTAAGTCCCTAGAGCTCTGGTTTCTAACAATATTGTTCCAAGATAGTCCTAGTTTCTGAGATCATGTATCATTCTTATTTCAAGTCTCTGCTTTTCTGTCTTTGTTATTTTTGTGTTTTGGAAATTTTCCTTTTTATTTTTAGGGACTCAGCAATGCATTTATATTTGATATAATTTATATATTATCTAGGTGCTGAGCACAAATACTGAAGTACAGAAACTGGGCATGATGAATGAAAAGTTTGAATTTAATTCAATAGATAATAGGAATAGTGTAATCATGTGAATGATTTTCTATTCGGAATGCCTTATTGATAGCTTACCATGAACAGTGTCAGATTTGTGATCTCTGAAGAAGATTTAACTTTGGGACCAGAGACCAGGCTTGTTCACTCAAGAGCTTTAGTATCAGATCAGATCAGTTGCTCAGTCGCGTCCGACTCTTTGCGACCCCATGAATCGCAGCACGCCAGGCCTCCCTGTCCATCACCAACTCCCGGAGTTCACTCAGACTCACGTCCATTGAGTCAGTGATGCCATCCAGCCATCTCATCCTCTGTCGTCCCCTTCTCCTCCTGCCCCCAATCCCTCGCAGAATCAGAGTCTTTTCCAATGAGTCAACTCTTCACATGAGGTGGCCAAAGTACTGGAGTTTCAGCTTTAGCATCAGTCCTTCCAAAGAAATCCCAGGGCTGATCTCCTTCAGAATGGACTGGTTGGATCTCCTTGCAGTCCAAGGGACTCTCAAGAGTCTTCTCAACACCACAGGTCAAAACCATCAATTCTTCGGCGCTCAGCCTTCTTCACAGTCCAACTCTCACATCCATACATGACCACGGCAAAAACCATAGCCTTGACTAGACGAACATTTGTTGGCAAAGTAAAGCCTCTGCTTTTGAATATGCTATCTAGGTTGGTCCTAACTTTCCTTCCAAGGAGTAAGCGTCTTTTAATTTCATGGCTGCAGTCACCATCTGTAGTGATTTTGGAGCCCCAAAAAATAAAGTCTGACACTGTTTCCACTGTTTCCCCATCTATTTCCCATGAAGTGATTGGACCGGATGCCATGATCTTCATTTTCTGAATGTTGAGCTTTAAGCCAACTTTTTCACTCTCCACTTTCACTTTCATCAAGAGCTTTAGTATAGCAAATTTTATTAAAGTAAGAAAAGGGACAGAGAAAACGTCTGACATAGACATCAGAAAGGGGATGAATGGTGCCCCTCTGCTAGTCTTTAGCTGGATGTTTTATGTCTATTAGAAAGCTATTAATCAGGTAAGAGAGACACGTCAAGGCTGAAAAGAGTTTCACCAGGCTCCTCTCCCACAATATGCATTTTTGAGATAGGATGGCATGAGGTGTGTCATCCCCCAACCATAAAACAATTGATGTGAATACTGGTTCGTGGAGCTATTTATCATCCCAAAGTTTGAGAAAAGAAAAAAAAGTTAGTCTTAGGTGGAACCATTTTGAAGAAAGGCAAATTCCAAAGCAAATTCATAGTTTCATTAACATAGCTTAAGAAAAACATTTCCATAAGAAAAACACATTGGTTAGCTCAAGGTTTGAGAAAAGTTAAGTTCTGGTGGAACCAGGTGTCGTCATGGCAACACAGAATTTTAAGAGACACTTGCAGCCTGTTTCCTCCATTTGGAGACCCTCTCAATATTTTTGACAAGACTGTGGCCTGGATAGAGGTTTATGAGAATTGGAGGTAATGCAAGTTGTAGTGATAAAACTTGCCTGTGACTAGGAAAGAAACCATATAGGATGAAGGTGGCATGAGGTACTTGTTTAGCAAAGGACAGGAAAATGCATTGGTGGTATCCTTCCAGGATCAGCAGGGACATTTGGTTCCATTACTATTTGATATTTAGCACACAAGTGTAAGCTTTATATTTATTTTTCATTATATTAGCATTAGACTACAACTTAAAATCATTCCTATTGTTTTTATGGTTTAATTGCTGGCAAAACACAAAGGAAAACACTAGGCCTTTTGGGCTATTTTGCCCCATTTCATGCACAGATCATCTTTGGGATTTGAATGGGCCTCTTCATGATCTGCCTTCTCCCATGGGGGCTGTTAATAGTAATGATTTGTAGTTTCCAGAGACAGGACATGAGCCTCAGTTAACTGATTGGTAAATGGTTGACTATACTGAAGGGATGTGTCTTCTTCAGTCTGAGCACTGCCCCAGAAAATTATATGTCTATGGGACTAGCATTTTAGTATTTCTTAGCCCAGTCAAAGATGAATGATGGTAAAAAGAAACAATTTTGAAAGAGTTATATAGATAGGAATAAGAAGCACGTTAATTAAGAAAGCAGTTCAACTTTCTGATTTGTGTTCATGTGATAGAACCTTGAAATCTAATTAGATTGCTCTAAAATGAAGATAACAAGTCGATTTTAAAACAAGAGAAGAATAAGTTTTACAGGGTTTTACTTCTTTGGGCAGAAAATTAGCAATATAAAGTATGAAATATTAGCTCAGAGTGATGTTAGGTTCTGTGCTATGTACCAGCAATGTAGAGAGAAATAAGACTTGGTACATTCCACCTTCAACAAGATCATGGACCAGCCAGAAAGATTCCTAGGTCCACATATACTTATGAAACAGAGTTAAAGTACTACTTGGAGCGGACAGCATAGAATGACACATTAATGAAAGTCCAAGTTCTTTGAAATTGTTAGAAATTTAAGTAACTGGGAAAGTGAAAGGAGGTTATGTTACAGGTAGCTCAGATCATCTTCTGTCTGGTGAAAGGACAATATTTGTCACATCCTACTAGCCTTTTTCTTCAGGGGTCCATGGAAGGAAAAGATATTACATCATCTGTGCCCTAAACATAATACACTTCATAAAGATTTGCATTTTGGAACATTTGAAAGTTTTGATCAAATTAGGGAGCTAGTATTTACTGAGCACTTACTATGTGCCAAAATTATATAACTAATATGCAATATGTCATTTAATACTTATGCTGAGTTTCACAGGTATTATCATGTTCACTTTACAGATGGAAATGTTAAAACCTAGAAATAAAGTAATTTATCAAACATTATTAGCAAGTAACAGAGCTAAGATTCAAGTCTCTCTGTTTCCAGAGGTGAAGCTCTTACCTGTTAAACAGTTTAATTCACTTATCTGACTGTCCATCTGGCCACATTTATAATCTCTCTATAAATCATCTCTCCATTTCAATAAAAGGGTATCATTTATTTGAATATCAAACCAATATGGGTGATTCTGCTGACAGTAAATTTATTATAAGAAATTCAAATATTTCAAAAGTAGATGAATGAACATCATTAATATATATAATATATACATATGTGTGTGTGTCTATTATCTACTCACAGAAACCTGGACTTGGAACTTTAGAAAGGAATTTAGTAACTTTCTCAAACTTTAGAAAAATAAGTGTTCCAAGGCTTTTTGACTTTCTGAATTTTTGGCTCCTTGGAAACTGGCTTGCTATTAATAAATACCCAAGGAGAATTTCCCAGTTACAGACATGATTTATTGATTTATTGATGAAGGTAACTCAGAGCCATTTGAAATAGGAGGAAGCATTTATAAAGTCATAAATAATGCAGTCTAGTGAGCATGCCAGTTGGATAATGACAATTGTTCCAAGCAATGAAAATTCACTGCTCATAAAAGGGTATTTTGGCTTCATCAGGAGACTTAGCTCCTAAACAGCTTCCCTGGGATTTTTTAAGTGGACAGGCTGATTCTGGAATATGTTAGAATCATTTTGCAAAGGAGATGGGTCTATAATAAAGAGGTGTGTGTGCGTGCGTGCTCAGTTGTGTCTGATTTTGCGACCCCATGGGCTATAGCCCACCAGGCTCCTCTGTCCATGGAATTTTCCAGGCAGGAATACTGGAGTGTGTTGCCATTTCCTCCTTCAGGGCAGGGAATTTTCCCGACTCAGAGATGTAACCCATGTCTCCTACATTGTAGGTGGATTCTTTCCCACTGAGCCACCTGGCAAGCCCCGTAATAAAGAGGTAGATGACTGAAACTATGAATCTGCTACAGAATTCTATGACCCCTGTAATTTTGCATTTATATTGTTGAAGTGCAGTGCTCCTTTTTGCACTGTTTCCTAGTCTTCTCTGGGTATTGTCTTGTGAATCTTATAATGCCTAAGGGATAATAACTTCTTTGAGGGCATTGATTGTACTTCTGCTTTGTTCTGTTTTGTCTTTTATTTTTTTTTATGAGTGTCCTCATGCTAGAGCTGAGCTAAGTATTAGTCAAATATTTTTTATTTAACTCCAACAAGCCCATGTGCCCTCTAGAAAAAGAATTTACAGGAAAAGATTAAGGAAAACAATGTTTTGATTCTCTGTTTTCATACATTCAATCCACAAATATATACCAAAAACCTGATATGTAAAAAATACACTGCATTCAGCCCTGAGAAAGAGTCAGATAGCCTTCTCTTAGGAACCATGAGGTCCAGTAGTAGAAATAAATCATGTACGTAAAAACTCCAGTACCACATAAAGAGAAGAAAGTGCTATGACAGGGCCTAGATAGGGTACTCAGGTTGGGGTGTACTGATTTCAAAATAGTAAAGTAGTTTCTGCTCCTCTGTTTTCTTGAAAATTATTTTAAATGAGCTGAATAAGAAACAGAAGCAAAATATCTGTTCCAATAAAAAAACAGGCTGGTATTTGTAAGCTTGCATTACAGTATGTGAAAATAGAGATGAGGAAAGTCCTGTAGGGTAGATGTCAATGACATCTGACCTAGAAGTAAGATAGTATATACTCAGGATTGTGGAGAGAAACTATGGAGATCATGGGAAAATCTGTGTAAGATGTGCTTAGAATCGCACCCTCCAACCCACACTGTTGTCTATCCCTCCGCTCACTCCCAGAGGAAACTGAAAAGCAGAGCCAGAAAGACTCTAAATACTAGAGATAGAGGAGAGGTTACTAGATGCCCAGCTGAAAATATGGGCATTCAGTCTGCAGACTGAGTGAAAAAAATCCTGGGACCATTTCTTTTGTCCATCTCCAGAATTTCAGCATCAAGTTTATTTACAGTCTCTTCCCTGTAAATTTCCCCTGTATTCACCTGAGGTACAAGGGTGAGGCTTTACTTCTCTCATTTTGCTAACATGATCATTTTCCTGACCCTTGCAGCTAAAAAGATAATACTTGCACAGCAATGGTCTGCTCAGACCTCCTGGCTGGTGGGTGTTTTGATTTGTTGATTCCCAAATTGTGGTGGTAGTTAAATATTTTGAATATCTCCCTTCCTTCTTCATCCTTACTTCTTTACATGGGACTGGAAGGATTTTTCTCTGGAGAATCTTTTTTGCAGAAATTATTTATAGGACTTGATATTTGTTCATAATGTTTCCAGTAAGAAGACAAGATGACAACATCATCACCCTTTAATTATGACTAGTCTAAAAACTCTACCCACCCTAAATCAGAGCTTTCAATTAGCTTTTTAGTCCATGGCATATTGGACAAACCTTTAATCTGAAAGAAAGAAATCAAATAAATGGTGGGAAAGAACAGTGGAGGAAAAAGAAAAGAACCAGAAAAGTAATGTAAAACCATAGAATTAGTATTTACTGAACTAGAATAGGAATTATTCATTCAATGAGATTAATAGTATTCTACATAAAAGGAACCAGAAGGGGCTCCTGGAAATTAAAAATGTAGGTTCTAAAACATAAAAATTCAGCAGACATTTTAGAAAATAGTATGTCTACTAGCTAAATGTTCATAAAAAATGTGATTAATAGGTTTTTAAAGATAACTTTTTTTTTGTTAGACAATCAAATTTCCACATAATGAAAGTTTCAGAAAGGGAGATCAGAAGAAATACTAGAAAGGAAGTTATCAAAGGAATATTGCTAGACGTTTTCTGGAATAAAAAGACGAATTTTTACATTACCAAGGCCCAGCAAATTCCCAGCCCAGTGACTGCTCTCATGTGTGAAATTTGAAATACCAAGAATAAAGACATAATTTTTTCTAGAGTTTTATTGGCATATGGCATTGTATAAGTTTAGGTTTTACAGTATAATGGTTTGTCTTACATATGTTGTGAAAGGTTATCACAATAAGCTTAGTTAACATCTGTCATCTCACCAAAACATTACATATATGTATATATTTTTTTTCCTGGTGATAAAAACTCTTAGCACCAACTCTCAACAACTTTTATATACAGTCATACCTTGTTCTGTAGCACTATATTGTGCTTTGTAGATGCTGCATTTTTTACAGATTGAAGGTTTGTGGCAACCCCGCGTTGAGCAAATCTATCATCACTTTTCTAAAAACATGTGCTCACTTTGTGTTTCTCTGTCATATTTTGGCTATTGTGGCAATATTTCAAAATTTATGTTGTTTCTTATGGTCAACTTTGATGTTACTATTATTGTTTTAGGACACCATAACCACACCCGTGTAAGACACTGAACTTAATCCATTGTTGAAATAACAACACAATATTTGGAATATTGCATAAACTTAGTTGATAAGGCAACAGCAGGTTTTACAAAGATCGATTCCAATTTTGAAAGTTCTACTCTGGGTAAAACGCTAGCAAACAGCATTGCATGCTACAGAGAAATTTTTCTGTACGGATGACTCAATCAATGTGGCAAACTTCATTGTCATCCTATTTTATGAAATTGTCACAACCTTTCCCAGCATCGGCAACCATTACCCTGATTGGTCAGCAACCATCAACACTGAGGCAGTGTCCTCCACCAGCAAAAAGATGACAATTAGCTGAAGGCTCAGATAATTAACATTTTTTAATAATATTTTAAAATTAAAGTATATACATTGTTAGACATAATGCTATTGCACATTTAACAGACTACACATTTAACAGACTACAGTATATTATAAACATAACTTTATATGCACTGCTGCTGCTGCTGCTAAGTTGCTTTCAGTTGATGGACACCTTGTTTTCATGTCTTGGCTAAATGTTAATAATGCTGCTGTGGGGATATAGATATCTTTTTGAGTTAGTGTTTTTGTTTCCTTTTTCCTAGAAGTAAAAGTACTGGATCATATGGTAGTTGTATTTTTAACTTTTTCAGAAATCTCTATACTGTTTTCCATAGTGACTGTACCAAGTTACAACCATACCAACAAAGTACAGATGTTCCCTTTTCTCTGCGTCCTCTCCAGCATTTGTTATTTCTTGTCTTTTTGAATCTTAGAGGTAAGATATAATTATGGTTTTGATTTGTATTCCCTTAATTAGTGATGTTGAGTATCTTTTCGTGTACCTGTTGGACATTCATATATCTTCTTTGGAAAAATATCTATTGGTCATCTGTACATTTTTAAACTGGGTTATATGATTTTTTTTTCCTTTTGCTATTGAGTTGTATGAGTTCCCCATATATTTTGGATATTAATCTTTTATTATATATAGCTTGAAAACATTTTCCCATTCTATTCTTTTATTTTTCAACTTGTTGGCTGTATATTTTGCTCTGCAGAAGTTTTTTAGTTTGATGTGGTCCCACTTGTTTATTTTTTATTTTGTTGTGATTTAGATGTTATATCTAAAAAATTGTTTCCAAGACCCATGTCAAGGAACATTTTCCTCTGGACATTTCTTCTAGGACTGTTATACTTTCTGGTCTTAAACTTAGAACTTTAATATATTTTGAGGTAATTTTTGTTAGTGGTGTAATATAGGAGTTTAGTTTCATCTTTTATATGTGAATATCCAATTTTACCAGCACCATTTATTGATAAGACTATATTTTCTCTGTTTGAATATTCATAAGTCCTTTATCAAATATGGTTGACCAAATATACTTCGGTTTATTTTGGTACTCTCTCTTCTGTTGCATTTGTCTCTGGGTCTGTTTTTATGCCAGGGTCATTCAGTTTTGATTACTATAGCTTTATATTATAGCCTGAAATCAGGAAGGGTGATGCTTCCTGCTTTGTTCTCAGAATTGCTTTGGCTACTAAGGTCTTTTGTGGTTTCATATTAATTTTAGGGTTGTTTTTTCTACTTTTGTTAAAAAAAAAAGCCATTCAAATCTTTTTTTTTTCCATTCTCCCAAACCATCCCTCCGCCCCCCCCACCTCTCCCCCACCCCCCGCCCCACAGAGTCCGAAAGACTGTTCTATACATCTGTGTCTCTTGATAGGGATTGCACTGAATCTAGAGATGGCTCTTGATAGTACTGACATTTTAGCAATAGTCTTCCAATCCATGAACATGGGATATCTTTCCATTTATTTGTGTTGCTTTTGATTTTTTTCATCAGTATCTTAATATTTCCAGAGTAGAGATGTTTCACCTCCTTGGTTAAATTTACTATTAAGTAGTTTATGGTTTTTATGCTATAGTGATGTGACTGTTTTCCTTATTCTTTTCAGATAATGTTAGTGGACAAAACACTACTAATTTGGATATGTTAATTTTACTGAATTCTTTGATTACATCTAACAGCTTTTATTTTGTGGAGTCTTTAGGATATTCTATATACAAAATCACATATTCTGAAAGTAGATAATTTTGCTTCTTCTTTTCCAATTCTGCCTTTTATTTCTTTTTCTTGACTGGCTTCTTTGAGTATAACTCTAAGTATTCTGTTGAATAGGAGTGGCGAAAGTAGTCACCCTTGTCTATTTCTGATTTTAGAGAAAAAGTTTTCAACCTTTCATTGTCGAATTTGATGTTAGCTGTGGTCTTCTCACATAGAGCATTTATTATGTTGAAATATGTCCCTTCTATGCCTAATTTGATTAGAATTCTTATTATAGATGAATATTGTGTTTTTTCAGGTGACTTCTATGTTTATAGAAATGATCATATGATTTTTGATTTCATTATGTTACTGTGATATATTGTATTGATTGATATGCATATGCTGAACTATTCTTGCTTCCTAGGGAAAAATCCCATTAGGTCATAGTGAGTAATCCTTTTAATATACTACTAAATTTGGTTTACTAGTATTTTATTGAGAACTTTTGCATCTGTGCTTATTAGAGATACTGGCCTTAGTTTTCTTTTCTGGTAGTGTACTTTTCTGGCATTGGTTATCAAGGTTATGTTGGGCTTATAAAATGACTTTGGGAGTGTTCTTCTCTCCAGTTTTGTTTTTTTGGTGGGGAGAGGGGACTTTGAGAAGGACTGACAAAATGTACCCATGAAGCTATCTACCTGGTTCTGGACTTTTCTTCCTTGGAAGATTTCTGATTATTGATTTAATCTCTAAGTGATTGGTCTGTTCATATATCCTATTTCTTTATTTTTTTTTTTAATGGATTAGGGAAGGTTTTATTTTTTTTTTTTTTAATTTTATTTTATTTTTAAACTTTACAAAATTGTATTAGTTTTGCCAAATATGGAAATGAATCTGCCACAGGTATACACGTGTTCCCCATCCTGAATAGCTGGTATGTGTCTCAGAAGTGTTCCAGTTTGTTCCAGTTTGTCAGCATATGGTTGTTCATAGTAGACTTTTATGACCCTTTGAATTTCCGTGGTATCAATTTTAATGCCTCCTTTTGCATTTATAATTTTGCTGATTTGAGTCTTCTCTTTTCTCCTGGGGTAGTCTAATTAAAGTTTTGTCAATTTCATTTATCTTTTAAAAACCAGCTCTTTGATTGATTAATCTTTTCTATTGCTTTACTGTTCTCTGTTTCATTTATTTCTGTTTTACTGTTTATTAGTTCCTTTTTTCTTCTAACTTTGGTCTCAGTTCTCTTTTGAGTTCCCAAAGGCTAAGAGTTAGGTTGTTTATTTGAGTTCTTTCTTGCTTCTTAAGGTAAGCATTTATTGCTATGAACTTCCCTCTTAAAAATGCTTCTGAAGGATCACATAAGTTTTGGTATGTTGTATTTTCATCATTTGTCTCAAGATTTCTAATTTCTCCTCTGATTTATTGATTGTTCAGGAGCATGTTGTTTAATTTTCATGTATCATGAATTTTCCAGTTTTCCTTCTGTTACTGATTTCTAGTTTTATATGATAGTGGTTGAAGAAGATATTTGGTGTGATTTCAATCTTCTTGAATTTGCTAGGGCTTGTTTTATAGTTTAATATGTAGTCTATCCTAGAAAATGTTCCTAGTACATCTAAGAAGAATGTGTAATCTGCTATTGTCAGAATATTCCAGATATGTCTTTTATGTCCATTTGGTCTATAATATTGTTCAGATCAACTGATTAGGACATGACAATATACTCAACAGTAAGTAGAGGCTATAAATTAGCTTTTCTGCCTTGGTAGGGCAGGAGAAGAGGGTGCAGTGCCTGCACAGTTGTTTGCAGACTCAAATAAATCAAGAGTGTTTACTGAATTCCCTGGCCAGGCAAGGCCACCAGTTTTGCTTTGGAGATGGGGATAGCCATAAGGGCTGTACTCTATGTTCAAGGGTCACTGTAAACAGGGCTATTGGATGGTCTATGCAGCTTCCCACGTGCTTTGGTTAGGTTCCCTGGTTAGAATGGCTGAAGGTATTTTTTAGGCAATGAGTGTGGTTATGAATTTGTTTCCCTGCCCAGCACAAGCCAGAGAGCCAATAAGGCTTTTTGTGTCTTGTGATTCAAGCTGATCCAAGCCAACTTCTCTGGCTGAACAAGACTACTTGCTTGGCTCTGCATATCTGTATGCCATCCTCTCTGCTTGAGGATTTTGTGGCCTATGCAGTTTCCACATGCTCTTGTTAGCCTTTCTAGACAGAAGGGGCCTGGAGCTACCTTCAACAGTAGGAGGGGCTATTAATTAACTACCCTTCATGGGTATGGCAGGGGAATCTGTGGGCACTGTGGGAAGTCAGCTCCATCTGTTGGTCTGTCTAATCTAGTGGACTATGCAGCTTTCAGGTGCTCTTGTAAGTCTAACTGGTCAGATGCAAACAGGGGCTACACTGAGCAGTGATCCTGGCTATAGTTCTCTGGTCACAGTGCACCGTGAATTTGGTTCTGCAGATAAGCAAAGCTTGTGGTTGGGGTTTTTACTTGGGTTCTGCAGGTAAATCTGGGTCTGTCTAGATCTGAGTGCTGGCTGTTGCTAGCCCCTTCCTGCTTCCTCATTGTGATCAGATTCCCAATGGTTAAGCCCTGCAGATTTCCCTTCAAACCCTATGGGATGAGACTCGAGCTTCCGAGAAGTGACCCAAAGTGGTAGGGGAGCAGGGTGTCTCCTGGGGCTCTTTTTTCTCAGTGGAGGAACTGTAGGCCTGGGGGAGATTTCTCTGTATGGTTCTGTGCCAACTTGGGGAGAGTGGCAATACAATCAGCATGTAGCCATTTTTATTCTCCTAATACAGTCTGTCTTGGTTACTATGGTGGTGGTAAGGTACTTCAGCCTCACTCTCCTGCTCTAGGATTCTCTCAGTGGTACCTTGTCCTTGCATAGTTGCTAGTGGTTCTTGAGAGTGATAGTGAAGTCATAAATGATGTATTGAGTTGGCCAAAAGTTTCATTTCATGGCTGCAGTCAGCATCTGCAGTGATTTTTGAGCCCCCCAAAATAAAGTCAGCCACTGTTTCCACTGTTTCCCCATCTATTTGCCATGAAGTGATGGGACCAGATGCCGTGATCTTAGTTTTCTCAATGTTGAGCTTTATGCCAACTTTTTCACTCTCCACTTTCACTTTCATCAAGAGGCTCTTTAGTTCTTCTTCACTTTCTGCCATAAGGGTGGTGTCATCTGCATATCTGAGGTTATTGATGTTTCTCCTGGCAATCTTGATTCCAGCTTGTGCTTCTTCCAGCCCAGAGTTTCTCATAATGTACTCTGCATATAAGTTAAGTAAGCAGGGTGACAATATACAGCCTTGATGTACTCCTTTCCCAATTTGGAACCAGTCTGTTATTCCATGTCCAGTTCTAACTGTTGCTTCCTGACTTGAATACAGGTTTCTCAAGAGGCAGGTCAAGTGGTCTGGTATTCCCACCTCTTTCAGAATTTTCCACAGTTTATTGTGATCCATGCAGTTAAGGGCTTTGGCATAGTCAACAAAGCAGAAATAGATGTTTTTCTGGAACTCTCTTGCTTTTCCAATGATACAGTAGATGTTGGCAATTTGATCTCTGGTTCTTCTGCCTTCTCTAAAGCCAGCTTGAACATCTGGAAGTTCACGGTTCATGTATTGCTGAAGCCTGGCTTGGAGAATTTTAAGCATCACATTACTAGCGTGTGAGATGAGTGCAATTGTGCAGTAGTTTGAGCATTCTTTGGCATTGCCTTTCTTTGGGATTGGAATGAAAACTGACCTTTTCCAGTCCTGTGGCCACTGCTGAGTTTTCCAAATTTGCTGACATATTGAGTGTAGCCCTTTCACAGCATCATCTTTCAGGATTTGAAATAGCTCAACTGGAATTCCATCACCTCCACTAGCTTTGTTCGTAGTGATGCTTCCTAAGGCCCACTTGACTTCACATTCCAGGATGTCTGGTTCTAGGTGAGTGGTCACATGATGATGATCATCTGGTTCATGAAGATCTTTTTTTGTACAGTTCTTCTGTGTATTCTTGCTACCTCTTCTTAATAGCCTCTGCTTCTGTTAGGTCCCTATCATTTCTGTCCTTTATTGAGCCCATCTTTGCATGAAATATTCCCTTGGTATCTCTAATTTTCTTGGAGAGATCTCTAGTCTTTCCCATTCTGTTGATAGCTGAGGAAAGTTTTCTTATCTCTTCTTGCTATTCTTTGGAACTCTGCATTCAGATGCATATATATTTCCTTTTTTCCTTTGCTTTTCACTTCTCTTCTTTTCACAGCTATTTGTAAGGCCTCCCCAGACAGCCATTTTGCTTTTTTGCATTTCTTTTCCATAGGGATGGTCTTGATCCCTGTCTCCTGTACAATGTCATAAACCTCAGTCCATAGTTCTTCAGGCACTCTGTCTATCAGATCTAGTCCCTTAAATCTATTTCTCACTTCCACTGTATAATTATAAAGGATTTGATTTAGGTCATACCTGAATGGTCTAGTGGTTTTTCCCACTTTCTTCAATTTAAGTCTGAATTTGACAATAAGGAGTTCCTGATCTGAGCCACAGTCAGCTCCCATCTTGTTTTTGGTGACTGTATAGAGCTTCTCCATCTCTATATAGTCATCATGTTGGTAAGAATTCAGTAATCTACCATAATAGGAAACCAATAATAACTGATGAAAATTATCTATGGAGTATAGAAATAGCAATTTTTATGCTCTTTAAAATAGACATTTTTATGAAATTAAAATACAACTTTGAATATTAGAAGAAGTAGATAAATGATTTGAAGATGATTGTTCTGTTGGACAAGTTTGGTGGATATATGTAAATGAAAAACAAAATCCTTCTCAAATTGTGTAAAAACTATTTTTGAAAAGAAAAGACATATATTTTAATCTAAAACCCCAATGTGTAGCTCTACTTATCCAGTAAGAAATGATTCTGTCCATCATTATAGATTATTTGCCTGAGGGTCAATTATTTGGTCATTTGAGTAGTATTGTCTTTTCACTCATCTTTAGAGAAAGATACACGTTTACAAGGGGAGAAAGCACAGATCCTCTTCTTTCTTTAGGATAAGTAAAGGGTTTATTGGAAGAAAAACATGAACTCATTTGTTATGTTTAAAATTTTGTGTGGCAACTGCTGTGGCATCCTTCTTTGTGATAGAAGAACAAACTCCTCTTAAACTGCCAAAAGCTATACCTTATTCTTCTCAGATGTCAGACTTAGGTGGTAGATGAAATTAAGAAATAGAATCTTATAATGTTAGGTCACTGAGTTAGCCTAGTGAAGCGGTGGTTTGAGAGTGTTGTATGTTTTATAAAATATGCTGTTTATTTTTGTTGATAAATGTTACAGAACTGTGATATTAATTCAGAACTTATTGTCCCTATTCCATTGGCTTCCTTCTTCTTATACATACAGATTTATTCCATTTTGAGAACTCTTAGACTAGTATTAATATACTGTAATTTGAACTATGAAAAAGTAGTTACATTTGGAATATAAGGTATATGGCTCATCTTTCTCACCTAGAGGAATGCATCTTTCACCCACTGAAGTTCTAAAATCAATTATGAAAGTACATCTGCTCCTCCTGATTGCAGAACTTTAAAATTGCATTGCAAATTCCACTGATTTCACTTTTATCTCTGCTAATTTTAACAAGTTATAGAGAATTGACTCAGGAGAAAAAGTATGTATACTACTCATAATATGAAAACTCCAGTAAATATCACTGCTTGGTATAATAATTTCCGTAATGGCTATGGGCTGTGGACAATGGTAGAAATGGACACTCTTGTTCATCCAACAATGTCATCTTTGAAGTTTCATGGAATCTCTAAAGCATTTTAAGTTTCTGGTGTTTAGTTAATAGTTCTATATTTGCCTTATACATATAATGTCTTTTTTAAACACCTTACAGACAAATATCTGAGACTGAGAGGACCCCCAAACAATTCCCCCAGGTTATCTAGTAGTAAAGAGTCAGTTTATTGATTTAAAACAACTTGTTTCCTAATAAACAGCAGTAGCCTCCATTAAGGATCTTGTCACATTGTGCGTGGAGTTCTTGTTCTTAGGGTTTCACAAGACTGTGCACCTCCTCTAAGGGCAGGAACATGTCATTATCTTCTTTGTATCTTTCTCTAGTATTGTGCATGACATGACAAGTTGCTTGGCATCAGAAAAGCACATGGTACATTTCTATTGAATGGATGAAAGAATGAGTAAACGCATTTGTATACTTGACTCACAAAACACTTGCTTGTCCAATATTTGTGTTGGTTAAGTACATACTCTGTATGCACCAGGGATTCCAGATTCCAGGGATTCAAAAATCTTCAGTTCTTGGTCCCTGACTTATAGATACTATTAGTCCAAGTTGGAGACATAAAAACAGATAAATGTGACAATAGCTGGACATCTTCACAGAAGATGCAGTATTTGAGTTGGACCAAGATACCTGAGCTGTGATTTGTTTATGTAGAGGAAAGAATGTCAGTTTAGCCAAAAGAAATGGTGAGAAAAGTATGTGTGAAAAAGGTGAGGAATATGAGTGTTACTGAATGTAGAATGGCTGTTCAGTCACTAAGTCATGTCCAGCTCTTTGTGACCCCAAGGACTGCAGCACACCAGGCTTCCCTGTCATTCACTACCTCCTGGAGTTTGCTCAAGTTCATCGAGTCAATGATGTCATTCAACCATCTCATTCTCTATTGCCCTCTTCTCCTTCTGTCCTCTATCTTTCCTAGCATTGGGGTCTTTTCTAATAGTCAGCTCTTCAGGTGGCCAAAGTATTGGAACTTCAGCTTCCAATGAATATTCAGAGTTGATTTCCCTTAGGATTGACTAGTTTGATCTCCTTGCTGTCCTAGGAACTCTCAAGAGTCTTCTCCATCACCACAGTTCAAAAGCATCAATTCTTCAGCACTTAGCCCTCTCTGTGGTCCAACTCTCACATCCATACATGATTACTGGAAAAACCGTAGATTTAACTATAAAGACCTTTGTTGGCAACATGATGTTTCTGCTTTTTAATATGCTATCCAGGGTTGTCATAGCTTTTCTTCCAAGCAGAAAACATCTTTTAATTTCTTGGCTGCAATCACTGTCCACAGTGATACTGGAGTCCAAAAAAAGAAAATCTGTCACTGTCTCTACTTTTCCCCCATCTATTTGCCATGAAGTGATGGGACCAGATACCATGACCTTTTTTGAATGTTGAGTTTTAAGCCAGATTTTCACTCTCCTCTTTCAATCTCATCAAGAGGCTCTTAGTTCTTCTTTGATTTCTACCACTAAGTTGGTATCATCTGTATATCCAAGGTTGGTGCTATTTCTCCTGACAGTCTTGATTCCAGGTTGTGATTCATGCAGCTCAGCATTTTGTATGATATACTACTCTGCATATAAGTTAAATAAGCAGGGTGACAATATGGAAATATACAGTCTTGATATATTCCTTTCCCAATTTTGAACCAGTCTGCTGTTTGATGTTTGATTCTAATTGTTGCTTCTTGGCCTGCATACAGGTTTCTCAGAAGATAGGTAAGGTGGTCTGGTATCTCATGTCTGTAAGAATTTTCCACAGTTTGTTGTGATCCACACAGTCAAAGGCTTTAGCATAGTCAATGAAGCAAAAGTAGATGTTTTTCTAGAATTCCCTTGCTTTCTCTATAATCCAACAAGTGTTGGCAATTTGATTTCTGGTTCCTCTGCCTTTTCTAAACCCAACTTGTACATCTGTAAGTTCTTGGTTCATGAGAAAATTTTTGAAGTAAAACACCCTTTTTGATAGTTAATGTTTGTATCTTGTCTTCACTCTAAGTGAGGTGGCAGACTTTTAAGTTGATTATTTGTGTGTGTACATATACGGATCTATCTCATCTTTAATTTTTTGATAAAAATGCCTTCAAGTTCATTATATAGTATATTAGAAATACCAAAATCAAATGACAGCAGTATGAGAGCATTAAAAGAGCTTTTACAATTGGTATAATTTGAATGCATATCAAAAAAATTACGTATTCATTTTCCATTCTATCCAGTTTCCATTTTAGTATCTAAGTCTGAAGTAATAAAAATAATTTTGCCTGAAAGAATTCTTCGCTGTGCCAATTAACACCTTAAATTGTGATTAAACATTTACAAATTAAGTGTCTCTACAGGAAGTCTTACGTCTGGGGGACATATCTCTTCCATGGACATCTGTTACCATCTAAACATAACTCATTATTCAAATGCAAGGTGTTTTTTTATAAAAGCATTCTCAAAAAGAAAAGAAACAGGGTTTGAAGAAGTCTCTTGCCTTTTAATTTTAATATGTTTTTCACATGAGCTGAAAAGTATAACAATATTTGATTTAATTCTGCTGTCACAATAAATAATATCAAAGATTTATCTTAGCATTACTACATAAATCTGAAAAAATCAACTGCTCGTAAGCAAAAAATGACAATGGGAAATTAATTGTAATTATGTTGATAATTGTCATCATGTTGATAGTTGGGCTAAATAGGTTAACACACATGAATGTTTAAAACAGTAGTAGTGATCCCCCTCCTTCTAGTGGTCCCCTACTTTCCTTGGCTCATGGCCCCTTCCTTTATCTCCAAAGCCAGCAATGGCAGGCTGGATTGCTCTCATGCTATCTCCTCCTTCCTCCATTTAATTTCTCTAATATATTCCCTCTGCTTTTATTGTCTTATGTGATTAGACTGTACCCACTTATATAATCTAAGTTTTCTCCATTTGAAAGCCCGTGATCTTAATCATATCTTCAAAGTCCTTTCTGTCATTTAAGGTAACATATTTACACATTCTAGAATTAGGAGCCCGTGTTCTGTTTACCACAAATAGATATCATGCTAAGCAATGCGCAGAATAACAGTACTACTACTATTAGTTATAATAAGACAAGCCCTGTGCTAAGCACTTTACATGCAAATTTAATAAACTAATGCAATTAGATAGATACTAGTATGGACCTTAGGCTTCCCGGATGGCACTAGTGGTAAAGACTGTTACCACTCCACCTACCGATGCAGGAGATGCAAGAGACACGGGTTTGAACCCAGGCAGGCTCATCTTGGAGACCACAAGTAACATACCATTCTTAGGGAGTTCATTGTGAAACGGTCATTGGGAAGATGGCAAAAAACAACTATGAAGTCACACATATAAATGCAGTGAAGTAATTGTGACCAGTTCTAGAAAGCCTGAAGTTGAGAGATTTGACCTACTAGAGAAATGCTAGGACTTGGCTGTTGCCTGAGCTCTGACAAATGCATAGGAAGTAACTAGGTAAAGTCAGGGCGGAAGAGCAGAGGGCTCAGCATCTGCAAATAGCGTGTGACAGGAGGGCATTAGTCAGTGTGGAAACACTGAAAGAAGGCTTTTATGGCCGGATGAGAGGGAGTAAAGAGTAATATAAGTCTAAAATGAGGCTGGAAAGGGAGGTGGCAGCTAGACCACAAAGGTTTGCAGCTGTGTTAAAGATTTGTGTTGATCCTGAAAGCCTGAGTGACATGATAAGATTGGTGTTTCAAACAATAAGTTTGGCTCTAATGAGAATAGGTTGGAGGAGGATGAGCAGAAGCCAGATATTCCATGGGAAGATACTGCCGTACCACTGAGGCTTAATAGTAGGAGCTTGGACTATAGGCAGTGAAGGGTGATGGAGATAAATTGAGGTATTTCAAAGATATTTGTGTGTGTGTGTGTTAGTTGCTCAGTCATGTTTGACTCTGTAACCTCATGGACTGTAGCCTGTCAGGCTCCTCTGTCCATGGAATTCTCCCGGCAAGAATGCTGGGGTGATGAAGATAAGTTGAGATATTTCAAAGATATTTAGCAGGTGATTTCTTTTTTTCTTTCTTTTTTTTAAAAGGTGATACATTGCAAGTGGAAATGATGAGGTAGAAGAGTTAATTTACATTTTCCTTTTTCTTTCTTAACCTTTTTGACATTCATCATGATATCATCGGCATCTTGTGAAACAGTGTTTCTCATTCTGGGCCTATTGATCCTCCCTCTTCCTTCCCTGAAACTCCTGATTCTGGAGGTCTAGTATTCTGGAATTGAATTAAAAATACTTCATTTTTTTGGGTAGTTTTAGGTTGCCAGCAAAGAGTGGGAGGTACAGATATTTTACAGATATTACCTCCTGTTTCAGTACACACACAAGCACCCACCCACCCACCCATCCACCCTCACCCATCCAAACACAAGCACACACACACAGCTTCTCATATTATCAACACTCTTCACTAGAGCAATACATTTGTTATAATTGATGAACCTGCACTGATACATCATAATCATCCGAAGTTCATAGCTTACATTATAGTTTCATTCTGGGTATTGCACATTCTATGGATTTGGACAAATAATGACATGTATCTATGATCATAATATGTAGAGTAGTTTCACTGCCCTAAAATTCTTCTGTCCTCAACATTTTCACTTCTCTCTCCCCTGCCTAACTGTTGGCAACCACTGAGCTTACTGTTCTCATAATTTTGCCTTTGCCAGAATGTCATATAGTTGGAATCATGCAGTATGTAGCCTTTTTATATTGGCTTTTTGCATTAGTGATTCACTTTTAAGATTCGTCCATGTCTCTTCATGGTTTCTTATTTCATTTCTCTTCAATGCCAAGTGATATTTAATCATCTAGATGTACTACAGTTTATTTACCTACTAAAGGACATCTTTGTTGCTTACAAGTTGTGCCTGTTATGAATAAAGCTGCTGTATTTACACACATTACATACATAGTTACACGTAACTTTTTGTGTGGATGTAAGTTTTTTAGCTCTTTTGGATAAATATTGACTAGTGTGACTACTGTATCATATGATAAAGGTTGTTTAGTTTTGTTAGAAACTTCCAAATGGTCTTTCAAAGTGGTTTTGCCATTTTGCATTTTCATCAACAGTGAATGAGAGTTTTTGTTGCTCCACATCCTCACCAGTGTTTGGTGTTGGCAGAATTCTTGATTTTTGCTACTGTAATAGATGCTTGGTAATGTCTTGGTGTTTTAATTTGCATTTCCCTGATGGCATATGATGTGGAACATCTTTTCATATGCTTATTTGCCATCTGTGTATCTTCCCGGTGAGATGTCTGTTAAGGTCTTTGGTTTACTTTTCAATTGGGTTGTTTATTTTCTTATGACTGAATTTTAAGTGTTCTTTTTATATTTTAGAAAACTATTCCTTATCAGATGTACACTTTGCAAATATTTTCTCCCAGTTGGTGGCTCATCCTCTCATTTTCTTAAAAGTACGTTTTTCAGTTTTTTTCTAATACCACGTTGAACATTCTTATGTTCAAACAAGTTTGAGAAACACTGACAGAGAATGTTAAGTCGATGGTTCTTAGCAGTGGCTGCACATCAGAATCACCTAGGGTGTTTAAAAAAAATGTACTGGGACCTTGCCTGAGCCAGTTAAATCAGAGTCTCTGTGAGCTAGGTCTTGGGATTGGTGTATTAACAGGCGATTGTGATATGCAGCCAGTATTAAACTATGAATTAAATTGTGATCCTAGAGAGCATATAAAAAATAATTCTGGGGTAATGTGAAAATGCTGATATACCAAGCAATATGTTAAAGATGATTTACAAATCCAAGCAAAGATAAATTATTCAAAATAAAAGTGATAAAATAGTAAAGGAACTGAATTATGCTGTATCTACTGGGATGTTTTCAGCCTTTTCCTAATAAATTTATAAAAATTATCTTCTTCTAGTAGCAGTGATTCACTAGTATAACAAATACCACATACCTATATTTTCTTTCAACCAGATGTAAAACATAAATTTAAACTACTTTTTCAAAAGGGGAATCATGGCATTCAAATGAAAGTAAAACAACTTTGGTCATAATCATTAGCATGCTCTGGAGTTACCTATGTCATAAAGTATGGCAAAACCATCATTTCTGGATTTGTAAATTTTATATGTTGATTTCTCAAAGTTTATTTTAAAAAGCATTAAAAAATTGCAGTTCATTTTTGAATACAGTTGTCCACTGTTGTTGCAGTTTTACATTCAAGCTGAAGCATGCAACAAATAATAGAACTAAAAAAGAGATTTCTATAATAATTAAATTTGAAAATAATGCCAAAGACCTAAAAACCATCATATCATTCACTAAAAGAGGACAACCTTAGTCTGTGATAATTTGTAATAAACACCACTCCAGATTTTAAAGACATGAAGGTCTAGGAGTATTTCTGGGTTTCCACTCATTCTTAATTTTTATTTGAGCTATAATTATTATTTGCATTATACTTGATATACCATAAGCTATGTATGCTTAAAACGTATGATAAGTGTATGCCTTTAAAATACACAAGTTAATGTTGTAATGTGCTCAAACAATGGTAACATCCGCACAACAAAGATAGTGAACACAAACATCGGCTCTCAAGTTTCCTCATGCCCCTTTGCAATCTTTGCTCCTACCCCTCGCCTCCTTGTTCTCCACCTCTGCACATAGAGCATGTGCTTCTTTTTTTGTGTAGCTTTTTTGCACCTGACATAATTCTTTTGCAATTCATCTATGTTGTTGCATATACTTATCACAGTGCATTCTTATCACTGCTGAGTAGTAGTTTATTATATAGATCTGTCAGTTTATTTACTTCTGGATGGACGTTCTGAGTGTTTACAGTTTTTGTCTATTACAGAGAAAGCTCTTATGAACATAATGTACAAGTCTTTGAACAGATACATGTAGCTCCTAGGGGAGCAGAATGGCTATATCAAAAGATGAGTGTATTTGTCTTTTAAGAAACTACCAAACTGAATATTTCACAAAGTGTCTGTATCATTTTATATTCCCACCAACATTTTTTCTGGAGATGAACCCTCCAAAGGCCTGTCTGTGAATATGTCAAAATTTGGGTGAGGGAAGGGAACTGGATACAATACTTTCAACTGAATCTTCCTGTTTCTAGTATGGCACTGCATCTGGACTTTTACTGTGCTTCACGGATCCTGAATTCTGAGATGCTTGGATTCAATTTCTCCAGAAAACAAGTTACCTCCTGGGGGAATTGAAGAAAGGGAAAATCACTTGGTTGTAAGAGACACAGGCTAACTGCCCTTGTAATGTAATACCTGGCAAGCTCTCACTTTGAGTCGTGCCTCATACCCCAGAGATACCAAACATCTGCAATATTTGAAATTTTTCATGGTTGTAAATGGGCTTCCCAGGTGTTGCAGTGGTGAAGAACCCACCTGCCAATGCAAGAGACACAGGAGATGAGGGTTTGATCCCTGGGTCAAAAAAATCCCCTGGAGAAGGAAATAGCCACCAATTCTATTATTGTTACCTGGGAAATACCACGGGTGGAGGAGCCTGGCAGGCTACAGTCCATGGGGTTGCAAAAGAGTCAAACTGAACATATGCCACTGAACATACGCATATGGTTGTAAAAGATGAACTGGGCTATTTCACATTGGCATCTTCTTTAACTTCCACTTAGGCTACACTTCTTTCTACAAAGTCAGCTATCACTTTAATCATAGCTCAACAGTTGTAAAATTTAAAAAAGAAACCTTGAGCACCCATTAGGACTTTAGAAATAAATAAAGTGAGGGCAGCCCTGATACTCAGCCAGAGTGCATCGTTATGCTAGCCAAGTTAAAATACCAAAATATTCTCATATGGATTGGTTGTTGGTTGCTACCCCAAACCTCCTATCCCTTCTGTGTACTTGGCTATCTCTCGTGGTTTAGCAACTGGGGAGGTCATGTCTTGCATAGTAGGGGAAGCTTCTAGGACTGTCCTCTAGCACTCACTTCTGTCTGTTCTGATTGGTTGGCATGTATTCAGATTCATCTGTATCTTTTCTTAGTTGGCGTCTGGTTCTGATTGGTTAGTGTCCACAATATGCTGTGTTAAATGATTGTAGTATTAACCCTGAACAAAGAAACTCTAACCCATATTATCTAAGGAGGACCTGAAAGAAATAAAGTATTAGTTTGAAGAGCAGATTAAGGAAGGATATTTTGATTATTTCTAATACAGTAGGGCTTATTGACTTGTTTGAGATAAAGTAAAGATTGAGGTTTAGGATAGCTATAATCTCAATAAACATGAAACTTATGACGTTTCAAAATTTGAAAATGAACTATTTATTTTGTAACCTTGGAAATAATATATATCTAAATTTAATATCTGTCTATAATGTCTCTTTTAACATAGATACATGACTTGTAAATATAAAAAAACACCCCTATTGTGATATTATTATCAAAACATTGAAAGATAACAAGCAGTTATTAAGACTGCATAGAAAGGGAACCCTTATAAGTTATTTGTGGGAACATATATTGGAACAGCCATTATGGATAACACTAGAACAAAGTTAGTGGAGGTGATGGAATTCCAGTGGAGCTATTTCAAATCCTGAAAGATGATGCTGTGAAAATGCTGCACTCAATATGCCAGCAAATTTGGAAAACCCAGCAGTGGCCACAGGACTGGAAAAGGTCAGTTTTCATTCCGATCCCAAAGAAAGTCAATGCCAAAGAATGCTCAAACTACCACACAATTGCACTCATCTCACACGCTAGTAAAGTGATGCTTAAAATTCTCCAAGCCAGGCTTCAGCAATACATGAACCGTGAAGTTCCAGATGTTCAAGCTGGTTTTAGAAAAGGCAGAGGAACCAGAGATCAAATTGCCAACATCCGTTGGATCATTGAAAAAGCAAGAGAGTTCCAGAAAACATCTATTTCTGCTTTATTGACTATGCCAAAGCCTTTGACTGTGTGGATCACACTAAACTGTGGAAAATTCTGAAAGAGATGGGAATACCAGACCACCTGACCTGCCTCTTGAGAAACCTATATGCAGGTCAGGAAGCAACAGTTAGAACTGGACATGGGACAACAGACTGGTTCCAAATAGGAAAAGGAGTATGTCAAGGCTGTATATTGTCACCCTGCTTATTTAACTGATATGCAGAGTACATCATGAGAAACTCTGGGCTGGAAGAAGCACAAGCTGGAATCAAGATTGCCAGGAGAAACATCAATAACCTCAGATATGCAGATGACACCACTCTTATGGCAGAAAGTGAAGAGGAACTAAAAAGCCTCTTGATGAAAGTGAAAGAAGAGAGTGAAAAAGTTGGCTTAAAGCTCAACATTGAGAAAACTAAGATCATGGCATCTGGTCCCATCACTTCATGGGAAATAGATGGGGAAACAGTGGAAACAGTGTCAGACTTTATTTTGGGGGGCTCCAAAATCACTGCAGATGGTGACTGCAGCCATGAAATTAAAAGACGCTTACTCCTTGGAAGAAAAGTTATGACCAACCTAGATAGCATATTGAAAAGCAGAGACATTACTTTACCAACAAAGGTCTATCTAGTCAAGGCTATGTTTTTTCCAGTGGTCATGTATGGATGTGAGAGTTGAACTGTGAAGAAAGCTGAGCACCCAAGAATTGATCTTTTGAACTCTGGTGTTGGAGAAGACTCTTGAGAGGCCCTTGGGCTGCAAAGAGATCCAACCAGTCCATTCTAAAGGAGATCAGCCCTGGGTGTTCTTCGGAAGGACTGATGCTAAAGCTGAAACTCCAGTACTTTGGCCACCTCATGTGAAGAGTTGACTCATTGGAAAAGACTCTGATCCTAGGAGGGATTGGGGGCAGGAGGAGACAGAGGATGAGATGGCTGGATGGCATCACCTACTCGATGGATGTGAGTGTGAGTGAACTCCAGGAGTGTGATAGACAGGGAGGCTTGGTGTGCTGCAATTCATGGGGTCACAGAGTCAGGCATGACTGAGCGACTAAACTGAACTGAACTGATACCTCAGTACCTCAAAGAAATACCTGCATTCCCAAACTCATTGCATTATTCATGTAGAAACAGCCTAAATGTATATTGATGGATCAATGGATAAAGAAATAGTGTTATATATACACAGCCTTCAAAAAGAAGATCCTACAACTGGTGACAATATGAATGAATTTGGAGACATTATATTAAATGAAATAAGCCAGACTCAAAAAGAGAAATATTACATAATCTCACTTATGTGTGGGATCTAAAGTTGAATACATAGAAACAGAGAGTAAAAAGATGGGTTACCAGGGGCAGGAAGGTGGGGGAAATGGGAGATGCTTATCAAATCATGCAAAGTTGAAGTTATGTAGGATGAGTAAGTATAGCGATCTAATGTACAAAATACTGCTGCTGCTGCTGCTAATTCGCTTCACTCTGTGCGACCCCGTAGATGGCAGCCCACCAGGCTCCCCTGTCCCTGGGATTCTCCAGGCAAGAACACTGGAGTGGGTTTCCATTTCCCTCTCCAATGCATGAAAGTGAAAAGTGAAAGGGAAATCGCTCAGTTGTGTCCAACTCTTCGTGACCCCATGGACTGCAGCCTACCAGGATCCTCTGTCCATGGTGACTAGAGTAATAATATTATGCTGTATACTGGAAATTTGCTGACAGAGTAGATTTCCAGTGCTCACACCACACGCATACCATTTCAGCCTGTATATGTGTATCAAAACATAATGATATACACCTGGAATGTATACCATTTTAGAAGCAAATGAACATTTTACAACTATAAGAGCAATGTATATACTTTCATAGATACTAATGCTGGCATACTTGGAAAACAGCAAAATAAGAATAAGAAAATAAAAAACTCTATTTCACAATCCAGATGGAATCATAATTAATACTTTGTTATCAGTTCTGTGCTTTTTTTTTTCCTAGTAAAGGAAATTCTCTCTCCAGGCCTTCTTGTGTTATAACTTTAATATTTGATCACTTTAAAAAAATGCATAGCAATGGTTTCAGACCCTTTTTTGGATCACAAGAGGACATCCATTACTCTGTCCAAGAAATTTCCAAATGTTTTCCAAACATATGTGTAGAATATGTTCTGCAGATCTATCCTCTGGATATAACAGGGATTTTTTTGTTGTTGGGTTGAGTCTTACTTTTGCTTTAAGTAATTAAAGGTTTAATTAAAGTGACCAGAGTTCTCAGGTCACTGCACACTATCTCCAGGGCATTCTCTGGCTATATTGCTCTTCTTCCAGTTCATTCATTCACGTGATGAACAAAAGTCCTTTACTAATTCCCCCATGTCATAGCTATGATGAAGCTGTGGTGTCATAAAACTTTAATGAATGCAGGTACCTACCTACAACCCAGCAGGGGGATATACAACTCCACTCAGAGCACTAGCTTCTCTTAGTCGCTCAGGTGCAAACCCAACCTCAGGGTTTTTGCCAACCTCCTGGCAGGCTGCAGCCTGGTCAGAAAAATCGCCATCAATAAGGGAATATCTACCACCTTGTATCGTGGATACCAGGAAGCAAACTTTCCGGATGCTAAAGAGGGAAGCAGGTGCCCTCTCTAGTCTAAGGGGGCTTTGCTCATTTCACGGTCTTAAACATTTGTCTATTGTAACATCCATTCCTTTTTGGAAACCCACAGTGGCATGGCTAGGTTTTCCAGGCACAAGAGACACACCAGGGATGTTATTAGTGCATTTCTCAAAAGTTGACCTATTTAGTCCTAAATAACTCACTGTGGAATACCAACAGCTCAGACTAAATATATATTTATATGGGGAAAAATAAGATCTAAGTTTCCAACTCTTTGATCTTCCGATCTAAGTCGTGTCCGACTCTTTGCGACCCCATGAATCATGGCAAGTGCTACTCAAATAATTCTACACACATAGAAAACATATTTCTGTTTGCAATCTCTGTATTGAGATTTGTTAAGATCCCATAATTTCCCTAAATTGGAAGGTATGAACTTAATATTTGTGTCACTAAATACCTAGTCTTGTCGTTTCCCCCACAGATACTGTTTCAGAGGTAAATTAAAGTTGTAAACAAAGGAAACAAGACAGGTGACATTTTCTACCTCTCTTTAAAATAGCTTTATAGATACATAATTTATATACCATGCATGTCAACTGTGTAAAGCACACACTATTGGTTTTTAGTACATTCAGTAACATGTCACAACCATCCCCACCAGCAATTTTAGTTTTCATTGCCTCAGAAAGAACCCATACCCTTGATCTATAGCTAACCTAAGCTTTCATCTCTTCCAGTATATTTTGTCTATATAGATTTACCTATCCATATTTAATATTATATATGGTCTTTCTGACTGGCTTATTTCACTTGGCATAATATTTTCAAGGTTTATTCATGTTGTGGCATATATCAGGACTTTTCCTTTTTATGATCCAATCATATTCCATTGGATGAATGCCACATTTTGTTTATTCATTCATCAGCTGGACATGTGGGTTGTTTCTATCTTTTTGGCCATCATGAATAATAATGCCACTACAATACTTTCTGTACTTAGTTTTTGTGTGGATGTTAGTTTTTATTTCTCTTGGCTACAGACCTAAGAGTGGGAGTGGTGGATCATATGTAAATAGTAATATGGTTCTATTTTTCTTCCTTTAAAAGTAAAGTTATGGTGAGTACTCTGATATAAATTATGTGTGTGTGTGTAGACTTATGCATGTAGGTATGTGCATATTTATTTATAAATATATACTTGGTGTGTATATATACATACATATTTGTACATATATCTCACATAAAGGATAAAAAGATGAAGATAAAAAGTCTATAAGCCTATCATGCAGTGATAGACACTTTTAGCCTTTTTGTGGCTTTCCAGGTGGCTCTAGGGGTAAAGAACCTGCCCGCCAATGCGGAAGACATAACAGAAGTGGATTCGATCCCTGGATCAGGAAGATCACCTGGAGGAGGAAATGGCAACCCACTCCATTATTCTTGCCTAGAGAATCCCATGGACAGAGGAGCCTGGTGGGCTACAGTCCATTGGGTTGAACATGACTGAAGCAACTGAGCACATACATATCCACATACAAATATATCCAAGTTTATAAAAAAGTATGTAATTTTTTATGTACTTCCTTTGGTCCCTAACATTGTTATAAGCATTGGATACATTACTCCATCAATAGAAAATAGGTCTACTCCTTCAGTATAGGGATAAAACACAGGAAAAGTTACACTTAGGTACCAAATAAAATGATGAGGAAGTTAAATTGTGATAATTTTTTGCAAAGATGTGATACAAAACAAGAAAATACTCATGTGAAAGAATTTAAAAGCAAGCTAGCACTGGTTGATATTTCTTTTAAAAGAAACAAAATGTAAAATTTGGAGAACAGACCTTCAGTTCAGTTCAGTTGCTCGGTCGTGTCTGACTCTTTGCGACCCCATGAATTGCAGCATGTCAGCCCTCCCTGTCCATCACCAACTCCCAGAGTGCACTCAAACTCACGCCCATCGAGTCAGTGATGCCATCCAGCCATCTCATCCTCTGTCGTCCCCTTCTCCTCATGCCCCCAAACCCTCCCAGCATCAGAGTCTTTTCCAATGAGTCAACTCTTCACATGAGGTGGCCAAAGTACTGGAGTTTCAGCTTTAGCATCATTCCTTCCAAAGAACACCCAGGACTGATCTCCTTTAGGATGGACTGGTTGGACCTCCTTGCATTCCAAGGGACTCTCAAGAGTCTTCTCCAACACCACAGTTCAAAAGCATCAATTCTTCGGCGCTCAGCGTTCTTCACAGTCCAACTCTCACATCCATACATAACTACTGGAAAAACCATAGGCTTGACTAGACGGACTTTTGTTGGCAAAGTAATGTCTCTGGTTTTGAATATGCTATCTAGGTTGGTCATAACTTTCCTTCCAAGGAGTAAGCGTCTTTTAATTTCACGGCTGCAGTCACCATCTGTTGTGATTTTGGAGCCCCCCAAAATAAAGTCTGACACTGTTTCCACTGTTCCCCATCTAGGAGATACCAATATTATTGTAACACTTTCTATAGTTCAAAGAAGGTGAATCTTGAGAAGGGAATACAGTAATGAGAAAAATATTAAAATTAGTTGGATCTTTTTTATTTTGAAATTGGATCATCTTCAGAATTTGTGTTTACATATCTATGTATCTGTCATCTATCTGTCTAACATGTGATTGTGTATATTCAATGCCTTTAAAATTTTTTTACCCTAACTGCTGTTTATGATAAAGTGAAATTGTCCAATCATGGTTTTCTTGCTTCTAAGAAATACAATCTGTTTGAAGGAGTATGTAGGAGAGATCATCCCAGAGAAGGGGAAGATTTATCTGGCCTTTAATAATGCATTCGCTTCCTCAGATTAAAATCCAACAGTATGTGAAACAAACCCAGTTCTTTCTTAGATTTGGAACATAGTGCTTCCAAGACAGTTTTTTGGCAACTTGGGCAAGTATAAATAAGCAAAAATTACAAGTATCATGTGGAAGGAATTCTTAAAGTCAGCGGTAGAATACCAGAAGCGGAAAGATGATCTGATGTAACTGATGACTGAGAAAGTGCTGAGTCAGAGAAGGGGCTTGTGTGTCACCTATGGGTAGTGACCTAAGAGATCTGGCAGGTGTTCTGTGCTCCTTTCCCAGAAAGCTCTGTGATAATACTTTGAAAGCCACAGAATGTCAACTAGCCCATATGGATGAGTAGAGGACTTCTGGGTATCTTGGGGGCACATAACTTTCCTGGGAGCATATGTCATATTTTCTCGGTCTAGCGCCACTTATATTTATTGCCTTCTCACTCAGAGAATGCATTTAGAAACATCTTGCCAAAAGGATAGGGACATATTTTCTTTGAAAGATCACCAATTCATGGGGAACAAAATATCATTAACAGTGATAAAAAGGATCGTGTTCAAAAAGCAGCTTCTAGTTATTTCTCAGCCATGTGTAAAATGTTACCCTATCTTGATTTTTAAATTAATCCCAGAAGCAGATAGTGTTTAACCGAGTGATTGATGAGTCATTTTAGCTATAACTTTTAATGGCCTGTGTGATTTCTTTGCCTAAAACAAGCAGAGGACTATCCAAACAAGCACTGGATTCTGTGATCAGAAATGTTCAATGGCTTTGAATTGCCCCAGTTTTTAGCTTGCTTTTCAAATACTTTTGATTAATATGTCCCTGGTCTACTGTCTTCAGCTTGCCTCTTAGCATCTCTCTGTAACATCCTCTACTGTTGCTGTTGTTCTCTTAACTGTATTTCAAATATGACTGTTCTTTTTTTCTGTTATGTTCTTTCCCCTTCCTTCTGTAACTTATTTTCCCTTAACCAAATGCTACTCAACATTCTCATTTCAAGACCACTCAGATCTCTTCTCTGATGCATGCTAGCTTAGCAGTCTTGGACCAGTTACTTAATTTTTTTTTCTAAGCCTTAGATTCTTCATCTGTGAAATGGAGTTCATGACAGTACCTGGCTCATACAAGTTTTGTGAGGATGCATCACTGTAACGATTATTGGTACAGTGCTGCATCCTCCAATACTTCGGTCACCTGATGTGAAGAGCCAACTCATTGGAAAAAGAGCCTGATGCTGGGAAAGATTAAGGGCAGGAGAAAAGGGGGAGACCACAAGTTGGTTGGATGGCATCACCGACTCTATGGACATGAATTTGAGCAAACTCTGCAAGATAGTGAAGAACAAGGAAGCCTGGCATGCTGCAGTCCATGGGGTTGCAAATAGTCTGACACAACTGAGCAGCTGGACAACAAATGTTCAGTATATGATGATATTGATAAGTATTCATTATTATTGCTTATTTGTTGTTAGTCATGATGGGCCTGCCTTAAGGTTCTAATTTCACATCAGTTTGAAAAACATTTTTTTCCCTATCAGTGGTTTATATTTAAAAATATTTTACAAATGTCATTTGTTGCTAAAGTGATTCAAACAGTACAAAAGAGAAACCTCTGGCTCCCTCAGTCCTCCTCTCCAAAAGTATCATTGTCCGTATGTCCTTCCGGACATATTTTGTATCAGGAAATATAACTATATACCTGGGCACTTTAATTTACATAAATCAGATCACATTACATAAACTGTTCTGCAGTTTGCTCTCCTTTCATCTGATGATATGTTTGTACACATTCCATATATGTTTATATCGTTTTTCTTTTTTAAAATTTATTTTTTATTAAAGGATAATTGCTTCACAGAATTTTGTTATTTTCTGTCAAACCTCAACATGAATCAGCCATAGGTATATGTATATCCCCTCCCTTTTGAACCTCCTTCCCATCTTCTGCCCCATCCCACCCCTCTAGATTAATACAGAGCCCCTGTTTGAGTTTCCTGAGCCATACAGCAAATTCTCATTGGCTAGCTATTTTACATATGGTAATGTAAGTTTCCATGTTACTCTTTCCATACATCTCACCCTCTCTTCCCCTCTCCCCATGTCTATAAGTCTATTTTCTATGTCTGTTTCTACATTGCTGCCCTGTAAATAGATTGTTCAATACCATTTTTCTAAATTCTGTATATTTGCATTAGAATATGATATTTATCTTTCTCTTTCTGACTCACTTCACTCTGTATAATAGGCTCTAGGTTCATCCACCTCATCAGAACTGACTCAAATGCATTCCTTTTTTATGGCTGAGTAATATTTCATTGTGCATATATACCACAACTTGTTTATCCATTCATCTGCCAGTGGACATCTAGGTTGCTTCCATGTTCTAGTTATTGTAAATAGTGCTACAATGAACAATGGTTTGGTTTCCTCAGGGTATATGCCTAGGAGTGGGATTGCTGGGTCATATGGTAGTTTTATTCCTAGTTTTTTAAGGAATCTCCATACCTTCTTGCATAGTGCTGTACAAATTTACATTCCCACTAACAGTGCAAGAGTGTTACCTTTTTTCCACACCCTCCTCAGCATTTATTGTTTATAGACTTTTTAATGATGGCCATTCTGACTGGTATGAGGTGATATCTCATTGTAATTTTGATTTGCATTTCTCAAATAATGAACAATATTGAGCATCTTTTCATGTGTTTGTTAGCCATATTTATGTCTTCTTTGGAGAAATGTTTGTTTAGATCTTTTTCCCAATTTTTGATTGGGTTGTTTGTTTTTTGGGTATTGAGTTGTATGAGCTGCTTGTATATTTTGGAAAATAATTCATTGTCAGTTGTTTCATTTGCTATTATTATATTTTCACCTTGCTTATAGTTTCTTTTGCTGTGCAAAAGCTTTTAAGTTTAATCATGTTCCACTTGTTTACTTTTGTTTTTATTTCCATTACTGTAGGAGGTGGGTCATAGAGAATCTTGCTTTGCTTTATGTCATCGAGTGTTCTGCCTATGTTTTCCTCTAAGAGTTTTATACTTTCTGGTCTTACATTTAGGTCTTTAATCCATTTTGAGTTTATCCTTTTGTGTGGTGTTAGGAAGTGTTCCAATTTCGTTCTTTACATGCAGCTGTCCCATTTTCCCAGCACTATTTATTGAAGAGGCTGTCTTTGCCGCCATTGTATATTCTTGCCTCCTTTGTAAAAAATAAGGTAGCCATAGGTGCATGGGTTTATTTCTGGGCTTTCTGTCTTGTTCCATTGGTCTATGTTTCTGTTTTTGTGCCAGTACCATACTGTCTTGATGACTGTAGCTTTGTAGTATAATCTGAAATCAGGAAGGTTGATTCCTCCAGCTCCATTCTTCTCTCTCAAGACTGCTTTGATTATTCAGGGTTTTTTGTGTTCCCATAAGAATTGTGAAATTTTCTGTTATAGTTCTGTGAAAAATGCCATTGGTAATTTGATAGGGATCACATTGAATCTGTAGATTGCATTTGGTGGTATAGTCATTTTTCACAATATTGATTCTTCCTACCCCTGATCTGCCTCTTGAGAAACCTATATGTAGGTCAGGAAGCAACAGTTAGAACTGGACATGGAACAACAGACTGGTTCCAAATAGGAAAAGGAGTACGTCAAGGCTATATATTGTCACCCTGCTTATTTAACTTCTATGCAGAGTACATCATGAGAAACTCTGGGCTGGATGAAGCACAAGCTGGAATCAAGATTTCCAGGAGAAATATCAATAACCTCAGGTATGCAGATGACACCACCCTTATGGCAGAAAGTGAAGAGGAACTAAAAAGTCTCTTGATGAAAGTGAAAGAGGAGAATGAAAAAGTTGGCTTAAAGCTCAACATTCAGAAAACGAAGGCCATGGCATCTGGTCCCATCACTTCATGGGAAATAGATGGGGAAACAGTGGAAACAGTGTCAGACTTTATTTTTTTGGGCTCCAAAATCACTGCAGATGGTGACTGCAGCCGTGAAATTAAAAGATGCTTACTCCTTGGAAGGAAAGTTAGGACCAACCTAGACAGCATATTCAAAAGCAGAGACATTACTTTGCCAACAAGGGTCCGTGTAGTCAAGGCTATGGTTTTTCCAGTGGTCACGTATGGATGTGAGAGTTGGACTTTGAAGAAAGCTGAGTGCCAAAGAATTGATGCTTTTGAACTGTGGTGTTGGAGAATACTCTTGAGAGTCCCTTGGACTACAAGGAGATCCTACCAGTCCATTCCGAAGGAGATCAGCCCTGGGTGTTCATTGGAAGGACTGATGCTAAAGCTGAAACTCCAATACTTTGGCCACTCCATGCGAAGAGTTGACTCACTGGAAAAGACTCTGATGCTGGGAGGGAGGGATTGGGGGCAAGAGGAGAAGGGGACGACAGAGAATGAGATGGCTGGATGGCATCACTGACTCGATGGATGTGAGTTTGAGTGAACTCTGGGAGTTTGTGATGGACAGGGAGGCCTGGCCTGCTGAGATTCATGGGGTCGCAAAGTCGGACATGACTGAGCAACTGAACTGAACTGAACCCAGAAACATGGAATATCTTTCCATCTATTTATGTCATCTTTTATTTCTTTCATTAGTGTCTTATAATTTTCTGTGTACAGTTCCTTCGTCTCCTTAGATAAGTTTATTCCTAGATATTTAATTCTGTTTGTTGCATTGGTGAATGAGATTGATTCCTTAATTTCTCTTTCTGATTTTTCATTGTTAGTATATAGAAATGCAAGTGATTTCTGGGTATTGATTTTGTATCCTGCAACTTTGCTAAATTCACTGATTAGTGCTAAGTAATTTTTCTGATACTATCTTTAGGGTTTTGTATGCACATTATCATGTCATCTGCAAACAGTGAGAGCTTTACTTCTTTTCCACTCTGGATTCCTTTTATTTATTTATTTTTTTCTTCTCTGATTGCTGTAGCTAGGACTTCCAGAACTATATTGAATAGTAGTGGTGAAAGTGGACACCCTTATCTTGTTCCTGATCTTCAAGGGGAATGCTTTCAGTTTTTCACCATTGAGAATAATGTTTGCTATAGGTTTATCATATATGGCCTTTACTATGTTGAGGTAGGTTCCTTCTATGCCCATTTTTTGAAGAGTTTTAATCATAAATCGGTGCTGAATTTTGTCAAAGGCTTTTTCTGCATCTATTGAGATTATCATATGGTTTTTATCTTTAAATTTGTTATTATGGTGTATCAAATGGATTGATTTGCATATATTGAAGAATCCTTGCATCCCTAGAATAAATCCAACTTGATCATAGTGTATGAGCTTTTTAATGTGTTGCTGAATTGTTTGCTAAAATTTTGTTGAGAATTTTTGCATCTATGTTCATCAATGATATTGGCCTATAGTTTTCTTTTTTTTTTCTGGTTTTTGAATCTGCCTGATGGTGGCCTCATAGAATGAGTTTGGAAGTTTTCCTTCCCCTGCAAAATTTTGAAAGAGTTTTAGAAGGATAAGCATTAGCTCTTCTCTAAATGTTTGATAGAATTTTCCTGTGTAGCCATCTGGTCCTGGGCTTTTGTTTTCTGGGAGATTTTTTAAATCACAGCTTCAATTTGAGTGCTTATAATTGGGTTGTTCATAATTTCTATTTCTTCCTGGTTCAGTCTTGGAAGATTGAACTTTTCTAAGAATCTGTCCGTTTTTTCCAGGTTATCCATTTTATTGCTGTATAGTTGCTCATAATAGTCTCTTATAATCCTTTATATTTCTGCATTGTCTGTTGTAACCTCTCCTTTCACTTCTAATTTTGTTGATTTGATTCTCTCTTTTTTTCTTGATGAATCTGGCTAAAGGCTTGTCAATTTTGTTTATCTTCTCAAAGAACTAGCTTTTAGTTTTATTAATCTTTACTATTGTTTCTTTCATTTCTTTTTCATTTATTTCCGCTTGGATCTTTATGGATCTTTATCTTTACTTCTACTAATTTTGGTGTTTTTTTGTCCTTTTCCCAGTTGTTTTAGGTGTAAAGTTAGGTTGTCTATTCGATGTTTTTCTTGTTTCTTGGGGTAGGGTTGTATTGCTATAAACTTTCCTCTTAGAACTACTTTTGCTGCATCCCATAGGTTTTGAGTTGTGTTTTCATTGTCATTTGTTTCTAGAAATTTTGTGATTTCCCTTCTGATTTCTTCAGTAACCTGTTGATTACTTAGAAATGTATTGTTTAATCTCCATGTTTTTGTGCTTCTTACAGTTTTTTTCTTGTAATTGATAGCTAGTCTCATAGCATTGTGGTTGGAGAAGATGGTTGACACAATTTCAATTTTCTTAAATTTACTGAGGTTTGATTTGTGACTCAAGATGTGGTCTAACCTGAAGAATATCCCATGTGCACTTGAGAGGAAGGTGTATTCTTCTGCATTTGAATGGAATGTCCTGAAGATATCAATGAGATCCATCTCATCTAACATATCATTTAAGACTTCTGTTTCCTTATTAATTTTCTTTTTTGATGATATGTCCATTGGTGTGAGTGGGGTGTTACAGTCTCCTACTATTATTGTATTACTGTCAGCTTCTCCTTTTATGTCTGTTAGTGTTTGTCTTATGTATTGAGGTGCTCCTATGTTGGGTGCATAGATATTTAAAATTGTTATGTCTTCCTCTTGGATTGATCCCTTGATAATTATGTAATGTCCTTCCTTATCTCTTGTAATCTTTATTTTAAGGTCTATTTTGTCTGATAGGATTGCTACTCCAGCTTTCTTTTGCTTCCAATTTGCATGGAATATATTTTTCCATCCTCTCACTTTCAGCCTATATGTGTCTTTAGGTCTGAAGTGGGTTTCTTTTAGACAGAATATATATGGATCTTGTTTTTGTAGCCATTCAGCCAGTCTGTGTCTTTTGGTTGGAGCATTTAATCCATTTGCATTTAAAGTAATTATTGATATATATGTTCCTATTGCCATTTTCATAATAGTTTGGGGTTGATTTTGTAGATCTTTTTTTCTTCTCTTGTATTTCTTGACTATATAAGTCTGTTTAACATTTGTTGTAAAGATGGTTTGGTGGTACTGAATTCTCTTAACTTTTGCTTGTCTGAAAAGCTTTTTATTTCTCCATCAATTTTGAATGAGATCCTTGCCAGGTACAGTAATCTTGCTTGTAGATTTCCCCCTTTCAGTACTTTAAATATATCCTCCCATTTCCTTCTGGCCTGAAGAGTTTTTGCTGAAATATCAGCTGTTAAGCATATGAGGTTTCCCATGTATGTTACTTGTTGCTTCTCCCTTGCTGCTTTTAATATTCTTTCTTTTTGTTTAGTCTGTGTTAGTTTGATTAGTATGTATCTTGGTGTGTTTCTCCTTTGGTTTATCCTGTATGGGACTCTCTGTGCCTCTTGGACTTGATTGACTATTTCCTTTTCTATGTTGAGGAAATTTTAAACAATAACATCTTCAAAATTTTTCTCATACCCTTTCATTTTCTATTCTTCTTCTGGGACCCCTATAATTCGAATGTTGGTTCATTTGCTATGCTCCCAGAGGACCCTGAGACTATCCTCAGTTGTTTTCATTCTTTTTACTTTATTCTGCTCTTCAGATTTTATTTCCACCACTTTATCTTCCAGATCACTGATTCATTCCTCTGCTTCAGATATTCTGTTATTGATTCCTTCTAGAGTATTTTTAATTTCAGTAATTGTGTTGTTTGTTTCTGTATGTTTATTCTTTAATTCTTCTAGCTCTTTGTTAACTGATTCTTGCATCTTCTCCATTTTGTTTTCAAGGTTTGTTTTTTTTTTAAATCATATTTACTGTCATTATTCTGAATTCTTTTTCAGGTAGTTTGCCTATTTCCTCTTCATTTATTTGGACTTCTGTGTTTCTAGTTTGTTCCTTCATTTGTGTAGTATTTCTCTGCCTTTTCTTTTTTTTTTTTTTAACTTATTGTGTTTGAGGTGTCCTTTTACAAGCTTCAAGGTTGAATTCTTTTTTCCTTTTGGTTTCTGCCGTCCTAAGGTTGGTCCAGTAGTACCTGTAAGCCTTCTACAGGGTGAGATTTGTGCGAATTTTTGATTGTTTGTTTTTCTTCTGATGGGCAAGGCTGAGTGAGATGGTAATCCTGTCTGCTGATGATTGGGTTTGTAGTTTTGTTTTGTCTGTTTTTTAGATGAGGTGTCCTGCACAGGGTGCTACTGGTGGTTGCGTGATGCTGGGTCTTGTATTCAAGTGGTTTCCTTTGTGTGAGTTCTTACTATCTGATACTCCCTTGGGTTAGTTCTCTGGTAGTCTAGGGTCTTAGAGTCAGTGCTCCCACTCCAAAGGCTCAGGGCTTGATTTTTGGTCAGGAATGAAGATTCCACAGGTGGAAGATTCCACATAACAGGTTTGTTATGGCATTAAGTAAAATTAAATATCCAAAACTGAAAAGCCAAAGATGAACCCAGACAAATGGCAGTTACAAAATCAGGCAAAGAATAATTAAAATAATGGAATATACACATATACATCTACACACATGAGCAAAGTCAAAAAAGTCCAACAAAAATAGAGTAGATTGACCTGGCGAACAAAGGAAATCAAAATTTGTATTTTCCAGTTAAGAACAAAACTAACTAAAACACACGTGGGAAAACAAAACTAAAACAAGGTGTCAAATGGGGAACAAAGCAATGAAAATAAAACTAACAAAATGTTGAGAAGAAAGAAAGAACAGAAAGAAAGAATAGACATGCAAAGTTAAATAGAGGTAGGTGAAGAAGATTTATATACATTAAAGATTAACTGCCAGGCAAAAGAATAGTAGGAAAGGCAAACAAAGAATAAATGTAGAAAAATATGATAGGTTTAAAAAATTAAAATTATAAAAAAGAGAAAAAAATGGAAGAAGAAAGAATAAAAAGGAAAACTACACAGAACTGCAAAAGACCAATGTAGAGACAGTTTTATAACAACAATAAAAAGTGTGACTGAATATACACATATACACTCATAAGCAAAATCAAAACAGATCAACAAAAATAAAGTTCAATAGATTGACCTGGCAAACAAAGGAAACCAAAAATTATGTCTACCGGAACAAAGCTAACTAATGCACAAACTGGAAAACAAGACTAAAGCAAGGTGCCAATTGGGGAATAAAGCAATGAAGATAAAACTAACAAATATGTTGAGAGGAAAGGAAAGAGAGGAAAGAAAGAATAGATATGCAAAGTTAAATAGAAGTAGATAAAGAAGATTTATACACATTAGAGATTAACTGCAAGAAAAGAACAGTAGAAAAAGCAAACAAAGGAATAAATGTAGAAAAAATAATCATGGGTTTAAAAAATTAAAATTAAAGAGAAAAGAAAAAAAAAAAAGAAAAAGGAAAACTCCACAGAACTGCAAAAGCCCAATGTAGCGGCAGAGGTTTATAACAATAAAAATTTTGAGGGAAAAAAAAAAGCTCAAAAGCTTAATTGGATTTCGTAGTGCCAATAAACCCTCTCCAGTACCCTTGCCTGGAAAATCCCATGGATGGAGGAGCCTGGTAGGCTGCAGTCCATGGGGTCACGAAGAGTTGGACACGAATGAGCGACTTCACTTTCACTTTTCACTTTCATGCATTGGAGAAGGAAATGGCAACCCACTCCAGTGTTCTTGCCTGGAGAATCCCAGGGACGGTAGAGCCTGGTGGGCTGCCGTCTATGGGGTTGCACAGTCTGACATGACTGAAGTGACTTAGCAGCAACAGCAGCAGCAGTGCCAATAAAAGCGACAACTACAACAAAGGGAGGAAAAAAAGGAAAAAAAAATCCAGAAGAATCTACAGAACAAGTCAAAACATAAGAATAATAAATGTTTTTCTTGAGTCACTGCTGTCAGAGTCCTTTCCCTCTTTGGGAGTCACAGTGCACCTTACCTCCCTAGGACACCCTCCAACACTATGCTGGTCTCTGGACCTGCTGTGGGGCAGCTCACATTCTCATGTGGTCTTACTTCTATGTGTTCCTGCCTCTGATGTCCACAGCTATCAGAATTAGTGCATTTTCTTTTGTAGGAGCTCTCAATGACCTTTTATATATTCCATCAACGGAGTCTGTCTAGTTAATCGTGTGGATTTAATCTGCAGCTTGTACAGCTGCTGGGAAGGTTTTGGGTCTTCTTCCTTAGCCACACTGCTCCTGGGTTTCAATTATTGTTTTATTTCCACCTCTTAATGTGGGCGTCCACATTAAGAGGTGGAAATAAGCCTCGGTTTGCTTCCGAGGCTTTCCTGGAGGTCTGGGGTTTGCTCCTGTGAGAGCCAGGTGTGGAGGTGGTATAGCTGCTTGGGTCTCAGGGGTTCTGGCAACACCAGGTACTCAGGAGAGTTGGCGGCTAGGGCAGCAAGAAATATAATGCTCTAGAAGGGTATGGCAACCAGTATTGGCCAGTGTGCTCCAGTATTCTTGCCTGGAGAACCCCACCTCCTTAACAGAGAAGCCTGGCAGGCCATAGTCTACAGGGTCGCAGAGTTGGACACTACCGAAGTGACCTTGCGGGAATAGATGCAAGACTGTTTTTGCCTGTGGCAGCTCTTCCCCATTTAGAGTTGAGCGTGAAGGTGGCACAGCTGCTTGGCTTGTGGGTACCCTGACGGCGCCAAGTGTGCACGGACATGGACTGCTTCTGCCTCAGGAGTTATGGCCCTGTCAGAGTCTTTTTTCAAGCCTCTTGTAGCTGTCAATCAGAAAGCCTCTTTTCTAGTCTTTCTCCGCAGCTCCACTTGTTCAGGCATTTAGAGGGCTCCCTTGCCTGGGTCCTTCTCTGTTGTTCAGTGCATCAGGCACATAGAGGGCCTCCCCACCCCCCAGCTGGGGTCCTACTCTGTAGATTGGTGCATCAGGCACTTAAAGGGGCACCCTGGATGGAGTCCTACTCTGTAGTTCAGTGCGTCAAGCTTTTGATAGGCCAGCTCTCTGTTGTTCAGCTGCCAATGCTGGCATGTTGGGGGAGAGAGGCTATGGTGGTGACTCCACCTCCTACGCATGACTCAGCAGTATTGCCTTGCTTCCATGGCTGCCGGACTTTCCTCCATAGGCATTTTTCACTATAATCTCTTTCCTCACATCCCCTCCATCCATCTCTCTGCAGTCAATAGTAGCCCTTGCCCTGGGATTGCTCCCCAATCCCTAAAATCCAGCTCCCAGCTGCTGTGCTTTCCAGGGGACCTGGATCCCTGTCCGGGGTATGTATGGCTGTGGCAAGGACTGTCTGATTCTCATTCCCATTTAGGCTGCCACTGATCAGCTGTTTCACTCTCAGCCTTAAGTGTTTCTCCTCTGACTCAGACAGTTGCCCCACTGTGGGGACTGGACCCCCTGCTTCAGTTCCCCTGCCCATCAAGGGCAGGTCCAGTCCTACTAACACTCCTGTTTTCCCCCCTAGTTCCTTCATCCTATTGAGTTTTGTGTGGTCTTGTATATCCTTTTCCTCTGGTCAGGTACTCCTGACTGCTCTCAGCTGGTGTTCTGCACACACTGTTGTGTATGAAGGTGTATTCCCGACGAATCCATGGAGAGAGATGTACTCCATGTCCACCTACTCCTCTGCCATCTTCAACAAAAGCTTTTAAATTAGAAATTATTCTTTCTATACTAATCAGCACATGATTTTATCCCCAATTCCCTCTTTCACCTCTGAAAGGAAAGTTGGCTGATATTTATAAGAAAGAAAGGATCTTAGTACCTAAAAGAAAAAAGAAAAGCAATTTGACAGCTTCACCTCTTCTGGCTATCTGCCTTAGCTGTGCCTTTTTTCTTGAGAGTTTTTAGCCCATCACACTTTCTCTCATCTCTTCCCTGACTCACAGTGGTAAACTAGAGTATATGGTGTAGAAGTGAGCAGGAATAACTCTACTATCCTCCTGATCCACTTGCAGATGAGTTCTGGCACATGTCATCAGGATACCTTTGATGGGTAGGCAATGGGCAGGCAATTGGCAGTCTTCTCACTCTGCCCTCTTAGATGGCATTTAAATAATCTCTTTCAGATAATCAGATGGAGAAAGATAAGTACCATACGATTTCACTCACATGTGGAATATAACAAACAAACAAAACCAAAATAAATGAACCAACTAAACTAAATGAAAGCACGTAGATACAGAGAATAGAGTAGTGGTCACCAGAGAGGAAATGGAAGAGTGAGTAGGAGGGTGAAATGATAAAGGGGATCAACTGTGTGGTAATGAATGGAAAATAAACTTTTGGTGAGAAGAAATTTGGTTGTAGTGTATATAGATGGAGAAATATAATGTTGTACACATGAGACATATAATGTTATAAATCAGTGTCAACAATTAAAAAAATTCACTCAAATTCACATCACTGGAGAAGGGTTTTTCTAGTGAGTTATTGAGTAGTTACTTTACATTCTAATTTAATAATTAGATAGGCAGAAAAATTTTGAAACATTTTAATGAGGCATACTAATGAATGTACTTTATGAGCACATAGAAATCATCATTGTTTCTAAAAATTCCCAACCTTACTAGTGAACAAAAATACATTTGAGTGGATAAAATTTCAACTCCATTCCAAGTTTGGGTTGCTTAGTGGAATATTTTTAGAAATGGTGGAGACACAGAAATTGTTGACTCATTCAGTTCAGTTCAGTCACTCAGTCATGTCCGACTCTTTGAGACCCCATGTACGGCAAAACGCCAGGCCTCCCTGTCCATCAACAACTCCCGGAGTCCACCGAAACCCATGTCCATTGAGTCAGTGATGCCATCCAACAGTCTCATCCTCTGTTGTCCCCTTCTCCTCCTGCCCTCAATCTTTCCCAGCATCAGGGTCTTTTCAAATGAGTCAGCTCTTCGCATCAGGTGACCAAAGTATTGGAGTTTCAGCTTCAACATCAGTCCTTCCAATGAACACCCAGGACTGATCTCCTTTAGGATGGACTGGTTGGGTCTCCTTGCAGTCCTAGGGACTCTCAAGAGTCTTCTCCAATACCACACTTCAAAAGCATCAAATCTTTGGTGCTCAGCTTTTTTATAGTCCAACTCTCATATCCATACATGACCACTGGAAAAACCATAGCCTTGACTAGACAGACCTTTGTTGGCAAAGTAATGTCTCTGCTTTTTAATATGTCGTCTAGGTTTGTCATAACTTTCCTCCCAAGGAGTAAGTGTCTTTTAATTTCATGACTGCAGTCACCATCTGCAGTGACTTTGGAGCCCCCCAAAATAAAGTCAGCCACTGTTTCCAGTGTTTCCCCATCTATTTCCCATGAAGTGATGGGACCAGATGCCATGATCTTAGTTTTCTCAATGTTGAGTTTTAAGCCAACTTTTTCATTCTCCTCTTTCACTTTCATCAAGAGGCTCTTTGGTTTTTCTTCACTTTCTTCCATAGGGTGGTGTCATCTGCATATCTGAAGTTGTTGATATTTCTCCCAGCAATCTTGATTCCAGCTTGTGCTTCTTCCAGCCCAGCGTTTCTCATGATGTACTCTGCATAGAAGTTAAATAAGCAGGGTGACAATATACAGCCTTGACGTACTCCTTTTCCTATTTGGAACCAGTCCGTTGTTCCATGTCCAGTTCTAACTTTTGCTTCCTGACCTGCATACAGGTTTCTCAAGAGGCAGGTCAGGTGGTCTGGTATTTTCATCTCTTTCGGAATTTCCCACAGTTTATTGTGATCCACACAGTCAAAGGCTTTGGCATAGTCAATAAAGCAGAAATAGATGTTTTTCTGGAACTCTCTTGCTTTTTCAATGATCCAGTGGATGTTGGCAATTTGATCTCTGGTTCCTCTGCCTTTTCTAAAACCAGCTTGAACATATGGAAGTTCATGGTTCACGTATTGCTGAAGCCTGGTTTGGAGAATTTTGAGCATTACTTTACTAGTGTGTGAGATGAGTGCAATTGTGCAGTAGTTTGAACATCTTTGGCATTGCCTTTCTTTGGGATTGGAATGAAAACTGACCTTTTCCAGTCCTATGGCCACTGCTGAGTTTTCCAAATTTGCTGGCATATTGAGTGCAGCACTTTCACAACATCATCTTTCAGGATTTGAAATAGCTCAACTGGAATTCCATCACCTCCACTAGCTTTGTTTGTCGTGATGACTTCACACTTGACTTCACATTCCAGGATGTCTGGCTCTAGGTGAGTGATCACACCATCGTGATTATCTGGTTCATGAAGATCTTTTTTGTAGAGTTCTGTGTATTCTTGCCACCTCTTCTTAATAGCCTCTGCATCTGTTAGGTCCCTACCATGTCTGTCCTTTATTGAGCCCATCTTTGCATGAAATGTTCCCTTGGTATCTCGAATTTTCTTGGAGAGATCTTTAGTCTTTCCCATTCTGTTGTTTTCCTCTATTTCTTTGCATTGATTGCCAAAGAAGGCTTTCTTATCTCTCCTTGCTATTCTTTGGAACTCTGCATTCAGATGCTTATATCTTTCCTTTCCTCCTTTGCTTTTCACAGCTATTTGTAAGGCCTCCTCGGCCATTTTGCTTTGTTGCATTTCTTTTTTTTTTTTTTTTTTTGCATTTCTTTTCTATGGGGATGGTCTTGATCCCTGTCTCCTGTACACTGTCACAAACCTCCATCCATAGTTCATCAGGCATTCTGTCTATCAGATCTAGGCCCTTAAATCTATTTCTCACTTACACTGTATAGTCATAAGGGATTTGATTTAGGTTATACCTGAATGGTCTAGTGGTTTTCTCCACTTTCTTCAATTTCACTATGAATTTGGCAATAAGGAGTTCATGATCTGAGCCACAGTCAGCTCCCGGTCTTGTTTTTGCTCACTGTATAGAGTTTCTCTATCTTTGGCTGCAAAGAATATAATCAATCTGATTTCGGTGTTGACCATCTGGTGATGTCCATGTGTAGAGTCTTCTCTTGTATTGTTGGAAGAGGGTGTTTGCTATGACCAGTGTGTTCTCTTGGCAGAACTCTATTAGCCTTTGCCCTGCTTCATTCTGTACTCCAAGGCCAAATTTACCTGTTACTCCCGATGTTTCTTGACTTCCTACTTTTGCATTCCAGTCCCCTATAATGAAAAAGACATATTTTTAAGGTATTTGTTCTAGAAGGTCTTGTAGGTCTTCATAGAACTCTTCAACTCAGCTTCTTCAGCGTTACTGGTTGGGGCATAGACTTGGATTACTGTGATATTGAATGGTTTACCTTGGAAATGAACAGAGATCATTCTGTCATTTTTGAGATTGTATCCAAGTACTGCATTTCGGACTCTTTTGTTGACCATGATGGCTACTCCATTTCTTCTAAGGGATTCCTGCCCACAGTAGTAGATATAATGGTTATCTGAGTTAAATTCACCCATTCCAGTCCATCTTAGTTTGCTGATTCCTAGAATGTTGATGTACACTCTTGTCATCTCCTGATTGACCACTTCCAATTTGCCTTGATTCATGCACCTAACATTCCGGGTTCCTATGCAATATTGCTCTTTACAACATCGTACCTTGCTTCCATCAGCAGTCCCATTTCACAACTTGGTGGTGTTGTTGACTCATAGGCAGATTATTTTTTACTTGATAATTATGTCAAGCCAAATCATAGTTTTTCTTCTCTGAATTTTTCCTGGATCACTAGGATAGGTTCCCTGAAGTCTTGTCAGTAAAATAGGAATGGCATTTGTAAATGGCCTTACAGTTTGGTCCTTAGGTATTCATGTTTTAGGAATCACATAAAGCTGATGAGCATACTAGAATGCTGACTGCCACTGCAATGAGATGAATGCAACCATTTCTTGCCAAAGAGCAGCCATGCCATCTTTCATTCTGCAGAACCCAGCAATCACTTAGGCACCTGGCCATTTCTCCAATCATTCGCCAACCATATGGTAAAATGCTGGGTGTCCAGCACTGTTCTATGACTTAGTGACACAAATTTAGAACAAAGCTTGTTCTCTTCACTCCGGCATAGCAAAAGTGCTGTTATAAAAGCTGAAAAGAACACTGGAAGGTTTTCAGCATCGAAACTGTCTGACCTTGGGCAAGTCTAAACCTCTCTAATATTTATTTCCTCAAATATAAAATAGGGAAAATAATATCTAGTAGCTAAATGGATCTGGGCCTCCTTTGCAGGGAGGTGGCTAATGCTTATCTAGAACAGAAAAGTTAAAAACAAGATATAGGCTGAAGTTGAATTGGAATGGGTGAAATTATGTACCTTATATACACAGGTGGAGATTAGTGGGTGGAGATATATAAACTGAAATAATCTGGAAGAGTTGAAACAGTCACATTAAAGAGACTCAGGAATAAGGTTTCAGCAAGATGCTGGACTTGTACCAATGAGAGTCTGACAGCTGGTAGGGGAATTCATCTCCTGGGTATTCTATCCATGACAGATCTACTGATGCTTGCGTTTCATTTACAAGAATTCAAGTATATATATAATCATCAAAAATGATCCAAGAAATTTGCTGTATGACTCAGGGAACTCAACCCAGGGCTCTGTAACAACCTAGAAGGGTGGGATGGGGAGGGATTGGAAAGGAGGTTCAAGAGGGAGGGGGCATATGTGCACCTATGGCTGATTCATGTTTGGCAGAAACAAACACAATTCTGTAAAGTAATTACCGTTCAGTTAAAAAACAAAAAATGAACCAAGAAAGAAAAATATATCAAAGAAAAATAACTATTTACATTGTGTGGGTGAGTACATGAGTTATTTCCCTCAGTGAACCAAAATGGGCTTTCACTCAGTGGACCTTAGGTTTCTTATGCCTTTTAGAGTCTCAAGTTTCGTATGCCTTTAAGCTAAGTGGAAATTTAGTGTTTAATCATGGTGTTGTTTTAAGGGGACAAAGTGTTTCCTTAAATGAATGCCCAACACTTCAGGATTATTGACTAGAATGTGGGAAGGAAAAACAATAGTGATACATTTATTATTTCCCCCTCTGATTTCATGGGATTTTCGAGGGTAATAATAGCATATTTTCTACCTTACAGATTGATACTAGAACCTAACTTAGAGGAAACTATGACTGTTCTGTATTACAATAAGGAATAAAAATACTTGACCGGGACAAAGTGTACAATTAAGGCAGTTACTGGACACTGCTAGATACTGCATATCTGAACAGCAGATACTTCAGGTCAGCATATAGTGAATGCAGCAGTCTGGCAAGTCCAGAATGGTAATCAATTTTCAGTTAAAAAGAATGACAGGTAGGAGAGCAGAGTTACTAGGACTTCAGACTTGAAACAGATTCTAAAGATGGAAGATGAGCAAAGACAGGAGAAAACAAGAAAGGATGTATATTAAAATTGCTCCCAGTATAAAATTCATTAGATTTCTGATATATTGGATAAATTTAAGCTTATCTGCCAATGATGTACCATAAACATTCCAGCAAATTCTTTGACAGAAAATTCAAAACATTTTATTTTATCATCAGTTTGTTTTTTTTTTTTAAATCCTATTTGTCTTCATTCTTTAGCCCCCTTAAGTATGTGACTATATTGGTAGAATCAAGGGTTATTTAAAAAATAATTTTGTATAGTTCAGCTCTTTTTATACTATAAATACACTTGAGGGGAAAGTTTTCTTTGCTCTTTAGAAGACCTTAAGAGAAGAAAGAAAAAATACTGCATGGATACGGGAAAAAAAAATATGGCCTAAGTAAAATAGTGGGATCTTTTTTTTCCTTCTTTAAATCTAGCAAGTGTATATAACAGCTTCCTAAGGAAAAGGTTATTGTTATAGATGGTTTACCCAAGGAAGCAGACTCTAAGATGGAAATAAGGGTACAGGAAGTTTATTAGGGAAAAGTCATGGAGTCAACACCAGTTGAGGAAAGAAAGGAAGCAGGGACTAGGAAGATTTGGGCTGTGATGCAGTCACAACAAGGACTCAGCTCTGAAGCCGAGAAAGCCCCCTTCTGTGTTGTTTCTTTTTGGGGAGAAGTGCTGGCCCTTATGTCCCTACATCAACCAATTCTTGGGTAGGGACTGACTAGGGAAGCAGGAATCTCATCCTTTGAGGCCAGTGGGAGAAATAAACCTCTCAGTTATAAAGTGGGTGGAGAAGGTGTTCCATTCACAACAGTCCATGTCTTGACCTTGGATTCCATGTCTCCCATGAGTTTTGGAAACAGTCCTTCTCCTTCAGGACTCTGGTGGACCACTTTATTGGTGGAAACTTGTAAAACGAAGGTAATGGAAGAAACGGCACCTTTCGCTATAGTTGGGCTTGAAGTTAAACTCTGTCAGGATCTGTGTTAGATCCCTTACCCTCGGTTAGTCCCTTGGCTAGTTGAGAGGATTTCCTTGTGGGTGACCTTCATCCCCGAGGGGACCTGGTCCCTCAGCCATACCGTTCTAAGGTTCTGGCTGTGGTGTAGTGGATTTATGATCAAAACTAGTGAGGGAATGCTATGATACAGCCTTCACCCGAGGGCCGCATGCTTCTTCCTGTTGCAGTGTGTAATAGCAGGTCTACCTCTCCTTTCTTCTTTTTTAATTGGAGAATAGTTGCTTTACAGTATTGTGTTAGTTTCTGCTGGACAGCAGCGAGATTCAGCCACACATATAGATATATATCCCTTCTTTTTTGGATTCCCTTCTCATTTAGGTCATCACAGAGCACTGAGCAGAGTTTCCCTTGCTATACAGCCTGTTCTCACTTGTTACCTGTTTTATATATAGCAGTTTATGTATGTTAGTCTGCATCGCCAATCCATCCCATCCCCCATTCTCTCTTGGCATCCATATGTTTGTTCTCCACATCTGTGTGTCTATTTCTGTTTTGCAAATAAATCCATCTATCTATGGTCATACCATTCTGTATGCACCCAATCTTGTCTACCTCTTTTTAATAACTAAGTCAATAATCCTTGTCCCTTTGTTGGTGGTGGTGGTTTAGTTGGTAAGTCATGTCTGACTTTCGTGACCCCATGGACTGTAGCCCTCCAGGCTCCTTTGTCCATAGGATTCTCCAGGCAAGAATACTTGAGTGGGTTGCCATTTCCTTCTCCAGGGGATCTTCCCAACCCAGGAATCAAACCCAAGTCTCCTGCATTGCAGGCAGATTCTTTACCGACTGAGCTACAAGGGAAGCCAGGGTCAATTACCAAAAAAGATGGTGACTCCCTCTTTTGTTTTGTTGCTGGTCCTCACACATGGTACCCAAAGTGCCTGAGTGGAAGCCATATTTTATGACCACTGGGAGTTCTGTTATATCTACTGATGGAAGGTTCTTCCTCTAAATCTGCAGAATGCAGAGTTTGGGGAATGGTGAGCACACATTCCCCACATGGGCCACTGGTAGAGATGGTGGAGGGGGCCATCACTGTTCTGGTGCCTTTATTCTGAAACATATAAGTTCTTTCTTATGGTGACAATGTACCATGTTATGGTCACTGGTTTAGCATACTGGAGGATTTGGTTCCCCTTGCTGGCAGGATATAATCCCTCCTCTAGGGTCTTGCAGCACCTTGCGTAGGCCATCCCATCATACTATCATGTCAGCAATTTCTGGGGAGTGAAATATGTACCAGAGGATTTCATGGCTGCCCGCAGCATTATTTTCTTTGGTGTAAAGTGAGTTTCTTGCTCTGATGTGAGGGTGTGTAGTGTTGCTCTGGGCAGTATATATGATGCTCTTTCTGCATATTGAAGCTCTATCTGGAATGTGTGGTGATTCCTGTCAATATTAATGACCATGCTGTGCGGGGGCAGAAGGAGTCCTGGATGGCCCGTTGGTTTCCAAGAGATAATGCTGTAGCAGGGCTCATTATTGGACTTCATTACCTCATTTGGCTGTGGAAGTAGCTAAATAACCCTTGTTGAGTGATATTTTATGCTACAGTAGTTCCTCTTTTTCCACAGGGGATATGTTCCAAGACCCCCAGTAAATGCCTGAAACTGTAGATAATTCTGAACCCTGTATATACTGTGTATTTTTCCTATGTCAGTGGGTGCTTAGTGTATGCAGTGTAGATACACTGTCATGTCCCAGGAGGGAAAGACCTGGGGGCTCAAGATGTCATCATGCTACTCAGCACATGATTTAAGACCTATGAGTTGTATATTTCTGGAATTTTCCACTTGATATTTTTGAACCGTGATTGACAGTGAATAACTGAAACTGTGGAAAGGGAAAGCACAAATAAGGGGAGATCAGGAGAAGGAAAAGGCAACCCACTCCAGTGTTCTTGACTGGAGAATCCCAGGGACGGGGAGCCTGGTGGGCTGCCGTCTATGGGGTCGCACAGAGTCGGACACGACTGAAGCGACTTAGCAGCAGCAGCAGGACTACTGTACTTGGCTCGCGCATGCCTCCTCTCTCCATAACAGAGTGTATCTTGAACATAACCTTGAAAATTTTGATCCGCTTTCCTGCCGTAAGAACCGTGATCCGTAATCACCACGGATAGTACTTCCGTGAGCCATCCCAGGACGTGTATTTTGCTCTTGTCAGTTGACTGTTCACATGCCATTTTCATTTTTTTTAAACAAAGAATTTGAGCAAGTTGGTATCTTACTTTCAAGAAAAGACTAAGACTCAGATACTAATTAAGAATCAAAATTTATTCTCAAACTGATAATTTTTATATGCTTAGTTTAATTTGTTTTTCAAACCAGAAATTAATGTTGTTGCCATTGAAAATTTGTGGACACTGATCTATGAACAAAAATCCAGTGGCGGAATGCAAGGAAATGCTCCCAGGAGCATAAACATCTTAAACAAAACTTGCTATTGTGTTCTAAAAATTCTGTTTATGAATAATTACCCAGCACAAATGATATACTTTTCATTCTAAAACTTTCAGTCTAGGCTTGTTTCACAGTAGAATTAGAATTTGAAACACTGTGACTGCAAACTCAAGGAAGTTCAATTCTAAGTAGAATTTCTTCTTCCAAATTCTTAAGAGTTTAAAAACTGAACTGTCAGTTATAGGCTTCAGGAACTTTCTTGAAAATATATGAGCAAAGAGATGTTGCTGTAATTTCTCTGTTGAAAGAGTGCAGTTTTAGGAACTGAAACTAATCAAAAGCCTCAACAAACAAATTTTTATTTTTATTTTTTGGCCACATTTGTATTTCATGAAAAGGAGGCAAAGAGTAAGAAAATAGTTCATATTCAGGATTTATCTCCCTCCAGAAATGCATCTTCTGGGGATGCATGAGCCCAGAAGGATTCAGCCCAATGTTGGCACATCCGTATTTTTAGTCCCTGTGCAGAGCAATGATGTTGAAAATAATGACCTGGAGGGATTGAAGGATCTAAAATGATCAAAGGAAGATTCAGTAATGTTCAACACTGTTCTTATTTAGGAAAGAAGAAACTTGCCTTTGCATTTTAAAAAAGTAAAGAGTGAAGAGTTGAGAGACTGACAAGTTTTTGAAATTATTTAATCAGATAATCTATTCCCCAAGCATTCTGCTCAGCTATGGTCTTAACTGTGCTTGCCTTAACTAGCATCTCACTGAGAAGACAATATATCCTCAAAAGTTCAGGCAAAGTTTTCTTAAAATTCCAATTTTTTTTTTTTTCTTCTGACTTTACCTCTTCAGCATTACTGTTTTCCTCTTTGTGGGGTTTTGTGGAGGCCTTTTAAATTTCTGTTTCACTACCTTTTTTCAAAATATTATTTCTTCCTATAATTAATAATAAAAACATTTAACCACATTGAATTTACAAGGAGTTTTTGTGGCTCTGGATAAGAGATTATATTAAACAATAGTCAGCCTGCCTTGCTGACTCAACCTAATTCCCAACCTTCCTTTGGGGCTGTTCCTTGCCCAGAACTTTGACAGAGTGGTCTTTTGGCCAAGTGGTCCTCCCTGGAGAGTGCAGTCTGTAGTAGAGAAGAGAGTGACTCCCTGAGGCTCATCAGTTTTATAGATATACTGGCCTCCTCCTCTCTCTGCCACATTGGGCTCTAAGGAATAATATCTATATCAGACTGAGTTTTTATTTCTTAAAAAATGGTGATTTAAACTTGGCTCATCACCACCTAGTCCTTGAAGAATAAATGGCCCTTGATTCTACAGTTTTAACCATCTTAATTCAGCTCAAGTGTCTCATTTTACAGAGGACATTGAAGCTCAGAGAAGGAAAGTGATTTACCTGCCAATATTGATCTATTTAAAAGCAGAGCTAAAGCCATAACCTTGGTTTTTCTGCCCCTTTCTACATGTGTCACTTTAGTTCCATTTGAGACTTGGGTGATTGTAATCATGAGGACTGATTATATACCTTGTATAAGCTGTCTGTTAGACCCATCAACCTGAATATATGTTTCCTACAAAACTTAATCATGCAATAGAAAGAAATAATGTGCTCTCCTGTCTGGTAAATTATGAAAAAATACCTCCTGTATCTTCTTTTATTAATGTTTGACATATTGTTACTCTTAGAGTACAAAAAACTTGCCACAGTGTAATTGGGCATAAATTCTGCCTGTTTGTCTTTCCCTTTTATTAGATGCTGACACAAAGCAATAAATGGTTACATTGTATTAGGAGAATAACAATTTATAAGAATATAACTTGCCAATAAGTTTAATGATGGTGATTTTTTTCCTGCTGCTGCTGCTAAGTCACTTCAATTGCGTCAGACTCTGTGCGACCCCATAGACGCCAGCCCATCAGGCTCCCCCATCCCTGGGATTCTCCAGGCAAGAATTCTGGAGTGGGTTGCCATTTCCCTCTCCAATGCATGAAAGTGAAAGGTGAAAGTGAAGTTGCTCACTTGTGTCCTACTCTTAGCGACCCCATGGACTGCAGCCTACCAGGTTCCTCCATCCGTGGGATTTTCCAAGCAAGAGTACTGGAGTGGGGTGCCATTGCATTATATTAGGAGCATAACAATTTATAAGAATATAACTTGCCAATAAGTTTAATAATGGTGATTTTTTTCGTATTCAGTGTCAAAACTTTTTTGGCTTTTGGATCACGTGAATAGCTTATTTTTCTTCAGTGGCTGAGTTTATTTTAGTCAGATAGCCACCAGGTGGTATCAGATCAGATCAGATCAGTCTCTCAGTCGTGTCTGACTCTTTGCGACCCATGAATCGCAGCATGCCAGGCCTCCCTGTCCATCACCAACTCCCGGAGTTCACTCAGACTCACGTCCATTGAGTCAGTGATGCCATCCAGCCATCTCATCCTCTGTCATCCCCTTCTCCTCTTGCCTCCAATCCCTCTCAGCATCAGAGTCTTTTCCAATGAGTCAACTCTTCGCATGAGGTGGCCAAAGGACTGGAGTTTCAGCTTTAGCATCAGTCCTTCCAAAGAAATCCCAGGGCTGATCTCCTTCAGAATGGACTGGTTGGATCTCCTTGCAGGCCAAGGGACTCTCAAGAGTCTTCTCCAACACCACAGTTCAAAACCATCAATTCTTCAGCGCTCAGCCTTCTTCACAGTCCAACTCTCACATCCATACATGACCACAGGAAAAACCATAGCCTTGACTAGACGGACCTTTGTTGGGAAAGTAATGTCTCTGCTTTTGAATATGCTATCTAGTTTGGTCATAACTTTCCTTCCAAGGAGTAAGCGTCTTTTAATTTCATGGCTGCAGTCACCATCTGCAGTGATTTTGGAGCCCCCCAAAATAAAGTCAGCCACTGTTTCCAGTGTTTCCCCATCTATTTCCCATGAAGTGATGGGACAAGATGCCATGATCTTCGTTTTCTGAATGTTGAGCTTTAAGCCAACTTTTTCACTCTCCACTTTCACTTTCATCAAGAGGCTTTTGAGTTCCTCTTCACTTTCTGCCATAAGGGTGGTGTCATCTGCATATCTGAGGTTATTGATAAGAATGCAAAAAACTGCAGAAAATAAAAATTTAGCAGATGAATTTGAAGGCCATGTTCACTTAGCAAGCAAATGCCTTTAAAATTTTTCCAACTTTTAATAAAACTTGGACAGAAAAGTTGAAAAAGTAGCAATAAAGAGATATATACCCTTTAGCTATGCTCAGTAATTGTTAGCATTTTCTAGCTTTCGTTTTCTACTCTTTTCCTGCCCACACATGCATGTTTTGGAGCGTCTTCACTACCTGAAAATAAATTGCAGACATCAATACACTTCACCCTGAAGTTCTTCAGCTCTTTTTTCTAAGAACAAAGACATTTTCCTATGTACCTACAATAGCAATCACAGAAAAGACATTTGCCACTGATAATTAGTATTATGCAATGTACATTTCGGAGAAAGCAATGACACCCCATTCCAGTACTGTTGCCTGGAAAATCCCATGGACGGAGGAGCCTGGTAGGCTGCAGTCCATGGGGTCGCGAAGAATCAGACACGACTGAGCGACTTCATTTTCACTTTTCACTTTCACGCATTGAAGAAGGAAATGGCAACCCACTCCAGTGTTCTTGCCTGGAGAATCCCAGGGACAGGGGAGCCTGGTGGGCTGACATCTATGGGGTCGCACAGAGTCAGACATGACTGAAGCGATTTAGCAGCAGCAGCAGCAATGCGCATTTAAATTAAATGTCTGAGGGAGGAGGGTTCAGGATGGGGAACACATGTATACCTGTGGCGGATTCATTTTGATGTTTGGCAAAACTAATACAATTATGTAAAGTTTAAAAATAAAATTAATTAAAAATAAATTAATAAATAAATGTCTCTTCCAAAATATTCTTTATATCAATTGAGGATCCCTGTAGGACATTTGGTCTTGTTCCAAACATCTGATAAAACATTCGGTCCATACCAAATGGTCATTTGTATTTTGTCTTTCCAAACTGTTCTTTATTATATCTGTTGATGGGGCTTAGGGCAGGCCACCTCAAAATATGGAAAGATGGCATATTGATTATTTTAAATTAAAGTTATTTGAGAAACAGATGGTACAAAAAGAATACCCTGAGCCTCCTTTGTTTCCCTGGAAGTGGAAAATACAGCTCCTATGGGAAAGGATCCTTCCTGTGCCAGGAGGATGGAAGACTGGAGGTAGGGAGCTTGACGCTGAGAAAGCTCTATAAACAAACAGACTTTGTTACTCTTCATTAATTTGCTGCTCCAAACAGAAACACCTTTGGCTTGCCAAATCTTCACAAATAATTGATTATTTATCTAAAAAGGTAGGTGAACAGCATGCCTCAGTCACTTCTTAGGTCCCATAGCCAAGGGGCCTCTGTAATACAAAATTAGATTTGATTTGCTCTTATTAATCCATTTTATGTCAATTTGATTATTAGACCAAACAAAAGAATCTGTAGGGATAGAAGAAAATTTTCCTCCTCTACATTGTTAACAGATTCGTTTATACTAATTTTTTTTGGTCAGTATTGTCCTGAAATTGATGGCCGTTTTTCAGTGTGATCCTTAAATACCCAGTGACAACTTATTCATTGCTTTGCTGCTCATACTTTAACACTTCAATAAATCTCCAAGGATGTTGCACTACCATCAGCTTTTGAGATTTCCTGTACCAGCCTTCCACTGCATTGTTAGTCCTGAGTTTGCCATCCAGTTCTACTTCACAGACATTCCAAGGTTCTGGTGGAAATATTGGAGCCACTGGTTGTCTTCTTCTCCCATGCATTCCATGAATATACACTCTCTTAACAAAATCTGTTATATAAATTTTATTCTCCCTTCTCCATAATACACTCGAAAGCTTCATGCACATCTTCCAAAGGACACAAATTAAAGTCCCCAAAACATGAATGCACATTTATAGGTATTTTCCATTGTCATGTCAGTTCACTTCAGTTGCTCAGTTGTGTATGGCTCTTTGCGACTCCATGGACTGTGGCATGCCAGACTTCCCTGTCCATCACCAACCCCCAGAGCTTGCTCAAACTCATGTCCATCGAGTCGGTGATGCCAACCAACCATTTCATCCTCTGTCATCCTCTTCTCCTCCTGCCTTCAATCTTTAACAGCATCAGGGTCTTTTCCAGTGACTCAGTTCTTTGCAACAGGTGGCAAAAGGATTAGAGCTTTAGCATCAGTCCTTCCAATGAATCTTCAGGACTGAATCCTTTACGATTGAGTAGTTTGATTTCCTTGCAGTTCAGGGGACTCTCAAGAGTCTTTTCCAACACCACAGTTCAAAAGCAACAATTCTTGGACTCTCAGCTCTCTTTATAGTCCAACTCTCACATCCATACATGACTACTGGAAAAATCATAGCTTTGACTAGATGGATCTTTGTTGGCAAAGTAATGTCTCTGCTTTTCAATATGCTGTCTAGGTTGGTCATAGCTTTTCTTCCAAAGAGAAAGCATCTTTTAATTTCATGGCTGCAGACACCATCTGCAGTGATTTTGGAGCCCCAAAATATAAAGTCTCTCATGGTTTCCACTGTTTCCCCATCTATTTGCCATGTAGTGATGGGATCAGATGCCATGATCTTAGTTTTTTGAATGTTGATTTTAAGCCAGTTTTTTCACTTCCTCTTTCACTTTCATCAAGAGGCTCTTTAGTTCCTCTTCACTTTCTGCCATAGGGTGGTGTCATCTGCATACCTGAGGTTATTGATATTTCTTCTGGCAATCTTGATACCAGCTTGTGCTTCATCAAGCCAGACAGCTCATGATGTACTCTGCATATAAATTAAATATGTAGGATGACAATATACAGCCTTGATGCACTCCTTTCCCAAGTTGGAACCAGTCTGTGTTCCATGTCTGGTTCTAACTATTGCTTCTTAACCTGTATACAGATTTCTCAGGAGACAGGAAATGTGATCTGGTATTCCCATCTCTTTAAGAATTTTCCACAGTTTCTTGTGATCCACACAGTCAAAAGCTTTGGCATAGTCAATAAAGCAGAGGTAGATGTTTTTCTGAAACTCTCTTGCTTTTTTGATGATCCAATGGATGTTGGCAATTTGATCTCTGGTTCTTCTCCTTTTTGTAAATCTAGTTTGACCATATGGAAGTTCTTGGTTTGTGTACTGTTGGAGCCTGGCTTGGAGGATTTTGAACATTGTTTTGCTTGCATGTGACATGAGTGCAATTATGTGGTAGTTTAAACATTCTTTGGCATTGCCTTTTTTTGGGATTGGAATGAAAACTGACCTTTTCCAGTCCTGTGGCCACTGCTGAGATTTCCAAATTTGCTGGCATGTTGAGTGCAGCACTTTTACAGCATCATCCAGGTTACCCCACAGTCAGTCTCTCCCATTAGGAAGCTTCCATGAGCCTCTTATCCTTATCCATCAGGGGGCAGATAGAATGAAAACCACAATCACAGAAAACTAACCAAACTGATCACATGGATCACAGCCTTGTCTAACTCAGTGAAACCATGAGCCATGCTGTGTAGGACCACCCAAGATGGATGGGTCATGGTGGAGAGTTTTGACAAATTGTGGTCCACTAAAGAAGGGAATGGCAAACCACTTCAGTATTCTTGCCTCAAGAACCCCATGAATAGTATTGTCATATACTCACCTGTTAGACTCAAAGGAGACTGTTGTACCACAGTGATACTGAAAAGTGAAACAAGCATCCTTTACTTCTGCATATGGCATTCACATTAGCAATCTCAAAATCCATCAGGTGCGATAAAGAGTTAATGTAGAGATTTCATTCCCATGCAAATGCAAGTACTTTCCTCTATATGTAACTACATGTGTCTTCTAGTCTTTTCATAGTTAATGTATAAATCAGTGGCATAGTATAAACCAATACTCACACTGTGTACAGTAAGTAGCTGAATGAACTGTGTTGGTGGTGGTGTAAATGTATCATCACTGAATAATGTGTTGAGGTCAATGCATTCATTGTCCATTTTATATACAGGCTTGACCAAGCTCCTCCTTTCAAACTTCAGCTTTGTTGAATGTCTCAGACACATCCCATTAAATGTCCAGTCACATATTAAGGCATCATGAGTTTCCATTTTTGACTTGTCTTCTGTGCCTTTCTCTAACTGTAGGACTCTTCCTTGGTATGCATAGTTAATATAAGTTCCACTCTTTTACTCTTTTTCCAGGAATTAATGTTTTGATGTATTATACTTATTTTTGTTTTTTAATTTTTATATCACATTTTTGTTTCCTTATGCTTTCCTTTGATTGACTTTTTTTCTTCCTTTACCAGTTATTGGGTTGGCTGAAAAGTTCATTCAAGTTTTTACTTACGATGTTATTTTGAGTTGAGAATTTAGCTTATTTTCTTTTATTTATTTATTATATTTTTAATATAAATTTATTTATTTTAATTGGAGGCTAATTACTTTACAATATTGTATTGGTCTTGCCATGCATCAATATGAATCTGAAATGTTTATTTAAGTGTATGAGATAATGCATTTTTCTTTGATTAGTTCTTATGTGTTGTCCCACATGTACTGATGCAAAGGGCTTTCATCATCATTAATCTTAGAAACTGTCTCTCTTGGTGTGACTTTTCCTAGTCAGCAAATTGTTTAACAGAGAGCTATTCAATTTTGAGATAGAACATTTGAAAATTTCATACTAATTCCTAGTCTTACTGCATTTTGATGAGATAATGTTTCTATTATTTCTGTTTTGTGGACCTATTTGAGACATTTTGGAGATTAGATTTTCATAAATGTTTCATGTATACTTCAGAAGATATACTTTTTTAAGGTTATGAAATTTGATATGTATATCCGTGAGGTCTAACTTAACAATAATTAAGTCTTGTATATTTTCTCTGGGGCTTCCTGGGTGGTGCTAGTGGTAAGTGCCAGTGGCAGTGCAGGAGACATGAGACACAGGTTTGATCCCTGAGTGGGGGAGATGCCCTGGAGAAGGCATGGCAACCCACTCCAGTATTCTTGCCTGGAGAGGACCCTGGCAGGCGATAGTCCATGGGGTTGCAAAGAGTTGGACATGCGAACAACTGAAGTGACTTAACATACATATTTCTCTACTTAACCTATGTTGGGCTAAGTATAGTACATTAAAGTCTATGATGAGTGTGTTTCTGTTAGCTCCTTTTTGCGTGGCTGTAGTTTCTATTCCAGTACTCCTGCCTGGAAAATCTCATGGACGGAGAAGCCTGGTAGGCTGCAATCCATGGGGTCGCTGAGGGTCGGACACGACTTTTTACTTTCATGCATTGGAGAAGGAAATGGCAACCCACTCCAGTGTTCTTGCCTGGAGAATCCCAGGGACAGGGGAGCCTGGTGGGCTGCCGTCTCTGGGGTTGCACAGAGTAGGACATGACTGAAGTGACTTAGCAGCAGCAGCAGCAGTTTCTATTTATAAATGCTGTCTGTAGATTGTTCTATTTATTAATTTTTGATGTATAGATTTGTAACTATTTTATACTTATTATAAATTATAGCTTTTGTTATTATAAAATTTTATTTTTTGTTTCACTTGGTTGGGCATGAATTCTCCCTTGTGTCTGATATCAACAATGGCCTTTTGTACATTTGGCCATTTATTGCCCTTTATTCTCAGTATCTGTGTATCATTTTTGTAGTTATGTCTGTTGCTTAATATAGAGCTTCATTTTGCTTTGAGAATCAACTTGAAATCCTTTTTTTTTTTTAATTAGGTCAGTTGAGTATATTTACAGTTACTGTGATGGCTTATAAATGTGATCCTGACTGTCATTTTTTCCTGTTTGTATTGATTTATACTATTTTATAACATTTCTTCTCCAAGACATATGCTTTTTAAAAAGCTCCTTCAAAAATTCTTTTTTGTATTGGCAAATCTGCATTTTTGCTCTTGTTGTTCCTTTATACTAACATTTTTAATGGTAGTTTTGGTACTCTTTTCTTTAGTTGATCTTTGGTTCGGGTTTGGTTTCTTTGTTTTGTCAACTTCAGAGGAATATATTCTGATTCCTGCTTCATACCTGTTGATGGGGGTGGGGGAAAAGCACAACCTAAAGGTGAGTTATGTTTTATTCAGGGATCTTACAAAGAACTATGGCGTAAGAGACAGCGTTTCAGATAGCTCTGGGGAGAGGCGGTAAATGAGGACGTTTTTTGCCAAAAACAAAGAACAAAAATAAAGCCATTTGACCAAATGCCAAAAGATTAATGCTAATCACAGCCCCACCCCCAACATTTCAGGTTAATGATTTTACTGTTTTTCTATGCATGGGAAGATGCAAAAGTCTGGACTCATTGACATTAATCCTTAGATGTGCATCGTAACTATGTCCAGTATCCTGTTCGTCTCCATCCCGATTTCCTTTGGAGCACATCATCAGGGCAGCTGTAGAGGGTGATGGCTAGAGGGTGGGCAACATTTGGTGTATACTGGAATGGCAGGTGACGTTCTTTGTCCACATTCCTGTGGGCAGTCATTGTGTTTATGTAACTTTCCCTTTTTTCTTTTCTGTCTCCTCTCCTGTTTGAATTGTGATATTTACACGTGTTTTCCAGCCATGCCTCTACTATTATTTTACATTTACTTTAAATATATCGAATATAATCCCATCCTTTTCTCAATCATCTCTTGATGGCATGAGGCTTGTTTTATAGTAGATTTTACAGGGATGTTTTATGAATACAGTATTCCACGAGGTCCTCAATATTTAAACTGTTTCCTAAATCTTGATGCTTGATGGACAACTTGGTTAGATTAAAAAGTCTTCAGCTTATCCTTTCTTTCCTTGAGTTGCTTCAAAGCACTGCTGTACCACGATCTTGCTCTTTGTTGTCATTGAGATATTTGATGCCGATTTTATTTTTTTTTTCCCTTTTTAAGTCACCTAATCCTTTTGCCTGGAGGCTCAAAGGATTATATTTTTCATCTTTAAAGGTCATTTTGGCATGTAGATTTAAATTTCCTATTATTTCTGTAAAGATTCTTGAATTATGTTTTTAAGTATTCTATTTCATTATGTTTTCTTCAGTGATTCCAATATTTTTAAGAAATTTTCTTATTTACCATATTTATCAGCATCCCTATAATCTTTTTTCACTCCTCCCTTTATGTTATTTTAATTTTCTTGGATATTCTCCTACTTCTTCTCAATTTTCCTTATTTATATTTCAGTTGTACTTATTCTCTTGTAGAAGGCTTAGACTTTGCCTTTTTAAAGAGATAGTTTTGTGCTTTTCTTCAGTTTCTCTTCTGAGTTCAACTAATTATCATTCCATAGTTTCCATGTTTTGTCCATTTACATTCAGAGATTTAAATGTTTAATTCAAACCTTTAAAAATCTATGCATATATTTATTTTAAGATATTTAATTCAGCTTGGGATATTGTGTTTCAACCTTTTGGTGCTTTATGTATTTGATGGAAATTTTTTTTTTTTTTTTAGTATGCAAAACATGGATTTTATGTGGCTTACAGCTTTGATGTTGTAATGCTAGTGTTCACTGACATTTAATTTTTGGTATAATATCGTCCCAACTGGTGTCTACCTTTTTACACTATATAATTCAGGCTATTGTTTTTTTTTTTTAATTAATTAATTTTATTTTATTTTTAAACTTTACAAATTGTATTAGTTTTGCCAAATATCAAAATGAATCCGCCACAGGTATACATGTGTTCCCCATCCTGAACCCTCCTCCCTCCTCCCTCCCCAGTAATTTTTACTCTTTTTATATAAGATGATTGATTTATTTTGCTGTTAGTTACCCACCTCTCACCTCTACTTCCAAATAATGTCAATATAGATTATATTGACATTATTTGATGGAAATTTTTATCAGCTAAAATATTTCTTTTTCCTTAGAATAACTTTGTAGTGATGACTTCTGCCATTTTTCATTTATTTTAAAGGTTTTACATTTTCCTCCATTAGCAATAACAGATGATTCTGTCTGTTATTCTTAAGTTTTGGTGGTTTCCTAGATGTGTTAGTTAAGAGCACCCTCTTCTTTTGGTGCTGTAAAATCCACTAAAAAATAGTAGATTTTTTTTCTAAGGGTAAAGGTGAGGAAAGAAGGGGAGGACATGTCTTTTAATTTTATAGTTGTATTTTGTTTCTGTAAGAGTCATATTTCCATAGCTTGCTTCTTTACAAGCCTTAAGAAATATGTTTCCCAAAGATTGCTGCCATTAGTCCCACATGATGCAACTAGCATTCTGATCCTCAAAGTCTCAGCTTTGTTCTTACTTTCCCTCATTCAATATGTGACTTCCTCTAGGGTTGATTGTATCTGTATTCCACCAGGGTTAGGGCCCCCACTACTCTCTTCTCTATTCTGTTCAGTCTCTATCCGACTGAGTTCAAAACTGAGCACTAGTTTCAGATATTTCTCTTACTTACATGTATATTGAATTATATTGTATTCTTTGTCTTCCCAATTTCTGCCTTGACATGGCTTATGGACATTTTATTCACTTTATTTCTCTCTGTGATAGTTGTATGATGGGTAATGACATTAGATTTAGGAAGGTGCCATTATTCCATAGGTACCCTGTATTCTTTCAAATGAGTATGTTCACTGCCTTTACTTAAAGTACTGATAAGTAGTGTTTTTGTACGATTTCAGTGCCTGCATTTGTATTTTAGTATGCAAATGCTCTGGTGTCAGGAGAAGATCAAATGACCTGGGAGCACAGTATTTGGATTTGAGAATTTGTCAGTGAAATAAATCATTCATTCACTAAACTGTACCTGCACTCAGGTAGTCAGAGCCATATCTAAAAATAGTAAACATATATCACCTTTATAAGTATTATCTTAAAATTGTTGTTAGTTGTTAGCATAGTAAGTACACAATGAAATTCAGTTCAGTTCAGTTGCTCAGTCATGTCTGACTCTTTGTGACCCCATGGACTGCAGCATGCCAGGCCTCCCTGTGCATTGCCGACTCCCAGAATTTACTCAAACTCAGTCCATTGAGTCAGTGATGCCTTCCAACCATCTCATCCTCTGTCGTCCCCTTCTCCTCCCTCTTTTGATCTTTCCCAGCATCAGGGTCTTTTCAAATGAGTCAGTTCTTTGCATCAGGTGGCCAAAGTATTGGAGTTTCACCCAAACTCCAATGAAGACACAATGAAGACATTTTTTTTTCACATGATGAAGACATTTTCTTTGATTATTTTCAGCATTGTATTTTTAAGTGTATTAGTGAAGAATTCAGTATTAAAAGTAATAATTGATTGTTTAGAAATGAGTCCATCATTAGAAAGGAAAAATAATGATAATGATGGCAACTAAGTGATAGTCTGTTGTGTTCAAAATATAAAGATTTATAAAAATTAAACATTGCATAAAACAATATTACTTTATTATATTTATAATAAATCATTTTTTATAAGTATCACTTAATACTGTTGATACTGGAATTTTATTGGTCTTACAGTTTCTGTTGGTAATTTATAAATTTTATATGACTTTCTAGTTATGTAAGAATTATAAGTATAGTGCTTATTCTTATTTTTATGTTTGTGCATATTTATTTATTTACTTTAAAATTTTTATTGGAGTATAGTTGACTTACAATGTTGTGTTAGTTTCAGCTGTACAGCAAAGTGAATCAGCTATACATCTACATATATCTGCTCTTTTTAAGATTCTTTCCCATAGAGGTCATTACAGAGTGTTGAATAGAGTTCCTTACACTATATAGCACTTCTTCATTAGTTATCTATTTTAAATATAGTAGTGTGTGTGTGTGACAATCTCAAGATCCCGATTTTCTCTCTCCTGCTCCCCTTTGCCCTCAGTCACCATAGGTTTGTTTTCTACATATGCCACTCTATTTCTGTTTTGCAAATAAGGTCATTTGTACCATTTTTTAGATCCCACATATAAGTAATATCATACGATATTTGTCTTTCTCTCTCTGACTTATTTCACTCAGTACGGCAATCTCTAGGTCCATCCACGTTGTTGGAAATGGCATTATATCATTCTTTTTTAAAATAAAATAATTTCAATAAGTGCTAGGAGTCTGGAGAATTGTTTCCCTTTATATTATATCTGCACTATTCAAGTCTGAGAAACACTGTTATGGTGTGATATAATTTACATTAAATAGAGCTGAATTCAGTTCACTTCCCTGTCACTTATAAGCTTTCTAAGCTCCAAATTCCTTACATCTGAAATGTGGAAAATGATTTGAACACCATTAAGTTACTTAAAGTTTAAATGAAAAGAGATAATACATATGATAGTAGATGTTTACAAAATTGTAGCAATTATTGTTATAGTTGTAATTTACAGGCAATTAAGGACTGATTTAATTGAGAATCACTATTGAGGTTCTACTATAATTTTCAAATGGGCTCTCTCTTCACTCTCCACATGAACTCTTATATTGCCCCTCTCTCCTCAAGCTCCTACTCTGAGTCACTACTGTTTGCCTCAACTTCAGTGGGAAAATAGGAATCACGAGAAAAGAATCTTGTCTTCCTCCTTATATCATCTAGAAAATTCCAGGATCCACTCTTACTTTGAAAAAATTTCTTCCTGTTACCAGGATGATGAATTCCTGCTTTTTTTTCAAAGACCATTTTTTCCCAAAAGTACTCTATTCTACCCAAGAAAGGACTTCTCTTTCTTAAATATACCTTCTTTCTATTATATTATCAAGCTTATCCCTATTAAATTATTTCTACCAGAATTCAGACAATTTCCTTCCCTTAATTCTAGATTGCTGTCTAGTAACCTATTTTTCTGTTCCCACTTTTCACTAAAACTCTCAAAGGACTTTACATCTTCACACCCTTATGTCTCACTTACTCTTCAGTTCACTTCAGTTGATTACAGGCCTGCTACTCCCTTAAACCTGTTTTTGCCGTATTAACCGATGACTTCCATATTACTTACTGCAGCTGGGTAAAATTTTTTTTTTTTTTTACAAATAAAATCGTGTATATTTAAGGCATACAACTTGCTGGTTTGATACATGTATACATTGTGAAATCATTCCTACAGTCATGCTAATTAATTTATCTATCACCTCATATAGTTACCTTTTTTCCTTCTGGTGAGAATATCTAAGATCTATCTTTTTATCATATTTCAAATATACAGTGCAACATTGTTAACTGTAGGCAGACTATTGTACATTAGATCTCTAGAACTTAATCTTTTTGCATATCTAAAACTTTGTATCCCTTTTCCATTATTTCTGTTTTCTCCTACCCCAACCCCTGGAAACCACCAAGTTTGTAATACATATAGACTATGTGTTGACGATTGTTTTATATCCCCCATATGAAATAAGGATTATTGTTTTATTCATCATTGAGAATCTATGGACTACCACTGTTTTACATACAGCAGGGCTGTATGTAAATATCAAAGGAAAAAACAATTTAGGTCAAATGGTTGGCATTTTTTACATTTTTGTAAATATTTTTAGTGACAGCTTAATAGAGGAAAACTGGAATTTTCCTGATTCTGCATTCAGTCTGTTGCCACCTCTTACACCATATATCATATAGCCTGTAGAACACTATCTACTCAGGAGTGGATGAAACTGAAAAAGGCTAATAACATACTGGTGTTTGCCCTCATGGACCCACTGAAAGAGTGACCCTGAACTGTTTAAGAATTATAGTCTAGATCATCAACAATTTGTTAGGTGGGAGTGGCATGTACTCTTCCTAGACATGTTCAGAACTTTAGGTGATGAAAATGGGCCAGAATCAGAGAAGTAACAATCAGCAGAACTGGTTTCTAACTCAAGTCGTAAACACAGCATTATAGCATTAGATATGCTATTTGTTTAACTTCTATTGTGGATTGGTTTCTTCCTCTATAAAATAAAGTTAATTGTACCTTTATCAATTCCTCTATAATGAAGGTACATGTGATATGGCAGATGTAAAGTGGCTAAAAGAAAAATTAGCGGAGGCAGACAAATGCACGAAGTTACTTGGTTCTCACCAGCCCTGCTTCACAAAATGAAAAACAGATGCAGGATTTTCCCTTCATGAAGTTTCATTCCTGGTGGATTTAGTTTTTCATTGTGCCCTCAGTACAAGAAAAGTTTTGGAGTGAATATCGATAAAGAAGGCTGAGCACTGAAGAATTGATTCTTTCAAACTGTAGTGCTGGAGAAGACTCTTGAGAATCCCTTGGACAGTGAGGAGATCAAACCAGTCAATCCTAAAGGAAATCAGTCCTGGATATTCATTGGAAGGACTGGTGCTGAAGGTGAAGCTCCAATACTTTGACCACCTGATGCGAAGATCCGACGTTAGAAAAGACCCTGGTGCTGAGAAAGATTGAAGGCAAGAGGAGAAGGGGGCAATGGAGGATGAGATGGTTGGATGACATCACTGACTCAATGGACATGAGTTTGAGCAAACTCAGGGAGATGGGGAAGGACAGGGAAGCCTGGTATGTTGCAGTTCATGGGGTCACAAAGAGTTGGACATGACTTGGCGACTGAACAGCAACAATTGATTTTGTGATAGTCTCTATTTTGGGTGGAAGGTGTGGAACTAGATGAGAAGAATCTTGCTATGATTTTGTGAAAATCTATTATCTATGAAATTCATTTATTTATGTAATGCAAAAAAGTCAATTTTGCTCTATTTCATGTCGATTCTCTATTCCCTGAAAGAGATTAAGTGGCTATCTCAGCAGTTTAGCTTCCCCTAGCAACAGCTCTGTGGCAGCAAGAACATCTTTTCTAAGAAGGTGTTCTGCCTCTACAGAATCAGAGATGAATGTCTTGACAGTTTTCTTGTCTTAAACCCCACAACATAACTGCCCTGTTTTGCAAAATCTTGCTTCTGGTAAAATTAAGAGGCTTATAATATGCAACACATCTTTAAAAGTCATCAAAGTTTTGTAGTGAGAATAAGAATTTAATATGTCAAAGAGTAAGTTATTGTTTCTTCATGTTAAAAAAAAGTTTAATAGACTAGAAAATAAGGACAACAGTTGTGCTAATGTTCAAATCCTCAAATGTCCAAATTGTTGGATTGTCACAGCAGTCTTCAATCAATTCTGAAGTTAAAGGTAATCCTGAAGATTTTATGAAGGAGGGAGGTTAGCTAGTACTACAGCCCTATCCCACCTCCTCACACTCAGTGACACATACCACTACACACACACACAGACACCACACACCACTACACACAAACACACCACTACACACACACACCCCACCAATACACACACACACACATCCCACCAGCACTACACACACACACACACACACACCACACACACACCCCACCAATACACACACACACACATCCCACCAGCACTACACACACACACACACACACCACACACACACACACACACACCACACACACACACACCACCACCACTACACACACACCACCACCACACACACACCAGCACTACACACACACACATACATCACTACAAACACACACGTACATCACCACACAGAGCCCTGTGAGAGAGTTTAAAGTATTTGGAATGACAGTAGTTATCCTGCACTTGATCTTGCTCTCAATAATCTGATACTTAATTTCTACCTACTTTAGAACAGGGGTTCTCAAACTTCCCTGTGCATCAGAATCACCTGGAAACCTTTCTAAAATACAGCTGCCTGGACACTACCCCTGCATTTCTGATTCGTAGGTTTGCAGTGGGTCCTCGAATTTGCACTTCTTACAGATTCACAGGCCTAGGGACTGCACTTTGAGAAATACTACATAAGCTTATCACAGGTCTTGTTTTCAGATAGTATTCTCAGTCCAGACACTCCATCCTTCAATATTTGCTCAGTATGTGACTGAGGACAGTTTTTATTTCTCTATGCCTGAATTTCTTCCTCTGAAAAGCAGGTGTAACCCATCTATTGCAAATGTCGTATGAGATAAAGAGCTTAAGCCTGGTGTCTGGATTGGTGAGGGTTCTATAGTTCTTAATGTTTTTTTAAGAATTAGCTTCAATTCAAAGTTGATTCTCTGTGTGTTTTCAGTGTGGATGTTTTATGTTGATGATTGAAAAAGCATTTGTTATATTTAGGTACCCAATCCACAGGTGGAAAGTCTGACAATGAAATGAAAATTGAAACCGCTTTATTTTCTTGATGCCAGGGAGGGCAAAATACCTTTTGTAATTTTTTTTTTAAACCAAAATCTTAATACTAGATTTTCCACAGACCCTATGATATTTTGGCCTAAACTGAACTGTATAAGTACCTTAACCCTTATTGGATAGACCATATTTTTTCTGTACATGTGTTTTAGATTTTCTAATTAAATGTGATTTCTTCTCTGACTTTCACACTGTTATGTTAGGAATGAAAAGGGGATCCCAAGTCTTTAAATGTTCTTGCTAAGAACCATCCCCTCCCTTCTCACTGACACTCACTGTCTCTTTGTTGCATCCTGCTCAAGGATTTAGAAATAATCAGATTGTGCCCTTCTTTCTTGCTTATATCAGTTACTGCGAACCCCAACATTTCCAAACCACCCCCCCACATCATCCATGCTCATCTCTTATTCCAATAAACCTCTTTACTTTTTATGAATCTCTCTCCTTTCTTATTCTCCAACCTATGCATGGTAAGTCACTTCAGTGGTGTCAGATTCTTTGCAACCCTATTTACTGTAGCCCGCCAGGCTTCTCTGTCCATGGGACTCTCTAGGCAAGGATACTGGAGTGGGTTGCCATTTCCATCTCCAGGGGATATTCCCAACCCAGGGATTGAAGCTGAGTCTCTTATATCTCCTGCACTGGCAGGTGGGTTCTTTACCACTAGCGCTTACTCCCCAAACTTTCCAATAAATAACTCTGGGACTCTATTATCAATAAACCCTCTGAATTTTGAACCTATTCACCTTGTAGCTCTCTGATTCTTGTCACTCTCTGAAGAACTCCTTCCCATGAAGCCTCTGAAGGAGGAGGAGTTTTTTCCCTCTGTTCCTTTCTTCCTCAAGGCCTGGAGATAGTTACATATTCTCTTGGTGCCTTTCAGACCATTCTCATTAAAAATATTCAGATTTGAGGTTCAAGCTCTCAGATTATGCTGTTAATTACTATACTTTGCTGCAAGTTTCTATAGCACTCCATGTCTCTTTCTCTTCCATATACCTTCAAACTCCTACTGTTTAACAGATTTATTCTTTTTCATTCTCTCTATCTCCCTCATGTGTGTATCTTATGAACACACATACTGGAATGTATATGCATGTAATTATATACTGTACACACATATATACACACACTTAAATGTATAAAGACAGAGAGAATGAATTTGCAAGATACTAAGTGGTTTCATTATCCACATGTCTACCATCTAAGTTCCTTGACTGTGATCTGGTGATCATGTTCTTAACCCTGTCTCAGGCCCTCAGGCGTTCACTTCTGTGGTCATAATGTAGATGTTGGCATTACCAGTGATTGCACTCCTCCATAATCTTAAGCATTAGACTCTTCAGACACTGTTCCTCTTTTTCCAACTCACTCTCTCGAGTGCTCTGACCCCCCTAATTTTAAGCCTTGCTGGGATTTGTAGTCCATTGATTTTAGTACTCCTTCAATATTTCTACACACTACATCTCCTCACTTCCACTTCCACATAGAATTTATATCCATTATCATAATCACCATTTTGCAAATGCCTTCGTGGACTATACCTTGTATGCTTCTTGAAAATTCTGAAAACTGGCTAAATCCAATTCTTTTCCTAGTTTTCAGAGCTAAAACAATATTGATTGCTTTTGTATACATATATGTTGCTTTTTATCTGTACTTGGTCAGTTGTGTGTGCCGCTATTGAAAGCCAACTCTTCTTTTAAAAAATTGAGTTATAGTTGATTTACAATGTTGTGTTAATTTCTGCTGTATAGCAGAGTAACTTGTGATTATTTTTCATATTCTTTCCATTATGATTTATCACAGGATATTGAGTGTTGTTCCCTGTGCTATATAGTTGGGCCTCGTTGTTTACCCATCCTGTATGTAATAGTTCGCAGCTACCAACCCCAGACTCCCAATTCTTCTCTCCGCTGACCTTAGCAACCACAAGTGTGTTCTCTCTATCTGTGAGTCTGTTTCTATTTCATGGATATGTTCATTTGTATTGTATTTTAGATTTCACAAATAAGTGATATCATGATAAAATATGGAGAAAAGCTTATCTGTTAGAATATGTATTCTCAGGAATTCCCTGGTGGTCCTGTAGCCAGGACTTGGCATTCTCACTGCTGAGGGCATAGGTTCAGTTCCTAGTCAGGGAACCAAGATCTCACAAACTGCACAGTGCAGCCAAAAAAATAAAATTTAATTTCTTTTGTAATAGTCATCACATATCTATATCTATCTCTTTATCTATACCTATATCTGTATCTTCTGGGGTCAACTCTTTACTTCTACACTGGTTCCCATCCCCTCTCAAGGATGTGACTCAAGTGATCATCCTGGCTGTCTCTTTGGCATCATTGATTTCTCCCCTTTACTGCTTTATTCAAATAAGCAATAATATTCTCAGTCAAAAATAAAATATGCTTAGCCTCACGTTCCTCCTCCATTCTTATTTTATTTCTCTAAGCTTCTTACAGCAAAATATTTAAAATAGTAGCCTGTACTTGTTGCCTCAATATGTATGGTCTCGTTTTCCTCATTATTTCTTGAACTCATTTTAATTAGGCCATATCTACCACTCTATAGAAGGCTTGAAAGTTACTACTATGTTGTTAGATACAATGGTCAATTCCTAGTCGTTGTCTTCCTAATTCATCAGTATTATTTCATCATTTGATCACTTTATTTTCCTTAAAAAATTTTTTTTTTCACTTGGCTTTCTGGATACTTGACTGGCGGTTAAGCTTCAGTTTGATTTTCCTCATTTCCAAGACCTCTTCCAATATTCAGTTATCAGATCTCTACTATTTTCTTTTCGTACTCTCTAATGAAGTGATCTTATCCAACTGTAAAGACTTTACGTCAGCTGGTGACTTCCAAATTTATATCTCAACCTCTCCTAGAATACAGATACATATATTTTATGACGTGCTCCGCATCACCCTACTGATAGCTCATAGCTATTAAAATTTATCATTTCTAGAAATGAGCCAAGCTACACCATGCCTTGTCTTTAACATCTCAGTTGATAACATATTCATCCTTCTTTCTTCACCTTAGCTGAAAACTGTGAATTCATCTATCATTACATTTGCAAACAAAAGCTGTTAGCTATATCTTTAGAAAACATTTAGAATCTGACCACATCTCACCATTATGTCAGCATTCCAATTCATCACCATCATTTCTTAGCTGGGCTATTGCAATAGCCTCAAAATTGATCTCTTGAGGGTTTCTTCTGCCTCACATCCTGCCTTTTACTTTCAACATGGAAATCTGAGTTGTCTTTTAACAGTGTAAGTCAAATCATGTCACTTACCTGCTGAAAATTCGTCCATGGCTTCCTATATTTCAGGATGAAAGTCCAAGTCTTTATAATAACCTCTAAAGCCCTAAACACTCTAACCTCAGTTAAAGCATATGTGTTCTGGCTTCCATGCTGTTCCCTGAACAGACTAGGCATCCTTCCACCAGGAAACTCTTCCACCTTTGCACTTGCTCTTTCTCTGCCTTGAGTGCTCTTTCCTTGGATATTTGCACTGTTCACTTTCTCAGTCCCTTCAGATCATTTTTACAATGTCACTCTATCATCTGAACAATAAAATAACACCCCTCCTTGCCCATTCCTCTGATTCCCCTTTACTTTAATTTTCTCCATAGCCTCAGTCATCTTCTCATAAAATGTGTCTGTATTTATCTTTGTATTTTATTTGTTGCCTCTCTCTTAACAAGAATGTAAATTCTGTGAGGGCTGAAACTTTGAATTTACCACTATATCCTCAGTACACTGAACTGTCATTGCCACATGGTAAGTGCCTAATAAGTATTTGTTGAATGAATTGAATGGAACAGGTTGACTTCATATTAGCACTCAAAGACAGTGACTTGCATGCTAAATTAAATAGACCATGTAAGCTGCAATTACTTTTTATTTTGTGTCTGATTTTTAAAATAGGTTTTGCTTACAGAATCTTAATTTCCAGACTGTGGTTATATATTTAAAATTCTTTGTGTCAATGGTGATGATGAATGTAATTATGATAATGCTTTAAGCAATGATGATAATAAAAATCCCTTCCCTTTAAAGATTTTAGTGCAGTTAAATAGGAGAAAAACATGAGAAAATTAAGCAGAACTTTTCTGTGTGCTTAATGATTTATTTCTCTGTTTCAGTGAAAAGTTTAAAAACCTTTGAATCATGAATCTGAAATTTCAGATTAAATGTAACATTTAAAATAAAAAAAAATCATATTGCTAACTGGATTATTCTCATCTAGTACATTGTAGTGAAAAAACTTCAGAATTTTACTGATCACACTTCTTATAAATAGTAGATTCATAATCTCCTATTTTCTGTGACATGCAAAGTAAATTTTAAGAAATATTGGATTTCCATATAACTATTCATATAGATAGTTTCTTTAGGAAGTAGAGGTTGGATATTGCTTAGACATAGAAGCTATTTGATAGATGTGTTCCTAGTGGGGGCCAGAAGTGATTTATTACCTTTTTTGAGGGAAAAATCAGCATATGATAGAGAAGACATGGTGGCAATAAGACTCAGAGAGGAAACATTATTAGTTTAGGGGTTGACAAGGAGTGGTCTCTGGCAAACATCCCAGACTCCTATGATTTCAAAATGTTGTATCATAGGAATAATAGTGAACAAGTAATAGTTCAGTCTACACCAAACTGAAACCTAGCTTTACATTTTTTCAATTTGTAATTAAATTAATATCATTTTGGATTATGCTGTCTCTAACAAAACTAAGGCCTCTCTGTAAGGAAGCAATTTACAACATGTAGCATCTTAAATTATCTTTCCTGATCTTCATTTATAATGTGTAGGACTCAATAAAGAATGGATAGAACACAAGATTTTTTGAAATCCTTAAAGAGTCGGACACAACTGAGCAACTGAGCTGAACTGAAGACATAATAGGTAACTGAAACAGACTCCATATAATGGAGTTATCAGACACAAATTTGAATATGATTTTGATGACTATGTTCAAGAATTAAAAGATTTAATGAAGTTAAGGTGGATTATTTGTATAAAAATGTAATACATGGCAAAGACCGACAATCTAGAACTGAAAATATAACTGAAAGTAATAAGTCTATGAATGGATTGCTCTGTAGATTAGGTACAATTTATCTTATTTAAAAGATAAATCAAAATTTAAAAAGCCATAGATGGTTTTATCCAACTATGAAAATGCAAACAATTATATGACATACATAATATAGTTTGGTATAATATATATATATATAATTAAAGTTATCAGAAATAGCAAAGAATTGGCAGAAATAATTAGTATATGAAGAAAAATATGATAGAGTTGGGTAAAACTAAGACACAAGAGCATAGACTTAAGCCCCAAGTACATCACATAAGTGTAAAATGTAGTTGTGGTTCAGTTCAGTCACTTAATCATGTCTGACTCTTTGCAACTCCATGGGCTGCAGCATGCCAGGCCTCCCTTTCCGTCACCAACTCCTGGAGCTTGCTCAAACTTATGTCCGTCAAGTCAGTGATGCCATCCAACCATTTCATTTTCTGTCACCCCCGTCTCCTCGTGCCTTCAATCTTTCCCAGCATCAGGGTCTTTTCTAAGGAGTCAGTTCTTTGCATCAGGTACCTTATAGTAATATCTCTTTTCTGAAAAAGATAAAATATCTCTAAAGTTGCTAGAGAAACAGATGAAGTAACAACAAAGGAGTAGCCGTAAGAATTATAGTAGATTTATGAACAGATTAAAGGCAGAGGAAAGTAAAATCTTGAAATTACTGAGTTAGAATAACTTCCAAACTAGAGTTCTCAATTCAGTGCTTATTTCATTTTCAAAAATGACAAGAAAGTAAACATATTATTAGATAAAAACTGAGAGCCATGTTTAATACAGCCACACTAAACTATATACTGCTGCTGCTGCTGCTGCTAAGTTGCTTCAGTCGTGTCCGACTCTGTGCGACCCCATAGATGGAAGCCCACCAGGCTCCCCTGTCCTAATGGATTGTTATTCAGGCAGAAGAAAAATGAGAACAGATTAAACTTCCAAGAAACAAGAAATAATAAAGGGAAATGATAAAAAGTAAATATGCATGTTAATTTAATGTAAAGACTAAATATATGTAAGAATTATATTAAATGCTTAACATATTAAAAATTAAAATACATGACAACAATCACTAATAACACAGGAAGGAGTATATAGGGTTAAAGAGTAATTAAACCAAGGATATTATCTGTGAACTAAGATGTTCTTCAAAGATCAAGGCTATAGGAATTTAATTTTGACTGTTCCAGAACTCAGGAAATACTGTGCACATATGCCTTCTAGAAAAATATACTGGAGAACTAGCTTCATCCAAACAAAAAAACTTCGGCAAAAAGACATAGTATTTCATATATTTAGTTGTAGAGCTAAAGTAGGGTGTGGATTCATTAACAATTGCATTAACATAAACATGTATGTTACATAAACATTGCATGTTATGGCAAAATGAAGAAACAGTGAGGAAATAAGAATAGGGTCACTGAATGTTTTATAGATGACAGATCAAGACATATGATACTATCTGTAACTGACGTAACAGTTAGCAAAAAGGTAAGGGAAAAAAGGTATTAAATAAGGTAACCAGAATAATAAAAATAGAATCTTTTCTGGGTAACAGGTAAGTTTTTAAAAAGTAGAGAGCACAACAAATAGAGACGAAGCTCAGTAAACAGTACACAATACTCACAGTAATTACAACATATGGTCTCATAGAACTGACACTAGCTATAAAAGTTAGAATTAATGGGTTTAACTGGCCTGTTAAAAACAAATTTTCAAATTGGTTCATTAGGAAGAACTTAACTCTATATCAGACATGAGATATACCCAAGGAGCAGTGATTCATAAAGGCAATATAATTTTATAAGTGGATAAATGTTTACCAGGTAAATGGAAAAAATAAGAAAACTGTTATTGTAATCCTGACCTGAGATAAGTGAAAAACAAGCCAAAACATTTAATGTGACATATGAAAATAAAATTTAATAGCTATGAATATCTATGTATAAAATAATGCATGAACACCTACAGAAAACAAAATCACAAAAGATCCAAGGGGAAATAAATAGAAATATAGTAATAGTAGATACTAACATCACTTGGAGTAAATAAATAGAAATATAGTAATAGTAGATACTAACGTCACTTGGAGTAAGAGGCTAAACAGACAAATATGTGAGGATCTAAAACATCTCAGTAACATAAGGTCTACTGAGTATGAATTGAACCCAATACTAAAAAATATTATTTCTTTTCTAACATATAGAACTTTAACAGAAATTATTTATGCTGCTAAGTCGCTTCAGTCATGTCCGACTCTGTACGACCCCATAGACGGCAGCCTACCAGGCTCCCCGTCCCTGGGATTGTCCAGGCAAGAACACTGGAGTGGGTTGCCATTTCCTTCTCCAGTGCAGGAAAGTAAAAAGTGAAAATGAAGTTGCTCAGTCGTGTCCAACTCTTAGTGACCCCATGGATTGCAGCCCACCAGGCTCTTCCACATACTAAAGCACAAAGAAACATTACTGGGTTACATAAAATAGAAATATGTATTAAGTATAAATACTGCTAGTAACAGTTCAAAATACAGTGAAAGCAGAAATGAAAAATAGATCTCCAAACCAAAAGGCCTTTTTATATAGAGATAAAAATTATTTACCTTTTTTAAATAAAAAAGTAACAAACCAAAAATCTAAGAGAAAAATGGATAAAAGACAATTCTCAACAAGAGAAAAATTAACCCATAAGCATATAAAAAGATAGTCAATTTCACTTACACTAAAAGAAATGATAAATCTATGGAGGACTTTTGATGGGAGACAGCAAGTTTGTTTACTCTTTAAATGTCCCCCACTAAGAATGCTTACTGGTTCTAAGAGGAAAATAGTGATTATACCAGGGTGAATCTGGCCAACCCCTTGATCAGGTGATCAAAAATTAATTATCACTAATAAAGGGCAGATGGACATGCTGAGTCCTCAGCTGTAAAACTTTCAGGACACATCACCTACATAGTGTTCTGAGTTAGAATGCCTAATCTGAATGTAATCTTGGAGAAACATCAGCCAAACCAATAGTGAGGAACTTTCCATTACAAGAAGGTGCTATCTTACTTTAAAATGTTAATATTGTAAAAGACAAAACAAGAAAAGGCTGTGGAAATGTTTCAGATTAATGGAGATTAATTGAGACAGAAAAACTAAATTCAATACCTAACCCTAGACTGTATCCTGTCCTGGAGGGGAAAGAGGAGTCAGTGGACAAAATTGGAATTTGAATGGTAAATTATCCTATCAGTATTAACGTTGATTACTGTAGCCATTTAATGGCTTTATTCTTAGGAAATGAATTTTAAGTTATTTGTGGGTAAAAAGCCATAATGTAATTTACCAACAAATGGGTTCAAAAAAATGCATATCTAGAGCACAGATGCACAAATAGTCAAATTGATGGAATAAACATTATCAATAGATAATTTGATAAGTCTGAGTAAACAATTTACAGGAGTTATTTTTTAATTGTATTCATTTTTATTTTTTAATTTTATTTTATTTTTAAACTTTACAATATTGTATTAGTTTTTGCCAAATATCGAAATGAATCCACCACAGGTATACATGTTTTTATTTTTGCAACTTTTTTATATTTTGAAGTTATTTCCAAATAATAGATTAAAAACATAAAATAATTTGAGTTTTTTAAATTAAATTTATTTATTTTAATTAGAGGCTGATTACTTTACAATATTGTATTGGTTTTGCCATACATGAACATGAATCTGCCACGGGTGTACATGTGTTCCCCATCCTGAACCCCCCTCCCACCTTCCTCCCCAAACCATTCCTCTGGGTCATCCCAGTGCACCAGCCCCAAGCTTCCTGTATCCTACATCGAACCTGGACTGGTGATTTGTTTCTTATATGATATTATACATGTTTCAATGCCATTCTCCCAAATCATCCCCCACCCCACACACAGAATCCAGAAGACTGTTCTATACATCTGTATCTCTTTTGCTGTCTCCCATACAGGGTTATTGTTACTATCCTTCTAAATTCCATATATATGTGTTAGTATACTGTATTGGTGTTTTTCTTTCTGGCTTACTTCACTCTGTATAATCGGCTCCAATTTCATCCACCTCATTAGAACTGATTCAAATGTATTCTTCTTAATGGCTGAGTAATATTCAATTGTGTATATGTACCACAGCTTTCTTATCCATTCATCTGCTGATGGACATCTAGGTTGTTTCCAAATAATTTGAGTTTAATTGTCAGGATATTATAAGAAAGGACTTTTGCCCATGTTTTCATTGATTCATCCATTCATTTCTAAATACTTATTGAGTGCTCACTGGAGACTGGTACTGAGCTTAGGCAGTGGAGATATTGTAATGAAAAGAAGGAATAATGTCATTATCCTATGGGAAAATGCATGGTAGGAAGGAGACATTAAACAAGTAATAACAGTAAAAACTGTATACATCAAATGGGATAACTGCTATAAAGGATTGATAGATATATACTACTAAATATAAAATAGATGAACAAGGACCTACTGTACAGCACAGGGAACTATATTCAGTATCTATACTGAATATAATAATAATCTAGTATGGAAAAGATTCTGATAAGTGTGCATATATGTATAATGTATATATAACTGAATCACTTTGATGTCAGATCAGATCAGATCAGATTAGTCGCTCAGTCATGTCCGACTCTTTGCGACCCCATGAATCGCAGCATGCCAGGCCTCCCTGTCCATCACCAACTCCCGGAGTTCACTCAGACTCACGTCCATCGAGTCAGCAATGCCATCCAGCCATCTCATCCTCTGTCGTCCCCTTCTCCTCCTGCCCCCAATCCCTCCCAGCATCAGAGTCTTTTCCAATGAGTCAACTCTTCGCATGAGGTGGCCAAAGTACTGGAGTTTCAGCTTTAGCATCAGTCCTTCCAAAGAACACCCAGGGCTGATCTCCTTCAGAATGGACTGGTTGGATCTCCTTGCAGTCCAAGGGACTCTCAAGAGTCTTCTCCAACACCACACTTCAAAAGCATCAATTCTTCGGTGCTCAGCCTTCTTCACAGTCCAACTCTCACATCCATACATGACCACTGGAAAAACCATAGCCTTGACTAGACGGACCTTTGTTGGCAAAGTAATGTCTCTGCTTTTGAATATGCTATCTAGGGTGATCATAACTTTCCTTCCAAGGAGTAAGTGTCTTTTAATTTCATGGCTGCAGTCACCATCTGCAGTGATTTTGGACCCCAGAAAAATAAAGTCTGACACTGTTTCCACTGTTTCCCCATCTATTTCCCATGAAGTGGTGGGACTGGATGCCATGATCTTCGTTTTCTGAATGTTGAGCTTTAAGCCAACTTTTTCACTCTCCACTTTCACTTTCATCAAGAGGCTTTTGAGTTCCTCTTCACTTTCTGCCATAAGGGTGGTGTCATCTGCAGATCTGAGGTTATTGATATTTCTCCCGGCAATCTTGATTCCAGTTTGTGTTTCTTCCAGTCCAGCGTTTCTCATGACAGACAGTATACTAAGCACTTAACATGCATCACTTGAATTATTCTTATATTAACTCTATGTGGTAAGAAATTATTATGCCAATTTTACAGAGAGAACCAAAGCAGAAAGATAAAGTAACTTAGTGAAAGTCTCATGGGAAGAAACTGTATACCCAGAATTTAAACCTAAGTCAGAGTGAGTTCAGAGCCCATTACTCATAACTAACGTTGTTTATGGCTAAGTGTTTCCCATGAAGTGGTGGGACCGGATGCCATGATCTTCGTTGTACATCTGAAACAAATCATTGTAAATCAACTGTACTTCAATTAAAAAAAAAAAAGTGCAGGTTGTTAGCACTCTTGAGTCACTCTTCAGTGATTTAACCTCTTGGTAAAAACTACTGAGTGAAAAGAAAGGAATCCACACCAGCTAGATCACTTAGAGTGTATACTGCTCATTCTTCTTTTGCCTCTTTCCCATCTCTATCTTCCTACCCACAATTCTGTTCTTTCTTTCTTTCTTTTTTTTTTTTTTTTAACTCTTTCTCTGCCCCACTCTATGCCCTTGGGCTGGCCACTATAAATTAGTAGGATCCCTTCCAGTGGGTCTGGAGTATGGGGCACAGAGGTCTGGATGTTACCTGGCTCTCTTTCTGCCTCATCTGTGGTTTCTACAGTGGATGAGTCTGTCTTTACAGCTCTTTTTGGGAAAACTTGTTCTCCAGTGCTCCCTCTTCTTGCTCCCTCAGACCTAGTGGTGATAAAATCCTCCTTCTGTCGGGTACCTTAATCTCTGTTATTGGTTCTTTTAATTTTTCCTCAATCACTCTGAATATGCCCTTAATTAAATTCTGCTGAAAAATAGCAGCCAAGTAAGCCTTCTGTTTTCTGTGGGGACTCTGGCTGATATAGAGCACTTCTCTATTAACTCCAATTAGAACTAAGATCCAGACCTCAGTTCCTGACTTGGTTTCTTGAAACAGATGTAGTGAGAAAATGTCATTGTTAAGAAGTCACCTTACACTAAGTGAATGAACCTGGAAAGAGAAAAAGCTGGTGTTTGTAATAGAGAAATAAAGCAGGTGTGCAGAAACTAGAGACTGCAAGTGAAAGTCACATGGGTTCTGAGGGCCCTGTACTTTTTGTTTTTTTTTAATTGAAGTACAGTTGATTTACAATGTTGTGTTGGTTTCAGATGTACATCAAAGTGATTCAGTTATATATACATTATACGTATGTACACTTTGCAGAATCTTTTCCATAATAGATTATTATATTCAGTATAGATACTGAATATAGTTACCTGTGCTATACAGTAGGTCCTTATTTATCTATCTTATATTTAGCAGCATATATCTATTAATCTTTATAGCAGTTATCCTATTTGATGTATATGGTTCTTACTGTTATTGTTTAATGTCTGCTTCCCACCATGCATTTTCCCATAGGATAATGACCATATTCCTTCTTTTCACGACAGAAAAGGGTTCATTCCTGCATTTGTGTCCAGTGAAACACTAATATTAGTGTCATAAATTCCCCCATTATTTTCTGAGAACAGCCCAAGCCAGTTTTATTTATAGTGCTATGAAATTTTCCTTTGTGTTTGAGTTTTTGCTTCCTCTTCAAAACTTGTCAAAACTGTGTGTTGATAGAGTTCTCAACGTTTTTCTACTAGAATAGAAAAGTAAAAACACATAAAGTAACTTAAAAAATACTCTGGGAGGGTATATAACATTTTTTTCCTTTTTTCTACTGTGTATAGGACTGTGACAGGATTTATTTTTCTCTGCATTGTCTTAATTTATTGATAAGTACATCACAAAGTAGCACATAGACAATGTTTTTTCACTTTAAAAGTTATTAAGATAATCTAAAACTGGATGTAAAAATAACTTTCAATTTTTTTCTTGGGTTATGACTGAGAAGGTGATATTAGACATAATTTTATTCTATCCATTCCACTTATACTTGAGAAAAAAATGAGCAGATTTAAAATCATGGCATCTGGTCCCATCACTTCATGGGAAATAGATGGGGAAACAGTGGAAACAGTGTCAGACTTTATTTTTTGGGGCTTCAAAATCACTGCAGATGGTGATTGCAGCCATGAAATTAAAAGACGCTTACTCCTTGGAAGGAAAGTTATGACCACTCTAGATAGCATATTCAAAAGCAGAGACATTACTTTGCCAATAAAGGTCTGTCTAGTCAAGGCTATGGTTTTTCCTGTGGTCATGTATGGATGTGAGAGTTGGACTGTGAAGAAGGCTGAGTGCTGAAGAATTGATGCTTTTGAAGTGTGGTGTTGGAGAAGACTCTTGAGAGTCCCTTGGACTGCAAGGAGATCCAACCAGTCCATTCTAAAGGAGATGGGTCCTGGGTGTTCATTGGAAGAACTGATGCTAAAGCTGAGACTCCAATACTTTGGCCACCTCATGCGAAGAGTTGACTCATTGGAAGACTCTGATGCTGGGAGGGACTGGGGGCAGGAGGAAAAGAGGATGACAGAAGTTGAGATAGATGGATGGCATCACCGACTCAATGGACATGAGTTTAAGTGAACTCCGGGAGTTGGTGATGGACAGGGAGGCCTGGTGTGCTGCAATTCATGGGGTCACAAGAGTCGGACACAACTGAGTAACTGAACTGAACTGAATGAATATTTTATATTTAAAATGAAAAAAAATATAATAATCCATTGTATTATGCTGTTCAGTTCAGTCGCTCCGTTGTGTCTGACTCTTTGCAACCCCATGAATCGCAGCACGCCAGGCCTCCCTGTCCATCACCAACTCCCGGAGTTCACTCAAATGTAAATTACATCCATTGAGTCGGTGATGCCACCCAATCATCTCATCCTCTGTCGTCCCCTTTTCCTCCTGCCCCCAACCCTCCCAGCATCAGAGTCTTTTCCAATGAGTCAACTCTTCGCATGAGGTGGCCAAAGTACTGGAGTTTCAGCTTTAGCATCAGTCCTTCCAAAGAACACCCAGGGCTGATCTCCTTTAGAATGGACTGGTAGGATCTCCTTGCAGTCCAAGGGACTCTCAAGAGTTTTCTCCAACACCACAGTCCAAAAGCATCGATTCTTTGGCACTCAGCTTTCTTCACAGTCTAACTCTCACATCCATACGTGACCACTGGAAAAACCATAGCCTTGACTAGATGGACCTTTGTTGGCAAAGTAATGTCTCTGCTTTTCATTATGCTGTCTAGATTGGTCATAATTTTCCTTCCAAGGAGTAAGCGTCTTTTAATTTCATGGCTGCAGTCACCATCTGCAGTGATTTTGGAGCCCAGAAAAATAAAGTCTGACACTGTTTCCACTGTTTCCCCATCTATTTCCCATGAAGTGATGGGACCGGATGCCATGATCTTCATTTTCTGAATGTTGAGCTTTAAGCAAACCTTTTCACTCTCCTCTTTCACTTTCATCAAGAGGCTTTTGAGTTCCTCTTCACTTTCTGCCATATAAGGGTGGTGTCATCTGCATATCAAGGTTATTGATATTTCTCCTGGCAATCTTGATTCCAACTTGTGCTTCTTCCAGCCCAGCATTTCTCATGATGTACTCTGCATATAAGTTAAATAAGCAGGGTAACAATATACAGCCTTGACGTATTCCTTTTCCTATTTGGAACCAGTCTGTTGTTCCATGTCCAGTTCTAACTGTTGCTTCCTGACCTGCATATAGGTTTCTCAAGAGGCAGGTCATGTGGTCTGGTATTCCCATCTCTTTCAGAATTTTCCACAGTTTATTGTGATCCACACAGTCAAAGGCTTTGACATAGTCAATAAAGCAGAAGTAGATGTTTTTCTGGAACTCTCTTGCTTTTTCCATGATCCAGCAGATGTTGGCAATTTGATCTCTGGTTCCTCTGCCTTTTCTAAAACCAGCTTGAACATATGGAAGTTTTCGGTTCACGTTTGCTGAAGCCTGGCTTGGAGAATTTTGAGCATTACTTTACTAGCGTGTGAGATGAGTGCAATTGTGTGGTAGTTTGAGCATTCTTTGGCATTGCCTTTCTTTGGGATTGGAATGAAAACTGACCTTTTCCAGTCCTGTGGCCACTGCTGAGTTTTCCAAATTTGCTGGCATATTGAGTGCAGCACTTTCACAGCATCATCTTTCAGGATTTGAAATAGCTCAACTGGAATTCTATCACCTCCACTAGCTTTCTTCATAGTGATGCTTTCTAAGGCCCACTTGACTTCACATTCCAGGATGTCTGGCTCTAGGTGAGTGATCATACCATTGTGATTATCAGTATTGCATAGGGACCTGGAATGTTAGTTCCATGAATCAAGGTAAATTGGAAGTGGTCAAACAGGAGATGGCAAGAGTGAATGTTGACATTCTAGGAATCAGCAAACTAAAATGGACTGGAATGGGTAAATTTAACTCAGATGACCATTGTATCTACTATGTGGGTAGGAATCCCTCAGAAGAAATGGAGTAGCATCATTGTCAATAAGAGAGTCTGAAATGCAGTACTTGGATGCAATCTCAAAAAAGACAGAATGATCTCTGTTCATTTCCAAGGCAAACCATTCAATATCACAGTAATCCAATTCTATGCCCCAACCAGTAATGCTGAAGAAGCTGAAGCTGAATGGTTCTATGAAGACCTACAAGACTTTTTAGAACTAACACCCAAAAAAGATGTCCTTTTCATTATAGGGGACTGGAATGCAAAAGTAGGAAGTCAAGAAACATCTGGAGTAACAGGCAAATTTGGCCTTGGAACACGGAATGAAGCAGAGCAAAGGCTAATAGAGTTCTGCCAAGAGAACGCACTGGTCATAGCAAACACCCTCTTCCAGTAACACAAGAGAAGACTCTACACATGGACATCACCAGATGGTCAACACCGAAATCAGATTGATTATATTCTTTGCAGCTAAAGATGGAGAAGCTCTGTACAGTGAGCAAAAACAAGACCGGGAGCTGACTGTGGCTCAGATCGTGAACTCCTTATTGCCAAATTCAGACTTAAATTGAAGAAAGTAGGGAAAACCACTAGACCATTCAGGTATGACCTAAATCAAATCCCTTATGATTATACAGTGGAAGTGAGAAATAGATTTAAGGGACTAGATCTGATAGACAGAGTGCCTGATGAACTATGGACTGAGGTTTGTGACACTGTACAGGAGACAGGGATCAAGACCATCCCCGTGGAAAAGAAATGCAAAAAAGCAAAATGGCTGTCTGGGGAGGCCTTACAAATATTATGCTGTAGTATGATATATAAAATACTGTACACACTCTCAGTTGAAATTCTCCCATGGATTCAGTATTGATGGGGATTTCTTATTGTTAATGATGTGCTTTCAAGCCTTTTCTACCTAACTGGTCAACCCATAACAAGCCTCATGAATCATAACTTAAAGAGCCAGGGGAAGAGTTTTCATCTATAATTATGGAAAGATAATTAAGCAAATGTATTTTTAAAATTATGCATGCTTATAGAAAATTAGAAAATCTTAATGGGCTGTTATAAATCTGCCAATGAGTGGCTGTAAATACTTTGTGGAAGTAAATGTAGTGAAGGGAGACTGCTAAAATCAGAGAACTGGCTTCTCTTTGTGCATTTTGTTGTTGGTTGTGGCTTTAGTTTCTCTGTCAATGTATGTGGGGAAATGACTCCATTTATAAATCCCCTGCCTGTCTCATCCAGTGATTGTGAGACTTTTTGTGGTTAGGGGATGTGTAAGTACATTAATGTGTAAAGGTTCTTGCAGCCAAGTTGTAACTGTTATGTTTAGATTACAACACAAAGGGGATCATTTCCTCCCCCTTTTTTCAATATGGTGAAGCTGAGGTTCAGGGTTTTTTTATTATTGCAGTAATGATACAAATTGATAGTGTTTTTGAGTATTTACCAAGTCCTAGGCATCAAACAGTTGACTCATTGGAAAAGACACTGATGCTGGGAGGGATTGGGGGCAGGAGGAGAAGGGGACGACAGAGGATGAGATGGCTGGATGGCATCACTGACTTGATGGATGTGAGTTTGAGTGAACTCCAGGACTTGGTGATGGACAGGGAGGCCTGGTGTGCTGTGATTCATGGGGTCACAAAGAGTCGGACATGACTGAGAGACTGAACTGAAGTGAGGCATTGTAGTGTGGTTAGATAATGTGCCAACAGTTGGGTAGTCATCCAGAGGTGATGAGTGGATGTGTTAACAACATCTTATGACAAGTTTCCTGTATTTTCCACTATTAATTGTGGGTTTCAGATTTATACTCATTTCCTAAATCTGTTTTATCCAAGTACATTCAGATTCGTATTTGAGTGCAATATGAGTTTTTTTCTTAAGCCTGTTGAAGAAGCAACAGTCATTTCTGGTGAAGAGTGTGAAGGAAGACTTGGAGAAATTGATCTCAGGATGGCAGATGTATGATGGGGAGGGTGTTACTCCTTTGATGTGCTTAGTCAGGCTGTGAGTGACGTGGTTCTCTGACTGTCCTTACCTACTTCTGTGATAACTTTTTTGATCAAGGGAAATTAATAATAACTTAATTCCTGGGAATAAATAGTCATTTCCCAGACTTTCAGAAGAAAAGGAGTAGATACAAAATTTTGGGGTGCTTCAGGTTTTGGAACACACAGTAAACACAGTTTAAGATAAATAAACTATTAATAGCTCATGTTTGTGTCAGACTTGATAACATACACGGTCATTTCATGTATGTATGTGTGTGTGTATGTGTGTGTGTGTATACATGTGTGTCTGTGTATATTTAATTGTGAGAGTTCTGAGATGTTGGTATGGTGAAAATCATTCTTTTCCATATGGTGGAAATGAAGTGTAGATGTTATTACTGTATTAGTAGTAATGCTAGTAACTACTGTAAATTCTACTGCCTTTTAATGAAATGAAAGGACAAAGTGGAACGGCAAAGTAAACGGGGTTGACTGGATCATTCCTGAGGAATGAAGAGGTAGGAGAGGTTATAACCTTTTGGCTCCAATTGCTTGCTTATGCAATAAAAGGGTATAATATTACCTTGGAATAAATGAGTAGATCAGTAACCGAGTGAATTTGTATTACCTATTTAATCTATCATTTAAAGAGTCTAGTTAAAGTACAATTCTATCAGTGGTTCTACTTGTGTTTTTTCATAAGGCCCTGCATTTTTAAAAATTAAAGAATATATTTGCTGTTGAGAATGTGTGCATATGTGTGTAGTTTTTCATTTAATGTGTCACAAAAAATAGTTCTTGATGCATTATTGAACAGAATCTAGCAAATATCATATGCTGAGATGTTAGAAACATCTGTTCTTTCATCCAACTGTATAATAAACCTCCCATGCTTATGTAATTTATTCTAATACTTGTGTCTTCAGAATTTCAGTGATGTATCTATGTATTCTCTGAAAGCATCATAGCTTGAAATGCATTTTAGTCACTATCCCATATTCAGTGAGTAATTTCAGCCATGTGTTTACTGCTTCAGGTAGATCAAGTGCTGACTGCAAAGTCATGACCATTTTGGGGCTTGCACTGGGGAATAAAGAATCCCAAAAGAGATTTTTCATTTTTTAGATTATATTTTATGAAATTTGTCATATCTAGGATAAAGAATTACATGGCTCACTGTAACATTGTAGAGATTTGTCTTTAGATTATAGATGGTGACACTTTCAGGGTACTGACGACTATATAATTGATTAGCTATTATCTCAAGTTACAGTGTATACTAGGGCAATGTTATTGGTAAAAGTAGTGAATATAGATGTAGATCTAGATTTAAAATCTTGACAAATCCACATTCTTGGAGCCTACTCTTGTTGCATGTGGACTGTTGTAGGTTTAATCTCAAAGCTGACAGAGAGCTTATACTTAGAATGGAAAGAATATTGACTCTGCTTCTGTTTGCTGCCTACTCGTGTTTTCATATTAGTATTATATCTAAACTGATTTTTTTGCAGGAAATTTTAAAGTGTTTTTTTTTTTTTTTTTTAAACAAGGGTTAATTTGGTCAAATATAGGCAACACAACCAATTTTGGACATGCCTGGTCTAGACAACTTGGTAGAGGAAAAACCAGTGGCTAACACATTGTATTTCTTTCTTTCTTTTCTTTTTTTTTTTACTTTAAATATTGTATTTGTTTTGCCATACATCAACATGCATCTGCCATGGGTGTACACGTGTTCCCTATCCTGAACCCCCCTCCCACCTTCCTCCCCAAACCATCCCTCTGGGTCATCCCAGTGCACCAGCCCCAAGCATCCTGTATCATGCATCGAACCTGGACTGGTGATTTGTTTCACATACGATATTATATGTGTTTCGATGCCGTTCTCCCAAATCATCCCACCCTCGCCTTCTGCCACAGAGTCCAAAAGACTGTTCTATACATCTGTGTCTCTTTTGGTGTCTCACATACAGGGTTATCATTACCATCTTTCTAAATTCCATATATATGTGTTAGTATACTGTATTGGTGTTTTTCTTTCTGGCTTACTTTATAATAGGCTCCAGTTTCATCCACCTCATTAGAACTGATTCAAGTGCATTCTTTTTAATGGCTGAGTAATACTCCATTGTGTATATGTACCACTGCTTTCTTATCCATTCATCTGCTGATGGACATCTAGGTTGCTTCCATGTCCTGGCTATTATAAACAGTGCTGCGATGAACATTGGGGTACACGTGTCTCTTTCCCTTCTGGTTTCCTCAGTGTGTATGCCCAGCAGTGGGATTGCTGGGTCATAAGGCAGTTCTATTTCCAGTTTTTTAAGGAACTCCACACTGTTCTCCATAGTGGCTGTACTAGTTTGCATTCCCACCAACAGCGTAAGAGGGTTCCCTTTTCTCCACACCCTCTCCAGCATTTATTGCTTGTAGACTTTTTTTTGATAGCAGCCATTCTGACTGGTGTGAAATGGTACCTCATTGTGGTTTTGATTTGCATTTTTCTGATAATGAGTTTCTGATGTTGAGCATCTTTTCATGTGTTTGTTAGCCATCTGTGTGTCTTCTTTGGAGAAATGTCTGTTTAGTTCTTTGGCCCATTTTTTGATTGGGTCATTTGTTTTTCTGGTATTGAGCTGCAGGAGTTGCTTGTATATTTTTGAGATGAGTTGTTTGTCAGTTGCTTCATTTGCTATTACTTTCTCCCATTCTGAAGGCTGTCTTTTCACCTTGCTTATAGTTTCCTTTGTTGTGCAGAAGCTTTTAAGTTTAATTAGGTCCCATTTGTTTATTTTTGCTTTTATTTCCAATATTCTGGGAGGTGGATCATAGAGGATCCTGCTGTGATGTATGTCAGAGAGTGTTTTGCCTATGTTCTCCTCTAGGAGTTTTATAGTTTCTGGTCTTACATTTAGATCTTTAATCCATTTTGAGTTTATTTTTGTGTATAGAAACACATTGAATTTCAATGAATCTGCTTCTGAATCTTGAGGTTCTAAGACTGCTTGGTTTTTACTTTTTAGGTAAAAAATCTTTTTTTTCCCCAGCTTTACTGAGATATAAATGTCAACATAAATTTAAGAGGTACAACACAATGATACAACACATGTATGTATGCATGCATTGTGAAATGGTTACAAGGCTTTGCACTTCTCACTCTGCTTTAATTAAATGAATTTAGTTAGCAACCTTCTGCTCACATATTTACACATTTTTTTCCCCTTATGATGAGAACTTCTATGATTTATTCTCTTGGTGGTGGTTTAGTCACCAAGTTGTGTCTGACTCTTGCGACCCCAAGGGCTGTAGCCTGCCAGGCCCCTCTGTCCATGGGATTTCTCTAGGCAAGAATACTGGAATGGGTTGCCATTTCCTTCTCCATTTATTCTCTTAGCAGGTTTCAAATATACAATACAGTCTTGTTAACTATGGCCACCATGCTGTACATTACACTCCTGGAACTTATTTATGTTATAGTTGTTAAGTTTGTGCATTTTGACCATCTTTACCCCATTCCCTGCTTCTCACGTTCTACCTGTGGTAACTTTCATTCTGGTCTCTGCTTCTATGAGTTTTTTTTTTTTTTAAGATTCCACATATAAGTGATAATATATATTCTTATAATATACACCAACATATTCCTCAAAGCACAGAGATTTTAGAAAACAGATAATATGCTTGTTACCAGTTATTAGTATTATCTGATGGGGCTGGGGGGAAGATATATGATTTACAGGAAATCCTTTGCCCCAAAATCTGTCATTCTGGCTTCAGTTTTCTACTAGATTCACTCTTTTGCATCAGCAGGAGGCATGTATAGAATCATCCCTTACTCAAAGCTACATTACTTTACTAAGTCTATTATTGATATTCATGTGTGGATATTTTCTATATATTTTGTTTTCTATGTCAGACCAGATAGGATATAAAAATGAAGCTATCTATAACTAATATAAAACCATATCCTTCCTGGTTGAGTTTACCTCATCAGCATTAGATTGATTTTTCTTTCAAAAAAATTCTGATCATCTTCAGAAAATAAAACATCACAACTGCTTCTTAACCATAGTCATACTTGTTACTTCCTGGTTTCTTAGCTTTAATGATGACTATTCTTCCATGACACTGATGCCTTTCAAAGGCACTGCTATCAAAGCCTAAAGGTAGTTGCTTCTATCTGCCTGTCAAGGTTGTCTGTACTCACGGTTCAGAGAGCTGGTGTCTGAAATGAGGGCACTGAAGCTGCACATAACTCAATGCAAAGGGCATGACTTTTGTGGCTGTTTCCACCTATTGGTGTCATCACTGAGGCTACAAAAGATTGGTGAAGGCAGGATGGTGATATCTCATGAGAAGTCATCTTGTATTTCAGTTAGCCTAAGGACTGGAGTAGCCCTGTGTTGAACCCAAGTAGGTGCTAATGTTTATTGAGGAAATAATGAATCTTACAGCATAAAATTACATATTAATGACCTCATTCTACTATTTGTAGAGCTTATGAAAATTGTAATTAATTGGGTTTGCATGTAATTGTTTATTTACCCCCTAGTTTTAAAACTATCTCCCTACCAAGAAAGCATCATGAATTGAGATCTCAAACCATGTTTAATAGCATCATTCTCTTTGCATCTTGGAAGATCATGGTTAAAACTGTAGGATAACCTGAATCTTTCTTCTCAGTCTGGTCTATTGTACTCAATCAAACATTTGTGCTTCAGCTTCTATTTCTTAGGATGAAATTTTCCCTCATGATGCTCCTTTGTCCTTTAGGAACATAAACTCTTAAAGTGCTTCTCTCAAATTTCTGCATATTTGCCTAGGCACCCTACATCCATGGCCTGGATATGAACTACAAATGTGAAAGCACAGACTTCTGTTATTACCGATGAGACTGGAAGAAGACAGGAGACAACGTGTCTTGTACCACTCTGAATAAAGCAGAGTGAGAAGTGCAAAGCCTTGTTCTGAGTGCTGGGTGACACATTAGGGCTGGAAGATTTGAGAAATTGTGGGTTTGAACTTTTTTTTTTTTTTATAAATTATTACTAGTAATGATGCTGTCCTTTTTGTTACCCTTGCATTTTCACATTTATTGCTTGGAGTAGATCTAGGTAGTTCTGTAAGAAGAAAGGGACAAGACAAATGTGCTTTGTGAGCAGCAAAGTGACAAAACATTAATGGCCCAAATGAGAATATATGGGAGAGCCAAGGGCACAATTAATGGAAAAATACAGAGTACTCAGGATTCATGCTGCTAATTTTAATCTCTGAAATTTGAAATGTGTGGTACAGCTTTCTAATTTATACCATTTACTGGCTTCTACTGGCCTATTGGAAGTATCTGCTGAAGTCACATGAATTGAATTTGACCAATGGGACTTTATTTCAAAGTAAAAAGATGGTGTAATAAATTCAATTTGGGTTGGATTGGGTAAGTGAAAAGCTTAGTCATGGAGTAGCAGAGAAAGACATGATCAACAGCAACAGGAACTTAGATACAGGAAACAACTAGCTTGCAAAAAAAGTGCCCATCACTCACTGCCTGAGGATTGAAGTAGCCTCACTTAGTGAGAATGAATGATCCAAGGTACAATGAAATTTTAAAGTGCCTCAGAATTGCCCCAAACAAGACCCCATGTCTCTCAATGTATCTGTTTCTGTGTGTGCTTTGAATGCATGTTCAACAGATGGTGGAAACCTTTGGACTCTTTGGGAGAGATGACCAATCTCACAGTAGGGAAGGGGAGGATATCCTCTTTAGGCCCAAGAGGAAAGGACTGAGCTACTTTCTAAGCAGACATCAGTCTATTCAGGAGACATCTGCAGGGACTGAGTTAAACTCTCCTTGTAACAACTGTGTCTTGCCACAATATCACTGATCAAAGGGAGCTCCTCTAAGTGGTAAATACTACGCCATTTCTTTTCAGAAATCATAACATCATGCCACGACTGGTGCATTTAAGCAAGCTCTGCTGTTGCTGCTGCTGCTGCTAAGTTGCTGCAGTCGTGTGTGACTCTGTGCGACCCCATAGACAGCCTCCTACCAGGCTCCCCCATCCCTGGGATTCTCTAGGCAAGAACACTGGAGTGGGTTGCCATTTCCTTCTCCAATGCGTGAAAAGTGAAAGTGGAGTCACTCAGTCGTGTCTGACTCTTAGTGACCTCATGGACTGCAGCCTTCCAGGCTCCTCCATCCATGGGATTTTCCAGGCGAGAGTACTGGAGTGGGGTGCCATTGCCTTCTCCGAAGCAAGCTCTAACAGAAGTGAAATGTGGATACATAAGACATTAGTGATTCCCAGACCTGAATTCAAGGAACCAGGATAGGATCTGAAACTAAGAACTATGACTCAAAAGAAGGTTTAATAGTTGAGGAACATGAAGCTTTTTATTTCTTTATTTATTATTAGTCTTTTGGGTTTAGTTTAGTTGCTTAAGGTAAATATAAGCTTACTTTCTTGCAAAATCTCAGTGAATGACTTTCACTCAGGCCACCAGGCTATCTGGGGCTTGCCAGGTGTTCTTCAAACACCTGGCAAGCCCCAGATAGGTAAAGAACCTATAGGTAAAGAACCTGCCTGCCAATGCAGAAGACTTAAGAGATGCAGTTCAATCCATGGGTTGGAAAGATCGCATGGAGAAGGAAATGGCAGCCCACTCCAGTATTCTTGCCAGGAGAATCCCATAGGCAGCGGAGCCTGGTGGGCTATGGTCCATGGGTCACAAAGAGTCGACATGACTGAAGTGACTTCACATGCACATGAGTCTATGTAGAAGATGGGTGAAGCCAGAAGATATATGACCTCTTTGAAAGATGTGTGTGTTTCTTTCTCGTTTTTTTTTTTTTTTTATTCACTCATTGGCTGTGGTGAGTCTTCCTTGCTGCACTGAGGCTTTTCTATAGTTGGGGTGCACCAATTTCTCATTGTGTTGACTTCTCTTTTAGGGGATCACGCGCTCCAGGCACATGGGCTTCAGTAGTTGCAGCATACAGATCCAGTAGTTGGGGCTCTTGGACTCTAGAGCATTAGCTTAGAAGTTGCAGAACATGGGCCTAGTTGCCTGCAGCATGTGGGAAATTCCCGGATCAGGGATTGAGCTGGCATCCCCTGAATTGCCAGGTGGACTCTTAACCACCTGACCACCAAAGAAGCCCCAGACCAGCTTGTTTATTAGGACTATAAAATCTGTAGCAAAAAGATTAACTTGCAAGTGAAAGCATTTTTTGTTTGTTGTGTCAGCTATGTGTCACTGGGCTGTAAGAAACATCAAAATTTGTTGGTACTGGTTGTAGGAGATTCAAGGAGACAGTTTTCATTCAGGGTCTGCCAGTGATCTAAAACAGATGGTTGACTTTTAGCTAGTAAAATTTAGAGATTAAAAACAAATACAAAAAGAATAGGAGAATAGAAGAAGAAAGGGGAAAAAAGGAAGGATGGAAGGAAGAGAACACAGGGAAAAATGACAAAGCAAAAGGCAGTAGGAGAGGAAAAGATCACATATTCCTGTTGACCCTCATTTCCCTGTCTAGATATTTTCCAGATGTCTCAAAATTTTTAATTCATTTTTTTACTATCAGGGACATTTTTAGTGTTTCTCATTATATAGGTCTACACTAAGAAAGTTTGTATATTCTACTGAATATATAGTATAATTTATGTGATACTACTTCTGTTATAGGTTTTGAATTACTGAACGTAGATCGATTACTCTCATTTCCAATGTCAGAAACTCTAGATTGAGACAATTACTTCTGACTTCTCTGATCATTTCAGGATATTAATCCTGTTAACTCTGGAACCATAGTGTAGGTTAGAAAAACCATAGAACTGCTCAAGAGTTCTCTGGATCTGCCAAAGTTGGCTTTTGGCCACTGGGCGCTCCCTCCCCCTGTTGCTCATCTGCATTTCTGGTTTGTCCTGTGCCCATACCCTCCAGTACCCTTCCTCAAGAAGTTCTCAGGGCACGATTTTTTCGGCTTTCTTTCCTTTGATTCCCTGAGAATCTAAATATATTGTCTCTGGCTCTTAGATGTTCTTTTCTTAGCATTCAGCTTTGTGAAAGTAGGAATAAAGCAATTTAAAATAAAACAATTGTAGCTACATTATGCTATTTTAAGTACTTATTTTTGGTAAGCCATCAAAAAAATATGGTATTTGACTCTTACTATATTCTTAAAATTTATAGTCTCTGGAAAACATAACTTCTTCTAATTTATATATTCTATCATTGTGTGTATGAAATTATTCAGAATACTGATAAGGTCCTGCATGAGGTATAAATTGGATGCTACTGCCTTTTATCATAGGTCTCATAAACTAAGAGGAGAATGGCCTGAAATAAATTTTCTTCTGTAAAACTTCAAACCCCTTCTTACTTTCAACTTGTTTGATTTTATTAATTTCTGGGAATGTATTCTTTTCTTCTAGGTTGTCCAATTTGTTGGCATGTAATTGCTCAAAGTAGCGTCTTATGATACTTATATCAGTTGGAACTTCCTGTGATATCAGTTGGAGCTTCTTTCTTTTTTAAAAAGTATGTTTTAATTTGGCTGTCTCAGGTCTCAGTTGAAGCATGCAGGATCTTTAGTTGAGACATGTGGAATCTAGTTCTCTGACCAGGGATCAAACCTGAGCCCCTTGCATTAGGAGCATTGAGTCTTAGCCACTGGACCACCAGGGAAGTCCTGAAACTTCTCTTTCATTTCTGAGTTTTGTCTTGGTGAGTCTAGCTAAAGGCTTCTCAGTTTTGTTTATCATTTTAAAGAACCAGCTCTTAGTTTTTATATTTATATATAAATATAAAATCTTAGTTCTTATATATATATATATATATATAAATGTAAGTATACATTTATAAATTTATACATGTAAGTAGAGTGTAAAAGTCGCCTACCATTACTGTATTGCTGTCAAATTCTCCCTTTTTATGTCTATTAATACTTGCTTTAGATACTTATAATTTCTTTATTGTGTGCATATGTATTTATAAATGTTTTATCTTGTGGCTGAATTGACCCCTATATTATTATAATGTCCTTCTTTGTCTTTTATTACGCTTTCGGTTTTGGAATCTAATTTTTTTGACATGTGTAGTTGCACCAGTTTTATTTTCATTTCCATTTGCATGGAGTATCTTTTTTCATGTCTTTAATTTCAGTCTCTAAGTGTCCTTACTTCTGAAGTGGATCTTTTCTAGGCAGTCTATAGATGTGTCTTGTTTTTTGTCTATTCTCTGTCATTTGTATAATTTAGCCCATTTACATTTAAAGTAATCAAGTAATCATTGGTAGATTTATATTTGCTACTTTGTTATTGTTTGCTATTTTTGTTTTCCTTTCTGTTCCTTTCTTCTTTCTCCTTTGCCTTGTAGTTTGACACCTTTCTTTAGCTCTGTGTTTAGATTCCTTTCTGGTTTTCTTTTGTGTATTTATTACAAGTTTTTGCTTTGTGATTACTGTGTGGTTCACATACTATGTATATAATAATCTAAGTTGATAGCAACTTAAATTTGAACACATTCCAAAACTACATTTTTATTGCCCCCTACATCTTACAGTTTTGCTACTTTACACACTTAAAAGTTTTATATATCTTTTGACTATTTATTAATCTACAGTGTTTGCTATAAATTTACCTTTTCCAGTGAGATTTTTACCTTTATGTTTTCTTGTTATTGTGCCATTTCTTTTCAGCTTTCCATGTAAAATTTCTTGTTAGACTGATGTAGTAGTGATAAATTACTTTAGTTTTTGCTTGTTTGAAAAGCTCTTTATCTTTTCTTCAAATCTAAATGATAACCTTGCTGAATAGATTATTTTTGGTTGGAAGTTTTTTTCTTTCCCTTTATCACTTTAAATATGTCATGCTGCTTCCTTCTGTCCTGCAAAGTTTCTGCTGAGAAATCTGCTTATAACTTTATAAAGTTTCCTTATAAATAGTAATTTGGTTTTATCTTGCTGTTTTTGGAAATTTCTCTTTAACTTAAAAAATTTTAATCATAGTTTGTCTTGGTATGGATATCCTTAGTTTCATCTTATTTGGAAACTTTGACTCTTTCTGGACCTAGATGTCTTTTCTTCCCTAAGTTAGGTAAATTTTCAGGCATTTTTTTTCTTTTTCTTTTTTCCTTTCTTTTCCATTTTATCCCTTCCCTTTGCTTTTTTTTTTAAACCTTTATTTCTTCAAATATGATTTCTGCCATCTTTTCTTTTCTTCTTCTAGGACCTCTATAATGTGAATGTTATTCTGCTTGATGTTGTCCAAGAGGTTCCTTAATTATCTTCATGTGTTAAATTCTTTTTTTTCCCCAATTGGTGCTTTGTGTGGGTGAGTTCCACTGCCTTATTTTGAAGCTTGCTGAACCATTCTTCTGCTTTTTAAGTCTGCTCTTGAACCCCTCCAGTGCATTTATCATTAGTATTCACCTCTGTGACTTCTGTTTGATACTTTCTTATGTTTTCTATCTCTTTGTTGAAGTTCTCATTGTGTTCACCCATTCTTCCTAGTTCAGTGGGCATCTTGAGGATCTTTATTTCAAATTATTTTTTAAGTCACTCTCTGTTACCTCATTTTGCTTGAGTCTCTGTGTCTGTTTCTCTGTATTTGATGAAACAGCTACCTCTTTGTTTTGAAGAAGTCTCTTTGTGTATGATAATTCTCCTTGTTTAATCTTACCCTTGGTTGTCTCCAGACCTTTGAGATTGTCTATACTGCCTGATTTATTCTTAATGGGCTCCATTTGTTGAGGGTATCCCAAGAGCTGTCAGTATTCAACTGGAAGAATCTTGTTTAGCACCTAGGCTTCCTAGGTGGTGGCGCAAGTGGTAAAGAATCTGCCACAGTGCAGGAGACCTGGGTTCGATCCCTGGGTCAAAAAGATCCCCTGGAGAAGGAACTCTTCCCCAGGTAAGAGTAGGTAATCATTGACTACAAGTCGGTAGTTATTTCTAGTCCAGTATTTTTGCTGGAGAATTCCGTGGCTAGAGGAGCCTGGTGGGCTACAGTCCATGGGGTTGCAGAGTCTAACATGACTGAGCGACTAACATTTTCACTATAGTATCAGGCTGATTGGCCAGAACCTCAGGCAGCAGCTTTTAAACAACTTTTAAGCTATATAAATATATGCTGTTCTGTGAGGCCTTCAGGTGTCAAGTCAAAATCTGGAGGTGTCTTCCGGGAGACAGTTGTGAAAATTGAGGTTCTAGAAGAGTATGTGAGCTCCTTTCTGGGAGATTTCATTGAGCCACAGTGAGACCTGGGATATTTGTGAAGTTGATGTCTCCATATGTTACCTGAGAGTGCTTCCTTAGTCTCTAGATGTAAGGGAAACTCAAAGTCTGTGCTTCTAGCAAATAGACTATTTTCACAGAAAGAATGAGTTTGTGTTTTAGTCTGTTCTCTATGCAGTGCCCTGAGGCTGGTGGCTTGGCAAGAACAGTCTTTCCGGTTATTACTCCTGTGGAGTTCAGGAACGTCAGCCCCCTTGACCACCAGAGCGAGATGATGGAGTCATGTCCCTTGTATGGATTGTGGACACATGCTGGCTTTAGCAAGGCAGTTGGAGAGGTGAAGAAGCAAGATATGCTGTCTGGCTTATGTTGTTTCATTAATTGTGACAAATATATTGTAGTATGTTAATAATAGGGGAAACTGAGTATGGTGTATGTAAGAACACCACTGTATGCTATCTTCACATTGATTTTTTAATTATAATTTTTTCTAAAATTAAAACTTTATTTAAAAAAGAAAGGAAGTATGAACATGTCTTGACTGTACATGTCTACAAGCTTCAGTAATGAAGGGTAGAGTGCCTTGCTATGCACTTGTCCTAGCCTCAGGTTGGAAACAAGAGAAAGCCTGATTTGTTAGTGTTCTCCAACCCCAGCCAGGGGGCAGGGGAGTTCCACAATCACTTCTGCTCACAGACTTTAGCCAGGAGGTTGTAAACACAGGAATAATCTTCCTGTGTTGTCATCTTGGACTTCTGTTCAAGTTACTTGATCTTGAAATGAATATTTTTTAACCCCTTTTCCACAGTACAAACTAGTTGGTTGTATTGTGAATGTTCTTCAGTTCAGTTCAGTCACTCAGTTGTGTCCGACCCTTTGCGACCCCATGGACTGCAGCACGACAGGCCTCCCAGTCCATTACCAACTCGCGGGGTTTACTCAAACTCATGTCCATTGAGTAAGTGATGCCAAACAATCATCTCATCCTCTGTTGTCCCCTTCTCCTCCCACCTTCAATCTTTCCCAGCATCAGGGTCTTTCCCAAGGAGTCAGTTCTTCACATCAGGTGGCCAAAGTGTTGGAGTTTCAGCTTCAGTATCAGTCCTTCCAATGAATATTCAGGACTGATTTCCTTTAGGATGGACTGGTTGGATCTCCTTGCAGTCCAAGGGACTCTCAAGAGTCTTAACCAACATAACAGTTCAATAGCATCAATTCTTCAGTGCTCAGCTTTCTTTATAGTCCAATTCTCACATCCATACATGACTACTGGAAAAACCATAGCCTTGACTAGATGGAACTTTGTTGGTAAAGTAATGTCTCTGGTTTATAATATGCTGTCTAGGTTGGTCATGGATTTTCTTCCAAGCAGTGAGTGTCTTTTCATGGCTGCAGTCATAATCTGCAGTGATTTTGGAGCCCCCCAAAATAAAGTCTCTCACTGTTTCCATTGTTTCCCCATCTATTTGCCATGAAGTGATGGGACCGGATGCCAAGATCTTAGTTTTCTGAATGTTGAGCTTTAACCCACCTTTTTCACTCTCTTCTTTCACTTTCATCAAGAGGCTCTTTAGTTTTTCTTCGCTTCTGCCATAAGGGTGGTGTCATCTGCATATCTGAGGTTATTGATATTTCTCCCGGCAATCTTGATTCCAGCCTGTGCTTCATCCAGCCTGGAATGTCTCATGATGTACTCTGCATTTAAGTTAAATAAGCAGGGTAACAATATACAGCCTTGATGTACTCCTTTCCTGATCTGGAACCAGTCTGTTGTTCCACGTCCAGTTCTAACTGTTGCATCCTGACCTGAATACAGGTTTCTCAAGAGACAGGTCAGGTGGTCTGGTATTCCCATCTCTTTCAGAATTTTCCACAGTTTGTTGTGACCCACACAGTCAAAGGCTTTGGCATGGTAAATAAAGCAGAAGTAGATGTTTTTCTAGAACTCTCTTGCTTTTTCAATGATCCAACAGATGTTGGCAATTTGCTCTCTGGTTCCTCTGCCTTTTCTAAATCCATCTTGAACATCTGGAAGTTCATGGTTCACTTACTGTTGAAGACTGGCTTGGAGGATTTTGAGCATTACTTTGCTAGTGTGTGAGATGAGTGCAATTGTGCGGTAGTTTGAGCACTTTTTGGCATTGCCTTTCTTGGGGATTGGAATGAAAACTGACCTTTTCCGGTCCTAAGGCCACTGCTGAGTTTCCAGATTTGCTGGCATATTGAGTGCAGCACTTTCACAGCTTCATCTTTTAGGATTTGAAATAGCTCAACTGGAATTCCATCACCTCCACTAGCTTTGTTCATAGCAGTGCTTCCTAAGGCCCATTTGACTTCACATTCCAGGATGTCTGGCTCTAGGTGAGTGATCACACCATTGTGATTATCTAGGTCATGCATATCTTTTTTGTATAATTCTTCTGTGTATTCTTGCCACCTCTTCTTAATATCTTCTGCTTCTGTTAGGTCCATACCATTTCTATCCTTTACGGTGCCCATCTTTGCATGAAATGTTCCCTTGATATCTCTAATTTTCTTGAAGAGATCTCTAGACTTTCTCATTCTATTATTTTCCTCTATTTCTTTGCATTGATCACTGAGGAAGGCTTTCTTATCTCTCCTTGCTATTCTTTGGAACTCTGCATTAAAATAGGTATATCTTCTCTTTTCACCTTTGCCTTTTGCTTTTCTTCTTTTCACAGCTATTTGTAAGGCCTCCTCAGACAACTCTATTGTGTTTTTGCATTTCTTTTTCTTGGGGATGGTCTTTATCCCTGCCTCTTGTACAGTGTCACAAACCTCTGTCCATAGTTCTTCAGGCACTCTGTCAGATCTAGTCCCTTGAATCTACTTGTCACTTCCACTGTATAATTGTAAGGGATTTGATTTAGGTCATACCTGAATGGTCTAGTGGTTTTCCCTACTTTCTTCAATTTAAGTCTGAATTTGGCAATAAGGAGTTCATGATCTGAGCTACAGTCAGCTCCTGGTCTTGTTTTTGCTGACTGTATAGAGCTTCTCCATCTTTGGCTGCAAAGAATGTAATCAATCTGATTTCAGTATTGACCATCTGGTGATGTCCCGTGTAGAGTCTTTTCTTGTGTTATTGGAAGAGGGTGTTTGCTGTTACCAGTGTATTCTCTTGGCAAAGCTCTATTGGCTTTTGCCCTACTTCATCTGTACTCCAGGGACAAATTTGCCTATTACTCCAGGTATTTCCTGACTTCCTACTTTTGCACTCCAGTCCCCTATAATGAAAAGGACATCTGTTTTGGGTGTTAGTTCTAGAAGGTCTTGTAGGTCTTCATAGAACTGTTCAACTTCAGTTGCTTCAGCATTACTGGTCAGGGCATAGACTTGGATTACTGTGATATTGAATGGTTTGCCTTGGAAGTGAACAGAGATCATTCTGTTGTTTTTGAGATTTCATCCAATTCTGCATTTTGGACTCTTTTGTTGACTATGGTGGCTACTCCATTTCTTCTTCTTTCCCACAGTAGTAAATATAATGGTCTTCTGAGTTAAATTCACCCATTGCAGTCCATTTTAGTTTGCTAATTCCTAAAATGTCAATGTTCACTCTTGCCATCTCCTATTTGACCACTTCCAATTTGCCTTGATTCATGGAACTAACAGTCCAGGTTCCTATGCAATATTGCTCTTTACAGCATCAGACCTTTCTTCCATCACCAGTCCCATCCACAACTGGGTGTTGTTTTTGCTTTGGCTCCATCTCTTCATTCTTTCTGGAGTTATTTCCCCACTGATCTTCAGTAACATATTGGGTGTCTACTAACCTGGGGAGTTCATCTTTCAGTGTCCTATCTTTTTGCCTTTTCATACTGTTCATGGGGTATCAAGGCAAGAATGCTGAAGTGGTTTGCCATTCGTTTCTCCAGCAGACCAAGTTTTGTCAGAACTCTCCACCATGTGTCGTCCTTCTTGGGCGGCCCTACACGGCATGGCTCATAGTTTCATTGAGTTAGACAAGGCTGTGGTCCATGTGATCAGATTGGTTAGTTTTCTATGATTGTGGTTTTCAGTCTGTCTGCCCTCTGATGGAGAAGGATAAGAGGCCTATGGAAACTTCCTGATGGGAGAGACTGACTGAGGGCAAAAATGTTGCTAGTGCTTATAATTTTCCTGGAGTTAGAGGCAGTTTTATCTCCTTGTTTTAATATCAAATTGTTTTCCCTGGTGGAATTGAGCTTACATGACATTTGAGTAAAATACAAACATTTTAGCTAAAACTCAGTTATTTCCAAATATTTTGATGTTGATCTTACAGAAAAATCTGTGTGATTAAATGACTTAACCTTTCTTATAAAGTTACCTTTCCTGTAATTATTTGGAAATCCAGAGTGACACTAGTCCAAAATCTTTTGGTAGTCATAATGGTGAAGTTTTAAAAACTAATTATTCTGATAGCACCCCTCTTTGGAATATCTTGCTTATAATAATTTCAAACCCAGTGAGCCTTCTTGATGTTTTGTGTTAATCTATCATGTGATGTATATCAGTTTCATTAATGTTTCCACCTGTAGTTCAAGAATAAAGCCAGATGATGAAAACAATATTTTGTTCAAAGTATAAAAGTAAGCAAAGTTTTACAGATGAAAATCTTTAGTGGAGATTCAGGGGTATGCTAGGTGGTGATTGGTTAATGACCATGGTTCTTTGCTGAAGATCAAAATAATTCACATCAGAAAAATAACACAGAATAAACTGAGATAGAACTCTGAGTGTGAAAGATAAAAGACAAGATAATATAGCCACTTGCTTTGTGATAAAATGAATGTATGTGAACACTAGATGCTTGCATAGGTGTATCATTTTTTCATTTATTCATCCTTAGATAGATACCAGATTTAGCCTATCTCCTATAGATATCTCCTTTACACTGTATATTAACTCATGGTAGGAATAGTAAAGATTTTATTTGACTTACAAAGAGAAAGAGAACTCCTAAATCTTATGAAAAATCATGATTTAAGGATTCCCATGGGCTTGGAATTGTAGAATTTTAGAATTTGAAGAGATCTTGGAGATTGTTTGGCTCAGTCAATTTACATTTGAGGAACTAGGGACCAGAAGCCCGGTGTGATTCTTCTGATTATGTTGCCATGAATCCAGGGGAATTTAACTCTTACACTCATGACAGTGGCTTCCCAGGTAGCTCAGTGGTAAAGAATCCACCTGCCAATGCAGGAGATGCAATAGACCCAGTTTCAATTCCTAGATCCAGAAGATCCCATGGAGCGGGTTGCCATCCCTGGAGCAGGAAATAGGAACCTGCTCCAGTATTTTTACCTGGAAAATTCCAAGGACAGAGGAGTGCTATGGTCCACAGGGTCACAAAGAGTCAGACATGACTGAGTTACTGAGCATGCACACACTCATGACAAACATCCCTTGCTTCAGTTACAGATGACTATATGCTCTACAGATACCAGCTGAACTTTCTCCCCATATTCAGATACAAGAACTACTGTAAAAACAAGCACAAAGTTAAGTAATCATAGCTATCATTTATTGGGTGTCTTCTGTATAAAATCCTTTGGGCAATATTGTTTATTATTCTGACAACTTGTGAGCTGGTAGTTATCTTTAATTATACTGATAGGAAATTAAAACACAAAGGCAAATTACCATTTTCAAATCCATATACATAGTAAGTAGCTGAGCTGAGACTTCATCTCTTTTTAATAGTTTCAGGAGAACGAGCTGGGGGGAAGAGGAGACACAGATTTTCTCATAACTGTAAAATATTCCCAGGGTGAGAATTCACATAATGGGAGATTTGGAGGGGCTTGCATTTCTGGTGGTGACTGAGATAAACAGCAATATCAGACACAAATGTTTGATTTTTAAGAGTTGGTTAAGTCTAAATTTAGGAAATGACATTTATTCTATATAAAGATATATAAAAACCAAGGTATACATATATGCCATTAAACTTTTCTACTAGCTGAAGAAAATTTAAAAGTGATGTATACTATAGGTAGAATAGAATCTATTTGTATTTCCAGCATTCCATTTTATTCTTTTTTTCAAAGGTTTTATCTCTTTCATGAGATTTTTCATGTGTTCATGCATATTGCCAACCGTTTCTACTATATCACTTAGCATATTAATTATAGATATTTTAAAGTAGTTGTCGGAAACTTCCAAAATCTGGGTCATCTCGGGGTCTAGCACTAGTGACTGCTTGTTCACTTGACAATGGGTGATTTTTATTTTAACTTTTTTGTATGCCATGCTTTCAATTAAATGCCAAGCGTTGTATAGAAGAAGGGTACAAACTGAAATAAATAATATTTATGCCTGGAAATGGGTTTCCCATGTGGCTCAGCTGGTAAAGAATCTGTCTGCACTGCAGGAGACCTGGGTTTGATCCCTAAGTTGGGAAGATCCCCTGGAGAGGGGAATAGCTACTCACTCCAATATTCTGGCTTGGAGAATTCCATGAACTATATAGTGCATGGGGTCACAAAGAGTCAGACACAACTGATGGAGGTGATGGAATTCCAGTTGAGCTATTTCAAATCCTAAAAGATGAAGCTATGAAAGTGCTGCACTCAATATGCCAGCAAATCTGGAAAACTCAGCAGTGGCCACAGGACTGGAAAAGGTCAATTTTCATTCCAATCCCAAAGAAAGGCAATGCCAAAGAATGTTCAAATTACTGCACAGTTGCACTCATCTCACACGCAAGCCAGGTAATGCTCAAAATCCTCCAAACCAGGCTTCAACAGTATGTGAACCATGAACTTCCAGATGTTCAAGCTGGATTTAGAAAAGGCAGAAAAACCAGAGATCAAATTGCCACTGGATCATCGAAAAAGGAAGAAAGTTCCAGAAAAACATCTACTTCTGCTTTATCGACTATGCCAAAGCCTTTGATGGTGTGGATCACAATAAACTGTGGGAAATGCTTCAAGAGATAAAAATACCAGAGCACCTGACCTGCCTCCTGAGAAATCTGTATGCAGGTCAAGAAGCAACAGTTAGAACTGGACATGGAACAACAGACTGCTTTCAAACTGGGAAAGAAGTACGTCAAGGCTGTATATTGTCACCCTGTTTATTTAACTTAAATGCAGAGTACATCATGAGAAATGCTGGGCTGGATGAAGCACAAGCTGGAATCAAGATTGCTGGGAAAAATATTAGTAACCTCAGATGTGCAGATGACACCACCCTATGGCACAAAGTGAAGAAGAACTAAAGAGCTTCTAGATGAAAGGAAAGAGGAGAGTGAAAAAGTTGACCTAAAGCTCAACATTCAGAAAACTAAGATCATGGCATCCGATCCCATCACTTCATGGCAAATAGATGGGGAAGCAATGGCAACAATAAGAGAATTTATTTTTTTGGGCTCCAAAATCACTGCAGATTGTGACTGCAGCCATGAAATACAAAGATGCCCTCTCCTTGATTTCCATCCTAAAGGAAATCAGTCCTGAATATTCATTGGAAGGACTGATGCTGAAGCTGAAACTCCAATACTTTGCCCACCTGATGTGAAGAACTGACTTCTTGGAAAAGACCCTGATGATGAGAAAGATTGAAGGTGGGAGAAGAAGGGGACAACAGAGGATGAGATGGTTGGATGGCATCACTGATGTGATGAACATGAGTTTGAGTAGGCTCCAGGAGTTGGTGATGAACAGGGAAGCCTGGTATGCTGCAGTCAATGGGGTCGCAAAGAGTGGACATGACTGAGTGACTGAACTGAACTGAACTGATGGCTGGAAATGGGCTTTACTTCTTCCTCTGTCAAATCAAATCTGGGAAGTTGAGTGAATCTAGTCAGTAGTTGCACTGGGTTTGAGTTTTTGTTGCAATCGTTGCATTCGGTACACACTAGCTCTTAAATACTTCTAACAGTGGGCTGCTACTACCTTGGGTTTGAGGTGCCATGACGTTTTTCTCAGTGTTCATGTTCCAATTTCATGAACACTTGGCATGTACGGGCCACATTAAGGATTTCTCTCTACACTCAGCAGCAGGCAACTTCTGTTCCTATCCTCCCTGGCTGCTAGGGACAGTAGGATTTCCTAAACCTGTTCCATTGCTGCATGCTGTGTTTCACATAATGGTTCAGAGAATGGGCATATTCTGTGTCTGTGCTCCAGCAAGGTGGCTCATTTGGACTTCCTGCTCTGACCCTTGTCTTATTTTGTAAGCTTCTGCTGCTGCTGCTGCTAAGTCACTTCAGTTGTGTCCGACTCTTAGCGATCCCATGGACTGCAGCCTACCAGGCTCCTCCGTCCATGGGATTTTCCAGGCAAGAGTACTGGAGTGGGTTGCCATTGTAAGCTTCTAGTGGAGGCTTATGAAAAAGAGCTTGTGAATGAATACATTACTGATGATAGAAGGTACTCCTTGTATCTGTGCTTCCAGGGATTACAAATTGTCACAGTAATCCACAGTCAGCCATAAAGTTTTGTTTATTTTGCTGTTTCTTCTTTTCTTTCAAGCAGGCTGCATTTTTCTCTTGTGTTTAGTCAAATGTGAAACAGTTCTTGTGTCCCATCTTTCCTTTGGAACTCAGCACACTCAATTTTTCTGAAATCTTAGCGTTTGGTAGGCTTAAGAAAATATATGATTCTGTGGATTTCCCAGCTTTTTTCTTGTTAGGATGGGACTTATACATCTCTTGAAGTTTTCCATTAGTGACAGTAGAAGTCCCTGTCCCATTCATGGTTTTGAAAAAAAGAAAAAAAGGTGGGTATGCCTATCTACTTTTTCTTATGCTTAGCTCTAGATATTCATGCAATAATAGCTAGCTGAATAGTCTCAATTTGAGCACTTTTTAGCATTTTTCTTTGTCATGTAGAAAATATGAGTCAGGCTTGCGATGAGACTGGGTGTTTCAGTGAACCTAGAAGCTTGTGCTTATGGCCAGACAGTACTAGATGAAATCACCTAAATGCCACTTTGAACAATAGCTTATTGTGTCTGTGCTTTGTAACATTATAAAAATGGCATCATTTTTTCATACTATTGTTTGAAAATTAGAATATATTTGTTCACTCAACACACCTTTTTCAAGCATCTATTTTGTACTAGACACCATTGAAAGTCCTAGGAACACAGGGATTACAAGAGAGAAGCAATACTTTGCCCTTCCAAAGCTTGTATTCAACTGGGAAGAGACAGATTCTAAACGCAAAAAAATAAGTTTATGTAGTGCTGAGGTCCATGGGGTTGCTAAGAGTCAGACACAACTGAGCGACTTCACTTTCACTCTTCACTTTCATGCAATGGAGAAGGAAATGGCAACCCACTCCAGTGTTCTTGCCTGGAGAATCCCAGACACAGGGGAGCCTGTTGGGCTGCTGTCTATGGGGTCGCACAGAGTTGGACATGACTGAAGCGACTTAGCAGCGGCAGTGCTTCCCTAGTGGCTCAGACAGTAAAGAATCTGCCTGCAATGTAGAAGACCTGGGTTTGATCCCTGTGTTAGGAAGATCCCCTGGAGGAGGGTATGGCAACCCACTCCAGTATTCTTGCCTGGAGAATCCCCATGGGCAGAGGAGCCTGGTGGGCTACAGTCCATGAGATCACAAAGAGTCAGACACAACTGAGACTTAGCACAGCACAAGCACCTTGAAGAAAAAATCAAGTAGGGCAAAGTTTAGAGCGTGAAGGGGCCAGGTGGATATTGGGTGGTCAACATATGTGAGTAGGTGACTTTTGATTAGAAACTTAATGAAAGGAAAGATAAATCAAACTGGTAAAGGTCAAGGAGAAGATCACTCTAGGCACAGGAAGCAGCAGGTGTGAGGCCCAGCCCCGAAGTGGAACAAGCTTAGTGTACTGGAGCAACAGGAAAGCCATTTGACTGCCACAGAGTAAAAGAGAGTGCAAGTGAAATAGGGTTGTTTGGAAAGAGGCAGAGTGTTGATTATGAAGGCTTTGTCAGTCCAGATTAGAAAAATTGTATGTCTGCTTGATTCTAACTGCCAAATTGACAGATTTTGTTGTTGTTCAGTCACTAAGTCATGTCCAACTCTTTGGTAACCCCATGGACTGCAGCATGCCGGGCTTCCCTGTCCTTCACTATCTCCCAGAATTTGCTTAAGTTCAGTTTCATTGAGTCACTGATGTTATATCTAACCATCTTGTCCTCTGCTGCCCTCTTCTCCTTTTGCCTTCAATCTTTCCCAGCATCAGGGTCTTTTCCAAGGAGTCAGTTCTTCACATCAGGTGGCCAAAATATTGGAGCTTCAGCTTCAGCATCAGTCCTTCCAATGAATATTCAGGGTTGATTCCATTTAGGATTGACTGGTTGGATCTCCTTGCAGTCCAAGGGACTCTCAAGAGTCTTCATTAGCACCACAGTTCAAAAGGACCACAATTCTTTGACACTAGCTTTTTTAATGGTCCCACTCTCACATACGTACGTGACTACAGAAAAAACATGGCTTTGACTATACAGACATTTGTTGGCAAAACGATGTCTTTGCTTTTTAATATACTGTCTAGGTTTGTCATAGCTTTCTTGCCAAGAAACAAGTGTCTTTAATTTCACAGCTGCAGTCACCATCAGCAGTGATTTTGGAGCCCACGAAAGTAAAATCTGTCATTGCTTCTACTTTTTCCCTTTCTATTTTCCATGAGATGAGGGGACTGGATGCCATGATCTTAGTTTTTTGAATGTTGAGTTTTAAGCCAGCTTTTTCGGTCTTCTTTTTAACCCTCATCAAGAAGGTTTTTAGTTCCTCTTCACTTTCTGCCATTAGGGTGGTATCATCTGCATTTCTGAGGTTATTGATATTTCTTCTGACAATCTTGATTCCAGCTTGTGAGTCATCAAGTCAAGCATTTTACATGACGTACTCTGCATATAAGTTAAACAAACAAGGTGACAATATACAGCCTTGTCATACTCCTTTCCCAATTTTGAACAAGTCATTTGTTCCATGTAAGATTCTGTTGCTTTGTGACCCACAAAATAGTGTGATAGTGCGTGTTTTAAAAAGTGTTAATTCCTTTATCATTTTTGGTTGCTCATCTCCATGGATGATTATATTTATCCCACCCCAAATGAGTGATAGGCAAAAAAGGAATGTTAATACACTGCTTTAGAATTGTGAATTTGATTAAGACTAACACTAATATATATATAAAATAGTTAAACAAGCACCTACTGGGTAACACAGTGAATTATATTCAATATCTTGTAATAATCGATAATAGAAAGAATTTGAAAAAGGATATATACATACGAATCGCTTTGCTCTTTACCTGAAACTAACACAGTATTGCAAATCAGTTATATTTTAATTAAAAAAAGAAGAAATAGATAAATATGTCTAAACTGAGAAGACTGTGTGGAAATTAGGAAACTAGAAATTTTGTCCTCCAAACTGTATCAATATTCTACTATATGCTGACTGTAACTAGAATTCTAGGGAAGATCTCAGAGTGGTCAGAGTTTGTATTTTGATGTTCTAACTCCCTTAATTACTACATTTCTTCAAATGCTCTTCTGTCCTACAGATAGCGAGGCTCTTTCTATCACCCTATGAAAGCCCTTATTCCTAAAGCCAATATGTGAATTAGAGATTGAAATAAAATTTAGAGGTGAATGACTAATAGGCTTTTAAACTCCTAAGCCCTGTCTGTATAAATGCATTCCTGCAGATATATCTACATTTCAGACGAAAGTGGCTGATAAATGTGAGAAAAAGTATTTTTGAACAAAGGCATCTTGCATATTCAGACTTACTACCTTCAATCCATGTGACTCTGGAACCACAATGCATTCACTACTGTTTGTTAATAAGCAGATACCTTATCGACTCTTACCTCATTTTCTTTGAAAAATCTTTGCATTAAAAGAATAAGCGAACTATGACTTTCATATCAAAATTGGCTCACCCTGCCACAGAGACAGGTTTCAAATCTACTTTCTCATATATCCTTTTGTTTGCTATTTTAACAGAGAAAAGCATAATACTTGGATTTAAGAACAGAAACTTAGAGCCAAGGCTGAAAGTGTCATAGAGGTACTTTGTTCTACCACCCTCCAAAGTTTCTATTCCTCCTACAGCCCTGCCACAACGTCTCATGAGTTCATCATTGGCTGGACAAGCTCCTCTGGTCACTTCAGAAGTGTCTCAAGACAAAAAGATTCTCTTAAATCTTACGTTATTTATTTTACGTTCTTCATTTTGTAGGTAGTCATAGGCACATCTCTCATAATTCTCTCATCCTAAAGTATTCATAAATATTGCATGTTGGATTCGGATAAACTCCAAGCTCTCAAAATGCTGATGTTTTTCCTTCAATTTTATTTTATCTTCCTCTTTTGAGTGTTGCCTGTTACCCTCATGATTTCCTCTCTGGTGTGTGCCTGTGCATGTGTGTTAAGTTGCTTCAGTCGTGTCTGACTCTTTACGACCCTATGGCCTGTAGCCCGCCTGACTCCTCTGTCCATGGGATTCTCCAGGCAGGAATGCTGGAGTGGGTTGCTATGCCCTCCTTCAGGGGATCTTCCTCACCCAGAGATTGAACCTGCATCTCTTACATCTCCTGCACTGGCAAGCAGCTTCTTTAGCATCAGTGCCACCAGGGAAGTCCTTCCTTTTACATATTTATATTCTTCTGCATTTCTTTTGTGAACTTGTCAAGTTTTTTTGTTTTTTGGTGATAAAAAAGCTTGACTTTTTTCTTTTGCTAGCATTGTTACAAGAAAAGAGACGTTTACTTGTTCATTTATTAAATAAATAGTTATTCAGAGTGAGGCATTTATTTAGTACATTCACCGAAAGCACAATAGTGAACAAAATGAAATTTTTTGATTTAGATGTTGTGACACCTAACCACACATGTTATCTATTTACTTTTCTATTCCCTGAAACTTTACACAGGTCCTCTATATACATATGCATAACATATACATGTGTAATTCCCTTGGATGTCAAGAATGAGAAATTCTGGAGGTTCTCTAATTTATGGGATTTTAATTCTTGTAAAATCATAAATACCAGTGAGACTACAGTAAGAACCACTCCATAGGCCCTTTGTTACTGCTAAGAATTGGGTACTTTCTCCCCTCCTTTAGTCTCAGTGGATTCATCCTGTGCTCTGGCGTCTTCAGAATCTCAGCACTTTGGGACTCCGCCTTCTCAGTGGAGTTGTCTTGATGGTGCTCTCATTTCCTGTCCTCTCTGAAACTCAGGACTTTGTTCTGGTTTGAATTAGACTTTTCAAAGCAGTATACTCCAGGTGACAGTCCTGCTCTGAACTACTACTTAAACTTCCCTTAGTTCCTGAGAACATTATAATCTCTTTAGTTAGTTCTTTAGTTCAGTAACGCAGTTGTGTCCAACTCTTTGTGACTCCATGGACTGTAGCACACCAGGCTTCCTTGTCCATCAACAACTCCCGGAGCTTACTCAAACTCAATTCATCTCATCAGTTATGCCATCCAACTATTTCATCCTCTGTTGTCCCCTTATCCTCCCACCTTCAATCTTTCCCTGCATCAGGGTCTTTTCCAAGGAATCAGTACTTCACATTAGGTGGCCAAAGTATTAGAGTTTCAGCTTCAGCATCAGTCCTTCCAGTGAATATTCAGGACTGATTTCCTTTAGGATGGACTGGTTGGATCTCTTTGCAGTTCAAGGGACTCTCAAGAATCTTCCCCAACACCACAGTTCAAAAGCATCAATTCTTCAGTGCTCAGCTTTCTTCATAGTCCAACTCTCACATCCATACATGACTACTGGAAAAACCATAGCTTTGACTAGATGGACCTTTGTTGGCAAGATAATGTCTCTGCTTTTTAATATGCTGTCTAGGTTGGTCATAGCTTTTCTTTCAAGGAGCAAGTGTCTTTTAACTTCATGGCTGCAATCACCATCTGCAGTGATTTTGGAGCCCCCCAAAATAAAGAACCTCACTGTTTCCATTGTTTCCCCATCTATTTGCCATGAAGTGATGGGATCAGATGCCATGATCTTGGTTTTCTGAATGTTGAGTTTTAAGCCAACTTCTTCACTCTCCTCTTTCACCTTCATCAAAGAGGCTGTTTAGTTCTTCTTCGCTTTGGGCCATTAGGGTGGTGTCATCTGCGCATCTAAGGTTATTGATATTTCTCCTGGCAATCTTGATTTCAGCTTGTGCTTCATCCAGCCTTATATTTCTCATGATGTACTCTGCATGTAAGTTAAATAAGTGGGGTGTCAATATATAGCCTTGATGTACTCCTTTCCCAGTTTGGAATCAGTCTGTTGTTCGATGTCCAGTTCTAACTGTTGCTTCTTGACCTGCATACAGATTTCTCAAGAGGCAGATCAGGTGGTCTGATATTCCCAACTCTTGAAGAATTTTCCACAGTTTGTTGTGATCCACATAGTCAAAGGCTTTGGAATAGTCAATAAAGCAGAAATAGATGTTTTTCTGGAACTCTCTTGCTTTTTCAATGATCCAGTGGATCTTGGCAATTTGATCTCTGGTTCCTCTGCCTTTTCTAAATCCAGCTTGAACATCTGGAATTTTATGGTTCGCTTACTATTGAAGCCTGGCTTGGAGGATTTTGAGCATTATTTTGCTTGCATGTGAGATGAGTGCAGTTGTGCAGTAGTTTGAACATTCTTTTGCATTGCCTTCAGTATCTCTTTAATGAGTTGAAAATCTTATATTGAAAACCTCCTTTGAGATTTCCTTGTACACTTTGGCTGTCTCTCTAAATTCTCAGGCGGTATCCTCAACGATGTCTCATTTTTTACTTTTCTGTGTTGCCTTGTTTTCATGTGTAAAATGTTTCCTTTTTAGTGAAAATTCTTTTTACTGGTCGTTCAAAACTGGCAAGTAGACTCTGACTATGAATCAGAATCTTCTGGGTTTATTTATTTGTTTTTTATCATGAAGACATTCTGAGCTCCTCCACAGTGGTTTTGCTCAGCCTGCCATTCGCTACCCACCTTTCGTCACATGTTTTGCCCCCTAGCTCTTTTTCTCGTAGTCAGATAAGGAGTCCTGTTGGTAGGGGCTGTCCACAACTAGTGTATATGAATGAAAGGCGTACTAGGACCATGTTATCATTTCTATCAGCTAGCAAATTCCCTATGAATAGGTTTCTCTTTCTAGTTCATGTACTTCTGTTTCTTTTCCACTACAAAAACAGCAAATTTGCTTTTTTTAGCCCCTCCATCAATTTTGTTTCTTCAAGTCAATTGTTTGTAGTTCTGATTTTTGCCCTTTATCCCTGTCTCTCTGACAGGCTTTTTATATCTTCTGGTTATTTCTTGAGAGAACCAACCACTGCATAGGCCATGATTGGATCTGTGGGGCCTAGTTGCCTCTATTTATTATGCATATTTATGCTGTTTTCAGTTCTGATAAATATTTTCTCTGGAATGATCTTGAAGTTCCACAAATGTCCATACACTTCAAGGAGCTACTATTCACTCTTTAATTTTTTTCCCATATTCAACCTTGATATGTACAGAAGCTGACCTATTACATAAACACATCAACAGCCTTTTTGGTGAAGGTTATTTTGCAGGATCCTGAATAGGATACCATTTATTAGATTGATAGACATTCTCTTCATATGTCCCTCCTCTGTAATGTTCTGTGATTTATTTGTCTCAAGTTCAAACAGTCTAACGTATCTTCTCTAATTTTATACCTTGATTTATTCTTTATGTGCCCATTTATTCTTAAATGGGTAGAGACTTAAAAATTTTCTTTTTAATCGGAATATAGTTGCTTTTACAATGTGGTGTTAGTTTCTGCTGTATAGCAAATTGAATCAGCTATATATATATACACACACACACATATTTCCTCTTTTTTGGATTTCCTTCCCATTTAGGCCACCACAGCCCTAAGTAGAGTTCCCTATGCTATACAGTAGATTCTCACTAGTTATGTATTTTATACATAGTAGTGTATATATGTCAATCCCGATCTCCCAATTTATCCCACCCCTCTGTTTCTCCCTTGGTATTTCAGATGTTTGTTCTCTGTGTCTCTGTTTTGCAAAGAATATTGTCTATACCATTTTTTTCAGATACAACATATATGCATTAATACCTGGTATTTGTTTTCCTCTTTCTGATTTACTTCATTCACTCTGTATGACAGTCTCTAAATCCTTCCACATCTCTACAAATCACCCAATTTCATTTCTTTATATGGCTGAGTAATGTTTCATTGTGTATATATATATGGCATCACTGATGTGAGTTTGAGTAAGCTCCAGGAGTTGGTGATGGACAGGGAAGCCTGGCATGCTACAGTCCATGCGGTCACAAAGAGTTACACAACCGAGTGACTGAACTGACTGACTGACTAAATGTTTATCCATTCCTCTGTTGATGAACATTTAGGTTATGTCCATCTCCTGGCTATTGTAAATAGCGCCTTATTGAACACTGGGGTGCATGTGTCTTTTTGAATTATGCTTCTCTCTGGGTATATGCCCAGTAGTGGTATTTCTGGGTCACATGGTAGTTCTATTTTTGTTTTTGGGTAGAGACTTATACTACTTATTTTTCTTCCTAAAGCCTTTGGATTTTCTCCTTTAATTCAGTTTTCATAGATTTTTTTGTTCTTCATGGTTTAAATTTTTCTCAAACCATAGAAATTTGTTTACTCTGTATACTATATATATCATCTTTTGGGAAGGGGAAAGAGAAAAGTCATTGCCACTGCAAGGTCAGCAAAGCAGTATTTTTCTCACTGTCTATTTTTCTCCAATTCATGCTTAGTATTACTGGGTCACTTTGCTTTTGAGTAAACATGTTCTGTTTCTTTGAGTTGATATAAACATTTGTATTATTTGGATCCCCATATAACTACTTCTGGTTTTTTCCCCTCCTGTTTTGAATTCTGCTGTCCCCCAACTACAATATTTCTTATACTAGGTAGGAGCATGTTATATCCTTGAATCATTTTTCTTTTTCTTTCTCTCCCTTTTTTTTTTTTTTTTTGAGAAATTAGACACATGATAAACTTCTAACCTAGGTATTGCTTATCTGTTGAAAATCCACAATGTGTGAAAAATAAATAAAAAGTGCACCCTAGCCTGTCTTTCTGTGGGCCCCAGTGTGAAGTGCCCCCAGTGGCCTGGTGTGTCTGCTAGTTGATAGGTACACGCCCATGTATTAGGATGACATGATATTTTTGATAGAAAGGAGAATCACTCTGCTTGTTTGTTTTTCTGCTTTATAATGGTTTTTTAGTCTTCAAGATTTTCTACAGATCCTCTCTTCTCCTTCCACCTGTGCCACCTCATGTTCTGTTTTTTGATTTTTTCTTGGAAGATGTCCTTCCTTTAAATCTTGCAGCTGCCTGTTAAAACCACAGCTGCCTGTTCTTCACATGCGTTTGTCTCTCTCTGAATACTTTGTGTCCACTTTCTTTAATTCCTAATTGATTTTAAAGTCAGCCTTCTAGAGGTATAATTTTCAGATACTAAAATTGTTCCATTTTAAGTGGAAAATTTGATGTTTTAAAATATACAGTTATATAGCTACAGCACCATGATAAAAAGAAAAGCATTTCCATCATTCTGAGAAAGTTGTCTCATTCTGCTAATCGACCAGTATATACATATATATGTACATATATATTCTTTTTTTTCTAAAGGGAGTACCGATTTCTCTTTTTCTTTTTGTCTTTTTCTTTATCAAATGGTCTTCATCTTCCTAGAGAAACTGCCTGTGTTCCTTCTTCTCTCCATCTCAGTGTTATAAACACATCTTCATTTTCAATTATTCCATCTGAGTTCCCTTCTTGAGATTCTCATTTCCCACATGAAGACTCTCCTGAGTTGATTGGAGTGTATTTTACCTGTGCTGATGCTGATTTCCTCTTCTGTATTCTGAGCCCTGAACACATGTGCTTGCCTGTTCTAATCGTTTCACGGTCTTTAGGAGCTTGGTCTTTAATAGTTTTATGGTCTTTAGTAGTTTCTTAAAACAAATTATACAAAATTTTCTTCCTTTTCCCCCTCAATAAGATCAGTGATGAACTTGTTTTATTTATTTTTTTTTCAGTTTTATTTATTTTACTTTATAATATTGTATTGGTTTTGCCATACATTGACATGAATCCACCATGGGTGTACATGTGTTTTCCATCCTGAACCCCCCTCCCTCCTTCCTCCCCATCCCATCCCTCTGGGTCACCCCAGTGCACCAGCCCTGAGTACCCTGTATCATGCATTGAACCTGGACTGGCATTTCATTTCACATATGATAATATATGTGTTTCAGTGCCATTCTCCCATATCATCCCGCCCTCGCCCTCTCCCACAGAGTCCAAAAGACTATTCTATACATCTGTGTCTTTAAAAAGAGTTTTTTTTTTTTAATTTACTACATATTATATTTCTTTTATTTCCATATCCATTTCATTATGCATGGTTTTTGTAAACATTACCTGCCCGTGAGTGAAAAGTATCTGGCAGTAGTTAATCTCTGCCTCCCTTGTCAGAGTTTTACTTCATTTTTGTATTTCTGGGTCCAGATCTTAAAATTTTATTTATTTTTTTTCTAAAATAATATTTTTATTGCTCTTACAGCAAGCTTTTTATTTTTAAAGAGAATTAAAGAAAATCTTGAGTTTTTTTCTTCCTATTGTTGCAGTTCCCAAAGTATATATGTGTTTACCACTGACTCAGTGCTGTGTCAAATGCTTTAATTCCTAAGCATGATGAAGTGCTGAGGAAAGACAGTAGACACTGGAGGCAAACAAATTCAAAATTTGGCAATTCAAATAACTTCCACCCTGAGTTCTGATCATGAAGCCTTGATATCTAATTTCCTTCAGTTTCAATTTCTTCTTTTATAAAATGCAAATGATATCTTTTAGGACATTTAAATAATAAAAACTAGAGCTAGTATATGTAAATGTTGATTATAAATAAATTTACATATAAAACATAATCTATATAAAACATCGAACAGCATATCTGGCCCATAGAAGGTGTTTGTTAAATGGTCACTTTTAATTATTTGAGCAAATTAGTGCTTTGGATTTAAGTTTATTTTCCAGTGAAAAATAACAATGATCACATACATAGTCTCTTGTACCTAGTGTCACAGCTGATTTTTCTCTTCTTCCAGAAGTTTTACAGATTATATTTATTTCTTGGGTTCTCTTTTTTACCAGAAATTCTAGGCTTCTAGAAAGCAAAACAGTTGCACCAAATCTTTGCTTCAGATTTTCTCTTTCCTGCCTCCCTTGACTTCCATTTTTTCTTTCCTTTTTAAGATTTCCAGCTTTGCGCTGCCTTTTCTCTTTATTTCCATTTTTAAGTGGCCCTGATCCTTTGCCTTTCACTGGTGGAGGTCTGAGAGAATGCGAGGAAGAAACAGATAAAAATGAAGTCTCAGCATATCCAGTCCTCCCCAGTTTATGACTTTTCTTGTTGCACTCAAGTTTTTCTGTCTTCTCATGAAAGCAAATTCACTAGGCTCTTTTCTCACACTGTTGCCTCCAAATCTTCCTCCTATCATTGACCATTTTGTCTTTTTCCCAGTTAAATTTCTTAGTTTAGAAAACCCACAGCAAACTCTAAGTGTTATCATTACTGTCTTATATTGAATAAATAAGACAATTAGGATTTGCAACTGGCAAATAAAATGAACAATTATATCTGGGTCTCAAGTGACTCCTAATATAGGACTTTTTCTACCTGGCTAATAGGTGTATCTAGTTCAGTTTTTCTCAAATCTGGCTAAGCATGATAACCACCAAGGGAGATTTTAAGCAGTAGTAAATGTCTGAGATAAGTCATATTAAGTGATTCAGAATCACTGAGACTCTGGGCCAGGTCTCAGTGCTTTTAAAGCCTCCCTCAGTGATTCTATTGTACAAAATAGGTTGAGAAACATTGCTGTTATGAACCAGCTAGTCCTAAATTGCTTTTATTTTAAAATTCAATTTCTTGGTTTGAAACCAAAGAAATAATTTTCAAAATAATATATGTGTGTGTGTGTGTGTGTATTTTTCTTTTTTTTTCCTGCAGTGGAATTTTTTCTTTAACAGAACAAAAAACAAGTAAAATTGCTCCAGGTTGAGAGTATGGAGATCTACCTAACCAGGATGGAGAGCTACCTAACCAGTATCCTTCAGACTGGATATCAGAGCCCACAAGGCCATCATTTGAAAATCCTTAGCCTAGGAGTAGTAGACAGCAATGCATGGTGTGCAGTGAACACATTACAGCGGTGTTTGGACACATTTATCCCTACAGGCCACGGGTCATCTGGGCAAGATGCAGACGATAGCATTTCCTGGCCAATTGTCTCAGTAATCTAGTGCTGTATAAACATTCCCATTTTCAGTGTATGAATTCTTGTGAAAAATGTTGAGAAGCACTGGACTAAGAATAAGAATTTAAGTTGGTTTTGTCACCATAAACATGGCTACAGATCACGCACACATACACACACTGCAATTGATAGTCCACTGAACAATTTGCAGCACCTTTAAAATGCTTTTGTGCATTTATCCATTCATTGTTTTTGCAGTCTTTTGTTTTCCTTTCTTCCCAGTGTTTATTTGGTAATTCTTTCTGAAAAGGTATGTAATTAAAAATTAATCCACAACTGGTTATAACAGGAGATACTAAACCAAGGAATCATTTCTGTCACTGTTACTCAGGATTTCTCATGTTCCTCATGGGGTACTAGCCTTGTTGATATATATTTTTTACAGTAGAAGCCTTTCTACCCAGAGTGGAATACATTTTCACATTCAGCTTGCCACCACTTGTAGGAGATTCCCAGGAGGAATGTGCCCACCCGGGGTCAATAATTCTCACCTCATTTCATGCGTATAATGAATTGCTGTTGGGTGTAGTTTTGGGGTATGAGTGAATTTCAGCTGTCATCTCTAGGGCAGCTTACCTAGAATTAGATCCTGCCATTTCAAATGCTATTTGTCTTCATTAATCTTCACTCTTGCCCCATTTATCCTAAACAGTTAACATGACCAGAATAGCTTAATGGTGCCTATTTGCTGGCAGTCTGGGTAAGACTGAAACACATATATTCTTGAGACAATTTTACCTTTAAATCTAAGTAATATTAAATCCTTACTTTTTGTAGATTTGTTGTGGTTTTTTTTTTTTTAGCTTTTCTTTTATTATTATCTTTTTGGTAATTTGGTACCAAGACTGCTGCTGTCTTCCTATTTTATTTTTATAAAACAAGAAGCATGTGTGAAAAAGAGCCACTAGACAGTCTCTTGAAATCTAAACCAGTCTGAAAATGTCTGTTTTATTCAACAAGGATTTAATGAGCTCCAGCTATCTTCTAGGTAGTTGTTTTACTAAATTAAAAGTTCCTTGGGGTCAGGGAGAATGTGTTAATCGCCTTCATAGTCACTTCTAACACAGTGCTTGAGATATAGTAGGCCTTAGAGTAGGTAGTTTAATGATAAACTGAAGAACGGGAGAATACAAAAGAAGTACATTAAAGGTTAATTGTCCTTAAGGAGTATAGCAATCTCTTTGTAGAGAAGGTAACTCCCTGAACAGGAAACATTACATACATTGTATATTTTAATGTTCTTAACTATCACTGTGAGGTAAGTGGTATTATCTTCATCTAGAGACAAATAACAAGGTTCAGAGAGGTGAAGAAACTTATACAGGTCACGGGATGTATACTAATACATCCTGAGCATTTTAAAATCTCAACTACAGTTCATAGACAAAGGCAGTATCAACATTTGATTTTTTCCTTTAACTTCCCAATTTTAAACTTTTCAGTTTAACAGGGTGATGTCCTGGCAACCTCCAATGGGAACCGATAGTTTGTTTTTAAAATAACACTGTTAATTCATTAATTCTAACAAATACATTTCTGTTTCAATCAGTTGTTGTTCAGTCTCTATTTCATGTCTGACTCTTGGCAACTCTATCAACTGTAGCATGCCAGGGGTCCCTGTCCTTAGCTATCTCCCAGAGTTTCCTCAAACTCAAATCCATTGAGTTAGTGATGTCACCCAAACATCTCATCCTCTGTTGCCTCCTTCTCCTATTGCCCTGACACTTTCCCAGCATCAGGGTATTTTCCAATGAACCAGCTCTTCACATCAGGTGGCTTAAATATTAGAGCTTCAGCATCAGTCCTTTCAATGAATATTCAGGATTGATTTGTTTTAGGATTGACTGGTTTGATCTCCTTGCTGTCCAAGGGACTCTCAAAGTCTTCACCAGCACCACATTTTGAAAGCATCAATTCTTCAGCACTCAGCCTTCTTTCTGGTCCAACTCTCATATCTGTACATGACTATAGGAAAAACCATAGCTTTGACTATACAGACCTTTGTTGGCAAAGCAGTGTCTCTGCTTTTTTAATATACTTTCTAGATTTGTCATTGCTTTTCTTCCAAGGAGTAAGCATCTTTTAATTTCATAGCTGCAGTCACCATGCCCAGTGCTTTTGGAGCCCAAGAAAATAAAATGTCACTGGTCCTAATTTTTCCCCTTCTGTTTGCCATGAAGTGATAGGACCAGAGGCCATGATCTTAGTTTTTAGAATGTTGAGTTTTAAGCCAGCTTTTTCACTCTTCTCTTTCACCCTCATCAAGAAGCTCTTTAATTCCTCTTCTCTTTCTGCCATTAGCATGGTATCCTCTGCACATCTGAGGTTGTTGGTATTTCTCTGGGCAATCTTAATTCCAGCTTGTGATTCATCCAGTCCAGCATTTCACATGATGTACTCTGCATATAAATTAAATAAGCAGGGTGACAATATACAGCCTTGTAATACTCCTTTCCCAATTTTTAACCAGTCAGTTGTTCCATGTTCAGTTCTAACTGTTGCTTCTTGACCTGCATACAGGTTTCTCAGGACACAGGTAATGTGGTTTGATATTTCCATCTCTTTAAGAATTTTCCACAGTTTGTTGTGATTCACACAGTCAAAGCTTTCTCATAGTTAATGAAGCAGAAGTAGATTTTTTTTTCTGGAACTCCCTTGCTTTCTCTATGATCCAACAGATGTTGGCAGTTTGATCTCTGATTCCTCTGCCTTTTCTAAACCCAGCTTGAACATCTGGAAGTTCTTGGTTCACATACTGTTGAAGTCTAACTTGAAGGATTTTAAGCATAACCTTGCTAGCATGTGAAATGAGCAGTGATGTACAGTAGTTTGAACATTCTTTGGCATTGCCTTTCTTTGGGATTGGAGGGAAAACTGATCTTTTCCAGTTCCTGTGGCCACTGCTGTTTTCCTGAGTGCAGCACTTTAGCTACATCATCTTTTAGGATTTTAAACAGCTCAGCTAGAATTACATCACCTCCACTAACTTTGTTAATAATAATGTTTCCTAAGGGCCACTTGACTTCACACTCCAGGATGTTTCATCTAGATGAGTGACCATACCGTCATGGTTGTCTGGGTCATTAATTGCAGATAACAATATAATCACTAACCATAAAGCACACCATTCTTGCACCTTCCTTTTCACTGATATATATCCTGGAGATCTCCTGTACATAGAGATATTCCTCATTACTTTTTTCATAAATTTTTGGAAATCTTTTCAAACTTACGTTAAAGTTATAATAATACTAAAATAAAAATAAGACAGAAAACCTCTGATATTCCCATATTCTCTTCACACAAATGCCCGAATTATTACTTTAGCACATATGCTTCATCAACCATAGTGTCTATCACATCCTCCTTCCCTCCTACTTCCCTTCCTTCCTTCTTTCCTTTCTCATTTAAGTATAGTTGCTGTGCAATAGTATATGTTACCGGTATACAGTATAATGATTCATAATTTTAAAGGTTATAGTACATTTATGGTTATTACAAAATATTGATTATATTCTCTGTGTTGCACAATATATCCTTGTAGTTTATTTTATACCTAATAGTTTGTGCCTCTAACTCCCCTACCCATTTACGTTCCTCTCTGTTACCTTTTCCCTACTGGTAACCACTAGTTTGTTCTCTCTATCTATCTCCTTCTTATTTGTTAAGTTCACTAACTTGTTGTATTTTGAAAATTCCACATATAAGTGATATCATATAGTAATTTGTCTTTCTTTGGCTGACTTATTTCACTTAGCAGAGTGCCCTCCAAGTCCATGTGAGACATATTTTGCTCTAATGTTCATCTTGAGGGAGACTTTTACAAGTCTTGGCATCTTGATTGGTATCTGAGTGCTGACCATAGAACATTTTTTTTTTTTTTGGAGATTCTAACTAATCAAGAAGTGTGTCAGTGGTGGCGAAAGTAAACATGGTATGAAGGATGCTTTCCTAAAGGAGTTTCTGAAGCAGTGGAAGTTAGTTTGCCTTTTTGAGTGTATAATGATGGATTTGTCATTCCCCCCTCTGTCTGCCTCTTGATCCACTCAGCACTGGATCTGACATGAATTCTAGAGCTTTCTAACTCAGAGATTTCTGGAAAGCTTTTGGCTTCCAGGATATTTCTGTAACATTCAAATGTCACATAAAATAATAAAAATTCATTCCATACCTTAAGCTCTTCTTTAGAAATTAACCCAATACTATATTCTTCTACATATGTAGTGTGATACCACTCCACAGCCTATACATTTACACAACCTCTGCTGTCAGTGTCTGTTTTTGTTAGTTTTGTCATTTGGGCCAGAGAGCCCTGAGGATCCCAGTGCTAATTAATAGTGTCTGAAACCAGTAGAGCTTCTTCTTATCATTGTAACAGCCTTGATCTTTGTAGAAAAATTTATTGGAGCATAGTTGCTTTCCAATGTTATGTTATTTTCTGCTGTACAGCAAAGTGAATCAGCTATACACATATCCCCTCTTTTTTGGATTGCCCTTCCATTTAGGTCACCACAGAGCATTGAGTAGAGTTCCCTGTGCTATGTAGCAGGTTCTCACTAGTTATATGTTTTATACATGGTAGTGTATATATGTCAATCCCAGTCTCCCAATTTATCCCACCCACCCTTCCCACTTGGTGTCTATATGTTTTTCTCTATGTTTGTGTCTCTCTCTGTCTGCTTTGCAAACAGATTCATCTGTAACATTTTTCTAGAGTCCATCAGTTTAGTTCAGTCTCTCAGTCGTGTCTGACTCTTTGCAACCCCATGAACTGCAGCACATCAGGCCTCCCTGTCCATCACCAACTCCCGGAGTCCACCCAAACCCATGTTCACTGAATCAGTGATGCCATCCAACCATCTCATCCTCTGTTGTCTGCTTTTCCTCCTACCCTCAGTCTTTCCCAGCATCAGGGTCTTTGTACATATACATGCATTAATATATATTTTTTTCTCCTTTTTTGATTTACTTGCTCTTAAATAATAATTTCAGTCTGACTCCATTCAGAACCTCCATACTTATTCTAGAAGGTTTGGTTAGCCACCTAGAGGTTGACTCTTCGTTTATGTCAGTATTTTTTCCTAAAAGGAAATATATTGAGAGAAACATGTTTCACGTCATCTCTCTGCACCACTAGCAACCCCCTCCTGTCCTTCTCTAGCTAAGTGGCTGTCACTACTTGAGACATCCATAGTGAGGATGCACTATCCCCAAACTGGCCAAAGAAAACCCAAGGGATCCCTCAAACAGACATGAAAAATTCAAATCCCACTGTGAGTTCGCAACTCTTTTGGAATTCGGGGTCACAAAAGGCTAATTAGGCTTTGTGGTAAAGAGAGAGTAACAACACCTACTGTGTGACTGGTGGGTTACCATCTGCAGACACAGTTATGTTCCCTGTACACAATGAATCTATTACCCAGTACAAACTTGCTCTGCTCGCCACATGATAGGCCAATGAATCAGAGAGACCAGGTGTTGCGGCAAGGAAGAGACTTTAACTGGGAAGCTGGCAGCCTGAGAAAATGGCAGGGCTCAAAAAATTACCATCTTATTGGGGTCTGGATGCCAGCTTCTTTTATAGATTAGAGATGAGGGGGGCTTGAGGAAAGCAAAGGAAAAAGGCCATTAATCTTGCAAACATCTCCTAGAATGGGAAGCCTCAGGCAGCGGATGTGTTAATTTCTTCCTTCCTGCCATCCACAGGTGGACAGGGTTCTGAACAAGGCACTTGAGTTTAACAGTCTGGCAGAGGGGCAGGATTCTCTGAGGCAAACCATTCTGTATGATTATAATAACAAAAACAATGGAAAGCAAGTCAAAGAAACAGTTCCAACATGGAGTCAGAATTGGCTTCCACTCTGCAACAAATCCAGTCCCGAGAGGCTAATAAATTGGTGCTCTGTTTTGTTAGCTGGACAGATAAACATGGCAGATAGGAATATGGGTGTCAGAATCAGACCAACTTGTGTTCATAGGCCTCTCGCATTTACTGAGTGTGTGACTTTACACAGTTTTGCTAGATCTCAGAGCCTCACCTGATGGAGTGGTCCTGATGCAAGATCTTAGCCCCTTGCTCAGGAATCAAACCTGGTGACCTGGATGAAAACCAGGAATCCTAGTTGCTAGTCCACCAGGCACTAAGCCTAGCAGCAAAGCACTTTCCCCCACTTGAAAGCAAGGAATGTTTCAAGGAGGCAGAAACTGTAAAAATGGGTACAAATTTTATTTGGAAAGACATAGCACAATGAATGTGAGAGCACACAGGGAAAGAGTTTATTTATTCAAGTCAGAAGCTTGGTAGAAATACACACCCAAGCATATGGAAGAAAGCATATGGGCATCCTCTCTAGTGAAGAGAGCAGTAAAGAGGTGATTTTTAAGTCACTTTCATAGGACTGTCCTTCCAGATCTTTGTTTACATTTGGCCAATATCTTGGTGTTTTGTGCTTTTTTCCTCACACCTGACTGGTCCTAGGACCCTCCCCAACGTGCCCCATTGCAGCTTTTTGCTAAGACGGATCCCACTGCAGAGGCCTGTGGGTGCATATCCATGCTTATTATATGGTGGCACCCCCTCCTTTTCTGACCCCCTAAGATGGTTGGATGGCATCACCGACTCAATGGACATGAGTTTAAGTAAACTCCGGGAGTTGGTGATGGACAGGAAGCCTGGTGTGCTGCAGTCCATGGGGTCACAAAGAGTCGGACCTGACTGAGCAATTGAACTGAACTGAACTGAGGAGCCTTCGTGTACGCAGACAGGAAAGATTTCCGTGACCTTAGGAGTGGTCATCATATTTCTTATCTCTTAACTTCAGCAGAGCTCAGCTTTCTTTATTAGCTTTGTCCTTGGAGCGTCTGGGTGAGAACAAAGCTTCAATTTTACTCAACAGACACCAAGCGTCCAGTCCAAGGACCATCTCCTACCTCAATAATGCTATTTATTTCATGAGAATTAAAATATAAAATACTTAAGTACTTAGAACAGTTTCTGGCATGTAGTATGTGCTTTTTAAACAAGAGCAATTATTATTAAGGAAAGAAAATAGCTCAGTTGTCTAAAAGATTTCCCAGTTTCTGTGTTCATAGTAACCTGCAGATTAATCACACACTATCATCCACCCCAGCAAATAGCTTATGGCTTATTTGTAGCTTATGGCTACAAAGAAAATATTAATTCCAAGTGTGTGTGTGTGTGTGTGTGTGTGTGTGTGTGTGTGTATAAAACAAATTGCTAAGGCCAATGGGAATAGTTAACTCTTGGAAAAGGGATGACCTCAAAGATAGAGATGGGTACTTCTGGTGGTCAATTATTACCTATTCATCTTAAAGAAAAGTCAGAGTTGAGCAATACCCATTAGTGGAAAAACTTGACTTACAGTAGTTACAAATAGGCCTCTTCTAATTGCACAAGTACCCAGTGTTCCCAGAAAGGAATCTACTTGTCAGTAGCTGGATTGGATTAGACCTAATACTAGACCAATCATTGCTCAGAAGATTTGATCCTAAAGAAGTGCCAGGCCAGACCTCGAGCAAGTTTGTGCTGGGTGTGTATGCTGGCATCTGCCTGATAATTCTAATCCATTTGAGGGATAAAAAAGCTATAGTAAAAGCCAAATGCCCACTGACATATTCAATCAAGGTTTCCCCATGTCCTGAAAAACACCCGGATATTAGTTATCCAACTGTTTCTAGGAGTTCAGCCATCATTGTCTGGCTTTTTTTTTTCCCCTGTGGTAAATGCAGGATGAACTAATAGCCCTGCAGACTGGTGCTAAGCAGCTTTTAAAGGAAGAATAAATGTCACTTAGGATTACATTTCCAATCCTTGTGTCAATCAGCCGGACTTAACAGAACCCTGAGAGCAGGCAGGAAAAAATAGATGTCATTAGTGCTAGGGGAGACACAGTATCTTTTGTTTGTATGTTTCATCTGTGGAAGCCATCTCATAATCTCATCTGTTCTTTCAGTGCTGGTGATTTCAATAATGAAGGTTGAAACTTGATGCATAGAAATTCATAGCATGATGTACTTGCTGATTTTCTTAATCTGCCCCTCAGTCTGCATTCTCAGCTTTACCTTATTCCTGTATTCAGGTGGCTGACCTCCATGGATTGTATAAACCAGGCTCTCTTGCCTTTCAGCTATTGGTTGAAATGGCCAGTGGGAGCAACCAAAAGGAGTTTGGTGCATGAGAAGAAAGAGGCTGGAGTGTTCATTTCTTTAGTCCACTCTCTGTGTCTCTCTGCTTGAGGCCACAACTCCTGTTGGATGGCCCTTCTTGGAACTTTGAGTAACATCAACTGACCATTCCCCATACTTGCTTCCTGTTGTCCCAGGATGCCTCAACATCCTTTTTGTTTTCTCTTAACTCTGTCTTTTGTGAATCTTTATCTTATTGACTCTGTGCTATCATCCCCATTGAATGGGTTATTTCCTGCTGTGACACTGTTTGCAAATGATCCTAAAGGAGAAAGGATGGTTCAGTGTCCTCATGGATTTCTACTGGGTTTTGCTACATGCGTGTTAAGAATTAGAAAGTTTAGTAACCTCCGTTCGCTATATTCCTGACTATTGGCTCACAGCCTGAGGGTAATTGAGTACTTGGCAGTGTGGTGAGGTGAGCACAATGCAGACTTGAGAAAAATAAGACATATGTGGAAATTAACATTTTAAAATAACCCATGGGGCAATAAAGATTCCATGAGGGAAATTGAAAGTATTTTGAACTGAATTAAAATGAAAACAAAACATAAAATGTATGACATGAAACTTTTGTCAGGATAAACATCTAACTTGTGCGTGAGCATGCTCAGTTGTGTCCAACTCTGAGACCCCATGGATAGTAGCTCCTCTGTCCATGGGATTATCCTGGCCAGAATATTGGAGTGGTTTGCCATTTCCTCTTCCAGGGGATCTTCCTGACTAGGCAATGAACCCATGTCTCCTGCATCAGTAGGTGGATTCTTTTACCACCGAGCCATCTGGGAAGCCTCTATGTCTAACATATAAAAACAATTATTTAATATACTTCTATAGTCTAGCAAAGAATAATTGGAAAATCAAATTTTTTAAATTGCCATTTAAAGTGGCATCAGAGGACAAGAAATCACCAGGGATTGTTAGCTGACAAAATACGCGCAGCCTGAGAGTTGTGAGTTAAGTTTAAATTGGGGCAGAGTGAAGCCCAGGAGACAGCATTTCAGATAGCTCTGAGAAACTGCTCCAAAGAGGTGGGGGATGGTCAGTATATATGTGATTTTGGTAAAGGAGGAGTACATGCAATTAAGCATATATTTTTTGCAGAAGTTTTCTGGAGCAGACATCACCATGAAGGATTTCAGTACCTTTCTATGTATGAGGAGACACAAGAATTGGGCTCATAAAATTGTCCCCTGAAAATATCTAATTATCTGAAGACCTGTTCTTCCAGTTTTTTCCAGAGCACAGAGGGCTTCATCTGTGCTCTTCATCCTGGGAACTCCTTTCAGGGGGAATTGAAGATCAGCAGCTCATAACTTAATCCTTGTAGAGGTAGATGGCAAGTGCCAATTTGTAGGTGACAGGATACATTTAACAAAATATGTGCTTGACCTATATCCTGAAAACGACAAAATATTGCTGAAAGAAATGAACACAGATTCCTGGATTGGAAGATTCGGTACTATTCGGATGTCAGTTCCCCTCAAAATGCTGTGGCAGATTCACTGCAGTGCCAGTTGGAAATACTTGTAGTTTTTTTTTTTTTTTGAGAAATTGAGCTGCTTCTAAAATTTGCATGAGTATGTAAGAAAAGAGAGAAGATACAAGGGAATTAGAATATCCTAAATAATTTCTAAAAAGAAAGAGTAGGATGACATACTGATTTAAAGGATTTCCATAGTTATAGTAATCAAGATAGTGTGGTATTAGTATAAGAAGAAATATACATCAAGGGAACACAACAGAAACAGAATAGAAAATCAAAAAATAGACACACATATTGTGTATGTATTTGTGCATAAGTTGAGAATGTATGTATTTTATTTTTATTTTATTATAATTTTTTAAAAGTACTGCAATCTTTATGCTATAAGCAAACATGACTTCAAAATGTGTCAAAGATGTAAAAGTTAAAACTAAAACAACTATCAAAGAAACAGTAAGATAAAAGGATAAAATATTCTTGACCTTTTTTATAGAAGGTCTGTTAGGACACAGAAAATATGCTTCACAAATGAAAAAAGTAGATAAATGGACTAAACTAAAATTTAAAACTTATGCTCACTAAAAAATACCCTTGAAATGAATAGGCAAGAAGCAGAAGACAAAGATGAAATTGAATGTATGTGTGTCTGTATCTGTATATGTGTGTGTCAACCTATTTATAAGACAAACTAATTAAAAATGAGCAAAAGATTTGAGCTTATCTTGCATTTATAGGAGTATACAAATATGCTGTTTTATCACTTACCATTAGGGAACTGCAAAGTAAATCTTCAGTAAGATGTGAAGATTGCCCACCCAATGGAATGACTTATATTTAAAATGCTGATAATAATATGTTGGAAAGGATATAGAGCAATTGGAACTTCATATTATTGTTTTTAAAAATGTCCAATCATAACAACCACTTTGAGAAACATTGTAGAAATTTTTATACAATTAAATAAATGTACACTTAGGATAAACAGAGGCGGCACAGTGGTAAAGAATTTGCCAGCCAATGTAGGAGACACAAGAGATGTGGGTTTGATTCTTGGGTTGGGAAGATCCTTTGGAGAAGGAAATGTCAACCCACTCTAGTATTCTTGCCTGGGAAATCCCATAGTCAGAGGTGCCTGCTGGACTATAGTCCATGTGGTCACCAGAGTCTGACACAACTTAGGGACTAAATCACCACCAACATACTATACCTTAATAGAGTTGATTAAAAATATAATTAAGAATATATACATGTAGTTTTATGATTTATGTTATGATAAAAATGCTGCTACAAAAGAAGAATTTCTTTGTCCTTAAAATTTGACTAAGATAATTCTAAAAACTACAGAGATTCCTATTATCCTCAGAAATATCCCTCTGCTTCTACAAACACACACTCAGAGTTTGATTTATAATAGCAAACAACTTTTGTGTAGTGCTCTATGAGACATTTTTTACATTCTACAAAGCTACTGAAATAAGTTAATGATGGATTCTTTGGTAAAGAAAGGGTAGAATGATCTATATAAACCTTCCATTAAAAAAATACAGTGTATCATGTTTGTGTCATTGAACTTTCACTGATTTTTAATTAGTTTGTCTTATCAATAGGTTGAATACATACACAGATACATAAATACATACATACAATTTCACCTTCGTTTTCTTGCCTATTCATTTTCTCAAGGGTAGTTCTTGGTGAGCAGAAGTTTTAAATTTTAATTTAGTTCAATTATCAACTTTTTTCTTTTGTGAATCATGTTTCTGTGTCCTAACAGACATTCTCTACCAAAGTCAATAAGATTTTATCCTTTTTATCCTACTTTCTTTGATAAGTTGTTCAGCTTTAACTTTTACATCTTTGATATATTTTGAAGTCATGTTTGCTTGTAGCAGAAGGTAAAGATTGACATTATTTTTGTCTGGGCTGTTAAGACTTCTCCTACCACTGTTAACAAAGGAAAAGTGGTCCAAGAAGTATGCAAAGGTTTGCAAAGTTTTAGGTTTACTAGGTTATGATGGAGAACTTCATCTTCGTGTCCATATTAACTTACTGTTTAATTGGGCATTTAACTCTACACTCTAGGAGCTTCCTTGTGAAACAGTACTCTGTATAGGCATTCATTCAAGTTGTGAATACAGTTGCATTGCTGGAAAATTACTGGGATGATGAGTTCCCCAAATAGGAAGTTAAAATTCAGCCTTAAGAGTCTTCAGTTCAGTTCAGTTGCTCAGTCGTTTCTGACTCTTTGCGAGCCCGTAGACTGCAGCATACCAGGCCTCCCTATCCATCACCAACTGTCAGAGCTTGCTCAAACTCATGTCCATCAAGTTGGTGATGCCATCTAACCATCTCATCCTCTGCTCTTCCCTTCCCCTCCTGCCTTTAATCTTTTCCAGCATGAGGGTCTTTTCCAAGGAGTCAGTTCTTCACATCAGGTGGCCAAAGTATTGGAGTTTCAGCTTCAGCATCAGTCCTTCCAATGAATATTCAGGACTGATTTCCTTTAGGATGGACTGGTTGGATCTCCTTGCAGTTCAAGGGACTCTCAAGATTCTTCTCCAATACCACAGTTCAAAAGCATCAGTTCTTCACCATTCAGCTTTCTTTATAGTCCAACTCTCACATCCATACATGACTACTGGAAAAACCACAGCTTTAACTAGATGGACTTTGTTGGTAAAGTAATGTCTCTTCTTTAAGGGCTTTAGAGACAAACTCAACATAGAATTTCAGTGCACCAAATAGGTAGTATTGTACTGAAAGAGTAAAATAAACTAAGGCATTTTTCTTTTATTGTGGAGAGGTCAAGTTAATAAGTATGCTTTATCGTAAAAAAGAAAGAGCACTTTCAAAATATTAGCTCCTTCTAATAAAAAATTAGACAAAGAAGACTTTTTTTCATATTAATATGTTAAGGTTATGTCATTACACTGAGTCAAAGTGTAATATTATGGAATATCTTGATTAGGCAATTTTTCTCAGTCATTCTGAGTAATTGCAATAATCTTTGGGAAGTTAAATATAGGTAGATTCCATCATGACTTATGATTGGATGTGATTTCATAGAACTGATGTGGGTTAATATAACAATCTAAGAGAAAAAGGATCCGCATTTTGCCCCTAAGAGGAATGTTCCCCATTACCAGGTTTTTAATCTCAGAGTTGAAAGTAAAACTGATGCAGAGAGAAGGCTAATAACTTGCTCAAGGTATATAGCCACCTAGAAGCAGAATCAGAACAAAGAGTGTCATTGATATAATAAAGAACAAAAATCCTTGAAATTTCTGACTCCTATTACATTTAAAAATTAAAGTAGTTGCCAAATATCTTCTATCATTTCTTTGGTGGAGAATATTACATTAGTCAGCTACATGTTGTTTCCTATACACCCTTCCATAGGAAGGTGAGTGCATCTGGATTCTATCTGACTCCTTAGATGTGCAGCCACTCAGTCATGTCTCACTCTTTGCAACTCCATGATCTGTAGCCCGCCAGGCTCCTCTGTCTGTGGGATTATTCTGGCAATAATACTGGAGTGCGTTGCCGTTTCCTTCTCCAGGGGATCTTCCTGAGCCGGGGACTGAACCTGAGTCTCCTCTGGCTTCCACAATGGCAGGTGGATTCTTACCACTGAGCCACCTGGGAAGCAGCCCCATAGACGTGATGGCCGCCTTCCATGTTTGTGGTACCCAGCTGCCTGACCCACACTGCCTCTTCTGAAACCTGATTTTATCAGGCTAAGTTTCTAGATTTGTATTTGTTTCAGACATTGAGTATTTTGCTCTTTGGCTGGAATTGTGAATGTTAGCAGTTTCCAACTATGTATTATAGTTTCACCAACATGAGAAAATTTGACTTCTTGATTTGGATGCTAAAGTGAATTCCCAAACCCATGATAGGCAAGCCTAGCAGTGTTCTTAGTGCAGACAGAATGTCCTCTGGGTCCTTTTGCAGTTTCTCAGAATGTTCTTACTTCTGGTTACCACTGCTGTGGTATCTGTCTGCTCAGTTTGAAAGTGGTTGGAGAAGACTGAGCCAAGTGGGTGGAAACTAGATCCAGATAAATGGATCATCTAACAGGATTAGATGGTGTTTAGTGTAACCATCTGACAGGACACTTTGAACAAAGACTCAGAGGTGGAACTAAGTGTCATATGAGTGGTGGGAAATGAGTGAAGAATGCAACAAGGAGATCAGCAAACAATAAATGTACGGAAAGTGGACTTATGCCCAATGTGCTGCCAATTTCTGCCTGCATTGAATTCTAGACGAGAATTGTAGGTAGTTCCTCAGGATGGATTCAAAATAAAACAGAACAAACGGAGAACAATGAAGTAATCTTGTCAGGTTCTAGGCTAGGAGCAGAGAATGAAACTTCAGAAGAAAAAGCAAATATCAAAGCCATTATTAACAAAAATAATAAGAGTTAGTAGTTCATATAACACCAAACTCATAATTAGTATTTATCATGTACCTCATTATACTTGTGGGAGCAAATTTGCCCATCAATAAGATAGTTATTATTGTAATTTGGAGATTAAAATTTAACTTGATACATAAGCTGTTACTAGAGAAGTAGCTAGTCCATGGAGGATGTATTATTATACCTAATGTAGAACAGAAAGGACAGCCTACCTGGAACTTTGAAAAAAGAAGGGGAGGCAGGCAAGTTTCCTTTTTCTTCCAACTCAGTCCTTCACCCCAGCTGAACTTCAGATATGAGAGGCTTCCTAAAATCTCAGGCTTCTCTTCCTGGTGAGAGAGTCATCCTGAAGGACTATAGGTCACACAATTGGAATCAAAATGTTACTACATTGGCAGCTCGGAATATGAATGAACTAGACTTGTCCAAGGGAGAAGGCAATGGCACCCCACTCCAGTACTCTTGCCTGGAAAATCCCATGGACTAGAGGAGCCTGGTAGGCTGCAGTCCATGGGGTTGCTGAGGGTCAGACATGACTGAGCGACTTCACTTTCACTTTTCACTTTCATACATTGGAGAAGGGAAATGGCAACCCACTCCAGTGTTCTTGCCTGGAGAATCCCAGGGACGGGGGAGCCTGGTGGGCTGCCGTCTATGGGGTCACACAGAGTCGGACACGACTGAAGCAACGCAGCAGCAGCAGCAGGCTTGTCCAAAGAACCATGGAAATAATCAAGAGATAAAACTCTTGAAACTTATAACTCATATCAGAGATTTATAGCCCCTGCTGCCAAATAGTGAGTCTTAGACCTCTCAGAGGACATTTGTCCGGTCATCTTTGGATACTGTACTGAGATGTGGGAAAGTGGGAATCTCTGGGGCTCTTTTCGTCCTGTCCTCTGTGCTGCTGCATCTACGGGGAGCTTCTGACTTCATTTGATATGCTTTTGCTCATACATTCAAGAAACTTTGAGCTTCCAAACCCTTAGGATACAGAAGTCAGGGTTTAATAATGGAAATAGATAAGTAAACACGGGGATAGGATAGGAAATGGCCATCTGGGTGTGTTTGTGTTGGGGAGGATACTGAAGTTTCCTACAAAAATATGGACCTGAGTTAAAGGCAGGCTGCTGGGAGCTAACTAGATGAGAAAGGATGAGGACAAGGGCATTCTAAACTGAGGACAGAGCTTGAAGTCAGCTCCCACTTGGACATTTTGTTTAATCAGTTTGAGAAGATGTTTACAATTTCATGAGTGTATTTGAAAGACATTTATTCTCTGAAAGCTTTCTTTTTCCCTCATTCAAAAATAAGTGAGCTGTGCTTTGTATAGAGGCTGAGCATGGCAGAAAGTCTGAAGGAGAAGAACTTGAAACACTTTGTGTGACAGGTCTTAGGAAACTGAAGGAATTGGTGAATCTGAAGAGTGGATGGGTTTATTAATAATGACAGAAGGCTTTCTTGAAGGAGGTGGGTAGGGGCTTAAAGAGTGCCTTCTGTAGATTTCTTAAATCAGACTGGTTTTATCTGTTTCAAAGGAGACAGAGTTTATTTGATTAGGATATGTGGAATTCCTCATCCAGCAAGGAGGCTTGAGAATGTGGATAGGGAGCTGGCTGTCCAGTAGGAAATACATGCAGTTTTATGTTCAGAATTCTGTGTTCACTGAACAACCATAGTGTCCAGAAAAAAATGTGTTAAAAAAAAAAGACATCCATCTCCAGACCTCAAATTCTCTCCCTTGCACTGTGGCAGATTTCAGGACAAGGTCTTCTGTAAGTTATAAATATATATGAAAGGTTCATCAGAGCCACACAATGATTGAATGTACTAGGAGCCATTAAAAAATCAAAAACAGGACTTAATACTTACAGGATGAGGAAATAGGTATGTTTGTATTTGTTCAATGAGTAATTTAATTAGCTGTTAAAAGTTTTGTTAAATTTATTCATCCTGTTTGTCCATGATTCTTCAGCAGTAAAACTCCAACTATCTGAGTGATATAAATGAAAAGCTAGCCTCAAAATGCTGGATGATATTTTTCTCTGAGATGACCTTTAGCAAGTGCCAGGCTCTGTTCTTTAGGAGTTGTAACACTCATTACATACTTCACACACCCTCCGCATCAAGCTTCTTACTGTCTCAAATAGGAGACAAAATTAATATTAAAGAATGTTCTTTAAACAAGGTGCTAAAAATTTCTAACTTGCCATCTCTCTTTAGAGTTTGGCTCAAACATTTTTTCATAAAACAAAAGACAAACTTATTTGCATCTCTATTTAAAAATCTCATCAAATCTCTTCTTTAAATGCTGTTCAAAATATAATGTAGTTTTCTGGAAAAGGGGGGAAAGGAACTAATATTTGAGTGCCTAGATTGTACCAAGGGCATGATGTGTTTTTTCCTGATCCTCAAAACAAACTCAGGAGGTAGGTAATAGACTCTATTTGCAAAGGAGGAAATTCAAAGTCAACGGTAAAAATGATTGTTCAGGGTCACATAGTTAATGCTAATTAAGGATTTGAACTTGAGTTTGCATAACAGCAAACTTCTTCTTCCTTCTTTTAAACACTCTGTCAGAGGGAATCCCCAAACTTTAGGCTGCCATGGACTCTAGAACTGCGAAGAAAAGTGTTAACATATACTTATGTTTCAGGAAACAACTTGGCATCTAGCATCTCAAAACCACTGAAATCGAGCAACAAAACAAAACAAACACCACCACCATCAACTTCAGTTTAAGATAAATCTTTGTATCTTCTCCCAAAGTATGAGAATTGAGATGTTTTGTTCAGTTTGAAAATACCAACATGAAGTGAAATGACCATCTAAATTCAGAAAAAAAAAAAAAAAAACTGTTAAAACAAATAATACTCAATCTCATAACAATACCCAAAGAAAGAGATATATTTGAATCATTTAGTTTTCTCTATCAGGATTCTGAAATTATATAGCCTTTTGATAACCTTTTCAGTAACATATCCTGTTTAATAATAACAATCACACATGCTAAACATCCTTGAAGTAACTGTGGGCACATAAGAATAGTAAGGGCTCTTACGGGATTTTTTTTTTTTTGAGTGGATGATAGTTAAATATTGTGCTAATGAGCATGCAAAAAGCTTTTACTGAGTATCTGAGTTAGATGTCTTTATGTCAAGCACACACTAAGTGAGAGGGAGAAGGATCAGAAGAGAAAAGCAAAGGTCAAAATCAGCAACAAAGTCTTAGCACAAAGCCCCATATATGAAAAAAGAACAAGCTATAATATTTGACATTAAATGCAAAGGAAAATGTAATGCAAAACAAGCAAATTCCCTGGGGAAGTGTTAATTAAAGGGGTATTTTAAACTGTGTGTATTCAGACAGGATCTCAGTCTCACTAAGCACTTTTTGAAGCTTTACATGCTTCTTTTATTCTGGGAGTCCTTTTATTTTTTAATTTTTATGATTATGTTGGATAAAGATGCATTTATGGAACATGTACGAATACTGAAGGATTTGCTTGAGAATACTTGAGTTCTCTATTTCCTGTTCTAGACTAGGCTAACAGATGTTTATTTTCTCAGGAAATTTAAGTTTTTGTGGACTTTTCTGGCTATTCAACTTTTCTATAAATGCTTTAGCCTTTGCAAAGGCTACTGCTATCAAGAAATAAGAGATAGTGTTATTGGTTCAATTAAAACCTCTTACCTACCTGACAGAATTCAGTTGTCTGGTTTTCAAGATTTAAAAAGTATCTTTGAAAATTATTATTAATGCTATAGAGATTGAATTAGGGTCATGTTCCTAGGGTCATGCTACACTGCTATGTTAAGTCTTTGCTCTTATTCAACTTTACCTGTTTATTTCTTCCAGTTACTTCCTTTCCTATTCTTCCCAAAGTAGCCAATTTAATGAAATAGATCTATGCAAATATGTGTATGTGCATATTTTAATGCAAAGGAAATATTTTCTCAAACAGATAACTTTGGGTCATGTTTTTTGGAATTTGAAATATTTACTGCATTTTAAAACTTTTCCAAATTTGTGAAGTGAGCTTATTTAATTAAAAAAATAAAAAATATAAAAATTGTTATTAATGCTAATTGTATGAAATATGAAACACAGAACAGTAAAATAAGGAAAATGTAATCCATGATTCTATCACTTATTAATATTTTAGGATATTATATATTCATTTGTTTATTATAGCTATTTAATCTGTCTCTTTCCACATATACACCTATATTAAGACCCCTTTTTTTAAAGAATGTCATAAGAATGCAATAATGAGCAAAATATATAAAATTCATGCTCTTTGAGCATCTAGTGTGTGTTTTGAGAGAGGGTACAGGTAAATAACAAAATAACCACACAAATAGATAATTGCCAATGTAATTTGGTGCTATGAGGGAAAATATATGACACAAAGGGATATTAAGAGGAAATATCAGATGACTATGAAGAGACAAGAATATATGATAATGAGATATTGAGTCAACTGGATCTTTATCAAATAAATTCCTTGATAAAAAAACATTTGAGATGCTTAAGGATGCTGAGACCAAATGGTTAAGTGTGGAATAAAGAGAAAGGGGGAAAAAAGGACTTCAGGGAAAGGAAACAGTCTCTTCCAAGACTCCAGGGGAAATGCAGAAGGTGCATTTGATGAGCATAAAGAAAGAGAATCTGGAGCACAGAATACAATGATGAAGAGGCACAAGACAACAGCTTTTCTTTTAGGTTATCTATTTTGATCTTTATCATAAAAACAAAGGAAAATCATTAAACTGTTTTAAGCAAAATGGCAACCCACTCCAGTACTCTTGCCTGGAGAATCCCATGGAGGGAGGAGCCTGGTAGGCTACAGTCCAAGGGGTCGCAAAGAGTCGGACCCGACTGAGTGACTTCACTTTAAATTTCACTGACTTTAAAATGTCGTACTGCCTGCAAAGCTACAGTGTAGCTTGAAGGAGATGCCAAAATGGATTCAGGGAGAAAGGCTTTTAGGTTTGATAGTAGTACATAAAGGCTGTGACAGTTGGGTAGACCTTGCTGGTACTGGAGAGAAAAAAAGTGGGCAAATTTTAGAGATACCCAGAAGCTTAAATAGATAATACTTGGTCATGGATTGGGTGTGGGAGATTAGGGGGATTGCCTTATTTTGACCCCCAAGTTGTTGGCTGACCTTAAGTCAAAAGAAGATAAATACCATGACAGAGAAGAGTTAAGGTTATTGAGTTGGAAGGGAAGTTTCTGAATTTAGCTTTGGTCATAGCAAAGAGTCGGACATGACTGAGTAACTGAACTGAACTGATGCTGAGTTTAGTGCTTCAGACTTTTATGAGGTTCAGTGTTCAGTTCAGTTCACTCAGTCGTGTCTGACTCTTTGTGACCCCATGGACTGCAGCACGCCAGGCCTCTCTGTCCATCACCAACTCCCGGAGCTTGCTCAAACTCATGTCTGTTAAGTTGGTGATGCCATCGAATCATCTCATCCTCTGTCATCCCCTTCTCCCCGCCTTCAATCTTTCCCAGCATCAGGGTCTTTTCCAATGAGTCAGTTCTTCATATCAGATGGCCAAAGTATTGGAGTTTCAGCTTCAGCATCAGTCCTTCCAATGAATATTCAGGACTGATTTCCTTTAGGATGGACTGGTTGGGTCTCCTTGCTGTCCAAGGGACTCAAGAGTCTTCTCCAACATCACAGTTCAAAAGCATTAATTCTTCAATGCTCAGTATCAATAAGCAATTGGATATGGATATTTAGGGTTCACAGGAGTAGTCTATGCTGGTGAAATGTATTTGGGGGTCCTGGGCAAGATGGTAATTGAAGTTATAGGTATGGCTGGCTGTACACAGCTGAGATTTTCTCTTTCTTCCTACCTTCCTTCCTCTTTCCCTTTCTTTCCCCTCTCCCTTTATTTTTGCCTCTCCTTTTCTTCCTTCCTTCTGTCCATCTGTTTGTCTTGTCAGTTCCTCACTGAAAGTGATAGTGCCAAAAGAAGAATGTTTAATAAGATTGTGACCAAATGCAACTTTATTATTTTCCATAGGAGCTATAACTCTTTCTAAAGGTTGGGTATAGGATTAAAGGAATTAAAGTTGTTTTAAATATTTAAATATTTTTGTTACACTAACATTTATCACATCATGTATGCTGTAGAGGAAATAGCATATAACCAGATAGGATTAGGTTCCATTCTATATAATATTGACTTGAGCACACAGTAAGTTATTTTTATTCATGTAAATGGAATCTAGAAATTGCTCTCTGGGGTCAGGGTATTGGTTCCACTACTTAAGTGTTCCAGGCTTAGAATATGGACCTTAAAGATGCCTTATGGTCCAAAACGGCTGCTATACCTCCAGCCATCACACCTGCAATCCTGGAAGCAAATATAAAGCAGAAGAGGAGGGCACTGTTGACCCACAGCTACAAGGGAAGCTGGGGAATATCATCTTTTAATAGGGCACTTTGCCATTTGAAATAATGTCTTTTTTTAAATCATCATGACAGATATTTTATTTTTTTTTTACTTTACAATATTGTATTGGTTTTGCCATGTATCAACACGCATCGAAATAATGTCTATTCTCTCCTTCTGTTAGTGAGGAAGAAGAGGACAGGGAATATGGATAGACAGCTAGATCTCTTTGCCACGGAATGTGTGGAGATTGGGTTTAATTCCAGATGCTTCTGTGAATGGGCTTTATTATCTTTTAAAAGCCCTATGTGAAGAATAAATGACATACAGTGTGTGAAAATGTTGTTTAGTAAGTGATACATTGCAATATTAGCCACTGTTTATTTCCAAATTGACTAGCTCTATAAGTATTTGAAAAGCCATTCAGTTTTTGTTATAAATATTGAAAGACTACTTGGATTTCCAAACTAATGCTCTAGAAATAAAAGTTATTCTTCTAAATGTATGAGTGCTGCTCTTCCATAGTTATACTAAATATAATTTTATATCTTGCTTTCCTGTTTAATATTACATTCTAGGCATTGTCTCATGTTTTTGCATAATGTCCATAGCCATCAACTTTAGTGGCTGTATAAAACAACAAAACCATTATTTTGTAAATTTGATGCTACTTCAGTAATTTTTATGAATGAAACAGAGAACCACACTTCCTTTTTCCTTTGATTCATGCATTATTTCAGTCTTTTACTATTCCAGAAAAGAAACTTTCATGGAGTATATTAACATTTTGAATCACTATGTTGTACACCTGAAACTAACATAATATTGAAAATCAACTATACCTCAATAAAACAATAGATGAGCAAACAGGAAAAAAATCCCAGAAAATTATTAAATATTGTAGAAATTAAAATTTTTTGTCTTTTCCCTTGTTTTAAAGGGATCATTTCTTGTGATAAGAGTGATTTACTCCTATTTTCTCTAAACTTTTATCTAGTATATATATTAAATTTCATAGTTTGCAGCATCTAATGGGAGAATTATTTAAATTTTGTGTATCAGTGTGATTTCTGAGGAGAAATCTATTCCATATATATATATATATATATATTGCAATGCTGCTGAATAGTTTGAAATAATTTTAATTATTAAAATTTAGATTACTAGTCTGTTACTTGCGACATGTAATAATTATAGGAACACACACATATATATATTTGCCATGCACCACTACTTCCATGACTGCCTTAAAATGCTGCATGTGACATCCATGATTATCTTGTGTCTTGTCTAGATGACTGCAAGTGGAGGAAGTGTGCTAACATCACCGTTGAAGGAAAAGTTGCCAAGGAGTCAAACAACTTGCATCCAGTTTACCGTAAGTAATAAACCTTTATTGTTTTCACATTCTTGCTACAGAAGCTAATGCTATTTATCCTAACATGGTTGGTAAGTAAAATCTTGCGAGAAAAGTGGACATTTCATCCATGCTTTCACGTTGAATACTATGGATTTATAAACTTCTTATAATTTTAAGCCTCTGTGCTGTTATTTTTCTTAAAAAGTTGTACCTTTTGCATTTTCAATTTTGTTTATTATTTTGCCTATCTTTTCACTTTTCCAAAGAGTGAACGTTGCAGTTGATTTTATTAGCTTTTAGTGTAAGGCTACTATGGCCTGTATGTTACCTCTTTGCTCCCTTCCTCCCTACCTAGTTAATGATATTTCCTTTTTGGCAGAATATTTGATTAATATTTAAAAAATATCCCATACAGGCTTGAGAGAATGTGTGTACTGTTTATAATATTTTCAGGTTTCAAGAGTGACTTATCAAGTCTTTCTAGTCTAAGTGTATTATTCAAATGTTATGTATTTTTTTAAACTATATTTTAGTGTGTCAATATCTTCTAAAATTTCAACCAATGTTTGATTTTAGTTCTTACTCTTGGTCCTGGATTTGCTCAATTTCTTTCTTTTATTTTTAATTGAAACACTTGCCATGCAACATTGTGTAGGTTTCAGGTGTGCAGCACATTGACTTGATGCATTTGTGCTTTGCAGTATGATTGCAGTATAGCTATCACCTTTATCACATCATAAAATTATCATTTCTTTCTTGTGGGATAATTAAGATTCTCTTAAAATATCTGGTTTATAATATAATATTGTTGTCTATAATCACTAAACTATGCATTAGATCTTTGGAATTTATTCAACTACTAGTTGCTACTTTGTACCTTCCTACATCTCTCTTATCCCCCAACGCTTGGTAATCATCATTTATTCTGTTTATAATGTTTGACTTTTTCAAGATTTCATGTATAGTGGTATCATACAGTGTTGGTTTTTCTATGTCTGACTTACCTCAGCATACTTTCCTCAAGGTCCATCCATGGCAGAAAGTCCTTCTCATGGTTGAACGATATATCATTGTATATGTGCTTATCACGTCTTACCCAGTCATCCTTTGAGAAACAGGTAAGTTGTTTACATATCTAATCTGTTGCGAATAATGTTGTTGTGAATAATGTTTACACATGGAAATGTATATGTATTTTTGGTATCCTCTTTTTGTTTCCTTTGGGCATATACCCAGAAGTAGGACTGCTGAATCATATGGTAGTTCTATTAATTTTTTAAGGAAACTTCATATTGTTTTCCGTGTGGCTGTATGAATTTACATTCCCACCAACAAGGTTTTCCGATTCTCTACATCCTTGTCAACACTTGTTAACTCTTGTCATCTTGATAAAAGTCATTTCACCAGTATGATGTCGTACCTCATTGTGGTTTTGATTTGCATTTTCCTGATGATTATTGATATTGACCACCTTTTTATGTAATTGCTGGCCATTTGGATGTCTCATTTGAAAAATGTATACTTAGTTTCTCTGTCATTTTTCTTATTTACAATATTGTATTAGTTTCAGGTACACAGCATAGTGATTCAATATTTTTATAGCATATACTCCATTTAAAGTTATTAAATAATAGCTGTATTTCCCTGTACTGTACAGTATATTCTTGATACTTATTTAGTTTATGCATAGTATTTTATGTCTCATAATCCTATACCCCTATCCCCTCGCAATTGGTAGTCATTTGTTTTCTCCCTATATCTGTGAGTCTGTTTCCGTTTTGTTACTTTATGTATTTGTTTAATGTTTTAGATTCTGCAGAGAAGTGATTACACGCAGTATTCGCTTTCCTCAGTTTGACTTATTTCACTAAGCATACTACCCTCTAGGTCCAACCATATTGTTGCATATGGCAGAGTTTAATTTGTTTAATGGCTGAGTAGTATTCCAGGGTGTGTGTGTGTGTATGTGCGCAAGCATCATACCACATTTTCATCCATTCATTTGTTTATGGGCACTTAGTTTGCTTACTTCAGTTCGTTCAGTCAGTTCAGTTCAGTCGCTCAGTTGTGTCCGCCTCTTTGTTACCCCATGGACTGCAGCATGCCCGGCCTCCCTGTCCATCACCAACTACTGGAGTTTACTCAAACTCATGTCTATTGAGTTGGTGATGCCATCCAGCCATCTGTTCCTCTGTTATCCCCTCTCCTCCCTCCTTCAATCTTTCCCAGCATCAGGGTCTTTTCTGTCTTGGCTCTTATAAATAATGCTGCTGTCGATATTTGTGTGCATGTATCTTTTAGTAGTTTTGTCTGGGTATTTAACCAGGAGTGGAATTGCTGGATCATATGGTATAATAGTTTTATTTTTAGCTTTTTGAGGAACCTCCATAGTGTTTTCCATGGTAGCTAAGACCAATTTGCCATCCTGTCAACAATATATAATTCTCTATATCCTTGCCAACATTTGTTATTTGAGACTTTTCAATGATAGCCATTTTGATGGGTGTGAGTAGATATCTCATTGTGGTTTTAATTTGCATTTCTCTGATGATTAGCAATATAAAGCATCATTTCATTGTATCCATTGGTTACCTGTATGTCCTGTATGTCTATTCAGGACTTCTGCCCATTTTCAATCTTTTTTTTTATTGATACTGAATTGTATGACCTGTTTATATATTTTAAACATTAACCTCTTGTCAGATACATGGTTTGCAAATATTTTCTCTCATTAAGTAGGTTGTTTTTCCATTTTGTTGATTGTTTCTTTCGCAATGGAGAAGTTTTTTTGTTCAATGTAGCCCCATTTGCTGATTTTTAGTTTTTGTTGTTTTGTATTCTTGATGTTATATCCAAAATATCATCACTGAGACCAGTATTAAGGAGCTGCTTCCCTATATTTTCATGTAGGACTTTTAAAGTACCATGTATTATGTTTAAGACTTTGATCCATTTCAAGTTAATTTAGGGAAGTAGTGTAAGATAGAGATTCAATTTCATTCTTTTTTTGCTTGTGTTTATCTAGTTTTTCCAGTACCATTTGTGAAGAGACTGTCCTCTTCCCATTGAGTATTCCTGGCTTCATTTTCAGATATTAATTGTCCATATATGTGGGTTTTTTATTCTAAGCTCTCTCTCCTGGTCCATGATCTATGTGTTTATATTTATATCAGTCCCATACTGTTTTAATTAATTTAGATTTATAGTATAGTTTGAAATCAATAACTGTGTTGCTTCTAGTTTTGTACTTTTTTCTTATGGTTTCTTTGGCTTAACCCAAAGTTGGCAGAAGGAATTAATTAATGTTCAGGGTGGAAATTAATACAGGACAGAAAAACAATAAAAACGATCAATGAAACTGAGTTTGAAAAACAGTTTTTCAAAAAAATAAACAAAATCGACAAATCAGTAGCTAGATTAAGAAAAAAAATAGAGGACTCAAATAAATAAAATCAGAAATGAAAGATACTATGATTAATGATACAGAAATATATTGGATCATCAGAGACTATGGTGAACAATTATATGCCAACAAATTAGATTATCTGGAGAAATGGAAAAACTTCTAGAAACATAAAACCTGCCCAGACTGAATCAGGAGGCAATAATAAACTGAACACACCAATAATGAGTAAAGAGATTGAATCAGTAATCAAAAACCTCCAACACAAAATAACACTAGGATCAAATAGCTTCATTGGTGAAATATAACACAATTTTAAAGAAGAATTAATGCCAACCCTTCTCACAGTCTTTCAAAAAATTGAAGAGAAGGGAACATGGGGACACTTCCAAACTCACTTTATGAGACTAGAATTACCTTAATACAACAGTAAGATAAGAAGATTATAAGAAAACTTAACACTAATATCCCTGATGAATGTAGATGCAAAAATTTTCAAGAAAATATTAGCAAGCTGAGGTCAGGAACACATTAAAAGGATTCTATATCATGACCAAATGGGATTTATCCTTAGGGTACAGAAATGATTCAGTGTATTAAAAACTCTGCTGCTAAGTTGCTTCAGTCGTGTCCGACTCTGTGCGACCCCATAGACAGCAGCCTACTAGGCTCCTCTGTCTCTGGGATTCTCCAGGCAAGAATACTGGAGTGGGTTGCCATTTCCTTCTTCAATGCATGAAAGTGAAAAGTGAAAGTGAAGTCTCTCAGTCGTGTCCAACTCTTAGTGACCCCATGGACTGCAGCCTACCAGGCTCCTCAGTCCATGGGATTTCCAGGCAAGAGTACTGGAGTGGGGTGCCATTGCCTTCTCCACCCTTGTGCTAAATGTTCATGTAGTCTATTTCACACATTTGGACCTATGTGAAGAAGGCTGAGCGCTGAAGAATTGATGCTTTTGAACTGTGGTGTTGGAGAAGACTCTTGAGAGTCCCTTGGACTGCAAGGAGATCCAACCAGTCCATTCTGAAGGAGATCAGCCCTGGGATTTCTTTGGAAGGAATGATGCTAAAGCTGAAACTCCAGTACTTTGGCCACCTCATGTGAAGAGTTGACTCATTGGAAGAGATTCTGATGCTGGGAGGGATTGGGGGCAGGAGGAGAAGGGGGCGACAGAGGATGAGATGGCTGGATGGCATCACTGACTCGATGGACGTGAGTCTGAGTGAACTCCGGGAGTTGGTGATGGACAGGGAGGTCTGGCATGCTGTGATTCATGGGGTCGCAAAGAGTCGGACACAACTGAATGACTGAACTAAACTGAACTGACAGCTTCTTTGGGATATAAAACTTATGAGTGGAACTTGTGAGTGCAGTCTTATTGCTTTTTCAATTAGCTGTTCATGTGTACACACTCACTGGCATTTTTGGAAAGTGAATATCTCAATAGATTTTCCAATGGAAAAAAAAGCACTTTAGAGTTTATTTGAGGTTCTATACATATTTTGGTCAGTTTTGGCATTTTTATATTTTTCCATGCTTTTATCTGCCTCATCTGGTTTTTAGAGCAGTTTTGTTCATTATTCCATTTATTATTATATTTCTTTTGGGCTCATTGCTCTTCTTTCTGTATTTTATGCACTAATATCTTTTCTCCTATTTTTCTTCACTAGTCTTGCCACAGGTTTATCTATATTATAAGTCTTTTCATAGGCCCAGGTTTTGATTTTGCTCAACTTGATTATGGACTTTTTTGTGAGGAATATCCAGGTCCCTGATTTAAAAATTTTTTTCTTAACCTTTATTTTATAACTTTCTTCTTAGTTTCTTTGGCCTATTTTCTCACTTGTCTTATAACTTCTTGAGTTGGATACTTCACTTATATTTTTACAAATTTCTTATTTTTGAAATAAATATATTTAAGGCTATAGATTTACTTACATGTATTGCTCTCATATACAAATTCTGACATGTAGTGTTATCACAATTCAGCTTCAAGTATTTCTTCCTTCTTTCCTTTATTTCTTCCATAGGGCAAAGATTATTTGGTAAGATGCTAATTTTCAAACACATATAACTCTTAGCTTTTACTTCTTAAATAATTCATATTGTTATTGCTTTTGTCAGAGAATATATTCAGTGTGCTAGTGATCATTTGGAATGTTTTGAATTTACCTTTATAGGCTAGTAGTTATTTTTCTGTGCTGTTTGCTCAAAAGCAATTCATATTACTCATATTACTTATATGTAGGATATAGAATTGTCTTCTTAATATGTGTTTAATATCTTGGATTTACTGATTGTATTGTTGAGATCATTAATGTCAATGACTATTCTGGAGGAATTTATAAATTTCTGAGATGGGTATAACATTAAATTCTCCAAGTTTATTTTCTGATTTGTCTTTTTAATGATCTAGTTTATAGGCTGTTGCTTAAATATATTTTAATATAGTCTGTATTGTTAAGTGAATGTTTATAATAGTTATATCATTGCCCCTCTTTTTTTCCCCTTGAACTTCAAATTGGAATCAAACAATCCTAGTTTAGATCTTGGTTTCCTTAATAGCTTCATGACATTAGGACATTTACTTAAGCATTCCAAGCCATAATTTTATTATCACGAAAGCCATAACCTTTCTTTCAAAGGTTATTATAGTATCAACCTCATAATGGTACTGTGAATATTAAATAAGTTGATGCATTTAAAACATTTAGAATAGTGACTGGCATATTCTAGCTCTCAGTTAATGGTAGTAATTAGTCATTAAGCATTGAGACCAATAAAACTCAAAGGTCAATTAACTAAAAGAACTAACCACTCAAGGCAGAAATATTGATGAGGTAAACATAAATAATTTATTATATTAAAGAATTATTATAATAACAAATATGAAGTGAAAACAGCTGGATCTTAAAAATATTCAAATTTAAATAATAGACTTAATTTCTCCAAAACAAATGGAAGACTGCAAAAGGCCAGGAAACTGAAAAGTAGAACAAAACAAAAAAAGCCAAATCCCCCAGATATAAGTGTGTTAAATTTCTTGACTGTTAATTCTGAGTTAAAAGTTATTTTGTGCATGTATGATAATAATGACTATAAATGACTATTTTGCTGTTCAGTTGCTAAGTCATGTTCGATTTTTGTGACCTCATGGACTGCAGCATGCCAGGCTTCCCTGTCCTTCACTATGTCCCTGAGCTTACTCAAACTCATGTCGAGTCGGTGATGCCATCCAACCATCTCATCCTCTGTTGTCTCCTTCTCCTGCCTTCAATTTTTCCCATCATCAGGGTCTTTCCCAGAGAGCCAGCTCTTTACATCAGGTGGCCAAAGTATTGGCGTTTCAGCTTCAGCATCAGTCCTTCCAATGAATATTCAGGGTTGATTTCCTTTAGAATTGACTGGTTTGGTCTCCTTGTAGTCCAGGGGACTCTAAAGAGTCTTTTTCAGAATCACAATTCTAAAGCATCAATTCTTTGGTGTTCAGCCTTCTTTATGGTCCAATTCTCACATCTGTTCACAACTGTTGGAAAGACCATAGCTTTGACTGTACAGACCTTTGTCATCAAAGTGATGTCTCTGCTTTTTAATACACTGTCTAGGTTTGTCATAGCTTTTCTTCCAAGAGGCAAGTGTCTTTTAATTCTGTGGCTGCAGTCACCATTCACAGTGATTTTGGAGCCCAAGAATATAAAATCTGTCTGTTTCTACTTTTTCTGCATCTATTTGCCATGAAGCGATGGGACCAGATGCCATGATCTTAGTTTTTCAAATGTTGAGTATTTAAATCAGCTTTTTAACTCTCCTCTTTCATCCTCATCAAGAGGCTGTTTAGTTCCTCTTCACTTTCTGCCATTAGTGTGGTATCATCTGCATCTCTGAGGTTGTTGATATTTCTCCCAGCAATCTTGATTATTATTAAAAAGCTATAAGTCATTCACATAATTTTAAATGGAGTATCTTTCTTACAAATTATTTCAGAAGAAAAACTTGAGTAAAACATAGTCAATGCCCCCAGTATGTTGAAGAATGGAGAGATGGAGCCCCAGGACAGAGTCTTTGGTACTAAAGAGCCACTATTACCAACTTTTATTTGGTGCTGCACCACTGGGAAACATCTAGTTGTCAGAAGGTTTTCTCTGAACTCTCAAAGAGAGGCTACACTGGATGGACACTATCTCTTTAAGCTGTAAAGTTTAGCCTTGGGAGTTTAGAAGGGAGAGGAACAAAGGAGAGGATCATCATGAATATGTTTACACCTATTTTCACAGTGTTTTCAAACTGCTGGGCCAGTTCAGTTCAGTTGTTCAGTTGTGTCCAACTCTTTGCGACCCCATGGATTTCAGCATGCCAGGCTTCCCTGTCCATGGGATCCTCCAGGCAAGAATACTGGAGTGGGTTGCCATTTCCTCCTCCAGGGGATCTTCCCGACCCAGGAATCAAACCCAAGTCTTCTGTGTCTCCTGCATTGCAGGTGGATTCTTTACCCATTGAGCCATCAGGGAAGCCATGGATATAATGTCTTCTTAGATCTTGTTAATGACATGGATGAGGGATTGTTCAAACTATCATGTTAATTCTTGATCAACTTTTTCACATTTTTTCCCAGTCAGAGAGATGTTTTGCCTTTTTTAAAAAATTATTTCTATTGAAAGAAAACATCTCTAAATATATTTATTATCACTGGTATTTCTCTTTTGTGAATTGCTTAGTGATAATTTCCTGCATTTTTCTAACAGTTTTTAAGCAATTTTTAAAAATATGTGCCATAATGTAGTTGAGTTTATTAAGCTTGTTAAAATATTTTTTATTTTTCACTTTGTTCCTTTAGTCATTAAAAAGTTTAAAATTTCAGTTATGTGTAAATTTATCTTTTATGCTTGAAATTTTGTTTTAAAAGTTGTTCCTAAAAAAAAAAAAAAGTTGTTCCTAATTTCTCTGTGGTGAAGTTAATATTTTTCTTCTAAAATATTAGTTTGACTATTAATTCCTAGGTGTTCAATTCATCTGGATTTCATTTTAGTTTGGAATTGAGATCTAGTTTAATCTATTTCTTTACAAATACAGAATATATACATTTATTAAATATATATAATGTGTATATATATATTTTAATATATTTTTAAAAGTCTACACTATGCAACTTGATATCAAATTCTCAGATATTCATAGATCTGTTTCTAGGGAATCTATTCTATTTATTTGTCTATTTATCTACCTTTTTGTAAAGTGGGGCTTCCCTGATAGCTCAGTTGGTAAAGAATCTGCCTGCAATGTAAAAACATACATTATTTACTACAGCATTATGACAAATCATGAAACCTGTTAGAAGTGCACAGCTGGGTGGGTACTTAATCATTCTTCAAAATTGCCTTGACTATTCTTTTGCTTTCATATGAATTTTAAAATTAGTTTGTAGTCAATTAGATAAACATATTGTTTTTTCTTTTCTTTTTTTTGGCTGTTATGCTTTTAATGAATGGAGGGAGACACAAAATGCATCAATGCAAAAGAATGGTTTACATACTCATTAGCATAGTGATTAATGTTAATTTAGGGATACACAACGTGTTAAACCTCAACTACAAAGTTTCCTGCAACCTAGGATAATGGAAAAGCTGCTTAAGTTTTTACCCACCACCTTTTAAAGTTCTAAATGGTATCTGGAAGACCTAAAAATAGGCTCCTTTCAGCTGTGGTTAAGAACTCTAGTGAAGCTGTATGGCAACGACACTGGGACTGTGAAGTTTCCCCAAAGGGGCTGTCTAGATTACCACATCACAAACTGTAAAGGTATTTCCAGTAACAGGCAAGTTGAGTGGCTTAATAGTTTAAAAGTGGAAAGCAGCTAAGATGTCTCATTTTAGAGAATTTTAAAACGTGGTATAAATACCACCTCTCTCCTACAGAGAAACTTTTTAAAGCACGGACATAACTTTAAGGATACTAAGGAAACATCAATAGTTTTCATAAAGCTTCAATAAATACCCCAAGGCACAAGTGTTCAAAACTTCCTATTCACTAAAATGTCACTGCATTACACTTTTATTAGAGGTATAGGTATGCTGTCTTGCAGTGAGCGGACGTTTAATTTGTGCCTAGTTAAAAGCACCATGTGTCAAGTTCAGCTTCCATTTACACAGGATGCACCAATAACACTTAGGATAGTGAACAATTCAAGTTCACTTCCAACATCCTTTGCTTTTTGATTAGTCGGCACTGGGGCTCTGCTGCCTGCAGTTCTTCAGAATATTTTGGAAGAGGCTAGAACTACTCTGAATATAGTCTTCAAGCAATATGGAGCCCTTCTGAAAGAGATGTTCTTTCATAATATTTAGAGAAGGAAATAAAGACAGATCTTGCAAAATCTGAATGTCTTTCAAAAGAAGAAAAATAATGTAGAATCTGGCACCTAAGCTAAAATGTTTTGTGATAAATGTCAAAAATTGCCAAGACTTCAATATGTGTTTTGGTAAGAAAAAACCACTATCTTGGAAAGGTTATGATGTAAAATACAATAGTATATTAATTAAATAGAAGAATTCACCATTAATGGAAGAAAACCCATGATAAGGGAAGCATCCAAAGACTGCCAGTCAAAATGTAATTTTACTAGCTTTAGAATACATCAACACACTTTGATTATAGAACTATTTCATTTTTAAAACTACAGTGTTTTAATGTACTTCTAATAACCACCCAATCTAAGGAGCCATGGAGGCTTATAAGAAAGACCTACCCACTAAGATGCATTTCTAGCACAGGGGTGAATTAATACTTCTGTAAGCAAGAACCTGAATCACCTCAGAATCAACAAATCGCCTTTTTCTTTTACACAGTAATTCATAGTTTGATGACTTATTAAAATGTAATGAAACTCATTGATAGATTAATTTGGAAGTAAGTATATTGAGTCTTGTCTTTCTTTCATAAAGAAACCTATGTTTTCTTTTGTTTTCTGTTGTCATCTATGCCCTTTAATAGAGTTTGAATTTTCTTACACAAGTCTTTATATGTGGTTAGATTTCTTCCTAAGCACCTTAAACTTTCTGTTGCTGCTGTGAATGGAACATTTTTCTTCCGTCTTAATACAGTTTATAATTGGCTATGAATATGTCCATGTATTTATGTGGGCATAAACAGGTAAGAATGTATATGAATCTTGCCAAGTGATTTAAATTCCCCAAGGTTCAGTTTCCTCATATATAAAGTTGAAATTAAAACCATGTTCACAGGATATGATTCATTAAAATTAAATCAAATCATCTAGGTATATATAAAAATAAAAGATGATTAGCATTTATCAGTGATTTTAACCTCCCTTTTCTATAATGCTATATTTACAAGAGAGAATACCCAACCATCTAATGTTGTTAAGTTGCTAAGTCATGTCCAACTCTTTGCAACTCCGTGAACTGCAGCATGCCAGGCTTCTCTGTCCATCACTGTCTCCCTGAGTTTGCTCAAGCTCATGTCCATTGAGTCAGTGATGCCATCCAAGCATCTCATCATCTGTCATCCTCTTCTCCTTTTGCCTTCGTTTTTTCCCAGCGTCAGGGTCTTTTCCAATGAGTCAGCTCTTCACATCAAGTGGCCAAAAGTATTGAAGCTTCGGCATCAGTCCTTCTAATGAATACTCGGGGCTGATTTCCTTTAGGACTGACTGGTTTGATCTCCACCTAATATCATTGCTTTAAAAAATGTGAGAATTAACAGGCTAATTTAAATACCACTTTTGGGATAAAATCACAGTTTGGCTGAACTTCATCCCTTTGCTTTCTGGAGGCAGCCCTGGAGGACTGATTTTAGAGTAAGTAGAAGTGCCCCAGACAAGGTATTGAGGTGAGGCACAGAAGATAAGTTTAGGAAAATTAGTTCATAGGATTCTAGTATCATATTATGTTATTAACTAATTGATAATAGGCTAGTCATTATATACCTCTGGGTCTCAGTTTCTTAAGAATTTTGATTAAATTATCTGCATGATTACTCTCAGCTCTTACATTTTATGATTCTATCACATCTTTTTCAAGAAATCCAAGTGTAGATGCTTACAACTTGAGTCTGTAAAACCTTTTAAATTTGTAGCCTAAATGATTTTATTTAAAAAAGTCATTTTTATTGGAGTATAGTTGATTTACAATGTTGTGTTAGTTTCTGCTGTACAGAAAAGTGAATCACTTATAATACAGATATCCACTCTTTTTTAGGTTATTTTCCCATATAGGTCATTACAGAGTGGAGTAGAGTTCCCTGTTTTAGACAGTAGGTCATTATTATTTATTTATTTTATATATAGTAGTAGGTATATGTCAATCCTAATCTTCCAATTTATCCCTCCCTGCCTTTCTCTCTCAGTAACCATAGTTTGTTTTCTACATCCGTGACTCTATTTCTGTTTTATAGATAAGTTCATTTGTACCATTTTTTAAAAAGGATTTCACACATAAGCAATATCATACTTGTCTTTGTCTGACTTACTTCACTCTGTCCGATAATCTAAAGAAATCAAAAGACCAATACATTATGAGTCTTTTTATTTCAGCTATCTCATATCAGATTTTTGGCAATTTAAAATATCTAATTAATTAGCTTTGTTAAATGGTCAAAATATACCACATAAAGACTGTCAAATTAGATTTGTTAAAAGGACCCATGTATGTCATACAGGTGCTAGCTACTATTATCACACTTTCAATATAGTGATACAGATAGTTTAAAAGCAAAACAGTGGAAGAAGGTATACCACTCAAACCTTAAAGAAGACTATACTACTAGTAGTTATTGCAGGCTTTAGAACAAGGAAAGTTACCAGCATGAAAGAGGAACATTACATAACCCAATGAGAAAAACATCATAATCCTAAATATATATGCACCTAAATGTATACATTCTCTTGCCTGGGGAATTCCATGGACAGAGGAACCTGGTGGGCTACAGTCCATGTTGTCCCAAAGAGTTGGACACGACTGAGCGACTAAACACACACACATACATGCACCTAACAATAGACCTTAAAAATAAAGCAGATAGGAATGAAACAATAAATACATTAATAATTATATTTGGAGATTTCAACATTCTTCTCAAAGCGAAACAAAAAAAATCAGTAAAATATCGATGATCAGAAGAATACTTCCTATCAACTTGACTTTGTTAGATTTCTTCATAGATGCCTTAAAATTATAACTCTAAAATTATGATTATAAAATTATAAGTAGATTCTTTTCTGCATATGATATTCACCATGCATATCTTGGATCATAAAAGAAATCTTACCAAATTTAAAGAATTGATATCATATAAAGTATATTCTCCAAGTATAATGAAATCAAACTAGAAATAAGTAAGAGAAAATATTTGTAAAATTCCCCAAATATTTGGAAATTTACCAAGACACAAAATTTGTAACTTATGGGTCAAAGAAGTCACAATGAAAATTGGAAAATATTTTTAACTGCATAAAGACAAAATATAGCTTATCAAAATTTATGGGATGAAGTTAAAGCAGTGTTTAGAAGATTCGTGGCATTAAGTGCTTACATTTCAAAAGACAAAGATGAATAATCTAAGGTCCCACTTTAATAAATTGGATGAGAAAATTAAACCTATATCAAACAAATGGAAGAAAATAAAGATATAACAGAAAAGAATGAAATTTAAAACAGAAAAAAAATCAGTGAAATCAAAGTTAGTTCTTTTTAAAGATTAATAAAATAAATAGAAATGCAGGAAACAGTTTCCAACTCTTTAGGAGGCAAAAAATATCCTGACATCAAAACAAGACAAAAACATTACAAGAAAATAAAACTATAGATCAATAGAATCCATGAATATAAATGTTAAATATTCAATAAAATATTACCAGATTGAATTCAGCAATATGCAGAAAGATAGTACATCATGACCAAGTGGGGTTCATCTTAGAAATGCAAAGCTGCTTCAACAATTAAAATATGTCTATGTAGTTTACCACATTCACAAACTATAGAACACAAATTATATGATTATCTGAGTTGATGCAGAAAATCATTAGACAAAATTCAAAAATCATTTTTGATTAAAAACTCTCAGCAAAGTAGGATTAGGAAGGAATTTCATATTTGGGGTTTCCCTGGTAGGTCAGACAGTAAAGAATCTGCCAGCAGTGAGGGAGACCTGGGTTCAATCCCTGGGTCAGGAAGATCCCCTGGAAAAAGGAATGGCTACCCACTCCAGTTTTCTTGCCTGAAGAATTCCATGGACAGAACAGCCTGGAGGACTACAGTTCATGGGGTCACAAAGAGTCAGACACGACCGAATGATAAACACTTACTTACTAACATCATATTTATTTACTTACTAACATCATATTTAATGGGGAAGAATGGTTTCTCCCTGAGATTGAGAACAAGTCAAGCCTATCTTCTTAAACTCTAGCTGTAATATTGTATGCTATGAGAACAGATTAAAAGAGGAAGCTAATGTATTAACAAATGGATAAAACTAATATAAAAAATAAAAATTGTGCCTCTTCCTTATATATTGTGGTGTGAATACATTATAGAGGGATTTTAGTTATTATAAATAGTTTGAGACCACTGAAGTTGAATTCTTTCTAGGGTCATTAGCAGTGCTACAAGTTTGTATTGTATATGATATGATTAAATCTGCATAAATACTTCCTCCTTGTTCTCAAAAAAAAAAAAAAAGAAAAAAAGAAAACAAGACTGTACTAGAAGCTATAGCCAGTGCACTAAAGAAAGAAAGGCAATAATATGCATGCAAATGGAAAGAAACAAAAATGCCTCTCGACATGATTGTCAATGTAGAAACTTAGGAATCTACCAAATAGATATTGCAAATAAGAAGAAAGATTAGTGAGGTTATGGGAACTGTGCTAATACACAAGAATCAATTTCTATACAAAAATGAAGAATTGAAATTTGAATTTTATTCTCAAGTTCCTGTGTACACTATTATACATGCACATACAGAAGAAATACTTGGTAGCATCTTTATGCTGAAAACTAACGCTGATGAGAGAAATCAATGAAGATCTAAATAAATGGAGACAAGTATTGTATTCATTAGATTGATGACAGTTCACAGTTAAGATGTCAGCTGTCTTCAAAATGATTTGTGGGTTCAGTAAAATCCCAAAATTCCACTAGTGTTTTAATTTTTTAAAGAATGCAAAATTACTAGAACAGGTGACATTAAAAAAAACACACACACACACAACATGGAAAACTCACAGTTTAAGACAATACAAGGCTACAGTAATTAAAACAGTGTCAAATTGGTGAAGAGGTAGGAATTTCTCTAGGGAAGGAAATAGAGATTTAAAAAATAGACCCACACACATTTGGTTAAATGATTTATGACAAAGGTACAAAGATAATTTACAGGAAAAAGTATAGTCTTTTCAATTAATGGTGTCATGTGGTATTGGAACAATTTTATTTCCCTATGCAAGTTCAGTTCAGTTCAGTTGCTCACTCGTGTCCGACTCTTTGCAACCCCATGAATCGCAGCACACCAGGCCTCCCTGTCCATCACCAACTCCCGGAGTTCACTCAGACTCATGTCCATCGAGTCAGTGATGCCATCCAGCCATCTCATCCTCTGTCGTCCCCTTCTCCTCCTGCCCCCAGTCACTCCCAGCATCAGAGTCTTTTCCAATGAGTCAACTCTTTGCATGAGGTGGCCAAAGTACTGGAGTTTCAGCTTTAGCATCATTCCTTCCAAAGAAATCCCAGGGCTGATCTCCTTCAGAATGGACTGGTTGGATCTCTTTGCAGGCCAAGGGACTCTCAAGAGTCTTCTCCAACACCACAGTTCAAAAGCATCAATTCTTTAGCACTCAGCTTTCTTCACAGTCTAACTCTCACATCCATACATGACCACTGGAAAAACCATAGCCTTGACTAGACGGACCTTTGTTGGCAAAGTAATGTCTCTGCTTTAGAATATGCTATCTAGGTTGGACATAACTTTCCTTCCAAGGAGTAAGTGTCTTTTAATTTCATGGCTGCAATCACCATCTGCAGTGATTTTGGAGCCCAGAAAAATAAAGTCTGACACTGTTTCCACTGTTTCCCCATCTATTTCCCATGAAGTGGTGGGACCGGATGCCATGATCTTCATTTTATGAATGTTGAGCTTTAAGCCAACTTTTTCACTCTCCACTTTCACTCTCATCAAGAGGCTTTTTAGTTCCTCTTCACTTTCTGCCATAAGGGTGGTGTCATTTGCATATCTGAGGTTATTGATATTTCTCCCGGCAATCTTGATTCCAGCTTGTGTTTCTTCCAGTCCAGCGTTTCAAATAGTAAATTAAAAATAATAAACCTCAACCTCAACCTCACATCCTATAATTGAACTAAATAACTAATTTCAAAATGGATCATGGATTATAGACCAAATAGTAAAATCTAAAACTATAAAACTTCTTTGATAGAACGTGGGAGAAAATGTTTGTGACTGAGTGAGGCAAAGAGTTTTTAAACAGCAAAGCCGTGATCCATAAAAGAAAAACTATAAATGACTTTTTCAAAATTTAATATTTTTGCTCTCTGAGAGACACTGTTATGACAAGGAAAGGAGTAGCCACAGACTGGGGTGAAATAGTTATGAGTCTCATATCTGAAAAAGGACTTATATATCCAATACACAAAGATGTCTCCAAATTCAACAATAATAAAACAAAATACCAGTTGAATAAATGGACAGAAGGTTTGCAGACACTCACCAAAGATGATATATGGATTAGAAATAAACAAATGTACTTTGTTTATACTCAACAGTGTTGATCATCAACAGACTGCAAACTAAAATAGAAACAAAAACAAAACCTGACAATATCAAGTGCTTCAGGGATTTGGAGCAACTGGAACTCTTACCCATTGCTGCTGGGAATATAAAATCATACAATCATTTGATACTTTTTCATAAAGTTAGCTGTATAATATGACCCATAAATTTCCATTAGTATATATTCCTTTAAGAGAAATAAACACTTACAGTCATATAAAATCCTGTATAGAAATGTTTATAATAGCTTTATTCATAATCATCCAAAAACCGAAAACAACCCAGATGTGTTTGAACTGGTAACTGAACAGATATTCTTGTATATCTATGTAATTGGGTATACTCAGCAGTGAAAACAGTTGATAGATGCCATAAAATAGATGACTCAAATGAATAATGCCTAATGAAAGAAATTAGGCTCAGAAGGATACCTACTATGATTCCATTTCTATGACATTCTGGAGAACATAAAACCAGGGGGACTGAAAATAGATCAGGGCTGCCGGGAGCTAAATGTAGAGGGAGAGTTTGTTTAAAAAGCAGTTGGATAATGGAATTTTGGAGGATGATTGAACTTCCCTGATAGCTCAGTTGGTAAAGAATCTGTCTGCAATGCAGGAGACACAGGGTTGATTCCTGGAGAAGGGATAGGCTACCCCCTCCAGTATACTTGGGCTTCTCTTGTGGCTCAGCTGGTAAAGAATCTGCCCACAATGTGGGAGACCTGGGTTTGATCCCTGGCTTGGGAAGATCCCCTGGAGAAGGGAAAGGCTACCCACTCCAGTATCCTGGCCTAGAGAATTCCATGGACTATACAGTCCATGGGGTCGCAGAGTCAAACACAACTGAGCAACTTTCACTTTCAGTTTTCTTTATGGTCCAACTCTCACATCCATACCCGAGTACTGGAAAAACCATAGCTTTGACTAGACGGACCTTTGTCTGCAAAGTAATGTCTTTGCTTTTTAATATGCTGTCTAGGTTTGTCATAGCTTTTCTTCCAAGGAGCAAGCACCTATTAATTTCATGGCTGCAGTCACCATCTGCAGTGATTTTGGAGCCCAAGAAAGTAAAGTCTGTCACTTTTTCCATTGTTTCCCCATCTATTTGCCATGAAGTGATGGAACCGGATACCATGATATTAGTTTTCTGAATGTTCAGTTTTAAGCCAACTTTCCACTCTCCTCTGCGGTCATCAATAGGCTCTTTAGTTCCTCTTCACTTTTGGCCATAAGGGTGGTGTCATCTGCGTATCTGAGGTTATTGACATTTCTCCCAGCAATCTTGATTCCAGCATGTGCTTCATCCAAGCCTGGGATTTTGCATGATGTACTCTGCATAAAAGTTTAATAAGCAGGGTGACAAAATACAGCCTTGATGTACTCCTTTCCCAATATGGAACCAGTTCTTGGTTCCATGTCTGGTTCTAATTGTTGCTTCTTGACATAATAATTTTAGTATATGCAGATTACAATATATGTGATTTGTTAAAAAGATAAATAACTACTACTATTTCTACATTTGCTTATAAGAAGTTTTTCATTGCAAGATGAGCCATTATTTACTGTTTAAAAAGGGGGAAAAGCACTCATTAATCTATACCATGACAATGACTATAAAATGTATCCTGATTTCAAAATTGTTATGTGAAAAATACATATTTTAAAATAACTATCATATGATATTCACAAATTGGAGCTTAGTCTCCATCAAGTCATGTACCCTCGTTTTTTATTTTGAAAAACAAATACCAGCTGCCTGAACAAGAGCGATCACCCATTTGTAGAGAGCTGGGACTGAGCGAGGAACCAGCTGTTTCAAACAAGGGACTGGAGTGCTTTTAAACACAGCAAATGCCAGGTAAGGCAGTCCCTTCCCTCTGCATCCCCATATTCTGCCAAGTGGTAACAGGGGAATCCGACATGATTCCCTTTCACTGAGTATGAGATTGAAACTACTATCAGTTCAGTTCAGTTCAGGCGCTCAGTCCTGTCCGATTCTTTGCATGAATCGCAGCACGCCAGGCCTCCCTGTCCATCACCAACTCCTGGAGTTCACTCAAACTCATGTCCATCGAGTCAGTGATGCCATCCAGCCATCTCATCCTCTGTCGTCCCCTTCTCCTCCTGCCCCCAATCCCTCCCAGCATCAGGATCTTTTCCAATGAGTGAACTCTTCGCATGAGGTGGCCAAAATACTGGAGTTTCAGTTTTAGCATTATTCCTTCCAAAGAAATCCCAGGGCTGATCTCCTTCAGAATGGACCGGTTGGATCTCCTTGCAGTCCAAGGGACTCTCAAACGTCTTCTCCAACACCACAGTTCCTTAAAAGTGCTTAGTGTAGCCATATCTTTATATAAGAGAAATTAAAAGGTGAAAATAACTCTCATTTCAAAAATTTTTTAAAAGACCAAATGCAAAAGAGACACTGATGTATGGAACAGTCTTATGGACTCTGTGGGAGAGGGAGAGGGTGGGAAGATTTGGGAGAATGGCATTGAAACATGTAAAATATCATGTATGAAACGAGATGCCAGTCCAGGTTCAATGCACGATACTGGATGCTTGGGGCTAGTGCACTGGGACAACCCAGAGGGATGGTATGGGGAGGGAGGAGGGAGGAGGGTTCAGGATGGGGAGCACGTGTATACCTGTGATGGATTCATTTTGGTATTTGGCAAAACCAATACAATTATGTAAAGTTAAAAAAAAAAAAAAAGACCAAATGCAAAATGTTAAGCTAGGTTTGTCTTTTATAAATGTGCCTCCTTTAAGGGAAATTCAATACATAAATTATCCTAGAAATAGATGAATTACAGCAGGCTGTTATAAGGACATCTGATTGCTTACCTTAAATAATAATTCATGAAAACCCCTTTAAATAATAAATGTTTCACTGTGGTTTTAAATACCTCCTTTTAGCAAAATTTGATTTTCATGTGTTTCTTTGAGAACTTCTACCATAATTTTCATCTGTAGGTTAAAAGTCAAACTTTGTGCATTTTATCTAAAATAAATAAATAGCTTCACACTTTAATGGAGCCTATAGTTGGTGGAGGTTGCTGTGAACTTCAGAGGGATGACTAATTTGGTTATGTAAACACAACAGGCATTATGCCAGAGACAACAAATACTTATATCTTGGGAGAAACAACAAAGACTGTAGAATTTATAACTATCTCAAAATTAGCACTGGTACTTTATGATATTAATAAATAGACACAATTCACACCATCACCATTAGTGTTTGATATATATTGTACACACACACACACACAGACAGAATGAATAGATCCAATTAAACAAATACTGGAAATATACTTAGGTCGTAATTTTTTGTGTGATCAATGCACACCCAAACTGCTATTTATTCAGTAGTCTTGTGCTTTATGACATTAATGTACTCCTTAAGTCAATGTTCTGTAAAATCGTTTTAAATCTCGAATGAATTTAAATCTCGAATGAATCCTTCAATAAAATAATGAAACCTTTTGTTATGTATAGTTTTATTTAATGGTGTTGCTTGTCTATATCTTGTATGTTGAATTTTTTCATAGCTTAACAGTATTCAGAGACATGCAGACAGGTAGATACATCAGTTTTTTTTTTTTCCTATTTTCAGGCTCATTATTTTGTAATACGCAACTTTTTCCAGGAACAAAATTGGATTTTTTTCCCTCAAATTCTAATGAGATACTAGAACCAAACATTGTGAAGAGTGTTCTATTCAGTAAAAAGGATCTGGATTTCTTATTCCTAAATAATGAAATGATGTTGCATATATGAAATAAAAAGGCAGAAGATACAATCAAGTATTACATGTGCTTAATATATATTCATTTATTAATGCATATGCCAGAGAATTGCATTGAACTATGCATTTGAAGACGTTATTAACAAAGCACTTGCCTATCAATTTAACATAAATTAGTGGATCTTGCTGTCTGTGGTTTCACACCCAGTAACAGCATGGTTCTGGGAGTCATGATACTTTTCACTTGTTCTTAACATATTGGACCAGCTTGTTCACAAAGCAGTCATTGTTACAGGGTCTTTTTTCAGCACGTATATGTTGCCCACTAACAGTTATGACCATAAATTACAATTACAAAGTACTGTTCTACAGCCAACTATTTAGGTACAGACTCTAAAAAGTCAAACCATAAAAATAGAGAAAGTGCAAATATTTATAAACTATTTCATATTCAAAATCCAACCTAGCTATATTTTAATCTACTGAGCTGTAATAAGTTGTTTTCCTATTGCATTGTATGCATCTTGGGCTTATAAATAACATAAATTACAAAATTGTAAGCAATTTGTTCAGACTTCATTTTACATTTTTCACTAAATAGCTGAAGACATGACTTTTTTCTCCAGTGCAATATATAATAATGCTGCATTCAGTACAAATTGTTGAGTATTTCTAAAAAGGAAACATTTAACTGATTATAGCACTCAGTAAAGGAGGAGTTAGTCATAACTGTCAGAAGGAAAACACTAACGGTATAGTTAATTATCATAGGTAATTTTAAGAAACAATCCTTCCATTGTACTTCTAAACCAATAATCCTATGACTTTCTAAAGAATGAAATTTGGTAAAGCCAAGACATAATGCTAGATGGCAAATGCTTCAACTTACCTCTTTTTTTCTTTTTTCTTTTTTTACAAATGTGATGTGACCTTGGCAGTTTTAACGAACAAAGTTTTGTTGATATATCAAACATGTTAACAAACTATTTAGCATTGCTTTGCATAAGTTTGCTTTAAGAGCATTTCTTCACAGTGATATTTCAGAAAGGTTGGAAACCGGTCAGCATAAAATATTTCCCACCTTTTCTATTTTATTTTGTATGCAAAAATCATCACAATATATCTGCAACTATAAAATTACAAATGCTTTCTAGAAGTAACTGCATTTCTAGTCATGGTAGAAAAGGGTAATTGTAAGACATCTATTATGAGGTAAGTCTAAATAAAACAATCTGAGTAACAAATGATTTCATATCTACCAGATATATAAGCCAATGTAACAAGAATAACTAATGGACAAACTCAAAAGACTGTGTTTTAGTATGTTTAATGGATGAGAAATTGGTAATGAAATAAACATTTTAAAAGATACTCTGGATATTTCACTTAACATCATGATTTTGGCACTTCATGGAACATTTATTTCTCAAAGACCAGAATTGGTATAAAAGTTCTGCAGTTTTCACACATACCTTGTAGACACTGTACTTGAGCACTGGCAAACACTGAAATGTAGTGAAATAAACATTCCCCTGTATTTGCACATGCATGCAGTAGTCAAACAGAGTTTGTGAATTCTCAGAGATGCGATCTTAGGGTATGGTATTGTTTCAAGCATTCTCTTCAGCAGATCTTGTTTCAGATTTAAGTCTTACAAATTCTTTAGCCACATCGTCACTGGTCCTCTGAGAGAGGATTCTAAGGATAGTCAGACCGGTTTCATCCATAGAGACATTTTTCAAAAGGGGATACCATGCCCCGTAGCTCCCCTTTTCGGCTATATTCTGGAGCTGAATTACTGTCATTCCGATAATTCGATCTTCTCTGGCAAAGCAGTAATCTTTAACCGAAAGGTGGAGTTCATAGGCCCCTGGGCGGTTTTCTTTACTCAGAGTGCTGTGTGGATTAAAAACAGGGATTTTGAGCATTTTCAAATAGGGATCGATATTGTTCTAATAGACTGTGGAAAATTTTATACATTGTTTAGAATGTTGTATTGGCAAATAAAGTATCATTGCATTTTAACTCTGCAAATATTCTTTAAATTTTCCTTAGAATGTATTTACATTGCTATTACTCAGCAATCTAACTTAAAAACTCCTTCTTTTCCTAGATAGAAATAGGAAATCAATTTAAAAATGCTTGACTGCCCCCTTATGTTAAGGATATTACTAGAAACTCAAATTAAAATATTATGTTGTCATTAATCATTGGGGGCAAGGTCTCCCCAGTGATATAGGGGTAGGAGGGGTTACTAAGGGTCATGGAAGCTAGGCTGGGGGGAGGGGTACCTTTTGGAAGAGTTTCTGTGCCACTGTTTCAACATCCATTATTACCAATTCCTTTCTCTACCTCAGACTCCTGGATAAGCTATTATATGTAGGAGCCTTTTCTCAGGGAAATGCACTGCTCAGACTATGAAGCACTATTCATAAGATGCTAAATTGGATACAAATCTCCAGAGTAAATCAGTTCCAGCAGTGCCTGGTGCTTCAATGCCAGTGCTTTCGTATGGCAACTGTTAGACCTGTCAAGGTTGGGGCTGAGGCTAGCCTCTTCTAATAACGACCCTAGATAGCCTGTCAACGCAGAACTGAACCTAATGAAGAAGGCTGAGCAGTGAAATGCTGAGGATAATACCCCCTGTCCCTTATTTTAATTCCTCCTCAGATAGTCCTGACTTTCTAATGAATGCACTTCTATTCCTCAGTGATACAAGCTTCCAGATTCCTTCCTTTTCTAAGTGACTTTTTTCTGATCTAATATTTTGCCAGGTGAGACTTTTGTTTCCGAGACATGGACAACTAAACTGAGTTCTTATTTTAGAGACAGTCTGAATGACACTCAGGAAAATGGAATCTTGGAGGGGTGTGCTAAAGAATAGAATGGCAAAATATGACAGGCTCTGGGACTTCTTAAATTAAAATGAGTCAAAATGCTGCCTTTTCCCCAGAATTGCGGTCTTGGTAGCTCATTGCATTATATCTGAAATTTTGCATTATTCAGGTATTCCTAGAACTTTTTGGAAGACTTTTTAATTGGATCAAATTTTTTTGTGTAATTTGGAGGAGTAGATAGGTGAACTCTTGTGAGCTGATTTGTTAGCAGGCATTATTAGAACCTTTTTAATAGATGTAGTAGGATAGTTAAGTTTTAATGAGTGGTAAGGCACCCCACTCCAGTACTCTTGCCTCGAAAATCCCATGGACGGAGGAGCCTGGTAGGCTGCAGTCCATGGGATCGAGAAGAGTCGGACACGACTGAGCGACTTCACTTTGACTTTTCACTTTCATGCATTGGAGAAGGAATTGGCAACCCACTCCAGTGTTCTTGTCTGGAGAATCCCAGGGACAGGGGAGCCTGGTGGGCTGCCGTCTATGGGGTCACACAGAGTCGGACACGACTGAAGCGACTTAGCAGCAGCAGCAGCAAGAGTTAATTATTCAGAAAACAGAGTGCTGAAAGGTCTCTGGGAAACCAAGAATACGAAATAACAAAGAATCAAAGCAGTAAGGGAAGCTTGGTAAGTGTGTGTGCGTGCGTGTGTGTGTGTGTGTGTGTGTGTGTGTGTGTGTGTGTGTGTATGAAAGGCCCTAGGGTTTTGTCTCATGTTCCCTCCCCCTTGGCTTCCTATCTGTCCCTAGGTCAGCTCATCTAGATTTGTAGAATTAATTACATCTATATACAGATAATTCTCAATTTATGTCTAACCATATATTTGATATGTCCTCTTGGATGTACAATACCCATCTCTAGATTAATAGATTTAAAAGAAAGTCTTTGCTTTCCTCATGGCCTGTCCCTACTCTCCCATCTCAGCAAGTGAATATCTACCCAACTGCTGATGCCAAAACCTAGGAGTCATCCTTGACTTCATTCAGTGCCAGATAACTTCCGTTTGCTCCACCTGCATTCTTCTCCTTGTACTTTGCAGGAGGATGCTGACCTGTAAGGACTTCACCCACTGAGTTTCTCTGTGCTCTGGCTTCCAGAGGGGTTTAGCCAAAACAGCATCATTGGAAAGTCAGGGATAATGATGCAAGTGAGAGCAGACTTTATTTCTTTGGCTTCTTGCCTGTGAGGCTCCTCAAGTAAGCTGTCTGTCTCCACAGAAGGTCACTCTCCTAGTGAGTGAGTGACTACATATGAAGTTTTCACAGTCCCGATTTTAGTAACAGCTCTTCTCCTTTAGGTGCAGTGGTGTAATAACCTGGCTACAACTAGCCCCATTATTTTCTCAGGTTCCTATTTAAAAGTCAGAGAGGCTTCCCTGAACACTTCATCTTAGCAGCCAATGGACCACCCTATCACGCTGTTTAATACTATGCTTAGTATTCACTATCATATGACAGCTTTTTATTTGTTTATGATTTTGTTTATCAAGTTTTCTTAATATCTAGAGTGTGACTTTCATGAGAGCAAAGCCCTCCTGTTACAGTTTTCTTCATTTGCCTTGGATCAGTGATGAACAGGAATCCTTAAACCTACAGGTTTCACTCTCCTTAGCAAAGCCCGGTGCCATTCCTACTCTGTGAGTCCCCCGTAAGTGTAGCTGTACAAGGCCTATTTCCTGGTTGGAAAATGGAGCTGGGTTATAACTTACAACTGAAATGTTTCATTATACTTTGGTGACCATGTGTTGCTTTTTGTTTTTGTGCCTTGTTTTCTCTTCTTGTCTCCAAGGTTGGGTCCCAGCATACAGACTTCCACAAAGGGGCGGAACATGGCCGTGGTCTGCCAGTTTAAGTCATTAATAGCAATCACTAAAAAACAGAAGGAAAACGAAAGGAATATAAAGTGTTAGCAAACCCATGTGTGGAATCCTAGGCTTTCCCTTTGATCTTTAAAGTGGATATTTATTTTTAAAAATGATGTATGAAGCTGTAACTTGCATTTAATAACACCCTAACCCCATTGACTAGGATTAGGAAAAACAATTTTCTCTCTGGACTGCATGCTTGATAGGGCTTTCAGCTCTAAGCCATGTGGTGTTGGGATGGCAAAAAGCTGTAATTAAAATGACAATTGTTACTACTGAAAAGTTATGACTTTTGTTTAGGTGAAAACATGATGTTTCTCATATTAAAATTATGACTGTTCATGAAATATTTAGAAAATATACATAAAGTAGATTAAAAGAAAAATTTATAATTTTATCACTCAGAAGAAACGACTGTTAATATTTTGGTGTGATGCTTTCAATCCTTATATACAGAATAGGATCATAATGTGTTACAGTCTTAAAAATATTTTCATTTTTTTAAGTCCATCATGGAGAGCACTGTAATTCATTATATATCTTCCAGTTGCAAATATTTATTGTGTGTAGATTTCATTCAATATTCAACAAATCACTTGTTGCATATTATGGCAGTTTCCTAATTTCAGGCATCATAAATAATACTTAACTGAACATTCTTATACATACATCTTCACTCATTCTTTAATTATGGTGATGATATCCTTAAGGAGGTGTCTTATAATTAAACTTGCTAATTCAGGAGGTTCATAAAACCTCTAGCATTTGGTATACATCAGCAAAATATTTTTGAAAAATGTTTAACAACACTGGCATATATAGTCATGCCCACTTATCTGATGCTTACTAATACCGTATATAATCTATTATATACCATAACAGTGCTAGTTTAGGTAGTGAAACTTTGAAATATATTAGAAGGCCATGCTTTTGATTAAAATAGATACTATTTAAAGTGGCTGTCCATGATAATATAAAAATAGAACATGGTTCTATTGAGAAAAGTAATAATCATTAAATTACATCTTCAAAATGACCCCTAAATTCAGATTTCATTTTTATAATATAAAGCCAATTGATTCAACCACCCATTAAAAAAAAAATCAAACCAGTTGTTGGAAATCACATAGAAAAAGTAGGTAGATTATGTGGATAGTAAGAATGTACTGAGTTAACATCTAAAATGTCATTGGTAAGTTGGCAACCACAGCCTCAACCATAGAGAACATAGTCATACAGTTCTGAAATGTAATTATCAATGTATTTTAACCATTTAGACTTTTCAAGTAATATAGGTTAAATATCTATGCTATTAATTTCTTTTGTTTTAAATCAAAAGTTTTGTATTCATGAAGGTATTCTAAGTATGCCTTAAAATAATTTAATATAGATTTTAAAAAACAGAGTTTCCAGAAAAAACATTTTGGATATAATTATTTTTTGAGAGGTTAAAGTCTTATAGGCTGTTTGATCTACCTGAACCCAAAATATACCTTTTACAGTGACTTTATGCTCTCCGGTTCCTGGAGTGGCGGTGATGTCCACATGAACAGATATCTGACCCACTGAATCTTTGGAGGGGCGACCTGCAAATCAGCAAAAGTTTACTGGCCTGACCTTCCAGACCACTTAATAAGGGACATTGATATTCTGTGCATTGGGAACTTTAAAGTGTGATCGTGGAAACAAATGGTTCTTTTTGTTAACAGCACATAATAGATACTGATAAATGTTCACTAAGTTAGATTTGCTATGCAGGTTTGAGTCTTGGGTATAATTATATTTAGCCCATTTAGCTAAACTTTCACACAGTCCTCAGATACCATAAGGCATTCTGTTAGTATTACTATTGTTAAAAAGAAAAAAAAAAAACTTGAAGTTGCCTTACTCTAGGCACTTAATAAAGCTCTCCTTGTCACTTACGTATGAAGATGTATCACTGCCCTTCATTCCTTTCTGAAGTGCTCTTCTTGAGTGTGCCGCACCAGAGCATCAAGGATACAGAGATGGCTCTACAGAGCACCTGGCCTCACGAGGCCCAGACTCAGACCAGGGGAGAGCAACACACACACACAATATATCGTGTGATATATTCTAAACAGGTACATTTATAATTTGATGATATAAAAAGGATTAATCAATTCCACCCTGATAAAGGTCAGTCAAGGGTTAGGAATGTTGTATTGAAAAGTGCCTGTGATTTAGGCCCTTGGAATTCAAATCATAGTCATGCCACATCTGGTTCTGTGATCAGAATTTGCGATGTTCTCAAGTCTTGGTTTTCTTATTTGTAAAACAGGGATAATTGTATCAACCTCATATACATACAAACACACATCTATTAACATATCATCTATAAATATATACATTTTTTTTCTCAAATAGAAACACATACTCTAATTATCCTTTACCTTACCTTTGTCTTTTTACCTAAAAATGTATTAAGATCATTCCATTTCCACATATACAAAGCTATGTCCCACTCTTTAATATGTCTGGAATATCACAGCATTAACTGCAAAGTCAAGGTTTCATGAATACTTGCTTAAAAAACAAATAATCTGCTTACAAATAATGAAAACATTAAAATATTTAAAATAATATTTAGCCCTTATTCCATTATATGGACATACCATTATTTATTTAAACACATTTTGGTAGTTTCTAGTCTCTTGCTCTTATGAACTATAACAAATAATTACTTTTCGTGTTTACAAGTTTATAGTATAATTTCTAGAAATGGTATTTATCAAAGGTAGGTGGAACCTCATTTTGCCCAACAGAGATTTTAACCATTTGCAATATATATGAGATTAATAAGAATCTTATTTTCATGAAATAAATGGCTAATGACTAAGCTGAAAAGAAGAGATTCTAATAGACTTCCAGTTTCTAACTTGAGAAAAAAATCTCATTTTTTTCATTTCATACATTTCAGCCAGAACCTCTTAACAGGATCTACTGAGAAAACCTGGTTCACCACAAGCACCACTCTCAGCCCGACCCTGCCCCAACCATTTGTTAATAAAAGGACTGAAAGACAGAAAGTGATCACTTTGGGCATTAGCCAAGGAGCTGCTCATTGCTTGTGAGAAGGGTTTCATTTTCCTGAAGTGAAGAAAATTCTGAGAGAAGTACTCTGAAAGTGCCAGCTAGATGAGCATTTCATTTTTTAATTGGCTGCGTACTTAGCAGACAGTATGACCTGAGCACGGCCAAGTGTGTGCCGGGACCTCCCTCTCTGCTTAAGGTCACAGTTGCTGAGAAATATGAGAGATGGCTCCTGAATGGGCTTGAAGTGCCAGCGTTTGGGGACAAGAGAGGGAAAATGTGACCATAGGCTCTGGTTTTATCAGGGATTGTCATCAACATGGTGAAGAGGCAAGCATCTCAAAGGAATGTATGTGCCTATACACCCAGGTGGGGTGCAGCAGGAAAAAGTGGCCAGGTCTTGAGTCTTGGAAGAGTTCATCGATGCCCTGGGGAACTACTTGAAAATACATTTCACACCAGCCAGTTCTACCAAGCTTGTACTTCCCCTAAGAGAAGGATCTGGAAAAGTTCTACTACTAACTGAGTAGACAGTGACCCTTAGATAGATAATGACTACTAATGGTCAGCATTGCAGTTTTTTTTTTTTTTTTTAACTTATTTTTAATTGAAGGATAATTGCCTTACAATATTGTGTTGGCTTAAATAAAGACTCATCTGTCTCTTTTCTCTCTTTCTCTCTTCCTCAGTATCATGGAAATTGCCTTCAGGAGAAAGAGGAACGGTGCACATGAGAGAAGCCACGGCTTCCTCCTTCTCCTTTCCTCCTTCTACTGCTAGAGTCATTATTTTTCCCTGTTTGTAGAGAGAGAAAGAGAGCTTTTAATCCAATAACTAATTAAAACTTTAATGTGGGCAGAACAAGGTCTTAAAAACCTGAATAACCTTCTAACAGTGCAAGTAACTAACATGGTGTGTACCCGGATGTTGATATCAGTAAGGGAGGTATCTATGCAGTAGAAAGTAGGGTACATAAGAGGGACTGGTAATACTTTTTGGGAAAATAAAATAGTTTGACATCATCCCTAAACTGGTGACATCCTTGTGATATGAAGAATAGAACATATCTTGCCATTATTTAAGTCTCCTTTTGTGTATTCTAATTATGCTTTACATTTTTCTTCATGTCAATCTTGAACAGTTAAAAAGCTTATTCCTAGTTATTACATATCATTCTATTTTAAATGGGATCCCTTTTCCATTATATTGGATAACAGGAAGGCTAGTGATTTTTGTATATTTTTTTATTCAGCCAACTAAATTTTTAATGAAATATTTTCATTACTCGTTTTGAGTTTTGTAAGTATACACATGTATTATTTTCAATGAATTACACTTCTCCTGTCCAGTTTTTATACCTCTTAATATTTGCCTTGGCTAATTTTATTGGCTTATATTTGTAATACTACATGCCATGACAGTGTTACAAGTGGATATGTTTGTTATCCTTCACTTGGCTCTCCAGATTCATTTTTCACCCTTCTCCACTCCGTCCTCTGCCCCTAGTTGGACAAGTCAGTGGTCTCTATGCTCTATAGATGGTGAGAAGTCCTGGCAAGATATGGGAAAGAGGCAGTAGACTCAGGTCAGATATTTATTTCTTTAGTTTCCTTCCTATGGTGTCACCATTTTGCTGGAAGAATCCTGCAACCAAAAAGGCGACATTGCCCTCACCATCCCTCAGCAGGTGAGTCTCATTCCTGGTTCTAGGAGCTTTTTCCTCTCTTGTTATTTGTCAGTGAGGTTAGTTTACTACTCTTTCTGGTCTGTTTTTATCCTGCCCATCTGTTGTCCATAGTTTCTCCACTGAATCTTTTTCAAGTGTGGGTGTGCCATCTGATTCCTTCTGTGACCTTGGCTAATAGAGTTAACATCTTTGATTTGCTCATAATTTTAATGGAAGTGTCCCTGGTATTTTTGTAATATTCTTAGGTCTTGAACATTGAGACAATCTTGGTGGGGGATAAGATGTAAAATATGGACATTCACTGTTTAACAACGATTATCATGATGGATTTTTTTCAGGGGAGAAAATGCTTTAAGAGGCTCTTGAAGGTTTAGTTGAAATTCACTTTTTTTTTAGACAGAGAAGCAAGAAATAGCATGTTCCCATATGTGGATGCGTAAAACAGAATGGTGTGTCCTGGAAACTGTGAGGAGTTCAGGATGTATGGAGCATAGATGAAGTACAATAGGGAATGTTAGAGAAAATGTTAGTACTTTGAATGTCATTTAAAAATTGTTAGATATTATCTTGGAGCTACGGAGAAGTCTTTTAAGATTTTGGCTATGGGTGGCATAGTCAAATTTAGGTTTTGAAAGAATTTGTCTCATCTGTGTAAAAGATCATTTTTTTTTTTTTTCTGTCATTGTTGAGATATGTCAGAGCGAACATTTTTTCTATTTATTTTTTTTAATTAATTTTATTTTTAAACCTTACATAATTGTATTAGTTTTGCCAAATATCAAAATGAATCCACCACAGGTATACATGTGTTCCCCATCCTGAACCCTTCTCCCTCCTCCCTCCCCATACCATCCCTCTGGGTCGTCCCAGTGCACCAGCCCCAAGCATCCAGCATCGTGCATTGAACCTGGACTGGCATCTCGTTTCATACATGACATTTCACATGTTTCAATGCCATTCTCCCAAATCTTCCCACCCTCTCCCTCTCCCACAGAGTCCATAAGACTGTTCTATACATCAGTGTCTCTTTTGCTGTCTCGTATACAGGGTTATCGTTACCATCTTTCTAAATTCCATACATATGCGTTAGTATACTGTATTGGTGTTTTTCCTTCTGGCTTACTTCACTCTGTATAATAGGCTCCAGTTTCATCCACCTCATTAGAACTGATTCAAATGTATTCTTTTTAATGGCTGAGTAATACTCCATTGTGTATATGTACCACTGCTTTCTTATCCATTCATCTGCTGATGGACATCTAGGTTGCTTCCATGTCCTGGCTATTATAAACAGTGCTGCGATGAACATTGGGGTACACGTGTCTCTTTCCCTTCTGGTTTCCTCAGTGTATATGCCCAGCAGTGGGATTGCTGGATCATAAGGCAGTTCTATTTCCAGTTTTTTAAGGAATCTCCACACTGTTCTCCATAGTGGCTGTACTAGTTTGCATTCCCACCAACAGTGTAAGAGGGTTCCCTTTTCTCCACACCCTCTCCAGCATTTATTATTTGTAGACTTTTGGATCGCAGCCATTCTGACTGGTGTGAAATGGTACCTCATAGTGGTTTTGATTTGCATTTCTCTGATAATGAGTGATGTTGAGCATCTTTTCATGTGTTTGTTAGCCATCTGTATGTCTTCTTTGGAGAAATGTCTATTTAGATCTTTGGCCCATTTTTTGATTGGGTCATTTATTTTTCTGGAGTTGAGCTGTAGGAGTTGCTTGTATATTTTTGAGATGAGTTGTTTGTCAGTTGCTTCATTTGCTATTATTTTCTCCCATTCTGAAGGCAATCACTGCAATCCCTTTTGGAAAATCTCCTACTTGCATCCTATTATACCTTGAGTCAAATCCCCAAATGCGGCCCTTTGCTAGGATGCTCCTGATGACCTCTCCTTCATCAGCACTTCTGGTCCACACTGTCTTTGGCTTAATTTTTTCAAACCTTTCTTTGTTTTCATCAACTCAAAACAAATGTTTAGAATACCCTTCCTCCATTATCCAATGAAGTGCTGTCCAAATACCTCTACACTAAAATATTTTTTTTTTTACTATTCTAGAAATAATCTGTGGTTATATTTTTGATCTCCTCAAACACTATTATACATAGACCACGATGTTTATGGTGCCCCTTGAATTATAAGACATGTATAACAAAGTATTAAATCCCTGGGCAATGAAACCAGACTTCCCTGATCATGAATCTGTCTGTCACACATTAACAGTTTAAAACTGTGAATTTGCATGTCCTTATTTGTAAAGTGTTGATAATCCCATCTACCTGGCAACATTATAACGAGGCTAAAAAAGGATAATTTTTGAAAAATATGTAAGATAATATGTGCCTTGCACATAAGAGCTGCTGGTAAATGGATCCAGGTTTATGATAATAATAATTCTTAAGAGTATTCCAAAGTTATTAAATACCTTGAAGATTCATAGAAAATTAGAGAGAAAAATCCTTTGACACTATAGTTATCTAAATCAAATATTGCTGTAAGACAAAAGCAGAGGGACTAGAGTTTTCCCCAACAACTTTGGAATTCTTAGTTTCTTCAGTAAAATTTTCTGGGTTGAGTACACTAGAGATGGAAAGTTTTTAAGAGCCCTCATATTCTTTCCCACTATGATGTAAAACCTTTTGTGAACCAAGAATTCCGTGAAATGAGTTTTCTTGATGGCTAAAGGTTATATTGTTTGTTTAACTATTGTTGAAATCACAGTAAATGAGAGAGTGAAAATGCATTCAGGTTGTGTATTTGTCTCTGTTGTTATACTCAAGATTAGAGTCTGCTCAGTATGTGGGTTTGTGATCAAGACTTTTATGGGTGATCATGTCAGTATTACCATAAGCAGTCATGTAGCAATGGCTGGTTTGTTTCCAGAGTAAACATCTAGAAGTGATGGTCAGGAAAGTTATTGATTTAACAAGTTTGTAAATGAGAAAAGCTTTCCATCAAAGCGCTCAGCAGGAGGTGCCATTTCTTCATCTGGGTTCCTAATCGGAAACTTTACCAAGGTAACTTAAAGGCTTTGTGTTGTTATAGAATCTGATTTTTATTAGAAAATATATAAAACTTGAATTTGGAAAATATGTGCTCTTAGTTACAGAGGAGACATTTTATGCTGTTTGAAAACAACTAACAGCTATAGAAATGTGCCTAAAACTTTTTAAAAGGTACTCTAAATGCATAGGTACGATTTTCCCTTTCCCAAATTGCTGCTCTCTCATCATCCACTTGCACATCCTAACTCTGTGCCTGTGTGTGTTTTCTAAAAAATCTGAAGGATTCCACTGGTGGGAAAAAAAACATGTTGAAAACCAAACTTATGTACTCAACAATCCCCGAACAATTTTGAGGAAACCCTTGGGTGTAAAGATTTAGCAGAAAACACATTTCCTTTTTTTAAAAGAAGATGTGAAATTTACTGCTCAATCACGTCAAGCATAGTCTTGAGAGTTGCTTGTTTAATGTGGTACACCCCTAAAAAGTGGAATTAAAAATGGGACAGTTTTCTGACAGTTCTCAGTAGAAGCAACTAGTTTAAAAGGTTTTATTATTATTGTAAGTATTGTTTAATAGTCAGGCTATTCATAATTGTTACCTGAGAACTCCGGGTTTGTGCTTCCATGGCCTGGTGTTTATACCACTCCACAGCACCCATGTTATGCCTAGTATTGTAGATAATCAGGCAGATTTTTTCTTTCTAACTATATTCCATAATGGCAGGAAACCTCTATTAATAATAATAATCCATACTACTTATCTCTAATTCATATAATAAATAACATACTTTTGATATTTATTAAATGAAAATTTAATCAGAGGTTATGCCTGTTATCTTGTCAATTCTGAACCCATAGAAATTAGACTATTGTGCCTCAAATCAATCAATGGGCTCCTAGAATGTGTCCTTTGTCACCAACATTATTGGATCATGAATACCAACCTCTATCTGGGAATGAGTCATGCTCTATGAGTAAACATTGGTAAAGGGAAGGAGAATAAAAGAACTAATTGTTTTATTTGAAGTTCTCTTTACAAGAGCAGCTTTTGATAAAAAACTTTTTGATAAGAGATCCTTATTACCATAAGGTTATGATATAGTATTATATAATCTCCCTAATAGGATGAATCTCTCACCTAACGTAAGTTTAGTACATTCTGTGGAGGAGTGAATAATTTTAAAAGCAATTAGTAATGATTATGCATGTAATGTTTTAAATTGATAATTACCTCCAAGTCTCAATTAGTATCCTGTAGGATATTAGATTGGAGAAGGCAATGGCAACCTACTCCAGCGTTCTTGCCTGGAGAATCCCAGGGATGGAGGAGCCTGGTACGTTTCACTCTACGGGGTTGCAGAGTCGGACACTACTGGAGTGACTTAGCAGCAGCAGCAGGATATTAGATGAAAAATATCATAGCTGCTCCAGTCATTTGAACATGTTTACCAAACTGCTTAAGCCCCTGACAAAGGGGTTTGAATCTGTCCTCATGGGACTCTGCTGGGAGCCTCATAAAAGGTGTGGAGAATTAAGGAGGAATGACCACTCTGGCAGTGTAGAATCAGTTTAGAATCAGCTGACCTGCTCTTGCTACCTTCAAGTCTAGGACTCCAGGTGGGAGTAACTCACTTCTGTTCAGGCTTCTAGCTTGTTAGACATCATCCGAGGTGGTGGAAGTAGAATAAACCAGGAAGTGGCTTGACTTAAACCCTGTTCCTCCTCTTATCCCTTCTTGTGCTTTCCTTCTCTGTTCTTTGCTCATTATGTCCCTGTCATTTAACATTTATATCTGAAGTAATTTATAGTAATGATAACAATAATGGGTGCAATTTTTGACTACTTGTGTGTGCCAGGCATCGTGCTGAATACTTTAAGGATAAGATCCTGCTCTGATATCAGATAAAGGTAGTGTGTACAATGGGTGAAATTGGGCACAGATGTTAGTTGCCTGTCAAAGTCAATAAATGGAAAACTGAGATTTGACCTCAGTTCTCTGACATGCTGTGATGTTCATGAAATAGCTTCTCTTCTTCTCGTTCCCCTTCCCACTTTCCTTTTTCACATCAAAGAGGAGAAAGTAAACTCGGTCTTATTGTTGTTGTTGTTAATGGCATTTAAAGTCTTGCTGAACTAAAAGGCAGAAAGGCAGAAATTGAAGACAAGGAACATACAGAATATGTTCTGTAAATGTTCCTTTCAGGAACATACAGAAAACATCTATATATTTTAAGATTATGTTTTTTGTGTGATAACACTTGGCTTTCATTTACAACTGTCTATATTAAGTCCCACAGTAATCATTCAAATGTATGTTTAAATTAATATTGGCTTCAGGGACTCTTATGGTTTCATAGTTTTCTGTGTTTTATCCTTAAACTTACTATTGATTGAAACATTTTTATAGTGTTACTTTATATCAGTGAGTTTCCATGGCTATAGCATCCTTAAAGTGTTGCTAAAAAATTAATCAGTGATTACTAAAATTTGAAATGTGTCAAATCCTAGAAGTAGTTACTGAAAGTTTAGTTATCCTAAAACTGAAATATTTTAGTATTGAAAAATATAGTTTTTATGTTAGAAACAGTGTTGGTCTTGAAACTATTTGAGCCAATATCTTTGTTTCAGAGGTGAGGGAGTTGAGGCTAAGTGTCTCATACAAATTTCCATAGCTGGGTAGCATCAGTGGTGGGTCTCGTTATTTTCATTGGAGTTCTCTTTCCACTGACAAACTAGCTTGTCTCTAAAAAAGTCTTTTGGAATTCACACAATGGGACAGACTGTCAATGAATAGTAAAAATCTGGCAAGTAAGGTAGGATGTGGATATGACAGTCAGTGCTTTTTTTTCCTAAGTGGAAACTCAGAAGTGGCAAAAATCAGAAAACCAAACTTTCAGTTCTGACTAGTGACTAAGAATTATTTCTAATCATTATGTGTGTCACTTGATCTGTTAGCATCTCTCTTTTAAGATCTATTCATTAGCACCATGACTGCTAGCAAACACTACTACCTGGGGGAGAATCGGATGAGAAAGATTACTCCCATACAGTAGTAGGCAGTATGTATTCACAGCATAGAAATCACTGTTGGTAAGAGAGATGAAAATAAGATCCATTGAGGGATGAGGGCCTTAGGCATATCTTTTCTTCTTGGTAGTCACTGACATCAATAAATATAATAGTAGAAACAGCTAGGTTAGATAAGGCTAGGGGCTATACACTGCACCCCACCCCCAGCTTCAAATGTTTGGATCTATCTGTAACCAAAGTTTTTTGAAAAGTGTCTAAGGGTAATCCAGTTTACCTGAAATGTATGACCTGAATGGATCTTCTTATTTGAAAATAAGCTGAAGAATTGATGCTTTTGAACTGTGGTGTTGGAGAAGACTCTTGAGAGTTTCTTGGATTGCAGGGAGATCAACCCAGTCAATCCTAAAGGAAATCAGTGCCGAATATTCATTGGAAAGACTGATGTTGAAGCTGAAACTCCGATACTTTGGCCACCTGATATGAAGAACTGACTCATTGGAAAAGACCCTGATGCTGGGAAAGATTGAAGGCAGGAGGAGAAGGGGACGACAGAGAATGAGATGGTTGGATGGAATCACTGACTCAACGGACATGAGTTTGAGCAAGCTTCCGGAGTTGGTGGTGGACTGGGAAGCCTGGCGTGCAGCAGTCCATGGGGTTGCAAAGAGCTGGATATGACTGAGTGACTGAACTGAACTGGAACGTATAAAAGGTTTCCCTGGTGGCTCAGATGGAAAGAATCTGTCTGCAATGCATGGGACCCAGGCTTGATCCCTGGGTTGGAAAGATCCCCTGGAAGACGGTATGGCACCCACTCCAGTATTCTTGCCTAGAGAATTCCATGGACTTAGGAGCCTGGTGGGGTACAGTCCATGGGGTCGCAAAGAGTCAGACACGATTGAGCGACTAAGTATGCTAAGATACTTCAGGAAAATAATTTCTACAACACGAGGTAACAATATCTCAAGGATTTAGGTGAAAGCATACTGCTGGAAATGATGCTCCTGAAGAAACCATGGATAATCAAATTATAATAAAACCAAATTTCTTGAGCTTAAAAACAGCTCTGAATTTTTAAAGAATTCAATTTGTTTTAGGAAAATTGAAAAACACAAACTATACACATATATATCCAGGTAAAAAGAAAAGAAATTGAGGAGGAGAGAAGGAGAAAAGAGGAGGAGCAAGAGGAGAAAAGAAGGAATTGGAGGAAGAAGAAATGTATCCAAGAATAAAAATGCAAAGAATTTCGGCTGGCTTATATTTTTCCTCCCAAAATAAACATCAGAAGGAAATAAGCAATGGCAATAAAGTTATGAGAGAGAGTGTCTATGCTCACAGAATTTTAGATCTAGGAAAGCTGTTTCTCATGTAAGAATGAAACAAAAGGTAATTTTCAAAAATTCAAGAGCTAAGAAAATTTATTTTACACACACACACACAGTTTCCTCACAGAATATGACTTGGAGACATATTTCAGCCAAAAGAACCTCAGACTGGGGAAGCTGTGTTGCAGAAAGCATGTCACTGAACAATAGCACCATTTAAACTATCAGGTGGATATCAGATAGCTACACCTCCTTCATTAGATTTGAATTTATTAGAATAAGCCTAGTCTTAATTTTATATTCCCAGTGTCTAGCTCTGTATGTGCATATTGAAGGAGCTTCATGAGAGACTGAACACAAATTTGGATAATGTTTGTATTGAACAGGAAGGTAAGTGTTAGGAAGGGATGAACTGTTTAATGGGAAAGTAACTTTGTTTTCTAGGTTTTAGTGTTGTGTAAGTCAATCAATGGCAAAGTAATAAAATTACAGGCATACTTAATGTATTGGGTTGCCAAAAAATGTTTGTTCAGGTTTCCCATAACATCTTACAGAAAAATCTGAGCAAACTTTATAGTCAACCCAATAGATTTTCTTTATCAAATAAACGGTTATTGATATATGTCTGGCTTCTGTTACACAGAAGTATTCTCTCTTGTAATACAGTAGCTACAGAGGCAAGTTACTCTCTTTGCAGGAAAAATGTGTAAATAGCTGAAAACAGTTTATATGAATAGATGACTGCTGCTGCTGCTGCTTTAGTCACTTCAGTTGTGCCCGACTCTGTGCGACCCTATGAACTGTAGCCTGCCTGGCTCCTCTGTCCATGGAATTCTCCAGGCAGGAGTACTGGAGTGGGTTGCCATGATCTCCTTCAGGCTTTTGGGAAGATCCCTGAAGGATCTTCCCAACCCAGGGATTGAACCCAGGTCTCCTGCATTCCAGGCAGATTCTTTGCCACTGAGTCACCAGGGAAGCCCGAATAGATGACTATGGAGTTTAAATTTGCTCTGTAGCAGCTCATGGGAATCCCTTAATTATAGAGGTTCTGGGAGTTTGGGGTTATGGGTATTCAGTTCAGTTCAGTTGCTCAGTCGTGTCCGACTCTTTGCGACCCCATGGACTGCAGTACGCCAGGCTTCCCTGCCCATCACCAACTCCCGGAGCTTACTCAAACTCATGTCCATTGAGTCGGTGATACCATCCAACCATCTTATTGTCTGTCATCCTCTTATCCTCACAAATGTTACCTTGAGTAAAATTTCAAATACTTTTAGAGATTTTATACATATTTTGCAAAATTTATTTGTAAGTATTCTACTGTTTTATTCCTATTTTAAATGGATTTCTATTTTATTTCATATTCTAGTTAGCTATTAATTGTGTAGTTATGCTGCTGACTTTGTATACTGACTTTATGGTGAACGAGCTAATGGAAAATTCTTATTAGTTCCAGTAGTTTCTCTATAGATTTCCCTATGCTTTCTGTGGAAGTAATTGTGTTGTCTACATATAAGGACTTTGGTTTTTCTTTTTCAATTCTATTGCTTTTGAATAGAGGACAAGATAATAATCTCCATAGTTTTATATATAACATTGAGACAAAACATGGGTAGTATAAAAAAAAAACCTAACTAAACCAATTTATACATATAATTACAAAAATTCTCAATGAAATATTGATAAAAATACAACTCTATCACAGAGTAGGGTTTATCTTAACAAGAAATGGTGTTTTAAGTATTCTAATAAATATCACTAATATCTAATATCTCATAAATTCTGAAAAAGCATTTGATAAATTTCAGTGCCCATTAATTATAAAAATCTCTTATTCAGATTTGAAGGATGGTTCCTAGCTGTGATAAAGAACATTTCTTTTAAAACAACAACTGAATCATTAGAAATTCCCTTTCAAAACTGAAAACAGAATAAGATTATACAAAATAAGAATAAACACAAGGTCTGAAAGTTTATATAAAGGCAATGATTAAAAACAGAAAATACAGTATAGTTTCTGGAAATGGTGACATTAATTTTTTTGGTAATAACTAAATTAACACTTGACAAATTGAAAAGAATGTTCCTTGAGAGATTAAAATATAATAGACAAAGTTACATGATTTTAGATGACAATATATCATTCTCAAAGCAGCCAGAAAAAAACAAGAAAAAGGTATATACTGAAATAAAGTTAATTAAAATGTGATAAAACAATGAAATGTGATTTAGGCACAAAACAATGAATAAAGTTTAAAGTTAAGATAAAATGCCTTAAGGATATCACTTATTTGGATATTTAGTTATATATTTACTGCATTTTCATCAGAATCCCAAATACTTAATTTTTTTATACAACCCAAAGCTAATTAGGGAAGTAATGACAATAGAAACTAAGGATTTACTAAAAACAGAACTTATTAAAAGTTACTAAGAACTTTTAAAAACACTGAATAATTGAGGACTTACTTAAAAAGAGAGAAATGAAAATGTATTATTCTCATGAATATTAAAATACTTTATTAGGCAACAATAAATAAATTAGTCGAATCCTGGGCTATAACTGGTCAAATAGGAGAAAAGGTCCAGAAACAGAATTCCAATAAATTTAAGATAGAATGGCAAAAGAATTATCAGTGGGACAGGGCAGGATTATTTAATAATTGGTGGGGGGATCAGTTACTATTTGGAGAAAAGCTTTATAGCCTTATTATATATCATATACTGAAAACAAATTTTTATAAATTAAGTTTAAATTGAAAAATCCAACTGAAAAAAGAAAATATGGATGAATTTTATTTGATATTTACATGTGGAAGTCTCCACAGGCTTAAAATTAAGGATATAAATCACAAAGGCAAACATCTGAAAATATTTGTAGGTCAAAAGACATCCTATGCATGTAATCAGTTGAGTGAAAAATATTTGCAACAAACGATATAGAGGGTTACTATCTTTAATGAATAAAAGAAACACAAACTGATAAACTCAAAAGCACCATTAAAATGAATAAAGGTTATAGACGATTCACAAAAAGAAATTCAGCTAGTTAATAAATATTGAAAATGTTTATTTTTGTAATCAAATTAATTATATTACCTAATATATTAACAAACATTTTAAACAAAAACAACCACCTTGTACTAGAGATTTTGTGGAAAAGTCTAATATTCTAATCAACTTTTCATTGGAACAAATTTATAGTTGGAAAGCTACTTGGGCATTACATGCCTTCTAGATATTCAGAACTTTGGATTTGATAATTCTGTCTCTGGAATTCTATTCAAAACATAATTCTAAATACAGAATAAGTTTACCTGGAAATTTTTTAGTAAATTTTTAGTATTTTAAATTTACTTAAAATATTGACTTAGAGTGAGAAATAAACTTAAGTATTTTGTATTTTGAAATATATAAATTATGAATTATATGATTGGATATAAGCATGACATATTGACAAGAAGTTATATAAAATACTTATGTAGGAGTGCTATATGAAAGGGATACATATTTCATATAAAGCTTCTGAAGTATTTAAAATAAGGATACAATGAAGTTGCAGGAAAATGTATCCAAGTTTAGGAAATTATAAATTTTTTCCTTTTTCATATTGTTCTGTATTTTCTATTCTCCAATATGTATCTATTATTTTTATAATCAATACAGTAAAAAAAACTAGTTGAAACAATGTTTTAAAATTTATGTTAATAAATTTTTATTTTATATTGGCTAAAACACAAAATTTATCAATAAATAGGAATTTTTCACTTCTGATTACAGAGATTGAAACAGTATATCTATATATTTTTGCAGAAGAGTTTGATAATGAGATTAAAATAACTTAATCTTTCAGGATCCTACAAGTTCCCCCAGAGATTAACTCAGAAATACTTAAGAAAATACTCAACCAGCCTATGCATCAACCTTCTGACTTCTTTAGATGTTATCTTATTCCTCATATTTAATTATGAAATTTCTTGAATGTACCGTTCATATTTAATCACTTATTTCCAATTAAGTTTTAAATGATCTCTTGTCATCTTACAGCAAACTTTACTGGAAATTTTGAGAGTCCCCAATGATCTCTCTTTAAACTATATAAATATAAATACTTTCCCAGTTCCGTGCCATTTTTCCATGTCTTTAGCTTTGACATGGTTGATTACCTCCTTGTAGTCACATCCCCCTTGGCTTCCTTCATTGTCTACTTTCTGGATTCACTGTTTCTTTCTTTGGTTCAGTCCTTTTCTGCCATCTTTGTAGCCACCTTCTTCTTTCAGATTTTTGTTATGTGCCATTCCCCAGTATCACCCCGTGGCTCTCTGCTCTCTTTTCTCATTACCCTTTCTATAGTTTTACAGTTTCAGCTCTCATCTTTATTAAACTTTAAAAATTTATTTCTAGTCCTTATCCTCATCTTCCAAATGAACTCCATTTCTAATTGTCTAATAGATATCTTTGCTAGATGTTTTACCTCTAGTTTAACCTCGTCAACTCTAAAAACTAACATAAGGTGTTCTCAACCTACTCCAGTTCTCAGCATCCCCATTTCCAACCAGATGACACTATTCTTTCTGCTATCCAAGTTCAAATCATTGAAAACCTCATGGAACTTACCCTTTCTGCTTAATTTGCTGATCCTAACCAATAAGTTCATCTTGTTCATCATTTGTAACAGAGTTTATTTGATTCAATCTGTACTTAAGTATTCTAGTCCCTTAGTCTGGAACCTCTTTACCAAATCTAGATATATCTGTCACCTTCCAAAAAACATTGTGCTTTCATACATTACTATTATATTTTATATCTCTTAGCAGGACTAAAATTTCCAGCATACAGATTTTATCTTACTAGTCTTCTTCTCCTAGAACCAAGGGTTCCTATTGTTTTGATGGGAAATTCCAAATTCCCTAAGTAACTCTTGGCTTTAGAAATATTGCCTCCATCAATTATGATCAAATTCACCCCACACTAACTCAACAATATCCCTTTCTGCAAGCCTTCCATATACTTAAGTACTACCCTCCATCCAAGTTCTGCCACCTCTCTATGGCTTTCCCAGTCATTCCAGCCTATTCTGTTGACTCTCACTTGCAGCCACTTCTCTCTTCTTATCCATACCACCCTTTTTGGCACTTAATATTCTGCCTCATTTTGTACCCTTGTGTTTATTCTACTGACTGAACTTTATTGCATCATGAAATTACACCAAGATTTAGATAGTTTCAATGTTAAAAGATCTGTAATTATCTAAAAATTTTAATAATATCCACACTTGGCAAAGCTGACAGGATAACTAATATAAAAATTAATTGGAAAGCAAGTTTTAGAGATGATGTGCATAGAGAGAATCCAGGCCACATTCCTTAGATTTGAATTCAGGATCTACCACATATTAGCTAGGGACCTTGTTTAAGCTACTGAACCTCTTTGTGCTTCAGTTCCCTCATCTGTAAAATAAGAATAACAGTAGTACCTGCCTCACTCAATTGTTGTAAAGATTAAATGTTATTACCTGTAAAGAACTTACAGAAGCACTTGGCATATAGAAAGTCCTCTGTATTATCATTGTGGTTGTTTACTAGAATATTAAATCACTTCTTTTGACCTAGCAATTTATTTCCTATGAATCTGTCACGCAGAAATATTTGCATAAATACACAAAGACGTGCATGACTAAAGATTTCATGGAAACATTTTTATAATGGCTAAAAAAATTAGAAGCAACCTATATGTTTATAAGTAATAAAATAGTACACCATCATATATCTTGTGGGACATTATTAATCCATTCTAAAGGAGGGAAATCTGTATATGAGACATGAAAAGATGTGTATGAAAAATCAAATAGCACAATAGTATGCACATCACCCAGTTTTGAGGGGGAAAAAGAAGAAAGTAAGTTTTACACGTGCATGATTAAAAGGTCTGGGAGAATAAACCTCAAAACATAAAAGTGCACACAGGAGGGGTGGGGTTGGCTGAGTGTATGTATTAGCTTTTCCATCACACTGATTTGTTCTCAATGAGAATCTATCACTTGCTAATTAAAGTGTTTAAATATATAAAAAATAATCAGAAGAGTAGAACAGGAAAGTACAGATGGTGAGTTCACGTCACTGATTTAAAACCCTGCGCTCTCCCTACGTACTTCACTGATGTGGCTGCCATTTGACCAGGATGTTATCCACCCCACCAAGCAGATATCATGAACCAGTGGCTGAAGAGAGCATGTGAGCAAGTAATGAAAGCGTTGAGAGGGAGACTGGTAATGTGCCATTGATGGGTAGATGGAGCGGTGTCCACAGTGATCTGCTAATAGGTACCTAGATGACAGCAGAAGACAGAACTGACCTCTCTAGGGTAATCAGTCAAGAATGCTCACCCAGCAGAATATTCTCAAGCAGCAGCAGTAAAAGGCATTTTAAAAAAAAATGAGTTTTGTTATGGACAAGAATGAAAACAGATCCAAGACATAACCACAGTAGTAGCTCCTAGGTTCAGAGTATATAGCCAAGAGATCATTTAATGTAATAGACTTCATTGCAGGTCCAAAGGTTAAAGAACTGGAGGCCAGTGTTCTAATAGGAAAACGTAACCCTCCCCATTACTTTGAGGAGGCTACTCTACAGGAGGTGGGCGTACACAAATGAACTCCTCTGCAGAAAAGGCGCCAGCGTTCAGTAATATATTGCTCTGACCTTTTCATCAAGAACTGGTCTAATCTAACGCAATGCAGTGAGACAGTATAACAAGATGGACAGAATCGTAATGGGCAAAATGAATAACATTTTGGAAAAGAAATAGAGAATAGATATGGTTCTACTTCCTAGCAAGTACAGTAAACGTAGAGTTCTTAAATTCGGGAAACCCTCTGCGTTTTATTTTTTCCTTTTCTTTATTTACTTTAGTCTGTTTTGCTTACTGATCATTTTACAGTACTGAATAAGACTTTGAAATCTGGATATACAAATACTGAGTTACTGTATAGAATTTAAAAACAAATGAATTAAACATGATTTCTTCATTTGGTTAGTAATTTATCAAACCTGCCGATTTGCTAGGTGTTGGTGGGAGCAAACTCCAAGAACTGAGTACACTGCATTTTCTAGTTAGAGAGAAGTGGGAAAAAATAGTTCCCTAAAAACTGTACTTAGATTCCTGGGATTTTTATGCTGAATTTAATTGGAAAGATTTGGATTTGACTTTGGGCTCCACTGTTTGTTAGCTTTGGCACTGGGCGATCACTTTCGCATCTCTGAGACTCCGTTTCTTTATCTGTGGAGCTAATATAATCCCATCTCATTCCGCCAGATGAAATGGACAAAATGAGGTAACACTGGCCAAACTTACTGTCTAACACGTGTTAGGTGCTTATGAATGTTAATTCCTTTCTTTACGTTTTTTCTATTTTAATTTGAGTAAGATCTACTTTATTTTTTTAAATCCATTTTATATTTATAACAAATATCAATATATCTTGTTTTAAAGGAAATTATCTTGACTATACTAATTTGATTTTAGTTTTGATTGACCTAAGCCTTAGATTTAATTAAGAATAATTTACGTATCTACTCTGTTAATGCTTATTTTCTTGGTAAACCTTGAACTTACTAATTTGGCAACTGAAGAGATATTGGCATTTTTCCCCCTAGAGAATAAATGCTTTTGAGGAGATTTTATGTTTTGAAGTAAGCACACATAAAAATACAAAATCAACTATTTGTCCGAAACCATCAGGAAAAAAGCAAAGGGGCTCAGAAGAAATTCCATGACTGTATTCTTTATAACTGCCACCACTCTAACACCTTCATAAGTCCCAACAATGCTGAGAAACTCCATGGCAGGGTAGAACATGGCAAATTACTTTTCTTTTTAAAGGAAACATTGGATCCTACTCTGAAAAGGGGGCAAACATGCATGGAGAAACACAGAGAAGAGACAGAGTTCTGAAGGAATTTAAATACTAGCTTCCAGTAATTTCCTTGGTCTGATACCTCCCTGCACCGTGTGGCTCAGTTCTCACCAAAGAGTTGCCAGCATTTTCACAATTCATTTCCCTCTTTGTTTAAATTATTTAAAATTAGTCCTCTGTCAGCACCTAATTGAATTGAATTCACAATGCAAAATTTGCCATAGAACTGAATACCCCTGCCCTATAAAAAGTCAAGTTCCATGTATTATATTTTCAAGTTAAAAAGAAAAAGCAAATGCAGGATTTGAAGCTGAGGTCAAATGCCATTTCCTACAGGAAGCCCTCCACCAGCAAATAATCTCTCCTTTGATATAACTTTGTTTATAATCTACTTAAAGCTTTTAGGATTTTCTATTCCGATTACAGTTATTTGTATACAAAATGCATGTACTTCCAATTAAGCGAACTATAAACTTCTTTAGGATGGGGATTTTAATAGATTACTGTGTGTGGCCTACCCCAGCACTGCAGACTACATGGGGCTTCAGTAATGGAGCACATGGAGGGCATGGGAATAGACTCTGGAGTATCTTATAATAACCTAAAGTGGAAAATAATTTGAAATATACACACACACATACATATATAAACATATAACAGGGATTGAACCCAAATCTCTTATGTATCCTGTATTGGCAGGTGGATTCTTTACCACTAGTGCCACCTGAGTAGCCCACATATATAAAACTGAATCACTTTTCTGTATGCTTTGAACGAACATAATATTATAAATCAACTTTACTTGAATTAAAAAAAAAAGATATAGAACTAGAGTTTATTCTGGGGGAATCAGGAAGTTAGAAGAAGGGGAACCCCTTAGGATAAAGATAAAAGTGATCCCCCAAAACTTCTACCACCCCAGTCAAGTGTAAAGTGTCTACAAGCAAATATGCAACTAAACTCCAAGTTGTAGCTGCTATTTTTTTTCTGGTACAAAAGTACATGCAATTGAAAACTCTTAGTTATTTTTCTTAATTGAAAAATAACTGAAAGTAACCAAGTGTTAGATGCATGGTTAACTACAGTTTAGCCTATGGTAGGAGATGATGCATTCTTTAAAACTGATCCTTTCAAAGATTTTTAAATGACAACTGAAGTTTTGTATAATGTTACTGGAAAAAGCAGGCCACCGGATGATATAGTGTGGTATTTACAATGTCAGGGCATGAATGACAGTGGGGCCAGCCAGTCCAGTGTAGGATTAAGAAAAGACCAATTCCATGAAGAGATGTGCAGAGGTCTCAGATCAATGAGCTGAGGTTTGTTAAAGCATCAGAACCAAATGAAAGGTCTGGAAACCTGGGAATCAGGCATCTGTGTGCTGAGGGATCAAAGGACCTGTGAATATGTGGGAAAGAACACTTGGATTTTGGTAATAAAGACAGTCAGAACACTGTATATAGGAAGTCAGGTAGAAAATAAAACCATGCTCAGGAGTGAGCTTCCAACAGTCTATTTAAACAGAGAATTTCTTTGTGTCATTACCATTTATGTGTGAAGGAGTTTGGGGGTGAGAATGATTATAGATCTGGACGAAATACTAGCAAAAGAAGTGACTGCATGTGTATGGCTAAGAATGAGGTCAGAGCTACAAATAGGGTTCTGGCAGCAATTTAATTGTGGAATGACCAAAAAACAAACAAACAAACAAAACAGATAAAAATCTCTCAATATACAGAATAAGCATGTTTTCCCAAAGTTGCTAGTAAAGTGATTTTATGAATATCAAGTAGTATTCTAATTAAAACACAAGGCTCTATTGTTTCAAAGATACATTCCATATGATAAAAAATCATACTAGAATTCTGGGAAGATGGCTCAGAATAGTCAGCCTAATTTTTGAATCTTCCTATGTCCACAAAAGGACTTACAGAGAAACCATTTGGTGAAACCAGAAGATGAAGGAAAACATTCACCATATAACCAGTGCCGAGGGAGCCCTGAGTCCCTAACCATGAATATGCAGAAGTGACCACCAACAGCCACCAGGCTTTTGTGTAATTGATGCCTGTTTGGAAGAGAAGCAGGGGGACATCTGACAGATTTGAGAACCAGAGAGCTCCAGAATACCCAATGGGTACTCACCGCACAGTCCCAAGGGCCAATTTGAGATAGCAGCTGGAACTTGGGGTGGGGGAGGCGCCCCAATCCAAGAACAGGGGAGTACACAGGGAACAGAGTGAGGACTGAAGGGGGGCAGGGGCACCCCAAGCTCTAAGCAAAGACAGTCTACACTCATTCTATCTCCTGCTTTGCCTAAGGCACGGGACTTGAGTCTAGTCAAGCCTCTGGACCCAGTGGCTGATATGCAGGAACACAGGAGAATATGCTGAATCACACTGTACATCTTCAATTGGGAAAATCCAAACGGTGCGAGAATATAATCGAGCAACCCATGATCTTCAAAAGATAAATTGTCAAGAAAAAGGATGGAGGAGGAATTTACAAATCAAAGGGACTTAAAAGGTCCAAATTGAAAAGAATGGAGGAGATGAAACTCTCGTCTAATGAAACATTCTTGGGTATAAAACTAGAAAGAGATGCTAACAACTAATTATTATAAAAGTCAAGATAGTGGTTACCTTTGGAGGAGGGTCAGGTGTGACTGGGGCAGGGAGCATGGAAAAGCTTCTGGGGGTGCTGGCCAAGTTGTCTTTGTTGATCTTTGTGGTTCTTACATGCATTTAATGTGGTTCTTTTTATTTATTTTACTAAAAATGTAACAAAAAACCCTCAAAAACATACTCTCAAAGTAAAAATACAGTTTTAAAACATGCTACCTACTTGATGGTGGAACAATGGGAGACACTTAAAGGCTATTGCTGGGTCTCACTTCTATGAGGTTGGCTGCAAGTGGGAACATGCTCTTGCTACTCTCAGCTTGCTTTAACCCCATCTCACTTGCAGCCCAGTGAAATTAATCTATTGTTTTCAGTGAAAGCTAGAAACAATTGTGTTCATTATTCTGAGCTGTGTGTTAAAGAGCTATTATGGTAATTAAGGTGTTTCCAGAAGTGAAGTTGTCCCCTCTACCTCCAGGCTGCAAAGCTCCATGGAAACCACCTATGGCTTAGCTGCCTTTGGATGCTTTCTTGGTCCTCAGAGGCCAGTAAAGAGCTAATCTCTTCTCAGTAGCTGTTAGTTGATGGAGAAAGAACTGCCTGTTGAGTGCAAACTCTGCTGAACCAGACAAGAAAAGGGCTAGTGAGGAGAGAAGGCATAAGACCAGGGAGCCAGCTGTGGGATCACAGAAGAGAAGGAGGGTGGGAATTTAGGTCAACCCTCTCACTGATGGGGGGAAGGACTGGAAATCACAGCAATAGACTGCAAAGACCAGGCACCTCTCATCCCTACTTTGTCTTAACTTTTGCTTCCATGTCTCCACTGCGAGGGGGAATGTTCTTAAATGGATGGTGGTAGCCCTGGAATGGCACCTGGGTGACTTTATTTCCTTCTGCCTGAGGTTATAATTGAACAGCACTGACAGAACTCTTTTAAGGTGGAAGTTGGGAGGAAGGGAGGTGTCTGGATTGTTCCACTGTATCCTCAAAATGAAAGAGCATGGTGATAATGATCAGGAACTCTTGTACTCTCTGTGATTACCAAAACTTTTACTGTTGTTTTCTGCTGACAGTCGGTGAAAGCCAGTTAATTTTTATTAGCCGTCTGCAGAAGACAGTGATACAAATAAGGCGATTGCTGTACCACTTTGCTCAAGGTTTATGGTTTTTCTTTGATTCTCTGCTTGTTGATGACTGTACAATTCCCACCCATCCTTCGGTGTCAAGCTAGGTCTTTGTTCCTCCCATGTCTCCTCAGCTCATTCCTACCATTAGGTGCTCTCTCCCCTCCCTAAACCCACAGCATTGCCCTGTGATGCTGATAGGCCTGGTCTGGATTATTAAGTGATTTTGTTAGTGGCCTATTCCCCTCGGAGGTTTTCTTCTTAATTTTAGAAACCCTGTTACATTGCCCTCTGGATTCTCTGTAGCATCTAGCAGAGTTCCTGACATATAGATCATTAAACTGTGTTGTTTACTTGACTTATTTAACTCATATGCATTACAAGACATGCCAAGCATTTCATGAAACTAACTAATTAATTGCTAGGAGGAATGCAGTAGTTCACATTAACCTAACCTAACCTAATCAGTTTAGATGATAGATGACTTTAGAGCGGGATTGAAGTGTTAAGTGTTATGTCCCCAACATTTAGAATAGTGTTTGGCCTATGATAAACACTTAGCTAACATTAGCCACATGAATGAATAAATGATCAATCTACGGAGTTTAATTAACACATAAAAGAGGTGAAGTGTATTTTCTCAAGGAGAGAAAAAAAAAATTTGTATAAGAAAAAAATGATTAGATGAGAAGGATGTTTATCCAGAAACACTTGGAAAAATAAGTCACAGAAAAGTAAACTCTAATGAGTACTGCAGTGTTACAGTTTTTATGTATTTAGAAATATGAAAGTTCTCTATGGATGAAGAAATCTGAGGCATTTTATAATCTAATCTGCCTAAGCTCATCCTGTTCTCAAACTAGACGTTATGTTTCTGACCCTTTGGCCTGCTCTCCCCATACCCTGAACACAGCCTAACTCTTTGCCTTCAGTGATATGATACTGTGTTCATAGAAAGTCCCTGCCTCTCTAAAGCACATGCCTCTGTTGAGATCCATCTCTAGACTTTTTCACATAGTTCTCCTTGGATAACAACTTTGTTCCTCTGGGATTTATAGAGGCCTGGCTCTAATGAGGTCAAGGAGCAGTCCAGACCATCTGCATTCCCACACTAACATGTGCTGCTTTGAAGTGACCCTCTAATGGCCCCATGCTTACCTGTTATGCTCTGGTGAATGAGACCAACACTTACTCTGGTAGGAATAGTGTCCATTATTCTCCTTGGCTCAAAGCACTTAATAGAACAAGGGGTTAGACAATGATTATACATCTGTTAAGTTACACCTATGAAATCGCTTCCTAAAAACAAAAATAATCAAAACACTCAATTACTTTAAAAGCAAGAGAGGAAATTAATCATTTTACAGTCTCTAATTTAAATAGTATATATATTGAATATCCTCTTCAAGTTTATTTGCAATGGTTGAAGAGAGGTAGGAGAGAAAAAAGAGAGGTCCATTTATTCTTTAGGTTATAAGTAACATACAGGAAGGAAAAAAAACAGAGATGTCCTTCATTTCCACTTGGAATAGAAACAGACAAAATAAGCTTAACACATATCCAGAGACAAAGTGTCTAGATATGGGGAAGGATTTTTCACTGTACAAGAGATTAAACACTGATGTAGGCCACCTAAAGGAGATTCTTAAAAACAGTGTAGACAAAAATGTGTTTTGGTGATTTAACATTTGATTACTATAGGAATAACTGCTCTCTTGAAATTCTTCCAGGGCCCTGGATCCATAATGGTCTAATATTATAGAAGAATCTTATTTTTCAAAACTTGGACAGTCTTACCAGAGTTTGAGTGTTGGTTTGTACCTGTTATTACTGTGAAGATAAAAATGGTAACAATGGCTGAAAGAAGATACTAAAGAAATAGAAACTACATGGGGAGTTTATAAAACATACAACGTCAAAGTAGAAGTAGGGGAAGGAGGAGTCCAATGCAGAGGCAATTGCTCAGCTTTGTCTCTTCTCGATCTGACCTCTGAAGCTGGCATCAGTGCTGATGGATAGTAGAGAACTGACTGGCTACGGAAACCTTAAACAGGGATTTTTGTCCTAATAATTAGTGATGAGGCTTTGTGTGAGTTTTTCACCTCTTGGAACCTCAATTTTCTCCATTGATTAGATAAGAACAACAAGATATGTCTACCTGTGTTTTTGTGAGGATCAAGTAAGACCATGAAAACTCTAAAATCTGCTAATACACTAGGGTCTTATTATTATGAGAGGGATTAAGTGGGAAGAAGGGAAATGGTGAGAATAATAATAAAATAGATTGTTTTGGGGATTTTTTTGTATTAGCACAATTGCTGATTTTTTCATTCAGTAAATATTGAGCACCAGGCACCAGGGGTAAAACAATGAACAGAAAAAAATGCCCATGCCATCATTTCTGAAAGAAAGCAAACTCTAAAAATTCATGAGTATATGTGTATGCATATGTTTTAATCAATATTTATAAATGGCATTTTGATTCATCTATACCAAATGGGCTTTGTAAGTAAGAGATTTCTATGAACAAATATATGTGGAAATATTGCACATTATGTCCTCTTCATAATGCATACTGGGAAATTTAAAATGAGGGAAAACTGCTTAATTTTTTAAAGTCAGAGGTCACAAAACTAAATTGACCACATAACCTATTTTTTTGTTGCTGGATTTTTTTTCCCTTGTATCTTCTATCATTATCCTAAGAAACAATTAGAAAACACTGAAATAGTCTTTATCTGGTAGCTCTTAAATAGAATGATTCAAATAGCTGTTCTTTGTAGTCCATCAGCCTGAGGAAGACCCATGTGTCCTCTCAAAGGCTAACCTCACTGTAACACAATGAACATCTACTGCATGTCTGCTCAGCAATACATTTCAGAGATGTTTTGATGGAAACTTTAGAAGATGAATCTTTATGCTTAATGCTTTATGCTTCATGTCTTATAGAGAAGCAGCCAAGTCTTTCTAAAAATGGAAGGGACAATTTAGGAATCTAGTAAAAACTACAACACCAAATTGAATTTTTACAATACTTGAGCTAAATCAGGATATTTTAACTAAATTATTTTAGGAAAAAATTAATACATGTTTTCTAGTGCTGCTTCTTTGGCATGATTTAACAGAACTTCAATCCACCCAAATCAAACATACAATGCATGGAAATGTCTCTGGAGAATATAAGGCTGTATTTAGATAGCTTTTTACGCTGAATGTCTAAAACCCTGAAACAGTCTTAAGAATCTTAGAATTAAGAAAGGACCTTAGAGGTTAAAATCTTTCATTCATTACAGGAGTCCTTCCTATGACATGCCTGGAAAGTCTTGCCTGGTCTTAGCCTGGTTATTTGCTGACACATAGACATTACTAAGAAGGCATCCCATTCTTTTACTGGCTAGTTGGAGTGGTTAGTAATTGTTTTTTAATGTTAAGCCAAATTCTACTTCGTGGGAATACACTGGATAACTCTATTCTAAAAAATCATTATTTTGTTCCATAAAAATTAGATAAAGTTGGAGAATGGCTTATATTATTGGCCAGACATAACACTGTGTTGGCCAAAAAAGTTAGTCTGGATTTTTCCATAAGATCTTACAGAGAAACCTGAAGAAACTTTTTGGCCAACTCAAGAGTATTTTTTGTACAGTCAGAATAAAATTTTTACATAATGTATTTGCTTTTCTAACACTTAGAATCATCATTAATATAGGCAATTTCCTGTGATATTTCTGATATAATGTATTAACATGTCATTCTGTGATTTATTTACTCAAATAACATTGAGTTCTTTTTATGTGTTAGGCAATAGATTGCCAGTTCATGAGAAGATCAAATCCAGTTCTCAAAAAAAACCAAATTATTACCTTTCACGTGGTCTAGGCTCTTTTGCCCCCTTCAGCAATGCCTCGGAGACACAACAATTCTCCCTTCCTCACAATTCTCCCTGCCTCAAAATTCTCCATCTCTTCCATACGGCTTCCCCAGACAGATGTGTGAGGTTCATAAACTGAGGGGCCCAAACCTTGGACTAGATGAATCCTGGTGTGTAGAGGGTCTGAAGCAGCAGGAACTCCAGCCTGGAGGTGCTGTGGATGTCTTTCTACCAGAGGATACTGGTTTTACAGGGTTTGTCCTCCAGTCTTTATCTCCTAGCAAACCTGGTAGGATTGCTCTGGCTCTTGCCTTTCTCTGGGCAGCCAGTTCTGTCCAGTGCCTCACACATGATCATACCACATGTCACTAGAGACCTTTCTTGTTTGGTCTCTTGAGTTTCTATTGTGTATGTGGATGCATACATGCATAGCAGCAGGCAGCTCCTCAGAGTAAGTGTGAACCCAAAGTCATTTGACATATTTTTTATTTAAACTCTAGTTAATATATGAAAAAAATCCACAAAAGTAAAAATGTTATAATTGGTTGGACTCTGTAGTCAGCAGTTATATGGAGATAAATTATCTAAAAATAATAGGGAAGCATTTTTGCCATGTGTTAAAGGAAAGATTCTTTTTAATATAGCATTTATAGGGGAAAGAATGCCCACAGTTGTAATTAGCACTATTTATATGCCATAAAAGAAGCATTAAAAGGGTAAAGTGGGTCTTAGGAAGCATCACTACCAACAAAGCTAGTGGAGGTGATGGAATTCTAGTTGAGCTATTTCAAAGCCTAAAAGATGATGCTGTGAAAGTGCTGCACTCAATATGTCAGCAAATTTGGAAAACTCAGCAGTGGCCACAGGACTAGAAAAGGTCAGTTTTCATTCCAATCCCAAAGAAAGACAATGCCAAAAAATGTTAAAACTACCGCACAATTGCACTCATCTCACACACTAGCAAAGTAATGCTCAAAATTCTCCAAGCCAGGCTTTAACAGTATGCGAATCGTGAACTTCCAGATGTTCAAGTTGGATTTAGAAAAGGCAGAGGAACGAGAGATCAAATTGCCAACATCTGCTGGATCATCAAAGAAGCAAGAGAGTTCCAGGAAAACGTCTACTTCTGCTTTATTGACTATTCCAAAGCCTTTGACTGTATGGATCACAACAAACTGTGGAAAATTCTGAAAGAGATGGGAATACCAGACCACCTGACCTGCCTCTTGAGAAATGTGTATGCAGGTCAAGAAGCAACAGTTAGAACTGGACATGGAACAACAGACTGGTTCCAAATCAGGAAAGGAGTACGTCAAAGCTGTATATTGTCATTCTGCTTATTAAACTTATATGCAGAGTATATCATGAGAAATGCTGGACTGGAAGAAGCACAAGCTGGAATCAAGACTGCCAGGAGAAATATCAATAACCTCAGATATGCAGATGACACCACTCTTATGGCAGAAAGCGAAGAAGAACAAAAGAGCCTCTTGATGAAAACGAAAGAGGAGAGTGAAAAAGTTAGCTTAAAACTGAACATTCAGAAAACTAGGATCATGGCATCAGTCCCATCACTTCATGGGAAATAGATGGGGAAACAGTGACAGACTTTATTTTCTTGGGCTCCAAAATCACTGCAGATGGTGACTATAGCCATGAAATTAAAAGATACTTGGTCCTTGGAAGAAAAGCTATGACCAACATAGCATATTAAAAAGCAGAGACTTTACTTTTCCAAGAAAGGGTCCATCTAGTCAAGGCTATGGTTTTTCCAATAGTCATGTACTGCCTTGCTGCCAGTAAATTATTATTGATTGACAACTTTAACAATCTGCTCAACCTAGTTATATCCCTGAGTCAATAGTTGATTCTTCTTCTGTATATTTACCGTTCTAGTTCCTGTCTTCCCAAAGATTGAGAGGAAACACTGTTTTTAACTATACCTCCCAAATACTGCCCATGACCAAGGAAAATATTTAGGCATATGTTGAATTAATGTCTATAGTTAACTATCTCTGCTACTATTTATCCTCACAAATAAAAAGAGGTTCTATTAGACTTTATTGCATCTTAGTTCTGCTGCTTGTATAAGTAACTAATGGTCGGCTAACAATAAAGAGAAATGACTATGGACCAAAACTAGTTTTACTCATATGTCCAGAGCATTATTGTAAATGTTTGAAAAATCAACTTTTCAGTGAAAGCTTTGGTTAGTGGGTTGAGCAGTGGAAAATACCTTGTGTTTGGATTTTGAAGACTCTGGATTTGAGACCATTTCTATACTTAATATCGATGTAACTCTTACAAATCACTCAATCTCAGCCCTATCTTCTCCTCTGAGAATGGGTATGGTCTCATGTTGCTTATAGGGTCACTGAGAGGATATTCAGGCATGCTTTAAGTAATGGACATTTGGACCATGTTTTTCTAGGATTAGCTAGCCTTGCCATCTAAATGACTGTAACATCTACCTGCTAATTTCCAAATTGTCTTACTCTAAAGGAAAAGAAAAACTGATCCTCATTTGTATTTCCAGTACATCTGTCTATTCTTCCATTCTTTTGAATTTCTTTACAGTGGCTTTCCTGCCTTTCAAGCCCATGTTCTTTCCTTTCTAAATGATGTAGGACATGCTGTCTACAGTTTTGCTCTGTTTAGTTTCATCTACCTTGGGAGTTATTATTGCTAAGGTGGATGCTCTATCAAGTTACCTCATCTTTTCAGTTAAAGAGAATTCAAGGTGTTTGTAAACCAAAGGAATGAAATGACTTCAAGTGGAAAAGGAAATGAGGTGTAACTATATACTACAAGACAGCAATGCAATTTAGAGCTAGAAGGATCTAATGTACTCTAAATCTATCAGAAGTTTGCACTATAAACATATAGGTAAACAGAAGTTTTCCCACAAAAATTGGCTTTTAAGTCACATAACATTGTTCATAAACAAAACTGAACTGAAAATAATTGAAAATAACCCCTTTTGTTTGGAATCACAGGCAGTAATCAAGTTTCTAGGTTCTCCTATTACACTAAAAAGGCAATGCCATTTAAACTGAAAGCTGAAATATGAGGAGAATGTAAGGAAAATATGCACAGCTGAAAGTCAACTCTGGCAAAGAGGAAAATACTTTTTCTGTATTTTACATTTTTGGGTCTGCGTGTGTCTATGTGTAGTGTCTACCTGAAGATCTTCCTTTGAGGCTGTAAAACACATACTTTCATTTGGAAAAAGAACATTTTTATTGACTCTATACTTTCTTTCTATGCCTCTCATGTTCCTTTTATCTAGAGGTTTCAGCCTGAAAATGTTAAAAAAAATTGCCTGCAATTAAACTTTGTAGTCAATGCCTTAAATGAGCTACGGGTGGCCTCATTATAGGGTGTGTTTCTGTGCAAGGCTTTAAAATGGTTCTCAAAGTGTGGTTCCTGGACCAGTAGCATCAGCAGCTCCTGGGAACCTGTTACAAATGCAAATTCTCAGACTTTGCCTGGGACCTAATGAGTCAGAAATTCTAAGAGCGAGTCTATGTTTTAACAAGCCCTGCAGGTAATTTTCATGTGCACTAAAATGTGAGAACCACACATTTATTCTAAGAAAACCCGAAGTGGGGTAACACACTTCTTAAGTACATGTAAATGGCCAACACCCTTATGTTCTTCCAATGGTACTGAAGGCCACTACACAGTTTAACACTAGGTAGGCTAGACATTACTTTGCCATAGTCTAGTCAAGGCTATGGTTTTTCCAGTGGTCATGTATGGATGTGAGAGTTGGACTGTGAAGAAAGCTGAGTGCCGAAGAATTGATGCTTTTGAACTGTGGTGTTGGAGAAGACTCTTGAGGGTCCCTTGGACTGCAAGGAGATCCAACCAGTCCATTCTAAAGGAGATCAGTCCTGGGTGTTCTTTGGCAGGACTGATGCTAAAGCTGAAACTCCAATACTTTGGCCACCTCATGCAAAGAGTTGACTCATTGGAAAAGACTCTGATGCTGGGAGGGATTGGGGGCAGGAGGAGAAAGGAACGACAGAGGATGAGATGGCTGGATGGCATCACCGACTTGATGGATGTGAGTCTGAGTGAACTCCAGGAGTTGGTGATGGACAGGGAGGCCTGGCATGCTGCGATTCACGGGGTTGCAAAGAGTCGGACACAATTGAGCAACTGAACTGAGGCTAATAGCAGTGATGGTCATAATGAGTATTTTTTCCTAGTGGGCTTCCATCACAAGCATGATGATTTACCCACAGGACTCACAGAGCTACAGACTTTTTCCTTCTCAAGTGCTCAGACTCAATTAGAGACTAAGGCACTGGTAGCAAAAGTGCTGAAATGGCACTGCTATTCACCCTGCCCTGATCTTCATCTTGTTTCTGGCCAGGCCTTTCCTCAAAGTGGTAGTTTCTCCATGATTTCAATTATCCTCCCTTCCTGTGTGCCCCTCCTCAGAGCTTCCACCCTGCTCCCGCTCCCCAGGATTCGGTCATCACTTCCTGAACGGAGCTGCAGGACTGACTGCTCTCACCATACTTCTTCCATCTCTCCAGTGGACATAGTTCCTTGTATGCCCCACTAGTAACACTGACAGAAATAAGTAAAACTGCGTTTATCACAGCTCCCTATCAATACTTCTACACTTTGCTCAGTGGTAGGTGTCACCAGTCTACAAGTTACCAAAGTTTACCACTTTTTCTCCTTTGCTTGCTTTGGTTTGTATTGACCTGTAGAATCTTATTCCTCCCTTGTTGTCTATTCCTGCTATTATTGTACTTATACTGTAAACATTTAAAACGTAAAATGATTTTCTAAAAGTTTTCTCCTCTCCTCCCTCCCTCCCTCCTTCCTTCCCCTCGTCCCTCCTATGCAAAAGCAGATGGCACACCATGAGTACTTGAGATTGATCTGTTGATCACCCCTTTCTTTTGGGCCTCACAGTGACTACAAATCAATCTCTACACGCTTGAGCCTAACATTCAAAGCTCTTTAAGTCCTAATCAAAACCTACTTCTTTCATCTCCCTTCCATTCACTCCTCCCTAAAGACTCTTTACTCTAGTGGTTCTCACTCAGTGGTCTGGAGGGCTGGTGATTTTTCCCTTTCATGTAGTTGCTTTTAGTTTCACTGTAAGCTTCCTGGAGCAGGGAATCTTCCACATGTGTCTCCTACCCAGCATAGAGCTCTGTGCATATAGCAAGGATTCAAAAAATATACAATTATTGGTAACCATGGCATATATGGAGGAGAAGTTCATAGAAACTGCAGGTATGACTCCTTAAGGTGTCAGTAGGGTAGGCTTCTCAGTCACTCAGAGAGCATCTTGGTAACTTGGAGGTAGAGCTTACAGAGGAGCACTTGACTGATTACTGGCTTCCCTGCTCAGATAGCTGCCTCCTAAGAGAGTTCCTCTTTGTTCACATTTGTAGAATAAGATGTACTCTTCAGACAGTGTATCCAATAATAATGATCCACTAAGAATAAACATTCACTGAGAGATTGTGTGTCATGAGTATTACCACTGTGATCCTCCCAGCAACCCAAAGGACTTTGGAATGAATTATGTTATCCATTCTATAGATGAGAAAATTGAGGCTTAAAGGAGTTGAGTGACTTGTCTCAAGATCATGTAGCCAAGCAGATGTAGGACAAATGCCTGGGCCATGACTACTGTTCCCTGCTGCAGCTAAGTCGCTGCAGTCGTGTCTGACTCTGTGCGACCCCATAGACAGCAGCCCACCAGGCTCCCCTGTCCCTGGGATTCTTCAGGCAAGAACACTGGAGTGGGTTGCCATTTCCTTCTCCAATGCATGAAAGTGAAAAGTGAAAGTGAAGTCGTTCAGTCGTGTCTGACTCTTCTCGACCCCATGGACTGCAGCCTACCAGGCTCCTCCATCCATGGGATTTTCCAGGCAAGAGTACTGGAGTGGGGTGCCATCGCCTTCTCCACTGTTCCCTACCCCCGATGTAATGTAACACACCGATTTCTTGCCCCTTCTTCTCCATAAATAAGCAGTGACCTTTATGCCAGAGGTTTATACAAGCTTGACTTTAAACCTTTAAAGATTGAGATTTACTATTTCCATGCCACTTAACACAGTTGCTATTTCTTTTTCTAAGTTAAATCACACACTGAATAGTAAGGGTTAACTTCTGGTGCTAAGGAATAACTGAAGGAGGAAACATCCAATATCTTTTCTTAGAAGTTAGTTATAAAGGGCACATAGAGGTTGAGAAGCAATAGTCTGCAATTTTCAATTAATGCCACTGACCCCATTGGTCACAAAAACTTGATCTGAGTGAATGAAAACAGAGAAATTGTACTGCATTTTGCTTTCTTGACTCAGTGATTTGAAGAATGTTTTTCTGACATCTCAGTTTGTCAGTGTTTCCATAAAATTCCCAACATTCTAACCTGATTCTAACCTATTTCACTTTCTAATTAGTCTTAAAAATAATAGCAGTAACAAAATTTGTGAAGAATATCACAATTATCCATAATAAAAAAGTGTTAGATATTTTTAAGAACACCTGTTTTAACACTGACATAACACTTACTTAATTTTAATCAATATATTACACATTTACTGCTTGATTTCTTCATAAAATCAGATTTACAAATCATTAAATTACATGTACACATATAATGTATATATGTTTGTAATTATATATATTTACATGTTGCATTTTCTATATGATTCTCCTACCTCCAGAGCAATTTTGAGATTTTTAGAATCCTAAGGCAAAGGTTTAAGTGGGCTGTTTATTTTAACCCACAGATTTACAATCCAAGGCCCTGAAAGACATCAAAACCTACCACTTTGAACTGATTATACCTTGACAGTCAATGAAACTAATGTACTTTGCATATCAACATATCAACATGTTTTCTTCATGTAATTCTTTTAAAATTATGATTTAAAAAACCTGGACATTTTTTGATAATTTTAAAAGTACAGAAAATTATAAGCAGGCAGAAAATAACCATAATTTCACCACAGAGAATTAAAAGTTGCTTTACTTTGCTGCTGCTGCTGCTAAGTCACTTCAGTCGTGTCCGACTCTGTGCGACCCCATAGACGGCAGCCCACCAGGCTTCCCCGTCCCTGGGATTCTCCAGGCAAGAATTCTGGAGTGGGTTGCCATTTCCTCCTCCAATGCATGAAAGTGAAAAGTGAAAGTGAAGTCGCTCAGTCATGTCCGACTTGTAGTGACCCCATGGACAGCAGCCCACCAGGCTCCTCTGTCCATGGGATTTTCCAGGCAAGAGTACCGGAGTGGGGTGCCATTGCCTTCTCCGTGCTTTACTTTGGTACCTTATAAATTTATTATCCTAAATTTTTATTAATTTGACAAGATTTATTTCACCAGATCATGCCTATTATAGTGCTGAACTACACCTTAAAACTACTCACATGTCTCCACAGCTATTCCCACCAGCCTAGCCTCTTCCAGCCTGTCCGCCTGCTTTTGTTTTGTCTCCCTTCAGTTATTTTCTCCATGCCATACCCTTGCTCACATCACTTCAATGGCATCTATTGCTTTTGGGTGAAATGGCCATCTCAAAAGAGCATCCAGTGACCTCTGACTCCACAGGGCTGTTCTCAGACTAAAGTAAGAAAAAGTTATTTGAAGATGCCTATAAACTATAGTAAGGGCTTCCCAGCTGGTGCAGTTGGTGAAGAATCTGCCTGCCAATGTAGGAGATGCAAGAGATACAACTTCAATCTCTGGGTCAGGAAGATCCCTGGAGAAGGAAATTGCAACCCACTCCAGTAATCTTGCCTGGAGAACCCCATGAACAGAGGAACCTGGTGGGCGCCATGGGGTTGCAAAAGAAGAGCACATGACTGAGCATGCACACACACACACAAACTATAGTAAACTGCAGGTATGAGTGGTTATTAGCTAGATCTTTGACTGCAAGGCCAAATTTCAAGTGTTCTGTCATTGTTTTGTTTTAGAAAGAAAATAATTTTGATTTTGTTTAATTTTAGAAAAGTCTATATGTTACTATCAGAATTATTTAAATACAGCTTAGTCTTTAAGAAACAACTAACAGAGAGCACTTTAAGTGAGAAAGCAGTGTTCTGATACCTCTGATATTCTGCATAGTCTTGGAATTAGATCTAGTTTTCACCAAATTGAGAAATGAAAAGATGCCCCTCCCCTACACACAGTTGTCTGGATAGTGTTAGAGCAAAATTAATCTTCTAACTATTTATGTTAAAAAATGAATGAAGTAACAATGAAATAACTCTTTTTCAGACCTAGAAATACATACACACACACACACACACACACACACACTTAGATGAATGCACAAAGAACAATAATTTCCCCATTACATGACATATAATAAACATCTGCTTTGTGCTGTGAGGATGCTTAGATTTTGCAAATGATTTCACCAGAGGCTCCCAGCTGTCTCAATCTGATTTCTGATTTTCAGAGATGAAACCCTGGGTCAGATAAACTGCACTATGAGAAAGTGGAAGCTGGGATTTTGATGACTTGGCCACAGTATAATGGAAATATCCTTGTGAGTGAAAAGCTCATATACTCTTTTATTCATTCTGGACAGCTCAGTCATCAAAATGCAATGTTTTTTTTTCTCAGTCCAAAGATAATTATTCTGATGCTTGACTTGTTTATTTTAAAATGTTTATCTTTGATGATCTGAGTGAAAGACTTGGCATGGAAGAAAAACCTAGCAAAGCCATGAATATTTGCCTTTGTATCCACTGGGGTATCATCAGCAAACAGATGGAAACTCAAATTAGGGTCATTTTGGAAGGTTTAGGAAAGAGGCTGTTTATGAAGGTTTAGGCGGGGGTTAAGGAAAACACAAGGAATAGCGGGGCTGTTAATACCTGTAGTCCCTGAAGCCTGAGGGGCATAAGTAGCTGCTGGGATCCTAAGGGAGAGTTTTCTAGGGAAGGCAACTTCTAGAGACTTAGAGTCAAAGGACAAAGTCAGTCTGAATGAATGGATCATGCCCCGAGGAAGCAGAGAGAAGGAGTACCTGACCTCACTCTTTCCTCCCAGGGAGCTTTGCATGGGCTCCCTACTGACTGAACCCAGTGGGAACCAAACAGTAAGAGAATCCATAGTTGTAATGCATACAGCCAGCCTCCTAGGGAGAGAGGAGGGTAGCAAATGAAAGATATTCAGCACAGTCTTTCATTGGAGTTTAACTAGCATTTAGCACAAAGCCTGGCACATAGAAAATGCTCCTAAGGGTGAGTTAGTTGTGACCTTAAGTCTCTCCATCTAACTTTATATAGCTCTTTGAGCTTCTCCAGTGGCACTCATTATCTTCTGCCTGTACAGAAACTACTGAACAGCATCAGCCATCAAACTGTGGGCTCCTCTCTTTCACCCCTTTCTCCTGCCCTCCTTTCTTCTCCCTCTTCCTCTTTTTGGCTGTAAATACACTTGCTTTCAATAAAGATGTGTAATTGCATCAATTCAAATATGAGGACTATGTCATATCACATAATTCTAAATTTTCTGCATTTAACTTCCCAGCATTTTTTTTTTTCTAAAATTCACTAAATTTACCTACTTTGTATCTAGCACTGTTCTGAGCACTTAGATTCAAAGGATGAGTAGGCAAGGTCCCATCTTCCCAAGGTTTACATTGGGAGAGCAGAGAAATGTAGATAAGCAATCATGATATGACTCTATCTGCAAGGGGAGTGTTACAAAATGGCATTTCTGCGGGTGGACCCAAGGGTGAGAAGAGTAGAAAAGAGAGAGAAGACCAAAGTAGCAACAGCTTTGCGCTTACACACATGCATGTGCACACACACACATACACACACACACACAGAGTGGACTCTAGAGGTGAGAAATCAGGCTATATACTAATAGAAAGGGCTTTCTGAAAGCAGAATGCATTTTCTTAATTTCAACCTAGGTTCCTATAGTATAATTACTTCCAATTAACATTCAAAAGATTCTCTGGCCACTAAGTATGCCCAGTACTGGGGGTCAGAATGAGAAGAAACTGGGGAAGTAAGGAAGATGTTCTTGGGGAGAGAGTTTCTTGCTGATGTGAAAACAATACCAACTGAAAGATTATCTCCTGGGCAGCAGGGAGCTTTAGTCATACCAGAATGAGAAGTAAGGAGGATGAAGCAACTTCAATTATTCAAAACTATAGAGAAGAGAGCTTGAGTTGTAGAAAGTCATAATGACAGATTCTGCTTTCTTTGCTGATTAAATTAAGTGTGATACAGTGGGAAGGGGCTTGCCTCTGCCACTCACCTCCATGACTTTAGCAAGTTTATTAATATATTTGCGATTCTTTTCTTACCCTGACAAGTGTGGATGAAGTTACTCACCCGAGGATTGTTGGGAAGACTAGCACAGTGGTGGCCAACTTGCTTTTGGTGCCCAGGATTGCTCGGCATTACTGTCACCTTATCTAACACATTTCTACCCTGGGAAAGGATTCGGTGTTCTCAGAACCATATCACATCACCACTCCTGTTAAAGATTTTTATGTACAACTTTTTGATTGCACTGAAGAGCCTCATCTAGAGTTGAATGTCTTCAGACCAACTGCAGTGTTTGAAGAGCCAAAGCACACAAACCCTCCTCAAGTTTTCCACTGTATCCCCCAAGAAATGCTAACCCCTATCTTGGAAGGCAGTACTAACTAGTGGAATCCCACTGTTCCAGGGGTAAGACGATGACATAGGTCTGTTGGAGGGGATTCTGGTTATCTGGTGATCTCTGATAGCCTGATTAACTAAAATGAGAAACCAGGTCTGACTATGGTTCCAAGTCAGTATTAAATTGAAGATGGCTGAATGGATTTCAATATTATTTCCCTGCATACCCTGAAGACATTCTTCAACATTTTCCACAGGTGGGATCAAGGTGAAGTTCCAGTTGTGGCCCTTGACCTTAAAACTAATCTCTTTATTTCAATGCCAGCTCTTCTGCCAACTATATACCATTAAGGTTAAGTTCTACATTTCTGATAAGAAGAGATCTTTTCTACAGTAAGTTCAGTTCAGTCGCTTAGTCGTGTCCGACTCTTTGCGACCCCGTGAATCGCAGCACACCAGGCCTCCCTGTCCATCACCAACTCCTGGAGTTCACTGAGACTCACGTCCATCGAGTCAGTGATGCCATCCAGCCATCTCATCCTCTGTCATCCCCTTCTCCTCCTGCCCCTAATCCCTCCCAGCATCAGAGTCTTTTCCAATGAGTCAACTCTTTGCATGAGGTGCAAAGTACTGGAGTTTCAGCTTTAGCATCATTCCTTCCAAAAAAAAATCCCAGGGCTGATCTCCTTCAGAATGGACTGGTTGGATCTCCTTGCAGTCCAAGGGACTCTCAAGAGTCTTCTCCAACACCACAGTTCAAAAGCATCAATTCTTCGGCGCTCAGCCTTCTTCACAGTCCAACTCTCACATCCGTACATGACCACAGGAAAAACCATAGCCTTGACTAGATGAACCTTTGTTGGCAAAGTAATGTCTCTGCTTTTGAATATGCTACCTAGGTTGGTCATAACTTTCCTTTCAAAACCACTTCACAAAGAGTTTCTTTTCTTCTTATGAACATATCTTTTATAATTTGAACAACATGATTAGAGATAATTAATCCTTATATATAATGAATATTGAAGCATATTCATAGATTCAAAATGTAGCTATCTGATGTACATTTTAGATGAAAATGTACTATACTTTAGCAGAAAATAGATTATTATAATGACCAAGATGGTATTTAAATTTTAAGAAATTTCAAGTAAGCAAGGACTCAAAGATATTGCTCATAAAGAGTTAAGAAGAGGATAGGGTATAGATTAAAAACATTTCATTTCATATATTTTAATTTACACAGTCATTTCTTTTTGCTTTATGAGCCAGTTGTAACTTAGACATAAAAAAATTCCCTTTGGAAAGATTTTTAGATTTAAGTTCCTCAAACTGTGATAAATGCTCAGGTAAGGAAACAGAATATGACCTAGGATAGCCCAGCAATTAATCATTCTGTGCCTCATTCCAAATTGTTATCCACTGAAAAAAATCCTACTTAATATGTTAAAGTTTTGTACATTTTTCACTGTCTTCTACTGTATGAAATATTCGAAGAGCCCTTGGTATAATGAAATAGCTGTTAGAGAAGCTTTTTTTTAAATGATGATGAATAATGTAATTAAGATGCAAGAAATGAATTTTGTAGCAGCTTCTAAAACTGTAAGTAGCACATCTTTGAGAAACAACAACAAGGAGAAAGTATAAATTTTCAAGGAGACTACCCAAGTTAAACCATAGCGTCAACTTCAAGAGGAAGAGTTTGGTAATTATTACAAATATTAATATAAGTTCTACTAATGTTACACAAAATAGTGTTAAAAAGTGCCTTAGAGTTCCTTACACTATCATAAGTGTCAAACATAAGTAGTGATACGGTGAATTTTGCTTTAAAAACAAAATAAACTGTTTCCTCATAAAAATAACTGACAATATGCTTGACATATTGGGATTTTAAAATTGAGAATGCAAGTATATTCTTTCTTGGGCAGTTTCTGAATCCAAAATACCTTTCTCTTTCTACTTTCATGACTCAGTTTTTCCACTGACTGTTCTACCTTTATTTGTCTTCCTGAGTCAAATTGTTCCCTCTTCTAACACAATTTCAAGCTGGTTTTAGAAAAGGCAAAGGAACCAGAGATCAAATTGCCAACATCCTCTGGATCATGGAAAAAGCAAGAGAATTCCAGAAAAACATCTATTTCTGCTTTATTGACTATTCCAAAGCCTTTGACTGTGTGGATCACAATAAACTGTGGAAAATTCTTCAAGAGATGGGAATACCAGACCACCTGACCTGCCTCTTGAGAAATCTGTATGCAGGTCAAGAAGCAACAGTCAGAACTGGACATGGAACAACAGACTGGTTCCAAATAGGAAAAGGAGTACGTCAAGGCTGTATATTGTCACCCTGCTTATTTAACTTATATGCAGAGTACATCATGAGAAACGCTGGACTGGAAGAAACACAAGCTGGAATCAAGATTGCTGGGAGAAATATCAATAACCTCAGATATGCAGATGACACCACCCTTATGGCAGAAAGTGAAGAGGAACTAAAAAGCCTCCTGATGAAAGTGAAAGTGGAGAGTGAAAAAGTTGACTTAAAGCTCAACATTCAGAAAACGAAGCTCATGGCATCCAGTCCCATCACTTCATGGGAAATAGATGGGGAAACAGTGGAAACAGTGTCAGACTTTATTTTTCTGGGGCTCCAAAATCACTGCAGATGGTGACTGCAGCCATGAAATTAAAAGACGCTTAGTCCTTGGAAGGAAAGTTATGACCAACCTAGACAGCATATTCAAAAGCAGAGACATTACTTTGCCAACAAAGCTTCATCTAGTCAAGGCTATGGTTTTTCCTGTAGTCATGTATGGATGTGAGAGTTGGACTGTGAAGAAGGCTGAGCGCCGAAGAATTGATGCTTTTGAACTGTGGTGTTGGAGAAGACTCTTGAGAGTCCCTTGGACTGCAAGGAGATCCAACCAGTCCATTCCGAAGGAGATCAGCCCTGAGATTTCTTTGGAAGGAATGATGCTAAAGCTGAAACTCCAGTACTTTGGCCACCTCATGCAAAGAGTTGACTCACTGGAAAAGTCTCTTATGCTGGGAGGGATTGGGGGCAGGAGGAGGAGAAGGGGACGACAGAGGATGAGATGGCTGGATGGCATCACTGACTCGATGGACATGAGTCTGAGTGGACTCTGGGAGTTGGTGATGGACAGAGAGGCCTGACGTGCTGCGATTCTTGGGGTCGCAAAGAGTTGGACGACTGAGCGACTGATCTGATCTGATCTAACACGATTTATGTTACATCACTTCTTATATTGTTTCAGTCTAGTATTAGTGCAAGGTGTCCCAGCCTCTGCACTACTGCCATCTGGAGACTTAAAGATCACTTCCTATTGTAGGAAGCTGTCTTGTACCCTGCACGATGTTTAGCAACCTCCCTGGTCTCCATCCACTAGATACCAGTAACAAATACCACTCCCAGATCAAAGGATCAAAGCTCCTCAGACATTGACAGATGCCCCAGGGGGACAAAATCACCTCTGCTCGAGAACCTCCATAGTAGAGCACCTGGTGTACATAGCACTGGGTTCAGCTTTGAATATATACCTTATGGTACTTGATTTCAGAGATGAGATTCAGTAAATATTTAAGTGAATGCAGGGTATTTTTTGTTGCTCAGTTGTGTCCAACTCTTTGCAACCTCATGGACTGCAGCATGCCAGGCTTCCCTGTCCTTCACCATGTCACCATGTCAAATTCATGTACATTGAATCAGTGATGCCATCCAACTGTCTCATCCTCTATCATCCCCTTCTCCTCCTGCCTTCAATCTTTGCCAGCATCAGGGCCCTTTCTAGTGAGTTGACTCTTCTCATGAGGTGGCCAAAGTATTGGAGCTTCAGCTTCAGCATCAGTCCTTCCAATGAATATTCATGATTGATCTCCTTTAGGATTGACTGGTTTGATCTCCTTGCAGTCCAAGGGATTCTCAAGAGTCTTCTACAACACCACAGCTCAAAAGCATCAGTTCTTCAGCATTCAGCCTTCAGCCTTCTTTATGGTCCAATTCTCACATCCATACATGACAACTGGAAAAATCATAGCTTTGACTAGACAGATCTTTGTCAGCAAAGTAATGTCTCTGCTTTTGAATATGCTGTCTAGGTTTGTCATAGTTTTTTCCCCAAGCAGCAAGCGTCTTTTAATTTCGTGGCTGCAGTCACCATCTGTAGTGATTTTGGAGCCCAAGAAAATGAAGTCTGTCACTGTTTCCCCATCTATTTGCTATGAAGTGATGAGACTGAATGTCATGATCTTAGTTTTTTGAATATTGAGTTTTAAGCCAGCTTTTTCACTCTCCTGTTTCACTTTTATCAAGAGGCTCTTTAGTTCCTCTTCACTTTCTGACAGGTGGTGTCATCTGCATATGTGAAGTTATTGATATTTCTCCTGGCGATCTTGATTCTATATAGCCTTGATGCATTCCTTTCCCAATTTGGAACCAGTCCATTGTTTCATGTCTGGTTCTACCTGTTGCTTCTTGACCTGCATACAGGTTTCTCAGAAGGCAGGTCAGGTGGTCTGGTATTCCCATCTCTAAGAATTTTCCACAGTTTATTGTGATCCACAGTCAAAGGCTTTGCCATAGTCAATGACGCAGAAGTTGATGTTTTTCTGGAATTCTCTTGCTTTTTTGATGACCCAGTGGATGTTGGCAATTTGATCTTTGGTTCCTCTGCCTTTTCTAAATTCAGCTTGAACATGTGGATGTTCTCGATTCACATACTGTTGAAGCTTGGCTTGGAGAATTTTGAGCATTACTTTGCTGGCAAGTGGGATGAGTGTAATTGTGCAGTAGCTTGAACATTCTTTGGCATTGCCTTTCTTTGGGGTTGGAATGAAAACTGACCTTTTCCAGTCCTGCCATTGCAGAGTTTTCCAAATTTGCTGGCATATTGAGTGCAGCTCTTTAACAGAGTATAGTGGTATTTCATTGCCGCAGTACATTGCTAGACTAATAAACGTGTTACTCTTATAAACCAATCTGTCAGCTTCACTTGAGGACTTAAGAATACTTATCTCTCCATTTTGAATTTGTTTATTTTCCAGTATTTGGAACAGAAAGAAGAGTGTTTTTCCAAATTTATAGATTTCAATTGGACTCTTTGGCTCATAAATTTCTAATGAAACTCTACCCCTTGTCATTTTTTCTTATTATTATTACTGGAAAAAGAGGACATCTAAATCTATTCTAAAAAGAGATCAAAGAAAGAGGAAGAGAAGGTGAAAACAGAGAGAATTGAAAAAGAGAAAATAAAGAATAAGTGAGCAAGATATAGAGTGTTTTTCTATGCCACAAACCCATTTACGTAAAAGCTGAATTAAAAATATTTTCAAAGGAAAGTATATCTTCACTTTGAAGACAGTGAAAAATATAGCCCAATTAATTATTCATTTTTCCGTATATTTAATGTTACAATTAATTTTCTAACACAGACAAGGATAATGCAGAAAGGAGAAAGAGATACAAAAGAACATTTTAACAAAAGAAAAGGAAAGAAGAAAATGGACTAAGGAAAGAGTTTATGAGAATATGAGAACAAAATATAGATACTTTAAAAAGCACAGTTAAATTTCTAAAGGATTCCAATTTCTTTTACACAGCATGTTGATTAACACTTGAATGATAATTCCTTAATACTTGCACATGTATGAGTTAGAAATTAAGGAGACAAAAAATCAGTTTGCATTTTATAAATCATAATGTAAAATATTTTTCAAATAATGTTCACTGTGTTATAAGTTGTTTCTCTAATTAGTTCTGTATTCCTAACTTGCGAATTTGTAAGAGAAAAAGTTCAAGTAAAGGAGAAAGATTCATTCAGGGTATTTGACCTTTATAATTTAATTATTATCAAGAAGATGCAGGCATGGTGGTTAAGAGCACAGGATACAGATCTAGAGTAGCTGAACTGGAACCTGGCTCCCTACTTTCTAGTAATGTGACCCTGGATTTGGGTTCCCCGGGAGTGAAAGCTGAGACAAGCATTCCACAGTAAAGGATATACTTGGGAAGTTGTCCTCTCAGAGAGGATGGAGCTTCATATCACAGGGGAATTCTGGAGTTTGTGTAGAACTCATGTTAGAGTTTTCCCAACTGAGGAAGCTAAAGTTTTATTTGTTTTCTTTTCTGCCAACTGCCTATCCTCCATTGGCCAAGGGCTGCTTCCTGGGATACTGACTGTCTGACACCCTAGCTTAGCCTGGATGGGGCACCTCAGGCAGAGGGTGGAAGGGGTTCTCAGTGTGTAGCATTAGCTCCCATTTCATATTTTATATTTGAAAGACACCATAATACCAGAATGGTCTTTCTAAATTGTATTAACAAAATATAAGATTGGCAAAAATTAAATATAATAAATCTTCATGGGTATTTGATACTGTGCCAAATCCTAGAAAATTATTTGGATAATTGCAATTGTATTTAAACTGGAAACTGAGACCTTATCTGATCATTTTGGACTCTACCTTGTACTAGGATAAGAAATACAAAAAGGGGAGAATTGATCCTACTCTAATTGTAAATACTCATCTGCAGGGATATAAGAGTGGCACCCAAGCTCCTCTCTTTTAGTACAGCCCAGGTCAAGCATTCATAGAACAGCAGACCAGTCCATTTAAGTAAGACTCTTGAGAAGTCAACTTTTCCATGTTTGTCATTTAAAGAACCTGAGGAAGCTGAGGTTCTTTAGAAGACAAAGAAAACATGGACTGGCCCCAGGCATTTGGAGGTCATTTAGGGTCTGTTACAGAAAATGGAGATTGTGTCCTTTAATATGTCCTATTTTTGGTTGTGTTATAAAGAATTCTAATATTCAGTGAATTTTCCTCTTATCTCTCCTTTCCATATTTTATGAAGGATATGGTATTGTTGCTCACTTTATTATTCAGTCTGTGGTAATGAGTATTGAGATAGGATTGTGATAGAATTAGAGTAAAATATGAATAGAAACTCAGAAACACTGCATCCATTAATTGGTGATACTGGCTTGCCTCATTTTTGATTGAACAAGGGTTGTGTTATATTAGGCAGCAGTATTTCTTCCTTCCCCTTCTCCTCCAATTTAAAAGTATAAACAACTATCTGAGCAGGTAGAGAGGAGAGCTAGAGAGAGATGGCAGGTGACAGTGAGGAAGTCCTCATGGTCATCTAAAACGTGGAAAGAATATATGAGCTCCATTGGGCCCCATGGAAGAAGCTGGTCATCAGTCTTCTTGCTGGGACCTCATTACAGAGGGCTGGACACTAGAAGATATTCAAGGAGCAAGAAGCCATGGCATGTGCTGCAGGAGGCAGCAACTGAGGGGTCCCTATAGGGACCTGGGCAGACTGCATTCATCATCAAGTTCAACGGATAGGAGGTTCCCTAGCATTGGGCCCCTGGGAAAGTCAGCATATGGATTCAACTGTAGGGGGACTTTAAAGATATCTCCCCCTCCCTTCAATTTCTGCCCCCAATACCCTGAAGCAAGAGGTATCTAGGAGATGATGGGGAAGGGGAGCAGAGGGCACATCAAACACGCCCCACACCTCAGGTTCTGTGGACCTGATCATGGTGGGCTGGGACCAGCTGGAGCGATGCCAAGGGAGGGACAGAGGAGGAGATGGAAATAGTTTCCATGGAGCATGCTTGAAGGTAACTATCAGAGAAAAGGCAAAGTCATTTCATATCTAAAGCTTACCAATTTCAATTATGCAGAAAAAATTGTGTTACTTAAAAAAAGCCAGAAAAGGTAAGTAAAAAAGAAAAAGACCAGGACTAAAATAATTAATATAGTCAGGATTATTGGGATAATGAATCCTCTTATTCCCCCACTCCCCATATATTTTTAATGTTGCCATACAATTCATACAAAACAAACATGTGTACCAAATTCCATACACCAAAGTTGAAATTCATATGTAGTTTTTTGGTTTGACATCTCTGCTGAAACATGGGTTGCATGTATATACACATAATGTATACCTATGAACGTAAAGCTAAGTTTTTAAACACTCACATTCTCTTGAGAATAAAGCAACAACACTATTATGATGACTTGTGTTAGAATTGCATTCATATTTATAGTTTGGAAAACCTTGAGAGATCATGATTCAAGGAGTAATGTATTTCTTGACAAGGCCTTACACTCAACTCTCTTCTCCTTTTTGGAACCATCCTAAGATGTAATCTGGGTTTGAAGATTGCATTAAAAGGGGTGTTTGTAGCATTTATTGGACAAGGTCAGAAAGCACAAAGTATTAGATAGGTCAAGCAGCTACCTAGCACCTACCTTGGTATTATCTTCAAATGTAGTTAGAAAAGTGAAAATATCCATGATGAAACATAGATAAGTCTGAAGGATTTTTATCAAGAAAAAAAAAATCTGTGTGCTTCCTTTGGAAGGATCTCTCATGAAAGAAGTTGTGTCCTCCTCCTTATTTTGATTATAGTTGGGTGCAATTTATTATGTTCTACAATTTGAGCCTGCATTTTTTTTTTTTTTACTTAGAGTGACATTTTCAGTAATCACTCAGAAATGCCAGATTTTAAATGCATGTAATTACCAAAATACAATAAATCACAAAGCAACTTGAAAGAAGGTTCTTTAACAGTAATATCCTAGAAACTTATGAGTTGGCAACTTTGACATATGAAATAGATCTGAGTTTCCACTAACATACTTGGCTCTTTTCAAAGACTTAGAATTTTCTTCTATAAAATTAAGAGTAAATGAGATTTCCCTCCTGAAAACCCAAGAACAGGACATTATTTTCATTTGAAGTTAGGATCTGAGGAATTATTATTGTACTTTAGAAGTTACTGAGACCGATAAACACTGATTATTTTGTACTAATTTGAGAATATCACAGTTATGGTTATTCACAACGAGGGTTTACTAAATTTTATGAAATTAAAACCAACAGCAAATGTTAATTATTCCATACAATTTTAGTATTAAGCATATCTCAGTATTATTGAAATTATTTATAAAATAAGTTTCTAAAAATTGAGTATATTTTTTTTACAAATCATAATCATCATTCTTATTGATGCTTTAATTTATTATAGTCAAATTACAGATATTATTTATAGTGATTTCTATGTTGAAGTTGAGTTGTATTCAGTTTACCTCTGTTCATGTCCAATGTGTTACTTACTCTGTGAGGTTTGGGTGTCTATGAATTTCTTTATCAAGGCATCAGTCGTTTGGGTATAAAGACTGAGAGCATATCTCAGAGACTGAAGATCTGGGCTTTTCTCCAAGAAATTCTTTTTCAGGCCATTTCCTCCTGCATGAAAGTATTGCTAAAAAGAAAAGAAAAACAATGTAAGCAGAGGCATTTAGAAAAGCAGTATTAGATGAGGGATTTTATGGCCATAATCATGAGGTCCAGATGGAATAATACAGTATGATTAACATAAGATAGATACAAAGACACAGTACTGTATGGCCATGACCACGTCATCGCCATGCAGTTCAGGTTACCTTAGTATTTCAAGTGTTGCTCTCATTTAAAACTTTAGTTAAATGCGATCATGAAGATGCAGAGGCCGGATGCTTACAGAATGCTAGGTTTAAGACAATGTGTCAACTCGATTGTTGACTTCTGTTTCCAGAGCATGAGAAAAATATCCAGGTTTGTCAGATTTCACAAATAAAGTATCTTCTGGTCACATATTTTCCAGATACTGATTTGCAATTCTAGGGCAAATGCCCACTGCTCCCACCTTCCCTGTGATCTAATCAGACAGTGGTACACACACATAGGCCACCCTTAGAAACCCAATGTCCCCTAAACTGTGTCTGAGAAATGTAATAAAACAGTTTCTTTCTTCTTATTTTTCTTTGCTACAGACATCCAACAACTCAAAACATCACCATATTTATAGGTTAAATAATAGAGAAGATATATATTTGACAATAAATATGGTCATTGAGGGATGTCAGAGTTTCTAATGTTGCAAGTATTAAGCACAGACTTCACTTCAGAGGGCAGATTATTTATCTCAAGATATATGATAGAGCTAAGGATGTTATTTCCCAGCAATTTATAGATAACATGTTTATTGTATTTTGTTAAGCTTAGATAAATGGGTCTGTCTTGCCCTGTACTAACACTAAACTTCACCCGCACTGCAACCCAGCTCACTAGGATATAGGACTCTCACAGGATGGCATGTTTTGAAAAAGCTCAACAAACGATTCTGATACACTCTCCTGTGTGTCATCAGTCTAGCCTACTCAAAGATTTCCAAGGTAAAACACGTCAACTGAAAATTCAAAATTACTTCAGTTTTCTTCCCTCTGCAGAAACATATTCTGAGCATTTGTAGGCATTTGGTTGGAATTTTAGAGACTATAATATAGAGAAAATTAAGGGCACAGGCCTGAGAAAGTAGGCAATGGGGATATAAATTGAAGAAAGTGTTCTACAATCACAAACTCCTTCCTCAAAAGGAAAAACCCATGGTCACTTACAATCCCATTCCATTGTAGCTGAGTGCACTGTGAAAACACAAATTGCACCTAAATCCACCAATGATTATGACGAGGAGGCAGAGAACAATGAGGAAAGCCTTTTCTTATTTTTGAAGGGATGACTAAGATATAATATTTAAACATTTTCTATACCTTGATCTTATATAAATATTAGATATTGTGACATATAGAAAGCAATTATTGCGGAGTTAGAGTCCAGAACCGACAAACAACTAATCTCAAAAATATACAAGCAACTCCTACAGCTCAACTCCAGAAAAATAAATGACCCAATCAAAAAATGGGCCAAAGATCTAAATAGACATTTCTCCAAAGAAGACATACAGATGGCTAACACTTGAAAAGATGTTCAACATCACTCTTTATCAGAGAAATGCAAATCAAAACCACTATGAGGTACCATTTCACACCAGTCAGAATGGCTGCGATCCAAAAGTCTACAAATAATAAATGCTGGAGAGGGTGTGGAGAAAAGGGAACCCTCTTACACTGTTGGTGGGAATGCAAACTAGTACAGCCACTATGGAGAACAGTGTGGAGATTCCTTAAAAAACTGGAAATAGAACTGCCTTATGATCCAGCAATCCCACTGCTGGGCATACACACCGAGGAAACCAGAAGGGAAAGAGACACGTGTACCCCAATGTTCATCGCAGCACTGTTTATAATAGCCAGGACATGGAAGCAACCTAGATGCCCATCAGCAGATGAATGGATAAGAAAGCTGTGGTACATATACACAATGGAGTATTACTCAGCCATTAAAAAGAATACATTTGAATCAGTTCTAATGAGGTGGATGAAACTGGAGCCTATTATACAGAGTGAAGTAAGCCAGAAGGAAAAACATAAATACAGTATACTAATGCATGTATATGGAATTTAGAAAGATGGTAACGATAACCCTGTATACGAGACAGCAAAAGAGACACTGATGTATAGAACAGTCTTATGGACTCTGTGGGAGAGGGTGGGAAGATTTGGGAGAATGGCATTGAAACATGTGAAATGTCATGTATGAAACGAGATGCCAGTCCAGGTTCAGTGCATGATGCTGGATGCTTGGGGCTGGTGCGCTGGGAAGGCCCAGGGGGATGGTATGGGGAGGTTGGGAGGGAGGAGGGTTCAGGATGGGGAGCATGTGTATATCTGAAATTAAAATTTAAAAAAAAAAAAATAAATAAAAAAAGAAAAAGAAAAAAAAAAAAAAAAGAAAAAGAAAAGATATCAGAATTCCTTTCTTCAGGAAATGTGATATGATACTTAAGTGGAAAAGTGTTAATGAATGTATTGAGAGGGGAGTTTTGCCTGGAATTGACTGCTTTTCCTGGAGGAGTGGTGGGGTGAGCTCTGGAGCTCTGTTTACATAATGAACCAGGGAAGCATCAGATGAAATAACACACCCTACTTACAAAGAGCTGCGGGATAGACTGAACCAGGACTTGGTGGCTTCTCAGGAGGGGAAAGCATTCTCCCACTCATTGTTTCCCAGACAAGCTCCAATCTTGTCATACCTGAGCATAAGTGCTGGAGGCTTAAGTTAGTAAAGTACAGGAAGAGTAATGAGCAGCAACTAAGATGATGTTTCATGATGTCTTGGGACTATATGTAGTTGTCAGAAAAAATTGTGAAAAACTTTGAAACGGGCAAAAATGTCTAATGAGTGCTCCATCTATGACACCTATCTGAGTTATCTTCACTTTTCACTGTCTTGGAGCTATGTGTGTGCTCAGTTGCTCAGTTGTGTCTGACTCTCCACAGCCCCATGGACTGTAGCCTGCGAGGCTCCTCTGTCCATGGAATTTTCCAGGCAAGAGTACTGGAGTGGATTGCCATTTCCTCCTCCAGGGGATCTTCCTGACCGAAGGACTGCACCTGAGTCTCTTGTATCTCTTGCCTTGGACTCATTACCACTAGGGCCACCTGAGCTATGTAAAACTCTGTAAATTGTAGAAAATGGATAATAATGCATATGACTCCTGTCCAAAGAGATGCAAATTATTTATTTCTGGTGGGATGCAACTGATCACCGTTTTGTGGCCAGATCTGTTTTGCCTCTATTCAAATTTATTTCCGCTTTCCTCATTGCTTGTCTTTATGTGAAGCTCTTGGAATTCTTCTTTGAGCCAATTGTAAGATCTTACTGGTTGTCTCATTAGTTGATGAGTTAAATAATAGTTTGACAAGTTTTATAACTGCATGAATGTCACAGTTATACTCTTATTTTTTAAATTAATTTTTATTGGAATATAGTTGATTTACAACGTTGCTAGTTTCTGCTGTATAGCAAAGTAAATGTCATTTTGTCTCTAGGCATTTAAAAAATATTTTCTCTTCGATTTCCTCAGTGATCATATAAAACAAATGATCTTTCGCAGTGTATGTAAAGTAGCATGGTGACAACCTTAATATAGATTACTGTCTAATTTGTGAGGAAGAGCCATCACCTGTGGCTTACCCTAAAGAGCATCAGTGATGGGGTGACTTTCCTGGCCGTTCTCTCTTCCTCTTCTCCCTTAACAAATATTTACTAAATCTGTGTTGAGAACCAGAACTTACGCCAAGGATACGAAGCAAAAGAGGCCTAGAGATTGTTCCCAAAGGGACTCTGGTCAAGTAGGAAATGTTATTGTCAGTGAATGACTCCAATGATATGTTGGAGGCGTAATAAAGAGAATTTAAAAAGACAGACAATAGGACTGGGAAATAATGCTGTTGCTGAAGGAATCAATAAAGACTTTCAAAGAGGTGACACCTATGGTGTCTTGTTTATTAGCACTGCCATTTTCCACTTCAGCAGCCACCAGATAATTTACCACGATGGACTAAAGAAAGGGGAAAATCCCACTAGGTAACTGAGAGGAACTGCTTGAGAAGAAGTGAAGTACAGGTATTCCCCATTCTTTGAAAATTGCCTTTATGCCACTTCACTTTTGTAGATGACCTACATTAGTACTGTTTTCACTAACCAAAAAAGACATGAAAATGATTTTCACTTTTGTGAAAAAAGAGATGTTAAAACAGCAGTGAGCTCTTACAGAGGCAGTGTATACCCTGAGTCACGAGAGTGGTACCACCCAGCACCTAACCCAGGAATTACACCCAGCATCTGAGCATCAAGCTGTCATGATTTTGGACTGTATTTGTGCTTGATCTCGATTTATTTTGTGCATCCCTGAGCAGAATGAGTCCTAAGGTAATTGCTTCTTGCCTATGTCATTTCAGCTAATAAAAGGTTTCATAGGAATGCTCTCCTTTCCTATAGTGGGGGAAACCTGCAGTTGTAGTTCTCATATTTCTTTGGTATAGTTTAAAATATACTGTTTTACTACTGTCACTCTATTGTCATTACTAACCTTGTGCTTCCTCAAAGTTACAAGTTGCCTTTAGGAAGTAGAAAGCCTAGAGAAGTTAAGAGATTTCGTATACTCTTAAAGATTCACAATGCTTTTTAATACATTAAAGGCTGTGTGATTCACGGTGGTAGGGAAAACTGTTTGACCTTTCACTAACGTACCTGTTCTTAAAATTATTAGGCTATAGGACACCTATCACACAGGACATCTACTAACTCTCAGGGACACCCAAGTGTTCCACGGAATATTGTTTAGGAAACTCTAAGATAGAAGAATGTAACTGGACTTAATTTAACTGAGGTATTTTTGAGGGCCTAGAAGACTTTATGTACATGCTGAACTAGATTTAGGCTATAAGAGCATAAACTATGTATAGTATTTGTCTTGAAACTCTCTAATAACTTTATAGGAAGACATGTTTTCATTAAAAAGGCATTATTTTGTAGGCCTTCGGTACATGGGGAACTAATCATATAGTGAAAACATAAATAAGGTATGAGCTTATTCCTGAGTAAAGCCTGAGGGTCTCTGTAGAGTTTCAGGTTATGATCCAGAGCTGATTTGTTCCTTTTGAGCCATGGAGCATTTTGAGTCATTCAGTAAAAGCTTTAGCAGGACAGTAAGTGAACAGTAGATGATTTGTAAGGGCAGAAACGATGCCTTTGTCTTTTAAGTGCATTGTATAATAGCAGATGTTGTAAGACAAACTCAGGCTAGAAGGTAGCAATGTTAGGAGAGAAAACAAGTTGCAGGAAGCTAAGCACAAAAGCCTCTGTTCAGTGGTTCAGTGAACACAAATAAATAACACATGCCATGGGCTCCTCATTCACAGAGAAAAGGAAATGATTTCTATGGTTATGCAAATGCCAACCTGATGACAAGGAGAAAAGGAAAAGGTCTGTATTCCCAATAAAATTTTTATTGCAAAGTAAAGAATGGGGGTGACATGGCTTAACATCAGTAAAATTTTTAAAGCTTTACTCGTGCTCAAATTTAATATGATTTATTAATTGATGAGGCAGCAATCAAAGCTAAATCTGATCATGTATTAATATCACAGATAGGTCAAGACAAAGGGTGTGATAGAGCAACAGCATTCTCTGCTGATTAGAACGTATCTGGAATATGAGGGTGGTTCCTTGGCATCACCATTTTATGAGAAATATAAAATGGAAATAGCCTCAAGGTAGATGACCAGAACTTTGTAAGCTCTAGAAGGCATGTTATTCAATAAACAGCTGCAGATAACTTGGGGCAGCATGACAGTTTTCTTTAATGTCTGAAAAGCATTGAAAAGGGGAAGACATAGAAAAGGAAACGAAACTATTTTATAGTAGTTTTAAAGGGTAGAAGAAGAACCAATTCATAATTAGAAGCACTGGGGAAGCAGATACTGGTTTGATATAAAGAAAACATTTTATAATCAGTGAATCTTAAAACCTGAAGCTGCTACATGTGAGTTAGTAAGGTCCCATTATTAGCCTTAATAGCCATTATTAAGGGACGGTCAGTTGACCAGAGGGCTCCCCTGGTAGCTCAGCTGGTAAAGAATCAGCCTGCAACGCAGGAGACTCTGGTTTGATTCCTGGGTCGGGAAGATCCCCTGGAGAAGGGATAGGATACCCACTCCAGTATTCTTGGGCTTTCCGGTGGCTCAGATGGTAAAGAATCTGCCTCTAATGTGGCAGTCCTGGGTTCAATCCCTGGTTTGGGAAGATCTCCTGGAGGAGTACATGGCAACCCACTCCAGTATTCTTGCCTGAAGAATCCCCATGCACAGAGGACCCTGGCAGGTTTCAGTCCATAGGGTCACAAGAGTCGGACACAACTGAGGGGCTAAGCACAGTGCAGAACAGCACAGTTGACCAACAACACCATAGGTAACATGTTTCTATGTGAGCAGGAAAAGGGACATTGTCAGTTTCTGTTATCAGTTTCAAGATGTTAGAATCCTTTTCACTTCTTTGACCTGTTCTTTACTCTAAAATGTGCTAGAAAACACTCTGTCTTTCCTCTATGCAGTGTGATTTGCATAGGTTATTTAACCTCACAGAGCACTGGTTAATTTCTCTGTAGAATGGGAACAGAAACAGCCATCTTGCCTGACTATGGTGTTGTAAAGATGAAATTAATTACTCTGTCTGGAAGATTTTTGTGAACTATAGAGTTCTTTCTACTTATAACATAAGCTTTATTGTGAAAATAATTCCCCAGATTCTAGGTGGAAAGAGGAAAATGACCCTCCTGACTGATTTGCCATTTTTCTCTTTGGGACCAAGCTTCTCAACCACTTGGCTAAAACTCTGAGTCACCCTGGCTCCTCCATCATTCCTGCCCCATTTTTTTAGTTGCCAAGTTCCAATGACTGGGCCTTTCTGTGTCACTCATAGCCATCTTTCACTTTATACTCCTAAGATCACCCTCTTCATGATAGTCCTTGTCATCTTATGCATTGAATAACCATAACTGATCTCTGTGACTACAGTCTTGAACTAGTCAATCCATTCTGCACATTCCTGTAAGACTTCCATTGCTGAAATGGTACTTTTGCATGCCATGTATTAATATTTTCAATACCTACTTGCAACCCCAACATTTCCTGTAACCTCAATGTTACACTGCTTCACTATGAAAATTTCCAGTTAAATCCAGTCCAGTCCATTGAGCAGTCTAATCATTGACTCCCAGCCTTCTGGTCTTGTGCTTTTTCATGGTCAAATTCTTTCTCCCTGAGTATGTTTAAGTCTTCTCCAATGAAAACAATTATCTTTCTTTTCCAGCCAGTGAACTGTCATCTGTCCTTTGTGATCACTCTTTCATATTATTTCCCTGATTTCTGGAGTTCATGGTAGTTGCTAACTCCCCTAAATCCTTCCCACTTTTATATGTGTCCCCTCCTCAAGCCCTATAGCATCTGTATCACCCTATTCCATCTCTGACATGACTTTTTTTGTAAGTTGACACATATCATTACTTAATTTTCAACGGGCCTTCCCTGCCTTTTAATCTAGAAACTCCTGCAGAAAGAGAACAGCACTGCTTCCTAGAGGGGAGTCTCAGAAAGCACCAGAAATCTTAGGGGTTTTGTGCCCCTGTAGTGTGAAAATGCTGTGCACAGGAAACCAAAAGCATGGAGGACAGGACTTGGACTGTTACTTGGGGCAAAGAGTCAGATTTAATAGCATCATTGAGAGAGATGAGTGGTTTATTAGGAAAGGAGGAAAACAAAAAAAATCTAGTTGTACTAGAATATGTGAGGTCTTGGGTTTACCAGTGGAAAGAAGCTCCTTCAAAATAACCAATTCTCAGGCAAAAGGAGATGCAAGTTCAATTCCTGGGTCAGAAAGATCCCCTGGAGGAGGAAATGGCAACCCACTGCATTATTCTTGCCTGGAGAATCCCTGGACAGAGGAGCCTGGCAGGCTACAGGATCACAAAGAGTCAGATGTGACTGAGCACCCATGCACACAGGTAGTATGATGGTTATATTTATGAAGAGTTTTCTATACAATAGGAACTGTTTTCATTATTTTATATGTGATAACTCATTTTGTTTATTGACAATACATTCTTAAGTCCTAATAGTACTCCCACAAGAGAGGACAGTAACTTGTATACTCTAGTCTTTCTCTCTTGAGTTCAGTTCAGTCGCTCAGTCATGTCCGACTCTTTGCGACTCCATGAACCGCAGCACACCAGGCCTCCCTGTCCATCACCAACCCACGGAGTCCACCCAAACCCATGTCCATTGAGTCAGTGATGCCATCTCATCCTCTGTCGTCCCCTTCTCATCCTGCTCCCAATCCCTCCCAGCATCAGGGTTTTTTCAAATGAGTCAGCTCTTCGCATCAGGTAGCCTAAGTATTGTAGTTTCAGCTTCAACATCAGTCCTTCCAATGAACATCTTCATTCAAGCTTGTGCTTCCTCCAGCCCAGCGTTTCTCATGATGTACTCTGCATATAAGTTAAATAAGCAGGGTGACAATATACAGCCTTGACGTACTTCTTTTTCTATTTGGAACCAGTCTGTTGTTCCATGTCCAGTTCTAACTGTTGCTTCCTGACCTGCATACAGGTTTCTCAAGAGGTAGGTCAGGTGATCTGGTATTCCCATCTCTTTCAGAATTTTCCACAGTTTGTGGTGATCCACATAGTTAAAGGCTTTGGCAAAGTCAATAAAGCAGAAATGTCACCCACTATTCTGATACTCTATCAGTGGTATTCCTCATGTAGTTCCAGATATTTTCTTTACATTTATATCCACTTTCTGATGTTTGTGAAGATTTCCCACCCTCATAAAGGAATACATTGCTTCACTAATATATGGGTGAGTGATGAGGGGCTTGAAAGAGCTTTGTATGAGGTATCATTTTCTTTATCTTAAAAAATAAACAGAGATATTTGTATTTCTTGTATTCTTCATGAGTGCAAAAAAAAAAAAAAATGAAAAAGTAGAACATTTCAGACCTTAATGTGATTTGTGAGAAAAAAAAAATAGAACTACTAACTAAAACATCAGGATACTGTCTGCATGGTTAACAAGCCATCCCTTTTATAATCCCAATAAAAAATGCTATATTCTTCTAAGCATTCATATTTGCCAGATATTTGAAGATCTTTCACACACTATATTTACTGGCTTATGGAAATATGCTAATATTTCAAGTCTGCTGGGAGATTTTACTTCTTTGGTTACATGTACCATTTTGGTAGAAATTTCCCATCATCACTCTCTTTCCTTCCAATACCAGTATCAGACTTCTGGAAAATTCATGCAGATGATCTGTTTTGCAAATTTAGATATAATCATCACTTGTTTTTAACAACTGAGGTTACTTTAAATACTTGATAGTTAAGAAATTATTTTTTAAGACAATAGGAGTCCTCTGTAATATACTGGATCATAATATGCTACTTCCTCCCTTTTGCCAGCAAACTGAAGTTCAGATTCTTGGTGTTTATGCTTCACCACTTTGGGTCCAAGTCAATGTGTCTCTTCTATTCTATATATTCCCTTTATTTCTCAACCAATCTTGATATCCTTCTACATTAGCCTATTTGAAGTTTTTAGGCTACCCCATACCTCAGTCACATTTCACCCAAGCTTTTCTCTAAGCCTGTGATGACTTTCCGCCTTGCTTTCCCATTTAATGATCTGAAACCTCCTTCACCAGGAAGCTTTCCTCTAGCCACTCACAGAGAATTCATCACCCTCTCTGCACTTCCCAGTACTTTGTCAGTAACTCTCATATTTTATGGATTGTGGATGTTTCTGTTCCTAAGAGCAAGATCTCTTTAATTTTCAGTCACCTCTTTACTGCTTATCATCTTTGTTCCACACGGTAAGCTCTCAAATAATGATTTCTGAATTGCAGTACTCCAAACTAGATAGGTTGTTTGGTTCCTCCCGTGAGCACCTGAAGTTTAAATAATGCAAAAACGATACTTACAAATGATTAAAGACAACATGCTAAGTAAGAAACAGCCACCAAAACTGACTCTTGAATAATGGATACCAGGATTGTGTAGGACTTGGTCAGGGTAAGAGCCTGAGAGGCATAATCTTCCATGTCCTGTTATTTGTCTGGAATCCTGAGTATCAGAAATGGTGTTATCTAGGATTTTTCAAGGCTGTATTTGAATAGATATTCATAGTTAGTCCACATTCTCTCCTGAACACCAAGAAATGCAGATTTCTAGAGGGCCCTAATGCATGTGTTTATTTTCAATTTTTATTGGACTGCTTTACAATGTTGTGTAAGTTTCTACTGTCCATCAAAGTGGACATATACATCCCCTCTTTTTTGGATTTCCTTCCCATTTAGGTTACCACATAGCACTGAGTAGAATTCCCTGTGCTATTTAGTAGGTTTTCAGTTATCTATTTTACATGTATTATCAATAGCGTAAATATATATATATGTCAATCCCAATCTCCTAGTTCATCCCACCCTCTCTTTCTCACTTGGTATCCATGTGTTTATTCTCTACCTCTGTGTCTCTGCTGATTTTTTCAGGTTCCATACATTTCAGAATGTCATGTTTAGGTACAAATAACAAGTGTTCCAGGGTAATTTAGAACGTTGGAAAAAAATACAACCAGCCAGTTTTCTTCCCCTATGTTTTTTGAACTTCATCAGAAAATAACTAGAGCATGGTTTAAAGTTAAAAAAGTAAAAAATTAAGTCTTGAGATTCACGATACAGTCAAGAGTACATGCTGGCGGAAAAAGCTCTTCTTTTCTTCTTGGAAAGAAACCCACATTTCAGGGACTCTCTTTTAAGTCCTGAATCTTCCTGAGATATGAGTTTGAGACTCCAAAGCTCAGCTTTAAGTAGAGTTTCTGCACTGGCCTCTGCAGCAGCTTGCACATGTTGATTAAGTTGTTGGCTGTTTCAGAGCTGTTGACTTGGCTCAGTGTTGGCAGGTAAATGTAATGCCTCCAAGGCCAACCATGCTAGCTGCAGCAGCTCATGGTAACTATTTCTTGTGCCATGTTCTATACTTTTGACTTATAGTTGAAACTACCTGTGACTGGTATGCCAAAATAACCCAGTCTAATTAGAATTTTAGTATTTAAGTTAATATTTTCATCAGTACTTGTGTAGAGGTTGAATGAGTTCATATTATTTTAAATCATTAGAAAATAATCTAAATAACTAAAACATGGTATTTTAATTTAGAAAGAACTAATCTATCTGTAGGGATATCACCCATTTTGGCTTGTTGCCTTTTCCTACACCTTGTTAACATTTAGTGAAATAAGACATAGAAGCAAGGGCACTGATTTTAGAGTTTGGCATCTTTTCTCAACTCTGCCAATTACAAGTGACTCTGGACTTAGGCAAACAATTTAAACCTGCTTTTTCATCTGTAAAATGTGAATGATCATTCTTGGTGTACCTAACACCCAGGATGTTTCTAAGGATCAGGTGAGAGGATGTATGTACGTGAAAGATGACTGAAAGAATGCACAACAGTATTTCAGCTACTGTCTACAAACTCCATAGCATCCTCTTCCTTCAATTTAACTTTCTCATGTTCAGCTTATTTGCTTAAATTCACCTAAAGAAGAATTAAGGATCATGTTGTCGGCAGCCTTTGGGAATTAGCCTGGATAGTGTCTACTACTTCAATATAAGAATGTCTTTCCCATGAAGTCTCCACCTGATAGTATTCCCTTGCTGAGCCCCCAGAAAATACTGAATCACTAGCTCAAGACTACAATTCTTTTAAGTAGTATTCCTCTTTCTCTTGAATTCCTTTGTAGTCACCATTAGAAGCAGTGCCTTGTAGTATAATCAGGGTAAATCTCAGAATCAGAAAAGATAAAAGGGAGCCCAGCTTTGGCAAACTGACTTCAGGGCCATTGGAAGAAATATTAGGTGACTCTCCTTCTTGGCAGAGGGGCAGAGGACAGGAGTAAAAGGCTCTCAAAGCAGGTAGAGTGGGTGTAGTCTGGAGACCCCAGAGGATAAGCTGGGGAGTAGTGAGACTGAAGAAGACCTGACCTCAGGTTCCGAGGTTCTGAAGGACCAAGGTCAGACTCCAGTCCTGGGAAACAAGATAATGACATGGACCCACTTACTGGATCTTAGATACCAGGCTGCTGCTGCTAAATCACTTCAGTCATGTCCAACTCTGTGCGACCCCATAGACGGCAGCCCACCAGGCTCCCCCATCCCTGGGATTCTCCAGGCAAGAACACTGGAGTGGGTTGCCATTTCCTTCTCCAATGCATGAAAGTGAAAAGTGAAAGTGAAGTCGCTCAGTCGTGTCCAACTCTTTGCAACCCCATGGACTGCAGCCTACCAGGCTCTCCATCCATGGGATTTTCCAGGCAACAGTACTGGAGTGGGTTGCCATTTCCTTCTCCAAGATACCAGGGAGTAGTCTTTCTTTTAAAGGGCAAGGCAAGTGTCTGGTCACTGAGGCTGAACTAAAGTATTACCAATGACCTGGGCAGGAAGACAGTATAGTTGAGATGTCAACATGTAGACCAGAGGGATTTGTTTGGGTATCGGGATTATCCCAGAGTTTGGGCAGAACTAGTCTTGTAGGAGGTGGTCATCTGTCCCCATCAAGAAGAACTAGAGAAAAGTTGGAGTTAGGGGACATGGGCCAGGTCTGTCAGTACAATGAAGGCCATTATCTATTTTCACAGAACACATTTTTCTTGTTCTCTTAGAGTCATACATTGACCTAATAAAATCTATTAAGGGCTGAATTCTGATTCTATAACCGTATTTTTTTACCTGTTTAGTGTGTGCCCCAGAGTTATTTTTTTCTCCTAGCACTTTCCTCTGTAGCCATGAGTGCTGGTATAATTTCAAAGGGCAGTCATTTCTTACACATATTTATGAAAATTCTTCTTAAAAAGAGCTGGTTTTGTATTTTTCCTTTCTTTCATGTTTTCTATTTTTAAAAATGATTTTGCACAATATTTATATACTTCCAGCCCATACTCTGGATATGTCTTTAGAAACTCCATCTCTGTCACCTCACAACTTTTATTTTTCAGTTTTTGCCACTGAAGCAGCAAAAGATGTTCTCTTATTAAACGCTGAAACTGCAAAAATCATGAGGTAATAGCTCTGTGGGGTGTCATATAGAACTCTGTTTTAATGACTCCTGTTGTAATATCTGTTTCTATCCAGTGAGATTATTCTGTGCTTGGAAAATGGCTTCTGGTAGCTCACAAGTCTCTGCTACACTTCCTTGGTAAAAGGTGCTTCCTCCTGTGAAGCATTCAGACATTGGACACAGTCCAAATTTAGAAGATGGATTAATATCTCACTCTTTAATAAACTTTCACATATAAATATTAAATGTATGTATATACATCTGTAAGGGAACATATGAAAACAATTCCGACATTATGTTTTGAGATCTACCTATATTTAACCCACACTATAATAACTTTTAGGCCAAACTTTAGCTATGAAACATTGATGCACACAATGCAATGCCTTTGGGTTTTCAGCAGAAAACTAAATTATTATCTTTACTGAGAGAGAAGAGAAAATTGATTTTCCAAAATAATTTCAACAAGCATTGAAAACACAAACAGAAATTCCATTAACTCTAAGTCCCCTGAAGCATCTATTGATATTTAACTGGACTTTGGAGGTATCTGTCTTTCTTTGAAAACATCTGTTACAACATAGATTTCTTACCCATTTTATAAAGGTATACAAAGAAAGCAACTCTAAGGGTAAAGTAATATGGATATAATAATGACATAGTATGGGCTAAGTCTGACACACTCCCAGAATGTCTGTATACAACTGTCTACCATGTCTGTGGATGTACAGCTCTACAGACACGCATCGGGGGTACATATCCAGGGACTCTCTAATCTTACCTTGATGGTAGCCAGGACCACCTCCATTATACCACACTGTCTTGCTGTCAGACCCTTGGCATCCTCTCGAATCATGTGCTCCTGGAAAACAGGTGAACAATTTCTTATAAAATTACCAGTTCATTTGTTTAAAAACTGTTTTCAAACAAAATGTGTATAATCCTTGTATACAGATATTTCCCATTTGAGATAACTTTTTCATATGAACACATTTAGATGATGATGATAATGACAATTTTGTCAGATATTTAATAAAAATTCATTTTGCCCAAAGAAGAAATACTACATGTTAACTTAAAAAGCAGTGCTTTGATTCATATATGGCTTTATTTTTCACCTGCAAAGTAATGTTATGGGGTGGGGAGAGATAATCCTGGAAAATGTGTGTCCAAGTTTTTCCACATTAATCTCTGCTTTCTGTTCTGTCACACTGAAGAAGGTCAACCTTGGAAAGGACTTAAGAGGTAAATTTTAGCCTCATTCAATTATTACTGATAAAATCTACTTTAAGTATAATGCTTTCACTTTACTCACTTTCTAGGATCCCCTTAATGCTCAGTCATTAACAGGAAAATTCCCAAAGAATTAACTGAATTCAGTTCTGGAGGTTTTTAATATTTTAAATTCAGTTATCAATATTTTAGAACTGATTTCCATAATAACAAATTTTCCTCATTGTTCACTATGAACTCTGTCTTCATCTAAAGGTATTTAGGGAAATGATGGTAGAGGACAACAATAAGGAAAACTTGTCTGGAGAAAAATTTTTAAACTCCTAACCATCTGCCCAGGGCATCCACTATTCTAGTCAACAGCATTCAACAAATATTTCCTGAGTGCTTACTATGTGCCAGTACTGTTCTAGGTGACTGAGATATATTGTTTCATAAAAGAAAGACTTTTGTCCTCCAGAGCTTAATTTCTAACTTAGATAAGTGTGTCTCTGTGAATCAGAAGGAAAGTCAATATGGGTGGACATAGCTCTGAGAATGCATGGCTTGGTCAAGGGATCAGTGTCTTTGTTCAGCAATAAAAAGTACCTCTTTTTCTATGGGGCACAGCAAGTGGATCATGGACCCCAATTCAGCCGTCATTCACTTCCTTTGTGGGATACTTTGTGAAATGTACAAATTGTACAGTCACACCCAGTGGCTCATCTTTCTATTCCAATCCTTATGTTACTCTGTCATTTAGCAGGTGCCATGACTTTCTAAAGATAATCCCTATGTTTTACTCACTTCTGCAACTTTTGGTGCCTGTCTTGGCAATTATCACCTGCTAGGCACTTACTATGTTTTTGGTAACTGAGTTGTACTTCTTCAGAATGTCTTAAATGATTCCATATGCTTGAATGGAATCACAAGCCCTTGAATATTGTTCAAAACTTGGTATAATGCTACATTCACAGTTTATACTTCTGCATCTCACTGAATCTTTCTCTGATGTGGGAATTTCACCACAAACATATGAGTCCATTTAATATTTTAAAAATAAAGATATTAAATACCTATTGAGACTCAAAGAATAATGGGAAATTTTTGCAAAATTATAGACAGAAATGCTTGAAGGCAAGTAAATAAATCTCTCTGGCTTTGTCAATCTTGACTGCTTTTCGGTGTGGTCACATTTTTTAATAGATGCTAATAAATAATAAATGTTGGTACTACATAAAAATACAATTCTTATAAGAAATGATTAACAACTTATTCAAATAAGGTAGTCTCTGAAAAAGGCTGTCAATGTGTTACTGCTTGCTTGCAGGAAATTCATTGTCCCAGATGTATTTTTACTAACTGGTTTTGATATTGTATCACCTGTCCATAAAAATGTTATGCCAGATAAATCTGATCCCATAAAATAGTAATAAGTTGGGCATACTTACATTATAAAGTTCCAGAGGATGAAGTAGTATAGAATATGTAAAAATCTGAATAAATCCTGCTTAACAAATTAATTCTAAATCATAGTCACAAGCAGAAAAGAAATTAGTTTCCTTCATTGTTCTATGTTCCTTGATTCTGTGTTCGTTTAAGTAAAGTAGTCACTTGTTAATATTTCTGTACAGGATTGCTGAATTTACTCATTAATACTATTATTTCAAATGACACTTTACCTGTGTATCCAATCTGCTTTCAAACTAATACATGAAAAAATTAAAAGACCCAGGATTTGAAATGAAAACAAAACATTGGAAGCAACATTCTAGTAAAATATGGGAAAACCATTTTATAAAATTTGCAGTTCTCCCTAGAAAGGAACATAGCCAATATTCTTTGACAAACTGGACCAATGTTTTCTTAGGTCATTCTCCCGAGGTAATAGAAATGAAAGCAAAAATCAACAAATGGGGCCTAATCAAATGTACAATGTTTGACAAAAAGCCTACAGAATGGGAGAAAATATTTGCAAGTGATGCAACTAGGAAGAGTTTAATTTCGAAAATATACAAACAGCTCATACAACTCAACAACAAAAAATCCCAAACAACCCAATTGAAAAATGGGCAGAAGAAACAGACTTTTATGGTTAGCAAAGGGGAAACATGACAGGGATGGATAAACTGAGTCTGGGATTCTCATATACACATTAGTAAGATAACTGATAGGGACCTACCATTAGCACAGGTAACTCTACTCAATAATCTAAATGGTAAAAGAATTTGAAAAATAATGGATATATGTATAACTGAATCACTTTGCCGTACACCTGAAACTAACACAACATTGTAAATCAACTATATTCCAGTATAATTTTTTTAATTTTAAAAAGATGTAGTACATGTACATAATGCAGCAACATGGATAAACTTAGATATTATCTACTAAGTGAAATAATCTGAAAGACAAAGACCATAACGTGTCACTTATATGTAGAATTTAAAATATGGCATAAATGAACCTATCTACAAAAGACACAGACTCACAGGCACCGAGAACAGACTTGTGGTTGTCAAGGGGGAAGTGGGTAGAGGAAAGATGGATTGAGAGTTTGGGGTTAGCACATTCAAACCATTATATGTAGAATGGATAAACAATAAGGTCCTACTGTATATCACAAGTACATCTATTCAATATCTTCTGGTAAACACTAATGGTGAAGAATTTTAAAAACAATGTATATATATGTAAAACTGAATCATTTTACTATACAGCAGAAATTAGCACAACATAGTAAATCAACTATACTTCAATTAAAAAATGGTAGTTCTGTATTTTGGCTACAATCTTAATCTTTTACATAACAATATAGAAGACTTATTGCTCAGTAATTCAAATAATAATAACTAAATGGACCAATAACTTTAAAAACTCGAGGAACAATAATAGAAAAAATATGTTTTAAAACTAAGTTGTTTTTCTATCACCTATGAACAACAAGATTCTATTTTTAGTCCTTCGGATTATTTCAGTCTTAATGAATTAATGCTTTTAGGACATTTTATTCAAAATATGCTTTTAGTTTATTATAATCAAGAGAATTCACTGAATTGAAGAAATTTTGAGGCCACTAAAGGGATATAAGTGCTATGGTTTCTGCAGACTCTGATTTTTCCCAGGTAGCATACATATGCCCACCGAGGATCCAGTCTCTCTCTCACTTAGTGTTCATAAGATTTGAACAGGATTGACAGCACTCCTCAGCTCAGGTGTGGGTATGTGAATTAAGCCCAATGGTATATGTCATCCCCCAGGCCACAGTGGTTAGCTTGGGAATGGTGATAATATTGCATTAGCACTGATGATGCGCCTGTGGACTTTGCTAGAATTTCCTGCATCAAGGTGGGTGTTCTTTTCTATAAAATTTCAAGTTCAAAAATGTTAGATATAAGCAGAGAACTGTCCTCCAAACAGGAAAGGAGGATTGTTAAGGCAGTAAGTCAAACAAGGGAAGAACAGAGTTGAAAGAGTAACTGGCTTCTGTAACATTGTTTGACTTCCTAATCAAGCAGTGATGGAAACCAGAGTTAGCCCAGAACTGTAAAATTTCATGGAGCTATAAATTCTTTCCTTGCTTTTGTTAGTCTGGCTTTCCATCACTTGAAACTGAAACAGTTATAGCTGATAAAGCATTCAACTCAGGAAGCTGAAGCTGGAGGGGATGCAGTATCTGTTTCCTGATGTCACACAGATCTACACACACTGCCAAGGCCATTTCTTTTGTAATAAGGGACTGTGATGTTTCACTTTTCCAGGTTTTCTATGAGAAAGTTAAATGCTGTATAAATCCATTTTTCAAAAGAGGGGATAGAAATCTCAGGGAGGTAATAAGAGGGATCAAGAAAATGATAGAGATCCAAGATCCAAAACAATAGTTTGACAATGGCATCTACCTTCTACTTTCCCTCTGAACCACCAACAGCACTGAATACTTGTGAGAAACAATCTCATGTGATGGTTCTGTCTTCTAAATGGATTACTGGCTTTTAACTTTTCTTCTGACGAAGGGGACAAAGTAGGTGATATAACAAGGTACTGCCATTAATGGGCATCTATTTCAACTCAGTAAGCAAAGGTGCAGTCACGTGGATGATCTTTCCCCTGTTGTGTACACACAAAACAGCCCCAATGATATGTAACCCTGAGCTGCCAGCCTGGGGAAGAGACAAGAGAATGCCCTCTGTGAGTGGACAGAGGCATACTCTTTGCAGTTACCATGCAAAGATAATGAAGACGTTATCATCACAACAATCCTATGAGCCAAGGGTTAACACTGTCTTGACTTTACAAATGGCAAATCTGAAAATTAGACATGTTCAGTACTTTGGCCAGTGTCACATATTTGGAAGCAGCTGAGGTAGAAGGTGGTCAGTATCTGGAAACTACCCCCATGCTACACCATATTCTCACAGGTAGAAATAGAACAAGAACATATATTTCAACTACAGGTACAAGTTTGGCCTATATGTGGCCCATGGATAAATGAATGTATAATAAAAAGTGGTATGTACTTACAAATACAATATTATTCAGCCTCTAAAAGGAAGGAACTCTTGTTATATGCCACAACACTGATGAAACTGCAGGATGTTGTGCTAAGTGCAAAAAGTCCGTTACAGAACAACAATATGTATTTTAACCAGTCAAATTTCTACTCTAGAGGGAAAACAAATCTGAGGTTCCCTAAGCAACTGCAAAGTCCTGTGACTCTCAAGCAATAATAACGGGTAGGATTGTTTATATAGCAAATCCTTGTTATAATGGGGTTGATTATCTTGACAAGCTCAATGTCTGCTTTGATAAGTTTATTTTCCTGCATTAGGTTTCTTGCCTGAAGAGTTCTCTAGACTTTACTGGGTTTCTGTGGAGCACTCTTTGCCTTTCTTCATACCAAGCCAATTCACTATAAAAATGAAAATATACGTTCTAATTTATTTCAAAACAGTAATCCTGAATGCTTCAACACAGTCAAAAATTCCCCACTGCCCTACAAATTGGAAAATACAAAAAAATATATGGTGTGGGGAGAAGAAGAAAGCACAATTCAGTCCCTCCATTTTACTCTAATTTCTTCTTAAAACAGATTGTGAAATCTCAGACACACATCCTTAGTCCTTCTGTATTGGATATCACTACTAACAGGAGGTTGGCTTCTCACAGAACTGTAGTCAGTGCACTACCTTTCACAGACATATTCTTATTACCTTCAGTTTGGAGAGTTGTCCCAGATCTTTAGCTGCAATGAAAATCATCTGGGGTCCCTAGGAACACACACACAGAAAAGGAGAGAGACAATTTGTAAGATCTTCAGTAACAAAGTTGAAATGTAGTCAATAGACAGTGTTCTCTATTTTACTGATTATGTTTGTGACTTGTGACTTTTATTTTATATGGCCTAAATTTGGTCTATTTTACAAATTGGATCTGGATACCTAGCACATATCTAGGGTTGTATCTGGCAATACAACTGTCCTCACAAGCATCCCACTTCTGGAAGTTTCACTGAGTTACTGCTCTGGCAGCTAGTTTAGTGTACAATGTGGATTACGTCAGTGAGCTTACCTTTTATTTATTTATTTGTAGCAGAGGCAACTCCTTCCCTCCACTCCCTACCCCTTAAAATAAATTACACAAAATTTCAAGATCCAGAGCTGAAGGTGGAGTTGGTCCTCCTGACATGCCATCCAAACTGTCAGAGCCCTGCCTTCTTAACTCCTTCCTCAGCCAGAGGTTTTTCCCTAGCACCTCAAGGCCCTGTGGAAAGCTGGAAAAACATCAGAATAAACATCGGAAGCACTACCAGAATACTCATTAGTAGCCTAGAATGTAAATAAAGTGTGTAAGTAAAGCAACCCAACTTGCAGGTTGCCCTGACAGCCTCCCCTATTGGCCAATTAAGTGAAAGCTAGCTGATGTTAAAGAAATACATTATGTATTATAGGAGAATAAGACGTAAGTGTGTATGTTTCTAAGTGTGATTTGGCTACCCATATGTGTAGGCTATGATTATACCACATACTCATGGCATGAAGTAAAACTCGAAGTCATTTATATTTAACACTCACTGTCTGGTGGTAAATCAACAAACATGAATCTTTGCACCTTGGAACAATTTGCAAGAAAATATTTTTTATATAATTTCACTGGCTAAATTTCACTGAATGTGCATGATTAATGGTGTCAATATATTCGTTTATAATTACTCATTATTTATATCAACTTGTCTTTCTCAGTCACCATAGCAAGTGCTTGTTAGGGTTATTTCTTTCTTTGCTTGGCTCAGGATATGTGAACTGAGCTGGCTGGTATATGCAGTTGATCACTGTCTGACTTTGCTGTCATTGATCTTTCTAGTTCCTTTTTATTTCACTGTGTCTGATACAATCATGTCCATCAAATCCACTAAAAGATATCACCTATATTTATGTCCAAGTGCAAAGGTGATTGATAAAAGCAAAAGGTTAAAAAAAGATTCCAGATAGCAGGGTTAGATTTATCATCTTAAACTGTAAAATTGCAGGAAGAAACACTGCAAGCATATTCTAGCATATATCTGTTCCTCTGGGGTGAAGTTTCATAATGAAATTAAATAAAAAATGATTTGTGTAGATGAGATAGCCCCATAAGTTAGGCTTTGATACATTTTTTTTTTAAGAGAGAAAGTTTGAAATATCAAGCAAGTGTGAAGTTTGACTACTATTTCCACTATTTAAAAATGATTTGTAGTGGGGGTGGTGGAGAGTTGGATTGAGAATTTGAGACTAGTAGATACAAACTACTATATATAGAATCGATAAACAACAAGGTCCTGTTGTATAAGACAGGGAAACTATATTCAACATCCAGCCATAACGGAAAATAAAACTGATTCATATAAGGAAATGTCATTGGAATGATCCTTGCTAAGCCATTGTATATCAAACCCTTTTCCCCCAAAATGAATTTAATTACTATTTCATCTGGATCAAAACCATTCATTGAAACAAAAACCAATTAGATGGGTTATTGGAAGTATAATCAAACATGAGTTTGAATACTTACTGTTTGATCTGTCAGAGGAGGGAGAACAATTTGTTTTTCTATTTTGTTAAGAACTAGCTTCCACAATTCTTTCAATACTCGCTTCAGGACTGTTCTCTCACAGATCTTTGCTGAGAGACTTAATCTGAAATAAAATACATAATTGCTTAGGAGTCTCTCATTGAGGTATCACCTTATTTTACTGATCACACATTCACATTTTTCAGGGCTGAGATTCAGATACCTGAATAGGCCTTTATAATTTTCAGATGCTAAATTTCATTTACTGAAAACAAAATACATAATGTAAAAAATCTGTTTCATCATATTTTGTATAAATCATTGTTTTGTAGAAAATGAATTCAGAGTATTTCTTTGGTTAAATTGCTTCCCAAATTGACATCAAGGCTCCCAAAGTACATGATTTTTTCCTGCATTTCAGGGTTACATGCCCCATGTTCATGGTACAGGCCAAATACCAAAGAAACATATTTTCATCACTAACTGGCATTGGATCTGCACAATGACATGGAAAACCTGCATACGATTCACTCAAAAGCAAAATTTACCGCTATTTTTTTTCCCAATTTTCTTGAGATATTGATACATAACATCGTGTAAGTTTAAGGAGCACAAGACAATCATTTGATAAATGTACATATTGTGAAATGATCACTACAGTAAGTTTAGCTAACATCTATCACCTCACAGAGTTATATTGTTTGGCTATAGTAAGAACTTTTAATATCTACCCTTAGCAATTTTCAAATACATGATATAGTATGCTGCTGCTGCTGCTAAGTCGATTCAGTCGTGTCAGACTCTGTGCGACCCCAGAGACGGCAGCCCACCAGGCTCCCCCGTGCCTGGGATTCTCCAGGCAAGAACACTGGAGTGGGTTGCCATTGCCTTCTCCAATGCATGAAAGTGAAAAGTAAAAGTGAAGTCGCTCAGTCGTGTCCGACTCCTAGCGACCCCACGGACTGCAGCCCACCAGGCTCCTCCGTCCATGGGATTTTCCAGGCAAGAGTACCGAGTGGATTGCCATTGCCTTCTCCATGATACAGTATAGTTTCCTATAAATACTATACTATATATATATATATATATATACATATATGCTATCTATTACATCCCCAGGACTTACCTTCCTGGAAGTTTGTATCCTTAGACTTTACTCATTCCCAACAAACACAAATTTGTTCTCTGAGTTCAGATTTTCTAGATTCCCAGTTCACCAACTGTGATAGGCTTAAACTATTTACCAATTCTTCTCATGGTGAGATAATGATGGTAACCTCATTGAGCATTTATATAACACTTTAGTTTAGAAACCTCTTCTGCAGATATTTCTGAGATTAGTATATCCATTTCAGAAATCAAACACCAGCTCAGAGAGGTTGGAGGGACTCATCTAAGGAAGTGAAGCTAGTGAGTGAGGGCTGAGATTCAGTAGGTTGTCCAATAGCCCATGCTACCCTTGGTAAACGCACTTATGCATGAAGGCCCAGCAGTATCTGAAGGCACAGTGCTGCACAAAGATTTATGGAAAGTATAAATTCCATAACTTGACACTGAACTCTGAGACTCTTTTAATAAAAGTTTATCAAACCTGTTGTACAGAGTGCCAAAATTTGGATCATATATTTCAGGGTAGCCTAATGAACTTTCTATAGTGCTACTAAGTACTCTGAATGGCTGGATGCAGAAATTACAAACTGGGATCTGACAGAGACAGAATTAACTTTTAAATATTTAAATATATAATTAATACTAACACTTAAGGAGTTAATATTTAAAGGCATATGATGTTTGAGAGTGAAAGAGGAGAGTGAAAAAGTTGGCTTGAAGTTCAACATTCAGAAAACTAAGATCATGGCATCTGGTCCCATCACTTCATGGGAAATAGATGGGGAAACAGTGTCAGACTTTATTTTTTTTGGCTCCAAAATCACTGCAGATGATGATTGCAGCCATGAAATTAAAAGACGCTTACTCCTTGGAAGGAAAGTTATGACCAACCTAGATAGCATATTCAAAAGCAGAGACATTACTTTGCCAACAAAAGTCTGTCTAGTCAAGGCTATGGTTTTTCCAGTGGTCATGTATGGATGCGAGAGTTGGACTATGAAGAAAGCTGAGCACCGAAGAATTGATGCTTTTGAACTGTGGTGTTGGAGAAGACTCTTGAGAGTCCCTTGGACTGCAAGGAGATCCAACCAGTCCATTCTAAAGGAGATCAGTCCTGGGTGTTCATTGGAAGGACTGATGCTAAAGCTGAAACTCCAATACTTTGGCCACCTCATGCGAAGAGTTGACTCATTGGAAAAGACCCTGATGCTGGGAGGGATTGGGGGTAGGAGAAGAAGGAGACGACAGAGGATGAGATGGCTGGATGGCACCACCAACTCGATGGACGTGAGTTTGAGTGAACTCTGGGAGACAGTGATGGACAGGGAGGCCTGGTGTGCTGCGATTCATGGGGGTGCAAAGAGTCAGACACAACTGAGTGAGTGAACTGAACTGAACTGAACTGATGTTTGAGAAGCAAAGGAAGAAATTTCCCAAACTCATTTTCACATAGAAGTATCTCTCCTAACACTGCTGTGTGTAGAACCTAGTATATAAAAATACATGAAAGTGACCTACCCTGGAAGAAGGGGAGAGCTGGGGGGCCCTGGAGGCATAGCTGTGGAACTCTGTAGCCCCACAAGTTTGGAACCCATTGTTCAAAGGTGGTAGTTCTAGCTTGCTAGTAGATGGATATTCACTATATGGACACAGGGTAGAAACCAGATGATATGTCATGAAAAAACAACAGAACCTATCCTCAGAGAAATTCTTCGGATGATTTGAGACGCAACAAATCTGACAATTTTGCAACAGCTGTGTCATTTCCATTTCCTAAAGGTCTGAGTTTAAAAACTGATCTTGTTTTTATGGTCAGCTCATGTACTTGGTATGCTATCTAACTCTGTTTAAACTGGACTTGAACCAATAGGAATAAAATTGTTGATATGTTTGCAGCTCTGCATGGGATTTATATTAGCTGGAAATGGTCTTTATAGCTTGTTTTATAGAGTAGTGAGGTCTTGGTGGGGAAAATGAAGCATAAAGAAATATATTGTTGTATAATATTTAGGGAGGCTACACAGAGAGAGCCTGTATATTTATAATATAACACAGCTTTTAAGGGGATCATCTCAAAACCACCTTGAAAACTTTTGGCCTTAATCATTCATTTTAAATAACAAAAAATAGAGGGGAAATGTAGCAATTGCTTCCTTAATTTAGTCAGAGTTAACCAACTTGGTAATGTAAGCTGAACACATACATTTTGGAACCTGAACTGTCTATTTTGACTGATCCCAAAACCAATTAACCAGACAATTTTCAAATGTTATATATACTTGCTGACAAGAGAGATATCTTGCCATATAGTTTACCATATTTTTATAAAAAGGTATCCAGCTGTTTCTCCCTCCCCCTGGAATTCCCATCTCCCATTTTCATGTACCCAAATCCTATGTGTTTAAAGAAGACCTAACACAAATGATATTTCTGCTGATCATCCGAATAGGAGACTACTGTATTATCCCTTATTGCATTTATCTGCTATACTTTTCTTTTTTTCTTTCTAAACTGTTAGTTCCTTGACAACAGAATTGATATCTGACCTTTTAAAAGGTCCCCTAATAAGTAGATTTATGGTTATACATTCCGTATTAGCCCCCAAATTTCCAAGCTCTCCATGCCTATCTCTTCCTCAAATTTTAAAATCTTACAGATTTTTAAAGTTCACTGATGTTTTTCTATTTTTATAGTCTCTTTCTACTAAGAATGTGAGGAAGTTACATATGATAAAGTATAACTAGATATAGAAGAGACTATTTTAAGACTGACTAAAACAATAATTGAAATATATTGAAAAGAAGGGCCAACCTAGTTTATGTATTAGCTCTGTTTTATGGATGCTGAAATGGAGTCAGAGTCCCTTAAGTAGTAGAATACTGGAGTGGGTTGCCATTTCCTTCTCCAGGGGATCTTCCCTACTGAGGGATCAAAGCTGCAACTCCTGTGTCTCCTGTATTGACAGGCAGATTCTTTACCACCACAGCTCCTAAGAAGCCCTAGTAGGTAACAGTACTAGGATAATTTAAAACTTTCTGTATGTTTCCCAACTCTTGGTTACAGCATATGCAAAAATAAAAAGTTCTGCGTGATAAATGATGTACCTCTAAACTGCTGACTGGAGATCTCTAAACAGAAGGCATTCTCATAGGAGTTTTAAGAGGCTCAGGATTGCTTTATCCTGCTCTCCACTCACCATCACAGTCACAGCTAAATGGTAGTTTCTGTGAATCAACTGTCTTATCCATAGAGAAGAGTCATGACAAAAATTTCAAGGGGTTGTTAGGAAATTAGGTGGTAAGAGTAAAAGTGTCTATTAAGAACCTAAAGATATGAAGAAGCCTTTTTCTCTTTCATCCTCTCCTCTCCCTCCTTTCTTCTACACCACCTGCCTACCTGTTTCTCGATAAGCTACCTAATTACCTATTCACCTCTCTTCTATATATTTCTTCATAGCAAACAGAAAATAAGAATTTTTCTAACAAATACTAAAATTAAAGTGATAAGAACATTAGCCTTACTTATGCAGTAAGGTTATAAGCAAAGGGAAATGAAATTAAAGAAGTTATTAATATATAGAGAAGGTTCTTACTAATTCTTTCTTTGCTGTTCTTATCTTCAACAAAAGGTAATGTATCCTTCTTATTTATCTTGGTGTCATTGGTATTAATTAATTTGTCACAACAATATTAAATGAGGTAATATATGTAAAATAGATATTATGCTGGTCCCTTGGTAGGCTTTCAAAATTATGTTCTCCTTTTCTACTTTCAGTTCTGGTTTCAAGTATCACCATTGAAGAAATCATACCCCTTGTTGTTTTGGATCAATGGTTTCCAATTTTGGACACATTTGAAAATATAGGTGCCTACTCCAAACTTACAGAATTAGAACTTCCAAGAGGAAGGGACCAAATAGGGAAACAAGCCAACTTTTTAGTTAAGAACACTATCATAGTTGGTCATGAAGGCCTCCTTTCCCACCCATTCCCACCACTACTGAATTGAAATCTCCGTGGAGTCAAATACTTTGACTCTCCATCATCGCTGTCCAGCGTCTAGATTATAGAGTTTGATGCAAATGGACACTAAGTAAATAGTTGCTGAAGGTGGGACAAGGCAGCAATCTACTTGTCTCTGGGCTGAATTGATTCTAGTCATATTTGTGCTATTATCTTCTTCAGCACGTTTCCAACATGAACTTGGATATTCTGGACTCACTTCTATCTCCATGTCCAAATGTTATCTGAGAAGCATGAAAATCCTAATCTCTGAGGTGCTTCAGAATAGCAGCCTCCTTAGTTACCAATACTTATTTCCTTTCCATTTTTCCTTTTCTGTACATAGTCATTCCTTCTATTTCCCATCTAGTAATGAATTAAGTGTTTTGATTTTTTTTAATGAATTGATCTATTTCTGTAGAAGCCCTTTAAAACTGTCCTACATAGAGGAAAAGTATTTTTCCCCCCTCAAGTGCATATCTGCTGAACTTAGGGCAGTGGATGAAGAGAAAATTGAGTAGAATACTTACGTTTTGTCCAAGAAGTCCATGAGAGGTCTTAATACAATCTCTGCATCCATTGCTGCACTGTTCTTATTAGATGTAGTATTTCCATTTGCTCTCATTTGATTTAGTTCGAAACTCATTTGTTTTATGCACCCTTCAATGATAAGCTGGAAACTGAAAATAAAGAATATAAATTATGGAATAAAGCAAATAATTATGGTTTCCTTTGCCTGTGTCTGTTAAATTCACCCCAGGGAGTTTGATTTGTTTCCAATGGCATGATTTCCTTTGCTCATTAGTTTTCAAACTTATTGTTCAGCTGCAAAGTTTTTTGTTGCAATGAAAACTTACTTGGAACCCTTATATGTAAAGAAGATAAGAAAGATGCTTTTTGGGGTGAATTAATTTGAGTAGGGGATCATTTTGGTCCCCATCTCTCCCAGTAACAGGTGGATTTCTCAAAGCATTGTTTTAAATGACATTTTCTTATTGATTTTTAACAGTTGGTTACTCCTCCTTCAGTTAGCCTCTGGGACTCAACCCTTCTTGGCTTTCCTCCAACCTCATTGGCTGCTCCTCTTCCATTGTCTGGCTTCTATCTCTAGCCTGGCTTAGCATATTAAAACACAGAAAGCCTGGGTAGTTTTAATTTCAGATAGTGAATTTTTTTTTTTTTTAGTGTAAGTATGCCCCATGTAATATTTGGGGCATATTTATACTAAAGATTGCCTACTTTTATATGGAGTTCAAATTTGATTTGACATATGCTATATGGTATCTGGCAACCCTATATTGGCAAGCCAACTTCTAGGCTCAGTCCAGTATTAACAAACACTAACTGTATGAGAGGAGACAAGTGGTAAAGGTAAGCACACTGGAAAGTGGGCTTGGATAAATCAAGGCATAGCTTAAATAAAAGCACTTAGTTTACACCTAGGATATTTCATAATCTATGAACGCTTTGAAGTAAAACTAGACAAAATCATCCTTAAATTTTACTACCACAAGCAAATTAATAATTTACTTAACATTTAAAGTATAGGATATAGAAAATTAAAACAACCTTTAGCTCTATAGAGAAAGTACTGTAAAGGAATGAGGAAAGAAGCATTAAAAGTAATAAAAAGCAACGTTTACCCCTTTTACCTTTTATATAATGATTTAACTAAACATTTAATGAAGAGAACTTAAGTTATATACCCTGAAACCAGAAAAGCTCCTTATGAACAGTTTGTAGGACAAATTCATCTTTGTAGCAAAATAAAAAACATATAAGTAGAGGTGACAAACCTAACAAGGCTGGTGATAGCTGGTTGTCCAAGAAAAAAATGTTAGTTCAACTTTAAAAATTACCAAAAAGTTATAACTTTTAATATATTTTTAAATGTTAATCTAAAAAGGTATAGCTTTTTAGAAACCTTATCAAAAGAGTAAACAAACACCTTAGTTAGCTTAAAAGCAGCCACTAAGTACAGGAAGCATAGAGAGTCTCAAACTCAAGGAGAAATATGCCAAGACACATACTAATCAAACTAACAAAAATTATATTCAAAGAAAAAATATTAAAAGCAGTAAATGAAAAGCAAAAAATAACATACACGCGAACCCCCATAAGGTTATCAACTGATTTTTCAGCAGAAACTCTGCAGGCCTTAGGGAGTGGCAGAATATATTTGAAGAAGATGAAAGGGAAAAACCTACAACCTAGATTACTCTACCCAGCAAGTATCTCATTCAGATTTGATGGAGAAATTAGAAGCTTTAAAGAGATGCAAGAGCTTAAAAGAACACAATACCACCAAAACAGCCTTACAACAAATGTTGAAGGAACTTCTCTAGGTGGGAAACATAAGAGAAGAAAAAGACCTACAAAAACAGACCCAAAACAATTAAGAAAATGGTAATAGGAACATATATATAGGGCGTCCTTGGTGGCTCAGACAGTAAAGAATCTGTCTGCAATACAGGAGACCTGAGTTCAATCCACGGGTTGGGAAGATCCCCTGGGAAGAGGGCACGGCAACCCGCTCCATTCTACTTGCCTGGAGAATCCCCATGGACAGAGGAGCCTGGCAGGCTGTAGTCCATGCGGTTGCAAAGAGTTGGACATGACTAAGCATGCATATGAATAATTACCTGATATAAATCGATAAAATGTTCTAATCAAAAGACTGGCTGGATGGGTTAAAAAAATAAGACCTATATATAAATGCTGTCTATAAGAGATCCACTTCAGACCTAGAGACACATAAAGACTGAAAGTGAGGGGTTGGAAAAAGATATTTCATACAAATGGAAATAAAAAGAAAGCAGAGTAGTAATACTTATATCAGACAAAATAGATCTTAAAATAAAGACTGTTATAAGGGACAAGGAAGGACACTACATAGTGGTCAAGGGATCAATCCAAGAAGAAGATATAACAATGATAAATATTTATGTACCTAACACAGGAGCACCTCAACACATTAAAGGAAATGCTAACAGCCATAAAAGGGGGACTCAACAGTAAACCACTAACAGTGGGGAAATTTAACACCCCACTTTACCAATGGACAGATCATCCAGACAGAAAATTAATAAGTAAACACAAGCCTTAAATGACACACTAGGTCAGACAGACTCCACTGAAATATATAGGACACTCCACCTGAAAGCAGCAGAATACACTTTATTCTCAAGTGTACATGGAACATTCTCCAGGATACATCACATCTTGAGTCACAAATCAAGTCTTGATAAATGTAAGAAATTTGAAGTCATAACAAGCATCTTTTCCAACCACAACACTATGAGATTAGACATCAATTACAAGAAAAAAAAACTCTAAAAAGTACAAACAGGTGGAGGCTAACTAATATGCTACTAAATAACCAAGAGATCACTGAGGAAGTCAAAAGATACATAGAAACAAATGATAATGAGAACATGGTGACTCAAAACCTATGGGATGCAGCAAATGCTTTTCTAAGAGGGAAGTTTATAGCAATATAATCCTACCTTAAGAAATGAGAAAAATCTCAAACAACTTAACCTTACACCTAAAGCAACTAGAGAAAGAACAAGCAGCAAAATGCTAAGTTAGCAGAAGGAAAAAATTAATAAAATTTAGAACAGAAGTAAAATAGAAATGAAAACAAAAGCAAAGATCAATAAAACTAAAAGCTGGTTCTTTGATAAACAAAACTGATAAAGCTTTAGCCAGACTCATCAAAAAAAAAGGAAGAGGCCTCAAATAGATAAAATTATTGAGCTGGCCAAGAAGTTTGTTCCAGTTTTTCCATTACATCTTACAGAAAAAACCCAAACAAATATTTTGGCCAACCCAATAGAAATGAAAAAGGAGAAATTACAAATTGATACTATAGAAATACAGAGGATAGTAAGACTATTACAAGCAATTGTATGCCAATAAAATGAAGAAATGGACAGATTTTTAGAAAGGCACAACCTTCCAAGGCTGAACCAGGAAGAAATAGAAAATGTGAACAGACCAATCACCAGTAATGAAATTGAAACTGATTAAAAATCTTCCAGCAAACGTAAGTTCAGGAACAGATAGCTTCACAGGTAAACTTTATCAAACATTTAGAGAAGAGCTAACAACCATCCTTCTCAAACTCTTCCAAAAAAAAAAAAAAAAACAACAACAACAACAAAACTTTTGAGGGAGGAATACTCCCAAGCTCATTCTATAAGGCCATCACCCTGATACCAAAACCAGACAAAGATATCACACATCCACATCCACAAAAATTACAGACTAGTATCACTGATGAACACAGAAGCAAAAATCCCCAACAAAGTACTAGCAAACAGAATCCAACAACATATAAACGTATCATACACCATGATCAAGTGGGATTTATCCCAGGGATGCAAGGATTCTGCAACATACACAAACCGATCAGTGTAATACACCACACTAACCAACAGAGGAATAAAAACTCTATGATCATCTCAATAGGTGCAGGAAAAGCTTTTGACAAAATTCAACACCCATTTACAATTAAAAAGCTTTTCAGAAAGTAGGCATAGAGGGAACTTACCTTAATTAATAAAGGCCATATTTGACAAACCCAGAGCTATTAATAACAATATGCCCAATGGTGAAAAACTGAAAGCATTTCCTCTAAGATCAGGCATAAGACAAGGATGTCCATTCTTGCCACTATTATTCAACATAATTTTGGAAGTCCTAGCCATGGCAATCAGAGAAGAAAAAGAATCCAAATTGAAAGAGAAGTAAAACTGTCACTGTTTGCACATGACATAATACTATACATAATGAATCCTAAAGAGGCCACCAGAAATCTACTGGTACTAATCAATGAATTTGATGAAGTTGTATGATGCAAAATTAAAACACAGAAATCTCGCATTCCTATACACTAGCAAAAAAGATCAGGGAGAGAAAATAAGGAAACAATCCAATTTACCATTAAAACAACAACAACAACAAAATACCTAGGAATAAACATACCTAAGGAGGCAAAAGATCTATACTCAGAAAACTATAAGATACTGATGAAAGAAAGAAAGATCACACAGACAGATGGAGAGATATACCATATTCTTAGATCAGAAGAATCAATATTGTGAAAACAACTATATTATCCAAAGCAATCTACAGATTGCTATCTATCAAGTTACCAATAGCATTTTTCACAGAATTAGAACAAAAAATTTTACAATTTGTATGGAAACACAAAAGACCCCAAATAGCCAAAAGCAATCGTGAGAAAGAAAAATGGAGTTGGAGGAATCAGGCTCCCTGACTTCAGACTATACTACAAAGCTACAGTAATCAAGACAGTATGGTACTACACACACACACACACACACACACACACACACACACAGAAATACAGATCAATGGAACAGGACAGAAAGCCCAGAGATAAACCCTCCCACCTATGGTCACCTAATCTATGACAAAGGAAGCAAGAATATAAAATGGAGAAAAGTCAGTCTCTTCAATAAGTGGTACTGGGAAAACTGGAGCGCTAAAGCTAAAAGAATGAAATTAGAACACTCCCTAACACCATACACAAAAATAACCTCAAGTTCATTAAATACCTAAATGTATTTAATTTAGGAAAACATAGGCAGAATACTCTTTGATATAAATCACAGCAAAATCTTTGTGACCCACTTCCTAGAGTAATGAAAATAAAAACAAAAATAAACAAATGGCTCCTAAGTAAACTTAAAAGCTTTTGCACAGCAAAGAAAACCATAAGCAAGACAAAAAGACACCCTCAGAATGGGAGAAAATATATGAAGCAACTGACAAGGGATTAATCTCCAAAATATACAAACAACTCTTGTAGCTCAATATAAATACAAGGAACACCATCAAAAAATGGGTAAAAGACCTCAACAGACATTTCTCCAAAGAAAGCATACAGATGGACCACAGGCATATGAAAAGATGCTCAGCATCACTAATTATCAGTTCAGTTCAGTCGCTCAGTCATGTCTGACTCTTTGCGACCCCATGAATCGCAGCACGCCAGGCCTCCCTGTCCATCACCAACTCCTGGAGTTCACTCAGACTCACGTCCATCGAGTCAATGATGCCATCCAGATGTCTCATCCTCTGTTGTCCCCTTCTCCTCCTACCCCCAATCCCTCCCAGCACCACAGTCTTTTCCAATGAGTCAACTCTTCACTAATTATCAGACAAGTGCAAATTGAAACTACCATCTCACACTGGTCAGAATGGCCATCAAAAAAATTTACAAACAATAAATGCTGGAGAGGGTATGGAGAAAAGGGAACCCTTCTAAACTATTGGTGGGAATGTAAACTGATACAACCATTATGGAGAACAGTATGGAGGTTCCTCAAAAAACTGAAAATAGAACACTATATGACCCAGCAATCCCACTCCTGGGCATATACCCAGAGAAAATCATAATTTCAAAAGACATATGCACCCCAATGTTCACTGCAGCACTACAATAGCCAGGACATGAAAGAAAAGCTAAGTTTCCATCAACAGAAGAATGGATGATGAAGATGTGGCATATATATATATATATATGTAACAGCCATAAAAAGGAATGGAATTGTGTCATTTGTAGAGACGCGGATGGAGCTAGAGACTGCCATACAGAGCAAAGTCAGAAGGAGAAAAGGAAAATGTTATAGTAATGCATATATGTGGGATCTAGAAAAAGGGTACTGATGAACCTATTTGCAAAGCAGAAATAGAGACACAGACCTAGACAACAAACATACAGAAAACCAAAGGTGGCTTGGAGGGGCTGGGCTGAATTGGGAGATCGAAATTGACATACACACACTACCATGTATAAAACAGATAACTAATGAGAACCTACTGTATAGTATAGGGGACTCTACTCCATGCTCTGTGGTAACCTCAATGGGAAGGAAATACAAAAAGGAAGGGATATATGTATACTTACAGCTGATTCACTTTGCTGTTTGGCATAAATTAATACAACATTGTAAAGCAACTATAATAAAATTTTTTAATAAAAGCATTCAAGCTCAACAATTACATTATCTTAATATCAACAAAAGCAAAATCAACCCCAAGGTGTTACACTGGACTAATTTATTAACCAATAGAAGCAATAATGTTAATATGAGTTACAAGAAATATTTCTCCTTGCATAATGTATATAAGTAACTAATATTGTACTGATAGTTAAAAGCAAATAAGAGGTGGCAAGAATACACAGAAGAACTATACAAAAAAGGTCTGAATCATCTGGATAACCATAATGATATGATCATTCATCTAGAGCCAGACATCCTGGAGAATGAAGTCAAGTGGGCCTAGGAAGCATTACTACAAACAAAGCTAGTAGAGGTGATGGTATTCCAACTGAGCTATTTCAAATCCTAAAAGATGATGCTGTTAAAGTGTTGCACTCAATATGCCAACAGATTTGGAAACTCAGCAATGGCTACAGGACTGGAAAAGGTCAGTTTTCATTCCAATCCCAAAGAAAGACAATGCCAAAGAGCGTTCAACTACTGTACAATTGCAGTCATTTTACATACTAGCAAGGTTATGCTCAAAATCATTCAACCTAGGCTTCAACAGTACATGAACCAAGAACTTCTAGATGTATAAGCTGGATTTAGAAAAGGCAAAGGAACAAGAGATCAGATTGGCAATATCTGTTGGATCACAGAAAAAGGAAGGGAATTCCAGAAAAACATCTGCTTCATTGACAGTACTAAAACCTTTGACTGTGTGGATCACAACAAACTGGAAAATTCATAAGGAGATGAGAATACCACACTACCTTACCTGCCTCCTGAGAAACCGGTATACAGGTCAAGAAGCAACAATTAGAACCAGACATGAACAATGGACTGTTTCAAAACTGGGAAAGGAGTATATTAAGGCTGTATATTGTCACCCTGATTATTTAAAAAAGATGCAGAGTATATCATGCAAAATGCTGGTCTGGGTGAAGCACATCTGGAATCAAGTTTGCTGGGAGAAATATCAATCACTTCAGATACGCAGATGAAACCACTCTAGTGGCAGAAAGCGAAGAGGAACTAAAGAGCCTCTTGATGAAGGTGAAAGAGGAGAGTGAAAAATCTGGCTTAAAACTCAACATTCAACAACTGAAGATCATGGCATCCAGTCCTATCACTTCATGGCAAATAGATGGGTAAAAATGGAAACAGTGACAGGCTATTTTCTTGGGCTCCAAAATATCTGTGGATGGTGACTGAAAAACCTGGACAGTGCATTAAAAAGCAGAGACATCACTTTGCCAACAAAGGTCTGTAGAGTCAAAGCTATGGTTTTTCTAGTAATCATTTACGGATATAAGAATTAGACCATAAAAAAAGGCTGAGTGCTAAAAAATTGATGCTTTTGAGCTGTGGTTTTGGAGAAGACTCTTGAGAGTCCCTTGGATTTCAAGGAGATCCAACCATATCATCCTAAAGGAAATCAGTCCTGAATATTCACTGGAATGATGCTGAAGCTGAAACTCCAATACTCTGGCCACCTGATGCAAAGAACTGACTCATTGGGAAAGATACTGATGCTGGGAAAGACTGAAAGCAGGAGGAGAAGGGGGTGACAGAGGATGAGATGATTGGTTGGCATCACTGATTCATTGGTAATGAGTTTGAGCAAACTCCCGGAGATAGTGAAAAACAAGCAAGCCTGGGCGCTGCAGTCCACGGGGTGGCAAAGAGTTGGACATGACTGAGTGACTAAACAACAAGAGCAGCAAATAAATGCAATTAAACATTAAGTTACTTATTAAATACACTTTAACCCAACACAGGCAGGCACTCAAGAAAGATTAAAAAAAGATTTAACTAAGTCTGTGAGGTGTAATCTGTAGTACTATTGTTTTCATTCTTTATATCCTCCTACACCAACTTTGGTGGTTTCTAACTAAACAGCAGAAAATAGTAGAGATTTAAATAGTGGAGACTCTGAGCATATTCAGTAGTCCTCTGTGTTGTCTGTTACTCTCAACTTCAACAATAAGTGTAATTATAATACACACACTAGCAGGCAAGAAAAAAGCCAGTTAGGATACTGAGGGTAAATTAATCACATCTTGGGAATGGTGAGAAGGAGTTACCAGGTAATAATAATAAGGTAATAACCTGTACTGTATACAGGTCAAGAAGCAACAGTTAGAAGCAGAAATGGAACAATGGACTGGTTCAAAATTGGTAAAGGAGTATGTCAAGACTGTATATTGTCATCCTGTTTATTTAACTTAGATGCAGACTACATCATGCAAAATTCTGGGCTGAAAGAGTCACAAGCTGGAATCAAGATTGTCAAGAGAAATATCAACAACCTCAGATATGCAGATGATACCACTCTAATGGCAGAAAGTAAAGAGGAACTAAAGAGCCTTGCCGGGGTCCAGCCCTGGTGGATCCAGGGAATTCGAAGCGGGGACGGCGTTGGCGAGGATCAGGAAACAACTGCTTAATTAAACTTTAATTAAGGATATAAAGAGTAATAGAATAAGGATAGCTCAGTAGGAAAATTCAGTGAAGAAAGAGGCTGAATAATTCAGCCAGAAGGTAGGAGAAAGAATGACATGGTGAGACCAAGTTTCGGTGAACAAGGCCCGCACTTTATTTTCCAAAGTAGTTTTTATACCTTAAGTTATGCATAGAGGATAATGGGGGAAGGGGTAGAGTCATGCAGCAAGCCAGGCTTTCTTCCTGCAAACTTATCATATGCAAAAGTTTAGGTGATTTGCATCATCTTCTGGCCCGGAGGCCTTTTTCTCTAAAGGTGATTATTCTAAAGTCAGGCGCTAGCCTCCAAAAAGCATTAGATAAAGTTGCATTCCTACAGAGCAAAGGTGTGGTGGGCTATAACAAGAAAAAGAATTAACTCAAGGGTCCCAGGTTACAAACATTAAAGCTACTACTTACACCAGTTATATTAATCAATACACTGCCAGGGACACAGCAGGTAAGGGATACGGAAACTTAGCAGCAAACATTGGCCCAACAAGTGAAAATCCCTTCACCAATACAATTTCTAATCAATCTTTTAACTGCTCAAAGGAATCTGTATTTAGACAGTTTAGAACATCTCATGCCTCTCACAGTTGGGAGGCTCTGAACAATCACGTGTGGCCGGAAAAACCTATTCAGGCAGGCTAGAGGATTTCCAAAAGAGTTTGTAGGTTGAAACACTGTCACACCCAGGAATTATTAACTGGAGCTGTAAGCTAACTCTTTTTTCAGAGAGAGGTAGTGGGGGACAGCCCCCCGTAAAGTCAGAGGTGTAGGTGAAAGCACAAAGCAGAAAGTAGGCAGACTCTGGTTTTGGGGGTAGATGGGGGACTCCTGAGGCTCGATCCCGCCTTTGCGTATGCCGAGCCTCCTTCCTCATGACCTTTGTCATGGGCGGAGTTCCTTACGCTGGCTCCCGGCAGTGATAGAATTCCAGTTGAGCTATTCCAGATCCTGAAAGATGATGCTGTGGAAAGTGCTGCACTCAATATGCAATATGCAATATGCCGGCTCCCGGCAGAGCCTCTTGATAAGGGTGAAAGAGATGAGTGCAAAAGCTGGCTTAAAAACCAACATTCAAGAAATGAATATCATGGCATCTGGTCCCATCATTTCATGGCAAACAGATGGGGAAAAAGTGGAAACAGTGATAGATTTTTTCTTAGCTCCAAAATCACTGTGGACAGTGACTGCAGCCATGAAATTAAAATGAACTTTCTCCTTGGGAGAAAAGCAATGACAGACCTAGATAGCATATAAAAAAGCAGAGACATTTCTTTGCCAACAAAAGTCCACATGGTCAAAGCTATGGTTTTCCAGTAATTGTGCATGATGAAAAAGTAGCCTGAACACCAAAGAATTAATGCTTTCAGATTGTGGTGCTGGAGAAGACTCTTGAGAGTCCCTTGGACTTTAAGGAGATCCAAGCAGTCGATCCTAAAGGAAATCAACCCTGAATATTCATTGGAAGGACTGATGCTGAAGCTTCAATACTTTGGCCACCTGATGCAAAAAGCCGACTCATTGGAAAAGACCCTGATGATGGGAAAGATTGAAGGAAATAGAGAAAGGGGTGGCAGAGGATAAGATGGTTAGATTGCATCACTGATTCAATGGACATGAACCTGGGCAAACTCTGGGAGATAGTGGAGGACAGAGGAGCCTGGTGTGTTGTAGGCCATGGGATTGCAAAGAGTCAAACATGACTTAGCAACTGAACAGCAACAAGAAGTAGCAGTAGGTACTTGAAGCAATATATAGGAAAGGTAAATCATGCCGGAAAACATTTGACCTGGTTGATTTACCACTAGGTCATCAGTGATTCAGCTGAGTGTATTATTAAGCACCTTTGAAATAGCTACTTTCTTAGAACTGATTCTTAAAACAGTGAATTGAGGTGGAGGCTTGACTGAGCAGAAGGTATGACACTCATGATCCAAAAATGTACAAACAGGCTCCTACAACAGACCCATATGGTAAACACCCACCAGAAGACAGCTCTGTGTGTGGGATCAGACATATGGAGGAAGGATTACCAGAGAATAAGAGAGAATGCTCTTCTGCTGCTGCTAATTCACTTTAGTTGTGTCCAACTCTGTGTGACCCCATAGACGGCAGCCCACCAGGCTCTCCTGTCCCTGGGATTCTCCAGACAAGAACACTGGAGTGGGTTGCCATTTCCTTCTCCAATGCATGAAAGTGAAAAGTGAAAGTGAAGTCGCTCAGTCATGTCTGACCCTCAGGGACCCCATGGACTGCAGCCTACCAGGCTCCTCCGTCCATGGAATTTTCCAGGCAAGAGTACTGTAGTGGGGTGCCATTGCCTTCTCCAAATGCTCTTCTACCCTACCATTAATCCAGGCTGAATCAACACTGGCATCTTACTGAAAATCTTCTGTCTCTATCAACTTTTGGTAAAGTCACCTAAAGAGTCTTTTTTTTCTATTTTCTGCTTGAAAAGTTTTTATTAATCAGTAGCGCTTCAGGTGGCTCAGCAGTAAAGAATGCACCTGTGATGCAGAAGACACTGGTTCGAACCCTGGGTTGAGAAGGTCTCCTGGAGAAGAGCATGGCAACCCACTCCAATATTCTTGCCTGGAGAATCCCATAGACAGAAGAGCCTGGCATGCTATAGTCCAAAGAGTTGGACACAACTCAAGCAACTGCACGCACACACACACACACACACACACACAGTACCAGAAAATAATGACAGACTCTATCGATCCCAGGGTCAGGAAGATTCCCTGGAGAAGGAAATGGCAACCCACTCCAGTATTCTTGCCTGGAGAATCCCATGGACAGAGGAGCCTGGTGGGCTACAGTCCATGGGGTCGAAAAGAGTCGGACATGACTGAGTGATTTCATTCATTCATTCATTCATGAGCACTTGAGAAGACACAGAAGACACACAGAACTTCTATGAAATGTTCATGATTTTTAAAATTTATTTAATCCAGCTGGCCACTGGTACCAGAGATTAAAAGAAGTGTAATAAACCAAAGAACTAAACTGCAAAATATGTGCATAAGCATAAACCTGAGTGGCAAAGGTTTAGAAAACATTAAGACATCATTAAGATATCACTGAGGTTTTATCTCACTTAGTCTCAGTTCCCAGGTGGGTTTCCTATGCATGTATTATAACCCAGAGACCCAGGCTTCAGATGTTTGGTTTGGCTTTGGCCTGGCTTTCCTGAAAAAATCATCCTGCCAGCTACATAGAGTAGAGTAATTTAATTGTGGGTTTTAATAACAGCAGATGAAATAGATTTGGGGCAATTAATTATGCACTTAATTTTAAAACTCACAACCACTAATTTACACTAAAAGAAAGGTGGACTCATACTGAAATTATCCAGTTTGACTCTACTGCATGATCAAACTGATCCTTATGGACTTCTCACCTACCCTGAGTGTGAGATACAGACTTGGTTGGTAGTGTGGAAAATAAATCCATGGCAACAGAATAAGATAATTATTCTTTTTATAAGGGAGGCCTAAAAGCTCAATACATCAAGACTGCATCTGGCTCAGCATCTAAACTGTGAAGGGGCTTTCCACGAAGATGATGAACACACCTCTGATACTGAAGAGGAGTCCAAGCATAGGACTTTCCTTTGCTTCGTTCCTACATTTGAGAAAAAGTATGATACTTTGTGTCTTTTTCTTTTTAGTCTTTCTGATTTAAGAGTGGCAAAACTAATCAGCAGATGTCTGTTAAGTATGTGTTTTTCCAAAATACACAAATAAGTCATGACTAGACTCCAACCGAGCGACTTCACTCTCATGCATTGGAGAAGGAAATGGCAACCCACTCCAGTGTTCTTGCCTGGAGAATCTCAGAGACGGCGGAGCCTGGTGGGCTGCCATCTATGGGATCACACAGAGTTGGACATGACTGAAGTGACTTAGCAACAGCAGCAGACTCCAAAGAGACAGCTAGCCCTCTTTTTAAGAATAAATTTCAATCTTATTTGAGAACTGAAGTCATAGGTTAAAATAATAAGTCAGTATTTATTGAACTAATACTTAAAGCAAATTCTGTATGAAATTAATGAACTTCTTAAAAGATGTGTTTGATTTACCATTATATCCAAGAAAACAAACAAACCAGCCAAAGAATAAACCTACTTAAGAAGGCAAAAGACCCATACTTCAAAAACTATAAGATACTGATGAAATAAAATTGAAAATCATACAAATAGATGGAAAGATATACTCTATTCTTAGATTGGAAGAATCAGCATTGTTCAAATGACTATACTACCTAAGGCAATCTAAAGATTCAATGCAATCCCTATCAAATTAACAATGGCATTTTTCACACTACTGAAACGAAGAAAAATTAAAATTTGTATGGGAACACAAAAGACCTCAAATAGCCAAAGTATCTTGAGAAAGAAGAACAGAGCTGGAGGAACCATGCTCCCTGACTTTTGACTATGCTACAGACTATATTAAAATACTACAGTAATCAAAACAGTATGGTACTGGCATGAAAACAGACACAGAGGTCAGTGGAATAGGACAGAAAGCCCAGTGATAAACTCATGCACTTATGGTCAATTAATCTCTGACAAATGAGGCAAGAATATACAATTGAAAAAAGATAGTCTCTTCAATAGATCATGCTGGGAAAACTGGACAGCTACATGCAAAAGAATGAAATTAGAACATTCTCTAACACCATATACAAAAATAAACTCAAAATGGATTAAAGACCCCAAAACAGGGTACTATACATAAATCTCCTAGAGGAAAGGAAGGGAAGAACACTATCACAGTGGTATTTTTTGGATCTGTCTCCTGAAGTAAAGGAAATAAAAGCAAAAATAAACAAATGAGACCTAATTAAACTTAAAAGCTTCTGCCCAGCAAAAGAAACCATGAACAAAATGAAAACACAACTTACTGATTTGGAGAAAATATTGCAAATGATATTATTGGTAAGTGATTAATTTCCTATTTTAACATTTGCTGATGAGATGATGGCTTTTTCCTATAAGACCAAAATGAAGTTTATCTAGAATGAACTTCTCATTCTTTAGAACCACACTATTAATAAGCAAAGTTAATTAATGGGAAGAAAAAGACATAACATAGATGTGTTAGTAGTTTCCCATGAGCTAATTGCATTAACATTTCTAAAGCCTAAAACATAGCAGGCTGTCTTAATTCAGTTATGGGGTTAATAGTTCAGTTCTTTGGAACCACACTGATATGTATGGCATGAATACAACTCATCCCTGTCATGCATGTAAAGATTTTCTCCCTGCCTTTCTTCCTTCCTCTATTCCTTCAACAGCCAATTGCTAAGGTCTACAAACCAGAATTTCAAAGAGGAATGAAATGTCATTTCTGCCCTTAAGAAACATACAGTAATGAGAGGAAAACAGGCAAGTGAACCAGAATTTAGAGTGTAGTGTTGTCAGTGCTCCTCAACTGCAGGATACTCAGAGTTCTGGGGAGCAAACAGCAAGACATCACTATAAAATTGCAGGGTCATGGAAGATTTTCCAGAGGTTCGGTTCAGTTCAGTTCAGTCGCTCAGTTGTTTCCGACTCTTTGTGACCCCATGAATTGCAGGGGTGCCAGGGGTGCCAGGCCTCCCTGTCCATCACCAAGTCCCGGAGTTCACTCAAACTCATGTGCATCGAGTTGGTGATGCCATCCAGGCATCTCATCCTCTGTTGTCCCTTTCTCCTCCTGCCCCCAATCCCTCCCAGCATCATAGTCTTTTCCAATGAGTCAACTCTTTGCATGAGGAGGCCAAAGTACCAGAGGTGGTGATGCTTAAATTGAGTCTTCAAGTTAAATAGATTTAGACAGTCAGAGGAGAGAGACAGCACTAAAGACATGATTATAATACATTTGCATAGTAATTACTTAGTCCACTTACCTTTCACCATAAGTGACACTGAGCTCATCCAGAACCCCACTGAGTTTAACCTGAAGTTCTTTTAGAACAGTACTAGCTTCAGGGTCTAACTGCAAAGAGATCATAAACAATATTACTTTGGAGTTCTGAGAAAGCATAGCTTTTATTTCTTAGAAGCATGAAGCATTTTGCTTATTATAAGGTAAATTTCAAACAAACATGGCATACATATCCTTTTTTCTTTCTTTAATCTTTGAAATAAAATGCAAAATTTAGAAAATTCTAATAAAATTAAAAGTTTTTACTATGAAAAAAATTGATTAAAATGCATAGCATGCATACAAAAAAGAGCTATAGAGCAAAGCCTTTGTTGGTTATAGCAGTGGGATGCAAGGCATGACAAAATATATTACAGAACATGGTAATTTCATGACTTAGAAAATTGGTCATATGTTAGTTGAAAATGTGTGTTGCTTGAAAACATTTTCATCTGTAATATCCCTGTAAATAAATAGAACCATTGAAATTTTTTTAAATTGCTAAAAATTAATTTTTGCACATTATGTTGTATCTTAGTGAAGGAGTTTTCATATTTTTTCAAGTATAGAATTAAAAGTAATAGATGAACAATTATCCTCTTGCTCCAGTGTGTTTCTCTATAGGTGATAGGCCTAACTTTTCTTCCTAGATGCCAATTTTTAACTCAGAGTTCAAGATTTAAGTTTCTCATTTTATTTTATATATATTTTTTAAGTTTTTATTTTGTGTGGGGGGAGGGTAAAATTATTAAATCAAGATGACATATTATGTTTATTCTTACAATGTAAAAGCCAAATTCTTTTTATCTGATTTCAGTTCTAAAATAATATTAATCAATATTAGAAAATAACTTACACTATAAGTAAACACAAACAAATAAAACACCAAACTGTTAATGTGGCAGAATTTTTTATAATTACAGTGATGGATGAACACAAACTTTACCAGCATTTTAGAAAATTTTATCCTTTGTTAATTATATTTTTGCAAGCTAGTTGTCAAAATAGGATGACATATATCAGATGTATTGTATCTAGCGGATAGAAATTCATATAAAGGGAAACCTAGAATATTCTCTGAAATTTAAACCAATCTTCATTTGAGTCTTCAGAAATTCAGTTTCCTATCATTAGTACCTATAGTTCTTGCTCAAGTTGGTCTATTATTGAAGAGAGGGGCGTAGGATAAAGACAACCTTGGGGAGTAGAGCAAATGAAAGAAAGAAGGACTTACTACAAATAAGAGAACCTAAGAACACCAAATACATGTATGACACAAATCAATTTAAACTCCTGGAAGCTAACCCAGCATCAAAAATTGTCCCTAATAGAATACACGATCATAAATCCTACAATCCTCCAAGAAACTTTTCTAAAACTAAGAAACTATTAGGAAAAAGTATTATCTATACACCTCACCAGCTGCATTGCTCTATGATATACTGACATGACTAAAAACAGAACAGAAACCAAAAATCCCATTTAACATCTGACACTTTACTGGTTATATCAAACCAATTCTTAATGTCAATTTTCACTCAAATCTAGGTGATTTTAGCATTAGTTAGTTTCTGCCCCTTTATCAGAGTCAGTGCTGTTCTTCTGGTCTATATCATTTTCTGCTGCTGTCATTAGAGATTATCCGCATGTGCATGAGCAAGCTTAACACATATAGATTTCTCTAGAAGTTGGAAACTTACAATAACCCTAAGCCTCATACTTTGAGAGTTACATTGAGCTATAACCAGTAGCAAGGCAGTAATTCATAAAAAAATAGATATTGCCTATTTTTATCTCTGATATTGATATGCATTTAAACACAATTAGTGTAATAAACTGTATCTCCCAACCCTTAACCAAGAAAACATATGTGGATTGTTCACCTCAATCCTAGGAACCAGGAAAGCTGATTATTTTTTTGAATCACATGTTTTTGCTATTATCCTAATATCAGTTTTAACCCAACTTCACTTGGATAAAAATGTTCATGAACAGAAAATGAGAGAAGACCTCCCAAAGAATTTTCTCCAGGTCCCCCACTCCTTCGTAAATCTTGCTGAGGGGATAGGTGGTTGTTCTGCCCTTCCCCACAAAACTGCCACCTCCAACAGCATGGTTTTCTTCAGGAAATTGGGCTGCTTCTTATTTAAAGTGTATATTTTGTTCCCAAATTAGTTTGATATACACATTGAGTTACCTTATTCACCTGTTAATATAATGACTTTAAAGTCATACAAAAATGGTTAAATAGCTCCGTTGGGTGAAATTATCCTATTTTCCTATGAATCATTTTAGTCTATTTTAGGTATTTTGGGAATGGAAATTTCCTATCAAATAATTGGTTATTACTTGAAAATCTGAAACTGTCAAACTATAGCAATTTAAACACTGGCTGACAGTTTTCATTTCCTGAGAGAAGCATGAGTTTTTAAGTGGGTGAAGTCAGAATGCCTCTGTCATATAAACAGGAAAAAAAAGAAAAGGTTTGGTTTTAGTTAAGTATTTTGATGTTTATTTAAAGCACACCAATAAACCTCTAACTACAAACAGTAATTATGAGGCCAATATGTAAATTGAAGATCTCTTGTAATAATAGTGGGCATAAATATCATACTCATCCTAATTATAAAACAATCTTTTTGGCCAGCAAATTTATCGGTTCTTGAGTTTTTCTGCATTTGTTTGAGTCCAAATTGAGAAAATTTTCCTTACTCCTACAAACTCTCTAAATTTTATAAGAAATAATTTCTTATATTTATTAATTGATTATATATTGATTATTTATTGCCTAAATTCCCAATAGCACATTTTACAAATTACTGGCCACTTTGGAAAGATAAAAAGCAACCTAATTTTTTTTTTTAATAAATGTTTAAAACTTAACCTAGTTCCTTAAGGAATGTGAAATCAAAAATAATTTGCACATTCCTATATTGTCATTTATAATTATTAAAATAAAAAAGAGAAACAAAAAATTTCAAGCATTCAAAAGCCACAATTAAAAAATTTTTAAATAAGAAACTGTATTAGCAGGTGTACATGAACACCTTGGCTGGCAACAAAATAAAGTAAAATATTAAGTGACTCCATGTAAAGAGGAACATACTCCATGAAAATTTAAGAATACTGGGTCAAAATCTGAATTTATAGTACAGCTTTCACAACAGATTTTATCCACACTTTGAAAAGTTGGGGAATTCAAAAATTTAGGCCGGATAAAGGGTGGTTTTAAAGGTCTGATTATAAAATATTAAAAAAAAATAAAGGTCTGATTGAACCATGGTCATGCTTACATTGTATTTGAGTTTTCATACCACTGAGATAATTTATAGCATTGAGCTGTGGTGATATTAATGAATTCTCTGGAAGAGATAGCTAGTAGGCAAGGTATCTTTGAAGTTCTTTGTCCTCAAGGCTCACTTCCACTTTTCTTTAAAAGACAATTTACTTATCACCTTCTTTTGCAAATCTGACCCCATGTGTCACTAACACCGGGCAGTTAGTGACTTTCATTTGTGCACTAATTGTGTTCTGCATTATCACTGTCTACAGGACAGTCTCCTTAACTGTTCTATAAATCTCTCTCTTCCACTAAACTCTACCTGACTTAACTTTCTCTCCTGGGTATCTGTCCCTGGAAGCCTAAGAATACATTGGCCTTTATTTTTACAGTATCAAAGAGTCTGGTCATTAGTCTTGTGGGTGTCACATCCTCTTCAAGATTTTTTTGCAGAAAAATCCTTCAGTAAATGCAAACTTCACTACTACTTGGGCAGCAAGTAGCATGAAAAAATGCTTTCAAAGGTAATTGTGATATGCAGAGTGCTCCTTCTTCTTACATTGATGCTTTGCACTGACTTATTAACAGAATAGTTTTGCATTTGAAATCTTTCATTCCTTAGCAACCACATGTTCTAGAGCTACCAAGTTAGTCCTAAATTTAAGTGTTTGAGTCATTGCCAGACCATGCCAGATTATATCCTGATATTTTCTTGGTTCCAAAAATATGATTACCATATCCCCACTAGAGTTTCTTTCCCCAGCATAAATTCTTTCCCTAAGGGACCTAACAGTATGTTAGGTATGTTATTTCAGCCTCTTGTAACAATGATTGCTAAACCAACCATTAACTTCTTACTAATATCAATAACCTCAGAGATTCAGATGACACCACCCTTATGGCAGAAAGTGAAGAGGAACTAAAAGGCCTGTTGATGAAAGTGAAAGTGGAGAGTGAAAAAGTTGGCTTAAAACTCAACATTCAGAAAACTAAAATCATGGTATCTGGTCCCATTACTTCATGGGAAATAGATGGGGAAACAGTGGAAACAGTGTCAGACTTTATTTTTTTGGGCCCCAAAATCACTGAAGATGGTGATTGCAGCCATGAAATTAAAAGATGCTTACTCCTTGGAAGGAAAGTTATGACCAACCTAGATAGCAGATTCAAAAGCAGAGACATTACTTTGCCAACAAAGGTCTGTCTAGTCAAGGCTATGGTTTTTCCTGTGGTCATGTATGGATGTGAGAGTTGGACTGTGAAGAAGGCTGAGTGCCGAAGAATTGATGCTTTTGAACTGTGGTGTTGGAGAAGACTCTTGAGAGTCCCTTGGACTGCAAGGAGATCCAACCAGTCCATTCTAAAGGAGATCAGTCCTGGGTGTTCATTGGAAGGACTGATGCTAAAGCTGAAACTCCAATACTTTGGCCACCTCATGCGAAGAGTTGACTCATTGGAAAAGACTCTGATGCTGGGAGGGATTGGGGGCAGGAGGAGAAGGGGACGACAGAGGACGAGATGGCTGGATGGCATCACCGACTCGATGGACATGAGTTTGAGTGAACTCTGGGAGTTGGTGATGGACAGGGAGGCCTGGCATGCTGTGATTCATGGGGTTGCAAAGAGTCAGACATGACTGAGCGACTGAACTAATACTGAAAGATACAACTAGTGTGTTGGAAAGGGTCTTTAGTGGAAATTTTATTCCTTTCCCACAGTGTTTATTACTATGTCATTTCCTTTCTCTTTTCTATAAGCTGCTAAACTGCCCTTTCTCATGTTCAGCTCGTCAGCATTAGGGTTCTATTATTTGCTCATTGAAAGAAATGTAGATTAGGAAGGTCCCCTGGCCCTTATCTTTACAGTGTTCAAAATCTGGTCATTAGTCTTGTGGGTGTCACACCCTTGTCAATATTTTTTTGCAGAAAATCCTTCAGTAAATGCGAACTTCACCACTATTTCTATAAAAAAAGGAAATGTAGAATGTTATTCAACTTGAGTTTCTTTTTTTTTTTTTGCATTTTGTTTCCATCAAATATCCTGGTCTATCTTCAGTTCTTCCATTATTATTTTGATTACTCCAATGTATAAATCATACTTAAATAACATTTATATTAACATAAAATGTAAACAAATTTTAGAAGAAAAGCCCAACTTATTTATAAGTACTTTTTCATTGACATCTAGCTAGTATCTTTTTCTTTTCTTGATCTTCAAACTGTACAACATAAGTGTAAAATTAATTCTCTTTTTATCTCTTAAATATTTATTAATCCTTTATAGTGTGGTTTTGGCTCTGGATACTCCACTGAAATATTCACAAATCACCAATGATCTCTTAATTGCTAAGACCAGTGACTTTATTTATCCTACTCAGACTACATTCACACTGCTGTTTACTCTCTCTTTCAACCTCTTTATTCCCTTGCTTCTCCAGAGACTACCTTCTAGATTTCCTATTTTTCTGTCTATTTGTCTATCTCTTTGGTTGACTTCTCTTCTTCTATATATTCATTATATATTAATGTCTTCAATTTTTCCTTCCTAGTCCTCTTTTTTCCACTCTATAGTCCCTTCTTGAGCCATCACATTTATGCCTATGGTTTCAACTCCCATCTCTATGCTAATGATCTCCAAACCATCACCAACATCTGTAACAGGATGCCTGAGCATATTCTCTCCTATTAACCTTTTCCACTTTGATGACTTCAAGCTCAACCTATCAAAAAGAGAACTTGTTACCTGCCCAACCTTAGTTTCTCTCTCTTCTTATTGCCTCTGATTTGATTGATAGCATGCAATCGTTTAAGGCAGAATTTTGAGAGCCATCTTTGACTCTTCTCTCCTTTTTTCCTTCCATATTTACTTGAATATCAAATATGACTGATAACATTTATGAAATGTTTTCTCCACCTGTCCTATTCTCTTCATTTTCTGATGCAGAATTTTTCTCATCTGAGCTATGTTGCAATCATCTCCAGGTTGTGTTTGCTGTTTTCTCACTTCTATTCAATCCTCCTAACTATTCCTAGAGTTGTTTTAATAAAGCCAAAATCTGATCATGGCACCTGCTGACCCCTCTCCTGACCTTCAACCAGGCAAGTGCTTCAAGGATTTCTTATAGCCTTATCTGCACTCTTACTATTTCTTTTATTTTGAAAATATCACTTTTCTCCAGTCCTTCTACTTGACCAGAATTTATCCATTCTAAAGTACCTAAGTCAACTGAAAATAGCTGGTTGAGAAAGCAGTGAAAATTCCCTAGTGAATTCGGCAGGAAATTACTCTCCTTGAAATGCTCTAAATCACTTTCTAGACCTATAGCATTCGGCATGGATACTATGGTATGTTGTAAGAAATAAGGAACACATGGTTCTCTCCATTACAAAAAAAAATGCCCTAGATCTACCAATGCAACTCTGTGTTTACTTTCTTCTTTTATTCCTCATATGAGAGAACCTCCCCAAGAACTTATAAGATTGTTTTCAGAAATAGACTATGACATTTTTGTGCCATTCAGATGTGAATGAAGTGTTATGCTAGAGGTACCAATTATATAAATTCATGCTCCTAACCTCTTGCTTTCAAAAAGTGGCAGAACATCAGTAGCTGTCTCACATCCTAATTAAGGAGAATATGCAGTAAAACCAACTGTCATTTTGTTTCAAACCAACTAAATATCTTTGAGATATGTTAAGTTAGGTTCTTCAGACTAGACAACTGAAGGGAAAAAATGCCTCATCTTGTATAGTTCATTCAATATAGTTTTGAGTTAGTGAATGTATGGCAAATTGTTATTTTTTTCTATTTCTATTTCTCTGAACTTTTAAAAAATACCTTCAAGCCTTATATGAGAGACATGACATTCTTTTCTTTAAAACTTTTTTTTTTTTCCTTTTCACCTACGATACATACATTAACCTTATACTCTATGGATTGCTAACAAGGTTCTTTTCCTTATAATTACAGATTGTTAGACTAGAATGAACCTCAGAAATCCTATAGTCCAGTTATTTCCTTCTTATGGATGGGAATAATCAAGGTCTAGATAATGTGTCATTCACTTGACACATTTGGAGGCCACAGGAGGATGAAAAAGCGATCTAAGAAACTATATTCTTTTAAGAAATTCTCTGACTGTGGTCATTAAAAAGACAAAGAAGCACAATAACTTGACTGGGAAGGAATATGGGGCTTATTAGCTCTACCTATTGGCTGACTATGAATTAGGACAGAGTAGGGATGTCAGGAATAGAAGAAATGAGACACAAACTTTATGTTCAGATTTTTTTTCTGTAAAAATTGTTTGCCCTGTCTCACTCCGTCTTTGCCTTTCAGTTGTTCACATTATTGAATCTCGCCACGGTTCAGCAGTGTGAATAGAGTCTGTTCAATCAACTGAACTGACGACCTGTCAGAGTCAGCAGAATGCCTTCAGTGAGCCATCTGCATGAGGTGCCTGACGGCCACTCTGCCAAGTAGAAGAGGGACAATTGGCTGGATTAGAGAAGTAAAGTTTTACTAAGTTTCTGCATTGATTTATGGCTCGTTAATGCAGTCGTAAGCAATTGCAAGGGACCCACAATAAGACAATACAATAGGTCTATTATAGAAAATGGCAGTTAAAGTAAAACTCTGTTTCTCTCCCTTCTGGCTATGGCTTGCATTCTCTCCCCTGAAGTTTTCTTAAAGTGCAGAGGAAGTTTAGTTAAGATGCTCAGTAGCATGGGGGTGACCCCGTGCTGTCTGGAGAATGAGCTGGGAAATGAGGTCAACAAGAAGAAACTGCTTGGGTCTGAATTTTATTTTGACATGGATCTGCCACCCAGAAGCCTCTCAGCCTCCAAGAGAGCACCTTTCCTTAATATTGCCAGCTTAGCAGTTAGCTGAACTTTATGTAGTAGGAGTGCTAGAATCAATCATATTTATCAAATCGCCTCGATGTGATTTGCCCTTTTGGCCCTCATTATTCTCTTAGTTTTCTATTAATTCCAATTTATTAACTCTAATTGCAGAGTGGTTAGGAGGAGAAAGAAACCAGGTAGCATCTTCAGGCTGCCAAAATAAAGGGCCAGCGCTTAAAATTCAAGTTTTCCATTCTTGAAGCTAGAAATATCTGCTTACTTTTACGGAATTCAGCCAAATACATCTCACCTTTGAGTTTTATTTACACAATAATAAGCCACTTTGAGTTGATTCTTTGAATTATTGTGGGATAAGATGTAACAATTACAACTCTCCTTTGAAACACGTATTTGCAAGTTTAGAAATGGGGGTTCCCCTAATAAACCTTATTTTTTTAATTGTGCTGACTTCCCTAATAAATTCAAAGTTTTCTGAGGGTGGGGGTCTACATTTTATTAATTATTGTACCTCTGTAGTCTAGTAAAAATATACAGCTCATAATAGGTGTTCAGCAAATCAATAATTTGATGAATGAATTAATGAAGGAGTACATTCTTCTTCATGTTTAGCACGCTCTTATCTCTCTTTTTCTTGAGGCAGTCAGCCCAAGGGTAAGAGGTACTTAAAGTGGTTCAGGCAGAAGAGGAGGCATTTGTCTTCTAAGAATCCCTTTGCCTGAGCCCAACAGGGAGCTCTGCTCTGACTGTTGTTTTACAAGGACTCACTCCTCCTTAAGATCCTTGACAGCAAGAGCAGTTATTTAAATATCTATATTTCCTCTCTCAACTCTTGTCATCCTACAGAAAATAGACACCAGTAGACACTTTAATTACATGGGAAGAACTTGGCAAATTTGCTTTAGGAAATAGTTTGGAACTAACAGGAAGACATAATATGACCAGTTAAAATTGACTACTTTATTATCTAATGACATCTAGTACCTACTTTGATAATTTTATTTTCTAATTTATTTTGTACTTCTGGAAAAGAGAAATCATGGATGGCTTCTCATTTAACATATTAACTAGAGAGTTATATCTGTTTACATTGAGAAAAGGTGAGACAAGATCAGAAACCTGAACATAAAGTTTTTAGGCTTTTTACAACTATAACACCTCCTTTAATAAAATTATATATAAAATGTAAGCATAGAAGTCCAGAGTTTTAAAAATGCTGGATATTTGTATAAGACTGCAAGTTAGTCACCTGTATTTTGAGATTATTATATTATTTAATCCAAATACTTCCCTGTCTATTGCATGCTGTCTCAAGATCTGTTCAAATACACCGAGTCCAGTGTGTTCTCAAAATTCAAAATATTTTAAGTAGGTGGGTTAGGAGACAGGCACAGATAAGGCATAAGGGTATTCTCAGCCATTACCTAAGTATCTGGTAGCTATCCTAAAAGCAAACAGTATTAATTCTTACAATGTGGTCTCCTAACCAGTACCATCAGCATCACATGGGAATCTGTTAGAAATACAAGTCATGTGGCCCAACTCCAGATCTACTGAGTTGAATAGTCTAGGATGGAATTCAGCAATGTGTGTTATAATTAGCTCTCTGGGCATTTCTCATACCTGTTAGTTCAAAGACTACTGGCACGAAGTATTATTTCCCTTAAAGAAGTGGTCTTCAACCCCTGTAGCCCAGAAAGTATGAAATAACTTTGCTAATTGAAATAGAACAGAAGTCAGTTTCTATCCTCTCTGATCAGAGGTTGCTTAGCTGAAGGCTGCCTCTGTATGGCTAGTAAGTTTTACAATGAATTTCAATCAGCTACATGTGTTCACTTTTAGACAGATTCAGTTTCTAATTGACACATCAAATTCATCATTAAAAAATGAAGAGAAGTATAGTTTGCATCTCTGCCACAAAAGATAATTAAGTTGCTCATTATAATATGTACATTTTTAGGATAGGTGGATTATGTCTCTGATTCCCAGCCCTGTTCAGGAAAGTTTAAACAAGGTAAGATGAGTCAAGAGATTTAATCCTTCTGAGACATATCAATAACAATAATGTTGCTGTAACACCTACTTGGTCTGCTCTGTGGTCAGCAAAATGAGAGAATTTAGCTAAGTAAATATCTGCCCTCCATTTCTCCTAAATGTATTAATAATTGGCTAACTTCTAGAATTTGAAGTATGGTTAATAGGATAGCAGGCCTATGAATAATTATAGATTCTACTATTCAAGATTATTTTATCATCACAATATTGTGAAGGAGTAATGAACCCTCTGCTTACACAGCATGGTCATAATTCTTCTAAACCAATTACCAAAATGCAAGTTAATAACCAATATCTCATAACTTTCTGGAAGGAAATTAAATTTGGGATTATCTGATTTTCTTTTTCATGTACTTGTGCAAATTAGATTGCAGATCAAGCAACTACAACTAAGTCCCTTCTGTAGACTGTAGCAATATGTTTTTATGAAAAATTGAATATAGGACTAAGTATTTATTTGCAGTTGATATATACTCATGACAAAATTAAGCTATTAAAATGAATATACAAAAATATATCTCTTTTATTTTTGAGCTATTTGAACTATTATAGAAAGAAAGCCCCAGAAAGATAAAACCACTGTTAATGACTACATGAAAATTATTACCTGGCATTCTGATGATTGTTTTGCTGTTAGTGTTACACAGGGACAAGTAATACCATACGGGAATTGTGGTGTAAATGATTTAACTTCTAGCTCAAATCAGTCCCTACCACAGTTTGGTTATTTATCTGTTTTACTATAGTGATTCATAAAAGTGTATAAACTTAAGTGTATGCACTTAAAAAAAAGACTCTGGGCCTCATTCCTAAAGGATATGTTTGCTTCATAGTTTATGTGAATTTTAAAATTCCTGTTTTCTAGAGTAATCAGAGAGTCATCAAGCCAAAACACGCTCTCTTAATTTGTAAGCAGACTATAAGAGAAGAAATTTAGTATTTGTTCTTCTCTTTTGATTCTTTTTTCTAAATAGGGCATTGAAAAAGAATGTGCCTACAGGACCCACAGGCTACTGTAGGACTGCTCAAGTGGCTGTATTTGGAGTTAGTGTCAACAGCATGACCCCCAAGCCTGTCACAGCATTAGGCAATGTTTCCATCTTGGATTCCACACATAGAGTGAATTAAAAAAAAAAAAAGTTTTAAACATTCTTTCTTTTTCCAGGGGGAAAAGAGATTGACCCTGCAAAGAAAGAGCAACTGTCCCAACAGTGGTTGGGTCAAAGCAACGGAGAGCTACAGCATCATGCAACCAGGCCTGCTAGTGGCTGGCACTTTACAGACGGTCCGAGAGGCCAGCCACGCTATTGTCAGAAGCCAACTAATGGACACAGGGCATCAAAAACTATTTTGAGCAAAATGCACAAGCGATCATTTGCTAATTAGTTTTCTGTAGCAAGAAGTGCACATCCTAGTACAGATGGTGGGGCACAGAGTAAGAAGAAACTCTTAGAAGAAGGATAAAATCTAGTTTAGAAAGTTTTCCTTAGCAAATAGTCGAGGTTTTATAACCAGTCCCCTGTGAGGAAACAACTGGGGATTGGCAATAGTACAAACACACTGTCTTATCATTAAAGGCCACAAAACATGCCTATATTAAGTGCTGTATATACTTTGCGTATCAAAAGGCAAATTTGTTTTTCTCAATAAAATCCTTTTTCATCTTTATGAAAGACTCAAGTTAAGGAACCATTTAAATATTGCCATATAGATAACTAGAATGAAAGGATTCTATTATATTGAGGTTCTGGAGGCTCACTGTAGCAATCAGCAACTCTAACATCATTCTGTGTTAAGATAGATACTTTCTGGGAGGCTGCCTGTTACACTCAGACCTGGGTTCAAGTCAAGCTTCTTCCTCACATTTCCTCAACCCCTACACAAAACTGGCATGGCCTGCCTACAGATTCTTCTTGGTAGCACAAGATGAAAATAGAAAAGAAAAACAGAAAAGAACTTCATAGAAAGGGAGACAGAAGAAACACAGAAAGAGGGTAAAGAGAGGGAGGAAAGGGAGAAAAAATATTTAAATTAGGAAAAGAAAGGAGCTAGGGTCAATGCTGTCCCTCTAACAGATTCCATTTTTAGGAGCTAGACATTCATTTAATTTGTTTAATTGATTTTCACTTGAAATTTTGCATGAGGAGTTTAACATTTGGCATTGCAAGAGTTATAAAGGGAGAAGGCACCCAGCTCCGCTCATCTTCCATCATTTTATCCAATACAGTTCTGTGATATAGTCACAGATCTGCAACTCAATTTATCACACGAAAACCTGTACCTTTCAAATGGGCAATTTTATCTGAAACAAGCAGTCAATTTTGGTTGGTGAACAAACCACCCCGCAGCTTTTTGGTTAGCAGGTGGCTTGGCCCACACAGCTTCCTTTAAATACAGGCATAATTTGTCTGGTTAACATTCAGCTCAGCAGTATCTCTCTCACAGAGTTCAACCACAAAATAGTAATGACATAGTAGCAGCATTAGGAGAAATTTCTGGAAATGTGGCATTTCAAATATAACTCTATCCTCAAATGATTTGTGGTCTTTAAAATTCACTAAAGCGAGAGAGAATTTCCCACAAAAAAATTAGTATTTTCTTCACTACTTTTCAAAACAGTAAGTGGACTTAAAGTCTGAATACAAAACATCACTAAATTAAAAAGGGAATCTCCAGCTATGAGCCCCAAGTGCTCACCTGATTCAGCAAAAGAATTTTAAAAATGAGATTGATGCCCTCAAACCAGGCAAAAACCATTACCACACTTTGGGGAATGAAGCCTTATTTTATATAAACTAGACTGAGAAGGCAATGGCCATCCACTCCAGTACTGTTGCCTGGAAAATCCCATGGATGGAGGAGCCTGGTAGGCTGCAGTCTATGGGGTCGCTAAAAGTCGGACACGACTGAGCGACTTCCCTTTCACTTTTCACTTGCCTGCATTGGAGAAGGAAATGGCAACCCACTCCAGTGTTCTTGCCTGGAGAATCCCAGGGACGGGGGAGCCTGGTGGGCTGCCGTCTATGGGGTCGCACAGAGTCCGACACGACTGAAGTGACTTAGCTTAGCTTAGCTTAGACTGAGAGAGCAGTGGCAGCATAGCTCAGAAAAGTTCATTTTTGAAGTTTTGTACCTTCATCCATGTATCCTGGTGCTTCTTATTTGTAGAATGCTAAATAATAGTTCATTTCTCTAAAGACTGAGCCTCGGGAATAATGAAAAAGACTTTGGGGGTGAAAATGTATACATGTCTTTATGGGATTAAAACAAACATCATGTGTGAAGTCGGGGCAGTTGGATAAATTGGGAGATTGGGATGGACATATACACACTATTGATACTCTGTATAAAATAGATAACTAATGAGAGCCTACAATATCAAACAGAGAACTTCAGTCAGTGCTCTGTGGTGACCTAAATGGGAAGGAATTCCAAAAACGATGGTGTATATGTATAGGTGTAGATGATCACTTTGCTGTATAGCACAAGCTAACACAACATCATAAAGCAACTCTACTCCAATTAAAAAAAAAAGCATCTTCAGCCTTATCAATTTAGAAATGAATGAGACCTTGGCTTTGAAATCAAACCTAGCTTTCCATACATCTCACGCACTTACCACAATAATTAGGAACTGTGTAAATAAAACTGTAAACAAAAATATCCCCTCATCCTAGCCACCCTCGGGATTGATTTTCAGAGTAGGTGGTGGGAGAGTGACAGCTGCATGGCCTTCCCTTGCGGCACCGTCTCCAGTTCTCAAGCCCCCAGATGTTCATGTTGGTTTGTGAAATACAAGACTGTGGCAGCTCAAGGAGGCAGGTGCCCAGCTAATATTTCACAGTCTGCCTGATCCAAACAAGCAAGTGAGAACAAGTAGGAAGTGCAATGGTCTTTGGGTTTGGAGGGGAAACAGCCAGGTAAAGGGTAAGATGCTTACTATAACAAACCTCATAAAAGAATCTTTCTCCTTCCTTCTTCTGCTCATGGAATTGCAAGTCAGAGATGTTAGACAAAGACACAACACATTACAGACACAGTACACAGCACAGTTTTGGCAGAGATTTTTGAGATGCAAAAAATAAACCAGCGGTACATCAAAAACCACTAGTGCCACAAAGCACACCGCAGAAGAAAATCATATCAAGTTGACACTGCACAGAACAGTAAAAGGCATCTGCGATGGTGGGGCTTCACAGATCATTAGCATATACATAAATATATTTAATTGTGCACATATGACTAAATATATACATACACACACATACTACAAGAAGTTATTGACCCATCTTCCTTCTCCTACTCACACTTCTGATGTATTTACTGAATTATTGTATTGTGGATAATGATCACTTTAGCTGTTAATAGCCTTTTAGATTGTTAGCATGTCCTGTTCTGTAGTGAACCCATGTAAAAACTTGATTCTGTCACTTTTCGTAGCAAAGAAATATATGCTGCCAATGATCTCTAAGGAGATATTTAGCAACTGTAGGCATACAAAGGTACTCACCTCTTTTCCTCCCATGGATTCAAACACTTTTTCCAGCTGAACCCGCAATTGTTGAATGTTGTTCATCAATATACAGGGCTTTAAATAAAACAAACAAAACAAAAAATTCATTAAATTACTGAATGCATTGGCCTTCAATGTAATAATATACAGCTATCACCAAAATCCTATTCTATTTGGCAAATAGAACAATTATGCCACTTTAAGATTACACTTTTTAAACAGTTAATCATAGAAGAGGGAATATATAGCCACTTTGGGCAATGGAATTTAATACTGTACTTAGTAAACCATTGGAGACTTACTACTAGAATTGATTTACTCTTAGCAATGTGGCATTTTATACTTCAAAATTAACCAAATTCCAATTTTTTTTAAAGATTTACTTTAAGAAAAACAAATTAGTTTGAACTATCCTGTTGTTTCATTGTTTCAAAAGCTAAAACATCTTCTAAGTTTCAAAAATGAAAACAAAAAACAAAAACCCTTTCCAAAACCTTGAATAAATTCTTACTATCGGTAAAGTCCACACTCTGGTATTGAAGGCCCTTAGTTATACAGCTCCAAACCATGTTTTTCTTCTCATCTCCCCCTACTATGTTATGAGGAACTCTCAGCTCCAAGAGGCTTATTCCCCACCAAATGCCTGTGCTTTCCGGGCTTGGTGGCTTGGCTTAGCTTGTGGGCCTGTCACTTGAACCTCTTCTCCTATTTGAGTCACTTCCATCATTCAGATTAGGGCCTTCATTTTCCCAGATTGTATCCTTTTGTCACTTGACATTTGTTTTATTTAACTTCACAACTGAGTTGCTTTTGACTGTCTTGCCAGCTGACCTTAAAAGCACTGTATGTACTGCTGTGTCTTTTTCTGCTTTCTCTTCCAGAATACTGTATAGAGCCTCACACATAATACATGCTTTAAAAATGTTCCTTGACTTCTTTTCAAGGAGGCAGAGATATAACAATAACATAAAGATGTAAAGCTTTGTGAAAGGGCTAGATGTGTCCTCAGAATAGTTGAAATTAATTTATAAGAGAATTCAGCATAATTATGGAATAACTTAACATTTGCTACATGCTGATTCGGAAGAACCAGCATATCAGGGGAAGAAACGAGTCAAAGAAATGAAAATGGATATGCCTTCCAAGGTGCTGGGAAATGAGCCAATAATGAATCAGAGAGAAACCTGCAAAGGACTTCCAGGACATCAGAGAGGTATTAGTGCTCATCAGTGGAAAGATTTTATCATTCTTTTAACCACATTACACACCTTTGAAGAACTTTCTACTTGACTCTTAAAGTGACCACATCCTAACTTGAACTTACAAAAACAATTTAGAACTTCTATTCTCTTAATTTCAGGCACTTAAATATTTTATTTTAATAACACAGATTTATAGATTCTGTTCAGTAAGCTGAATCACAGTATTCTACAAAGTGATTTGATTGTCAGTTGAAAGTCTCTGGCTCCAGGTCTAGTCCTTTCTGTAGCATATATGATCAGATTTTCAGGATTTCAGATTCTTGACCCAGTGTCAACAAACTGAATCAAAAGAGCTTTATCCACTAGGGGACGGGGTCATTGGGTTTTTTTTTTTTTTTTTTCCTTTTTCATTGCAAAGGGGAAAGAATTAAGGAAGAGCACAGCTCTTAATAAGCAGCAGGAAGACTCCATGGGTAAAGGTTGTATCATCCTGCTTTCCATGGTTCTAAGTTATCTGGGTAGACTCTGATTGTTTGATATTAGCATTCAAGCTTATCTCTGTTTTTGATACACATAACAGGACTTTAGTTCTAGCTTTACACATTAAACCAACTCCAAGCCTTTTTAATGAAATAATTTCCAATGGAAAAGAGCTACCGAGAAGCAAATTGAACAAAGACACTTGGGCTCACTTGGCATAGATTGCTATTGATCTGAGTAAGGCTACATATAAAAAAAGAGATGCAGTTATCCAGAGGGAGATAAAAAGAAATATGAGACATTTCTCTTTGATTAAGCTTCCGCTGACCTTGACATGTTCAAATTTCAATTTAATTGAATCAATTTATCAAATCACTACTGAGAATTGAATTACACAACTCTACCTTAAACTTAATCAGGGAACAGCTTTTACTTACTTCTCTAGTAAATGAACAACAAATAAACAACTAAAATACCCACAGTAAAGGGAACATTAGCCTGATTTCACTAGTGGGTTGTATTTTTTAAGATCCCACCAAATCATGTTTCTGAGTAGAAAAAGATTTTTTTAATAAATCAAGTAATTCTGATTTAGATACTATTGCTTTGCTATAATGTGGAATGTGGAAGAATGGATTAAAAACTTGTGACCCATTCCAAATTTAAAATGTCACAGAAGAAAAAAAAATTATTCTGTCACAGATATTTTGTTTAACTGTCATCTTTAATTCTGAGCCCCTGGGAAAGTAAATATCACGGTCATCTCTTAGGTGTCTCTCTTTAAAAGTTTCCAGTGCTATTTTCAGATAAAATGGGAATATTGTCATAAGCATACAGAGAAAACAAAAAATAATTTTCAATGTTCTTGATATTTAAAGATATTTAAAAATTTATATCTGAAACAACAGTGATACTTACACACACAAATGTGCAAAAGCACTTCTTTAATCTATCTTAGCTGAAAGCTTAAACTAAGTAGCTGACTGTTATCCTTTTATGGAAAAGCTAAAATAACACTTGGCATTTAAATGAAAGTCTAAGACTTGTCAAGACATCAGTAATTAGGAAAGAAAAGCATTAAGGAAGGAAAAGTAAGCTTGTGTGCTATCATATTTCAATGATTTTTTTTTCTTTATAAAAATTTCATTTTGAAAAGTATAAAATATAAAGAAAAATACAGAGGATAATATAATGCTGATTTATATTTTTCATATTAAAGATAAAATAAATTATAAATGTCAAACATAAAGTAGAAGTCTGCAAGGGCTTTTTAAAGCTATTTTTCCTTTCTGAATGACAGGAATCGGCCTTGATAATTCATAGCCACCTTTCAAAATCTTCAATTTTTGATACCAAGGAAGTCAGAATCTTTTCTGAAATTATCTGGCACTGTTTTGATTTTCAACATATTACTTTTCAGCTGTATTATAAATTTAACTATAACTAGATGCTTTCAATAAATAAATACTCTATCTTGTCTATTAGAATATTTGTAATCAATGGCAATTAGAAATCACTACTGAGATATCCAGGCATTTCAATAAAATTTCTGGGCAGCATTTTTACTTAAGGGAAAGGAGAATCTTCTGGGACCCTCAAGAACTGTTAGGGCTGACTTATCTTAATGAGCTGTCAGCAAGAGGTCAATGAGGTTTCAGCAAGCATTCTCTTTAAGATTTGCCAGATAGTGGGAACTGATTTTTTGACAAAGGAAAAAACCCTGATTTTTCTCTTAAAAATCTAGTACTGACTTTTAAAATATTTTTTAATGTTTTAAAAAATTCTTATAATGTTACCAACATATTTCTCCTAAAATTATTATGGTGAATAGAAAGATTTTACCTTCCACCATAAAATAACATTGATTGTATTCCAAATTACTTTTGGTTTATTTTACTTCTCTTTATTCCTTTCATTACTCTGTAATATTGGCTTAAATTTTATCAACATTTGTCAATCATCCAAAAAATAAGACGGTAAGTTAATAATTCAGAGTATAGATCAGTATCACTCCTTACTTTAACCATTCTTTCCAATTTATCTGAAAACTAAAAGAATAAATTATACTCATTTTGGTATCGATGCCAAAACTACACTATTTGGTGTGAACATTGAACTTTTTAACTCCTAGGTCCCAGCTCCAGTGTTTACAATGATGTGGGTTTTCAATTGTTTTTACGAGTCTTACTCCTTATTGTCATGGAAAACCACAAGCTGACTGGCACTGAGATGCTCTCAACCTTCCCCTGAATTCTATTTTATACCAGTTCAGGACTACTAGAAAGCTTTCTAACAGTCTCCTGAGATCTCTATTTTTATCATCTATACGAAAACAGAAAGAAAATTGCTTACTTATATCAGTTCTTAATTGAGGACTATTTGAAAATAGAGACATTTTTACTTACCACATTTTCCTTATCACAGTATGAACTGAAATCACTTGATACAATTGCAGCATACTGAAGTAGTACTTTATTGATGGTCTAGGGAAAAAAATTGTGAAATTCATTCAGGTAAGTAAAACTTTATATGTACACATATATCTACATATGTATCTATCCCCACAAACACACACAATCCGGGTTATGTTAATCAGAAAACCTCAAAAGACTTTTTCAGATGAACAAGGGTCAGCAAGTGAGCTCAATTGCTCAGTCATTTCTGACTCTCTGTGATCTCATGGACTGCAGCCCACCAGGCTCCTTTGTCCATGGGATTTCCCAGGCAAGAATACTGGAGTCGGTTGCCATTTCCTTCTCAAGGGGATCTTCCCAACCCAGGGATGGAACTGGAGTCTCTTGCATTAGCAGGCAGATTCTTTTAACCACTGACCTGGGAAGCCAAACAAGGGCCATGCTGCTGCTGCTGCTAAGTCGCTTCAGTCGTGTCCAACTCTGTGCGACCCCATAGACGGCAGCCCACAAGACTCCCCCGTCTCTGGGATTCTCCAGGCAAGAACACTGGAGTGGGTTGCCATTTCCTTCTCCAATGCATGAAAGTGAAAAGTGAAAGTGAAGTTGCTGAGTCTTGTCCGACTCTTAGCGACCCCATGGACTGCGGCCGACCAGGCTCCTCCATCCATGGGATTTTCCAGGCAAAAGTACTGGAGTGGGGTGCCACAAGGGTCATAGTAGTGACTAAATCTACACCTTTGCCAAAAGAAGGATTTCAAACTTATATTTAAATGACAATTTGTAATATTTCTGAGTACATTTGGAAGACAGTCCACACGCATCCATTCTAATACAACCAGCTCCATCACAAAATGATTTATTTCTAACTTAAGACTCAGGAGGTATACTGTTTGGTGGTACCGCCTCTATGCCTGTATACTTATTACCTAATGCCCCCAATGACTTTTTTCTTTTCCTGAATGATTGATACTTTATGCTTTCATTATCTGGCATGATTTCTAGTTGGCATCTCCTCTTCACCCCAACATACCACACACACACACACACACACACACACACACAGCTCTACCATGACAAAATTCCTTGTGGTGGTTCTTTTTTCAACTTTCTACAGTATTCCTGAATTATGAGTAGGGTCAGAACATACCCATATGTGTCACTTAGCAATGAATATTTTCAATGATACAGAGCCTTACTAATAACAAAGAACACCTCTTAAGACCTAAATTTCAGCTTTTGTTGCATCACAGTATCTATTAATTTACCATTAATATAGTAAGTTATTTATTGATGCAATATTTGCTAAAAATACTGCCTAATCTTCCCCTCCTTGGCTTTTTTAATCCTAATTCAACATTTTCCTTCTCTATCTAATAACTCTTACTGAGACTAAGGATGCCCTCTGCTTCCATTAACTATGCAAAAGTAGGGAAAATGAACAAATTTCATTAGTTGCATTTTGTTTTAATTACTTAAACAGATATTGATGTGTTTGTAGGCTACTGCTATTTCTTACAGAGTTTGAATCAAGTCCAAAGTGGACATGATTTTCTTAGAAGAGAGAAAGCAACAAGAGAAGTAAATAGAGATCATCTCTTTTCGTAGAAATGCAAAGACACAAAAGCTTTTTTATGTACATTCTTCTGAATTTTCTTTGTGACTCAAAATCAACTTGGGGAGATAGTCCAAGAAGTTAAGCTGAAGGAGAGATGTATAATTTGCAGACCTGAAGTCACAGAACGTGACTATGAACTCATTTATAGACTTTAAAAATCACAATGAAAACCTGAAACCTGAAATTAGGGCTAACAGGCAGAAAGAAAATCAATAGTTCGTGGAAAGAAAAGAACATTGTTGCTCAGTCATGTCCGACTCTTTGCGACTCTATGGACAGTAGCCTGCCAGGGTCTGCTGTCCTTAGAATTCTCCAGGCAAGAATACTGGAGTGGATTGCCATTCCCTTCTTCAAGGGATCTCCCCAACCCAGGGATAGAACCCAGGTCTCCAGCACTTCAGGCAGATTCTTTACCAACTGAGACACCAAAAGTGAAAACATGTATCAATTTAAATAGAAAACTTGGCTTTGAAAAATATAACATCTTATCAAGAAGTAGACTAACAAATCTAGGAAAACAGGTGGTGGATCAGACTAAAGTATTTTCTAAATGCATCTGTTCAAATTTTATTTTAGACTTCATGTTGAAAATTACTTTGGGGCTTACCTAATGAGTGCTGATTTACTCATGCATATGAACACTACTCTCAGTTTATAGGTTCTTATGACAGTGTCAACTGCAGGAATCAATTCACTATATTACAAAATTAAAAACCAACAGAAGCCTGCCTTTAGGAGCTTGTTGCATCTCAGACTATCATGTGTTCAAGATTTAGTTTGGGCAGGGGAATCCAGACAACTATTTCTGATTATTCTCAGCATCTTCACATGGTCTAATTCTTGCCTCTGCTTCATAGGAATTATGAAGTGATTCACTTGAATTTCAGCTGGGAGACAACTGATCCTAGGATCTCACATCTAATAACCTACAAATGCCAGAGGTTTGCAAGTCAGGATGCTGCTGCTGCTAAGTCGCTTCAGTTGTGTCCGACCCTATGCGGCCCCGTAGACGGCAGCCCACCAGGTTCCCCCGTCCTTGGGATCCTCCAGGCAAGAACACTGGAGTGGGTTGCCATTTCCTGATAGGTTGCATTTAAGGAAAAGGGCTTTGTCATGTACAATGTAGTTTAAGGCCTTGTGCTCATAGAATTGCTGGTACACTGGCTATAACAATATCCACTTATTTGTGAGTATATAAAGTGCACCTAAATGTGTTCATGTACATTTCAGGGGCAACTTCAATGTCATTCTAATTTATTCAACAAAGAAAAATCACTATTAGACATTTCTTAATTAATACTAGTGACTACAGTTGAACCTTGAACAACCAGAGGGTTAGGGACACCAACTCTCTGCACAGTGAAAAACTGACTTGTAGCTTACAGTGAAAGCATTAGTTGCTCAGTCGTGTCCAGCTCCTTGACACCCCATGGACTATAACCTGCCAGGCTCTTCTGTCTATGAAATTCTCCAGGCAAGAATACTGGAGTGGGTAGCCATTCCCTTCTCCAAGGGATCTTCTCAACCCAGGGATCGAACCTGGGTCTTCTGCATTGCAGCAGATCCTTTACTGTCTGAGTCACCTGTTTTCATAGTTCTTCCATATCCCTGGATTCAACTAACCACATATCATATAGTACTGTAAAATTTACTATTTAAAAACTGGACACCCAAAGTTCAAACCCATGTTGTTCAAGGATCTACTGTAGTTAGTTAAGACATATCTATCTGAAGCATTTTTTCCAATATCATCGTAAGCATCACCTAGGAACTTGTTGGAAATAAATAAATTCCTTGATCCAGGACTCCCCTGGTGGCACAGTGGATAGGAGTCCACCTGACAATGTGGGGAACATGGGTTCAACCCCTGGTCTGGGAAGATTCCACATGCAGCAAAGCAACTAAGGCCATGTGCCACAGCTACTGAAGCCCATGTGCCCTAGAATTTGTGCTCCACAACGAGAGAAGCCACTGCAGCAGAGAGGGGCCCCTGCTCACCACAACCAGAGGAAGCCCTTGCAAGGCAACAAGGACCTAGTGAGGTCAAAAAATTAAATCAATTAAAAAAACTTCACTGGTCCAGTCCCAGGTCTATTGAGTCAGCAATTCTGGGGTTTGTTATTGCTTACTCACTAAGTCATGTCCGACGCTTTGTGACCCCATCAACTGTAGCCCACAAGGCTCCTCTGTCCCTGGGATTTCCCAGGCAAGAATACTGGAGTGGGTTGTAGAAGTAGACTAAATATCTTGCCAATACTACCAGGAGGGACATCTAGGAGTATACTCTTACAATCAGGAAGACAAGAACCCTGGACCAAATCCATCTCTGCAGTCACATTTTATGCATGGAGCTTTACAGTATCAGAGCAACATAGAGGACAAGCAGGCTGCAGTATTTGTTAAATGGCACTAGTGATGCCACTTCAGTGCTTCACACAGTGTATTTTAACGTATCCAATAAAACAGAATTCCCTAGGGATGCCTATGTTTGGCTTAATGGATAAACATGAATGGTGAGATTTTGGTCTTCAACTTACTAATTGATTTCTGATAACACTGGAATGTGAAGGTAATACAGATTGGTGGATGAAAGTGTTCCGTTCATATCATTTCTAGTCTTCTCTGCATTGTTTAAACCTTCTGAGCTTGTTTTGTCATATTAAAATTAGGAAAAATAATTGTATGTATCTCTTAAGGCGGTTGTAAAGAATAAGTGAGACAATACATGTAAAGTGATTAGTACATAGTGGTACTCAATGAATTATTATTATTATTTTCAAAATTAGGATTAGGTTCCCAGATCACAAGGAATATGTGTTCTCATTCACCATAATATTGACAACTCTTAGCTAGGAGTGAATTAACATTTGTTGATTTGTTTTTAAGTAGTACTGAAAATATTACTTCACTGTTCTTTTAACTGAAGTACCTATACTTGTCAAGAGCAATAAGACAGCCATAGGAATATTCTTCAACCACATGCCCATTTTCCCATTCATCACAGCTCCTGAATGTACCTGCTATGGAATTTAAAGCATTTGCTTGGTACCTGATTCAGTCTTTTATATGCTTTAGTGAAAATAAATCATGTTTTTAAGATCCAGTTGACAGTGCTAACTCCTCTTAAATGTTTGAAGACATCATTGATGTGTCTTTCCTCCAGGGGATGATTTAAATCAGTCTATGTCCCAGAAAAATAATAGGATTTCAGTATATCTTGATACAAGGATCCCGATCCTAAGAATGATAGGGTTTTCAAGACCAATGGTTACAGCTGATGAAATAAAACAAACTTCAGTAGTATGCAGTTCCTGTGAAATAGCTAATTAGATTAACCACAAAGTCCCATTTTTAAATAATTATGCTAATAAAAGTTTATTTTTCCATGAAGGTTGCCAATTTATATTTTCCTAGAAAATGGTTTTCATTCCTTGTGATAATTCATCTCCCTATGATAGTAGCTGGTTAGTATTGAATGTCCATGGGTTAAAAGTGCCTTTATTTCACTGAAATTATTTTACTGTGCCAATAAAACTCACCTTTCCTCAGTGACACATGCAGCCTAATTCTTTTCCTCTTGCTTTGGACAGTCTTTCCACTCTGGGCTTCTTTGGCCCCATCTTACATAACCTGACTACTCTGTGAATTCTGCTTTTGTAATATGTGCAACTCTTATCTGATCCTGCTTCCACTACAGAGTTTCAGAAATAGCATGTGACATACTTTTAAAAACACTGTCCCTAATGACCCTATTTCATTCTTTTCTTGGCAGTCATCCAAAACACAGCTCGTAGTCAAGAAAAGACTTCGAGAATTTTTTAGAACACTTCTGCAGAATTCACTGCAGATTTCCCCATAGTCGGAAATTGGAATCAGCTGCTAAAGAAAGTTTCAATAAATGATTTTTAACGATTATCTCTAAAAGTAGGAGGTTACCTTAGTCTTCCTACTTAGCAGATATAAAAACTGGAGTTCAAAGTATTTCATGGCAGACAAATATTTTGAAACATTTTAGGCTGACAGCTGCATGTCTGCCTAAAAGCCTTCATGGGCTCCTCATTTTTTACTAAAGAAATTCAGCCACTTTGCCTGCTCTTTAAGACTGTTTACGACACGAGCCTAACATTCCAACTGTAGTTTCACAGCCCTCTATAAATCTTATGCTCTTTCCTTAGTGGGACCTCTCAAGCTAGAAGTCCTGAGTTACAGAATAGCGGAGAATGACAAAGATTCTCTGTTGAGCAAGCTCTGTCCAGGCTCCTCTGAGTCCCCTTCTCAACTGGGCCTTGACCTTGGCTTATAAAGACTTGAACAAGACAGCAGCAAAATTTCTTAGAGTTCAAAGACACACCTCTTGGATGATCCCACATCCCTTAAAGTGCCTGCCTGAAAAAACCCAAGGCTGCCAAAAGATTTACCATTTATTCTAGCCAACACCTGAAGATAGGGTCCTATCTCCGAGCCTCTGTGGAAAGGTAGGGGCCTAACTTCAATAAGTACCAGTTAGCAAACTAGGTTGGAGAAGCCAATGGCACCTCACTCCAGTACTCTTGCCTGGAAAATTCCATGGACAGAGGAGCCTGGTAGGCTGCAGTCCATAGGGTCGCGAAGAGTCAGACACGACTGAGCGACTTCACTTTCACTTTTCACTTTCATGCGTTGGAGAAGGAAATGGCAACCCACTCCAGTGTTCTTGCCTGGAGAATCCCAGGGATGGGGGAGCCTGGTGGGCTGCCATCTATAGGGTCGCACAGAGTTAGACACTACTGAAGTGACATAGCAGCAGCAAACTAGGTGGGCTTCCCATGGATCAATCCCGTCTCCTGCTCTTGAGGCCCTACTTGTGCTCTCCTGATCCTGTATTCTGCCTCTGAAACACCCAGTGATGGCTGTACAATCAAATCAGTCTGTTTTAGTCTGGACTCTCCACCATTGCAGTAGTTTATTACTGATTAAAATCTGTCCTTACCACTTTGACTAGTATATCTGGCTTTGTTTATTTATTTTTTTTTTACCAAAGGCTGAAGTTTGGTGAGCAGGAAGTCAATCTTTGTTGTGTTAAATCATACAGTTTCTTGGTTTACTAGTTCAGTTCAGTAGTTCAGTCATGTCCGACTCTTTGCCACCCCATGAATCACAGTACACCAGGCCTCCCTGTCCATCACCAACTCCTGGAGTTCACTCAAACTCGTGTCCATCGAGTCGGTGATGCCATCCAGCCATCTCGTCCTCTGTCGTCCCCTTTTCCTCCTGCCCCCAGTCCCTCCCAGCATCAGGGTCTTTTCCAATGAGTCAACTCTTCGCATGAGGTGGCCAAAGTATTGGAGTTTCAGCTTCAGCATCAGTCCTTCCAATGAACACCCAGGACTGATCTCCTTTAGAATGGACTGGTTGGATCTCCTTGCAGTCCAAGGAACTCTCAAGAGTCTTCTCCAGCACCACGGTTCAAAAGCATCAGTTCTTCGGGGCTCAGCTTTCTTCACAGTCCAACTCTCACATCCATACATGACTACTGGAAAACCACAGCCTTGACTAGATGGACCTTTGTTGGCAAAGTAATGTCTCTGCTTTTGAATCTGCTATCTAGGTTGGTCATAACTTTCCTTCCAAGGAGTAAGTGTCTTTTAATTTCATGGAAGAAAGTGAAGAGGAACTAAAAAGCCTCTGATGAAAGTAAAAGAGGAGAGTCAAAAAGTTGGCTTAAAGCTCAACATTCAGAAAACGAAGATCATGGCATCTGGTCCCATCACTTCATGGGAAATAGATGGGGGAACAGTGGAAACAGTGTCAGACTTTATTTTTGGGGGCTCCAAAATCACTGCAGATGGTGATTGCAGCCATGAAATTAAAAGACACTTACTCCTTGGAAGGAAAGTTATGACCAACCTAGATAGCATATTCAAAAGCAGAGACATTACTTTGCCAACAAAGGTCCATCTAGTCAAGGCTATGGTTTTTCTAGTGGTCATGTATGGATGTGAGAGTTGGACTATGAAGAAGGCTGAGTGCCAAAGAATTGATGCTTTTGAACTGTGGTGTTGGAGAAGACTCTTGAGAGTCCCTTGGACTGCAAGGAGATCCAACCAGTCCATTCTGAAGGAGATCAGCCCTGGGTGTTCTTTGGAAGGAACGATGCTAAAGCTGAAACTCCAATACTTTGGCCACCTCATGAGAAGAGTTGACTCATTGGAAAAGACTCTGATGCTGGGAGGGATTGGGGGCAGGAGGAGAAGGGGAAGACAGAGGATGAGATGGTTGGATTGCATCACTGACTCAATGCATATGAGTTTAAGTGAACTCCGGGAGTTGGTGATGGACAGGGAGGCCTGGAGTGCTGCAATTCATGGGGTGGCAAAGAGTAGGACACGACTGAGTAACTGAACTGAACTGAGACAATAAGAGGAGGAAGAGGTCTTAAGGGAAGGCTGGTTGCTCAAAATCAACTAACAAAGCCTATTTGTAAAAATCAAGGGAACTGCTCAGACTCACACTATAGTTATTGGCTGATTTGAAATTAGAACTCAATTTTCATTACTCCAAATTCAACATATTTTGTGCTACAGTGTATACTACTAAAAAAAATACTTGCCATTTGAATATGAAATTCCAAGATTTATTTTCTGCTACAAAGCTAAAGTGTAAATTAATTTGGCCACCCATAGTAGTCTCATCAATTACAAATGACTCAGTCATTCATGTGAATAGTAACTTGATTTTTTAGATGATAAATCTGTATTTAAGAAAAAAGAAGGGCAAGAAGACAGGTGACAAGCTTGAAACAGTCTTTTTTTGCTGGGATTAGGAAATTAAATTGGGGTAGTGGTCAGACAAGACTAGTGCTATAAAATAACAGCATTTTTCAGATTCTGTGCAACATGCCAGAGTCCCTGGTGGCTCAGTGGTAAGTAATACACCTGCAATGCAGAAGACCTAGGTTCGATCCCTGGGTCAGGATGATGCCCTGGAGAAGGGAATGGCAACCCACTCCAGTACTCTTGCCTGGAGACTTCCATGAACAGAGGAGCCTGGTGGGCTACAGTCCATGGGGTCGCAAAGAGCTGGACATGACCTGAGTGACTAACACACAAATACACACACACAAACACACACACACACACTGTCCCAGCAAAGAAAGGATTCATTCCATTCAACCTACCTTTGCAAATCTTCTCATTAAGTGTGATAATGCTTCAGGATTGGGGCATTCCAGTTTCTTAATAATCTCAAAGCTCTGATTAAGCTGAGCAAAGACATCAACCACGGAGCAAGAGAAGAGCGCATGATCAGATGTCTGTTGGAACTGAGGAGAGAGAAGATGAAACCATTCCCGAAACATATTACATGGACTGTGGAAAGAATTTTCATTATTTCTCAAAACAACTCAATCTCCTATATCATGCGCCTTCATTTCCCAGTAAGAAAATGCTTGTTCATTTTAAAATCATTCATCTCCTTTTCTGAAAAGTATAGTAAAACTAGTATCATGAGGCAGGTTACTATTAATTGAATTGGGGGAGTGGTTTTTTTCAATTTCTTATTCCCCACAGGCATTAGGATGGTTTAGCAAGCTGATTGTGGCTCGAGACATTTGATTTACTCTTAGAGGGATTGGGAGAGTGTCTGTCCCTAATCTTGGAATCCTGGAAAGGTTCCAGAGCAATGGGGACGCTTTGTATAAGCCTAATGAACTTGTAGATTCAGGTCAATTCAAGGAGTAAAGAATCTTGGAGCAAAAGGGTGATTGATTTTTTTTTTTTTTAAAGCAATTCCCTAGGTGTCTTATCAGACTTTAAAATTGTGTTCTAATTATATTTTGGTAATTAAAGTATTAAAAAAATGTTAATTAATAGCAATAAACCTAACAATTCCCATTAGCTTAAAAGTGAGCAGTATGAATAAATCTCAATAATAAGCAATCTGAAAGTCATTTAAACTCACTCCATCTTTTTTGTCTCTTCCCAGGGCTCCATGTAGGAACTCCATTGACACATCTTCATTTTCATCTAGCCACTGCATGACAAAAGGTTCAAACCACCTGAAAAAAATTAATATTATGACATACTATAAAAGATGTCATTCACACATAATTAATAGAAAATGCAGTATTGCTCTTTTCTTATCTGAGAGTAATTCAGGACCAAAACCTCTTTTCATTCTCTTTTTCTAGTTTTGCTACCTTGAAGACCTTTATCTTCACTTCTTAAATATATCCCCTTCTTGGAATTCCCTGGCAGTCCAGTGGTTAGGACTCTGAGCTACCATTGCAGGGGGCATGGGTTTGATCCCTGATTGGGGATCTAAGATCCTGCATGCTGTGCAGGGTGGCCAATATCTATCTATCTAACTTTCCCTTTTACCTTCAATTCCTTCCTTTCTCTTGACCCTTCTCATGCTGTTTCATTAGTTCCCAATTCCCAATCTATGATTCTCTTTACAATTCAAAATCCTGTAAAACGTAGATCTTGCATGCTGTGTGCCCCACTGTATCATTCTCTTATTTCTCAGGGCTTTGCCATCTGGCTTTCATCTACCACAACTCCTCTCCTGTAACTGATCCTGCAGGCTCACCTTCAAATTTTAATGATCTGTAATCAACCTGCAGTTGGGCTTTGTGAATGGTCTGTTTCAAAGTTCTTTTTTCCATAAGAATGTACAATGGATGTACAGTTGTCTAGCACCATTTATTTAGAAGGTCATCCTTACCCCCACTGCTGTGAGTTGGCATCTTTGATGCAAATCAATTAACAGCAATGAGTGGATTTCTCTTCAGACTACTTTATTTCATTCATCTATTTGTTACACACAACACTATACAATTAATAACCAGCTTTTGAATATGTCTTGACAACTGATAGTGTAGTTCTTCAACATTTTTACTTCCTCTTCAAGGTTGCTGTGGCTAGTCTTGGCCCTTTGTATTTTTATGTACTACATTTTTTTGAACAAACTTGTCAATCTTCACACAAAGAGTATAGTTGATTTACAATGTTGTATTAATTTCTACTGTACAGTAAAGTGATTCAGGTATATGCATACGTGTGTGTGTGTGTGTGTGTGTGTGTGTGTTCAGTCGTGTCTGACTCTTTGCAACTCCATGGACTGTGGCCTGCCAGGCTCCTCTGTCCATGGAATTTTCCAGGCAAGAATACTGGAGTGGGTAGCCATTTCTTCCTCCAGGGGATCTTCCCAACCCAGGGAGTGAACCCATGTCTCTTGTGTCTTCTGCCCTGGCAGGTGGATTCTCTACCACTGTACCACCTGGGAAGTCCGATCGATCTATCTATCTATAAAATTGGTTATTCTTGATCTCATGGGGAAGTTTTCAAAATTTTATCTATGTTTGTATAGTTTGTTTAAATGGGGGGGTTATTTTATTAGATTAAGAGAGTTTCCTTGATTTTTAATTAATGTTCTATTTTATCTAATTACTGCTATAAGTTTAGTGTAATGATTGTAGGAATTTTCTCCTTCATAATTTAAATACGGTGAATTGTGTTCATTGCTTTTAAAATGTGTAATCTCATATCCCAGGAGTAAATTCCCCTTTGTCATGTTTATATTAGCCTTTTTATATTGGCTAATATTTCATTTATTTTTTTAACTATGTTCAGAGAGAAATTGGCCTGTAATTATTCTTGTGTGCTGTGTTCTCAATGAGTTTTAGTAGTGAGGATATGGTGACCTTAAAAATGATTTGAGAAGTATTCCTACCTTCTCTGGAACAGTTTGTGTTACATTGGTGATATTCTTTCTTAAACATTTGGAAGAATTCAGTTTGGCGCCATCTGGGCATGCAGTTTTAATTGTGACATGAGCTTTAATTAAGGATTCAAATTTTAAAATACAGACCCATTCAGATTTTATATTTTTTTGTTATGCTAGCTTGGTTTTAGTTATTTTGCCTAACTTTTAAATGGCCTACCATAAATGCTCTCTTAATAATTTTTTATCTTTGTAGGATCTTTTGTGATATCTTTTCCTGATAATGGTAATTTGTAACATTTTTTTTTTTTTTTGCACTGCCCTTGCTAAGGTTTCTTGGATTTTCTTCATCTTCTCAAAAACACACTTGGCTTTTTAACTCCAGGTGGCACAGTGGTAAAGAATCTGCCTGCCAAAGCAGAAGACAGGAGAGATGCACGTTTGATCCCTGGGTTAGGAAGATCCCTTGGAGTAAGAAATGGCAACCCACTCAAATATTCTTGCCTGGAAAATTCAATGGACAGAGCAATCTGACAGGCTTCATTCAGTCCATGGGGCTGCAAAGAGTCAGACAGGACCGAGCACATAAAATTTTCTACTTTATTTTTAACCCAGGTCATGTTGATATTTTCTTTTTCTATTTTCTCTTGATTTTAAATATTTCTTCTGATAACTTACATCACTGATTTTATAGTTTTTCCTTTCTTTGTATAGAATCAGAGCCATAAATTTTCTTCTATTTCCTGTTTTAGCTGTAATCCACAAGTTTTGACATGCTATATTTTATCATTAGTTAAAAATACTGTGTAATTATACTGTGTAATTTACACTGTGGTTTATTTTTTGACATATGAATGATCTAGAGTATCTGCTTAATTTCCTATCTGTGGTCCAAGAACATACAGTATATTTTCTAAGCTTTTAAAATTCATTATATTTGCTTTTGGGTCTAGCAGATAGTCTGTTTTGGTAAGTGCACCATGTGTGTCTGTTAAAAATGTGTATTTTCTCACTGCTGGTTAATTATAAATTACAGATAGGTATTCTGTGTGCGTGTGTGTGTGTAAATGATATCTATGAAAATTTGTGGAAACTCTGGGTGAGCAGATAGAGATGTATCTGGGTAGATAAATTCTCTGTTTTATTCATGCTTTTGAAATGTCTTTATTAATGACATTTTGTCTGATTCTTCAGTTTCTGAAAGAATTGTAATCTCCAAATAGGATTGTAGATTTTATTTTTCATTTTATTTCTGACAATTTTTGCTTTATATATTTTGCTGACATGTCATTTAATACATACAAATTGAGAAATGATATATCTTTTTAAACTTTATTTTTGAAAAATTTTCATTGAAGTACAGTTGATTTACAATGTTGTGTTAGTTCTTGGTGTACAAGAAAGTGGGTTAGTTGTATATATTACATTATATATTCTTTTTTATATTCTTTTCCACTTGGGTTTGTATGGGGTACTGAATATAGTCCCTGTGCTAAACAGTAGGGCCTTGTTTATCTATTTTATATATAGTAGTTTGTATCTGTTAATCCCCAGTCTCCTAATTTATCCTAGCCCACCTTACCCCTTTGGTAACCATAAGATTGCTTTCTGTGTCTATGAGTGAGTATTTGCTTTATAAATCAGTTCATTTGTATCATATTTTTTATTTCATAAATGTGATATCATATGGTATTTTTCTCTGACTTACTTAGTATGATAACCTCTAGATCCATTCATGTTTCTGCAAATGGCAATATTCCATTCTTTTTATGGATAAGTAATATTCCATTGTATATTTGATCCACATTTTCTTTATCCATTCATCTGTCAATTGATATTTAGGTTGCTTCCATGACTTGCCTATTGTAAATATTGTTGCTATGAATTTGAGGGTGTATGTATCTTTTCAAGTTAGTTTTTTCCAGATATATGTCTAGGAGTAAGATTGCTGAATCATAGGGCAACTCTATTTTTAGCTTTTTATGGAACCCCCATACTGTGTTCCATAGTGGCTGAGCCAACGTACATTCCCACCAACAGTGTAGGAGGGATCTCTTTTCTCAACACCTTTTCAGCATTTGTTATTTGTAGACTTTTTGATGTTGGCCCTTCTAACCTGCGTGAGGTGATATCTCAGTAGTTTTGATTTGCATTTCTCTAATTAGTTTTGTTGAACATCTTTCCATGTGCCTATTGCCCATCTGTATGTCTTCTTTGGGGATCTATCTAGTTTGGTCTTCTACACAATTTTTTTAAGCTTGAACAAATAGAAAAATGACATTTACTTATTTGTTCTGCCCATTTTTTCATTAGATTGTTTTTGTTGTTGTTGAGTCATGTGAACTATTTTTGTTTTTTTGAATTTAATCCCTTGTTGGTCATGCTGTTTGCAAATATTCTCTCCCATTCCATAGGTTGTCTTTTCATTTTGTTTGTGGCTTCTTTTGCTGTGCAAAAGCTTGTTTGATTTGGTACCATTTGTTTATTTTTGTTTTCAATTCTATTTCCTTAGGAGACTGACCTAATAAAAAACACTGATAGGATTTATGTCAGAGAATGTTTGCCTGTGTTCTCTTACAAGAATTTTATGGTGTCATATTTGAGCATTGTTCTATCTTCATTGATATACATATAGCTGTCCAGCTTTCTCAACATCACTTGCTAAAGAGACTGTCTTTATATTTTGTATATTTTTGCCACCTTTGTTGAAGATGAATTGATTGTAGGTTGTGTGGGTTTATTTCTGGGCTCTCTATTCTGTTCCATTGATCTGTATATCTGTTTTTGTGCCAGTAACATGCTGTTTTGATTGCTGTAAATTTGTAGTATTGTCTATAGTCTGGGAGGGTTATACCTCCAGTTTTGTTCTTTTTCCTCAGAATTGTTTTGGGAATTCAGGGTCTTTCATGGTGCAATATAAATTTTAGGATTATTTGTTCTAGTTCTGTGAAAAATGTCACGGATAATTTGATGGGGATCACATTAAATCTGTAGATTGCTTTGGATAGTATGGCCATTTAACAGTATTAATTCTTCCAATCCAAGCACATGTGATATCTTTCCACTAGAAATGAAACATCTTTTTGTTGAATTATTCCCTTAATTATCATGAAAAATTTCTCTCAAAGTGTTTATCTTAAAATCTACTTTTTTAATATTAATATAGCTGCATAATTTTCCTTTCAATTATTTTTTCATCCTTTAACATTTCTAGACTCTCATGTTTTAGGTGAATAAATTATAAGAAAGATATTTTGGGTTTTACTATTTTATCTAACAGAACAATACTTGTTGGCTAGAATATCAATCTACTTGCACTTAAGGTTTACACTTAATTTTCTGATACATTAAATTTTAAATCTATCATATTTCATTCCCACTCCCAGTTTCCTACTTGCCCTTCATTCCTTTCTTTCTCATTTTTTGCCTTTTAAGTAGTTTTATTTTACTCGCTCCTCCTTCCCCATAATCTTATTTGATGCCTAGTATTATATTATACATTAAGAGCTTGCATTATAAATTATAACACACACACCCAGACATAGTAAAAGCTTTTTAAAATGAGTATTTACACCTTCTAAATAATTTGAGGACCTTTTATTAACTCAGTCTATCATTCTCCTACATTTTCAGGCTATTTTTGTCCTCTATTTTAATTCTATGCAGATTTTATTCTACAGATTTTAAAACTTTTATATTGCTCAGTTCAGTTCAGTTCAGTTCAGTCGCTCAGTCATGTCCAATTCTTTGCGACCCCATGAATCGCCGCACGCCAGGCCTCCCTGTCTATCACCAACTCCCAGAGTTCACTCAGACTCACATCCATCGAGTCCATGATGCCATCCAGCCATCTCATCCTCTGTAGTCCCCTTCTCCTCCTGCCCCCAATCCCTCCCAGCATCAGGGTCTTTTCCAATGAGTCAACTCTTCGCATAAGGTGGCCAAAGTATTGGAGTTTCAGCCTCAGCGTCAGTCCTTCCAATGAACACCCAGGACTGATCTCCTTCAGAATGGACTGGTTGGATCTCCTTGCAGTCCAGGGGACTCTCAAGAGTCTTCTCCAACACCACAGTACAAAAGCATCAATTCTTCGGCACTCAGCCTTCTTCACAGTCCAACTCTCACATCCATTCATGACCACAGGAAAAACCACAGCCTTGACTAGACGGACCTTTGTTGGCAAAGTAATGTCTCTGCTTTTGAATATGCTATCTAGTTTGGACATAACTTTCCTTCCAAGGAGTAAGCGTCTTTTAATTTCATGGCTGCAGTCACCATCTGCAGTGATTTTGGAGCCCCCAAAAATAAAGTCTGACACTGTTTCCACTGTTTCCCCATCTATTTCCCATGAAGTGATGGGACCGGATGCCATGATCTTCGTTTTCTGAATGTTGAGCTTTAAGCCAACTTTTTCACTCTCCTCTTTCACTTTCATCAAGAGGCTTTTTAGGTCCTCTTCACTTTCTGCCATAAGGGTGGTGTCATCTGCATATCTGAGGTTATTGATATTTCTCTCAGCAATCTTGCTAATGTGCTTTAAATGTACTAATTTGTTCATCTTCTCTAATATTTTTAATTCTTTATTACTGTATTCTTAAGTCATTTTTCTCTGTCTGAAGGCTTAGAGTATATTTTTGATGAGAGTCTCCTGGAAATGAGTTCTCTTAGGTTTTCAGCTGGGCCTCCCTTGCAGCTCAGTTGGTAAAGAATCTGGCTACAGTATAGAAGACCTGGGTTCTATTCCTGAGTTGGAGGATCCCCAGTTATACTGTATAAATGTTTTTATCTTCCTTTATTTTTGAAGGATATATTTGATGCTTGTAGAATTCTAATTGCTCTCTTTCAGCACTTAAAAGATATCATTGCATCATATTCAGGTTTCAGTCACTTCTGTTGAATAATCAGTCAATTGTATTACTGCAGCTCTTTTGAAGGTAGTGTCTTCCCTTCCTCGACCCCAGTACACTTAAGTTTTACTTCTTTTTGATTTTAAGCAGTTTTCTATGATGGGCCTGCAGGTGGTTTTCCTTGCATTTATCCTTCTTAGGATTTACAGAAATTCTTAAACTTTAGTTTAAAACTTTTCATCAGTTTTGCAAAATCCACATCTAGTATCTTTTTACACACTGCTCAAATACTATTTATTCTTTCTCTCTTCTCTTTTTTGGGGACCCAATTCATTGCACACCAGACCTCTTTATAATTTGCCCCATATATCCCTGTTTTATTTTTTTCTATATTTGTATTTTTTGTTTCTACGGCTCAGTTATTTTAGGCCCTCTGCTGTGTATATTCTGCCATTAGGTCCATCTATTACATTCCTAACTTCCTTTTTCAGTTCTATGATGTCCAATTTATTCTTCTTATAGCTTCCTTTTTACTCTTGAAGTCCTCCCACAATTTGAAGGACATATCAAACTATGTCTGATAAGGCTAGTATCTCTTTTTCTCTTGGATTCTAGTCATTTGGTCCTATTGTCTGGCAATCTTTAACCTTTTAAATATTGTGCATTGTCTATGAAAAGTTGTGGAACCTTTGATTTCTCATTTCCTTCAGAGTGGATCTAAGTTTCTGCTTGTAGATAGAATGTAGGAAGATCACCAAGATCCAGGAAAGGCTAGATTTTAGGCTGGTCTCAGTTTGCCCTTATTTTTAGAACAGACTCCCTCAGGGATCTCACCTGAAAAACTGGGATGTTTATAGTGCTGCTTCTTTCTTAGAAAGCCTTACCTTCTAATTTTTGTCTCCCCAACATTGTGAGAATGTTGAAGTCTCTACATAGCTTTTTAATCTCTTAGTGCTTGCATTCTACTCGATTTCTGCCTCACTCTCCACTCAAGGGCAGATTAGGAATCAGAGAACACCTCAAAAAGAAACTGCATACAACATGTTGTACTTCTGTGTAGTCCCCTTTATTCCGAGATCTTGGTCCCACAAGACCAAGCAGGCTTTAGAGCCCTGAACACCGATGTTTGTTTCTCTAGCCGGTGGAGTCACTATAAACTCTGAGTTACTGTTCTCTGTTTGACCACCAGGACTGGTATGGCACGTAGCTGGAGGGGCCTGGGGAGAAACTGCAACAGACACAGGGTTCATCTCAATGCATTTCTTTTCTCAGGGACCTTAGTGACTCACTCCCTGGTGACTTGCCTTGATTGCTCTCTGATGCTGTTTAATTTATTCAGCTTTTATAGTTGGTCTTCAGTGAGCATGGTAGTCTGATTATAGTTAGTTCAGACAGAGCCAGAAGCAGAAGTCTCTGGCAAACAGCTCCCCTTTTTATTTCCCTATTCCCAGCCAATGATGTCACCAACACTTAGACACTTGTACTGCACGTTTAAGTCTTCAATCCTCAAGTGTGTTTAGCTGACAAAGTCTGTAAATTCTATCTTTGAAATTTATCTCCCACACATCTTCATCCTTTACACTTTTACTACAGTCACACTATTATGTGTAAACTTTTTACTTCTCCTGGTATCTCATTCTAGCTTATAAACTTCTATGAGAAAAGTTATATGAATGGGTGTTCTAATCTTATCATTACATTACTCACTACCTTCTAAATCTCTTCTCTACCCCTCTCTACCCTCTACCCTCTTCCCATCTTTGCCTCTTCCAACCTCCACAGTGCCTAATGAAAGTAGCAAAAGCGTCACTGTATTTATATAATCTAGTCAAAAGCACTTTTCCTACATTACTTTCTACTAATTTTGTAAAAATACTGTGTTCTTCACTGAAATTAAACTATTTCCCATGGGCCACAGCCCATGTGTTCCTTCTTCCATAATTACCCTCAGAACTTTTCTTTCCTTTTCTTGTTATAACCTGACCAACCTTTCTAAGTCTATATTAAATGTTACCTTATTCATAAACACTGTGTAGAGTCACTGAAATAGGGGTAATATATCTCTTTTGTGAGACTGCACTGCATTTTGCTTATACTACTTGAATTAGTACTTATTTCAATTTGCCTTGTTTTATCATGATTTGTGTTCTTGTCCATGTCTCCTTGAGTATAAGCTCCTTTCAAGGTGAGGTCTTTATTTTTTTCTCCCTTTCCTAAATACTTGGCATAGTGCTTAGAATATGGCAGACCCCTCTCAACAGAATAAAATGGAATTCTGACAAATATCAAATGCACAGTATTATAAATCTGACTGTGTAATTACAATTGTATTTGATAGAAACATGCTTATGACAATGTTACCTGTTTAACAGTGACTTCTATTTTAGAAATATAAATTTCTAAGATATGTTTAGGTTTGAAATAAAGAGAAATCTGGATTATATAGATCAATATACAAGCCCCCTTCATTTTCCTAACAAAATCTGAGTTCAAGCACTTTTACAAGAAATCATTTCATCGTGTGAGCTTTTATGCATTATGTATTTCTTTCTCTTTGACTTGAATATCCAAGTAAGACATACTTACAATTCAATTAAATATGCTTCCTAAATATATGCAAATCATTTAACACTAATTTCATAACAGAAATGTCTGCATTCAAATGAAGATTATGAGAAGAGATTTTAGGGCTGCATAATTCAGGTGTAATTTTACAGGACTATGAATTGAGAATAAACTTGGGGGTGAAAAAATCACTACTTACAAGGAGTATTCAGGAACGGCATCCTTGAAGGCAGGAAGTTCCCGCACATATTCATTATAAAACCATTTCACTTTGAAATGCAAATTCATATAATCAGTGCTCTTGCATAACCTCTGCTTTTCATGTTCTGTAATAGATAAAATCAAACATTTAATAACGTGTGGTTTGCCAACAATGCTGTGTTCCAGTCTACTTTTATTATTCCTATTTCAGAAAGGAAGAAAATATTATATCTGAGGTTAAGGCAAAGTGAATTGCTAAAGACAGACCTGAAATTTTACAAAATGCAAAAATCATCTGTTTGGTCCTGTGTAGAAATGCGAATGCTCTAATGTGCTTTCCTGGAAAAGGCAAGCATTGTGCTGAGTTAAAGAGTGATAACATACCAACATTTTTCTATTTATCTCCAAGCTTTCATATTTTGACTACTTTTAGCCTGATACTAAAGTGCCAGAAAGAATTAAAACTTGTAAGTATGAATAAAACATGAACCAAAGTAGGAGACATAATTCCTAATTAATACTGGAGATGTGAAAGAGTAGATCACATTTCTGGCCTGGATATTTAATACTTAAAAAATTAAGGAGAAGAAATATATCTAACTTCTAAGATAGCTGATTTTTTTTTCCACCTTTTAAGTTCAGCTAAAATTCTTTTGTACTCTGTGACTCTTCTGACGTTTCTTTAAGCAGGATTTTCTTTTCTTTTTAACATTCTTTTTTTTCTTTTTAAATTTTATTTTATTTTTAAACTTTACAATATTGTATTAGTTTTGCCAAATATCGAAATGAATCCACCACAGGTATACCTGTGTTCCCCATCCTGAACCCTCCTCCCTCCTCCCTCCCCATACCCTCCCTCTGGGTCGTCCCAGTGCACCAGTCCCAAGCATCCAGTATCGTGCATCGAACCTGGACTGGTGACTCGTTTCATACATGATATTATGCATGTTTCAATGCCATTCTCCCAAATCTCCCCACCCTTTCCCTCTCCCACCGAGTCCAGAAGACTGATCTATCTATACATCAGTGTCTCTTTTGCTGTCTCGTATACAGGGTTATTGTTACCATCTTTCTAAATTCCATATATATGCATTAGTATACTGTATTGGTGTTTTTCTTTCTGGCTTACTTCACTCTGTATAATAGGTTCCAGTTTCATCCATCTCATTAGAACTGATTCAAATGTATTCTTTTTAATGGCTGAGTAATACTCCATTGTGTATATGTACCACTGCTTTCTTATCCATTCATCTGCTGATGGGCCTCTAGGTTGCTTCCATGTCCTGGCTATTATAAACAGTGCTGCGATGAACATTGGGGTACATGTGTCTCTTTACCTTCTGGTTTCCTCAGTGTGTATGCCCAGCAGTGGGATTGCTGGATCATAAGGCAGTTCTATTTCCAGTTTTTTAAGGAATCTCCACACTGTTCTCCATAGTGGTTGTACTAGTTTGCATTCCCACCAACAGTGTAAGAGAGTTCCCTTTTCTCCACACCCTCTCCAGCATTTATTGCTTGTAGACTTTTGGATCACAGCCATTCTGACTGGTGTGAAATGGTACCTCATAGTGGTTTTGATTTGCATTTCTCTGATAATGAGTGATGTTAAGCATCTTTTCGTGTGTTTGTTAGCCATCTGTATGTTTTCTTTGGAGAAATGTCTATTTAGTTCTTTGGCCCATTTTTTGATTGGGTCATTTATTTTTCTGGAGTTGAGCTGTAGGAGTTGCTTGCATATTTTTGAGATTAGTTGTTTGTCAGTTGCTTCATTTGCTATTATTTTCTCCCATTCTGAAGGCTGCCTTTTCACCTTGCTAATAGTTTCCTTTGATGTGCAGAAGCTTTTAAGTTTAATTAGGTCCCATTTGTTTATTTTTGCTTTTATTTCCAATATTCTGGGAGATGGGTCATAGAGGATCCTGCTGTGAGGTATGTCGGAGAGTGTTTTCCTATGTTCTCCTCTAGGAGTTTTATAGTTTCTGGTCTTACGTTGAGATCTTTTATCCATTTTGAGTTTATTTTTGTGTATGGTGTTAGAAAGTGTTCTAGTTTCATTCTTTTACAAGTGGTTGACCAGTTTTCCCAGCACCACTTGTTAAAGAGATTGTCTTTAATCCATTGTATATTCTTACCTCCCTTGTCAAAGATAAGGTGTCCATATGTGCGTGGATTTATCTCTGGGCTTTCTATTGATTAACAATGTTGTGTCGGTTTCAGGTATACAGCAAAGCACATCAGTTATTCATATACATATATCAACACTTTTAAAAGATTATTTTCCCATATAGCAATATTTTCTAAATGTAACTTTTAAAAATCTCTTGCTCAAAACTATAGCTTAAAACCATACTTCAATCTGGACATACAGTACTGGGAAGTAGAGACAAAAATAGTGTTACTGGACCCATTTATCTTTATTCAATACGAATTTTGGCCAATTCTGTCTTTAAGTATAGACACTGCTGCTGCTGCTAAGTCACTTCAGTCATGTCCGACTCTGTGCGACCCCATAGACGGCAGCCCACCAGGTTTCCCCGTCCCTGGGATTCTCCAGGCAAGAACACTGGAGTGGGTTGCCGTTTCCTTTTCCAATGCATGAAAGTGAAAAGTGAAAGTTAAGTCGCTCAGTCGAGTCCGACCCTTAGCATGGACTACAGCCTACCAGGCTCCTCTGTCCATGGGATTTTCCAGGCAAGAGTACTGGAGTGGGGTGCCATTGCCTTCTCTGAAGTATAAACACAACCAAACCCAAAATATCCCTAACTATATGCAGGTTGAAAGTGTCCTCTGAGAATTTCTAATTGAGGTTCTGTGAATCTCCTTCAAGCTAAGGGCTTTGATTTATAATAGGAACATGCTTTAATTAGTATTTCAGGCTAAAAGCACTTATGGAAGAAATTAGATTGTTATAAAGTAACTGAGGGCATCCCTGCTTTTCAAAACCTGACTCTAGAGGGACTTAAATCCCAATAATAAATGCAAGAGGTAACACCACCCCAAACTTAACATCCTCAAATTATTTAAACAATAAGTCAAGACAATTTGCAAAACCAAGGAAAATGCAGAGAGGGAGAACACATACAGTTATACACAGAAATAAGAGTAATATATTAGTACCTAGAGACCAAACTCCTAGGCAAAATTATGAATTAAGTGATGTTTTGCTGTTTCCTCCAAATTTATTCCACCCTTTCCCCCTTCACTGCTGGTTCTCTCCCTATCCTTCTCCCTTTGGACATCTAGTATCCCTCCATACCATAAGAGGAAACATGTATTTGATAAATTTATAGGTTGGAATTTAATGCACTACTACCCTGAAGCCCAGATAAGGGAAAGACTCTTGCCCTAACAGCCTACACATAAAGAGGTTTCTACTTATCCCAAATGCAAACTCAAAAATTAAATAGCTTGTAGCCTCTGCTATCACTGGGGATCCCACACTTGGCACTAGCACAGAACAAGCCATAACTCTAAACATCTGTCTTTGTGACTAACACCACTTGCTCTTATGATTAATACTCTCTAAAGCCCATAGGAACACTGGAATATCGTTTGTTCTTTAGTCTAGAAACCGTAGGTGATGGTGTCCAAATGCTACCAAGGTTTGCCGATTGCCATTGTTGACAACAGAAATAGTTACAGATTTGGAATATGGGAAGGAATTTAAGCTATGGAAGCATCTGTGTAAGAGAAAGGATAAACTAATCAACCCACCATGTTCTTTCTCTGGATGGCATATATGCAGTAGGTTATTGCATATGAAAGTATCATTAAGCACCCATTTTCTTTGGGTCCAATTCATGCATTTGAAGGTGCTCATGAATCAATGCAGTATGCAAGGCAAATCTACTACTAGCTAGGGGGATATTTTGAATAATCAATGATTCATATTACTTGCAAAGTTTGTATATATGTAGTTTTCCATATACATATAGGAAGCCTGATATTGGTTTTCTGCCAACTAGATGGTTTTTGAATTCTAGAACTGTCAATATTTTTATGTCTGAAATTTAGATTTATGAGATTTAACTCATTAAATTTTAGCTTTATTCAAGTGATTTATGTAAAAATTTATATGAACTAATAACTTGCATTTGTCCTCATTTTAATACATATGTTTGTATATTTTAGAAGGAAATACTTTTCTGAAAACTATGTTTGAATTACATCCCTAAAAATAGGAAAACAATTTAAATTTTTAATTTTTATAGTTTATTTTAAATTACATTTTTAATAAAATACATATTCAAATTATGTTCATTTTGAATACATATTCAAAAAAGTTCATATATAACTTTATTGTTTAATCCTTTAAATATTAAGAACATATGTAGATGAGAGAGTTCCCAATATGACAAAGGAGGAATACCCTGAGCTGAACTCTCACCAGCACAACAAAATCACAACTACTTACAGAATAATTATTTATGAAAAACACCCAAATCTATCATAAGTGACCTTTTACAACTGAAGATAAAAAGAAGGAACACAAGCAGGAGGTAGGAGGGCAGAATCAAGGTCCAGTCAAGCCTCATGCCCCTGGGTGGACAATGCACAAACAATAATTACAATTGCAGAGGTTCTCTCTAAGGAATGAGGGGTCTGAGCCCCACATCAGGCTCCCCAGCCCAGGGATCCTGTGCCAGGATGAGCCCCTGAACATTTGGCTTTGAAGACCAGTGGGGCTAACTTTCGGAAGACCCAGAGGGTTATGAGAAACAGACTCCACTCTTAAAGGGCACACACAAAATTTTACACACTTAGACTCAGGAAAGAAACTGAGATTTGAAAGGAGCCTGGGTAAGACCTGCCAGCTGATCTTAGAGGGTCTCCTGTAGAAGCAGGGGGGCAACTGGAGCTCACCCTGGGGACAGAGACACTGGCTAAAGTCACTTTGGGGACCTCCTTGTACCATGTGGACATTAGTGCTAGCAACCAATATTGTTGAATCCTCCCTTTAGCTTGCTAGCCTGGGGAACCCAGCCCCACCCCACCCACTAGCCTAAGGACACCAATGCTGGGATGTCTCCTGGCACTCACCAGTGCCAACTACAGCCCCACCCATCATCAGACAGGCTTCCTTAAGAGTCTCTGAGCCTAGAGCCACCCCTGAACATTGCCCTGCCCACCAAAGGGCTGAGGACCTGGCCCCACACACCAGCATGCTGGGGCCCCCAGGGCCCTGCAGCTAGAGACACCGAGATACAGCTTCACGTACCAATGCACAGGCACCAGCTCCAGAATCCCCGGTGCCCTGCCTCCCTGCATCCCCCTATCAGCAAGCCTGCTCTAACCTTAGAATCAGAGCCTCACCCCACCCACCAGTGAGCAGACACCAGCCCAAGGTCAACTTGAGTCCTGCAGCCCATCATGGCAGGGTCAAACCCACCCACCAGCAGTCTAGCACCAGCCCAGGACCAGTTGGCCCCTCACCCCAGCATCAGGAAAATACCAGTTCTGAAAATCTTGGGCTCTTCAGCCATTCTCCCTACCAGCCCCACTCACTAGAGAGCTCAGACAAGCTTCAGGACACTCAGGACCCCACAAGCCAGCTGTGTCAGGAGCAGGCCGCAACCATCAGCAGTCTGACACCAATTCTGGGACTGCTGAACCTTGCAACTAGACTGCTCTGCTCACCAGTCAGTCAGCACTAGCCCCAAGACCTGGTTTCACCTATGTATGGTGTGGACAATCCAGGATATCCTGGACCCCAATTCTACCTACCAGTGAGACAGCTCAGTACCGGGGACCCTATGAATTCTGAAAAACAGCCACCCCATGACCCAGCCCAACAATAAGCAGCTGGCAGCCTCAGCACAAGGCAGGGCCTGGCAAACAGCTGGACCTGGAGCCAGTCATGTGTGCCAGCCTGCCCCAGTAGTCTACCCTCCCCAACAGAAGGATCCACATACACAGCCCACACAGGGTACCCTAGAGCAGGCAGCTCTGGTGACCAGTGAGGAGTGGGCTGAGGGACGGGATGTCTCCTACAAAAGGCCATTTCTCCAAGGTCAGGAAACATAACCTCCTAGATACAGAGAAATAAAAACCGCAAATCAACAAAATGAGGTGCCAGAGAAACACGGGTTAAAACAAAGGAACATGATAAAACCCCAGAAAGAGAACTAAGTGGAGATAGGCAATCTACCTGCAAAAGAGTTCAAGTAATAATTGTAAAGATGATCAAAGAACTCAGGAGAAGAATGGAAAAACAGAGTGAGAAGTTAAAACTGTTTAACAGATGATGAAGAATACACAAACTAAATGAAAAATACACTGGAAGGAATCAATAGTAGATTAAATGATAGAGAGAAACAGATCAGTGAGCTGGAAGACAGAACAGTGGAAATCACCGAAGCTCAACAGAAAAAAAAAAAAAAAAGAATAAAAAAATGAGGGAGGTTTAACAAATCTCTGGAATAAAATCAAATGTACTAACACTCACGTAACAGAGGGCCCAGAAGAAGAAGAGAGATTGGAGCAGAGAACATGTGTGATGATATCATATAATAGCTGAAAACTTCCCTAACCTGGAAAAGGAAAAAGACCTCCGAGTGCAGAAAGCACAGAGAGTCCCGAACAGGATCTACCCAAAGAGGACCACCCCAAGACACACTGTAATTCAAACAGCAAAAATTGAATATAAGAGAAAATATTAACAATTGCAAGGGAAAAGAAATTAGGGAACTCCCATAAGGCAATGAGCTGATTTTCAGTTGAAACTAGAGTAATGAAAGAGAAAAACATACAACCAAGGATAATCTATCACTGAGATTTGACGGAGAAATCAAAAGTTTTAGAGACAGGCTAAAATAGTTCAGTACCACCAAACCAGCTTTAGAAGAAATGTTAAAGTGACTTCTATAAGTGAAAAACAAAAGGCCACAATGAGAAACATGAAAGATTACAAAAAAGAAAAAGATCCTTGGTAAAGGCAGTGAGTGAGTGAGTGAAAGTCACTCAGTCGTGTCTGACTCTTTGTGACCCCATCGACTACACAGTCCATGGAATTCTCCAGGCCAGAATACTAGAGTGGGTAGCCTTTTCCTTCTCCAGGGGATCTTCCCAACCCAGGGATTGAACCCAGGTCTCCTTCATTGCAGGAAGATTCTTTACCAGCTGAGCCACAGGGGAAGGCCAAGTATACAGTAAATCAACCATTCAAAGCTAGTGCATGCTCAGTTGCTAAGTCATGTCTGACTCTTTGCGACCCTGTGGACTGTAGCCCACCAGACTCCTCTGTCTATGAGATTTCCCAGGCAAGAACACTGGAGTGGGCTGTCATCCCCTTCTCCAACAAAGCTAGTAAGAAGGTTAAAATACAAAAGTAGTAAATTCATCTATATCCACAATAATCAGTAAAGGAAAAACTGGATAGCTACATGTAAAAGGATGAAATTATAACATTTCCTACACCATATATAAAAATAAACTCACAATGGATTAAAGACTAAATGTAAGAGACTGGAAACCACAAAACTAGAAGAAAATATAAGTAGAACATTCTATAAGATAAATCATAATAATAATTTTTATGTGTCATTCTCTTAAACCAAAGGAAACAAAAGCAAAAATTTAAAAATGAGTCCTAATTCAATTTCAAAGCTTTTGCACAGCAAAGGATATCATTGACAAAATGAAAAGACAGCTACTGAGTGGGAGAAAATACTTGCAAATGGTATTACTGATAATGGGTAATATCCAAAATACATAAACAGTTCATACAACTTAACATCAAAAAAAAAAAAAGCCCAAACAACTCAATTAAGACACGAATAGACATTTTCCCAAAGAAGACAGAGACAGAAATAGTCACACAAAAAGATGCTCAACATCATTAATCATAAGATAAATGCAAATCAAATCCACAATGAGATGTCACCTCACACCTGTCAAAATGGCTATACAAATAACAAATGTTGTCAAGGATGTGGAGATAAGGGAACCTTAGTATATGGTTAGAGAGAATGTAAATTGATGCAACTACTCAGGAAATAGAATGGTGTTTCCTCAAAAAAACTAAAATAGAACTACCATATGACCCAGCAATTCCACTCCTGTGTATACATTCAAAGAAAATGAAAACAGTATTTTGAAAAGATACACGAATCCCAGTGTTCACAGCAGCATTATTTATACTTGTCAAGATAAGCAAGTCACCTAAGTGCCCATCAACAGATGAATGGATAAAGAAGATGTGGTGTATGTGTTGAATACAGTAGGATATTGAATACTACTCAGCCATATAAAGAATAAAATGTTGGCTTCTGCAAGAACATGGATGGACCTGGAAGGTTATTATGCTTAGAAAATAAGTCTGATGGAGAAAGACAAATACCATATGTTATTTCTTACAGGTGGAATCTAAAGAATATAACAAATGATTGCAACAGAGAAGCAATAAACACAGAAGAGCAAACTAGCTGTTACCAGTAGGGAGAGGGAGGTAGAGAGGAGCAAGATACGAGGAGGGGTTTCAGAGGTACAGACTTCTATGTATAAATAAATAGACTTTAATGATATATTGTACAGCACAGGGAATATAGCCAATATTTTATAAAAACTATACATGGAATATATATATATATAATCTATAAAGATTCTGAATCACTATGTGGTATACCTGAGACTAACATAATATTGTAAATCAGCTATATCTCAATGAAAAAAAGAATGCATATAAACTAAGTTTGGATAGAAGGAATGTAACTGCTAAAAGAAAAATAAATGGCTCAACAGAAATTTTAAAAGGTCAAAGATAAGGTGTGCTTTGGTAAGCAGGTAAATGCCAGCTGTGGGCAGTGTCCTAGTCAGTTTTCCAGACAAGACCTTCAGTTTATTTGCGTAACCTATTTACACTTCGTTTCTCCATAACTGCAGCGATTTTGCCTTTTTCCCTACTTGGGCACTCTGTTTAGAACTTACAGCCCTCCTCAAACCCATTGCCCTGGACTCTGCAAGCTCTCTACCCTCCCACATCTCCCTCATCCCTGCTGTTGCCACAGTTTCAGGAAAGGAACACTTCTGCTTGTCTAACTTTTTGTAGCCACACCTTAGCCATCACCCTGTCCCTTTTGCCGCCCACCTGCCATGTCTCTCTTATAGAGAATGGACACAGGAAAGAAGATAGAAAAGCGACCAATTATCTTTTATCTTTTAAAAGGTGAAATCTGGTTTTGCTCTAGTCTGGTGATCATCCATTCTAGTTTCTAAGACTGTATGTTATATGATAACTCAAACTATCAGGGTTTTACTTAGAAGAATTGCTAATAGTTTTCTCTTTACAGAATTGCTTTCATACTCATAGGAGTTAGTTTCCATCCTCTTAAGCTGCATCTCTTTCATGCATCATCAACTAGTATTTACTGCTCTGTGGACAGACACAGAAGACCAGTACCATCTGTTTTCACATTCTGCCAATTCAACATAAGAGTAATTGACATCTTTACACGGATTATGCACTCCAGCTTATCTAGCAAGAGGTTTTCAGTTTACTGAATTAGTTGGTGAGGTGAATTTGTGCTTAAGAAAAATGCAATTGATAATGGAAATGGTACACACCTGTATAAATAAGGTCTACATGTGATGCTTATACTTAAGTAGAAAATATTAAGTAGAATTTAAACTCTTTTCAGCAGTGACTAATGGTGATGATCATCATGAATCTCAGGATTTGTGGCAGGTTTAACTATTAGTTGGTTATAGAACTAAGTCCTTTTCCTCCAAGGCACACAAACAGACTGCGTTTCCCAACCTTCCCTGCAATAGATTGGCCTATGACTGACTTGTGGGTCAAAGTAATAGATGCCATATTCAGTCTTGTCCTCAAACACCTCCTGTGAAATCTGCTTTGCTCTCTTTTCCCTCATTTGCTGGCCAGATGCAGAAGATCCTGCCAAGGATTCTGAGGTTCTTGGGGAATGTAGAGCTGCTAAAGGGTAGAAGTCTGGATCCTTGAACCACTACTCAGAAGACAGCTGTGCAATCAAACACCTTCTTTGACTTGTACAAGCAAGAAATAAATAAGCTGTCACTGTGTTAAATTGTTTGTTATGGAGTTAGGCTATGTGAAGCTACGTTCTGTTGCATCACACAAAGGCTTTTCAAAGGTTAACATGTGCCTATTAATTAACCCTCAAACTATTCCGCTTTTTAATTTGTTTCATATACAAATGCATACACACATACACACACACACACACACAGTCACACCATCCCTTTGCTCTATGTCACTGTATCAGCCTAAGAACTTCCAGCAGACCCCACTGTGAACTGATCCACCATAACACAGGGATCAGTTAATCAGACTCTTAAGTTCATGTTAAGAAAACAGTATATAGGCTCTGAGAGAGGAATAATCATAGAAATAAAAATACATGTATTTTGCAGCTGACTATCTTTACCGTTTATTTTCCTATCACCCTTGTTTCATACTTGTAGGCTCTCAGCTATATTCTCAGTAGTTATTACCACTTGGATGATTCTATAAAAAGTGAGCTGTTATTTTCCAAAATCTGTATGCCTGTTTTTCTCATGTCTTCATATATTCCTCCCATAATGTGTAATGATATAGTATAAGGAAATATTTCAAATAAACTACAGTTACATCTGTTCATTTCCAAGGCAAACCATTCAATATCATGATAATCCAAGTCTACGCCCCGATCAGTAACGCTGAAAAAGCTGAAGTTGAACGGTTCTGTGGGACCTACAAGACCTTTTAGAACTAACACCCAAAAAAGATGTCCTTTTCATTATAGGAGACTGGAATGCAAAAGTAGGAAGTCCAGAAACACCTGGAGTAACAGGCAAATTTGGCCTTGGAGTACAGAATGAAGCAGGGCAAAGGCTAATAGAGTTTTGCTAAGAGAATGCACTGGTCATAGCAAACACCCTCTTCCAACAACACAAGAGAAGACTCTACACAAAGACATCACCAGATGGCCAACACTGAAATCAGACGGATTGTAATCTTTGCAGCCAAAGATGGAGAAGCTCTATACAGTTGGCAAAAACAAGACCAGGAGCTGACTATGGCTCAGATCATGAACTCCTTATTGCCAAGTTCAGACTTAAATTGAAGAAAGTGGGGAAAATCACTAGACCATTCACGTATGACCTAGATCAAATCCCTATGGATATACAGTGGAAGTGAGATATTATATTTAAGGGACTAGATCTGATAGACAGAGTGCCTGATGAAGTATGGATGGAGGTTCATGACATTGTACAGGAGACAGGGATCAAGACCATCCCCGAGAAAAAGAAATGCAAAAAAGCAAAATGGCTGTCTGAGGAGGCCTTACAAATAGCTGTGAAAAGAAGAAAAGCAAAAAGCAAAGGAGAAAAGGAAAGATATACCCATTTGTATGCTGAGTTCCAGAGAATAGCAAGGAGAGATAAGAAAGCCTTCCTCAGCAATCAATGCAAAGAAACAGAGGAAAACAATATTATGGGAAAGACTAGAGATCTTTTCAAGAAAATGAGAGATACCAAGGAAACATTTCATGCAAAGATGGGCTCAATAAAGGAAAGAAATGGTATGGACCTAACAGAAACAGAATATATTAAGAAGAGGTGGCAAGAATACACAGAAGAACTGTACAAAAAAGATCTTCACAATCTAGATAATCAAAATGGTGTGATAATTCAACTAGAGCCAGATATCCTGGAATGTGAAGTCAAGTGGGTCTTAGGAAGCAAGAGTATGAACAAAGCTAGTGATGTGATGGAATTCCAGTTAAGCTATTTCAAGTCCTAAAAGATGATGCTGTGAAAGCACTGAATTCAGCATGCCAGCAAATTTGGAAAACTCAGCAGTGACCACTGGACTAGAAAAGGTCAGTTTTCATTCCAGTCCAAAGAAAGGCAATGCCAAAGAATGCTCAAACTACTGCACAATTGCACTCATCTCACATGCTAGTACCTGAAGAAGAGGTGTGCTTGTAGTACACCTGAACCATGAACTTCCTGATGTTCAAGCTGGTTTTAGAAAAGGCAGAGGAACCAGAGATCAATTGCCTTAAAAAGAGTACCTGAACCATGAACTTCCTGATGTTCAAGCTGGTTTTAGAAAAGGCAGAGGAACCAGAGATCAATTGCCTTAAGAAACTGGAAATAGAACTGCCTTATGACCCAGCAATCCCACTGCTGGGCATACACACTGAGGAAACCAGAAGGGAAAGAGACACGTGTACCCCCAATGTTCATCGCAGCACTGTTTATAATAGCCAGGACATGGAAGCAACCTAGATGTCCATCAGCAGATGAATGGATAAGAAAGCGTGGTACATATACACAATGGAGTATTACTCAGCCATTAAAAAGAATACATTTGAATCAGTTCTAATGAGGTGGATGAAACTGGAGCCTATTATACAGAGTGAAGTAAGCCAGAAAGAAAAACACCAATACAGTATACTACTGCATATATATGGAATTTAGAAAGATGGTAACAATAACCCTGTATACAAGACAGCAAAAGAGACACTGATGTATAGAACAGTCTTCTGGACTCTGTGGGAGAGGGAGAGGGTGGGATGATTTGGGAGAATGGTATTGAAACATGTAAAATATATATGAAACGAGTTGCCAGTCCAGGTTTGATGCATGATACAGGATGCTTGGGGCTGGTGCACTGGGATGACCCAGAGGGATGGTACGGGGAGGAAGGAGGGAAGGGGGTTCAGGATGGGGAACATGTGTATACCCATGGCGGATGCATGTTGATATATGGCAAAACCAGTACAATATTGTAAAGTTAAAAAATTAAATTAAATTAAAAAACAAAACAAAACAAATTGCCAACATCCGCTGGATCATCAAAAAAGCAAGAGTTCCAGAAAAACATCGGTTTCTGCTTTATTGACTATGCCAAAGCCTTTGACTGTGTGGATCCCAATAAATGGCAGAAAATTCTGAAAGAGATGGGAATACCAGACCACCTGACCTGCCTCTTGAGAAACTGTGTGCAGGTCAGGAAGCAACAGTTAGAACTGGACATGGAACAACATACTGGTTCTAAATAGGAAAAGGAGTACATCAAGGCTGTATATTGTCACCCTGCTTATTTAACTTATATGCAGAGTACATCATGAGAAACTCTAGGTTGGAAGAAACACAAGCTGGAATCAACACTGCAGGGAGAAATATCAATAACCTCAGATATGCAGATGATACCACCCTTATGGCAGAAAGCAAAGAATAACTAAAGAGCCTCTTGAGGAAAGTAAAAGAGGAGAGTGAAAAAGTTGGCTTAAAGCTCAACATTCAGAAAACGAAGGTCATGGCATCTGGTCCCATCACTTCATGGCAAATAGATGGGGAAACAGTGGAAACAGTGGCTGACTTTATTTTGGGGGGCTCCAAAATCACTGTAGATGGTGATTGCAGCCATGAAATTAAAAGAGGCTTGTTCCTTGGATGGAAAGTTATGACCAACCTAGACAGCATATTAAAAAGCAGAGACATTATTTTGTCAATAAAGGTCCATCTAGTCAAATCTATGGTTTTTCCAGTAGTCATGTGTGGATGTGAGAGTTGGACTATAAAGAAAGCTGAGCACCAAAGAATGGATGCTTCTGAACTGTGGTTTTAGAGAAGACTCTTGAGAATCCCTTGGACTGCAAGGAGATCCAACCAGTCCATCCTAAAGGAGATCAGTCCTGGATGTGTTCATTGGAATGACTGATGTTGACGTTGAAACTCCAATACTTTGGCCACCTGATGTGAAGAGCTGACTCATTTGAAAAGACCCTGATGCTGGGAAAGATTGAGGGAAGGAGAAGGGGATGACAGAAGATGAGATGGTTGGATAGCATCACTGACTTAATGGACATGAGTTTGGTTAAACTCCACAGGTTGGTGATGGACAGGGAGTCCTGGTGTGCTGCGTTTCTTGGGGTCACAAAGAGTCAGACACGACTGAGCGACTAAACTGAACAGTTGCATCATAATGACCACGTACCAGACATTGTTATAAAATATTATAATGTAAAATTCAAAGGTATACTTCAAATTATCTTTAATTTTCCCAAAGCATCTTCTGCTTAGTGGTAGACCACAGTTGCAAAACTGCCTTTATCTCTTATGATGTGAACAAAAAATTTGTTGCCAAAATTAAGAATGCTGAAGGACTGATCAGTCCTCCAACACTTTTACTTGTGGAAACAAATATTTAACACACTCATTATATTTGCAAAATAAAATGTTTAATTAGTTTTCTGAACTGCAGTATAATAATTATATAAAAAACGTATTCTTTGAATTTCAATGAGACGAATATATTACCACCAGAATAAAAGTGCTTCATTAAAATTATACAAGGAAAAAGCTTGGCAATTTTGAAGACTATTTGTAATTGCTTTTACTAGAATTTACTACTTAAAAGAATAGATTTTCCTTGAAAGTTAGTGGATGCATGGGATTTTATGTATAATCCAGAAATGTACAATTATTTATCTATTTATAGGTGTGGCAGACAATCCATTCTCATGCCAAATGCAAATGTACTACCATCAACCTTCACAGTGTCATTTTCTGGTTCTTAGTTTGTGATGTCATTTTACTGCATAAACACTCTGTCTTGTCCCATAGTTGGTGGTTCAGTTCTGTAGGGCTATCTTAAACATCCCTCTAAGTGTTTGGAAGGCTGCTCTGTCTCTAAGAGGTGATGATATAGAAGGTTTGGGAGGAATAGCAAATAAAACGCCAGCATTAAGGACTCAGTGCCTAAGATGTTTTGTGCAATACTGTGTGCTCACAAAGCTCAGACCTTATCACCCAGAAACTCTTTAAATATAAATATGTATCAGACTTTTACAAACAATGCACACATATAAACATCTATCAAAGATAAGCACAGATGCATATTAATGGTATACAGATGGAGATCATGAACTCTTTTTCATACACTGAGAATTCTAAACCATGTAACTAGAAGTAAAAAGAGAGAGAGAAAATAAGAATTATAATTTTCCATTTTAGAGCGGCTCTATAAAGATTTTGTAATATCAGCATATCTTTGGAGATGTGTAAATTCTGGCTGCCGAAGTAAGCTGTCATATTAACAAAGCATAAAGCTTGGAATAATAAAAGAAAACCTAAAAAATAAATGAATAAAGATAATAATAACACACTAGCAAAAAAAAAAAAAAAGCAATTGGGACCAATGTGAAGCTTCCAGAGAAGGAAATCAGCAAACAAGAGAAAAGAGTAGCCATAATAAATTACTATAGCAAATTTTCTGAAGAATCAATGACAAGGAAGGAACAAGTATCATTAATTTTTGTAGGGTAAGTAAGAAGATAGCAAGCTTTTAAAAAAGCCAAGGAAAATTAATAAAATATTGTCCTCCTCCATGACCACTGAAACCGATGCCAGAAGCATGTTTACACGTGTAGCTGGTAGTCCTCCTCACACTTAATACCAGTATCTCAGCAGAATCCCAAAATGAAATGCAGTTCCCTGGGTAAATGAAACTAGGAATGGTGTAATGTCAGACATACTTCACAGTCACACTCTCTGATATATCCTCTTACAATTCTGGTGTAGCTCTTACAACCCATAAATCTAAACTGGAGGGTTTCAAGTAAGACGCTCTGTCCAGTGAAACCAAAGTGTCTCGAACTTCTTTTAGTATCATCTACAATTGGAAATTACTCTATTTCTGGAAAAGAAATCTGTTCACAGATAAGCTCTGCATTCAATCACCCTTTTAATTTCAAACGTTTCTTTGCCAAAGTTCAAGAGTACAACACCAACATTTCCTCTATAATCTTCTATGACACAGACTCCTGCATCTTTGAAGGCAAGCTGGAGTGTGGAGCTACTCTTCCCAAACACCCATAAAGAAGAGGATACCATTTTATGTACGGCCTGGAAGAATACTGCACGATTTGCCTGAGCCTTGGAAGTTCAGGAAGCTCTATGAAGTCAGCAGCACATAATCTTATGCTGGGAAACTAGAGATGGATAGTTAATAAGGAAAGAATGAGATGTGATGGGAAAGTATTTTTAAAAAGAAAGATGGCCAACAGGCTGAAACATAATGGTAAAATACAGGTACCCAAAGAAGCTACTAGCACTGACAAGTCATGGAGCAAGAGTATAAAAAATAAACAAAAAACAAGCTTCACTTACATTGTACTTTTACCCACAGTCTTAGGAACAGAAGTAACACAGAGTATTTCTATGGAAGTTAGTACTTGAGACCAAAATTTGGATTTCATTCATTTATGCAACATCTACTTATTATGTACTAGGAACCAGACACTACATACTGAGAGTACAGCAAAGAAGAAAACAGAGCATCCCTGCAATTTTGGAATTTATAATATAGTGAGGAGAGGCAGACAATAAAAACCACTCAATACAATGTGAAGTAGTGGTTAAGTGTTCTGGAAAAATAAAATGCAGAATAAGGGAGTATATGAACTGAATATACATTTTTTTTTTCTAGTAGGGTGCTAAGGGAAGATCTTTAATGAGGCAACATGAAAGTACAGCTGAATGAAGTCAGAGAGAAAACCATGCGGCCATTTCCTGGAAAAGCATTTCAGGTGGAAAACACATCAAGTAAGTGGTCCTCAAGCTAAAGAGTGTGCTGAGATGCAAAGAAGCCAGTGTGGCTGAAGTAGAGTGATGGAGAGTGGTACGAGAAGCCAGGGCTGGGTCACAGAGGATTGGAGCCTGTTATAAGGACCTCTCCTCCTAAGAGTTATGGAATAACACTGCAGGTTTTTGGTCTCATTTTACATTTGTAAAACTTTGGTTGTTATCTGGAGAACAGATTATAGGAGACCAAAAGTGAAAACAGGAGCGTATAGAGGAGCCACTGAAGTAGAATAAGCAATGGGCAGACTTGGCAGCTTGGACTTGGTGGTCACAGTGATGGCTGTGGTAGAAGCAGTACAGTTCGGTTCAGTCACTCAGTTGTATCCAACTCTTTGCAACCCACAGACTGCAGCATGCCAGGCTTCCCTGTCCATCACCAACTCCTGGAGCTAGCTCAAACTCTGTCCATTGAGTTGGTGATGCCATCTAACCATCTCATCCTCTGTTGCCCCCTTGTCCTTCTGCCTTCAGTCTTTCCCAGCATCAGGGTCTTTTCCAGTTCTTTGCATTTTTTTTCAGTTCAGTTCTTCTCATCAGGTGGCCAAAGTATTGGAGCGTCAGCTTTAGCCTCAGTCCTTCCAATGAATATTCAGGACTGATTTCCTTTAGGATTGACTGGCTTGATCTCCTTGCAGACCAAGGGACTCAAGAGAAGATCTCCAACACCACAGTTCAGCATAAGGTCTAATGTTGGTTCTGTGTCTTTCTAACATACAACCGTGTCTCTTACCTCTTCTCTGCTTAGATAAACTTTTTAAGAACAGATAAGACAGCAGATAAGATAAATGTTTGATTCCCACACTACCTTGTCTGCTTAGAACCATAAATGGATAAACAGACAGACGAAAGAATGTAAAGGTTGTATCCAGTTCTTTGGCCATGTCTATTCCTTCATTTTCTTCTCAGACACGCTCAGAACAGTGGGTCATCAATCAGACTGGAAGAGGACATGTTCAACCCTGGATGTTATCTTAAAGTTTGCTGGTGTAAAGCTTCCCATGGGGGTGTGAAAGGATACATGTACCTCAATGTGCACTGCAGCACTGTACACAACAGCCAAGACAGGGAAGCAACCTAAATGTCATCAACAGATCAACAGAGGAATAGATAAAGAGGATTCTATGTGTGTGTGTATGTGTGTGTGTGTGTGTGTGTGTGTGTATAATAGATCATTATTCAGCCATTAAAAATAATGAAATAATGCCATTTTCAGCAACATGGATGGACCTATAGACTATCATACTAAGCGAAGTAAATCAGAAGGAGAAATATCGTATGGCATTGCTTACATGTGGAATCTAAAAAGAAATGATACAAATGAATTTATTTACAAAACAGAAAGAGATTCACAGACTTAGAAGTGAATTTATAGTTAATGTGTGGGGAGGATGTGAGGGAGGGGTAGTTAGGGCGTTTGGCATCAACATGTACACACTGCTATGTTTAAAATGGCTAACCACCAACAAGGTCCTACTGCATAGCACATGGAACTTGGTTCAATGTTATACGGTAGCCTGTATGGGAGGGGAGTTTGGGGGAGAATGGATACATGTATATGTATGGCCGAGTCCCTTTCCTGTACACATGAAAGTATCACAACATTGTTAATCAGCTATAGTCCAATATAAAATAAAGTTTTTCAAAAATGAGATGATAATGTACCTGAGTAAATTTTACTTAAAACAACCTTCATAAAAGAAAAAAAAAAAAAAAAAAAGCTCCCCATGGTGAAAAGCCACTACTGTGTCTTAAAAGACCCAAATTTCTGCATGAATATAAAAGGCCCCATGCATATCAATATGAGGGGCTTCCCTCTCAGTCGGTAAAGAATCTGCCTGCAGTGCAGGAGACCTGGGTTCAATTCCTAGGTCAGGAAGATCCCCTGGAGGACAAAATTCCACTCCAGTATTCTTGCCTGAAGAACACCATGGACAGAGGAGCCTAGCAGGCCTCAGGCCATGGGGTTGCAAGAGTCAGATATGACTTAGTGACGAAACCACCACCACCATGCATATCCATAATTTTTCATTAAGAATTGTCAATAAAATTTGCACATAACTTTATTCCATATTCATAGCTCATAAAAACCACTCATAATTAATCAGTTTCATGTATTTCCCAGCTTATAACTTATATTGCAAAATCACTGCCTGTAGCTTTTTCTTAGAAGACTCAGATTTTTATGAACTTCATTTCTTGTAGTTTCCTGTACATTTTCTCATTAATTATTTAAATGTAATCTGTAGTTGAAGTTCTTTTTTAGGATAAAATTGATTTCCATCAATTATTTACAACTTATAAGATAAGATCTTTTTGGTAGATTTCAACTAAGTTATTTTGTTTGTTCTTTCTGAGTTGCCATCATCTACTCAGCAGAGGAACCAGAGACCAAATTGCCAATATCCGCTGGATCATCGAAAAAGCAAGAGAGTTCCAGAAAAACATATATTTCTGCTTTATTGACTATGCCAAAGCCTTTGACTGTGTGGATCATAATAAACTGTGGAAAATGCTGAAAGAGATGGGAATACCAGACCACCTGACCTGCCTCTTGAGAAATCTGTATGCAGGTCATGAAGCAACAGTTAGAACTGGACATGGAACAACAGACTGGTTCCAAATAGGAAAAGGAGTTCGTCAAGGCTGTATAGTGTCACCCTGCTTATTTAACTTATATGCAGAGTACATCATGAAAAACGCTGGACTGGAAGAAGCACAAGCTGGAATAAGATAGCCGGGAGAAATATCAATCACCTTAGATATGTAGATGATACCACCCTTATCGCAGAAAGTGAAGAGGAACTCAAAAGCCTCTTGATGAGTGAAAAAGTTGGCTTAAAACCAACATTCAGAAAACGAAGATCATGGCATCTGGTTCCATCACTTCATGGGGAACAGATGGGGAAACAGTGGAAACAGTTTCAGACTATTTTTTGGGCTCCAAAATCACTGCAGATGGTGACTGCAGCCATGAAATTAAAAGACACTTACTCCTTGGAAGAAAAGTTATGACCAACCTAGATAGCATATTCAAAAGCAGAGACATTACTTTGCCAACAAAGGTCCGTCTAGTCAAGGCTATGGTTTTTCCTGTGGCCATGTATGGATGTGAGAGTTGGACTGTGAAGAAGGCTGAGCACCGAAGAATTGATGCTTTGGAACTGTGGTGTTGGAGAAGACTCTTGAGAGTCCCTTGGACTGCAAGGAGATCCAACCAGTCCATTCTGAAGGAGATCAGCCCTGGGATTTCTTTGGAAGGAATGATGCTAAAGCTGAAACTCCAGTCCTTTGGCCACCTCATGCGAATAGTTGACTCATTGGAAATGACTCTGATGCTGGGAGGGATTGGGGGCAGGAGGAGAAGGGGACGACAGAGGATGAGATGGCTGGATGGCATCACTGACTCAATGGACATAAGTCCGAGTGAAGTCCGGGAGCTGGTGATGGCCAGGGAGGCCTGGCGTGCTGCAATTCATGGGGTTGCAAAGAGTTGGACACGACTGAGCAACTGAACTGAACTGAACTTATAAGGAAATTAAGCTAATAGATACACAGTTAAAAAATGCTTCACCTAATCTATATTTTAGAAGGAGGTGATTAAAACATCCTAAGCATTTGATTACTTCTAATTTTTTATTAGTGATAACAGTTATTTTTTAACTTTGTTAATGATTTTCTTGGGAATTCTTAAAAAAAAGACAAGGGCCTTAAACACTTGAAAAATGCACAATTTCTTTATATTTAAAGAAATGAAAATTAATGAGATGGTATTTTTCTATCAGATTGCTAAAATAGAAAATGTACTGTTTGGCTTTTTAGGGAAAAATTAGAAAAAAATTTAAATACACAAATCTTTTGGCAATTCAACTTCAAAGAATTTTCTGTTTAAATATATTTGCACATGTAAACAAAAAAGATATGCTCCATTGTTTATATTAGCAAAATACTAAATAGTCTAAATATTTACTGATATAAGAATTAAGTCTGTTTTATACATCCATTCCATTGAAAATAATGACAAAATAATGATAAAAATTATCATAGAGAGTGAGGTAGATCTAAATGTGTTTATATAGTACAAACTTCAAGTTACATTGTTAAGTAAAATAACAGGTTGCAGAAGGATATGGAAAATACATGATCATTTACGTAGAAAAGAGAAATGATCCATTCATATATACGTGTTTATGCTTAAAATGTTTCTGGAAATAGACAAGAAACTGGAAACAGTGGTAAACTTGTCAGGTATCAAACAAACTGTCCACAGAATATGTTTTTTTACTGCTTTAACCATGTACCCATATTTTCAAAAATTAATAACTTATTAAGGAATACAACTTGATAAAGGAAAGAGCAAAAAAGACAACTTGTGAAAATAAATCAGTAATTTGAAGGCTGGCTTAGTAAAATTCTCTAGAATTTAGGAATAATTCTCAGAGCAGAAGATTAGAAACTGACTGATATAGTAGTCAGAGACTATACAAATCCACCGCCCCCCCCAAAAAAAAAGTCAAACGAATGGAATTGAATCAATAATAAGATGCATAGTTAAAGAGAATAAGCTTTTGGTGAGAAAGAAAGGGAAGCAAGTTAAGAAATTCTCTAGTAGTGAAAAGAGATTCACATCTAAGTACTAGTAAATAGGCACATCTGCGAAAACTCTTACAAGACCAAAAGAAAAACTTTTAGGCTTCTAAACAGAATAACAAATATATAAAATTACTTAAATAAAATAGGCTGACCCGTGACTTTTCCATCCCCCAGAAGCTATGGGATAACGAAACAACATCTACAGAATCATGAGAGGAAAATTTGCAGAAGACTGATGAATTGTATACACTGTCATGTTTTTGACATGAAGGCAAAGTACATACAGCTGAACTGGCTCTACTAATAAACATGCAAAGATATGCAGGAATTGGTTCCTTCTTTCATAAAGCATGTAGATAAACCATAAAAGTGATACATTTGATCATGAATCATTTTTCATTATAAAAATAAACCTATTTATTGGCCACAAAGAGTTCCTTTGTTAAAGCCTCTCTCTCCCCCAGGCCAGACTTGTACCAAGTTCGGAAGATTAATTAAATAGGAATTATAATTTTTATTAAAGGATAAAACAGCCACTATCTATGCCAAGAAAAATGATGGAAAGAAAAAACCTAAAAAGTTACTGTGGGTATCTTTGGATCATTATTCTCCCCTATGTACTTGCTTGCATTTAATAAGAATGGTTTTTCATGTTTATTTTGGAAATGAGATATTTATTCATTGAAAAAAATTCAAACAATACAGAAAAGCTCAAAGAAAAGTAAGGATTACCATAAGTCACATGATTCATAGATATGTTGTTACACTATGCCTGATTATCCTTCAGAATAACACTGTATGAATTGATTTATCTAAAATATATGTGTGCATGTAATTTGTATAAATGCTTTATGTTCTGTAACCTACTCCTTTCACACAATATTTTCCATGCCAGTAAAATTAATATCTTCATTTAATACTGTTTTTAAAAGCTATGCTTAGTACACAAAGAATAGTCTTATTGGGCATACACTTCTACATACTTCTGTTATATTCTCCACATCTGTCTGACCTTAAGAGAGTATAAGATCTTTCTATTATATCATATAACTTCATCAAGTGTAGGTTGATACACAAAAAATGAATTTCAGATGGATTGTAGGTCTAAAATTGAAAGGTAAAAAAACAAAGCTTTTAGGAAAAAAATGAGACTATTTTCATAATCTTGAGTTGGCAAAGATTAATCAAAGAGGACAAAAACAGTTCTAATAATAAAGGAGGTTACTTATAAATTGCACTGTTAATATTAAGAACTTCTATATCTTAAATCATTCAGTGACATGTTAAAATGACCACACTATCCATAACAATCTACAGATTTAATGCAGTCTCTATCAAAATACTACGGCAGTTTTCACAGAACTAGAATAATCCTAAAATTCATATGAAATCACAGAAGACCCCAAATAAGCAAAGAAATCTTGAGAAAAAAGAACAAAGCTGCAGGTATCACACACCCAGATTTCAGACTGTACCTAAAATCTATAGTAATCTGAATAGCAAAGTACTAGCATAAAATCAGACACATTTATCAATAGAACAGGATACAGAGCCAGAAATAAGCCCACAACCTATGGTCAATTAACCTACAACAAAGGAGGTAATGATATATGATGGAGAAAAGACAGTCTCTTCAACAAGTGGCGCTATGAAAACTGGACGGCTACATGTAAAAGAATGAGATTAGAATATTTCTTCACACCATAAAAAAAGATAAACTCAAAATGGATAAAAGATGTAAAGCAAAGACCAGAAACTATAAAGCTCTTAGAAGAAAATACAGGCAGAACATGCTTTGACATAAATTGTAGCAGCATTTTATTGACTGTCTTCTCAGGCAAAAGAAATAAAAGTGAAGACAAAGAAATGGGACCTAAGTAAATGTAAAAGCTTTTGTATAGCAAAGGGAAACACTGACAAAAGGGAAAGACAACTTACTGAACGGCAGAAAATGTTTGCAAATGATATGACCAGCAAAGGGTTGATATCCAAAATATATAAACAGCTCATACAATTCAACATCAAAAAGCAAATCAAAAAAGCGGGCAGAAGACCTTGAAAGACAGTTTTCAAGGAGACATACAGATGGCCAATGGGCATTTGAAAAACTGCCCCACAATGCTAATTATTATAGAAATTATAAATATTATAGAAATTATTATAGAAATAAAAACAAGGTACAACCACACAGCTATCAGAATAGCTATCATCAAAATATATACAAATAAAAAATGATGGTGAGGATGTGGAGAAAACGGAACCCTGTACACTGTTGGTGGGAATGTGAGTGAGTGCTGACGCTATGTAAAACAGCATGAAAGTTCCTTAAAAACTAAGACTAGAACTACCATATCCTCTAGTAAGTCTACTCCTGGGCATATATCCAGAAAAAATGAAAACTCTGATTCAAAAAGAAGCATGTACCCCATGTTCACATCATTTTTACAATAGTTAAGACACAGAAGCACCCCAAGAGCCCATCAACAAATGAACAGATGAAGATGTGGTATACACATACAATAGAATACTTCTCAGCTATAAAAGAATGGGCACTCCCATGGACAGAGGGGCCTGGTGGGCCACAGTCCATGGGATCACAAAGAGGTGGCCACAACTGAGCGACTGACCACATAAAAGGAAAGGAATTCTGCCATTTGTAGCAACATAGGTGAACCTACAAAAGTACTATGCTTCTTAAAAGAAGTCAATGACTCAATGACAAATACTATATGTTATCACTTACATGTGGGATCTAAAAGAATAAGTGAATTTATACACAAAACAGAAAAAAAGACTTACAGATTTAGAAAACAAATTAGTGGTCATCCAGAGGAAGAGGGAAGGGGATTTGAGGCAAATTTGAGGTAAGGGATTAAGAGATATGAACTACTAAAAACCAGATAAGCCACAAAGATAAATTGTATAGCACAGGAAATTATTGCCATTATTTTGTAATAACTTTTAATGAAGTATAATCCGTAAAGTACTGAATCTATAAACTATACACTTGAAACTAATATTGTATTATAAATCAACTATACTTCAATAAAGAAAAGACATTATTAAGAGAGCAAGAAAGCCATTGACTGAGAGAAAATATCTGCAATACAAATATCCAACAAAAGGCTAATATGTACAATGTATGATGAGTTTTAAATTTTAAGACAATGTCAGAGACCTCAACTAAAAAATGGACAAAAGGGCTTCCCTGCTGGCTCAGAGGGTAAAAAATGGACAAAAAATCAAAAAGTTGGTTCATAAAAGAAATACCCAAATGATCAACAACCTTATGAAAAGGTATTTCACTTTTTTAGCCATCAGGAAAGCAAAAATTAAACTACCATTTTAATTATACCATGATTATATGCCTATCAAAATGGCTAGAATGAAAAAGACAGGCAATAGGAAGTTGGAGATACGGAGCGATTGGAACTTGTACACACTTTTGATGGGCCAGGTAACTGGTATAACCACTTTGGAAAACTTGTTTGCAATATCTACTCAGCTGAAAATATGCATCCCTATGACTTCACTTTCACTTTCACGACTTAGTAAGTCCACTCCTTTGGTATATTCATGACAGTATACATGTACATATATAGTCACTGAGACATGTATAAGAACATTCATACCAGCACTTTAATAGCTTCAAATCAGAAACTACTCAAATATATCACAACAGTAAAATGCATAAACAAACAGTGGCATATTTGTACATTTGAGTATCATACTGTGTTGAGAATGAACAAACTATCAGGGTAAAATCTCACAAAAAAATAATATTGAGTGAAAGAAATCCAGCATGAAATAGATGTATTCTATGGTTTGATACGGAGAAGGCAATGGCAACCCACTCCAGTACTCCTGCCTGGAAAATCCCATGGACGGAGGAGCCTGATAGGCTGCAGACCATGGGGTCTTGAAGAGTCAGACACAACTGAGCAAGTTCACTTTCACTTTTCACTTTCATGCATTGGAGAAGGAAATGGCAACCCACTCCAGTGTTTTTGCCTGGAGAATCCCAGGGACGGGGCGGGGCCTGGTGGGCTGCTGTCTATAGGGTTGCACAGAGTCGGACACAACTGAAGCAACTTAGCAGCAGCAGCAGCATGGTTTGATATAAATGAAGTTTGGCAACAGGCAAAAGTCATATCATGTTAGAAGTCAAAGTAGTGAACAACTATCAGAGGGATTAGGTGACTGGAAAGGAACATGATCGTATTTCTGAGGTTCTGTTAACATGTAACTGCATTGTGTGAAAATTTATCCAGCTGGACAACTGTGATTTGCATACATTATGTATGCTATAGTTCAATAAAATGTGTACGCAGGGAAAATATACCTTATCCTTTAGGCAATGGTCAGTGACTCCATCTACTGGAGGATTTATGAACACATAAATTATATGATGTCAGCTGCACTGTATCTAGGCCACATTCTTCAAAACAGAGTATGAAAGACAAAACATCTTGTGTCTTTTCCCCCGTTTTTATCGAATTTACCATCAATAAAATTGCCACCTCAAAGTCAAAATTCTTTAGTCAAGTATTTTGTTTAACTACCTTTACATAATCAATCTTCTGCTCATATTAATTTATATAAATTTTTCATTCTGTCAGCAAACAGATTTTACTCTTTGGGTTAAAGTGAAGACAAAGAGAATCAATATATCCAGGGAACTAAGTAAACACAGACTTATTTTTTTCTATTTATTCACAGTACATTGTAATTTAACTCAAATCAACAAATATCATTGTTTGTGATGTGCAAATCACATATTGCGCTTTAGGAATACAAAAGAAGCCTAGGATATAATTCCAAAATTTAAGCAAAGGTATATAGAAAGACTAATCTGTCTTTGGGGTTAAACGGATTCCCTGAAGGATAGACCTGAGAGAGTGAGAGAGACAGACATGGATTTTCATCTTGAATCTATCACTTACTGCCTTTGACAACTGGGCAAACCATTTTACTCCTAGAAGCCTCAACTTCCTTTTGTGTAAAATAGGACTGTAACTCTATCTCCCCTTCAGGTTGTTTTGTGAAAAAAGTGAGATAATATTGTATAAATGTGCCATCAATGAAATATACTTTATAAATGGCAGTAAATAGTGACTATTGTTTTAACAAGAATTACCATATTAAAATGCTATTACAATAACTTGGTTAAAAAGAACAGCAGAAAATGACATTGTTTAGTCTATTTTTTTATCTCCATTATTCAGAGACATTGATTTTTACAATTTTCTATTTCAATGTAATGCAAAATATACAGAAATCTTGCAAGACTAGTATAATTATTTCTCATATATTCTATACTCAGACTCAACAATCATCAATATTTTGCCAAACCTGCATAAATTATGTCTGTTTTATATATATATATGTACATATATCTAGATGTATAAACACTTATGTTTAATATATATATACATATGCATCTAGATGTATAAACATATAATTATTTTAGTGAAATTTGATAAGGAAATATCCATCAATTTCTATGTTTTGAACATTTTATTAGCAATGTGCACTGAAATTTGTCAAATGCTTTTTCAGCATCTACGGAGACTATCAAATGCTTTTTCTTCATATATCTATTAATGTGATATATGATATTAATGGATTTTCTAAACACATGATATTAATGGATTTTCCAGTAATAAACTAGCCTTTTGTCTTAGTCTCTCTGGGCTGCTATAAAGTTAAAGAAAGTGAAGTCGCTCAGTTGTGTCCGACTGTTTGTGACCCCATGAACTGTAGCCTGCCAGGCTCCTCTGTCCATGGGATTTTCCAGGCAAGAGTACTGGAGTGGGTTGCCATCTCCTTCTCCATGAGTTGCTATAATCAAATGCCAAAGACGAGGTGGCTTATAAACAACAAACATTTATTTCTCATAGTTCTAGAGCTATGAAGTCCAAGATCAAGGCTCCAGCATGATGGAGGCCCTTTCAGACTTATAGAATGTGACTTCTGTTATCTTCACTGTGTGGAAGGGGCTTGAGAGTTTTCTGAGGCTTTTAAAAATAAGGGTACTATTCAATTTTGGACTAGAACTCATAAAATATTTCCTTTATCTTTAAAATCTAATAATTTTATCAGGATCTATTTCAAAGTTGACAGTTTCAAACTGATTTTCTAGTATTAAGTTATCTTTGTCAATTTGCATCCTGAGATCTTTTGTTTCTGTAAAATTTTTCTTTATCAGTTTTTAAATATAAGTTCTACTATTTTCTTAAAGCCAGCTTAAAACTCAACATTGAAAAAACTAAGATCAGGGCATCCAGTCCCATCACTTCATGGCAAATAAATGGGGAAACAATGGAAACAGTGACAGACTTTACATTTTTGGGCTCCCAAATCACTGCAGATGGTAACTGCAGCCGTGAAATTAAAAGATGTTTGCTTCTTGGAAGAAAAACTATGACCAAACTAGACAGCATATTAAAAAGCAGAGACATTACTTTGCTGACAAAGGTCCATTTAATCAAAGCTATGGTTTTTCCAGTAGTCATGTATGGATGTGAGAGTTGGACTATAAAGAAAGCTAAGTGCTGAATAACTGATGCTTTTGAACTGAGGTGTCGGAGAAGACTCTTGAGAGTCCCTTGGACTGCAAGGAGATCCAATGAGTCAATCCTAAAGGAAATCAGTCCTGAATATTCATTGGAAGGTCTGATGCTGAAGCTGAAACTCCAATACTTTGGCCACCTCATGCAAGGAACTAACTTATTTGAAAATACCTTGATGCTGGGAAGGATTGAAGGTGGGAAGAGAAGGGAACAACAGAGGACAAGATGGTTGAATGGCATTACTGACTCTATGGACATGAGTTTGAGTAAGCTCCAGGAGTCAGTGATAGATAGGGAAGCCTGGTGTACTGCAGTCCATGAGGTCGCAAAGAGTCAGACACAACTGAGCAACTAAACTGTTTTCTTTTGTTTTTCCTTCTCTGTAAACTCTAATTCCACATATTAGAATTCTTTTTTAACCTATCCTCCACTTCCACAACTATCTCTGACTCTCTTTACTTCTTCAGAAACTCCAATTAAACATATTAGAAGTTATCACTTGCTAGTATTATTCCATGCTGACCTCTTACTCAGCTTGGGAATCATACTAATGATTCCTATTTTCTTACTAGCTCTCACTCAAATCAAGTATAATGCTCACTCTTTTTTTTTGTCATGTCAACCCAGTGTTTACATTTGTGTTTACAAAAAGCAGGAGTTAAAAAAGCTTTGAATAAATGAGTTGGAGTTAATCATTCAAGGGCTAAAAAGATCCTCTAAATAACTATGAAGACCACTATGTATAATTAGTTGTCTTCTGATGTATTCTTGGTGACCAAATATAAATAATTTGAGAATGACTGGAGTCATGGAATAGTACAGTTCATTTGAAATCTGGGAATTTATACTATTCCCTTCATGGTCTCATTAGTTGTCTTTTGGGGAGGGGGTTTATTTATTGCTTCTTTCAAGCCGAAGTACCTCATAGACATATACCAAAAGCAGATAACAAGAGCATAAATACATATTGAAACTGCATGACACTGAATGTTGCCACCAGATAAGTATTATCAATTTAATATATAGAGACATTCTATTGTATTGTATAACAAATCAGCTTCCATTATCCTTTGAGCTAGACAATAAATGAAAATTTTAGTGAAGCATGTCATTATAGAAGTTTTAAGATATAGAGGAAATCAATGTGTGAAGACCTCTGAAATTGTTTATCCTTTAAAAGCATTCCATTTGTGAGTTTTTAATACCTTTTCATCAGACAGGAAAATAGTCAATAAAGCTGCATTTCTCTTAGCATTATATTAATTTAATTCTCATTTTCTACTGAAAAATCCAACAAATTTATCTGAAGCACTATTGCCTATCTATGTGTGGGGTTGCTATTGAGAACCTAAGCTACTCAAATGAAGTCAAGTAAAGGCTTTTAAATTTAAACAATGTATTTTTCCTTGTATTAACTATAGCCCCTATAAAATTTTACAAAAATATTTAACTTTTATACAATAAATTTTCATTATTTAGAGGAATACAATCCAAATAAATAATACATTAATCTGATGCTTTATCCACATAATTGATTACTAAATGTATACCTTAATTATAATGTTTATTTTTTAAGAATGGAAACATCTTATTAATATTTCACTAAAGTATCAATATAAAATAACTGGTAAGTACTGCAAGGCACTTGATAGCTCAGGAGGAGTTTTTCTATTCCAGGAAGATTTTTTTCAAGTAGCTAATAAAAGGTGAATACACATTAGCAGAAAAATGGCCAAGTTCACGAATGGGAAACAAATATAAATGACTAGACAGGAAAGATAATCAACTGTACTTACTGTTCAAAAAGGAAAATTCAATCCCAAGATATTTTCACCTAGTAGATTGATAACGATTAAGTGCATTGACGCTACCTGGTATCGGTAAGGTACTTTCAAATATCATTGATGGGAATCCTTAATAATACAAACTTACTGGAATTTACTATCAATATTGAATTTACATTTATTAGCCCACTGCTCTTTTCTTTTCACAATCATTACTGTCATCATTTTTTGGTGATCTTAGTAACTATGCAGATGGTCTACTTAGGGTCCTCATTCTCAGCTCTTAGCTCCACTCTCCCTTGGGAGAGAGTGTCCTGTCTCCCACACATCCATCCTTTGGATTCTTTACTGCTGAGCCACCAGGGAAGCCCTATCCAGGGTCTTACCTTAGATCATGTTGTTACCAACAAGGGCATTCCTTTCAAATCTCAACTTTAAGCATTCTGCTCTTTGAAAGACATCATACACCTTGATTATTACCTTATCTCATTTCCTCTTACATGTACTGAGAGCCATGTTTTCTTTATAAATGACCTCATTTATAATTTTATTTTTTCTTTATCTACCTCAGAGTCTATGGTCCATGACTGTAATCTCTTTTTTACACATATTTTCAAGTATTACCACTTGGCCTCTCTTGTCATATTCTCCTGGCAAAGGACAAACTTTGGAAAATCTAGTTCCTTATCTATTCTGTGCCTGAATCCCAGTGTCTCAACAGGACTAGAAAAAAACAAGACCACACTGGCTGTTGGTCTCTAAAGTAATGGCTACGAATGTCAAGATAACAAGATGTCCATATATGGACAGCCATCTCTACAGTTCATTAAGTACTTGGTCCCTATGCTCTGAGAGCATTATTTTATATTCCTATTCTTCTCTCTCCACAAACATCCAAGAGCCCTTGTCCTCTCCTCACTCTTTTTTGATCACTTAGGTTCCACTACCACATTTACCATCCTGCCTTCTATAGCTGTGTACTTTTCCTCTTCTCCTGCTACTATGGCTGAACTATCTCTACTATGACCTGAAACTAACCCATCCACTTGTGTACTGGGTAATACCCAATTTCTCCCACTCAGAGTCTTCAGTGTTGCACTCATATACTATCTCTTCTGCATCATCAATTATTCCTCTGTCCAAATGAATTATTCCTACAGCCACAAAATATATGACATTTTTCTATTATAAAATAGATTTTCAACACTAAAATGAAGACCTAAGGAATTAAAGAATTGATAAACATACATCAATCAAATAGAAATCAACAACATATTTTTCTGGATAGCAATGAAACTAAAAGAAACCACAAAGATAGATTATATGATATAAAACCCCCTTATAACAAAACTAATGCAACTTAAATGGAAAACACTCTGAAAAAATATATGTAGCAACTGTTTTAAAAATTAAAAGCTATAGTTTATAAACAAGCCATAGAGATTAAAAATTAAAACAGTATTCTTTGAATTAAAGGCTAATATTTAAAAGGCAGGGACATGAACTTTAAAAAATGAATAAAATTAGTCAGCATATGAAAAATGTTCAACTCCTTTGTCATGGAAGAAATTCAAAGTATAAACAAACAATGACGTACCACTTTGAAACTATTTTAGCAGCAAACCTGAAGTCTTTCCAATAATCTATACTGTCAAAGATGGGCTAAACAAGCATACCCAGACCCTGGAGACAGTGCACAATGTTGAAAACTTTGGTACACGATTTGGCAATGCCCTTCAAGAAATATACACGGTATTAATTACAGTGTTGATACTCAATGATTCTACTGGAAATCTGCCTCAAGGATACAAACATAAGGAGGGAAAAGCATAATACAAAAACAATTTCACTGTAGCATTATTCATTGCAATTTAAAGAACACTATTAACTGATTATCCAAAAATAGGTTGATTAGAGTTGAGGTTTATGGATGTGGTGAAATATTATGTAACTATTGAAATGATTCTGAGACTCTATTAATATGACAAAATTCTAAAAAAGCATGAAAAAATACAGAAGTACATTTATGCTATCATTACAATTATACAAAATTCTGTGTGCATATGTGGCAGTATAAAATGGAGATAAGGATCATGGCAAATTTAAAAATCCACTTCTGTTATGATTATTGAACAATAAAACATAAATTAACTCAAAATTAAAAATTATCAACAAAGGAACCAGTTTTCATGCACCATGAAGCAGAGAATTATTGTTTCTATTTTATATTTTAATTCAAACTTTAGATTACCTAGGCTAATGAAAAATGATAAAAGCAGTGGGTTCGAATTACTCCTTCAGGAGTAATAATATACCTACACATAAATGGCATTCATGAAGAATGAGGCAGCTTTTCAATGCAAAGGTATTGGATAGAATATTGTTATTAATGAAATTATATCAAAGTGTTTTTCATTTAGAACAATCCCATGTAGAGGAGAGGGGAAGAGGAAGAGAGGGAGAAGTAGGGAGGGAAGAAAGGAGAGAGAGGCAGGCAGCAAGGGAAAGAGAATGAATTTAGGCAGACCTCGAGCAGCAGGAGAGAGGCAATTTGAGAAGACTGGTATCTAGGAAGGAATCCATGGAAAAAAGGTTGTTGTCCTGAACTAGTGCAGCTATGAGTGAGAAGGGAGAAGAAGATTAACAAAGGGAGAAAAGAAGAGGGCACTTAAAAGTGAAAACTGATAGAGCTTTGACCCTGCAGAGCAGGAGTAAGGGAAAGTAGATCACCTAGTCTGATCTGAGGATGTGGGCTGGGTTCCAGGGCTCAGAGTGAAGCTGTCAAGTACAACAGAGAAATAGCAGTTTTGGAAAAAAGGTAAAACCTTGATTTGATTTCCCAACCATCAACCCTCTAGAAAGACTAATTGTAACTCACAGATAGATAGATGATAGTTCAAAAGATGGAGAAATTGTACCTAAATATCAAATCAGTGTGCCTTTATTGCAAGAGTATAAACATTAAGGTGTGCTGTGTGCTGTACTAAGTCACTTCAGTCATGTCTGACTCTGTGACCCCATGGACCATAGCCTACCAGGCTCCTCTGTCCATGGGGTTCTTTAGGCAAGAATACAGGAGTGGGTTGCAATGCCCTCCTCTGGGGGATCTTAAGGTATATTCTACTTATTTTTTTTTTAGAATTGAGAAGATTCTGAGTATATGAATCCAGGAATGCAGAAAAAGGATGGCTCATGTCGACTAGTAATGGGGGTTCAGTCACATTTAAATCGAAATTTAAAAAATGCTCACACTTATAACAAGGCCTTGGAAACAAGGGAACTGAAGGTTTAAAATACAATTCTTTTGTTGGCACAACATTTTCTACTAGAAGAAAAGCCAACATATAGGCATTTTTACAGTGATCCCCTTCCATTCATATTTTAGTAGAAGAGTTGGGGCCATTAGGAGATACTCATAGGAAAATCAGTTGAACTTTTAAGTTTTTAGTCATAAGTTTTATGTAAGTTTAGCATTTGCTGGGTGATCATAGCTGCTGGTTTGGTGACCTGACCTGAAAATCTCATCTAGGCTGGCCAAAAATATGACTTTTTTTTTGGCTGGGAAAGCCAAAAGCTTTTACTTATGTGTAAACCCCATCATACACTTTGTTTAGGGATTAAGCTGATGATCCCTTGGAAATTATTTGCCCCATTTCTACTTATAAGCACACTCACCCTTGCTAACTAGACAAATTTCTGAGTTTTAGACAGTCAAATAATATAAGATAAAAAAGGTAAAGACACAGGAGTAATTACTTTCATTTCATTATACCCAAATTGGACCAATACTATAGAGCTGGCTGCCAGTAGCTTTGTTGTTGTCACTGAGTCACTAAGTTGTGTCTGACTCTTTTGTGACCCCGTGGACTATGGCCCACGAGGCTTCTCCGTCTATGGGAATTCCCAGGCAAGAATATTGGAATGGGTTGCCATTTCCTCCTCCAGAGGATCTTCCTGTCCCAGGGATTGTCTCCTGCATCTCCTGCATTGCATGTGAATTCCTTATCACTGAGCCACCTGGGAAGCCCAGTAGTTTAGTAAAAGAATGTTTTTAATTTCATGGATTTAAAGGGATGATTTTAATCAATGTTCTATAAAATGTATTGTTGTTGTTCAGTTGATAAGTTGTGTCTGACTCTTTGTGACCCCATCGATTGCAGTACTCTAGGCTTCCCTGTCCTTCACTGTCTCCGGAGTTTGCTCAAGCTCGTGTCCATTGAGTCGGTTATGCTATCTAACTATCTCATCCTCTGTTGCCCATTTCTCTCCTGCCTTCAATTTTTTCCCAGCATAAGGTCTTTTCCAATGAGTCAGTTCTTCACCCAGTGACCAAAGTATTAGAGCTTCAGCATCAGTCCTTCCAATGAATATTCAGGGTTGATTTCCTTTAGGACTGACTGGTTTGATCTCCTTGCTGTCCAAGGCACTCTCTCGAGTCTTCTCCAGCACAATTCAAAAGCATCAGTTCCATCGCACTCAGCCTTCGTTATGGTCCAACTCTCACATCCGTACACTACCACTGGAAAAACCACAGTTTTGAATATAGGGACCTTTGATGGCAAAGTGGTATCTCTGCTTTTTAGCATGCTGCCTAGGTTGGTCACAGCTTTTCTTCCAAGGAGCAAGCATCTTCTAATTTCATGGCTGCAATCATTGTTTGCAGTGATTTTGGAGCCCAAGAAAATAAAGTCTGTCACTGTTTCCACTTTTCCCCTTCTATTTGCCATGAAGTGATGGGACCAGATGCCGTGATCTTCAGTTTTTGAATGTTGAGTTTTAAGCCAGCTTTTTCACTCCTCTTTTTCACCCTCATCAAGAGGCTCTTTAGTTCCTCTTCACTTTCTGCCTTTAGAATGGTATCATCTGCCTGTTGATAAAATGTGCAATACAAACTATACCGGACAGATTCTGGAGAAAGTGGTTCATGCATCTCAGCTGTGTTCTAACCACCTGTGTGAACTTGAATGATCATTTGATGTTTCTTGGTACCAGTGTTCTTTTTACAATTGGGCAGTATTGGAAAAACTGACCTTCTTCTGGTAGGTCTTAAATTCCAACTGGTCTGATTTTCTTCATAAAAGCTTCCCTATCACTCAGCTTCCTTCTTGGCCTGACTTCTGGGAAAATGGCCCAACTCTGAAGATGGAAAATATTGGGGCCCGGAAAATAAACAAACTATGGATCTAGGGAAGGGAAGGGCTGCAATGTGAACAAATCAATCATAAATGAGAGTCAGATTTTTATGAAAAACACCAAATGTTTTGAGAATTACAATTTTTATAAATTTTGGAGCATCTGTTAAGTTTCTTTGCAGCTTATGTAATAGATACAACAACAATATTTAGCTGCTATTGAATATGTATGTCAAGCTTGCCAGCTGGAAATTATTTCGTGACTAAAATATCACACATAGAATCCAAGAGCTAAAGAAGGACATGGATTTCCTCTTTTGGAGCCTTTTGGGGACTTGCCAGCACAGAATATAGTGAGGCTTGGTGGTAACTCTTGAGAACAATTATCCAAAAAGAAACTCATTTAATCATGGGGAAGAAGCATGTGTGCTACCATACATGCTGAACTAGTGAACACATCCACACATAAGCCAAATACTCTTCACTGCAGGAAGCCAACAAAAAAAAATGTAAATTCCTATTTCACAAGCTATAGACTTGGAGGGTCAGTAATGATATTTAAAATCAGTAATTTAAAGGAAAGATTTTGCTCCATATTTACTGGTTTAATTTTTTTTTTCATTAAAACTGGTCTTTCCATCCCTTTTCAACTGGATAACTCCTGCCTGTTCTTGAGTTGTCAGCTGAACTATCACTTCCTTAGGGAACATGTTTCTGAATTGCCTGACAAAATAAAATGCCCCTCTCAAATGTTCTTACAGCACAATATATATATGTATATATATAATAGCAGATATCACAACTACTTTTCCTTAAAGAAGCATAAATATTTTTGCTTTGACAAGTGTCAAAGTGTCTTTGAAAGACTTTGAACTCCTAAGAGCCGGGATTCCCTCTCATTGGTCTCAAGTACCTACCACAGTGCCTGACACAGAACAGACGTTTTAAATATTAGCTCATTAACAGAATATATCATACAACACAGGGAATATAATCAGTATTTTGTAGTAACTGTTAACAGAATATAACTCTAAAATTTGCGAGTCACTATGCTGTACTCCTGTAACTTTTGTAATATTGTACATCAACTATACTTTAATCTTAAAATAAATATTAGCTTATTAGGCAGTCAAATAAGTAATTTTGTGGATGTCAGAAATATGTGCTAAGTCACTTCAGTTGTGTCTGACTCTTTGTGATCCTGTGGACTGTAGCCTGTGTCTCCTCTGCCCATGAAATTCTCCAGGTAAGAATGCTGGAGTGGGTTGCCATGCCCTTCTCCAAGGGATCTTCCTGACCCAGGGATTGAACCCACATGTCCTGTGGCTCCTGACTTGCAGATGGATTTTTAACTGCTGAGCCATGCTTTTTAAATGCAAATTATAGATCAATTTATATATTAAGAATATTTTTGCAGTAACCTTTTTTTAATGATTTTTTTTATTGATTTAAATTATCTTAACAAATGACTATCTGGTACTTCTTGGCATTACAGTTATGGAGACCACAAAGCCTGGATTCTCTAAGACTATTCCAGTTTTAAATGTTGTTCCACTTTACATGAAAATACTCTCTTACTTGTTAGACCATGTGTCCCATTATTTTGTTAAGAAGATATAATCAACATAACTACAAGATATTCTGAATTCCAGAAAATCCTACTTTACTAAAGAAAGTAATTTGCAAAATATAAAACCAACCATCTTCAGAACTACTTCCTCAGTTGAAATCAATTCATTCTACATAGATTGCAGCACATATTTTAAATAGATTGGTTTTACAGAATGTGGATCCTGCAAGAATTGTGAAACAAAAATTCATTTCATCAACTTTGGAGTTTAAATAAAGGAATGCAAAATAAATGAAACCAGATGGATGCATATTAGTGGCACATCCTGACAAGACGTGATATTGCATATTTGATATTCTATTAGATATTCCAAACATTCAGACATTATAGAAAGAGGAGGTAAGTTCTAAGAACCCATATAAAGACAGAGAACAAATCCTGGGAAAGTACTGTGATTCAGAGAAGTAAAACTGGCTCTTTAATATGGTTATATAATATTCAAAGAGATCTGAAATTTAAAAAATTTAATTGTGTATTTTGGAAAGTTTGTTCATTTATAAAGCTGAATGGAGTCGGTGTCATACATTACTTTTCTTGAATATGTAATTTAACAAAACCAAACACATTCCTCAAAATAAAACCCCCAATATGATATTCTCTTAGGAATAATTACACTGAATATTCCTCCGTGCTGCTGCTGCTAAGTCGCTTCAGTCATGTTCTACTCTGTGCGACCCTAGAGACGGCAGCCCACCAGGCTCCCCTGTCCCTGGGATTCTCCAGGCAAGAACACTGGAGTGGGTTGCCATTTCATTCCTCTGTGAGTAGTAGGTTAATCCATTTGTTTTCAAGGGCAATAAGAGGCAAAAAATAAAATACTGTTTAGGGTGTTATAGTATTTTGTCCAGGTTTTCTCTAAAAAGGATTTGCAGCATGCATCATATGTGAAATTCCCCATGGAAAGACCTGGATTACTAAGTAGGAAAGAATCTGTCCAAACCCACATACCAACCGTTCTCCCAGTTACACTAGCTACTGAATAGAGTTACCAAGTTCCAGAGTCTCTCTGTAGAATAAATGAATGAAAGACCTCTATTACCCAGCAGGCTCATTCTCCTTCTTGAAATTCCCGAGACAGTATTTAGTGTAGTTATCAATCTCGTGGACTCATGGAGTGTAAGAAAATGTGATTTCAATTTCTGTACAAACAGTCGTATTCGGTTAATGCAAATTTAGGCAAGATAAGCAATGACATAGGAAATATGACTTGACAAATCATTTAACCTCTGTGTACCTCAATTTCTATTCATATTTAACACTGATTTACCTCATAGTATGTTGAGAAGCTTAGCAGGCTAATGAGTATGAGCAAGCAGCACATTTAAAAAAAGTTTAAACTTATAAATAAATAGCAGAATTCAATATGAAAGGATCATCCAAAGACTAATTAAAATAATTTTAAGATTTCTATACATTTTTATCCCAAATCATCTAAAAACTTTGATAGCTGATTCCAGTTGGGTTTGACTACCAAGCACTAACCACATGTTTAAAATATCATAATTTGAGGACTTTAAAACTAAATGTAATAATTATTTATCACCCTAAGTGGAATAAGAATTTATAAATAATACTTTAAAAGGGGAGAGTGTACATAGTTTATTTTTCCTTATTCACACAAAAAAGTGAATATAGAATTTGAAAGTTTCACTCATCAAATATTCAACTTACTATTAAAGACTGTTTTATGGTTAAAGAAACTCCTTTAAAAAAGGGTACAAAGCATGTTATGACAATTAATTATATACTTGTTCATACTCTCAAATTGCTTTATTGTTTTGGTAATAAAGTATTTTAATGACAAGTGTACATTTCAGTGTATCATATTCCTTTCTTTAATTATAAAAGATAAAATACCATTAAAATACAATTTTTACTATCTAAATAAAATCTTTTACATTTTATCCACAATTTTACTACTTTTCAGTTTCTAATACTTACTTTTCAAGTGACATTTCTCTTTAGGCAAACAGAAGCAGATTAAAGGAACAGCAAAATGGCAATGCTACCATTAAATAGACTTCAAAGTTTCAATGTCAATTTCCCACAGAGATAAAGAATAAGAATTAGTAGATGATAAAATCTGAAGTAAGTGAACTTGGGTAGAATTTAACTAAGAGGAAAACTAATTAAAATTACAAGTAAATAAACATTCGTAAATTATAATGGTACCTATTTTGAGTGGAAATTACCTGTCTGTACATCTACATGAAAGAATTCAATAAAGAGAAACAATGCATACATCACTAGTAATAGTTAATATGCTAAGCTTACATGGAATTTTTTGTTTCCATATTTATTTACATGAAACCATATTTTATGGGTCATGAGTAATAGCTTATGACTTGAGATAAATAATGGACAATGTGTTAAAATTATAAACTGTTGCATTTTTTAAAAGGTAAAAAGATGGACCACATGGGAAGTTAATTTAAGGATAGTCTTGTAACCTGTTACCCTTGAGGCATCTCTATTTTTCTCTTCTGCCTAAAAATTAAAAACATCTATATGACATTCCTGTTTATAAATCACTTTTTTAGAAGAGCATTATTGAGATGTAATTTACACAGCCAAAGTTCATCTATTTAATGTGTGTAAGTCAAAGAATGTGGGCAGATAGGGTACCTGATAAGGGGGTTCAAGCTTTCTTTTTGCAAAGATGAAAATACTCTAAATTTAGATTATGATGATGGATACACGGCCTTGTAAATATATCAAAGCACTTTGAGCATTTCATTCTTATTTACAAAAGCATTAAAAAGCCAAGAGTCCAGGGAAGAATGGCTTCATGTGTAAGAAACTTCAAGAAATGACATAAGACTTTGGAAACATGCAACCCCAAAAAAGGAAGGAGGCATAGGAGGGAAAACCTGGTAACAGCGAAGCAGTGACCCACCAGGACTTGATTCACCACCCTTTTGTAGCCGCTGGTGTAACAGCAGCTGACAAAACAGAAGGGCTTTTATGGAACTTATAATTTATAGGGCCAATAGCAAAAGACAAATAAGCATGCCTGAGGGTGACAGACTGGGGGTGGATCGATTTTCCTATTTTATAAGGTGTCAAGGCTCTCCATTCTAGAGATCTGAAGCAGGTTGACTTCCAAGCAGAAGGCACAGTACATGAAGAGAACCTAAGGGAGAAATGTGTTTGATATGATTGGAGAAAGCCAAGGGGCCAGAGTGGCTGCATCAAAGTGACAAGCTAAGAGTGCTGAGATGAGTTCAGAGGAAGATACCAGCTACTGTGTAGAACTTAATAGTCCACGGTAGGGACTCTGTATGTCATTCTGAGTGTGATCAGGGTTTTAAGGACCCATTGAGTACCAGGCAGAATGAACAATGGAAAAGGCCCTTCCACATATTTTCAACATTTGACATTTCAAGTATCTAATAAGTACTTAGGTGGAAGCAAAACAGAGCAGGGAAAAAAAAGTCATTCTGGTCTTATATTCCTTTGTTATAACCCTGAATACCACAAGGCAATAGAGAGATGTTTAGTGTTCTGAGAGAAAACAAATATGACCCAACAATTACATACTCAGCCACTTAGTCATTCAAGTACAACAGAGGGTATCTACAGATGTACAGGGGCTTAGAATATATAACCATATACACTTTCTAATAAGACTTATAATATATGGTGGAAAAAGTCAGTATAACTTGACATGGTTTAAAAAAAAATCAAGGACTTCTCTGGTGGTTAAGAATTCACCTGCCAAGGCAGGGGACATGGGTTCAGTCCCTGGTCAGGAAAGATTACACGTGCTGAGCAGCAACCAAGACCATGTGCTACAATTACTGAAGCCTGCGAACGCTAGAGCCCATGCTTGGCAACAAGCCACTGCAATAAGTCCACACGTGACAGTTAGAGAGTAGCCCCCACTTGCCACAACTGGAGAAAACCCACGGACAGCAACGAAGACCCAACAGAGTCAATAAATAAGTCGAGAAAAAGCAAAAATAAGATACGATGCAGTATCACATTTTCACATGAAAAGTATTTTAATTATAATGTAAAAATTAAAGTTACACAAGTATTATTTGTATGAAAAATTTTTGAAAAACATTAACTTACTTATTTCATTCTTTCCTTTTTTTGTGCTTCTCTGTATCTTTCAAATTTCCCATAATGCTTTTTCTCAATCAGAAAAATAACATATATTTTTAATAGGGAAAGAAGAAATCATCCTGTCTTTATCTTTTGGTGTTTAATAAAATGTTATGTTCCACATTTTCTACATATTCTAAGAGTTGGCAAAATAGACATTTTAGATCATGAAACACATAAATCTTTAGATAGGGTTTTAGAATCTATTTATTTCAATAGTTCTCAACTCATGTTTGATCACTGAGCAACATTCAAGTAAAGACTTAAATCATCACCATCACTAAAGCTAATATTTACTGGGTACTTACTCATAGATACAAGGTAATCTTCTAACCATCTTGCTTATATATCTCATTTAATCCTCACAACAGTATAATTATCAGACAAAGAAAGTGAGGCACAGAGTGACTATGAAAAATTGCTGGATGTCACATAAATGGTTAGTAGTGGAGACATATTTTGGACTCATCTCATCTGACTAAAGCCAGTATACTTTGTTACTTAGCATTCTGTGGAAGACTTCCTCTAAACCCCCAAATGATTCCTACCTTCAGGTGTTTATACCCTTGGGTAATCCCCTCCTCTTGAGTGTAGACTGGACCTAATGAATTATTTCTAATAAACAGAATAAAGCAGAAATTAAGAGATACCACTTTTGTTGTTGGGTTATAAAAGACTACAAATTCCACTTGCTATAGACTAACTCACTGTTGCTTTCTGAGCTTGAGTGGTTTGATAAAATCACATGTCATGTTGGAGAGACCAACCCTCTACCCATCCACCTAGCAAGCAACTACCAGGGAAGAAGTGAGGCAATCAGTCTAACAGCTTTTGAGAAAGTGAATTATGTCAACTACCTCATGATAGAGCTTGAAAGAAGATGCTTCATCAGTTGAGCCTCCAGATGAGACCATAGTTTTGAATGAAACTTTCATTTCAGACTTGTAAAAGGCCCTTGGAGAAGGCAATGGCACCCTACTCCAGTACTCTTGCTTGGAAAATCCCATGGACGGAGGAGCCTGGTAGGCTGCAGTCCATGGGGTGGCTAAGAGTCGGGAACGACTGAGCGACTTCACTTTCACTTTTCACTTTCATGCATTGGAGAAGGAAATGGCAACCCACTCCAGTGTTCTTGCCTGGAGAATCCCAGGGACAGGGGAGCCTAGTGGGCTGCCATCTATGGGGTCGCACAGAGTCGGACACGACTGAAGCGACTTAGCAAAAGGCCCTAAAGAGGAGCACTCACACACTATTGGTGGGAATGTAAATTGGTACAGCCACTATGGAGAACAGAATGGAAATTCTTTAGAAAACTAAAAATAGAGCTAGTATATGACCCTGAAATCCCACGCCTGGGCATACATCCAGAGAAAAACATGGCCCCAAAAGATACATGCACCCCAATGTTCTTTGCAGCACTGTTTATTTACAATGGCCAAGACATGGAAACAACCTAAGTGTCCATTGACAGAGGAATGGATAAAGAAGATGTGGTGTATATATACAATGAAGTATTATTCAGCCATTAAAAAAATGAAATAAGGCCATTTGCAGCAACATGGATGGGCCTAGAGAGTGTCATACGGAGTGAAGTAACTCAGACAGAGAAGGAGAACTATCATATGACATCCCTTATATGTGGAATCTAAAAAGAAATGATACAAACTAACTTACTTACAAAACAGAAAGAGACTCACAGACTTAGAAGACAAATTCATGGTTGCTGGGGGGCAAGGGATAGTTAAAGACTTTGGGATGGTCAAGTACACACTGCTATATTTAAAATGGATAACCAACAAAAACCTATTGTATAGCATATGGGACTCTGCTCAATGTTATGTGGCAGCCTGTATGGGAGGTGGGTTTTGGGAGAAAACGGATACATGTATATATATGGCTGAGTCCCTTTACTGTTTACCTGAAACTATCACAACACTGCTAACTGGCTATTCCCCAATACAAAATGTTTTTGGTGTTAATAAATAAATAATAAAAAAAAAAAAAGATCCTAAAGTAGAGGTCACAGATGAACCATGCTAAGACTACTAATAATGCACCCCACAAAATGTTCGGTTGCAATTAAGTATGATCTTAATAAGGTTTCATACTAATAAGACTTTAATAATAAGATGACCTTAAAATAGAGAAAGGAGCTTGAATTTCCAGATAAGCTTGATGTAATCACTAGGCCACTTAAGAGAGAGAGGCAGAAGAGTCATTATCAGAGTGAGGCAGTGTAAGATAGACTTGGATAAATATTGCTGACTTTGAAGACGAAAAGTGGTCATAAGCCAAGAAATGTGGCAAGTCTCTAGAAGCTATAAAAAAACAAACAGATTTTCCCCTAGGGCCTCCAGAAACACCCCAGCCAACACTGTGATTCATCCCAGAGACATTCTTTTCAGACGTGATCTACAGGACTGCCTGGAATAATAAATTTTTATCATTTTAAATACTAACTCTGGGAATCATTTGTTCCACAGCAACAAATACCTAGGAAACATACCACAGCACACAGGAGGAAAATTCGCTGCTTTGCAGTCTTTCTCTCCTAGCACCTTGCTTACTACCAAGGCAGCCACTAATGTTTTGACCTAGTGTTCCATAGAGCACAATACAAAGGTAACTGAAGCAGAATAACTTCTCAGGAGATGGAGAAATTCCTCTGGACAGTTTCACTAAGAGAGACTACAAATATTGAGAAAAGGATAACACAGTATTCTAGGTTTTGCTTGTCTTTGGGTCTTTTAATATGATCTTTCATGCCAGATAGTACCTGTAGGATTTTTCATGTTGGGTAAGAGATGATCCTTTTTTTTGAGAAATCCAATTTTTTAAAAATTGAAGTATAGTTGATTTACAATATTAGTTTCATGTGGACAACACAGTGGTTTACTATTCTTATACTCATTTAGATTATAAAATATTAGTTATATTTCCCATGCTATACAATATATCTCTATTGTTTATTTTGTACAGAGCAGACTGTACTTGTTAATATTCCCCCTCTCTTTCTCCCCTGTGGTAACCACTAGTTTGCTCTCTTTACCTGCGAGTCTGTTTCTGTTCTCTCTATCCCTTTGTTCTATTTTTTAGATTTCATAGATACGTGCTAACATACAGTATTTGTCTTTCTCTGTCTGACGAATTTCGCTAAGCATAATACTCTCCAGATCCATCCATGTTATTGCAAATGCTAGGATTTCATTATTTTTAAATGTCCGAATAATATTCCATTGTGTGTGTGTCTATATCTATATATCTATATATAATCTTCTCCATTCGTCTGTTGATGGACACTTAGGTTTCTTCCACATTTTAGCTATTGTAAACAATGCTATGAACACTGGGGTGCATGTGTTTTTTCAAGTTGCTGTTTTTGTTTTCTTTGGGCACATGTCAAGGATTGGAATAGCTGGATCATAAGATAGTTCTATTTTTAGATTTTTGAGAAACTTTGATCCTGTTTTCCATAGAATTTCACCAATTTGTGTATGTGTGTGTTAGTTGCTTAGTCGTGTCCGACTCTTTGCAATCCCCATAGACCACAGCCCACCAGGCCCCTCCGTCCATGGGATTCTCCAGGCAAGAACACTGGAGTGGGTTGCCATTTCCTTCTCCAAAAGAAACTATAGAAAGAAAGAAAGTGAAGTCGCTCAGTTGTGTCCAACTCTGCGACCCCATGGACTGTAGTCTACAAGGCTCCCCCATCACCAATTTACATCCTCACAAACAATGTACTAGGGCCTTTTCTTCACATCCTTGACATTTTTGTTCTTTTTGATGATAACCATTTTGACAGGTATGAGATAATATCTCATTATATATATTTGTCTTTTTAAAAAAATATTTTAATTGAAAGGTAATTGCTTTATTGTGTTTGTTTCTACCAAACATCAAAATGAGTCAGTTACAAGTTTACCCATGTCCCCTCTCACCTGAACATCCCTTCCACCTCCCTCCCCATCCCAACCCTCTAGGTTGTTACCAAACCCCGGTTTGAGTTCCCATTGCTTGTGCTTCACCCAGCCCAGCATTTTGCATGATATACTCTGCATGTAAGTTAAATAAGCAGGGTGACAATATATAGTGTTGATGTACTGCTTTCCCAATTTGGAACCAGTCCGTTGTTCCATGTCCGGTTCTAACTGTTACTTCTTGACCAGAATACCGATTTCTCAGGAGGCAGATAAGGTGGTCTGGTATTCCCATCTCTTTCTTTTCTACAGTTTGTTGTGATCCACACAGTCAAAGGCTTTAGCCTAGTCAATAAAGGAGAAGTAGATGTTTTTCTGGAATTCTGTTGCTTTTTCCTATGATCTAACAGATGTTGGCAATTTGATCTCTGGTTCCTCTGCCTTTTCTAAATCCAGCCTGAACATCTGGAAGTTCATGGTTCACGTACTGTTGAAGCCTGACTTGGAGAATTTTGAGCATTACTTTGCTAGTGTGTGAGATGAGTATATTGTGCAGTGGTCTGAACATTCTTTGGCATTGCCTTTCTTTGGGATTTGAATGAAAACTGACCTTTTCCAGTCTTGTGGCCACTACTGAGTTTTCCAAATTTGCTGGCAGGTTGAGTGCATCACATTAACAGCAACATCTTTTAGGATTTGAAATAACTCAGCTGGAATTCCATCACATCCACTAGCTTTGTTATAGTGATGTTTCCTACAGTCCACTTGACTTTGCATTCCACAATGTCTGGGTCTACGTGAGTGATCACACCACTGTGGTTTTCTGCGTCTCTTTTGTATAGTCCTTCTGTGTATTCTTGCCACTTCTTTTTAATCACTTCTGCTTCTGTTAGGTCCATAACATTTCTATCCTCTATTTTGCTCATCTTTGCATGGATGTTCCCTTGGTATCTCAAATTTTCTTGAAGAGGTCTCTAGTCTTTCCCATTCTATTGTTTTCCTCTATTTCTTTGCATTGATCACTTAGAAAGGTTTTCTTATCTCTCCTTGCTATTCTTTGGAACTCTACATTGAGATGTTATTATTCTTTGGAACTCTGAATTCAGATGTTTGCTTGTACAAGAAATTCTTTACCCTTGCTTCAATTCTGAATGATAATCTTGCTGGGTAGGGTATCCTAGGTTGCAGGTTTTCCCCTTTAAACACTTTAGTAATATCACACTGTCCCTTATAGCCTGCAAACTTTCTACAGCAAAATCAACTGATAATCTTACCAGGGTTCCCCTGTATATGACTCTGTTTTTCTCTTTCTCTTGCTTCTTTTCAGTTCAGTCGCTCAGTCATGTCCAACTCTTTGCAACCCCCATGGACTGCAGCATGCCAGGCTTCCCTTAGAATTCTCCTTAACTTTTACATTTTAATTATATGTCTTTGTGTGGGCCTCTTTAGATTCATGTTGTTTGGGATTCTCTGTGTATCCTGTGCCTTGGTATCTCTTTCCTTCTTCAGGTTTGGGAAGGTTTATGTCATAGTTTCATCAAATAATTTTGATCCTTCTCTCCCTCTTTTTTCTGGGACCCCAATAACTTGAAATTTATACACTTGACATTGTCTCAGAGTCCCTTAACCTGTCCTTCTTTTATTTTATAATTTGTTTTCCTTTCGCTGTTCTGACTGAGTGATTTCCATTATCCTATCTTTCAGATCACTTATGCATTCTTCCGTATTACCTAGTCTGTTCTTTATCCCTTCTAGTGTGTTTTTCATTTCAGGTATTGTACTGTATGGTCGGGTGGTTCTTTGGTAAGAATCACTAGTTCTCTGGTAAAATTATCACAGTGTTCATCTACTCTTTTCCCTAGTTCAGTTAGCATTATTATTACTATTGTTTTGAAACCCTTTATCTGATAATTTATTAATCTCTTTCATTTTTTTTTTCGTTTTGTTGCTTTTCTTGTTCTTTCATTTAAAACAGATTTCTCTATCTTCCCATTTTCTCCCTAACTTTCTCTGTCTCTGTGAAATTAGGTTAAGCAATTACCTATTCCAGTCCTGAAGGAGTGTCCTTGTGTAGGAGTGTTCCTATGCTGTCTGTGTATGCCCTGTGGTTCTGATGGGAGAGCTGGATTAGACATGGATGAATGCTACATCTTTCTACCAAGCTATCACCTTGGTGGGAGGTGGGGTTGAGCTACAGTCAGATGTGAGGCAGGGCCTCTTCTATGCCCAGTGGCCCACACTACCCTATCAGGGCTACAGGGGTGGTCCTGAGGTGCTGGAGCAGAAGCCCTGAGGTTTAGGTTCAAGCCGGTTCTGTTCCTTGTAAGTGTGCTAGCCTCCCTCCCAGCATTAGCACCTTTGTCCCAGAAAGGAGCAACACTAGAGTAAGAGGGGCCAAAGCAAGTGCTTGGCGTGGGCTGGGGTTCATGGCCCAGAGGTCAGTGTCCTCCTCCTCCTCCAGCTTCTCTGGATAGTGCTTCTTTAGCCTTATACTTGTGTGGTGATTCTCCCATGTTTGGAGCTCTCCTGCTTGCATGTGACTTATCACTGGTTCCCTCTCTATGCTTCTAAAGAATTTTCACAAACACCTCCACCCTATCACTTTGGCTTCATCCTTCATTTTCCTTTCTGCCTTTGTATTTTTCTAAGCCAGAGCAGTGGCTCTTGGCAATGATGCTGTGGTACTCTTCTATCTACACAGGGACTTTTGAGGTATGATATGTGAAGATTTTTTTTTTATCATAGTGATGGTACTAAAGTTTCTAGACAAGTGACTTCACTCTTTTAAAAGAAGAAGCTATTATTTAAAATCTTATATTAATAGTAAAAGATTATAATAATTAGTATTTATTTTAAAGTATATTAAAATAATTCCATTGATAATCTCTTAAAGCTAAAGTTGTTCCTACTGTGAGAGAAATGGCTGGAGCTTCCTATGTAGTACATATCGTTTGTGTAGCTTGTCAGCCTCAGCTCTATTTGGACCTATTTGGAAGTCAGGATTAGCCTTTTGTAACACTCCAACGACAAGCAATGCACAGTGCACTGAAGTCTCGTGGGGAGATGCAGGAGGGGTTTCCCAAAACAATGCACAGCCCAGTGGGCTCACCTTCTACATGACACATCTCTGTTCTCTCTCCAAAGCATCCCCATGTTCCAACCTGCTCTGTTCTAGCATCAGACTGTCAATAGGTATAATCCCTGTCTTCCTCTCCCACTAAGCTTCTAGAATTGCTCTCCTCTTGTCCCTTATTTCAGCTCTTTTCCATCTTGAATAGTCTGCTGTTACGGGGTTGATGTAAGTCTGACATTACACCACCACAAGCCACCCACAGGTAGTTTCTTCATAGAGTGAAAAATATGTGCATCTTGTCTATTATGCTTTCAAGCTCTGCTCTAAATGACAAAGGGACTTCACACAGGGCCTTTCCCCTTCTCAAATTATAACCAGGCAAAGTGGTCTGTGACTAGCAATCATCCCAAGAAAACCAACAGGTGATCACTCGTTCAGAGCTTCCCCTGGAAGGTCTCCAAATAAAATACATGGCAAAAGCATGGTTTCCTGGGCTCCTTATCAGGAGAAAGGTTTTGGAAACTGATTTTATACCAAATGCCATGACCTCCCCAGGTTTGTTGCCAAAACATTTTCACTGGCTGGGCTTTGGGAATCTCCAAATAAAGACAAGGATTTGTGATCAAAATATTACCTCAGAAGTTATAGATATTTGTATTCTGTGGCTGGATCTGTACATCTGCATGCACTGCTGCACTTGTGATTGATTTGATTTGATTTAATGAGGATATTAAATTTTACAAGTTCTACAAGTAAAAGTAGTTTAGATAATGTCCATGTATTGCTAAATAGTCTTGTCTTCTTTAATATCCACCAGGGCCGCAAGGCAGAAATTAGAATCTTATGGCCAAGATATTTAAATATTTATATTTCCTGTTTAAATTGACTTTTTCTAAACTAATTTTAACAATTAACCTTCAATTTGTTATTTCTCTGATTTTTTTTTTTTTTTAACAAAAACTGCTAAAAGGGAAGAAAAGTCTACTTGAGGCTTCATCATGTCTTCTTGTTCCTTATCTTTTTCCAGGTGAGGTGTGGTTGAATATTAACAGCAGGAAAACAACGCTGGTGGGGGGTGGGGGGTGGGGGTTGGGAATCAAGAGTTAAATACATACTTTTCATACAAATGATAGCTTACTATGTTATTGACACATGCAAACACACTTCTTTGTTTTCAGGAAATGTCCACCTTATTTTCTTGACTGAACTCTTGACTACATTTTCCTCCTGGCAATTATGACCTACTACAGACTTCACATTCAAGTGCTCCAAAAATACCTTGCCCAAGGGATATGGTAATTGACCACTGATATCTTAATTAGTTTTAGGAGAAACAAAGTGTGCTTAAATATAACATTCTCATTATAGATATTTAAAAATAAAGAGCTAGGCACCCCAAACCAAGACCAAAATTGCGTCAAATTCCCAATTATTACTGGAGAAATTATGTCTATGCTCTATTGGTATTTGAAAATTCATGAATATGGAAATAAGTCCAGATGATCTTTTGTGGAATTTAAGTCTTACTGCAGTGTATTTTAAATGATTCAAAGATTCTGAATACCTACCATGTTCTAGGAGTGAGGATTCATTTACAAATGGAAGTATAAGGTATCTAAATCCATAATGCTTGTTTTTAAGTTTAAGAACAGTGTTTTTAAACTGCTGGCTCAAGTCATCAATGGGTCATGAAGTCAATGTAGAGTATTATAAATAAACTATATGTATTATATGATTTTATTATATACATATATGTATATACATATGAAACTGAAAAAATAGAATAAGAAATAAATTTTGAGAGTTTGCATTACCTCTATCCTTGTCAAGACCCCATGGACCATGAAACTTTTGTTCTGGTTGTATGTGTGTATCTCTGTGTGTGTATCTACTGTGTTATTGTAAAAATGTAGTTCTTACTTTGGATTATGACCCAAACACAAAAAGTTCCATAAGAGAAAGAGAAAAAATTAGTATGAAATGAACAAATAAATAGGTTAAATAAAATGATTGATACAATAAGTGTTTAAAGGAAAAAGGGGAGTGGATTTTGAGGGAGTGGAGTGGGGGATGGGATGGTCAGGGCAGGTCATGAAGAGGAATGAAATGTGAACTGAGGCATGCAGAGAGGGAAAGATCTCGAGATACTGAGAGCAGGGAGGAGCTTTACAAGTGAAAGGAAGAGCCAATGTGAGTGCTCTGCTAAAGAAGAAAATCTGGCCCAGCTGAAGAATAAGTGTGAGGACAGCATGCTTACCAGTAAATGAGAGGAAAAGAGAAAGAGATGTTGGGGGTGAACAGAGTCGAACTACACAGTGTGACATAAGCCACAGTTTAAGAAAAAGGGTTTCGGTCTATTGAAAGGGAAAGATTTGGGCAGCTTTATATGCCAGAGAATGTCCAGATCTAATCTAACTGTGATGGGTCAGTCTGGATGCTATGAGCACAATGGAAAGCATGAGTGAAAATGTGCAAAATGTTTAGGGGTTATTGCAGCTGTCAAAGCAAAGGAGGTTTGTAGCTAGAACTAATTGGAGGTAGTGGAGATGGAAAGAAGTATACATAGCTAGACATGTTTTGGAAGTAGAAGAAGTATCATTTGCTTATGGATATCTGGGTGTTGTATGTCTGTACATGGTGGTGGAGTGAAAAAATAAGAAAGTCTAAACACTATACAAATGACGGCATCTTTTGCTGGAATCGATGTGCTGTGCTTTGTCACTCAGTCGTGTCCAAATTTTTACAATCCCATTGACTGAGCCTGCCAGGCTCCTGTGTCCCTGGGGATTCTCTAGGCAAGAATACTGGAGTGCGTAGTCATGCCCTCCTCCAGGGGATCTTTCCAACCCAGGGATCAAACCCAGGTCTCCCTCATTGCAGGCGGATTTTTTACTGTCTGAGCCACCAGGGAAGTCCAACAGAGTAAAGGGACAAAGTAGGTAATTAAATAATTAATCCCACTACAGAATTGTAAGTACAGAAAAAATTATGAGAGACCCCTGAAAGTTAATGATTACTCAAGAAAGCAGGCCTGGTTAGCAACAAAGCCATGCCTCAGAAGCATGAGACAGGCCCCAAAACAGTAAAACAAGGATGGCATGAGACCCACATCCTGCCCAGTGAGCTCAATAAGTTAATGACCTGTAGGAGATGCTCTCAGGCTTCCGTTGTGGTTCAGATGATAAAGAATCTGCCTGCAATGCAGGAGACTACGGTTCGATCTCTGGGTTGGGAAGATATCCTGGAGAAGGGAATGGCTATCCACTCCAGTACTCTTGCCTGAAAAATTCCATGGACAGAAGAGCCTGCTGGGCTACAGTCCATGGGGTTGCAAAGAGTCAGACACAACTGGGCCACACACACACACACAGAGGAGATGTTCTCTGAAAAAATAAAAAATAATTTATGAAAAGATATATAGAGTACGAAGTAAAGACCCTCATTGTACTAGGTCTGAAATAATTTTTCTGTAGTGCCGTGACAGTCCCAGCTTGACCGTATATGGAAAACAAAACTCCCCTGCCCTACCTGCAGGAGAAGCTGATGATGACGTAAATTCAAGAATAAGGAAGAGGGTGGTCTTTTCCTCTCCCCAGTTTTCCTTTGAATATAAAACCACAGTCTACTAAGTTCTAAGGACTCAGCACCCTCTCCCCTGTTGCTTGTAAAGCCAGTATGTATTGTTCTAATAAATCACTTCTTATCTATCACTTTTATTCTCATTGAATTCTTTCTGTGCTGAGACCTAAAGGACTGTAGCTCTTTGGAGCTCCCCAAAATGCCACCAAAAGGTTTAAGAATGACAACGGCCAAGACATGAATAGAATTTAGGTGGGGGGTTTTTAATTCTAGAGGTTCATTTTTAACACATATATTTGAGATCTAACAGATATACTTTTCATCCATGCTCCTGATTCAATTTTATAATTATATATTTATTTGTATAATTATTAATGGACACTTTTAATAGCAGCCTACTCCAGTATTCTTGCTGCAAAAATCCCAAGTACAGAGGAGCCTGGTGGGTTAGAGTCTGTGGGGTTGCAGAGAGTTGGACATGACCGAGCACCTAGGCACTGCATGTACTTTATGAATACCAGTAGTGGACTTTCCTTTGGTGATCACTGTTACCAAAGAAATCAAGTTTTAACAGAGGAAAATTTCTATCTGCCTAATCGTGAAGAAAAAACAGTAAGATGTCTTTACAGAACCATGAAGCTAGGGTCATTGATTAATCATTTGCTTTCACACACCAGCCTTCTCGAACAGTGTTTTCTCACACTTTAGCACACATGAGATTCATTTGGAAGTCTTATTAAAATAGGGAATGCTGAACCTTATGCTCAGAATTTCTTATTCAGTAGGTTTAGGGTTTGGGCCTAAGGATTTGCAGTTCTAAGCACTTGCCAGGTCATACTGGTCCACGGAAAACAGGTGCTCTAACAAGAAAAGGTTCTTAATCTGGGGTTCTTGGGCCCCTGGGAAAAGTCTAACCAAAACTACTGTGGGGGATTTACATACATACCCCTGAAAGGATATATGTGCATTTTTCACATATATGTTAAAAATATTTAACATATATGTGAAAACACATATTTTACATATATGCCCATGTGTATATGTTATGGGCATATTTCTGATAATGGAGCGGGCATATTTCATCAGATACTCAAAAGCCTTAAAAAACTTAGTTGAGAGTAGTGGCATTCAATCCTGGATATATATTAAACTCCCTGAAGTTTTGGTTCCTCTATTCAATTGCTGTGTGACTTTGGGCAAAATAATTAACCTCTCTGTGCCTCAATTTCTTCACGTATAAAATGGAGCTAAAGTAATAGCACTTTCCTTATGGGCTTGTTATGAAGTTCAAATAAGTTAATATTTGCATAATTTTTAAAGAAGAGCCTGCTGCTGCTGCTGCTGCTAAGTCGCTTCAGTTGTTTCCAACTCTGTGCGACCCCATAGACGGCAGCCCACCATGCTCCCCTGTCTCTGGGATTCTCCAGGCAAGAACACTGGAGTGGGTTGCCATTTCCTTCTCCAATGCATGAAAGAGAAAAGTGAAAGTGAAGTCGCTCAGTCGTGTCTGACTCCTAGTGACCCCATGGACTGCAGCCTTCCAGGCTCCTCCGTCCATGGGATTTTCCAGGCAAGAGTACTGGAGCGGGGTGCCATTGCCTTCTCTGAAAGAAGGGCCTAGTAAGTGCTAAATAGATGATTGCTAAATACGATTATAAACCTGGGGTGTTTTTTTTTTTTTTTTTTTTCAATTCTAGAATCTAGTCCAGGTGATTCTAATTACAGCCAGGGATGAAAATCACTGCTCTGTAATGAAAAGAGAGCAAGAGATAGATGAGTGCCTGCCTTGGTGAGTGTGGGGTTAATTTCATCTCAAGGAAGCAGACTTCCCTCCCCTAAGGAGCTTAGCTTGGTAACTAGAGAGAGCTAACATGAGCCTTAGCATCTTGGAAATGAATTTGTCTTCAAAAAACCTCAAGAAGTGGTTCATGCTGACCTTCTTTCTTGTGGTAGGGATAGGGGCTTAAGGAAAGCAGTAAAAGGAAGAAGTTGGTTTTATCCCCATTGATTGTAACTTTTGTTTAAAAATCAATACAATAAAAGCCTGTCCTAATGTAAAAAAAATCTAATATTATAAATAAATTATCAGAGAGGCAAATACTAACTCTGTGAGTAAGCCAGCCTTCAAAATGGCACCAGTGACCCTTACCTCCTGGAGTTCATGGCCTTGTACATCCCCTCCTACACTGAATATAGCTAAACTGCGTGAGCAATAAGATATTGCAGAAGGGACAAAGTCTAACTTCCAGCCGAAGAATGAATGGGTTTGAACTGTGGTGTTGGAGAAGACTCTTGAGAGTCCCTTGGACTGCAAGCAGATCCACCCAGTCCATCCTAAAGGAAAAAAGTTGAGAATATTCATTGGAAGGACTGATGCTGAAGCTGAAACTCCAATACTTTGGACACCTGATCCAAAGATCTGACTCATATTAAAAGACCCTGATGCTTGGAAAAATTGAAGGCGGGAAGAGAAGGGGACAAGAGAGGATGAGATGGTTGGATGGCATTACCGACTTGATGGACATGAGTTTGAGTAAGCTCCAGGAGTTGGTGATGGACAGGGAAGCCTGGCATGTTGCAGTTCATGGGGTAGCAAAGAGTCAGACATGACTGTGCGTCTGAACTGAACAACTATCTAATGAACACAATACAGTACTCAGATCAACATATTTTAAGTAATTTTTACTGAAATCAGCTATAAGACTAGTTAGTAGATGATTACAGGGTGAGATTAATAATAGCATTATAAACACTCCTGAATACCTATTTTTTCTTTCCTGTTATTTAGAGGCCAAACAGTTTAGACATGTTTTGGATTAATTACCCACATAGATTACCCTCTCTGTCTACTCCAGAAATATAAAACAAGTAATTTCAGCCTAATGATCGGGGTGTGGGGGAGCTTCCAGAGAGGAAGAAACTGCAAAATACATCTATTTTAAGTGTGAGCAGGGCACAGGGTGCCCCAGTTTAGGTCATTTGAATGAACACTGATGCTTTCCTTCGAAGTAAAGATGAAAGGAGGCAAGAAACCCCTAAGTATCTGAGAAATAACATATTTGGAAGGTGAAAAGCAGGGTCAGGTAAGCTTCATGTCTAGTTTCCATTTTATTTCCTGTTGTTTGTACCCACTTCCAGCTCAGCAGAGTAAGCATTTATTTTGCCAACCCTACCTCTCCCAGTTTTAAATTTTAATTCTTTTACTTCCTTATTCTGATTTCAGTTTTTTGGAAGGGATAAGTAAGATGTCCCAAACACCTTAGTATATTCAATCTGCTGGAAAGTTATGAGTGTACCAGATGTTTGAGAGGATAATAAAGATTGGGTCAAGACAGGTGGGGAGTAAGAGGAAAGAATAAGACAAGTGGAGGAAGGTGGAGCTATAATACATCTGTCTACCTGGATCTTGCCCTGTTTTTTTTTTTAACATTTATTCTCAATGATTTCTATTTACCCATTAAATTCCACTGGGGATGGCAGCTAAAGGTTTTAGACCTTAGAGAATAGCTTGATAGCTGATTTGTATTACCAGCCTGTGAAATCTGTTTGATGGATAAAATTTGACTCTATCTCATAGAAGTAGAGTTTTACCATATGCTTTGTGTGCTGTGCTTGCTAATGTGAAATAAACTGTCATATGTTGGAAAGCCTTTGGCTAAGGGTTGAATCTCAAAGGCTTACATGATGAAAGAGATCTTGATGAACTGAAGCTTTACCATGCTGTTGTCCAAATATCAATATGGACAATTCAAGTAATGAATAATGCACTTTAATACAGAACGCACTGGAAACATACAGAAAGTTTTACCAGTGTGCAGTCCCTGGCACTAACACGGATGAAAATCACTTTGAATTATATAGTTAACCTACACACATATTCATACGCACACTGTTTTCATGCACTTTGGATTTTCACTGAATGACTAATGAGCCAGATATGTGCTGAGGACTGAATACTGTCAACATGGTCCCTTTCCCCAGAGAGCTCAGAATTTCACATAATTGAGACTGTCACTGGTAAGGTCATTCTACTTAATTAAAAAATTCTGTAAAATATATATGAAGCATGCTGGATAGTTAAATGTGGGAAATTTTGTTATGCAAAGCTTTACCAAAATCCCCAGTTAAAGTCACCCTGATAAGAACAATAAAACATAAACAAATGGTAAAGCTATTAATAGTTCTCCACTTTCTACATTTGGCTTTTGCAGGATTATGGTACCAAAAAAACATTAAATGTTTCAAAATACATTGAGTTTTTCTCTATTTAAGAAAGATGTAACACAATAGGAAATTTATTTGCCCCTGTTGAAATTTGACTCCAAGGCAAAAAAATGAAAAATGACTTGACATAAATGGTGTATATGTTTCTGGTTTTCTTTTTATTAGGGCACTAAACATAATAAGCGACTTTTTCATTCTTTTGTAATGGAGGTTCACTTCCTCTATGTTACTGAATACGCCATGGACTTCTCTTAGGTTAACCTAAGAACTGTATGCCTACACTGCTGAGTCATCAATATCTTTCTTGTCATGTAATTCCCACTGAGTTTCAAGCTAATGAATTAGGCCCAGTCCATTCCCTTTGTCCCTTCATTTTCTTGAAAATTACTATTAAATTCTCTTCTTTTAAAATTTATTATTTTAAGTCTTTTCTTTCTCTTTACTTAAAAACGTAAAAAAAAAATGATATTAACAAATCAATCTGCTCCTTGAACTTGTTTTTCTTTCCTAATTTGTTGTTATATAGTTGATGCAACCATACTAGTTCTCCATTTTATCTTTTCATTATAAGGCACATTCTTCTGAGTTACTTAAGTATCTTCAAAAATCACTGTGCATTCATCAGTCAGAATGGCCATCAAAAAAAGTCTACAAATAGCAAGTACTGGAGAGAGGTGGAGAAAAGGGAGTCTTTCTACACTTTGGCGGGGATGTCAATTGGCGCAGCCACTACAGAAAACAGTATTGAGGTTCCTTCAAAAAATCTAAAAATAGAGTTGCCATATAATCCACCAATCCTACTCCTGGACATATATCCAGAAAAGACAAAAACTTTAATTTGAAAAGATACACATACTCCAGTGTTCATAGCAGTATTATATAACTCAATAGCCAAGACATGGAAGCAACCTAAATGCTCATCAACAGACAAATGGGTATAGATAATATTACATATCTAAGAAATTATCATACTTAGTGAGGTAAGTCAAAGACAAATATCATACAAAATCACTTACATGCAGAATCAAAAAATATATAAATAAGCATATTTACAAGATAGAAATAGACTCACAGACATAGAAAGCAAACCTATGGTTACCAAAGGGAAAACCGAATAGATTGGGATTAGCAGATACACACTACTATATATAAAACAGATAAATAAAAGGACCTACATTGTATAGCACAAGAGCTATATTCAGTAACTAGTAATAACTTATAATGGAAAAGAATCTGAATACACACACATATATGTATTCAAAGTAACTGAATCACTTTGCTGTATACCTGAAACTAATACAACATTGTAAATCAACTATAATTAAAAATATCATTGTGTGTTCAGGTCATCAATGGAAGAAGGTGCCATGTTGATTATGCATTTCCTGGATTAAAAGTTCTTAAACTTTAGCATGCATCGGAATCACTTGGAGATCTTATTAAAACAAAAAACAGATTGCTGGGCTTCAATCTGAAACAACAGGTGCTGGGCGGATCCATGAATTTTCATTTCTCACATTTTTCCCAGATGACACTGATGCTTGCTGGTCTGGGACCCACACTTTGAGAACTACTGGCCAAGGGAATCAGGAAAACTTAAAACATACCAGCAAATACATTTTTTTCCCTTTTTTAAAAATTTTTTTTGGGGGGTGTGGGGCAAATGTAATGTAATGTAATATACTATAATATAATATAATAGACTCTCCCAAATAAACTGCCACATCTAAGTTGATACATCCATCCAGAAATATTTCAGTTCATGGTGCGACTCATGTGAAGCATAATTTGAATGAATAGAATTGATCTTTTTGCAATAATGAGCACTGAGAATTGGTAACTATTTGTTTTTGTTTTCATTTGTTGTCTAGTAATCTAGACTTGAAATTCTGTGTGAAGATATGTCAAAACAAATTAGTGGGTTGTAGAAAACCACGTGGGGACTGATAAACAGAGTGTGATTGAAGAGGTATTTCATAATTTGTCAGGGAAGCAAAGCTGCACTTCATTGTAATCCTGACTTCTCTTACAACACACAAAGGCATGAGCAACACACACACACACACACACACACACACACACACACACACACACACAGAGTTTGTGTGGGTAAATGAAAGGGATTTAGGATTTTTTCCACATGTGTAAGTACTAAACCTTTCCAGAACTGTGGGGGAAATAATTATTGGGACTACATACTTAGATGGAAAAAATGAAAACAGTCACAGACTATATTTTCTTGGGCTCCAAAATCATTGCAGATGGTGACTGCAGCCATGAAATTTAAAGGTCCTTAGAAGAAAAGCTAGGACCTTGGAAGAAAAGCTATGACAAACCTAGACAGCATATTAAAAAGCAGAGACATTACTTTGTTGACAAAGATCCATATAGTCAAAGCTATGGTGTTTCCAGTAGTCCAGTGTGGATTTAAGAGTTGGACCATAAAGAATGCTGAGCACCAAAGAATTGATGCTTTTGAACTGTGATGATGGAGAAGACTCTTGAGCGTCCCTTGGACTGCAAGGAGATCAAACCAGTTAATCCTAAAGGAAATCAATCCTGAATATTCATTGGAAGGACTGATGTTGAAGCTTGAAGCTCCAATACTCTAGCCACCTGATGCAAAGAGCCAACTCATTGGAAAAGACCCTGGTGCTGAGAAAGATTGGAGGCAGGAAGAGAAGGGGACAACAGAGGACGAGATGGTTGGATGGCATAACCGACTCAATGGACATGAGTGTAAGTAAGCTCTGGGAGAGGGTGAAGGACAGGGGGGCCTGGCATGCTGCAGTCCATGGGGTCGCAATGAGTCAGACACGACTGAGCGACTGAACAACAATATACTTAGAAAATATTTCTCCTTTATATGAGTGATTATATCAGGTTGTATGATTGTGCTGAATTGTGACTGGAAATTAGAGTTTGGGAATGGAACCTATATCTTTGCTTTTGTCTGTTTATAGCCATAGGCTTATATTCCTGCCTGCATTCATTGATTCATAACATTTTTATTAAGGGTCAGTGAATGCGAAGGAGAATAGGGAGAGTCACACAAAGACAAATAAAAGCTCAGGGCATGGTGGGTGAAGTATTTGTAATATATAATATAAGGATAGATGGTAAAGTAGGAAGTATAATGGGAAAATAACTAAGGAGTACTTATCCCCAATAATCTCAGGGAAAACTTGACAGAAGTAATGTTTGATTTGGACTTTTAAGAATGCATGAGTCTTTGCTGGGAATGGCAAGTAAGAACAAGCCTGAAAAGGGATGGGGTCGGGGGATGGCGGGGGGCGGTGCGCATCATGCACATGTCCTAAAGCAGAAACATAGAAGGATTTCAGGGAAATTTTAAATAGTTGCATATAGCTAGAGCATACAGTATGTGTATAGAGGAAAGTATTAAGCATGAGGGCTGAAATCAGGTACAGAAAGGAGAGAAGGGAATGGGCATAAGCCATGCTAAGAAATTTGCACCTTTTCCAGTGGTCTGGGAGGCATCTACAAAGGAAGAATCATAACCATGAAAGTGGGAGCAGGGAGATAATGTATCTGAACAAGAACAGAAGTAAGAGTCTCAGAAAAATTTTAAAAGACACTCTTATATAGAGCTTTTATTATAAATTTGCTAATAGGATTCAGAGAAGAGGTCAACTATGACGTCCTAGTTTTCACTAGTCAATCCTAAAGAAAATCATTCCTGAATATTCATTGGAAGAACTGATGTTGAAACTGAAGCTTCAATACTTTGGTTACCTGATGTGAAGAGCTGAATCACTGGAAAAGACCCTAATGCTGGGAAGGACTGAACGCAGGAGAAGAAGGGGATGACCGGAGATGAGATGGTTGGATGCCATCACCGACTAGATGAACATGAGTTTGAGCAAGCTCCAGGAGTTGGTAATGGACAGAGAAGCCTTGCATGCTGCAGTCCATGGGGTTGCATGACATCACTGAGCAACTGAACTGAACTGAATTTTCAGCTGAAGCAATTGTACTGTTTCAGTTCCGTTGCTTAGTTGTGTCCAACTCTTTGCAACCAGTACCGTTTATAAAGCTATTTAATAACATAAGGAATGTAGAAGTATCCTAAAGTAGTGTTGAACTATAGCTATTGCCAAATTACCTAATCTGAACAAAACAGTTTTCAGTACAGGAAAATAACTTATTAGTCTCATGAAATATAGGATATAATTTATTCAGGTTTAAGACATTATCCATTAAAAGCTAATACTTTATCAATAAATATTGTGCTACTTCTTTGAGTCATTCAACAGTTGTCTGTTTCTGGGCAAAAGTAATAGTGAAGAGTCTCAATAGGAGAGGGAAAGCCACCTGTCATCTCTTCTTAGTTGAGCAACATCAACATCTCTGATATTTATGGCAATTTCTGTACCTATGAGGAGTGTTGCAACAGCAAAGGACATCAAACAGGTTGAGATCTACTATGGTAATAAAAAGAGACCTGGAAGAGCCTTTACAAAGTGCTACCAATCTCGGCTCCAACCAGAGTCTTTGAAGAATACAGAGGCATTGCTTTAATCTTTGTCATTCCAATACCATTAAAGGAGCTTAAGAGTAGGAAAGAGGAGATAAAAGCTATCGGGTTTTTTTTTTTTCAGGGAAATTTTACTGACTGTGGAAATTAGTCAGAAGCTAATCTTTTCCACCAAAAAAATGAAGATCAAGATAAATTGACAACCAGTGATTTGTGAGAGTAAACTTGAAAATTAGAAGAAAATTGCTGAAAGGAAGACAAGAAAGATGACAAGTATGAAATAATAGTTTGAGGTAGACTAGGTCTGAGGTAAACCAGAAAGATGTTAAGGACAAGAATATTTTAAGGGAGCTACAGAAATTCAGGGGCCAACAGATCAGTTCTCTCGGTAGAACCAAGGCCAGTGAGGCCAGGAGAGATGTGGCTACAACTTTGTGTTCTCATTGTTCTGTGCCGACAAGGACAAGGGCAATGTTCTTCAATGTACAAGGTGGGCTGGGAACTGTATTGGGGTGAAGGGCAATAAAAAAGTATACTTTTTTGAGTGAAGGCCCCCCAAAATAAGAGAGTAAGACATTCTAAAGATATTCAATATGCAAATACTCAAATTCACACATCAAGAGAAGCCAGTACATGGAAACGGTTAAAGCAAAGTTTACAGCACAGTTGTACTTATTAAGATGATGAGACAGAGAAAAATTACAAAGGCAGTCTGATAATCTTCACCCATTGGTGAGGACCAAAATGATAACGAACAGCAGGCAGGAAAAATTGGTGATAAAAAGATGGATGTCCAGAACTAATACCACCATCATCCCCCCACCGCCCAGTGTTGAAGCCTTGCTGCTACTAGTTGAGAGGTACACTAACCAGATGCCTGGGTATCATCCCAGATTTTGTTGGAAATGGAGACAACCACCACTCTGCCCCCAAAAGGTCTACTTAATCAGAACTTTCATTTTAACAGGATTCTCAGGGACTGCTGGTGCTGCTAAGTCGCTTCAGTCGTGTCTGACTCTGTGCGACCCCATAGGCGGCAGCCCACCAGGCTCCCCTGTCCCTGGGATTCTCCAGGCAAGAACACTGGAGTGGGTTGCCATTTCCTTCTCCAATGCATGAAAGTGAAAAGTGAAAAGGAAGTTGCTCAGTTGTGTCCGACTCTTAACGACCCCATGCACTGCAGCCCACCAGGCTCCTCCATCCATGGGATTTTCCAGGCAAGAGTACTGGAGTGGGGTGCCATTGCCTTCTCCATCTCAGGGACTAGTGTACAGATTAAAGTTTGAGGAGCTCTGAACTGGGAAACTTTACTAAGGCCAGGTGAAAGATGATTGTATTTTGTATGTCATAATTAATTCTATCTCTGCCTAAGTTAATTAAGTAAAACAGTCATTTTTAACTAATTTATTTTCAATGACTTTTATAATTAGCTTTCTATTCAAAGATTCATCTGAGAAATTGATAAATGACTTAGACACCCCTCTCCCATCCCACCCACTCACCCTTACATGTAGATGTAATTTCGGGATCCAGTTTAAAGCCCAGCCACAAATCCCAGCTTGAGAAGTAGTGCTTAAAGAATCCCAAGCACTCTTCTACAGAATTGCTAATTAGAAACCACCTGAATGTTTGTGGACCCAATCCACCATCTGGCTTCTCTCTTGGGGACTAGCAGGGTTTCTTTTAATAAAGACTTTGAAAACACCAACATATGTTTGCACACTTTAGGGCCCTGAACTGGACTGCCCTGATACAAGAATTGCCAGGCAACCAAGTTTCTACCCGTACCAAGATGACAAATACAATGTCAGCTGCCAACTGGAATTCCCAATTAAAGCTTTCAGTCACTTTTAGGCATCTAGACATTTTGGTGGTATTATAAATTATCTGCAAATTTTGGTTTACTAAATTCTAATCCTCAAGAGTGTGATAATGGCTAATATTTGGATATTTATTATACACTGGGGAAATAGCCCCTTCTCACCCCCAAATCTCTCTCTCTTTCTTCCTTTCTCCTTAAAATAACTTTATAAGGTAGATATTTTTGTCCCTAATGTTAAAATATGGAAACTGAGACTTACTATGATAAATTATCCAAAATTATAGTTAATAAGTAAATAGAAACTAGTGGAGACAAAATTCACATATAGATCTAACTTATTGCAATCTTAGAACTTAACCAGTCAAGCTAAAGATTATGAGTCTTTAGAATAACTTATTTAGAAAAAAGAACTGCAAAACCACTCATTTCATTATAAAATGAAATATTTCATCAAATATTTCATTTGATGAAATATTTCTTCCATTTTTTCTTACTACACGACTTTTTTCCCAGAAAGTACATCTTTTAAAAAATCTGTAAAATAATTTACTCTGACTTATTCAGCAAATTATCACCATAATGATCAATTTCTGCTTATCAAACTTATAAATGATTAATGTCAAATAGGAAAACAAAATAAGATGTCTAATATAGATTGAGTAAAGTTGGGAGAAAACTCATTTCATTTTTAAATTAGATTATTCTTTTTGTAGTGGCTGATGAGTTTATGAAGTAAAGCAAAAAGCTGCATCAAAAAGCCTGAAGTCTATAAATTTTAACTGACTCTTCTCTGTTGACCTAACTTCATCGAGGTTACTTACAATGTGAGCTCAGATGCTTTAATCATTAGACAAACTATGTAGCTCAAATTATATAACAACATGGAATCTTTCTAGGTCAACAGCCTGAAACAGTCGTCCACAGTAAATTAATTTTATAACAACATTCTATAAGGCAAATAGGGAGAGTAAGACATTACCATGTAGAGAGAGCCTGCCAGAAGAATGTTTTTCTGTGTATGCCCTCTACTCTGTGAGGTAGTCCTAGTCTTCATTTTCTCCAACAATAATTATTTATGTCACATTTTTTTAAAAGGGCACAATAAGAAGCTATCTATAGATGGAAATGGTGAAAGGAAAGGAGGGAGAGATAGGGAACGGATAAGCATGGATTTGTAAACACTTTGCCAGAAGTTTTAAATGACCCCTAAAGAAGACTATTTTGAGATTTTTACGAATTTTTATTCCTTATTATAATAATAATGGTATCCTCCCATTAGCATACTACTTTCCAGTTGGCAAAGAACATTTAAAGTATGATATAAACCTCACCCTATCCTAGGAACTCGTATTGCCTCTTTTAGAAAGGAAAATTCACGTTTGGAGAGGTTATACATTAACTGCCAGAGCTGATGTAGCCTCTTGAGTGAGAAAACTTTTGGAAACTAGGTTTTCCAGGCTCAGATCTCTCTCCAACTATCAATACTACAAATGTTAAATTTGAACCTAAGTATTCAGCCTTGTCTCCAAGGTTCTTTCTATAGGGTTGTCTTATCTGAAATTCAAGTAAGCTAACACAGACTGAGTTTCCATTAAGGTCCAGTGAATACAAAGATAACAAATACAATCTTTGCACTCAAAAGTCTTCTCATATGGTATGGAAGAAGATATAATACATAAACCAGGAACTGCAATTCATCATGACTTGCTTAGAATATGTGTGAATGTGCAAAATAGTGAACTGGACACCTTAAGCAGATGGACTGTATGGGATGTGAATTAAATCTCAATACAGCAGCTAATAGAAAGTCAAGCAAACAAAAAAATACATTAAGAAAAAGATTCTTGTCTCCAAAAACCTAAGATAGCCACAGGGTTACCAATTACCACTGACCTTGGATCTGACTTTCAATAATACAATCTCAGCATTTTGGAGTACTGTTTTTGTACAGTATTACAAACTATTAACCTATCCGTCTAGTCAAGGCTATGGTTTCTCCAGTGGTCATGTATGGATGTCAGAGTTGGACTGTGAAGAAAGCTGAGCGCCAAAGAATTGCTGCTTTTGAACTGTGGTGTTGGAGAAGACTCTTGAGAGTCCCTTGGACTGCAAGGAGGTCCAACCAGTCCATCCTAAAGGAGATCAGTCCTGGGTGTTCATTGGAAGAAATGATGCTAAAGCTGAAACTCCAATACTTTGGCCACCTCATGCGAAGAGTTGACTCATTGGAAAAGATTCTGATGCTGGGAGGGATTGGGGGCAGGAGGAGAAGGGGATGACAGAGGATGAGATGGCTGGATGGCATCACTGACTCAATGGACGTGAGTCTGAGTGAACTCCGGGAGTTGGTGATGGACAGGGAGGCCTGGCGTGCTGCGATTCTTGGGGTTGCAAAGAGTCAGACACGACTGAACTGAACTGAATAACCTCTAGTCAATAAACATTCAAAGTTACAGTGCTTTGTGTGTAGCATCCCTAATTTCATTGTTGTTTCAAGTAAACATTGAATTTTTGAGATTTACTTTCCTAACATAAATATTTTACTTTGCTGACTAAAATTACTACTTATTTTTTTAAAGCAAAGGTAATGTAAAATAAAATATCCAATAGTTGCACTAATGTTGTTATGTAAGCAAAGATAGAGGCCCTGCCCAAACAAAACATGCCCTGGTGGCAGAGCCACTGTGGAACAGTTCCAAAGAGTCAAGTTCCTGTGAAGTGTGGGCAGGATCCCCCCCGCCCACTGCCCAGCCTCTGATTCAGTGTGAACTTTTCATTTTGTAGGTGAGGACAATGAAACACAAAGGTGTTGCCGTCTCAGAACATACCCAACATCACACAGAAAACGATCACAAACGGAAGTTTCCCCTACCCACTACTCCACTGAGCTGGCATTACCTGATAAAGTCTTCATTGCCTCAACACATAGAGATTAAGTAGGTTCTATGTACTAGATATCATTCTAGGCAATACAGATATGTTGATAAAAATCACAGACAAAAAAATATACATGGTGGTACAGAAGACAGATAAGAAGTAAGCCTAAGTAACTAAATTGGATAATAATTAGTTTCTAGGCAGAGGGTTAAAATAAGGCTATTCATGGAGGTGACTTTAGATTTTGAGCAAGTGCCATTAAATTGAGCCCCACAGGGCTGCTGGAGAAGAGTGGTGGGAAGAGAAATTCAGGCATTAGACCAGCTGGCAAAAAAAGCCTGAAGGCAGGAATGAGCTTTAAGTGTGTGAGGAAAGTAAAGGAATCCATGATAATTCTTTGCGTTTGATTTAAGTAACTGGATGAATGGTGGTGCCAGTAGTTTTAATCACGAGGCAAGGGAAAGAAGCAGGGTTTGACAGAGGAGATTAAGAATTCTACATTGAAGTGCTGCAGTCCATGGAGTCGCAAAGAGTCCAGCGCGACTGAGCGACTGGACTGAACTGAATAGGCAATCAGGAGGGTGGTGATGTGTCAGGGATAGGACTAGGGGAGTAAATACTATCTGAAGAAACTTACTGGTCTAGTGGACTGGTGGCTACTGTCTGATTTAAGATGCTTAAGATGCCTTTTGGGTCCCAAAGAGACAACCAAAACAGAGTGGTATAAAAGGATGTGTTTGAGAGGAGGCAGAGGTAGAGAAAGCAGGATTGATTAATACAATAGAGAAGGAATGCTTCACTGCAGAAAAAGGAGTTTGCATCTTGGAGCAAGTTGTGGTGTAAGTTTAAGGATAAACCCTAATTTATTTAATTAGATTTTACCAGAAAACCAGGTATTAAAATCTATCGTGTACCTTCTTTTTTGAATAAGGAAAAGTACTGTATGTGTCCTCTGTGTGGCCTAGTAGCAAGCTTACATTTTAGTAACACTAAAAACAACAACAACAACAGCAGCAAAACAGTGGCACAGTGAGCACCCACTCTACCAATCCATCTGCCATGCTGATGTCTGTTCTTAGTTCCTGTGTGAACAGGACACGTCCCTCCTGAAGTTCTCTATGGGCTCTTATTTCTGTTAGCAGAGAGTTAAACTCCTCACTGTGGCCCAAAAGGCACTGCATGCTGGTCCCTGCCAATTCCTCCAGCCTCATTTCTTGCTACTTCTTGCTCACAGAATCAGCTAAATTCTCTTCTCAAATACACCTTGTGCTCACTCTACTTGCTAATGCACTGTCCTCGACCAGAAAGAGACAGAGATGCTTCCTGTTCATCTCTTCCCAAAGTGAACTCCTACATATAACTTCAGTTCTTTGTCAAGACAACACTTCCTCAGAGGAGGTTCCTCTAGAAAACCTGCCTCACCCCCTGTCCCAAGTCTGACTTCAGAGTTTCACCTCTAGATAGCCCATCATCTTTCAGTTCAGTTGCTCAGTTATGTCCAACTCTTTGCAACTCAATGGACTCCAGCACACCAGGCTTCCCTGTCCATCACAAACTCCCAGAGTTCACTCAAACTCATGTCCATGGAGTTGGTGATGCTATCCAACCATCTCATCCTCTGTTGTCCCTTTCTCCTCCTGCCTTCAGTCCTTCCCAGCATCAGGGTCTTTTCAAATGAGTTGGTTCTTCACATCAGGTAGCCAAAGTATAGGAGTTCCAGCTTCAGCATCAGTCCAATTTTCCAAAGAATATTCAGGACTGATTTCCTTTAGGATGGACTGGTTGGATCTCCTTGCAGTCCAAGGGACTCTCAAGAGTCTTCTCCAACACCTGACTATCCCATATGGTGACCGTTTGCATATTTGCAGCTGTCCTCCATAATATTGTCGAGGGCAGGGACCATGGCCAGCCTGTTCACTGTTGTATCTTCCATACTGAGTGTAGTCTGGATATTTAGCATCTAGGGCCTTAATATACATTGAATAAGTGCAAAGAAAACTTTCTACAAGATTTTAAGTTCCTAGAGAGCAGGAACCCCAGGCTGGTTAAACATTCTATCTTCACCTCTAAACACAATGTTGGGTGCTCAAAGAAACTTACAGTTTTTCGGCTGAGAGCTGTATCTTCCTCGCTTTACATCTGTGATTTGTGTATATTGAAAGTGGAATTTCTGGTGAAGTGTCCTGTCATTGTCCTTGTACCAGCTTTGGCCAGATTTTAACCTGCCCATTCTAAGATACCATTTCTAAGTCTATGAAGACAAATATCTGAACAAATATCACTCATCCATCCTCTTGACGTGATCTGATTTATGCCATAAAATATTCCTGCATCTAAACCTTATTCTACAAATTGAATACTCACTATTATTCTGCAACTGAAACCATTTGATTAAAAATATATGTATCTCTTCAGTAGTTTTAAATACTTTGTGATCATTATCTTTCTACAATGTGGAAATAAGTTTTAGAACTAAACTGATCACAACAATCAATGTTTTGATGCATCAATTCTTCACATTTAAAACCAAGAACACAAAATCAAAATTTAACTAAAATGCATATTCTAATTAGTTTAAATATTTGTAATTACCTTCTAGTGCATATTTCATATCCTGAGCAAAAAGGGTCCACATAATTTCAGCACTTATTTTTCCCATGTTCAGCTCTTGAGGAAACCTAAAACCAAACACATACATTAGTAGATCAAAAAGAAAAAACATGTGACTGAGAAAAGAATACACTTTATATTACATATATATCACAATCGTTATTATATAGTATAAATATTTTTACTTATGAGATTTCTCAATTTCAATGGTATGGAAAAAAGTTACACATGAGTGTGGTCTTTATCACAACAGCCATTTTTCTTGAAGCAAACTTGAATGCTTCCATTCTGTGCTGTGCTTAGTCATTCAGTTGTGTCCAAATTTTTGTGACCACATGGACTGTAGCTTCTATTCTATATTTGCTTAAAGTAAATTATTTCATCAAGATTCTTTACTTCTCTGGTGAAATGGTCCATGGTAGACCTCATTAGTCAGGATTTCAGAATTACCAGGCAGGCTGTGTTTTTTAGATCAAACAAGCTTAAGCCAAAGACAATGTTCCTACTGCTGCTGAATATGAATTTTGTTTGTATGTATTTTCAATCTCATGATAAGGCTCAAAGTAATGTAAGCCCAGTGAAAATAATTTCATTCATTATAAACGCTCGGCCCTTGCTAGTACATACGAAAGTATGTACTGTTCTGACAAGTACATATATTTTAAATTTTATGCATATTATTTTAAAATACATACACATATATCTGTATACATATAAACAAACTATAATACATATACATTACATATACATATATACACTCATATATAATAAATATACACATACACATACATAATAAATATATAATATTAATATCTAATGTATAATACATACATAATGCATAATAATGTATGTGTATATATATATAAGGATGTGTGTGTATACACACACACACATACACACACATACATATATATGTAAAGTAACAAAAGCAGCTCTCACATTCATTTATATCTTTGAGTTTAAATCAAAAAAAGAAAAAATAAATAAATATGATCCTGAATGGGATATAAAGAGTTACTGAAATAAATATGACCTCAGGATAACCTCAACAAAGAAAATACCATGGTTCCTACACACTACTTCACCAAAGGAAAGTATGTTTTATCAAATGTTCTTTCCAACTTCCATCTATCAATTTATCTAATAATTTCAACTGATACTTTAAAACTTAAATGTAGATGCGTATTTATTAAGTACTTAAACTCAGAACACTTCCTATGATCAAAAAATTAATATAACCTACATATACACAAAATTAGTTTTCAACAATAAATTTTACTCTATTAATATAAAAATAACCTTAAACAAGTAATTTATTTCAAAAGGTTTCATTTGTGGATAGCTATAGACATCCCACAATCTGTAGTATGTTAATTTTTATGTAATATATACACAGCAACAAAACTATAAATGTATAATTAGAGTGATTAAGCTCATAAAATGAGAAAATTTATTACATTCATTTTTTTGAATCCAGAAAAAAGAATGTATTAATTAAGTGTATGGTGGTCTGATGCAAAAAACAAAGATGCTGTACAAAAAAGTAAACTAAACCACATTCTCTCTCATAAAATTAATGTGCAAATCCTCAAAAACAAGTGACAAATTCAATCTTGCAATATATACATGGATAATACATCATGACCAAGAAACTTATCTCAGAAGTGCAGCATGGGTTCAACACTGAAAAATGAATCAATGTAATGTATCCTATTAACAGACTAAAGAGAAAAACTTTATCATCTCAATAGATGAGTAAAACATATTTGGCAAACTTCAACATTTGTTCATGCTTAAAAACAAAACAAAAAACAAAAACTATGAAAACTAGGAATTAAAGGAAATTTCCTTAACCTTATAAAAAGAATCTACAAAAAACCTACAGCTAACATCACAATAATAAAAGGATCAAGGCAATGGTTTTTACTCTCTCTTCCTACAGAACATTGTACTGGAGCTCCTATGGATTGCACACAGTCAAGAAAAAGAACAATAAAAGAGGTATATAGATAGCAAAGGAAGAAACACTCTATTTGGAGGAAAACAATCTAAATCCTCAAAATACTAAAAATAGTTACTAAATAAGTTCAGCAAGGTTACAGAATACAAAGTCAGATACAAAAATCACTGTATTTCTATATTCTAGCAATGAACTATTTAAAATTGAAATGAAAATAAGAGTATCATTTACAATAGCTGATGCTGCTAAGTCGCTTCAGTCGTGTCCGACTCTGTGCGACCCCATAGACGGCAGCCCACCAGGCTCCCCCATCCCTGGGATTCTCCAGGCAAGAACACTGGAGTGGGTTGCCATTTCCTTCTCCAATGCATGAAAGTAAAAAGTGAAAGCGAAGTTGCTCAGTCGTGTCCGACTCTTAGCGACCCCATGGACTGCAGCCTACCAGGCTCCTCCGTCCATGGGATTTTCCAGGCAAGAGTACTGGAGTGGGGTGCCATTGCCTTCTCCTTACAACAGCACCAAAATATATTACTTAGGTATAAATCTAAGAATATATATGTACAAGATTTATATAAAGAAAACTGCAAAGTACTGAGGAGAAACATCAAATAAGACCTAAATAAATGGAGAAATACATTGCATTCATGAATTGATATACTTAATGTCAGAATATTAATTCTCCCAAGCTGATTTACAGATTCAATGCAATCTCACGCAGAATTCTAGCAGATTTTTTTCTGTGGAAATTGACAAGTTCATTCTAAAATTTACATGGTAAAGCAAAAGAAATCGAAGAGCAAAAATGGTGTTTATTAAAATAGCTGAAGGTTTTACATCACCTATCTTCATAGCTTACAATGAAACTATAGTAATTAAGATACTATATCTTCAAGGTCAATTAATTTTCAATAAAATGCTATATTAATTCAATGGAGAAAAGGTAGTCTTTGCAATATGTCTGCTAGAGTAGTTAAATATCCCTATGCAAAAAAAAAAAGTAAACCTCGACCCAAACTTCACAACATACAAGAAAAAAAAAAAAAGACTCAAAATGAATCAGAGAACTAAATATAAAACCTAAAGATTTTCTAAAAGAAAACACAGAAAATTTTATGATCTAGGATCAGGCAATGGTTACTTAGATTTGGCACAAAAAGTGCAAACCATAAAATACTGATATATTGGACTTTATGAAAATTAAAACCTGCTTTTTCTAAAGATACTGTTGACAAAACGAAAAGAAAGGCAATTGACCTGCAGAACACATATCTGATAAAGGACATATCTGGAATATACAAAGTACTTTCAAATCCCAATAATAAGAAAAAAAATTACCCAACAAAAAATGGGCAAGTGATCTGAATGATGATTGAGCAAAGAATATAATTAGATGGAAAAATAAGCACATGAAAATATGCTCAACATAATTAGTCACTGTGCTGCTGCTGCTGCTAAGTCGCTTCAGTTGTGTCCGACTCTGTGCGACCCCATAGATGGCAGCCCACCAGGCTCCCCCATCCCTGGGATTCTCCAGGCAAGAATACTGGAGTGGGTTGCCATTGCCTTCTCCAATTAGTCACTAGGTACTTTCAAATTAAAATTATAATATGATATCACTACATGTCTACTAAAACAGTTCAAAATAAAACGAAACAACACCTGACAATATCAAGGGCTGGTGAAAGTGTACAGACACAGAGAAGTTTGAATTCTGATATAATGCTGCTAAGAATGCAAAATATGACAGTCCCTTTGGAAAGCAGTTTGCCAATCAAGTTAAATATACACTTATCAACAGTCCAACTCCAGGCATTTATCCAAGAGAAATGAAACATATTTTTACAAAAACTATATATGTTGAAAGTCATTATTTCAGTCGGTGAATAGATAAATAAACTGAGCTAGATTCATAAAATTGAATCCACTAAGCAATAAAGAAGAATAAAAAACTGATACATGTAACAATGTGCATGAATCTATCATAAAGATACAAAGAAATTCATGGGGATAAAACATTCTAATAGTTAGGTTTGGGCAAGTAGAGAAGGGAATTGAATTCAAGGAGGCATATGTACAAATAAACCTTCAATCAAGTTTGTAATATCTTATTTTAGAAAAAAATATAAAAATTTTATAACAGTAAAATAAGAGGTAATATAATAAAAATGAGTGTTAACATGTTTAGCATTTAATAAGTAACATTAGTTAATAAGTCACTATTAATTGAAGGCTAAGTACTAAATAAAACACACAATCCTTGCCCCTCAGAAGTTTACAATGTAGTGTAGAGATGGCAGTAAAAACAAATATATATATTACATTTTATATATATATATACACACATATATATACACACACACACATCATGTTTGTGTACACACACACACATATCATGTTTGTATACACACACACAGACACACACAGACACACACATGCATTTGATAAGTCCCTCAAAGAAGCTAAAGCCTGAGAAGGTTGAGCTGGTTGTGGAAAAAAGTCATCAAGACAGTATGGTACTGGTGCAAAGACAGAAATATAGATCAATGGAACAAAATAGAAAGCCCAGAGATAAATCCACGCACATATGGACACCATATCTTTGACAAAGGAGGCAAGAACATACAATGGATTAAAGACAATCTCTTTAACAAGTGGTGCTGGAAAAACTGGTCGACCACTTGTAAAAGAATGAAACTAGAACACTTTCTAACACCATACACAAAAATAAACTCAAAATGGATTAAAGATCTAAACGTAAGACCAGAAACTATAAAACTCCTAGAGGAGAACATAGGCAAAACACTCTCTGACATACATCACAGCAGGATCCTCTATGACCCACCTCCCAGAATACTGGAAATAAAAGCAAAAATAAACAAATGGGACCTAATTAAACTTAAAAGCTTCTGCACAACAAAGGAAACTATAAGCAAGGTGAAAAGACAGGCTTCAGAATGGGAGAAAATAATAGTAAATGAAGCAACTGACAAACAACTAATCTCAAAAATATACAAGCAACTCCTACAGCTCAACTCCAGAAAAATAAATGACCCAATCAAAAAATGGGCCAAAGAACTAAATAGACATTTCTCCAAAGAAGACATACAGATGGCTAACAAACACATGAAAAAATGTTCAACATCACTCATTATCAGAGAAATGCAAATCAAAACCACTATGAGGTACCATTTCACGCCAGTCAGCATGGCTGCAATCCAAACGTCTACAAGCAATAAATGCTGGAGAGGGTGTGGAGAAAAGGGAACCCTCTTACACTGTTGGTGGGAATGCAAACTAGTACAGCCACTATGGAGAACAGTGTGGAGATTCCTTAAAAAACTGGAAATAGAACTGCCTTATGATCCAGCAATCCCACTGCTGGGCATACACACTGAGGAAACCAGAAGGGAAAGAGACATGTGTACCCCACTGTTCAGTGCAGCACTGTTTATAATAGCCAGGACATGGAAGCAACCTAGATGTCCATCAGCAGATGAATGGATAAGAAAGTAGTGGTACATATACACAATGGAGTATTACTCAGCCATTAAAAAGAAAACATTTGAATCAGTTCTAATGAGGTGGATGAAACTGGAGCCTATTATACAGAGTGAAGTAAGCCAGAAAGAAAAACACCAATACAGTATACTACTGCATATATATGGAATTTAGAAAGATGGTAACAATAACCCTGTGTACGAGACAGCAAAAGAGACACTGATGTATAGAACAGTCTTATGGACTCTGTGGGAGAGGGAGAGGATGGGGAGATTTGGGAGAATGGCATTGAAACATGTATAATATCATGTATGAAACGAGTTGCCAGTCCAGGTTCGATGCACGATACTGGATGCTTGGGGCTGGTGCACTGGGATGACCCAAAGGGAGGGTATGGGGAGGGAGGAGGGAGGAGGGTTCAGGATGGAGAACACATGTATACCTGTGGCAGATTCATTTTGATATTTGGCAAAACTAATACAATATTGTAAAGTTAAAAAAAAAAAAAGTAGTTCTGGAAAACCAAGAGTTTGGAGAAAACTCCTTACTGGTGCTTAGGGGCTGTGAGAGCAGCTTATTTTCAATGGAGGGTCACTCTGCAGCCTGTATAGAGATGGGAAGCAGCAGTTTGAACAAGTTTGGCAAGAGAGGATTCAGAACTTCTGTTATCAAGCAGCAATAGTGACAGGAAACTTGATGTATGCTGTGACTGATGGTGACTGCCATGATATCAAAGAAGAGCAACATGAGGAATACGAAGATGGATCGTAAACAGAAAAGGAGAATGCGGATCAGCAACTGTAGCTGAAAGGATGCAGAGGAGCTAGACCAGTGAGCCAGGGCAAGAAGAGCCAAAGATATCCTGAGTGACTGGTTTTTATATTCTGCTGTCTACACTTGGGTTGATGTGATCTTAAGAAACAAGGATCACTACTATGCATAAAATAAACATCAAGGACTACTACCATATAGCACAGGGAACTATATTCAATAAAGGAAAAGAATCTGAAAATTTTATATATTTATAAAATATATATATATATATAACAAGCATTCTGCTGTACACCAGAAAGCAACACTATATTGTAAATTAACTATATTTTGGTTAAAGAAAGAAAACATGGATCACAATGGAAAGGCACATAGTACAGCACTAAGTAGAAATTACTCAACACAATAAAGCTAAGAGTATATGATGCAGAAGAATATCTGGTGCAATCATTCACAGAGGTTACTTGAAGAAAGTAAGATTTGTATGTACTTTTCAAGGAGGATAAAGATTAATTGGTGGAAGAGATAAGCTATGCAACCCCAGTTAATGGTTGTAATTACCATAAGAAAAGATTCTCAAAGCGACTTTTAAAATATTTTCCTTTAATCTAGACTTTTTAATCAGATAACTTCCAAATGGAGAATCTAAAAATAAGCTATTTGTGTCAGGATTTTCTCAGTTGCATAAGCAATGTCAAATTTGATTTTCATTCTTGTGAAACTAAGGTTTAAGGGTTCTCATTATTACTGTTGAGGATTTAACAAAAACCTAAACCAAAACCAAACTACCATTTAAAATAAAAACAACATACTAGAAAAATATACACTTGATATATAAAAGGCAAAGGGATAATACTACTAATATAAGAATTGTTATAAATCTGAGGAAAAAGATAAATATTAGAAAAATGGCTGTGATTAATGGACAATCTAAAAAGGAAAAAAAAAAACTCACAAAAACCTAGCAAACATAGATAAGAGAGTCTTACCACTCTAATATTCAAAGAAATGTCAATTAAAATAATAGTAAAATTTTTTTTACTAAGTACATTTCAGGCTAGAAAACAAGCAAAAAAAAAAAAAAAAAGGAAAGAAAAGAAAATCCAGGACCTGTCTGCATCTGATTTCCAAAAGCCTGATTCTCTACAAGTTTTCAGTTTTTATGCTATTCCAATACTTTAGTTATTTACACTCCCTTCTCTCCTGTGGCTCAGAATTCCCTCTCCATGGATGCATCATCATGGTGTTATATAAAACTACAGAACAATATGGAACTATTAAACAAAACAAGATAGGTCTGCCTGTACTGACGTGAAAAGATAAATGTCAGGCAGTTTTAAGCAAACAAGGCAAATTACAGATTAGTATACATATTATGAGCCTGTATTTTGTAAAAAAAAAAAAAAAGAATAAAAATAAATACTATTAAATGAATTTCTATGCTTATATATACAGAAATTAGTTGGAAAAAATACACCCAACTACAAACAATTTGTAAGACATGGGTGAATGAGTGAGTGAAGTTGCTCAGTTATGTCTGACTCTTTGCCACCCCGTGGACTGTAGCCCCCCAGGCTCCTCCATCCATGGGATTCTCCAGGCAAGTATACTGGAGTGGGTTGCCATTTCCTTCTCCAGGGGATCTTCCTGACCCAGGAACTGAACCCAGGTCTCCTGCATTGCAGGCAGATGCTTTACCGTCTGAACTGAAGGGTTTAGAGGCCGTCAAATGGACATGACCTATAAAGGCAATTTTGATGGTTTTACATAGAAATGACCTCTAATGGAAGAGAACACAATTGGGAACTATTTGAGATACATTTCTATGTAAAATGCAGTTTGCACATAATTCAGCATTTTAAATGAGCACTCTGCAACCGAGACCAAATATCAATCATCTCTTGAGGTTTTCTACTATGTACCAACATCTAATCTACATAGGAACAAATGTTACTCCTGCTTTTCTCTTCTATATCAAATGTCCTGAAGCCTTTGTGTCTCTTGGGAGTGAGGCCCAGTTTTGATGGGGTAGAGAAGGACCCAGTCAGTCACATTGTACAGTCTCAGGGCCAGGTGGCCGGAGTAGAGGAATCCTCCTCCTCGTAAAGGGAGTCTTATTTTGGTTTTATTTTTTTCTTTTCTTCACAAGAAATGATACATAAGCATTAGAACTTTCATTTTCTACTTCAAATAGGCCTGTGAAGTTGAATATGATTATTTTAAAAAATATGAACATTTACACTCATCCTGAAATAAAATCAAATGGAATTTTGCTAAATATTATGTGATTATTTTAAAAAGCTAAATAACATTCATTTATTGCTCACAAAATTCATTTTGGTTGTTGTTATTCTCATTTTACAAATGAAGAGCTGGTAGTCAGAATTAGAGCCTTGAGCTGATTTTCCAAAGCTCATGAGCTCTCCAATAAACAAGCAGCAAATATTCATTTTTTTTTTCATACTTAGAAGAGAGACAAACATAACTTTGACTATATTCGTTTTACACTTAGGGATATTAGGTATCAAGAACATGTTCTAAAACATGAAATAAATCAATGACAGAATCAGATCTAGAGCTTATGCTTCTTGACCATATTTTTTCATTCTTTTTCTTATGACAATAATAGAAATTCCCAAACATTTATGATGTCCTTACAGCTAGCTCTTTTGTTTTGTTTAAATGTATTGATTTTGCTTTAAAATATTTACAGTTCAAATGATTAACTTTATATTTTCTGCAACAGTCCAAATTTAAATCTCAAGATTTACTTGCCAAGCTCTGCTTCCATATAGAAGACAATCTGTGGGGTTTGAAATATCATTAGAAGTTTTGTTTACTGTGTATAATGACAGGGCAGCTTCAAACTTGGTTTTCTTACTATTAACGATGGAAATAATAATATATCCTTGTGCTAAAAAAAATTACTCAAAGATCCTTTATTTACTTAAATAATTACACAGGTTCTTTGAAAGTCTATATTTTTATTTTACTTTACTACCCCTCTACGGTATTTTTGGTGTATTTGCAAACACTTCTCTGGCTCTGTCTCACAGAAATCCTAGTTAAATAAAATACTTCATGAGTCAACCCTGCCTGAATCCAGATGGCAAACTTGGTCATCAACCTCTGCCACAACCCACAGCATCTTCTTTCTACTCTCCTGTGGATTCTTCCTTTGACGTAGCTGTAGAATTTATCCTTGCCCTGCTCCTACCATCTCATCCCCAATTCAAGTCATACTTGACTCAAAAGCTGAAGCAATCTGTTAGTATATGTTATGTACCTTCATTTCTTATTCTTCAAATTCATACTGTATACTACCACCTAATTTACCTTTGATGAACATAGGCTGTAATATTTCAAATCACTACTTTAAAACCATCAATTGCTTGTCACACATTCAGTAGCATAGAGAAATTTAAGCCCATTAAGGTGACTTGCCTGACCAACGGCAACCTGACCCCCACTATAACTTCTGTCTCTACTCTCCAACACCTTCCATGCTCTTGCCACTGAGACTACTTATAATTTCTAAACATATCTAATGCCCCATGTCTTCTGATCATTTTCTCCTATCTGTACTCTCTTCCTCAATTTCCATCTGATCATAAATACTCTCTCTGTTCTTTGAAGGCACAGTTCAGTATCTCTTCCATCTAAAGTCTTTTGTTGTATTTGTTGTTTTGTCACTAAAACATGACCGACTCCTTGGCAACCCCATGGACTGTAGCCCACCAGGCTCTTTCTGTCCATGGGATTCTCCAGGCAAGAATACTGAAGTGGATTGCCATTTCCTTCTCCAGGGGTTCTTCCAGACCCAGGGATTGAACCCGTGTCTCCGGAATTGGCAGGCAGATTCTTGGGTTCTTTACCACTGAGTCACCAGGGAAGCCCCAAGGCAGAATTAGCAATGATTAATTAAGTGTGAAGGATAAGGGCAAAGACAAGTTTACAGTGACTATAAACTGAATTATAGCTCACAATATTAAGAGTTAGTGTAGCGTTGGTGCCTTTGTACTGTGTAAAACTGTAAATTCTATCATTTTACTGTTGCCACAAGATTTAACTTATCTAATTTTATTGACATTTGCTTTATAGTTCAGTACTGATGAAAATAACATGATTTTTTTTTCTCCTTAAGCAGTTTTGGCTGGCATTAGAAAACAATTCTCCATCTAGCATCTCTTCACTAACAAATAATATTAACTGTGCTTATACAGTCTTCTTACTGTATTTGTACATTTATATACACACACACTTTTATATATTTATTTATAAGTATGTACATTTCCTCTCCAATTTAAACAATTCTACAAGCCAGGATGTACCCTGGTAAGAACATCTGCAAAGCTAATAGTTTCCAAAACAACTTCTTTATTCCTACCTACTCAGTGAAAAAGGGGAGAAAAATTCACAACTATATACAACCAATAAAAGCAGCAAATCAGAACTCAGAGGAGAGACATAGAGTATTTCTTATAAGAGATTTTTATCAATTTCTGAGTAACCAATGGCAAGATTTTATGTTTCTAATTTATAGGGGCCACAAAATAATATTTCCATAACTGTATTTTTGCACGGTGTTCAAATTTCCTTTATAGATATACAAATACACAATCTCACTATGGCATCAAATTGTATATGCTATATCTGTGCTGTCTTCTCTGTATCAAACCAAATGGAAGAGTTGTTTTCTTCCAACACACTCCACAGTTGAAGATTTCTGCCTTTTCTTTGAGCTGGCTAAGAAGTCTATACATTTGCATATTTGTTAGAGGATTATTTTCTGTAATTTAACACAGTACTGGCTATTTCCTGTGCACAATTCAGAGAAGTATAATGTAGTGGTTAAGCCTCAATGCAATTCAAAAGACAGAGGCTTGATTTCTTCTGTTACTTAACTAATTTACCCAGTGGAGCACTGAGTAATCTCTTTAAAACTCAATTTCCTCATCTGTCAAGTGGGGATGATAATAACTGTGCAATTTGGGACTCTAGGGCTGTTATGAGGATTAAATGAAACTTTACATGTAAATACTTTGTACAGCCACTGGCCCACAGTGAGCACTTAATAAATGTTTACTGAGAATTATAATGAAAATTTTACCGCAAATGAGACATGCAAGAAAATATTCAGATTTATTGATTTCTAATGTGAAAAAAATTATCAAATGAATACAAGTTTACATTTGCGTTTGCTAGTTACTAGTTCCAGAAAAAAAAATTGCTAATAAAATTAATAGCAATAAACTTGACTGAAGAGGGAAATTATCTCTTCTTGCTATAGCAAGAAAGCCTTCCTCAGTGGTCAATGCAAAGAATAGAGGAAAACAACAGAATGGGAAAGACTAGAGATCTCTTCAAAAATTAGAGATACCAAGGGAACATTTCATGCAAAGATGGGCTCGATAAAGGACAGAAATGGTATGGACCTAAGAGAAGCAGAAGATATTAAGAAGAGGTGGCAAGAATACACAGAAGAACTGTACAAAAAAGATCTTCACGATCCAGATAATCATGATAGTGTGATCATTCACCTAGAGCCAGACATCCTAGAATATGAAGTCAAGTGGGCCTTGGAAAGCATCACTACGAACAAAGCTAGTGGAGGTGATGGAATTCCAGTTGAGCTATTTCAAATCCTGAAAGACGATGCTGTGAAAGGGCTGCACTCAATATGCCAGCACATTTGGAAAACCGGAAAAGGTCAGTTTTCATTCCAATCCCAAAGAAAGGCAATGCCAAAGAGTGCTCAAACTACCGCACAATTGTACTCATCTCACACACCAGTAAAGTAATACTCAAAATTGTCCAAGCCAGGCTTCAGCAATATGTGAACCATGAACTTCCTGATGTTCAAGTTGGTTTCAGAAAAGGCAGAGGAACCAGAGATCAAATTGCCAACATCTGCTGGATCAAGGAAAAAGCAAGAGAGTTCCAGAAAAACATCTATTTCTGCTTATTGACTATGCCAAAGCCTTTGACTGTGTGGATCACAATAAACTGTGGAAAATTCTGAAAGAGATGGGAATATCAGACCACCTGACCTGCCTCTTGAGAAATCTGTATGCAGGTCAAGAAGCAACAGTCAGAACTGGACATGGAACAACAGACTGGTTCCAAATAGGAAAAGAAGTATGTCAAGGCTGTTTATTGTCACCCTGCTTATTTAACTTCTATGCAGAGTACATCATGAGAAATGCTGGACTAGAAGAAACACAAGCTGGAATCAAGATTGCTGGGAGAAATATGAATAACCTCAGATATGCAGATGACACCACCCTTATGGCAGAAAGTGAAGAGGAACTAAAAAGCCTCTTGATGAAAGTGAAAGTGGAGAGTAAAAAAGTTGGCTTAAAGCTCAACATTCAGAAAACGAAGATCATAGCATCTGGTCCCATCACTTCATGGGAAATAGATGGGGAAACAGTGGAAACAGTATCAGACTTTATTTTTTTGGGCTCCAAAATCACTGCAGATGGTGACTGCAGCCATGAAATTAAAAGACGCTTACTCCTTGGAAGGAAAGTTATGACCAACCTAGATAGCATATTCAAAAGCAGAAACATTACTTTGCCAACAAAGGTCCGGCTAGTCAAGGCTATGGTTTTTCCAGTGGTCATGTATGGATGTGAGAGTTGGACTGTGAAGAAGGCTGAGCGCCAAAGAGTTGATGCTTTTGAACTGTGGTGTTGGAGAAGACTCCTGAGAGTCCCTTGGACTGCAAGGAGATCCAGCCAGTCCATTCTGAAGGAGATCAGCCCTGGGATTTCTTTGGAAGGAATGATGCTAAAGCTGAAACTCTAGTACTTTGGCCACCTCATGCGAAGAGTTGACTCATTGGAAAAGACTCTGATGCTGGGAGGGATTGGGAGCAGAAGGAGAAGGGGACGACAGAGGATGAGATGACTGGATGGCATCACTGACTCGATGGACGTGAGTCTCAGTGAACTCCGGGAGTTGGTGATGGACAGGGAGGCCTGCCGTGCTGTGATTCACGGGGTCGCAAAGAGTCGGACACGACTGAGTGACTGAACTGAACTGAACTGAAGAGGGAAATTATTATATACTCACAGGAGTTAACTGGTTTCCCAAACTTCAGCATTCTCTAGCTATATATTAACAATTTATATGCTAATTATAAATCAATTCCAAACTATGATACAAGCTTGACTGAAAGAGGTTTTAACTTTCCATGACCATTTCAGGGCTTCTCAGGTGGCACTAGTGGTAAGGAACCCACCTCCCAATGCAGGAGACATAAGAGACAGTTCAATCCCTGGGTCAGGAAGATCCCCTCAAGGAGGCCATGGTAACCGACTCCAGTACTCTTGCCTGGAGAATCCCATAGACAGAGGAGACTGACGGTCTCCAGTCCATAAGGTAACAAAGAGCTGGACACAACTAAAGTGACTTAGCATGCATGCATGCCATGACCATTTCCTAACCTCTTAGGAATTATAATATATACTTAAAAGTTAAGTACAGGTATAATATAGTGTATTAAATATTCATATTTCATTATTTATATTTTAAAAGTAAAATTGGTACAAATTGAATTTTAGAAGGTATAGCTCCACCTCTTTGTTTTCCATGCAATCATGACTTCACTTAGTCTATCATTTATAAAAAGAGGTTTAATGAAATAGTTGATCCATTTCAACATTATTTGAATGTCTCCCATTTTTAATTTGCAGCAATTAATGCAAAGCATAAATGTTTTAAACCTTGAATCCTATGAGACACAACAATTTAACAATTCAATTTATTATCTTGCAAATCTCTTAGTGAAATAAGGCAAACACAGTCTTCCACTGTCTGATCTGATAATACTGATTCATTAGTCACAGCAGATAAAAATTAGAATTCATTATATGTGAAGTATTATTTTGATATGCAAAGTTTGCCTTTGAAGAAAAATGTATTCTTTGTTTCATGTGAGTAAGCAACGGTTCTGATATCTGTCCTGTCTGCAGCTGAAACTTCACTGTCACAGCCAGAAGTTGAGACACTTAGTTTGCTCTGCTCTTTTAACATTATTATTTTTTAAAATTCAGCTTTTGTTAATACGAAAATTTGACATGCCTTAGTGCAATTATCTGCCGTTACCTTGAAGAGAAAGAACAGCCAAGAAGAATGAACTTTATATAAACAGGACTCTACTAGTAAATTACAAAGTAGCCTTACAGATTAAAGAGCAACTGAAACACATCACACCATTGCAGTTAAAGGTGAAAGTCAGCTTAAGCATTTGCGTTGTGAACTCAACTACTCTTGGACATTTCCTGTGGTGATCATTGTTCCTTTTGTATTTAAGTTCTCTTATAACAACAACAAAAGTGGGTCACTAATGTCATTTAAATACAACTAACGTTTTATCCTTCTCTTTTCTCTTTATATCTACAACCTAAGGCATTATTTTAATGAATTTGGATCTTTAAATACATATTTAATTTAAATATGAAAAATAAAATTTGGGATGCATCTAGCTTAACTGTTAAAATCAGCATTTTGTAAGACAGTGAAGATGTTACCTGGTAGTAGTGAGGCAGGTAGAAATGGCCAGATAAAGCTTTAAAAACATTGGGTAATGTCTTTGGGGCAGGAAATAGCAAATGGAATTTACTGCCTTCAGATCGCTGTTTCTCAAGCTACTTCAGTATGTCCAGATTACAGACTTGGGAAAAGCAAGTTCTGAAATTCATGTCAGGGTCAGGGAGCTTGAGGCAGTGAAGGAGAGGTGGGAATTAACATTTGCCGAGTACCTAAGCAATACCAGGCACTGGGCTAGTGCTCTTAAGCTTCATCTCTTCGAATTCTGATAATGGTCCTATGTCTTCACTTTTACCTCCCATTTTTTCACATGTGGAAAACAGTTTGAAGGATGTTGCAAAACTTTTCTAAGGTCTCAGAGATCAGTCTCTCTCACTCGAAAATGTTAGATCACTAAGCCACTCAAGTCACATTTATCTTTGCGTACTTGAAACATAGTCCTCTTTCTTTATTTTTACTTATTACTGATGTATTCATCGTATTCAAAAATACTAAGATGGCTTACAAAATAACTATAATAAAATGAGATTTGTAGTAAAAGTAAAGACCTTAATGTCCACTGGGTGATCCCCAACAAACATCTTGAGTGCCCAAGCATCAGTGGAGGGAGACACTTTTGTTAGTTGTTTCCCAAGTATAATGCATATTTATGAACGGATCTCTCATTGTCAAAGAATGAGGCATTGCTACAAAGACTGCTTAGAATTAGTTCCCTTAAATCCTTTCACTATGATTCAGCAGTCATTTTATCTGTCTGTATTCAGTGAAAAAGCACCTATTGTGTATGATCATTCCTATCTGATGCCGATAAAGTTACAACGGCAATTTTCTGCTTTTTCTTACAATAAGCTTTTAGATGGCCTGTTATGGTAAGGAGCTTTTGGATGTTACTTTACTAAACCAAGTAATCATCTATTGTTTTGTTTCAATTGCATGTTAGGATGGGAGAAGGGTATATCACTTATCACTGAGAAAAATCTGAATAAGGCTGAAGACAAAGCAGAAGGACAAGTATGGAATTTTTACTTCCATATTTACTTATGCAAATTTTACTTACTCAGTAAACATGACTCTGGAACTGAGTAGAACCCTGCAGGCACCAACCCCCAACACCAAACCAAACAATTAATGATTAGACAAACAATAGAGAATTATTCTACAGATACTATAATTGCCACCAAAGGAGAAAAAAGCTAACTGCATGATGACCAGACTGTAGCCATAATGTTAGATGCTCCTACTTGAGCAGTACTGAATCTATGGCTAGAACAATTTCAAGAACAGGCCTCAAGAGAATGGGATTAACTTTATTGCTCTTGATAATCTACATCTCTGTAGACATCAAAATAATTGTATGTTTCTCTGCCTATATATTGGAAAAGGAAATGGCAATGCACTCCAGTATTCTTGCCTGGAAAATCCCATGGATGGAGGAGCCTGGTAGGCTACAGTCCACAGGGTAGCAAAGAGTCAGACATGACTGAGCAACTTCACTTTCACTTTCAGCCTATATATATAAGCAGACGACTAAAATTGTCAGAAATGCTACAGACTCACAATGACACCTTCCACTCTGAGAATACAGCACCCTATATCACCATGAAGAAATTATAGAAGATAGACCTTTGCCCCTAATGTCAAAGAAACAGAATCATGTTCTGACAAGTGGGGATTTGTGAGCAGCTCTTTACAGGAAACTCCCCTTAGCAGGAAGCCCTTTTTCTTGTCACTTTAACAAAGGTACATTAGAATTAACTTTTAAACCAGGCACCCCAATGCTCTGCTTATCTCTGGCTCAAGCACACCTCTCAAATCTTTTAATCACACAATACCTTGCCTAACTTGTCAGTTCTTTCTGTAGATCAAAGAAAAAGAAATGAAGAATGAATATCAATAAATAACAGAGGACCAGATCTCTTACCTAGCTTCCCGTTCACTTTGGAAGCTTGTAATCTTCTAAATAAACTGTGTGAACAAGATTACAACTAGAGGAAGATTACAAGAAGTCAATGAGTCTGCACACTAGGGGGGTGGGGCGGTGGGCATGGTGACCACTCTGAATCCCTATCTCAGTGATTAACTAAGATTACTTTATTCTTTCTCTTTAAAATGTCATGGCCAAGCAGAATCTTTAGAATTGGTTTTGGGGGCATGTTGAGTCCATCATCTCCCCAGACTATTGGCATTCTCATTAAAGGTGCCTTTCCTTTGCTACCAACATTTCTGAGTATGTAATTGATTTTGTAAGCAGGATGCAGTGGGACCTCCATTTGTTAACAAGTTGAACATCATCTCTTCATCTCACACTATGCTAAGGTTGTGAAGATAAAAGGATGACAAGAAATGGTCTTTTCCTTCAAAAACATTTTAGAATAGTGGAGAAAACACAGTTATATACATATATTCATAATACCAAGTTATAAATGCAATGACAGAATGCAAACTCATAGAAGAACCATAATGTGGTACTTATCCATCCTGGACGAAATTAGGGAAAACTTGCCGGAAGAGGTAATGCTTCAGCTAAGTCTTTACATTTTAAAGGTAAAGCAACTCAGAGCTGGATAGTAGGAAGTCCACTAAGGTTTTGTAAAACTAACTTTGCTAAAGATAAGATAATAATTAGAAAAAAAAATCTTGATTAACCAAATTACTACTTCTTTTTCTCTCTAACCTGAGTAAACGCTGACCACATATCAGGTGCCTGCCTGCCTGCCTGCCTGCCTGCTAAGTTGCATAAGTCGTGTCCTACTCTTTGCAGAGGAGTACTGTAGCCCACCAGGCTACTCTGTCCATGGGATTCTCCAGGCAAGAAAACCGGGGTGGGTTGCAGTGCCCTCCTTCAGGGGATCCTCCTGACCTAGGGACAGAACCCATGTCTTATGTATCTTGCACTGGCAGTCAAGTTCTTTACCAGTAGTTCTACCTGGGAAGCTCACTTATCAGGTGACATCAACTGAAATAAGAACATGAAAGCAAAGTGTTGCAGTCTGTTTGCCTTGTCAACTATGAGAATCTGTAGCACCATCCAATAAATAAAAGTGCAACTTTTATGACATCAACTTTTCCTATGGCTTCTCCCATTGATTAACTCCTAGTCATATGGCCTTTCTTGCTGCTACTCCAACATGCCAGGCTTCAGCCCTGTACTTGTTACTGATTCTCCTGGTTACAGTTACAGAGCTCTATCTGCCTTCCTTTAATCATCCAGGCTTCAATTCAAATGTCACTTTCTCCAAGAGTATCTTCTTAGCCATTGAAATGGACATATTAGCAACAACCCTCACTTCTGCCAAGTAACTATTTTTCTATTTATATTGCTTTACCTTCTTATCAACACCTGAAACACTGTATTATCTGTTCGTTTATATGCGTTGTTATCTAACTCCTCTCCACTCCCTGCAAAAGTATTAAATAACTTTTTTGTCTTGTGTATTGCTAGGTTTCCAGTTTGGAACATACTGCCCTGTAACGGACATTAAGTGAGATGAATGAAACCTTCTACCAATGGTAGCAATCACTATCTCCAAATAACAGTGCTGCAATAGACCTACAGAGCAACCAGTTCAGAATCCAGCAGCAGGACACAGAGGGCCTCCAGAGAAAAAAAATGTTTTTTGGAAAAAAAAAAAAAAGGAAAATGAAGAAATAAAAATAAAAAAGAAAAAATAAAAAGACATAGAAATGTAGAAATGTATGAAGTTAGATTCTATAGAGTTATTAAATGTGGGCCTCAGTTCTGACATTTCTTGCACCTAATTCTCAAGAAAAAACTGATCACTTCTGTGTATCCCAAATGTTGGGGCAGAGACATTTTTTAATGCAGAGAACTTTAGGGGAAAAAAAAACCTTTCTTGGTTTTTCCTGAGGGCCCCAGTGGGTACACACTTCAAATTTACATTTTTCCTACAGAAAATTAAACCTGCCTGCATTTTGTCTACTGGCTGATACACAACTACAAGTGGTGCCATCGTACGGCACATCTTCCACTTTTACATTTGTAATTATTGTTTCAGGTTTCTCATGACCAGATCCAGATTCATCTTTGAGACATCAGAAGTGTTTGCACTGAGCTGAAGGATTAATGCCCTGCCCTTACTTACGGGATCTTTTCCCTACAATTAATCATTTTGTTAATGTAGAGGGTTGCTTAGATTCTGATTCTGCCACTTACTAAATGTGTGATCTTGGGAAATTTACTTACCCCTTCTGTCATCTGCAATTTGGGGATTTTAACAGCACTGATTCTATTGCAATTACATTTAAGATTCAATTAGACATTAAACTGTAAAAATGCTTAGTACAATGCCTGGCTGTAATTAATTTCCCATAGTTCCCTAAATGCCGATGATAATATTCATAACACAGATATCTAGTTGTGCATAAATCATCTGGTGAGCATAAGAAAATGAAAATCCAAGAGGAACCTTTTCTTTTCTATATAATATGTAGTCAGGGAGACAGAAAGTTGACATAAAAAGTGATTGAATTAGTACAAGTCTTAGTTAGAAATCCTATAACAGTACTCCTGTGCTCCTGGCGGGGGGGTGGGGGGAACAAACTTATTCTATCCAAATAACATTTTATTTTGGAAATTTGCAGAGAAACATCTGTTTTAAATTTCAAGAAGGCTGTAATTAACATTCATAAACACTTTCAAAATGACTTATTTTCTTTGTTTTTTGTACTTTTGATTAATAGTTTTTGGGTTTTCCGGCTATCCATTCTCCCCAGTGTAAACCCTATCTTTGCTGAGAAAAGTTGAGCGCTGAAGAATTGATGCTTTTGAACTGTAGTGTTGGAGAAGTCTCTTGAGAGTTCCTTGGACTGCAAGGAGATCAAACCAGTCCTGAATATTCACTGGAAGGACTGATGCTGAAGCAGAAGCTCCAATACTTTGGCCACCTGATGTAAAGAACTGACTCATTGGAAAAGACTCTGATGCTAGGAAAGATTGGAGGCAAGAGGAGAAGGGGATGACAGAGGATGAGATGGTTGGATGGCATCATCGACTTAATGGATATGAGTTTGAGCAAACTCCGGGAGTTGGTGATGGATAGGGAGGCCTGGCCTGCTGAAGTCCATGGGGTCACAAAGAGTTGGACACAACTGAGCTACTGAACTGAACTGAAATGTACTAAGATTTTTTTAAAAGAAAAAAGCATAATAGGGAAATATCATGAGCAATTATACAACAGCAACTTTGGCCACTTATATTGAATGGAAAAATTCCTTGAAAGACACAAATATCAAAAACACAATCAAGCACAAGTAGTTTTCAGAGGGACCACGATGACAATGAAGGAACTCCTGAACTTCCCTGTACCCACAGACGCACGGACTGTACAACTACACAGTCAGAAAATCCCACTGAGAGACATGCAGTGGCTCAAGGACTATGGCAAACAAAGAAGTATTTGGCAATGGGTGTACTTCACTTCCTGTGGCTACCCCTCAAGGCTCAGCCCAGAAATAGCAGGCAAAACTGTCCATTGTCCAGTCTTCCCTTGAGGGATTTGATTGCCTACTTTACAAGCTGATGCCTGAAGGTCTGGCTTCTTATTTAACATGCATCTAGAGGCTGACTGACATCTCCCTAGAGTCCAGGGGAGCTGGTAGGCACTTCCCCTGCATTCCCTCTCTGGCTTGATCCAACAACAAAACCAAATTGCTAGTACCACCTTGAAAGGAGTTTGTCCATGTATTTAGTGACTCAATTTTTATGGCTGCCATAAAAGGGATGGAATTCCCAAATCACTTAGCTCTGAAAGCCAATAGGGCTGCATTCACACATTCCATAGGAGGACAGCAAGCAAAGCAGAAGCTTTTCCCTAGGTGCAGGAGCACCCCTTTGTTCCTCCCCACTCTCATGACTATCTGCCTGGGCTTTCTGTAGAGAAAGCAGGTAAAACTACCCGTTTTCCAATTTCTCCTTGGAAGGAACTTAACTATATTGTTTTCCAGCTCTTCCATGAGGGTATAGTTTCTGGTTAGCCTGCATCTATGTGCTGACTGATATTCTCTTCCTTGGAACACCGACTGATCTTGGCACACCCTCTCTATGGGAGACAACCATAAAGGTTTGAGAGACAACCGGGAGATTCATCTGGACTGATGATGAGACAGTGTGCCAAGACCAACATGTAATGTGCAGAAACCAACACAAAGAGTGAAAGAAATGGAAAAAAAAAAAGTAACATCAACAAGGAAATATGTCTCAAACAGAAGAACAGGATAAATCATTAGAAGGTGATCTTAGTAAGATAGAGAAAACTGACTTACCCAACAGAGATTTCAAAATAATGGTCATAAAGATGGTCACTGAGATCAGAGAGCAAGGCATAAACAAAGTGAGAATTTTAGCAAAGAAAATATAACAGACAAAGAAAGAATCTTAAAATCAACTTGTTACTTAGAAGGGGATCCCATTAAGACCATCAGTGAATTTTTCAGCATAAACTTTGCAAGCCAGGAGGGATTGTGATGAGTTTTCAAAATGCTGAAAGAGAAAACCTGCCAACCAATAATACTCCATTAAGCAAAGCTGTCCTTCAGAATTGAAGGAGAGACAAAAAGTTTTCCAGACAAAAAGGGAGGAAGTTCATAATTACTAGACTGATAGATATATGGGTCAACAGAACAGAGAGTCCAGAATTAGATTCACACATTTAATTAACAGATTTTTGACAAAGCTGCAAAAACAACTGGGGATAGGATAATTTTTCCAACAAATAGAGTGGGAAAGATAGATAAAAATATGAAAAAAAAAAACCCAGAAAATCTTACAAGTTTGTATCACACCAGACATCTAAAATAAAACTATGGTGTTGCAACTTGAATGTGGTGGATGCAAAGATTTCTTAAACACACAAAAAACAAATCGTAAAGATGATAGTCAACAAATTGAACTACTTTATCAATTTTTTTTAAAGATTGCTAAAGAAATGTAAAAAATGTTAAAGAAAGTCACAAAATAGCAGAAAATATTGCAACCTTCATATCTAACAGTAGATCTTAACCATTACAACTGGTTAATAAGAATATAAACATTCCAATTTGGAAATGGCAAAAGGATTTGAACAGACATTTCACCAAAGAAGATATATGGATTCCAAATACGCACATGAAAGATGGTCAATATCAGTTCTCAGGAAAGTGGTAAATAAAACCATAAGGAAGTATCACTATACACCTAGTTGAATAGCTAAGAGTAAAATGTCCAATTGCACTAGGTTTGGCAATGTATAAACACTTTGGAAAGTATTTGGCAAAATACATGTACATATTACAATGTACATGTAATATGTACATATTACATGATCCAAGGAAAATAAAAATTCTACCTAAAATTTTATAAACAAATATTCACAGAAACCTAATCTTGAAAAAAAATCCAAATGTTCACCTTGACCTTAAGCCTAATCCTAACAGATGAGTGAATAAACATTTTGTGGTGTATCTATACAGTGGAATATCACTTAGAAATAAGAAGAGATGAAGTACCGATACCCACAAACACCCGGGTGAATCTCAAAATAGTAACTAGTGGAAGCAACTAAACAAAGGGATGTACATAATATATTATTCATTTCACACAAGGATACAATTTTCAAACTAATTTGTAGTATTAGAAGGCAGACCATTGGTTGCCTGGGATAGGTTACAAAAGACACACAGAAATTATGAATATGTTTATTGTCTTGATTGTGGTGATGGTTCATATTTCAAAACTAAACACATTGTGTGTGTAAAGTTTTATTATATTCAGTTATACCTCAATACTGTTCATACTGTTTATGGGGTTCACAAAGCAAGAATACTGAACTATGAACAAAGCTAGTGGAGGTGATGGAATCCCAGTTGAGCTATTTCAAATCCTAAAAGATGATGCTGTGAAAGTTCTGCACTCAATATGCCAGCAAATTTGGAAAACTCCGCAGTGGCCATGGAACTGGAAAAGGTCTGTTTTCATACCAATCCTAAAGAAAGGCAATGTCAAAGAATGATCAAACTACCACACAATTGCACTCATCTCTCACACTAGCAAAGTAATGCTCAAAATTCTCCAAGCCAGGCTTCAACAGTATGCGAACTGTGAACTTCCAGATATTCAAGCTGCATTTAAAAAAGGCAGAGGAACCTGAGGTCAAATTGCCAACATCTGTTGGATCATCAAAAAACCAAGAGAGTTCCAAAAAAACATCTACTTCTGCTTATTGACTACGCCAAAGCCTTTGACTGTGTAGGTCACAATAAACAGTGGAAAATTCTTAAAGAGATGGGAATACCAGACCACCTGACCTGCCTCCTGAGCAATCTGTATGCAGGTCAAGAAGCAACAGTTAGAACTGGACATGGAACAACAGACTGGTTCCAAATTGGGAAAGGAGTACATCAAGGCTATATATTGTCACCCTGCTTGTATAACTTATATGCAGAATACATCATGAGAAATGATGGGCTGGATGAAGCACAGGCTGGAATGAAGATTGCCAGGAGAAATATCAATAACCTCAGACATGCAGATGACACCACCCTATGGCAGAAAGTGAAGAACTAAAGAGCCTCCTGATGAAAGTGAAAGAGGGGAGTGAAAAGTTGGCTTAAAACTCAACATTCAGAAAACCAAGATCATGGCAGCCAGTCCCATCACTTCATAGCAAACAGATGGGCAAACAATGGAAACAGTGACAGACTTTGTCTTTTGGGGCTCCAAAATCACTGCAGATGGTGACTGCAACCATGAAATTAAAAGACACTTGCTCTTTGGAAGGAAAGTTATGACCAATCTAGACAGCATATTAAAAAGCAGAGACATTACTTTGTCTCTGTTAGAACAAAGTTCTGTCTAGTCAAAGCTATGGTTTTTCCAGTAGTCATGTATGGATGTGAGAGTTGCACTATAAAGAAAGCTGGGCACCAAAGAATTGATGCTTTTGAACTGTGGTGTTGGAGAAGACTCTTGAGAGTCCCTCGGACTCCAAGGAGATCCAACCAGTCCATCTTAAAGGAAATCAGTCCTGAATATTCATTGGAAGGACTGATGCTGCAGCTGAAACTCCAATATGTTGGCTATCTGATGCAAAGAACTGACTCATTAGAAAAGACCCTGATGCTGAGAAAGGTTAAAGGTGGGAGGAGAGGGGATGACAGAGGATGAGATGGTTGGATGGTATCACCAACTCTATGGACTTGAACTGGAGTAAGCTTTGGGAGTTTCTGATGGACAGGGAAGCCTGGTATGCTGCAGTCCATGGGGTTGCAAAGAATTGGACATGACTGAGTGACTGAAGTGATACCTCAATACATTTGTTTAAAAGGGAGAGATCCACACCTGAAGTTCTAAAAATACTCTGCTTAATAGTTTTCAGTTTCAATAGAATAGTGAGATTTCTATAGGCATCTGGAAAACTACTTCGTAAAAAATAATTTTGAAAAGGTGAATAAGTATTCCTCAAAAAATAGTACCTTAATTAATCAGTAGAGTAGGAATGAAGAGAACAGACACTGAGATTTCCTTCAATTTATTCACTCAGTCAACTAATATATATGCCTGAATACATACTAGTGTACAAAGTAAACAAATCTCTCCCTGTATGTTTACATTATATGATTATAAATTAGTATCAAATTAGAATAAGCAAAAGCCTGCAATGTTTTTATTCATAATAACCCTGAGTACTTCATTAATGAATTATATCCATAACCCTAAATTATATTGAAAAATATAAAAATAAGGCCTGTATTTTTAAATCATTCTCTTGCTATAAAGTTCAAAATAAAAACAAAACTTGTTTAAGCCAGACATGTTTTCTTCATAAATTGGCCTGTGCTTTTATACTTTGATGTATATAGAACACACAAGGAGTATTTTATTAATAATGCAGACTTCTGGGCCAAATTCACATTTTAACTCCATAGATTTGGGGTGGGGCTCAGAATCTGCATACACATCTAGCAGCCTATTTGATCCTAATGTCAGTCATCTGGACTTTCTACCTTGTGAAACACTGTGCTTTTCTACCCAATAAGATAACTAGTGATTCCTAAATGTGAAGATTTATGTGAAGCCATTCAACGTCACAATAATCCAAGTCCATGCCCCTACCACCGATGCCTAAGAAACTGAAGTTGATCAGTTCCATGAAGACCTAGAAAATCTCCTAGAATTAACACCAAAAAAAAAAAAAAAAAGATGGTCTATTTATCACTGGGGATTGGAATGCAAAAGCGGGAAGTCAAGAGATATTAAAAAAAAGAGATATCTGGAGTAACAGGCAAGTTTGGCCTTTGGGAACAAAATGAAGCACAGCAAAGGTTAACTGAATTCTGCCATGAGAATGCACTCGCCATAGCAAATCCCCTTTTTCAACAACACAAGAGATGACTTTACACATGGACATCAGCAAATAATCAATACCAAAACCACACTGATCACATTCTTTGTAGCCAAAGATGGAGAAGCTGTATACAGTCAGCAAAAACAATACCTGGAGCTGACTGTGGCTCAGATCATCAGCTTCTCATAGCAAAATTGAGTTTAAACTAAAGAAAGCAGGGAAAACCATGAGGCCAGCCAGGTACAACTTGAATCAAATTCCCTATGAATATGCAGTGGAGGTAATGAATAGATTCAAGGGATTAGATCTGGTAGACAGAGTACCTGGAGAACTATGGACAGAGGTCTGTAATGTTGTACAGGAGGCAGTGAACAAAACCAAAGAAAAAGAAAAGTAAGAAGGTAAAGTGGTTACCTGAGGAGGGCTTCAGTTCAGTTCAGTCGCTCAGTCGTGTCCAACTCTTTGTGACCCCATGAACTGCAGCATGCCAGGCCTCCCTGTCCATCACCAACTCCCGGAGTTCACTCAGACTCACGTCCATCGAGTCAGTGATGCCATCCAGCCATCTCATCCTCTATCGTCCCCTTCTCCTCCTGCCCCCAATCTCTCCCAGCATCAGAGTCTTTTCCAATGAGTCAACGCTTTGCATGAAGTGGCCAAAGTACTGGAGTTTCAGCCTTAGCATCATTCCTTCCAAAGAAATCCCAGGGCTGATCTCCTTCAGAATGGACTGGTTGGATCTCCTTGCAGTCCAAGAGACTCTCAAGAGTCTTCTCCAAAACAGCAAAAGAAAGAAGAGAAGTGAAAAGCAAGGGAGAAAGGGAACAGTATATCCAACTAAATGCAGATTTCCAAAGAACAGCATGGAGAGACAAGAAGGGCTTCTAAAATGAACAGTGTATAAAACAAGAAAACCACAGAAGGGGACAGACTAGAGATCTCTTCTAGAAAATTGGAGATATCAAGAGAACATTTTGCCCAAAGATGGGCACAAGAAAGGACAAAAATGGTAGAGACCTAGTAAATGCTGAAGAGATCAAGAAGAGATGGAAATACACAGAAAAACTGTGCAAAAAAGATCCAAAGAACCAGACTGCTAGGATGGTATGGTCAGCCACCCAGAGCCAGACATTCTGGAGAACAAAGTCAAGTGGGCCTTAGGAAGCACTGCTGTTAATAAAGCTAGTGGATGTGACAGAATTCCAGTAGAACTATTCAGAACCACAAAGGATGATGCCATCAAGGTGCTACATTCAATATGTCAGCAATATGGAAGACCTAGCAGTGGCCACAGGACTGTAAAAGGTCAATCCTCATCTCAGTTCCCAAGAAGGGTACTACTAAAATGTGATAACCATTGAATGATTGACCTCATCTCGCATGTTAGTAAGGTCATGCTTAAAATTCCGCATGCTAAGCTTCAGCATTATGCTAACCAAGAGCTTCCAGATGTCCAAGCTGGATTTAGAAAAGGAAGAGGAACCAGAGATCAAATTGTCAATATTCGCTGGATCACAGAGAAAGCTGAGGAATTCCAGAAAAACATCTATCTCTGTTTCACTGACTACATATCAAAGCCTTTGACTGCATGGATCATAATAAACTGTGGAAAGCTCCTAAAGAGATGTGGATACCAGACCATCTTGCCTGTCTCCTGAGAACCCTGTATGTGGGCCAAGAAGCAACAGTCAGAACCCTGTAAGGAACAACTGATTGGTTCAAGACTGAAAAAGGAGTAAGACAGGGTTGTTTGTTGTCACCCTGTTTGTTTAATCTATATGCTGAGCACATCATGAGAAATGCTGGGTTGGATGAGTTACAAGCTGGAATCAAGATAGGCAGGAGATACATCAATAACCTCAGATATGATGCTGATACCACTCTAATGGCAAAAAGTGAAGAGAAACTAAAGAGCTTCTTGATGAGGGTGAAGGAGGAGAGTGAAAGAGCCAGCTTAAAGCTAAATATTAAAAAAAAAAAAAAAAAAAAAAACCTAAGACCATAGCATCTGGCCCCATTACTTTATGGAAAATAGAGGGGTAAAAGGTGGAAGTAGTGACAGATTTCCTCTTCTTGGGCTCTAAAGTCACTGCAGATGGTAACTGCAGCCATGAAATCAGAAGACACTTTCTTCTTGGCAGGAAAGCTACGTATGACAAACAGTGTATTGAAAAGCAGAGACATTACTCTGCTGACAAAGATCCATATAATCAAGGCTATGGTCTTCCCAGTGGTCACATACAGTTGTGAGAGCTGGACTTTAAAGAAGGTGAAATGCCAAGGAATTGATGTCTTCGAACTATGGTGCTGGAGAAGATCCTGAAAGTCAATTAGACAGCAAGGAGATTGAACCAGTCCATCTTAAGGGAAATCAAGCCTGAATACTTGTTGGAAGGACTGATGCTGAAGCTGAAACCCAGTATTTTGGTCATCTGATGAGAACAGATGACCCACTAAAAAGCCCCTCATGCTGAGAAACATTGAGGGCAGAAGGAGAAGAGGGCATCAGAGAATGAGATAGCTGGATGGCATCACCAATGCAATGGAAATGAACTTGGGCAAACTTCAGGAAATGGTAAGGGACAGAGAGGCCTGGCATGCTGCAGTCTATGGGGTTGCAAAGAGTCAGACATGCCTGGAAGACTGAACAGCAACAAATGTGAAGATACACGTGCAAATAAAGAAACATGCATCAATGGAAATCTCATCAAATTAGACAACTGCAAACATTGGCCGACTCAATGGACATGAGTTTGAGCAGATTCCAGGAGACAGTGAAGGACAGGGAACCCTGGAGTGCTGCAGTTCATGGGGTTGCAAAGAGTCGGATGTGACTGAGTGACTTCATAACAACAACAAACATCAGCCACTAAGGTCACACCTCGCTATCCAAGTGAGTTCACCTAAAACAGAGACTTAATGATATGAGAAACTAACGCCTTAAGGAATTTTGGAATGATTTGGAATTTTGATTCCTTAAGGAACCTTAGTAAGCAAAACATCTTTAGAAAATTATCAAAATCTGAGTAAATATAATCATAAAATACAGATTCCTAAGAGATGATATTCAGGTTTATTCGAGCTAGGTTTTCATAGAAAAAAAAGTGACTCTAAACTCTGACACTATTAATAAATAAAAAGCAAAGACATATCTTTCTTTGTGTCATGGCTTGTTTTTATACTTGGAAGACTCAATGTAGCCCATAATTTAAAATTTATTTTTGGCATAAGTAAATATATTCCCTCTACTTCCTTTAATACTGTAACAAAAAAGGAACTAAAAATCTTTGCATATTTTCAATGGTATATGATTAAAGATGACTCTGGGAAACTTTGATTCCATGTTTTTATAATGTATCTTTTAATATATTCTAATTTATGATATTTGGTAAGTGTAAAAAAAAATTTGATTAAAAATAAATTCTTTCAAATAACTTTTAATTAGCATTTCTCAGCAGATATTTGTCTTCATTCCATGGTCATTTATCAAGTGGCCTACCCCAGCCCAAAGGCACAGTCTTGAAACAAGTTATTAATCTCCTTACCTTGAGGAAATCTACTCTTTCTTCAAGAAAAGTCCAAAGAATAAATGAGAAAACAGCTCAAAGCCACCCAAGATGAAATGAGGATGTTATATGCTAAAAGAGCAGATCTAGTACTGAGCTATCAGAAGAAATAAAAGAGCAAAGTCTCTACAGATGCTCATCATGATACACTCTGGCATCAGGCAGAAAAGGTGGATATAAGGGAAAAAGGGAAAACAAAAGTGTAAAAGCAAACCTGATGATGCTATCCCTGCACACCAGAGAGAACCACTTTCTCCACATTTAGAAGAAATTTGGGGCAGGTAAATATTGGTGGTAAACATAAAAGGATAAAAATTAGAGTATTTACATGTATTTCTTCTATAACTAGAATTTCAATTGGATTACACACAAGCTTTTTGACCCTGTCTTGGAGATCCAACCAGTCCGTTCTGAAGGAGATCAGCCCTGGGATTTCTTTGGAAGGAATGATGCTAAAGCTGAAACTCCAGTACTTTGGCCACCTCATGCGAAGAGTTGACTCATTGGAAAAGACTCTGATGCTGAGAGGGATTGGGGGCAGGAGGAGAAGGGGACTACAGAGGATGAGATGGCTGGACGGCATCACTGACTCGATGGACGTGAGTCTCAGTGAACTCCGGGAGTTGGTGATGGACAGGGAGGCCAGGCGTGCTGCGATTCATGGGGTCGCAAAGAGTCAGACACGACTGAGTGACTGATCTGATCTGATCTGACCAGTATAGAAAATAAGAAACAATAAAACCAGTTTTCCATATTAAGCCGGAATGTACTTCATGGTTTGTCTATTTCTGCTATTCCTACATCATTTCAGGTATGACCAATAAGTCAAAATACTCTCTTCATTAAGCAGTCTGCAAATGCCTGGTTGGCAGAGTCAGCTGTTATTTTGGGTTGTATAGCTCTCAGTGTGTGGGTGCGAAATAAATCCTAAAGGCACAACATTAAAGGTGGACTGGGTCTTGGATATTATGTAATAATATGCCTTTATTTTATATATGAGGAAACTTCAATGGCACCCCATTCCAGTACTCTTGCCTGGAAAATCCCATGGGCGGAGGAGCCTGGTAGGCTGCAGTCTATGGGGTCGCGAAGAGTCGGACATGACTGAGCGACTTGACTTTCACTTTTCACTTTCAAGCATTGGAGAAGGAAATGGAAACCCACTCCAGAGTTCTTGCCTGGAGAGTCCCAGGGACGGGGGAGCCTGGTGGGCTCCTGTCTATGGGGTCGCATGGAGTCGGACACGACTGAAGTGACTTAGCAGCAGCAGACCCAAGGAAATTAGATAATTTGCCCAAGGTCTCATAGCTAGTGGAATTTTGGTAAGTTGTTCATTTCAGACTCTTCTATAATAGCCATGAATTTTAATTCATCTGCTTTACTACCTTTCCAGTTCAAGTTCAGTCACTCAATCGTGTCCGACTCTGTGTGACTCCATGAACCGCAGCACGCCAGGCCTCCCTGTCCATCAACCAACTCTTAGAGTCCACCCAAACCCAAGTCCATTGAGTTAGCGATACCATCTCGTCCTCTGCTGTCCCTGTCTCCTCCTGCCCTCAATCTTTCCCAGCATCAGGGTCTTTTCCAATGAGTCAGCTCTTTGCATCAGGTGGACAAATTATGGGAGTTTCAGCTTCAACATCAGTCCTTCCAATGAACACCCAGGACTGATCTCCTTTAGGATGGACTGGTTGGATCTCCTTGCAGTCCAAGGGATCCTCAAGAGTCTTCTCCAACACCACAGTTTAAAAACATCAGTTCTTCTGCACTCATCTTTCTCTGTAGTCCAACTCTGACATCCATACATGACTACTGGAAAAAACATAGCCTTGACTAGACAGACCTTTGTTGACAAAGTTAGGTCTCTGCTTTTTAATATGCTGTCTAGGTTGGTCATAACTTTCCTCCAAGGAGCAAGCATCTTAATTTCATGGCTGCAGTCACCCTACCTGCCTTAATTCACCTGCATAGAATTTATAAATTCTATGCATGATAGCATAAGCTTAGGTTATTTGAGAAAATGGGCTTGTTCTCTTAAATAATGCATTAAATTTGTTAAATCCAGCATACACAACTATTTTGAAAGTATACGTTTGGGGCCAAATCCTTATGATTAAAAAGTCACAATGGAATATGTTTAATACGAGCTCTTTAACATTGGGGGGGATGGCATTTTTCTAAGACAGTAGAAAGAGGGCATTTTTCTAAGACAGTAGAAAGAGGAAATTTTTCTACATCAAATAAAAATAAATGTGGGGGACATATTTGTTTCCATATTGAAATAATCACACTCGATGGGGTTGAAACTAAAAATTCATACTATCACTGAATTGATGTTTATTGATGAAAGTAGAAAATATTTCTTTCTATAGCTTAATTTTGGACAAGTCTGTCATTGTCATGAGAGTATAAGCTGTACTTCAAATAGTTTATGTTTCCTTAATTTTAGCTGCATAAAATCCATTTATTAACAAAAAAAATGTACTTACTGATTCAGGACAGGAGTGTAGGCAGTTTTATCCTCATCAATAATAGTGACCATCAGTGTAATAAGCTGGGGCCAAAAATCCAAATTCTTGGTGGTTGGTCCCTGATCTTCCCGAGGAATGTCCTGTTTCTTACTCTGCTCAGAAGGTCAGGCAACATGCAAAATAAAAGGTTAAACGGCATGACTTTAGTTAGAAATCACTGTCAAACAGAAGGATCAGATAAAGAGAGCTATGAACAACTCTCAGATCACGTGAGCCAAAGTTAGTACATTCAGGTTTTCTCCCTTCATTGAACGGCATCCCACAGGGTAAAGTCACAATGGCCAGGCTTGGATTTCCAAATGCTTTGGTTCTGGGATGGAGGTTTATCTTCCTCTATTGCAGTTTATGATCTTAGGAATTATTATTATAGAGTTTATCCCTTTTATGTGACTTCTTCCAAGGCCAAAGTTTGAATTCTGTGTGTACATTGGTGTGTGTTTAAAATTTGTCCTGCCTAAGTATTTTTTCAAAAGTCACACTGTTTTATGTGGGCAGAACTCAAGAAAGGCTGGTTACAAAGTCAGTACTGATAAATTCTACAGATATAAAGTTACATGAATGGACTAGAACTCTCTCATTCCACTCACAAATACATCTAAGTTAACTCTAACTTTGTAAGTTTTTTTATATGCATATAGGTATATTTAAATCATATTGGAACGCTTAATTTATCACACTGAATGAATTCTCCACTGTCACCTCTAGAAGGAGTGTCGTCTGAATGATCTAAATTTACAGTGAGATCAAAATAGTATAATACTCTTGAATGTTTCACATATAAACTTCATACTCAACACATGCAATTCTTTCAAACGTACAGGTAAATTATTCTGGTTGTTTTGTTTCATTGGGTATTTTTCTTACAGCACTTCTTTTACACTTACTTTTTAAAATTAGGAAAAAAAGATGAAGATGGAGACAATTTTCACTCAAGTATATAAGTGGGAAGCATATGGCTTCCTTGACTATTTTTGCTGAAGTATTTATAAGCTTGTAGGTCCAGGATATTTGAAAACTCCAATTGGTAGCTCGGGAAATTCATGGTCTCTCATACAAAAGGTGGATTAGATTTTATTTGGTCCAATCATTTGGCTTCCCTGACGGCTCAGTGGTAAAGTATTCACTTGTAATGCAAGAGATGTGGATTTAATCCCTGGGTCAGGAAGATACCCTGGAGAAGGAAATGGCGACCCATTCCAGGATTCTTGCCTGGAAAATCCCATGACAGAGCAGCCTGGCAGGCTACTGTCCCTGGGGTCACAAAAGAGTCAGACATGACTTAGCAACTAAACAAGAATCATTTGTCTTACTCAACTACTGTGTCTTTTCCAAAGATCAGGCACCCTCTGCTGAATGACTATATGCATATCTTCTAATGATGCCCAACATATGTAACCAGATTTAGATGAGTCATCACACTATTATTGTTCTCACTGAAGTTAAATATAACCCTGTGTTGTTCCAGACCTCATACAAAGACTATAATGTACCTTCAGGGACTTAAATTTTCCTAGGGTACTTCCAAGTGCTGTTCATTTACCTTTAAGCTCAAAATGTAATATATTGAAAGCTAAAGACTGAGATTAGTCAAAAGACTACTGGTTAGCACATATTACTTCAAATTGCGAGAATGAACTAAAAGTAGTCTTCAAAGGATCTTAATAAACCTTATGCATCTGGCCCTGAGAACCAGATGTTCTCAAATTCCAAAGTCCCTTAACTGTCACAAAGCATACTTCCATTCCTTTTTTAATACCACTAAAGGATTATAGCTGGTAACATTATTTTGCATAAAATTCTATATGATGCATCAGAATAAACCAAAGGATACTGTCATTAGTTTTTATGTATCACATATTGGTATCACAAACCACGCTTTATAAGGGGATGGCACCCCACTCCAGTACTCTTGCCTGGAAAATCCCACGAACGGAGGAGCCTGGTGGGCTGCAGTCCATGGGGTCGCTAGGAGTCGGACACGACTAAGTGACTTCACTTTCACTTTTCACTTTCATGCATTGGAGGAGGAAATGGCAACCCACTCCAGTGTTCTTGCCTAGAGAATCCCAGGGACAGGGGAGCCTGGTGGGCTGTCAACTATGGGGTCGTACAGAGTCGGACACGACTGAAGTGACTTAGCAGTAGCAGTGTATTTTAATAGATTGCATGTTTAAAAGGATGGAGTACAACCATGTGTTTGGTTGGCCAAAACATTCTTATGTCTTGTGGAAAAACGCAAACAAACCTTTTGACCAACCCAATACATAGGATACTCACTTGATTGCTGAGGAATTCAGTTGTGCTAAGTTGCTGTTTAGTTGCTAAGTCATGTCCGGCTCTTTGTGGCCTCATGGACTGTGTTCTGCCAGGCTACACTGCCCATGTGATTTCCCAGGCAGGAACACTGGAGTAGGCTGCCATTTCCTCCTCCAGGGGATCTTCCCGACCCAGGGATCAAACCCACATCTCTTGCATTGGCCAGTGGATTCTTCCACTAAGCCACCATGGAACACTTTATTACTATTTGAGAATTTTACTAGAGCGTTTGAAATTATGGTTAGAAAAAATATAATGGCAGTGGAAATTCTGAAAGCTAGTAATAAGTACATTAATTACTTACTAAAACCTCTATTAATTACTATTTATAAGAAAAATATTTAAAATACATATTTATATTGTATACAGGTATAATACATAATTTAACCTAGACAAATAAAATACAATAGGTTTATAAAACTATGACTTAGTATGTCAATTTTAACATTGCCATTAGTTTTATAGTGACTAAAAATTATCTTGTTAACAGATAATTGAGGAAAGATATGTGAAAGAAAGACTATGAGAGCATAATGGGGAGATAATTTTTTAAAAGTAGAAAGTTACCAGAGTGTAGGATCAACTGAGAAAAGCTTCTAGTTGTTATGTTGATAAAGGATATTCCAATACAAGAAGCTTGTACAGACAAGCTGATAAGATGTACTTTATACTTCACAATATCAAAGAAGAAAATATGAAGATACTCCATTAAGAAGAGATCGATAAACAGAGAGAACCATTACATGAAAAAAAAATTGAAATAACAGTAGCAGGAGGAAGCAACACTTCTAAGGTTGCTATGAAGTATTTCTGTGCCATCCCATGTATCGGTTCTATAAGCATATTTTGAAATATCTCTTCTAAGGAGTTGGCCAGACAAGGGTTGGGGGAAGATTTTAGTAAAATGATGCAAGGATAGGATATTTAAATACAAAAGCACACAAAGCTAAATAGAGAATTACTAGTAATGTAAGGCTTCAGGTTTTTGACAAGTTTCTCTAAGCATATTAATGAGTATCTTATACACACACACACACACACACACACACACACACACGGTCCATGCTCAAATTGAGGAAATGTTTGCTTAAACAAATGACTTATTTCCAGACTTCTTGTAGTAAGATGTTAATACGCATCTCTAAGATAGTGGTTTCCAAACCTTAGTGTTTCTTAGCATCACTGGGCAGGTGTGCTAACACAGACTGGTAGGCTCTACGCCCAGAGTTCCTGGTTCAGCAGGTCCGGGGTGAAGCTTAAGACTTTGCATATATAATGAAGTCTCAAGAAAATCTGGCACTTTTGAGAATCAGCACCAGTTGAGAATCAATAGTCTGAAAGTTATCAACTGAACATTACTCTCTCAAATGCATTTGAACTTGATAGAGCCCTTCACCCCTCTCCTATTCCCCACGTTCCATCTTGTAAAACCGTCCACAGAAAAAGTGTTCCTCTGAGTATACTTTGGGAAAAGAAAGGCTAGAGAGATGCAAGTGTCAAATACTGAAGGACCTTTTTTTCATACCAAGGAATTTGCATTTATACTAAATTTGATGAGGACTATTATATGATTTTAAACATGAGAATGCATAATTACAGTTGTGTTTTTAAAAAATGATTTGGCAGTAGCAGGAAGTTTAATAATATTATACTTATGAAATAGCCAATAAATAAAATTGATAGGCTTATGAAAATACTTATGAAATAGTTAAGTAAAATAAATATAATTCATTATATAAATGGTGAGGAAAAAGAGAGGGAGGGAGAAGTCAATGGAACTATCCAGAAGGTAATCAGGTAAACCAATCAGTAGTTTAGGAAGCACCCTGAACTACTGACACAGCTTGAGGACTTCCAGGATGTGTGTGGTAGCTAAAACTATGGAGTAAACAAGATTACTCAAAGAGAACAAGAGAGGAGACTACACAGCCAGAGGCAAAACCTTGGAGAGAAAGTCTAAAAAAAGGATATCACTTTATGAAAGAGAAGCGCAGATAGGGGAGTGAGGCCCTACTGAAATGAGAGAAACTAGTATCCAGAGTTAATGTGGGAGGATTACCCTCAAATATAAATGAAGAGCATGGTCAGGCAATAGAGTCTTGCAGGTAAATCTCATTGATGATGAGGAAGGAGAGCAAGGAATTTTTATCTTGAGGTAAGAGAAGTAAGGAGCAAAAGTTCGAAACAGCTTTTGCAAGGAACAAGAGCAGACCTTGAGTTGGACCCAGATGGACCTGCCAGGGAGCTTGGGAGCACTGTTGAGGGTGGGTCCTTGAGCATCTAGGACCATCATGAATTCCCTCCAGGACTGGATTCAGAAATCAAGGAAACGGTGCTGGATTTACTACTGGAGGGCCATGCAGTCAGAAAGGGATTTAAGTGTTTGACAAGAATGGCTGTTTGTCTGTTGCTTCATTTGCTATTATTTTCTCCCATTCTGAAGGCTGTCTTTTCACCTTGCTTATAGTTTCCTTTGTTGTGCAGAAGCTTTTAAGTTTAATTAGGTCCCATTTGTTTATTTTTGCTTTTATTTCCAATATTCTGGGAGGTGGGTCATAGAGGATGCTGCTGTGATATATGTCAGCGAGTGTTTTGCCTATGTTCTCCTGTAGGAGTTTTATAGTTTCTGGTCTTACGTTTAGATCTTTAATCCATTTTGAGTTTATTTTTGTGTATGGTGTTAGAAAGTGCCCTAGTTTCATTCTTTTACAAGTGGTTGACCAGTTTTCCCAGCACCACTTGTTAAAGAGATTGTTTTTAATCCATTGTATATTCTTGCCTCCTTTGTCAAAGATAAAGTGTCCATATGTGCGTGGATTTATCTCTGGGCTTTCTATTTTGTTCCATTGATCTATATTTCGGTCTTTCTGCCAAATGAAGCAACAGACAAACAACTAATCTCAAAAATATACAAGCAACTCCTACAGCTCAATTCCAGAAAAATAAATGACCCTATCAAAAAATGGGCCAAAGAACTAAATAGACATTTCTCCAAAGAAGACATACAGATGGCTAACACATGAAAAGAAGCTCAACATCACTCATTATCAGAGAAATGCAAATCAAAACCACTATGAGGACCATTTCACGCCAGTCAGAATGGCTGCAATTCAAAAGTCTACAAGCAATAAATGCTGGAGAGGGTGTGGAGAAAAGGGAACCCTCTTACACTGTTGGTGGGAATGCAAACTAGTACAGCCACTATGGAGAACAGTGTGGAGATTCCTTAAAAAATTGGAAATAGAACTGTCTTATGATCCAGCAATCTCACTGCTGGGCATACACACTGAGGAAACCAGAAGGGAAAGAGACACGTGTACCCCAATGTTCATTGCAGCACTGTTTATAATAGCCAGGACATGGAAGCAACCTAGATGTCCATCAGCAGATGAATGGATAAGAAAGCAGTGGTACATATACACAATGGAGTATTACTCAGCCATTAAAAAGAATGCACTTGAATCAGTTCTAATGAGGTGGATGAAACTGGAGCCTATTATACAGAGTGAAGTAAGCCAGAAAGAAAAACACCAATACAGTATACTAATGCATATATATGGAATTTAGGAAGATGGTAACAATAACCCTGTATTTGAGACAGCAAAAGAGACACTGACGTATAGAATAGTCTTTTGGACTCTGTGGGAGATGGAGAGGGTGGGATGATTTGGGAGAATGGCATTGAAATATGTATAATATCATATATGAAACGAGTTGCTAGTCCAGGTTCGATGCATGATACTGGATGCTTGGGGCTGGTGCACTGGGACGACCCAGAGGGAGGGTATGGGGAGGCAGGAGGGAGGAGGGTTCAGGAAGGGAAACACATGTATACCTGTGGCAGATTCATTTTGATATATGGCAAAACCAATACAATATTATAAAGTTAAATAAAATAAAATTTTAAAAAAAAGAAGTAAAAAAAAAAAAAAAGAATGGCTGGAGCTCTGAAACAAATATGTATTATGGTCCGGAGGAAGGAAGAAGAGAAATGAGAGGGACGATGGAGGAGTAGATCTAGGAAGAAGAGGGAGGAGAAAGGAAGGGCAGCAGAATACGGGAGGAGGTTTGTGTCCAGGTGTTCAGGTCATGGGGGCAGGAATAGAGATCAGATAAAGGGCTCCAGCTGCAGTCCATGGGGCTGCAAAGAGTCATACACAACTGACCAAAGGGCTCCAGAATGGAGGTTGAGAAGAGCTAAGAAAAGATTCCTCAGGTAAGCTAATGAAGTTGTGACATCTCTGCAAAGAGCTTACAGAGTCTGTGTGCATGCAGTGGCTGACTGCACTAGTGTACAGATCAAGATGGTTTTTGTTCAAGTCAGGTAAGTGATGTCTTGAAAGTTTTGGCAACAAGGCTTAAAGACAATAGGAATTAGGAAAATCAGAACAGAGTGGATAAAAGGACACAAAAGAAAATGAAATAGTAGTGAGCCTGAGTATTAAAAAAAGAAATAAGCTTTAAAATATAACAAAAGGTTGGCAAATTATTGATAATATTAAAACATGAACTAGATAGCTCTCATATAATAAGTTTGCAATTTCCTCTGACTCTGAGTTGTCTGTTTATCTTCTCATACTTTGGAGATAAGGACATGTTAGCTCTAGTAGATGACAGGTTAGAAAAATTGGAACTTTTAAAATGGTTTTGGAAGCAGAACATAAAGCTACAGATGTTCAAGGGTTTTGAGATGTCTGTGATGCAGTGTGGACAGTTTATCATCCAGAAAGAAGAACATTTATATTGGCCTACACTTAGGCAGGATTAGACACAATTACTCTAGGTAAAGTTCCCATAGCCCAGGAAAAGCAGGTGGAATGCTTTTTACATGAGTGGAGCAGCTTTCTTGTGTCTCTCCCCCAGATACTATTCCCCCCCATTTTTGTTGTTGTTTAGTCAGTAAGTTGTGTCTGACTCCTTTGTGACCCCATGGACTGTAGCCTGCCAGGGTCCTCTGTCCATGGGATTTCCCAGGTAATAATAATGGAGTAGGTTTGCCATTTCCTTCTCCAAGGGATCTTCCCAACCCAGGGATCGAACCCAAGTCTCCAATACTGGCAGGTGGATTCTTTACCACTGAGCCACCAGGAAAGCTCATACTTTCCTTTACTGTCATACTTCTACCACCTCCAAAAGCAGCAACAGAGGCATCTTTCCAATTCATTCCATGGTCAATCCTCACAACAAAGCTGTAGCCTTAAAGACCGAATATGGTCTTTAAGACTACACATGACAGAAATCTGACCCACAGTCTCCATAGCAACCAGTCTGGAAGTCAAACCACAACTTTGCAATAGCCATCCCAGAATGGTTAGGATTTGGTCAATGATCCCAGTTTCCTTACGCTTTATATTCACTTCTAACTTACACTGTCACAAGGCATTTTTGTTGTGGGTTTTAAAATCTATTTATATAATAAATTATAGCAGTAGGAATATAAACTCTGCTCCAGCTATCCCAGAAAGGCAAAAATGACACATCTTTATCTGTGATGAAAGTAAACTCAAGTTGATGTAGATGTAGCCAGAATAGTCAGGGCTATTCATTCTGTGTAGGATCACAATCCAGTTCATTAGAGAATCCAGGCACTAAGTCTCATTCAGAGTAACTTCCCAGAGTCTCTCTCATTCACAACCAATATTTAAGTGACTTACTATGTATTAGTAAAATTCCGTGGTGAAGTAGGCATTTTTGACAGTGGCATTAAAAATTAATAGTGGAAAAACCTTTGAAGTAGGTTGATAAAAGGTGTTAAACTTGCAAATGGTCTAAGTGATGAACTAAACTTTGCCATAGGCAAAAAAGTTGTTTTTTTTTTTTTTAAATAAGTAATGGGAAATGTTGGCACCATCTTAAAATGGATACCCCATTTATATTAGATCTTAAGATATATAAGGAGACTTAGGTCATTAGTTATAAATATTAATGCTTCCATGTAACAATGACTTTCAAACTTTTTGACTAGACACAGGGATCATGAACCCTGTTTATCAATAACTTAATTTATATCTTTATGCCTTAACAAACAAAATCTATTTTTTGCCATTTAATTGAGCCTCCTTCTAGTTAGGTGTCTCCCAGTTTCTTCAGGCCAACAAACTCCAGTCATATTAGCCCTGAAACTTTCCTTGCCTTTCACTATAAAGCTTTTCCACATTCCTGCCTGCCTTTGGGTCTCTCCCACATAAAAGTGATTTTGGCTGCCTTCCCTCTTTTAGCAAGATCTGAATAAACAGCCTCTGTTAGTTCTCATTTGGGTGATCTTCAATGATTTTCAAATATCAAAGCCAAACATTAAAACCCTCACTTCAGATATGAAGAAACTGAGGATTAACTTATTTCTGATCTCTTTGTTACTGAAAACAGAACACGTAGATCACATTTAAAACACATAGCTTTGGTTTGCTCTTTATATTCTGAACTCTAAGACCTGGTTATGTAGTTTATAGACACAGATGACAAACATTATTTCCCGCCAATAATAATGGGCTGATTTTTATTCTGAGTTCTCTATCTTGAATGAGAATGAATACTTTCAGAAAATAAAGTTATCAATGCTTATGTAAAATCCCTGCACATGCCCTGTGTTCTTGAGACTCTCACAACTGCTTAGCATTCATCTGCAGTTTGAGAGCTACAGGTACAAAGAAGGTTTGGTTCTAAATTAATTGCCAATTGTTCTCCCCTCCATTTTAGAGCTTTCTTTTTTAAACCATGTTTAGTGAAGTATAGTTAATTTACAATGTTCTGTTAGTTTGAGGTACATGGGATTAATATTAAACAACAGATATACATACAAATATAGATATCTATGCTTTTTCAGATTTTTTTCCATTATAGGTTATTACAAGACATTGAATATAGTTCCCTGGAAGAAGCACAAGCTGGAATCAAGATTGCTGGGAGAAATACCAATAACCTCAGATATGCAGATGACACCACCCTTATGGCAGAAAGTGAAGAAGAACTAAAAAGCCTCTTGATGAGAATGAAAGAGGAGAGTGAAAAAGTTGGCTTAAAGCTCAACATTCAGAAAACGAAGATCATGGCATCTGGTCCCATCACTTTATGGGAAATAGATGGGGAAACAGTGGAAACAGTGTCAGACTTTATTTTTTGGGGTCTCCAAAATCACTGCAGATGGTGATTGCAGTCATGAAATTAAAAGACGCTTACTCCTTGGAAGGAAAGTTATGACTAACCTAGATAGCATATTCAAAAGCAGAGATATTACTTTGCCAACAAAAGTCCGTCTAATCAAGGCTATGGTTTTTCCAGTGGTCATGTATGGATGTGAGAGTTGGACTATAAAGAAATCTGAGTGCCAAAGAAGTGATGCTTTTGAACTGTGGTGTTGAGAAGACTCTTGAGGGTCCCTTGGACTCCAAGCAGATCCAACCAGTCCATCCTAAAGGAGATCAGTCTTGGGTGTTCATTGGAAGGACTGATGCTGAAGAGGAAACTCTAATACTCTGGCCACCACATGTGAAGAGTTGACTCATTGGAAAAGACCCTGATACTGGGAGGGACTGGGGGCAGGAAGAGAAGGGGACAACAGAGGATGAGATGGCTGGATGGCATTACTGACTCAATGGACATGAGTTTGGGTAAATTCCGGGAGTTGGTGATGGACAGGGAGGCCTGGCATGCTGCAATTCATGGGGTCACAAAGAGTTGGACACGACTGAGCGACTGAACTGAACTGAATTGTGTTATATAATAGTTCCTTGTTGTTTATCTACTTTATATAGAACATTGTGCAAATGTTAATCCCAAACTCCTAACTTATAGAGTTTTATTAATTGATACTGTTTTATTATTAGTATCCAATGTCCCAAAAGTTCTTACTAAAGTTTCTAGTTAGTCCCTACAGTTCAAATGACTGCAGTCCCTTTATTTGTTTCTCCCAATTAGTGTTGGTTTAATTCCACTCAATTTGGGGCAGGATGGACAACTAGACATGGATATAATAGGAAATCCAGAAAGTGCAGTTCCCAACACTCCAGAGACTCCCACTCTACTTTTGCTCAAATATAGAAAACCATCAACATGGTACACGGTATCCTGAATGACATCAGTAAAATTGCTTATCTTGGTAATTCTGGAAGGCTAAATTCTTATTTGATTACACTTAAGGAAAATGATGTGAATCTCTGATCATGGTGTGATAGGAAGTAAAAAACAAAAAAAGAGAAGGTGTGAAAATATTTCATGGAGGCTTTCACCTTTTAGAAGAGGAAGAAAATAAAACAGAAGAAAGACTGAAGATGTATTAACTGTTAACTGTATGAGAAACTTGGTTAGCACATCAGAGAATTCTACAATTATTTATCAGCACAAAGGCATTCAACTAGATCCCGGGATCCTGCGTTTGGAGTAAAATCAACTAGACTGTCCACAGACAAGATAAAAGAGAAAGAGATAAAGAAGTTTAAATCAACACATAAGTAAATGCATATCATTTTTGCTCACTTCTTAACAGCCAAGAGCTCACAGACCTACCCACACTGCTGTACCTCCTTTCTTTGTTCTTGAGTCACACTGTCTTAATAGTACTGGAAAGGCTACAGAAACATTTACTGCATTTTATACATGAGGAAACAGCCTAACAGATGAAGCAACTGAGCTTGACATAGTTTAAAGTGGTCCCAAGGTCACAGAGAAGATTCTTGAAAGTCCCTTGGACTGTAAGTCCAATCAATCCTAAAGGAATCAACCCTGAATATTCATTGGAAGAACTGATGCTGAAGCTGAAGTTCCAGTACCACCTGATGTGAAGAGCTGACACACCGGAAAAGACCCTGATGCTGGGAAAGATTGAGGGCAGGAGGAGAAGAGGAAATGGAGGGCGAGATGGTTGGATGGCACACTGACTCAATGGATATGAATTTGTGCAAGCTCCAGGAGACAGCGGAAGACAGAGGAGCCTGGCGAGCTGCAGTCCGTGGGGTCACCGAGTCAGACACAATTTAGCCGCTAAACAACAAGATCACAGAAGGTCACAGAATCAGAAAACTAAGACCTTGAAAAGAGAGACTACCTCACTCAACCTCTCTTCTAAAGTTAAAAATTACTCAGTTAAAAAGCAGAACACAGAGTTGGATTTCGTTTGTTAAGGCATAAAGACAAATTAAGTTATTGATCCACAGGGCTTATGACCCTTTTATCTAATTAAAGGCTTAAAAGTCACTGCTACATAGAAAATTCACATTTGTAACTGAAGACCTAAGTCTTATACATCTTAAGATCTAATAAAAATGGGGCATTCATTTTAAGTGGTGCCAGTATTTCCCATTACTTAATTTTTCTTATTTTGCCTATGGTAGAGTTCAATTCATCCCTTACTTAGACCACTTCCAAGTTTAACACCTTTTATCTACCTACTTCAAAGGTTTATCCACTATTAATTTTTAATACCATTGTCAAAAATGCCTTCTTCACCACTGAATTTTACTGATATATAGTAAGTCACTTAAATGTTGGTCGTGAATGGGAAAGACTCTAGAAATTACTCTGAATGAGACTGATTGCTTGGATTCTCTAATGAGCTGGATTGTGATCATACATGGAATGAATAGCCCTGAGTATTCTGGCTAGGTGTGCATAACTTGAGTTTACTTTCATCACAGATAAAGGTGTGCCATTTTTACCCTTCTGAAATAGCTGGGGCAGAGTTTATATTCAAACTACCAAAATTTATTATATAAATAGCTTTTAAGCACTGTTTATAATAGCCAAGACATGGAAGCAACCTAGATGTCCATCAGCAGAATGAATGGATAAGAAAGCTATGGGACATATAGCACAATGGAGTATTACTCAGGCCATTAAAAAAGAATACATTTGAATCAGTTCTAATGATGCGTGGATGAAACTGGAGCCCTATTATACAGAGTTGAGTAAGCCAGAAGGAAAAAACATAAATACGATACTAACGCAGTATATATGGATTTAGAAAGATGGTAACATAACCCGGTGTACCGAGACAGGCAAAAGAGACACTGATTGTATAGAACAGTCTTATGGACTCTGTTGGGGGGGGAGAGGGTGGGAAGATTTGGGGAGAATGGCATGTAACATGTAAAATATCATGTAGGAAACGAGTTGCCAGTCCAGGTTCGAGTGCACGATGCTGGATGCTTGGGGCTGGTGCACTGGGACGGCCCAGAGGGGATGGTATGGGGGAGGGAGGAGGTGAGGAGGGTTTCGGGATGGGGAAACATGTATACCTGTGGTGGATTCATTTTGATATTTGGCAAAACTAATACAATTATGTAAAGTTTAAAAATAAAATAAAATTGGAAGAATTAAAAAAAAAAAAAATAAAATAAAATCCATAGCAAAAATGCCTTAGGAAATTGTGAATTATAAGTTATGCAGAAAACTTAAAAGAATCACAACAAGCAGTGAAATCTGAGACTATATGCAAAGCTGCCCCTGACATGTGCTTTTCTAAGTCTGATCCATGGGTTATCTACATCAAGATCACCTCAGTTGTTTATTAGAAATACATACATTTGATTTTAGAGTCCTTGTGCAGATCTACTAAGTCAAGATAACTAGAGCTATGACCTGGGAGTCTGGACTTAATACATACAGCTCTGCTCTCCTGAAATTCTCACATTCCTAGACTTCACTACTAAACTGTCAGTAAGTCAGGTAAAAATAGGCCTCATTTTTTTTTTTTTTTTAAAGGAAGAATGATACAGTACCTCTCAGATGCTAATACTGGTCATAGGTTGCTAGATTTTGCATTCTGTGTGATAAGAGAAGATTTCTGCTTTATCTTTATGTATGACAAATTTCCAACTACACAGCTCTCTAATTTTAAGACGAGGTGAAATAACTTCGAGGATATTCATGTGGTGCTCCTTCCAGGTGTTGATATGTTGCTATGCTAATCCTTCTGTAAACATTACTTTTTAAATTAACTCTCCCTAGGAAATTATTGTTGTATCCAAAAAACCTAATTTATGGTTGCTAATTGAAGAAAAAAATAGAGCACCTGATATTCTTAATAAGAGTATCTATAAACCTAAAAAATAAGTTAACCTAGTTAGGAAAAAAAAAAGGAATTTCCTTGTTTTCTAAAAATATTAGAAATTATTCAATTTCCTTGAATTCTAAAAATATTAGTATTTTTGTATTACAGTATAACAATAAAACAGAGAATTTTCACTGGGTCCTTTCAGCTTCAGTAAGTCGGAGGTATACTGATAGTTAAACTGTCAAAAACGCACTTAAAAGTTTGGATACTCTGAGTGATTTTTAAAATCTCTAAATAGTTCCTTGAATTTCAATAGACTACAAATGGCTAATGATCTACACACATAACTATAAATTGTTATAACTTTGAATGTAGACCTTAAATATACAAATTACTTAACAACATGAACTAATAGAAAATAATAACAACATGAAGTCAGAAACTGATATTTTGTTATGAACTTACATCAACTTGTCCAAACTTGGACAAGGAATTAATTTCTTCAAATTTGGATGCTTAAAATTGAAATCAGAGTATATCTATTTAATCCTATTTTTCTGATAGTTCTAGTGAGTATACGGGTAGAACATCTTCAGTAAGAGACATTTATTACTGTAAGAAGTGAATACTCACCTTTAATTAAATTTATGGTAAATGCTCTGCTAATTGACAAGGTTCTTGTTTGAATTCCAAGAGAGATGCATAAGACAGTTTCATGAACATAAAATATTACTACCTTAATGTATAAACTAATAGTTTTTCCTTTTCTCTTTACATGAATTAAACTTGTATTAAAAAGGAAAAATGTAACTGGTCACATCTAGAAGGCATTTATTTTCAATTTAGGATATCAATATTTAAAAGAACTACTAGTAGTGAGATGACACTCTGGAGCACCGTGACGGCTGACTTCAAATACGTGGTGGGCTGTGGTATAGAAAGAGATTAGAAGAGAAACTGCATTTGTCTTGTTTGGTCAAGAAAATAAAACTAGGACTTGTGAGTAAAACTTTCAATAGAGATTTTAGTACAACATAAGGAAAAATGTCTAAGTATTAGATCTCTACAAATGTTATATACCTCCAGTCACTTAAAGGTATACAAGAAATCCTTTATTCATCTTGTATTTAAAAACTGACCACAACCTGAGTTTCATTTTAATAGACTTTCTATGATTACATGCCTGTAACTAAATTCATAGAGATGAACACTTAAATTTTGATCACTTGACAGTAAGTTGATTATAAATACTTGGAGCCTCTTTTTTTATTTATAGCTTTATTGATGTGTACAGTTTGATGAGTTTGAACATGTGTATATATCCATGATATGATCACTAAAAGCAAAGTTATAAAGCTAGTAATCACCTCCATAATTTTCCTTGTGTCCTTTTCTCACAAAGAGCCCTTGACACCATATCTATCCTCTCAACAAAATTTTTAATGCCCAATACTATATTATTGGTATTAAAAAGCAGAGATATGGAATGGAAACAGTGACAGACTATTTTCTTGGGATCCAAAATCACTGTGGACAGTGACTACAGCCATGAAATTAAAAAGACCCTTGCTTCTTGGAAGAAAAGCAATGACTAACTTAGCATATTAAAAAGCGGAGACATTACTTTGCTTACAAAGGTCCGTATAGTCAAAGCTATGGTTTTTCCAGTAGTCATGTATGGATGTGAGAACTGGACAATAAAAAAAGTCTGAGCGTTGAAGAACTGATGCCTTCAAACTGTGGTGGTGGAGAAGACTCTTGAGAGTCCATTGGATGGCAAGGAAATCAAACCAGTCAATCCGAAAGGAAATTAACCCTGAATAGTCACTGAAGACTGATGCTGAAACTGAAGCTCCAATACTTTGGTCACTTGATGCAAAGCGGTGACTCATTGGAAAAAAAGGAAAAGATACTGATGCTGAGAAAGATTGAAGACAGGAGGAGAAGGGGATAACAGAGGATGAGATGGTTGGATGGCATCACTGACTCAATGGACATGAGTTTGAGCAAACTCTGGGAGATAGTGAAGGACAAGGAAGACTAGTATGTTCCAGTCCATGGGGTTTCAAAGAGTTGGACATAACTTAGTGACTGAACAACAACCACCACATTACTGGGGCTTCCCAGGTGGCTCAATGGTAAAGAATCTGCCTTCAATGCAGGAGACTCAAGTTCGATCCCTGGGTCAGGAACATCCACTGGAGAAGGAAATGACAATCCACTCCAGTATTCTTGCCTGGAAAACCCCATGGACAGAGGAGCCTAGTGGGCTAGAGTCCATGGGGTCACAAAGAGTTAGACACGACTCAGTGACTAAACAACAACAAACAACTGTATTATTACCTCTAGGCACTGTGCTATATGGCAGATCTCTAAAACTTACCTTGTATAATTGTAACTTCATACCCACCGAGGATATGGCTACTGCTTAAAAAGGATAGAATATGTTGTGTCAGAAAAAAGACAACTATTCACCAGATTTGTTTCCCCTTTTCCTTGAGTACACAGCTTAACTACTGTGGATGGCTACAGATGCCTTTAAATTCTTTGATAATCCTTTCATTAAAAACTATGCCTGTATTGTCTTCCTTTGTATATGGGAGACTTTGACCAAAAGAATATGGCAGAAATGACCTATGCATGTGTCCAGAATGAGATTTGAAGAAACTAGCAACTCCCATTTCCTCTGTTTTGGACCAGCTCCTCTAATAATTTAGCAACTATGCTGCGAGGACACCCAGGTAGCCCCACAGAGAAGTCCATGTGGAAAAGAACAGATCTGCAGTTCCCAGCTGGCAGCAGCATATCTTGTTAGTCGTATGAGTGTTGAAAGTAGATCCTCCAACTCCAGTCACGCACGATCAGATAGAGCAGCATGGAGCAGAGATGATGCACCCAAACCTATGACCATGGCAGATTTGTGAGCAAACTAAGCTACTGTCACTGTTTTAAACCATTAAATTTATAGTGGTTTGTCAACTAGAATAGAATTTAATGCTGGAAGTGGGGTGTTAATGTTAAAAACCTAAAACCTGTGGCATTGATTTGGGATTGAATGGTAGGCAGAAGTTAGAAAGGCTTCAAGAAGATTATTAGTGAAAGCAGAAGAGTTGCTGGTGAGAACTTGAAGGACAGTGAGGAAATTGTTATTTTAAGCCAGATAAAGGGTGACTCCTGTTATTTAGCAAGGAAAATTTGTCAAAGTTGTTACCTGCAATTAATACAGAAGGAAGAAGATACAATGTGAACTGGTAGATTCAGCAGAATAAGGAGTATGTCAAGTGGTTTCTTAACATCACATAGAATAAGATAAAGCTGAAAGAGAGATGGACTGAAAAACAAATGAATCATTTTCCAAGCAGAATTCGGAGGATATATAAAGGAACTAGGACTTCCTGGGTTCAAAACAAAAATGTTCTCATCCTTAATCTCTCTAGAGGACAAAACTTTCAATGTGAGAGAGAGTTTCAGGGAATGTATCAAATCCAGGGTAGTTTATTAGCATGACTCTATTGATGCTTTTGAACCGTGGTGTTGGAGAAGACTCTTGAGAGTCCCTTGGACTGCAAGGAGATCCAACCAGTCCATTCTGAAGGAGATCAGCTCTGGGATTTCTTTGGAAGGAATGATGCTAAAGCTGAAACTCCAGTACTTTGGCCACGTCATGTGAAGAGTTGACTCATTGGAAAAGACCCTGATGCTGGGAGGGATTGGGGGCAGGAGGAGAAGGGGACTACAGAAGATGAAATGGCTGGATGCCATCACTGACTCGATGGACGTGAGTCTGAGTGAACTCCGGGAGTTGGTGATGGACAGGGAGGCCTGGCGTGCTGCGATTCATGGTGTTGCAAAGAGTCGGACACAACTGAGTGACTGAACTGAACTGAACTGATGGTTGCACAAGATGTCTAAAGCAAGGTTTCTGAGAGGTTTATGAATATTTAAGATGTTCCTCTGAGAATTTTTGTGCTGGAAAAAAAAAGGGGGCTGGTAAGAATCATATAGGTGTGCTCTGTGGTTCCTTTCATCTAAACAAAACAACTTTTAAGAATATTAACTTCATTGTCCTACAGCCCATGACTTTTACTCTAAGGTAAAGGTCTTAGAAGCATGGGTGTTGCTTTTGTTTAATAGAATTTCTATAGATACCTGAAGTAAATGATATCAGTTTGGACAAAAGATTGGCAGTGTGAAATGAAAAGAGGCCTTTGGGTTCCAAACTTCTGTTTGGTGATGGAAAGGGAGCCTGGTGTGCTGTGATTCATGGGGTCGCAAAGAGTTGGACACGACTGAGTGGCTGAAATGAACTGAACTTGCAGGTATTGGGGAAATATGACTGAGTTCTAGCCAACAGAAGCGCTTAAGCCTTTAAACCACGCATGTACAACCCTCTGTGTTCTTTTCCCTTCCAGTTTTCTATGCAAAAGCACAGCCACTTTAGCACCACATTTAAGATGGTAGAATCACAGGACAGAAGGGATCGGGTTTTCTAAATTTCTGCTTGGAAGAGTGAAGCAGATGCTTGTGGATGTCAGTGTCATGTCTTCTAAGCCCGCTTGATTTCACTGCAAGTCCAGTGAGTAATTTCACGTGTGCCACCAGGGTCCCACCTCAAACACTTGCTGCAACCTTTCTCTGACAAGATGCCTGGTGCTTTGTATAAAGTCACAGAAGGGCATTCCATCACATTCAATGTGGCCCAGATGTGTGAGAGGTCAACAGCTCAGCCTCCCTCTATTAGTTTTTTGTGGCTGCTGTAGCAAATTACTGCAGACTTAAAAGAAATTTATTCTCTCACAGTTCTGGAACTGAGAAATCCAAAATCAAATCCAACTGGATTAGTTCCTTCTGCAGGCTGCCAGGAAGAATTCCTTCCATGGCTCTCTCCTTGACTCTGATAACAGGGGGCAACCCTTGATCTTCTTCAGTTTGTGGATACACTGACTCTAATCTCTACTTCCATGGTCACACGACCTCTTCTATGTGTTACTGTGTCTTCTGTCTCTTACAAGAACACCTGCCACTGGATTTACACTAATCTCTAAATGCTTACCTTAGCTACACTGCAAAGGTCCTTATTCTAAGTAAATTCACATTCTGAGGTCCTGGGTGACACCATTTAACCCACCAAACTCCCCATCAACCCCTGGGACAATTCTGAGGTATGTGCCCTGTAATTTCCCAATGGACTTCCAAAGGAACAGAGCCTCAGGTGACTGAGAGATTATCAACTCATGATGTACCTTTATTGCTTCTCTGTCTTCTTTATCTCATTTTTCCTGCACACTCAACTTCTCTTTTCTGGGCTCATGTCTCATATGAATTACCTACAAGTTCTGCTAAGTTCTACTTCCAGAGAACCACAACTATGACAAGAGCATCCATTTTCATCAACTGCATGTGAGTATGAATAAAATATATCGTTCCTATTTGAATTTAAGTTTGTTTTACCATTCTGCTTTGATCTGTGATATGATGAGCCCATCATTCTTTATAAAATTTAAATTCTCCATTTTTTCCCCCCTATGTTTCAGGCATCATCCTCATTTTTCTTTTGTTTCTGTCATTGCTACCTTCTCAAAGCCTTTTCTGTCTTTAAAGAAGCCTGCAAAAACTTTGTTTTCTCTTAAACCAAGTTATTCTTAGATATTTCAGGAAAGCAATTTTTAGATATTTAGTCCTAAATATCAATTTAGATATTATACATAATTTCTCTCAAACAGGTTCCTACAGGTACACTCATTCATGGAAAATGAATATAATTTCTTCAAAAGGAAGAAGTTACCACTGGATACAATGTTACAGTTTGAATTTTAAGTATTCTCAGAGTTTCTTTTCAATGAATGAAGGATTCTCTTAAAGATAGAAATAATAAAGTCTTTCACTCCAAATACAAAAGACCCAAGAAACTGAATAGTCAGATGGGGAAAGTAAAGTGATGTGGTTGAAAAAAAAAGAGTTTTGCTGCTAAGCAGGTATATTTATTTTTTACTGCTTTGCAGCAAATTGTCACAAGTTTAGCAACTTTAAACAACACACATTTATCTTCACACAGTGTCCAGGGGTCAGGAGTTGAGGCACAGCATAACTGTCTGCTCAGTGTCCCACAGAGCTGCTATCCAGGTGCTGGCCAGGACTGGGAGCTCATCTGAGACTCAGAGTTCCCATGCAAGCCTGCATGACTGTTGGCAGAATTAATTTCCTTATATTTATAGAATATATGGCACTTGATTTCCCAATCTCTCTGACCTCAGAAAAGGTCCAATCTTGCTTATAAAGGGCTTACCTGTCTAGGTCAGGTAATACCCAGTGTAATACTTCTTTTCATTAATTCAAAGTCAAACTGATTAGGAACCTTAATTACATCTGCGAAACCCTTTATCTTTAATATATAATCCAATCATAGGTTTAAGTTTTTATCTTAGGTTTATGGTTTTTGCCATATTCCACAGGCTAAAAGCAAGTCACAGGTTTTGCCCACAGTTAAGAGAAAAATGTTATATAAGAGCACAACTCAATAGAGTTCTTAGAATTCTGCTAACCTCTGCAGGGTAAAATTATTTTAAGGGTAGTTTCCCTTGGCTGGATGTGCCCAAATTAAAAAAAAAAAAAGTTATTTTAATACTTTATCCAGGAGGGAAATGATATCAAAGATGGCTTGTCTTCTGAACAATAGAATAGATATTCTGAATAAACCTCAGTTGACAGAACTGCACCATTGAATGAAAGGGCTATAATTTGTAAAATACATAACCATTTTGGAAAACAGCTTGGCATTTTCCAGTAGAGTAAATTATGCACATATCCTAACTCTAATTCCACTTACAGGCATATATCCTAGAGAAATCCTTGGGTTTATTCACCAGGGGGCATATACAGAACTGTTCAGAAAAAGTATTTACAACAGCCACACTTTCCCAAACTGGAAATACCCCAATTCTCTATTACCTATTGAATGTACAAATAAATTGATTTGTATAATGAGATTTCAATAGAGTACTGAAAATGAATGGCCAACTGCATAGTGGGTATTACGGTGCTCTGCTTAGATTCCCTCTTCAGGGCCTGGCACTAAACCCTTTGTTACTGGTAATATTGGCCGATGAAGGCTTCTAGTTGTGCACTTCAGTGGGAATTGCCCGTAGAGGCAAGAAACTGATTCACCCAAGATTTCTCCGTTTTCTAGAAGGCAGCACCAATAACTGGCTTATGCTGTGATACTCAAGCTCAGTTGCTTTGCCTCGACTGGGGACAACTCTGAATCAGCCATTCCCTGCTCCAGACCTTTCTGAGGGTTGGGTGAGGTCTGAGGTATAACTACATGGCAAGCCAGCTTCTCCTTCTGCTCGATCCTGCCTTTCCCAGTTCCTTACAGGTATATCTCTCTCGAGTTGTCTGTCCCATACATAAGCCCACGAGTAACACATAGATACTTGCATTTGCACTTAAACTAAATTAACTAAATCACTCAAGTCATACATGGCTTGTGGCCATGGCTACCATAAGAGGCAGTGTAGATATGAAACACGGTCACCATTCCAGAAAGTCCCAACGGACAGCTCTGCTCTAGAGCACTCTTAGGTGAAGCTCTGCATGTGATTCCCCACCTCAGAATCTCTTTCCAGAGCACCCAAGCTAAGACGAGCTATTACACAGTCCAGGATATATGAATCTCAAACATAATACTGAAGAGAAAGACCATGACACAGCAGGATATACTCAGTATGATTACTTTTGTATCAATTTTAAAGCAAGCAGTACTAGATATTAACTAATTTAGAGAAATGTTTATATGTGGTAAAACTATATGGAAAAGCAAAGAGATCCTCAACATAAGCTTCACCATAGTGGTTATTTCTGGGAACCAGATGTTATCGAGGTAACCTCTTTCTAAATCTGGGCTACAAGTACTAGTGTCCATTATAATTTTTAAAACACAAATGGTCACTATTTTTACTTAGGATTTTTTTCAAAATAAACTTTTAAAAATAATCTGAGTTCCTAAGGGAAAGGGAATGTATTCTTTTCTGTATGGTTTTTAGTTGAGGACAGGTATCAATAAGATAGAACCTGCTGATGTGACATATTACCATTATTAGGGAGTCTTTCATTTTAAACAAAGTCATAGTAAAGTCAGAGACAAATCCTGAGTTCAATTATATGGAAATAAGATTAGACAAACAGAATAGTAATATACACAATTTAATTACATCTTTCTATAATAAGATTTCTTATGCACAATACACTAGTGAACTAAAAGCTGCTGATGAGCCTCACACCAGTCAAAAAAGTCTTGAGAAAAATTGGGCATGTTATTCAATTTGGAAATGTAATAGGGTGCCATGTTGATAGTAAGGATGGGCAATGAGTAGAGCATATGTTAACTAAATCTAAGAACATCTATCCTATCCATTTTCTTCAAATGCTTGATAATTATTCCAAACAGGAAAATTATCTAACAAAAGTTACATTTTAATCAAGATTCATGTTTTAATTTTTAAACTTATGTCAGTGGGATTTTCTGTTTTTTTTTTTTTTTTTTTTGGTTTTTTATGTACCTGCAAGAAATTTAGGTCCTTATACCTTATCCAGATACTGAGGTAAGAGACTGTTACTAGAGGCCAAAAAGCTGTAAATAGTCTTTGGAATATTGATTTAGAAACTGAAATCCATAAATAAAAATATGACAGGATGTCAGTTTAGAAATCAAAATTATTCAGCTAGATAACATCAAATGCCTGTTTTGTCAAAAGTAGGCTTGAAGCAACCTAGATGTCCATCAGCAGATGAATGGATAAGAAAGCAGTGGTACATATACACAATGGAGTATTACTCAGCCATTAAAAAGAAAACATTTGAATCAGTTCTAATGAGGTGGATGAAACTGGAGCCTATTATACAGAGTGAAGTAAGCCAGAAGGAAAAACACCAATACAGTATACTAACGCATATATATGGAATTTAGAAAGATGGTAACAATAACTCTGTGTACGAGACAGCAAAAGAGACACTGATGTATAGAACAGTCTTATGGACTCTGAGGGAGAGGGAGAGGGTGGGAAGATTTGGGAGAATAGCATTGAAACATGTAAAATATCATGTATGAAACGAGATGCCAGTCCAGGTTCGATGCACGATACTGGATGCTTGGGGCTAGTGCATTGGGACGACCCAGAGGGATGGTATGGGGAGGGAGGAGGGAGGAGGGTTCAGGATGGGGAACACATGTATACCTGTGGTAGATTCATTTTGATATTTGGCAAAACTAATACAATTATGTAAAGTTTAAAAATAAAATAAAATTTAAAAAAAAAGTAGGCTTGAAAGTCAAGATGTAGGCAGGGGTAATTTGAGAATTGGCATAGGGGTATCTGCAGATATTATCATGATATAACTGTCAGATTGCTGATATAGACAGTTTGAGAGTTGAAAAGAACTTTAAAGATCTCAAGTTCTTCTCTAGGCTTAACAACAAGAAACCAAACTTTACTGTATGTCCAAATATCTGTGTCTCATTATATGGTATTTATTGATTTTATGTAGTGAATTAAATTACTTAAGAGTATTTCAAGTTTCCAAAGTTTATGCTCAGTTCAGTTCACTTCAGTTGCTCAGTCGTGTCCGACTCTTTGTGACCCCATGAATCGAAGCACGTCAGGCCCCTCTGTCCATCACCATCTCCCGGAGTTCACTCAAACTCACATCCATTGAGTCGGTAATGCCATCCAGCCATCTCATCCTCTGTCGTCCCCTTTTCCTCCAGCCCCCAATCCCTCCCAGCATCAGAGTCTTTTTTCCAATGAGTCAGCTCTTCGCATGAGGTGGCCAAAGGACTGGAGTTTCAGCTTTAGCATCATTCCTTCCCAAGAACACCCAGGGCTGATCTCCTTTAGAATGGACTGGTTGGATCTCTTTGCAGTCCAAGGGACTCTCAAGAGTCTTCTCCAACACCACACTTCAAAACCATCAATTCTTCGGTGCTCAGCCTTCTTCACAGTCCAACTCTCACATCCATACATGACCACAGGAAAAACCATAGCCTTGACTAGATGGACCTTTGTTGGCAAAGTAATGTCTCTGCTTTTCAATATGCTATCTAGGTTGGTCATAACTTTCCTTCCAAAGAGTAAGCATCTTTTAATTTCACGGCTGCAGTCACCATCTGCAGTGATTTTGGAGCCCCCAAAAATAAAATCTGACACTGTTTCCACTGTTTCCCCATCTATTTCACATGAAATGATGGGACTAGATGCCATGATCTTCGTTTTCTGAATGTTAGACTTAGCAAAAATAGACAATTACTAGACTTAGCAAAAATAGACAGTTACTAGAGCTTTGCTTTAACTGTTTCTCATGTTTAACAGTCACGCTAAATGGGGTCAGTAAATAGATTGGCTATCAGTTCACTCACGTCATTTACTGAGTAAGCACCACAAATCGCCACATTGTTTTGTGTGTGTGTGTGTGTGTTAATCTGTGTGTAGAGAGATGGAAGTAGGTAACATGGAACTAAGAAAATACTAAGTGTTATAGAAATGCCAAGTGCTAGATCTACAGGAGTGCCACAATATATCAGTGATAATAATACAAAACTCAACAATAGTCACTAAGTAGAATCAATGAGTTCATATGAAAGTTGCCTATTTTTTCTTACCACCCTTAAAAACACGAGGAGATTATGTAGTCAACATAACTGAGGATCCCTGACTAATCAGAGTTTCTAATACAGTCAACGGTCATTGTTACTAAAAATAGTAGAAAATGGTAGGGTGAGTAATTAGGAGAGCAGGCAGGCCCTCATATCTTTTTGTTCTCCTCTTTTAGGCATGTGAGTTGACTGATCTGAGTTTCACTTTTCTTCACTGTTTATCTATCTATTAGTAAAGTAACAAATCAGGGAAATTGCCATAAACAAAAAATGTAAAAGGTGAATCTAAGGTTCTTTCAAACCAGATCACCCACCTGCAAATAACCAAAAGGAGACTGTGTTTTCTTCATACCCTATCTTTAATTTTACAGCTGATAGTACCCATCTAGAATGTCCTGCTGGATTTATCAATTCAGTGGGTAAACATAAAATTTGTGATGTATATTTTTAAATTGTATGGCTTCTTTTTAATGCTTGAGTCATTACTTATAAGTTTAGTGTTACATGGGGCACAGTGATCTAAAAAGTCAATTAACAATTTAGTTGTAAATGTGGCTGTTAAGCTATATAAAAGAAGGAAATGAAGAAAGGAAAGGGCTTAAGCAATGAGGGTACCTTTGCTGATGGAGAAAAATCTCCAAATTAACCTTATCCCAAGGTTAATACTGCTAAACACCAAAGTAAGAATGTAACACCCTACCATTCAACTGGTGAATACCAATATTCAAAATGTAACTCCTCTTTGGCTAAAAATCCTTTAATCCACAAAATCTATAATTTGTGAATACAAAAACACAAAGATATTCAATTTTATCAAGTGTGGTGGCTAGACAAAATCAATTCTTATTCTTTATTTGTAGCTCTGGGAAGGCCTTATAAGTGTGCCTATGTGCTCAGTCATTCAGTCATGTCCAACTCTTTGCCACTCTGTGGACTGCAGCCTGCCAGCCTCCTCTGTCCACAGGATTAGGTACATTAGATCAGCCATTCGTTTAGGGAGGGATGATTCTAATTGTCTTCTTTTATCAATAATACAGTGAAATGAATCTATAGTTGTTTAACACAAGAATGCCATATTAATTCATTCATGCTCTGGGTTTCACAAAATAGACTCCTCAGCCTGAATAATAATAGAAAAGATAATATTAAAAGCTGTTATTTAATGAGTTCCTACTCTATTTCAGTTACCGAAACAGGAGCACTTCAGTCAAAATAGAAGCTATCACACTTAATTACTTAAGTATTGACCTAGATCTATTCTATGTAACAGAAGGTCAAATCTCCCATGCTGAATGAGTTACCTGTATTTAGTGCAGATACCAGGCATATAGCAGGCTCTCATGAAATAGTTTATAATAAACATGACAGGTGTTAGCATCACCATGTTGTGGGGGATGGGAGAGGAAAGGAAGCTTAGAAAAGATAACTTGTTTACATTTAACTGCTTTTCTACTGTTTGAACCCAATTTCATCAGGAGAAATGACTATTCAAAGCACTAAGAGTCACTTCACAGGGGAGACAATATATGATTTAATTGTAGAAAGAAGAGGGCTTGCCAGGTAGCACAGCAGTGACAAATCTGCCTGCCAATGCCAGAGACACGGGTTCAATCCCTAGGTCGGGAAGATCCTCTGGAGGAGAAAATGACAACCACTCCTGTACTCTTGTCTGGAAAATTTCATGGACAGAGGAGCCTGGTGAGCTACAGTCCATGGGGTTGCAAAGAGTGAACACGACTGAGCAACTAAGCACACAGACACACACACACACAGAAAGAAGGTCTGATATTTGAGAAGTTAACAAAGGAAAAAGATGGAGTTAAAGGAAACATATGTTGTTCCCACAACAGCAGAAACAATACTTTGTAGATTTGTGAATAATCTATTCTATGGATGATGCTGTGTTGTTCTCAAATAGTCAGTAGTGTCACCCCAACACAGTCAGTGGTTGTACAGGGGTGCAACAATTTAAGACAAAGTGTCAGTGTTGAGAAATTTCTGCTAAGGTTCATTGAAATGCAGGGTTGGGACCAGACCAAGGCAAGCGAGGTGTCTTCAGGATAAAACTTTAAGTGCTAACCCTATACTTGCACAATCTGGGGAGGTTTATCCTAGTGGACCCTGGCCCTGGTCAAGAGGGAATGCTTTAGTGCAGTGTCAATTTCAATGGCCTAAGTCCCTGAGTTATGCTTTCTAATACAGTTAATCAAATATGGCTCTTTAAATTCGGATGAAATTTAAAAACAATTGGTTCCTTAATTACTCCAATCACAATAGCTATAACTTGCTGAAATATTTGCATTTTCCCTCTAGGAACTTTAAGTATTTATTTTGAATTCATTTGTTTGATCACTATTTGTTGAGCAGATAACACAGGCAAGGCACAGTGTGTAGGCTGGGGAGTGGGGAAGAAAGGGATTCTTCAAATGAATCAAACCCTCTTTTCCAAAAGGCTGTGGTATAACAGGGAGCTAAGACTTGCAAAAAATAACAATAATATAAAATAAAACAAATATTATAGAACCAAGATATCAAAACTAAACAACTACAGGTACCACGTTTAGATGTGAGAGCTGTATCATAAAGAAGGATGAGTGCCAAAGAACTGATGCTTTCAAATGGTGGTGTTGGAGAAGATTCTCGAGAGTCCCTTGGACAGCAAGGAGATCAAACCTAAAGGAAACCAACCCTGAATATTCATTAGAAGGACTGATGCTGAAGCTGAAGCTCCAATACTTTGCCCACCTGATGCAAAGAGCCAACTCACTGGAAAAGATTCTGAGGCTGGGAAAGACCAAAGGCGAGAGGAGAAGGGGTGACAGAGAATGAGATGGTTGGATGGTCAGTCGGTCAGTCAGTCAGTTCAGTCGCTCAGTTGTGTCTGACTCTTTGCGAGCCCATGAATTGCAGCACGCCAGGCCTCCCTGTTCATCACCAACTCCCAGAGTTCACTCAAACTCATGTCCATTGAGTCGGTGATGCCATCCAGCCATCTCATTCTCTGTTGTCCCCTTCTCCTCCTGCCCCCGATCCCTCCCAGCATCAGAGTCTTTTCCAGCGAGTCAACTCTTTGCATGAGGTGGCCAAAGTACTGGAGTTTCAGCTTTAGCATCATTCCTTCCAAAGAACACCCAGGGCTGATCTCCTTTAGAATGGACTGGTTGGATCTCCTTGCAGTCCAAGGGACTCTCAAGAGGCTTCTCCAACACCACAGTTCAAAAGCATCAATTCTTTGGTGCTCAGCTTTCTTCACAGTCCAACTCTCACATCCATGCATGACCACTGGAAAAACCATAGCCTTGACTAGATGGACCTTTGTTGGCAAAGTAATGTCTCTGCTTTTGAATGTGCTATCTAGGTTGTCATAACTTTCCTTCCAAGGAGTAAGCGTCTTTTAATTTCATGGCTGCAGTCACCATCTGCAGTGATTCTGGAGCCTAGAAAAATAAAGTCTGACATTGTTTCCACTGTTTCCCCATCTATTTCCCATGAAGTGATGGGACCGGATGCCATGATCTTAGTTTTCTGAATGTTGAGCTTTAAGCCAACTTTTTCACTGTCCTCTTGGTTGGATGGTATCACTGACTAAATGGACATGAATTTGAGCAAACGCTGGAGACAGTGAAGGACAGGGAAGCCTGGTGTGCTGCAGTCCATGGGGTCACAAAGAGTTGGACACGACTTAGAGACTGAATCACAGCAACAACCACATTCAGATGTGTGTGTGTCTTGTGCACATAAGTAAAATATAAAATGCTTTCAGACAAGAACATTTTTTATCCTGGGGATCTGACTTTGAGATGAAAAATGAATCCCAGGGAAAATACAAAGCAGGATTAAAATCCACATCTGTAAAGCCATAAGGGAAATCTGGATGGGCTAAACATAAGTACCCTAAGCTGACAGCTTCTTTATAACATTTTGCCATGTTACGGAACAAAATCTGTTGTACAGCAGGTAGAAAATGCATCAGCAAAATTATATGTAGATAAAACATCAGTAATTAATTTAGAGTAACATAATAATCATAATAAAAATGCTTTTAAAATAAAAGCTAGGTCTTTATATCTGAGGGATAGATGATATTAAAAGGAACCATTTATAAAAATAGCAACTAAGATAACACACATAGGTAATGTCTCAAATTGCTTTATCTATATGGAACAACTAAACAATTCTCTTTGAACATTTTAATCTAAAGTGCTGCAAATGTTAGGGAAATTAACATGATTCTAAATATCTTCAAAATGTGGAAATGAAACTAATAAATTCTTCTTTCCTTGTAAAAACCTATGATATTTTTATAACTGAAAAAGATGAGTAGTCTTAAGTACTGAGCCTTCAGGAAGACAAATTCTAACCGAAGAAGTTCTACAGACTATTTCTACAGTGCTCAGAAAGGTATAAACTGCTTCTGGGGGGTCATGGAGGCAGGGTAGGTGGACGTCCTCAAAAACTGGTCACATGACAGACCAAAAAGACTTGGACTCTTCTATCAGAAAGCCTGGTCTCTCAGCATCCATAACCGGCATACATTGATTTAAAATTGCAAATCAACATGAACATCTGCTGCTGCTGCTGCTGCTAAGTCGCTTCAGTCGTGTCTGACTCTGTGCGACCCCATAGACGGCAGCCACCAGGCTCCTCTGTCCACGGGATTCTCCAGCCAAGAACACTGGAGTGGGTTGCCATTTCCTCCTCCAATGCATGAAAGTGAAAAGTCAAAGTGAAGTTGCTCAGTCATGTCCAACTCCTAGCGACCCCATGGACTGCAGCCCACCAGGCTCCTCCGTCCATGGGATTTTCCAGGCAAGAGTACTGGAGTGGGGTGCAATTGCCTTCTCCGTGAACATCTAGGCTATCCCAAATTCCTAGGTCATACAAAGAATATCTTATACAAGACTAAAATTTAGATAAATAAGAAGAAAAACTACTTCAGTGCAGAGCCCTTGGGCCATTACCAGAGACTCACCCTACCCTGAGGTACTACAAAGATGGAGGTGAGACTTCTGAGGACTCAGTGAGCTTAGCCTCTGAAGATCTGCCAACAAGACAGGGAAGGATGGCGCAGAGCAAAGGAGCTCAGGGCAGTCCTTGCATCCAGTGAGGTCAGGAATAAAGACAGGGAAGGACTGAGAGGACCCTTAGGACCATCCAGGGTTGCAGGTGCTTCTGCAGATCTGATGGGGAACAGTTTAACTCTCTGGATTAGATCTCCTCTGCTGGACAAAGAGGAAAAAAAACCTTTCCAAATCAGAATGATGGTGGGGCTGCACTATCTCTGTGACTAGAGTCTTTGTAATTCAATCAGAGCTACTGCTCCAGGCACAGCGTTGGAGTCAGCCACAATGTATGGAAACGCAGGACCCTGCATGGCAGTGGTGACCCAGTTAGAGTCTTCTCAAGTCCTAGTAAAAGTGGTTCACGTACACCACTATTATTCATTCATGGTATTTAGTCCACATGACTATTGCTCAGTGAGAATCAATCACTAGATAAGTGCGCTACCAGCACTTTCTAAACAAACTACATCTAATAAGGTCCATTAAGCCATTTAATGGGGAATACAGTGATCAGTGCCATATCACGCTTCTAGTGCCCCGAGGCGAACATTAGATATGGTGCCTCTGTTTTCATTATAGGTTTAAAACTTTTTATTTAGATTCATGAGTTTGTTTCCACAAAATAATGCTACTAAACTGAATTAATACTGTCCCTCACTAAAAGTACAAACTATCATCTGCCCAATTCAATTACAAAAGTACCCGCCACTCAGAAAATGAGAGGAACCAAATTTGAATGTGAACAAAAACACATCGAACCGCACTAGGCTGCCAGATACCAAGACAAATAAATGAACACTGAAATGGGCTCTGTTCAAATACTGGGAACTTCCATGGCTTTCATGGAAGCCACTGCTTTTCCCTCTCATAGTAACTCTGAATATAATTACTTACAATTAAATATGATTTTTAATCTCAAAACCTGAACTATTTTCATGCAATGTAATTTTCTTCTTTTTGTCTCAGATCATTTTTCTGCCTAACGCTTGGCTAACTCCCTAATTCCCTTAGGTCCAGCTACCACATAGATAACACGCCACAGTTTGTAATCTTTAAATAGCAAGATACATGCATTTAGTTTCTCCCACAGATTCTATTTCTTTTTCTTTCCTACTATATCAGTTAAGCAAAAAGCTCATTTTCTCATGTTCTGTTTTCCAGTGATATGCCAAGGTTAAAATGGAGTTTCTAATAAGCATTAAATGACCACAGAACCTATACTGAGTTGACACCACTTCAAACCAAAAAGAAGGAAATATAAATTTTAATTTGCTTTCACACAAATGTATACTTCTCACTGAACTTTATAATAACTGAAAATAGCTTTGTTATTCCCCCTTATTTTCTATAAACACCCACTATGTCATTGATTCCCAAATTGGAAGCCATTATTTAAGAGGTAAGACTTTAATCTTTCAATATGCATTATTCTTACTCAACATCTGTCAAAGACCTAAGGCATATTTTGTAAATAATTTTAGTGAGAACAAGTCAGATTCTATTAGAAAACTTAAGTCAGCCAGATTACTCAAATAGCCTCTCCTTGCTTCCAGTCTCATCCCTCCATTAATTCTCCATTCTGCAGCCAAACCCATTTTCATAAAGCATAAATCTGATGCTCCTACTTAAAATTCTTAGTGGCTTCACATGTCCTGCAGGATAAATCCAAACTTCTTGTCTCACAAAACATCTGCTTTTCTCTCCAGCCTTACTATCACCAGAGCTACTTTCACTATTTTTAGAGTGAGTATTATCGTTATTAGTATTTGTGACACTCCTGACCCTTGATCAGGCCTTATGATCAGCTCTGCACTGTGGTTGGTAAAAGTTGCTCCAGGCTTCACTCCTGGGAGGAAGCAAATTCTCACACAGCTCTGAGGTTTTGCACGTGTGGGACCCTCCTTGCTCTGTAACTCTCTCTCTTGCTTTCTTTCCCTCACCAGGCCATCCTCCTTTCACCTAATCTACCCTGCTTGCTCAGGTCCTATTTATTCTTTCTGTCTTCTTAGAACTCACTTTTCCTGAACGCCTTCCTTGATCCCCTCTTTCTCAGCCCAGGCCATTATCTGAGCTTCCAGTATGCTCATAGAACAATCTTTTCCCTTTCAGCCTATTTGCCACATTATATTTTAATTGCCCCCTTACTTGTCCGAGCTATGTGGATCAGGGATTCTCAACCATGTGTAAGCATCAGAATCACCTACAGGGCTTTTTAAAGCAAATTGCTGGACCCTACCCTCAGAGCTTCTGATTTAGTAACTCCTGGTCAGGGCCTACGGATATGCATTTGTGACAAGCTCTCAGGTGATGTCATTGCATAGGTCTATGACTATGCTTTGTGAAACCTGCAGTAGAAAATAAACTTTGAAAGCAAAGCTTTGAGTTATTCACCCTGGCATAACTAGCATCTAGCCTAATGCTTTACATGTAACAGGAAATATACAAGCATTTATTACATTGATTGGCAAATTAAGGGGCTTAAAATTAGGTTACATGTCGAGATAGTGGTAAAGGAGATAAAAACTTACCTTTGGCATTTCCTTAGCTCAATACTGACCACATTTCCTGGTATTTCAATATCTACCACTACCCATCATACCAAATTTTCACATGGTTAATTTTTCAACATTTGATCATCAGAATAATCTAGACTGAATACAGATTGAATACAGAATTCCCTCTATCTTTTATTTATATTCAATCAAAAAGAGGAATCTTTCAGAAAGACCATAATTAGCATAGCAAAGCCTACATAGCTTTTGATGATTAACTGAGTAAAGACTGAAATTATATATATATATATATATATGAAAGGAAAGTGTGTTTTGTAAGAAAATGCTACTCTAATAACAAAGTGAACTTATATGCAAACCATAGATTAATTTTTGTCTGCATTTCCCCTGACTCTCAGTGTTTATCTCCTCAAGTCACTTTCTCTTAAAAAGTTTAGACTTCCTAATTTATCTGTTTTTATAACTTTGGGAGCTTGAAGTTTTTTGGTTTTTGTTTTTTTTTTTTCCCTATTTTAATGAACGTGCCTGATGAGATCTCTTTTAGTTTCTGCTTTGTCTTTTAAAATATTGATCACTATACAAACAGCTATATAAAATATGAAGTACTAGGTTATTTTATTAGAGTTTTAGATAATAAGATTAGAACACACAAAAAATCAACTTATTCTTAAAGCTGAGTTTGACAACTGATTTTTAAATATACAACTATTTTTCATTAAGACAATTTACAAAATGACATGTTATAGATACTGTAAGAAAACAAGAATATTTTTATAATACAACAGGCTGTATTTTAGAATGAAATGGAATAGAAAGCAAATATATCATTGGTTGATTTGATTCTGCACTATAGTTCACACCTAACTTTTACTTCCAAAGTTGTAGTAAAACATCAGTTTGAAACAAGATTTCATCACACCTAATATCAAAATAAATTCCAGGTGAGCCACAAATTTAAATATGAAGAAATTACAAAAAGTCTGCTCAAAAAGATGAAATAATATATTTTAACATAATCTCAAAGTAGGGCAAGTGCTGATATAAAAAGACAGTTCATGGTTGCTTAAGGAAAAGAGGATATGTTTTCAGGAAAGAAGGTATGAGGAATGGAATTATACTTTATTAAGACAAAAGAAACAATGGGTGTCTTAGAACTGATTGTTTCTGGATGGATAAAGAAAGTGATGGAAGGTTTGTGGGAAGTGGATCCAGAGAAAGGAGTTTTGTGCATGGTCAGGATTGACTTTGTTATAATAAATTGAGTGAACAAATTTTGAAAGTAGGCTGGTACAAAACTTGAATTTGGCTTTTCACTCTGTTAAAAAGAACAAGCTTGTTTACTTGTTTGTTTCAATGCTGAAATGCCTCTGATAAAAATGCAAAGAAACTTAAAATCTGTAAGTGATGAGTTATGTATTTGTCTTTGAAATCTTTATTGTCACTTTGGCTAAATGATTAACTATTGTTTCACTGTGACCTATGATCCTCCTACCTGACCAAATGTTTTACATCCTTTTGGGTATTTTGATAAAACGTCTTAAATCAAATTCCTTTTGACCTCTAGTTAACTTTGTGATGCTTCAAAGGTCACTGAAACATTCCAAAGAGAGATATTAGACTAATTAGGTACCTCTAGTATGTTAAACTACATGGAAAATATTGTTAAATGAGCAATAAATCTTCTTAGGTTATACTGTATGATAAATGTTATTAATATAGATATTCTAGAAATTATATGGGGTTCCTAAAAATCTGATAAATCCTAGTAAAATATTATAGTTATTACTAAAACTGTTGTATGTCACAGCAATAAATAAGTTTCTTTGTCAATTGCACTGTAATCAGATTTTACACATGTCTCCTTAAGTCTTTCAATTATAGACAGCTATGATTTACTCTGATGCCTTTGAAAAAATGCTTGCTCTTCAAGATTTATAGAAAGGATTTTTGTATAACTACAAATTTCTGACTTTCAGATCATAATGCTGTAAATTAAAGAATTCTAAAGGGAAACCTGATGGCTTCATAAGACTGAGTGAACTGGAGAATATGGTCATAGATTTATGGTTTCTATCTGAAAAAATTCAATTCAGTTCAGTGGCTCAGTCATGTCTGACTCTTTGTGACACCATGGACTGCTGCACACAAGGCTTCCCTGTCCATCTCCAACTCCTGAAGCTTGCTCAAACTCATGTCCATTGAGTTGGTGATGCCTTCCAACCATCTCATCCTCTGCCATCCACTTCTCCTCATGCCTTCAATCTTTCCCAGCATCAGGGTCTTTTCCAATGAGTCAGTTCTTTGCGTCAGGTGGCCAATGTATTGGAATTTCAGTTTCAGTATCAATCCTTCCAATGAATATTCAGGACTGATTTCCTTTAGGATGGACTGGTTGGATCTACTTGCAGTCTAAGGGACTCTCAAGAGTCTTCCCCAACACCACAGTTCAAAAGCATTGATCCTTCAGTGCTCAGCTTTCTTTACAGTCTAACTCTCACTCCATAAATGACTACTGGGAAAACCATAGCTTTGACTAGATAGACCTTTTTCAGCAAAGTAATGTCTCTACTTTTCAATATGCTGTCGAAGTTAGTCACAGCTTTTCTTCCAAGGAGCAAGCATCCTTTAATTTCATGGCTGCAGTCACCATCTGCAGTGATTTTGGAGCTCAAAATAATAAAGTCTCTCACTGTTTCCATTGTTTCCCCACCTATTTTCCATGAAGTGATGGGACCAGATGCTGTGATATTAGTTTTCTGAATGTTGAGTTTTAAGCCAACTTTTTCACTTTCCTCTTTCCCTTTCATCAAGAGGCTCTCTTTAGTTCTTCGCTTTATGCCATAAGGGTGGTGTCATCTGCATATCTGAGGTTATTGATATTTCTCCTGGCAATCTTGATTCCAGCTTGTGCTTCTTCCAGCCTGGCATTTCGCATGATGTACTCTGCTTATAAGTTAAATAAGCAGGGTGACAATATACAGCCTTGATGTACGCCTTTCCCGATTTGGAACCAGTCTGTTGTTCCATGTCCAGTTCTAACTGTTGTGTCTTGACCTTCATGCAGATTTCTCAGGAGACAGGTCAGGTGGTCTGGTACTCCCATCTCTTGAAGAATTTTCCACAGTCTGTTGTGATCCACACAGTCAAAGGTTTGGAATAGTCAATAAAGCAGAAGTAGATGTTTTTCTGGAACTCTTGCTTATTCGATGATTCAGCAAATGCTGGCAATTTGATCTCAGGTTCCTCTGCCTTTTCTAAATCCAGCTTGAACATCTGGAAGTTCATGGTTCATGTACTGTTGAGGATTATTTTGCTAGCATGTGAGATGAGTGTGATTGTTTGATATTTTTGTGTCATAGTTTGAACATTCTTTGGCATCGCCTTTCTTTGGGATTGGAATGAAAACTGACTTTTTCCAGTTCTGCAGCCACTGCTGAGTTTTCCAGATTTGCTGACATACTGACTGCAGCACTTTAACAGCATCATCTTTTAGGACTTGAAATAGCTCAACTGGAATTCCATCACCTCCAGTTGCTCTTTCATTGTGATGCTTCCTAAGTCCTACTTGATTTCACATTCCAGGATGCCTGGCTCTAGAGGAGGGATCACACTATCGTAGTTATCTGGGTTATGAAGATCTTTTATGAAGTTATCTGTGTATTCTTGCCACCTCTTCTTAATATCTTCAGTTTCTGTTAGGTCCATACCATTTCTGTCCTTTATTGTCCCTTATTTTGATTGTGGTATATTGTTGTTGCTGTTCAGTCGCCCAGTTAAGTCTGATTCTTCACAACCCCATGGACTGCAGCATGCCAGACCTCCCCATCCCTCACCATTTCCAGGACTTTGCCCAGGTTCATGTCCTTTGCATTGGTGATTGTTAGAGAGATTAACTTCAAATAAAACTTCTTTGAAAGATAATTTGGTATAGCCGGGCACAACTGAGCGACTAAGCATGCAATAACACTAGAAACAACTTGAATTTCCACCAAAAGGGGCAGATTACATAAATTGTGAAATATATACTCAATAGAATAAAGAATGGGAATATTTTAGTTACTGATATAAATCTATCTCAAAGACACATAAGTGAAACAAATGTAGTATACTATTTGTGTAAAATAAGGGGATGATCCTCCAATACTTTGGCCACCTGATGTGAAGGGTCAACTCACTAGAAATGAACCTGGTGCTAGGAAAGACTGAGGGCCAGAGAAAAGGTGGTGACAGAGGATGGGATGGTTGGATGACGTCATCATATCAATGAACATAAATTTTGAGCAAACTGTGGGAGATAGTGAAAGACAGGGAAGCCCGGGGTACTGCAGTCCATGGGGTTGCAAAGAATTGGACATGACTGAATGACTGAACAACAAAGGGGATGAGGCACATATCTGTATACATGTATGTCTGTGTATCTATATCTATGAGGCACATATTTATATCTAGAAAGCACATATGAAGACAATATCTTTAAAATGGTTTTGATGGGTTTCAGTGTCAAGCTTAATTACAAAGTATATCCCAGTGCTTCTAAATACCTAAAAGATGCTTTGTGAGCATATAGAGAGAAATTGCATATACATTTGAGTAAGCCTGATGGGTCCAGCAAACTGGTATTTTGTGTGCTATAATCTCCTCCTTCCTTATAGAGCAAGCAGTCAGACTGAGTAAAGGAGGCAATGAACCAAATACTGTGTTTTAGTGCATGCTACTATAGCACAAACTCCTGCTTCCATCAGTTAATTATGTACAAGTATAGTTGATCCTTGAACAATGCAGGGCTTAGGGGTCCCTGTCCCCTTCACAGTCAAAAAACCTCCTATAACTTTAATGTCAGTCCTCCTATTGGCAGTTTTACATCCATGGATTAAACAACTGCAGATCCTATAATACTAAATGGGACACAATTGAACTTAAAAGCGTCTACACACAAAAAAGCTTCTACACAACAACAGAAACCACAAACAAAACAAAAAGACAAGCCTCAGAATGGGAAAAAATATTTGCAAATGAAGCAACTGACAAGGGATTAATCTCCAAAATATACAAATAGCTTATGCAGCTTATTATAAAAAGCAAACAAACAATCCAACCAAAAAATGAGCCGAAGGTCTAAATAGACATTTCTCCAAAGACATACAGATGGCCAACAAATAAATGAAAAGATGTTTGCCTTCTCTAATTATTAGAGAAATGCAAATCAAAACTACAATGACATATCACCTCACATTGTTCATAATGACCATCATCAAAACATCTACAAACAATAAATGCTGGAGAGGGTGTGGAGAAAAGGGGACCCTCCTACACTGTTGATGGGAATGTAAATTGGTACAGCCATTGTGGATAACAGTATGGAGGTTCCTTTAAAAACTTAAAACAGAGCTATCAAATGACCTGTGGAAGCAACCTAAATGTTCATTGACAGAGGAATGGCTAAAGAAGATGTGGTAGATATATACCATGGAATATTACTCAGCCATAAAAAGGAATGAAATAGTGCCATTGCAGAGACATGGATGGACCTAGGGATTATCATACAGAGTAAAGTAACTCAGAGAATAAAAATGTCATATAATATTGGTTATATGTAGAAACTAGAAAATACAGTAGAGATAAACTTATTTGTAAAGCAGAAATAGAGTCACGGATGTAGAGAACAAAAATGGTTACAAAGAGGGGAAGAGAGGGTAGGATGAATCAGTAGATTAGGATTGATATATTTATGGTACTAGGTATAAAATAGATTACTAATGTGAACCTACTATATAGCACAGGGAACTCAGTGCTTTGTGGTGACCTAAATGGGAAGGAAATTGAAAAAAACAGTGGATATATGTATACATATGACTGATTAATTTTGCTGTAGAGCAAGAAACTAACACAATCTTGTAAAGAGACAATACTATGATAAAGAATTCAATAAACCAAAAAAAAGATTATGCATTTATTGAAAAAAAAAAAAACAAACTGTGCTTAAGAAAACCTATGCAGTTCAAACCCATGTTGTTCAAGGGCCAACTCTGCAGACAGAATTTTTTAAAAAAGGAAGACCTAAGAGCGGTGCAAGTTGATGATATAGGAAGATCCTGAAATTACTTTTCCTCACTGACACACTGAATCAGTAAGTTACATATGAAACAAATTTCTCTGAGAAAGACCTGAAAACTGCCAAAGTAGCTCTTTCACCTGCACAAAGGAGAAACGGATCACATTGAGACAGGTAGAAAGGCTGGGACACAATCTCACCAAACTGAGGGTAAGCAGTACCCCCAGCTCAGTGACCCACAATCATCAGGGAACTCACAAACATGGAGCTTCTCTCTGAGGAATGAAGGGTTCATGCCTCACATCAGGCACCACAGCTTCAAGACCTGCACCTGAAGGGCGAGCCCCCGTAACATCTGGCTTTGAAAACCGATAGGACTCAAGTCCATGGGCTAACCGAAGGGTTATAGCAAACTGGGAAATGATTTTAGAAGGGTTTTTGTACAAACTCATTCATCCAAAGACCCAGCACAGAGGCAGCTTTTGAAAAACATCCAGACTTTATGTCAATGAGATCCACTTGCTAATCTCAGAGTGTTAGGAACTGTTTGGATACTATCTGGGAATGGAGGTGCTGGTGGGTGCCACTTGCATATTCTCACTTGCTAAAGCTGGTAGGTGCTATTTTTCCTCCAGTGAGTGCCATTTTTATCCTCTAAACAGTGGGGCACCATATTTGTGCTCTTCGTCTCCCTTGCTAAAGCTAATGGTTACCATCTTTATTTTCTTACTGCTGCTGCTGCTGCTAAGTTGCTTCAGTCGTGTCTGACTCTGTGAGACCCCATAGATGGCAGCCCACCAGGCTCCCCCATCCCTGGGATTCTCCAGGCAAGAACACTGGAGTGGGTTGCCATTTCCTTCTCCAATGCATAAAAGTGAAAAGTGAAAGTGAAGTCACTCAGTCGTATCTGACTTCTAGCGACCCCATGGACTGCAGCCCACCAGGCTTCTCCATCCATGGGATTCTCCAGGCAAGAGTACTGGAGTGGGTTGCTTTATTTTCTCTTACTCTGGCAGGTGCCACCCTCATGCTTTTCCTCTTCTATGTTTCACACCTTTAATATCTCCCTGAGGGAACCTTTTATACATGTCTGGAAACCTGATTTTTAAGAAGTAGAATCAAATATGTCCCTGATCATCTGGCTCTGCAGGCCAGTGGAAATGGCATTCCTGAGTCCCATGAGACTCTACCATTGGAAGAAACAGTTTCTGCAGGCTATCACCCTTGCACTTCACTGTACAGATAAAAGGTGGAAACACACCCTCATTCTCTTACCATGAGAAAAGAAAATTACAGGCAAATATTCCTGAGGAACAAAAATAGAAACAAAAAAATTCTCAAAAAAATATTGGCAAATGGAAGTCAACAATACATTGAAAGGATCATATACCAAAAGCAAGTAGAATATCCCAGGGGTGCAAGTATGGTTCAGTATCTGCAAATCAATTAACATGATACACCACATTAAAAAAACAAATGATAAAAATCATATAATCATCTCAACAGATCCAGAAGATGCATTTGACAAAATTCAACATCCATTTATGAGAAAAGTTCCAATGAATTGGGTAGGGAGGGAAGGTATATCAACATAATAAAGGTCATATATAACAAACTCACAACTAACATCATACTCAGTGACAGTTTTCTTCTAAGATCAGGAACAAGACAAGAATGCTTATACTCACCACTTTTATTCACCACAGTATTGGCAGTGCTAGCCAGAACAATTAGGCAATAAAAAGAAATACAAGGCACACCCAAATTTGAAAGGAAGAAGTAACTGTCAATATTACCAATGACAGTATATTATATTGGATTGGCCAAGAGATACAACTTAGTGATTGAACAACAGCAAAAGAAAATAAATCTTAAAAGTCCTCATCACCAGAAAAAAAAAACATTTTTGTAGCTCTTCATAGTTACAGAGGTTAACTGGACTTACTGTAGTGATTATTTTGCAATATATACAACTATTAAATCAGTATGTTATAAACTTAATGTTTATATGTATAACAATGTTATATGTCAATTATATCTCAATAAAAAAGTATAATAAAAAGAAAATGATCTGTTGAATACCTATGAGTAAGGTGATTCACAAGCACTATCACATTTAACCCTCACAGCAATCCTGTGAGATGTTTTATTATCCCCTTTTGCCAAATGAATAAATTGACACTTTGAGGAATTACATAACTTGCCCAAGACTCATATCTTTCTAAGTTGATGGTGGGGACAAGGTTTTATTTGAAAACAGATGTATGTGATTTCAAAACTTTATTTCTTCCTAAGACAATCACTTAAGTCAAAGCAAGATCCTTTGCTGATATAAGGCAGGCAGGACCATCTATTCATCTCTAGAAATTATGAGAACTATTTCCAGAACTGAAAAGGGATCTACCTCCTTCATCCTGGCCCACACACAAGCTGTTTTTCCCCAATAGGTTGATGTGATCCCAACAGGTTTTTTTCCCCAACACGTTTGTGATGCCCAAGCACAAAACCTTGTGTTTGAAGCACTTGGCTGAATCATTAAGTGCAGCCAGAGAGTAAGAGCCAAGACCAGAGCCCTGGGATCTCCAACGTTTAAAGACCTAGTAGAGGAAGGGGTGTGCTAAAAAGTTTGAAGTAGAGCGGCCCCTGAAGATGGAGGAAAGAAATATAGATGATTATTAACCACTTAGAAAATAGCGTTTCAGAAAAGATGGAGTAGCCAACAGTAAAAATGTTATTGAGAGGTCGAGTAAAATAAGAGTAGACAATTTATCCCTAGTTTAGGCAAAGTCTATTACTTGGTGACCTTGTTAAGATAATATCAGTAGATGCAGGTAACTGAAGCTCAACAAAAATGAGTCTATTTTATCTCTTTTGCTGAGATGAAAAACAGAAACATCTTACAGTACTCCAGACACTGCCTACTATATGTGATTTTGAACAAAAGTTAAGAGAATGCTTTATTATTTTTTATCTTGAAATACTTCCCTGCTGTTTCTGGATACATACCTCTAGAATTAATACCTCCAGAAAATGATCTTCTGTGATGGGTATCCAGATATCACATTATTATAAGCTATATTCTTTTCTGCATCCAAGACTAGGATGGTTCTTTCTGTTTTATATTCCAACAGTACACTATACATTTCCTTCAGAACACCTGACACTTTAGTTATTGGTTTAGTTATTTTTTAATATCCACCTCTCTGGCATGAGAAGGATGGCTATTCACTGTCCTTTTCCTTATTCTTGTTACTGCTCTTTTCCCTATTCTAACAGTGCCTGGAACATAACAAGAATTCAACAAATTTTAGTTACTGTATACTTGTGAATGAATGTGTAACTTCTAAATCTCTTTCTCCGTATGGGACATAGAACTCAGAATCAATCTTCCATATGATATCGAATGCTTCCCTTTGGCTGCTTTCACCAATGCCAGAATAAGCAAGTAACTAAAGTTTGATGATTTTATCCGATTAAATTTTAAAAGGAATAAAATGGTATAAAAACTGAATTTTAAAAAGATATTTTAAAGCATGGTAAAGAACCAAACCTCTCTGTGGAGAGCCATGTAGTACATTTGAGGAAAATAAAATGCAGCAATGAAACGTAAAAAGGAACCAATTCATTTCTATGTGAGATTCCATCATCCTTTAACTTGCTCTGCATACAGTGAGGGAAATTGGATTACCAGATTATAACAGCCTATTCTGCCTTTGCTGATTACGTATGTGAACAGACATCAGTTATGGGTGATGGTTAAATTGCATATATATTGTAAAAGTTAGAACAATGGCTAGTTTGTTGTATTTTGTTTCATGCCTTCCATTTGACACTGTTCTGAAGATTAGGAGCTTTAAAAGAAACTTGCTACCAAATGTCAGCATCTCTTAATGGAGACTGTCTCATCAATATATTATATTTCATTTTATTAATGTAACACCATTTGATTCATGTGAGTATATTGCTGCTTATGATGTTCCAGAACATTTAATATGATAAAAAGCATCAGGAAGGTATATCCTGGCTCTAAACATATGGATGGATGGACATAGATATAAATACGTGTGTGTGTACACATGCACACAGGCACACACAAATCTTTTATTACAAAAAAAATCATATAAATAAAATCAAAGCAATAAGGACAATAGTATCAATGTTTACTGGAATGATTTTTACATAATGTTTACATAGTGATTTTTTTTTAATACATCAAAGTGTTACCATGTAAAAGTCCTTTTAGATGGCCCAGAGTTCCTTTAGAATTTCACATTTGCCTTTCAACCTAGTCTGCATTTCAGTAAAAATCACTCAGTAAATAATGATATCTTGACTTGAATTTTGTCTTCAGTATATTTCTCTCTTTTAATTATGTTTCTGCATTGTCTTCTAACTTATTATACATGTGTGTGTATGCTAAGTCACTTCAGTCATGTCCAACTCTGCCACCCTATGGACATGTAGCCCGCCAGGCTCCTCTGTCCATGGAATTCTCCAGACAAGAATACTGGAGTGGGTTGCCATGCCCTTCTCCATGAGATCTTCCCAACCCAGGGACTGAACCCACATCCCTTAAGTCTCCTGCACTGGCAGGTGAGTTCTTTACCACTAGTGTCACCTGGGAAGCCCTAATTTATCAGATACTTTCAAACATATAACTTTCTGATTATGTCTTCGTCACTCACTCATGTCCCACTCTTTGAGATCCCATGAACTGTAGCCTGTCAGGCTCCTCTCGCCATGGGATTCGCCAAGCAAGAATACTGGAGTAGGTTGCCATTTCCTTCTTCAGGAGTTCTTCTTGACCCAGAGATTGAACCTGGGTCTCCTGCATTGTAGGCAGATTTGTTACCATCTGAGCCACCACAGAAGCCCTTTAAAGGACTTAAAAGTCAGTCATTCACTCACAAAAATATAATAATGAAAGGTCACTGGGTTTTGGACTAGAGAGAAAAAAATCATTATGTTTATTTTAGAGATAGGAAAACTGGTTAATTAGTGATTGCTTTGCTAAGTCTAGTGAGTAGCAGAGCCACGGTTTTTTTTTTAAAGCCTTATAGTTTTAACTACATGTATTATAAACAAAAATCACAGCTACTGTATTCAGTATTTTGGGAGTATCTGTTATATGTGAATGTTATACCACATATGAAGGATTCATTGGTGGGCAATAATGACGAAACTGCTCCAGAGGGGTTTACAATCTGTTTCACCATATTGTCTCTTCTATGATCTTAATAGCTATATGATTCAGTAACATCACTAACATCTACTTATTTTTTTTTTCTCTTAAAAGGGAATTATATTAAGGATTCTATAAATTCTGGGCATCTGGTAAAGAGCAGTCTAAGTCATGAAACACAACACAGACTATTAGGAAAAAATATCCCATAAGCAGATTTCTTACATACTATAACACTTTTTGCAATTTAATTTTTAACTGATGTTTACTTATTTTCCTTCTCTCTAGATATTTATCAATAAGGAAAAAAAATCTAAAGAAAAAATAAAATCAGGGCTAGTAACAAATAACATTTTATTTGATACTTGCCTCATGTCAAATCTCTTGAAGAACTTGTTGAAATATGGACTCCTAGGATTCTTCACAGATAACCTATTTCACTGGGTCTGAGGTGGTCAAACTTCCCAGGTGATTCTTAGGATCAGGGCAGTTTGAGAAACACTGAACTAGAATCAAGCAAGTGTAAGAAAATGTATGCTTCTGTCTTTATGTTTACTGACTTTTCATGAATTTCAAGTAATTTGATTTACTAAAATGACCCATCTGAATAAAAAATGAGTTTTAAAAATAAAATATTCAAGACCCATTGATTTTCTGGGTAACTATAAAACCACAGAGTGAAAGAATAAATTCTAAGTTAGATGACTTGACTCCATGTATAACCTTCAGTGAAACATCATATTCCAAACACCTTAAAGGTGTGAAAAAAAAATACCAAGAAGCACGTCATGGAATAACTTCTTTTTGCCTATAATTATTTATGAATGAAGTTACACTTTTAAAGAATAAAGGTTTCACCTTGCTAATCATTTCCTTTGATGTGCAGAAGCTTTTAAGTTTAATTAGGCCCCATTTGTTTATTTTTGCTTTTATTTCCAATATTCTGGGAGGTGGGTCATAGAGGATCCTGCTGTGATGTATGTCAGAGAGTGTTTTGCCAATGTTCTCCTCTAGGAGTTTTATAGTTTCTGGTCTTACATTTAGATCTTTAATCCATTTTGAGTTTATTTTTGTGCAGCCTTCAGAATGGGAGAAAATAATAGCAAATGAAGCAACTGACAAACAACTAATCTCAAAAATATACAAGCAACTCCTACAGCTCAATTCCAGAAAAATAAATGACCCAATCAAAAAATGGGCCAAAGAACTAAATAGACATTTCTCCAAAGAAGACATACAGATGGCTAACAAACACACGAAAAGATGCTCAACATCACTCATTATCAGAGAAATGCAAATCAAAACCACTATGAGGTACCATTTCACACCAGTCAGAATGGCTGCGATCCCAAAGTCTACAAGCAATAAATGCTGGAGAGGGTGTGGAGAAAAGGGAACCCTCTTACACTGTTGGTGGGAATGCAAACTAGTACAGCCACTATGGAGAACAGTGTGGAGATTACTTAAAAAACTGGAAATAGAACTGCCTTATGATCCGGCAATCCCACTGCTGGGCATACACACTGAGGAAACCAGAAGGGAAAGAGACATGTGTACCCCAATGTTCATTGCAGCACTGTTTATAATAGCCAGGACATGGAAGCAACCTAGATGTCCATCAGCAGATGAATGGATAAGAAAGCAGTGGTACATATACACAATGGAGTATTACTCAGCCATTAAAAAGAATAGATTTGAATCAGTTCTAATGAGGTGGATGAAACTGGAGCCTATTATACAGAGTGAAGTGAGCCAGAAAGAAAAACACCAATACAGTATACTAACACATATATATAGAATTTAGAAAGATGGTAACAATAACCCTGTGTATGAGACAGCAAAAGAGACACTGATGTATAGAACAGTCTTATGGACTCTCTTGGAGAGCCAGAGGGTGGGAAGATTTGGGAGAATGGCCTTGAAACATGTATAATATCACGTATGAAACGAGTTGCCAGTCCAGGTTCAATGCACAATACTGGATGCTTGGGGCTGGTGCACTGGGACGACCCAGAGGGATGGTATGGGGAGGGAGGAGGGAGGAGGGTTCAGGATGGGGAACACATGTATACCTGTGGCAGATTCATTTCGATATTTGGCAAAAGTAATACAATATTGTAAAGTTTAAAATAAAATTAAATTAAAAAAAAAAGAATAAAGGTTTCTAAAATGGGAACACATTAAAACAAAAATCATATAATGCAATATAGATTCTAATAAGACAGCTTTATGGCTACAACATTATGCAGTGCCAGGGGTCATCATTTCTAGTTTTTTGTATAACCATATGAAGCAGGTAGTTTTGATAATAAACCTAATTCAGTTCTATACTTGTTAGATGGCAAATTCATATCAGTTAAAGGTTTTATGAAGATAGGTCCTAGATTCCAAATATATCACAAATAGATAATACTTTTCTTCGGAAATTTAAAGTCAACTTATTTTTTGTCTTGAGAATACGAATACACTGGAATCTCAAATATATATATTATAACCATGCATGATTCATATATCTATCTGTCTTGTCTATCAATCCATCCATTCTTCCACCTATTCTTTTTTTTTTAATCACCATTTCAAAATCCTATCTTCTCCTGATCTATGTAAGATCATCTACTATATTTGGCATTTATTTCTCTGATCATTAGAATGTTTATTGCTGTGGTGTGTGTTTACTTTAAATTTACATAACTAGTATTATGCTATATATCACCTTCTGTATCTTCTTTTTCACTCTGCACTATGGTTTTAATTTCTCTATGTTACTATGTAAACACCTAACTCATTTCTTCTAACTGTCTCATGATATTCTATAGAGTAAGTCCACCACATTTTACTTATCTATTCTCCAACGAAGGACGTACAGATTACCTCCAACTTTTCAGTATCACAAACAATGTTTGAATAACCATTCTATTAAATATCTTCTTAGGGGTCTTTGTGCAAATATGTCTAACATATAGATATGTCAGGATTGCTGGTTCCTAAATCCTAGTTTACATGCTAACCAAAAGTGCATGGGGGCTCCAGTGTCTCCATTTCCTCAGGAACATTGGCATTATCTATTTTTGCCAAACTTCTGGATATGATAGTAGTTCAATGTTGTTTTGACTAAATTAATAATGAGTTTAAGGAATTTCTCCAAGCTTATAAGCCTCTTGAGGAAGCATTTTTATAAATTTCCTGTTCATTTTTTGTGCCTATTTAATTGGAATCTCTTTTCCTGGTTATATTGGAATTCGTTAGTCCTAGGTCAGCTTTTGACACTGCAAAGATCTTTCACTTTTCTCACAGTGTACATTTATAAGAAATTGCCAACTTTAAAATAATTAAATTGATCAGTTTTTCTATTTGAAATTTGTGCTTTGGCACTGTTATATTTAAAATAGATAACCGACAAAAACCTGTTGTATACCACATGGAACTCTGCTCAATGTTATGAGCTAGCCTGGATGAGAGGTGGGTTTAGGGGGGAATGGGTACATGTACATGTATGGCTGAGTCCCTGCACTGTTCACCTGAAACTACCACAACATTGTTAACTGGCTATACCCCAATACAAAATGGTTTTGGTATTAAAAAAATTAATACAAATAAAAAAAATAAAGAAGCTCAAAATTAAGATTTGTGCTTTGGAATTTTAAGAAGTCTTTTCTACATGCATCAGAAAGGTATTATCCTATACTACCATTATTATTGGGGTTTTCCTGGTGGCTCAGATGGTAAAGAATCCACCTGCAATGCAGCAGACCTGGCTTCGATCCCTGGGTTGGTAAGATCCCCAGGAGGTGGGCATGGAAACCCACTCCAGTGTTCTTGCCTGGAGAATCGCCATGGACAGAGGAGCCTGGTGGACTACAGTCCATGGAGTTGCAAAGAGTCAGACACAACTAAGCGACTAAGCACACACATTGTTATTATTACTACCATTTACACTTGCCTCTTTCATCCTCTCAAGTTCACACTGGATATGGTGTTAACTAAGAAACCAGTCCTTCCCACAGCTCCCCCCACTCCCCTAGCTCCATATGATGAGACACTTTTCCTAACATTCTAAATTGTCTGTTCCTTTCCCTAGTAATACAAGTAACACAACTTTTAGTGTAAAGAAATTCCATTGTTCTTGTATTTGTTAAGTAAGATTTATTCTTATGTGAGCCAAGAGCTCTTGGTAGACTCTGTTAGTTTTCCTATCCATATGACTCATAAATTACAACAGTTCTTTTCCTTTCTAATTTATATTCTCTTATTTCTTCAAGAGTATGTTAATCAGTAGTATTAATAGGATACTTATTTATTTCTTAAATGAATGTACCTAAATTTCATGTTAACGTTTGCCATAATTTTTTTAAATGTAAACTTAAATAAAAGAAAATCTGTTCCATTCCTAAATTTTCAAGTGTCTTCTTTGATCATAAAGAGGCATCAAATTTCACCATATGTTCATTCTACATATATTACATAAATATATGATCTTCCTCCTTTGCTTAACTACTGTAGTGATTCACATTGATAATTTTTTTTCCTAATGTCAAATCATCCTTGCATTCCTAAGACAAAATTGCTTGATCTGGTTCTATTTTATTTATTTATTTATTTTTGATTCTATTTTAAATATGCCATCTGATAATTTATTTGGAATGTTTAAATCACTGTTTATTTTCAAAATATGCTTATAATTTTCTTTTCAAATATTATCATAGTCCAATTTTAGAACCAAAATTATACTAGTCTTACTGGAAAAATCTACTCTGCATGTTGTTTATCCTTTTAGAATTTATTAACGTTCACTTGTTGATTAATTTAATGACCTAGGTCAGAAAAACTGAAATACACATTGATGGAAACATAACTATTTAATAATTCTTTATGCTTTGGATTTCTTATGTTCCTGTTTTCCTCACCCAATAAATAGTATACCACTCATTTTAAACAATTTATTTTTATAAGAATTTATATATTGATTATGAAGTTTATACTTATGAAATTTCCTTTCATAAACTTTCTTTTACACATTTTATAATAATATTTGAAGAAAATTAAGATTAAAATGTGTCTGTATTTACTCAGTTTTAGTGTGTAGATAATAATCACATGAGGTAGTGAAAAGTTATCTTCTTTTCAGAATGATCACCATTCCCCAAACTAATGCTACTGATTGCATAAGAAAAAGTTCATCACAGGGGGGAAAATATAATAAAAGTCAGGCACACTTTCTTGCTAATTCCTCAAGGATTATTATTTAAATAATATCTCAAATTAAGAATTATAGAATTGGAATTTTTCTACGTGTAAATTTCAAAGTTACATTTTATTTTAAACTTTCCTTTTATTAATTATTTACAGTTAATTATCTAGAGCAAAAACAATAGGAAAACAAAAACATCTATGGCAAAAGTTTTGACTAAAAGAACTGAAGAAGTACATATCTACAAATCAAGGAAGACTTTCTTAAACTTGATATGTATATATTCATATAAGTTTCCAATTAAGGTATCGTAGGAGGATATTTCTTTCTTCTGTGGAGTTTTCAGAAAACTTCTCCCCTGGAGAAGGAAATAGCAACCTACTCCAGTATTCTTGCCTGGAAAATCCCATGGACAGAGGAGCCTTGCAGGCTACAGTTTACAGGGTCACAAAGAGTCAGACACAACTGAGTAACTTCACTTTTCAGAACACATCTTGGTCAAAATTTTTAAATGAATAGCAGTATACTTTTGCTGTACATGCACAAATATTTTTGCATAGACTTTCTATGAAGTAAGCAGTTCTTTGCTAATTTCTGCTAATGTACTGTGCTCTAGTACTTAAGGCACAGCATTATGTACTACAAGTTGAATAACATTATAAGACAGCTTCTAGTCTCATTAAACTCAGTGTTTACTATGGAAATCAGATAAGTTTAGGACATTTTAAGATGTGAAAAAATAAGAAGGTGCTGTGACCACATGGTACAGTCAAGTCTGCATTATTGATAGTAGAAATGGAAAAGTAGAGGAAAGGAGGTCATTTCTCTGTTCTTTAAAAGCACAGTTTCACTGTGCTATTATTTGTAAAAGTGAAACACTGAAGCTGCTATTTAAATTGTGGTGTATTTATGTGATAGGTAGCCATTAACAAAATCAATAAATGTACTTAAAAGTATCAGTATGCATAGTTCTCAAAAAAGCAACACTAAGCCTTAAAAATTACAGATTTCCTCTCAAATACCTAAAGGTTGTTTAGTCCGGTATTGGAGTTAGTACATGTAACCACACCACTGCACTGCTTGTTTGTACACTGGAGTATGTGAGAGACACAGGTATCACAAATGGTTAATAGATATGTATTATAAATGTTCATAAAGATCAACAAGAAAGCTAATAACAAATTCATGACAGAGATTATCACAAAGGTAAGAGGCAGGGAAATTTGATTTTGGAGGCAAACACAGGGTCTCTGCACTAGTGTCTGATGTGTAGGTTCTGAGGACATCTCAGGAAACTAATGACAGTTTCTTTAAGAAAAAAGCAAAAACAAAACAAAAAACAGATGCTTTAAACAGACTTGATGATGTTTTGGCTTATCTTCTTCTGGAAGTTATCTATGTGAAAAGAAAAGCTATGATCTGAAGGTTGCTTTAGGAGCAGCAGCAAGGGAACTGGCTGGATGACATTAACAATAATTACTACTAAGCTAGAACACATCCATTTTGTTAAATTCCACATAAGGAGATCTTGTATTTGGGAGTGAGTGGGAAAGACTTTTTAATTCTTCAAAGATCATATTTTAAACAGAAAAATTGGTCAATTTGATTATATTAAGATTGATAATTTTTTTTAAATAAACGTACACTGTGACAAAGATAAAGTTGACAGATTGTGAAAAACTTTGCAACATCAAAAGCTGACAAAGAACAAAATAACCCCAGAATAGCAACCAGTAAAAAAAGAGATTCTATTTTTTAAAATAAGCATAAGCTACAAAGAGGTAATTTATCAAAATGGTTATTCAAAAGCTAATAAGCTTGTGAGAAGATTCTAAAACTCATTATTAATTAAAAAATAATTAGAATATTGGGTTAGTTTATAAACTGATCCCTCATGTATCCTTATGCAAGAGATCAATCCTCTATGTCCACATAGCCACACTTGAGTCCTTAGTTATGCTAAACTGAAGGACAAATGTGGGCCTCGTGATTAAGTCAAGATAAATGCTGTTCCATGAGGGTGCAGCCAGCCATTTCTAGCTATCTTGTCTAACTGCAACAATTTCAACTTTTCTCTTGTTTGTTTTTCATTTTTATTCTAAGTACTATTTGTATATGGTTCTTAAAAACTCCTCTGGAGAAAGAAAGTAAGCTTCCACATTTAAATAAGCAGAATTATACTGTGCCTAACAACCCTGAAATTCTTGTTTTTTTGGTTTCAGGCATGACATTATCTACAGAGAACTCAAACACAGAAGTGGCATAAACACTAAAAGTATATCTTGATGAAGAAACTGAGACTTGTAGAGGCTAGCCTATTTAAGGCGACCATGTTAATAAGCTTTACAGCCAGGATTTGAACTCAGGGGCTCTAATATTAGAGATTATGTTCTTGGTTACAGACTTAGAGTGGAGTCATTGAAGTAGAATATAAATAACTAACAGAGTGTTTTTCTTTTTTTTGTAAAATTTATTTCTTATTACTTTATCAACTGTACTCTGTGTTAGGCACAGTGTTTAAACACTGGAACTACAAAGATGAAACTCATGGCCTCAGGTCAGACAAATGTTACATTATATGTCTAATACATACATCATCATAAGCATGGTGGTGGTGACATGTCAGGGTATATTATGAGACCAGAAAGCAGCAACTTCTAATTTAGCCAGGAGAGGTCCTAGAGGCTTTCTGAAGAAAAGGTCAGTGAGCTCAAGTTAGCCAGGAAAGGGTTTGGGAGGTGAAGCAAATCCAGGTAGGTAAAGACAATGGGGAATAAGGCATTGTGGACTTATGTTTAAAGGTTGGGACTAGATGGGAAATCCATCAATTCCTTCCATATCCTGTCATCCAGGACTCTGCAACATGACCCCATACAATGGCAAGAGGTTTTAGGCAAGCACTGAAGGTCTCCTGTGATAGAGCACCTCTTTTGGTCTTGATTTTCAAATGCCATATGCATCTTACATGAATACAAGGTTAGAAAATCATGTAAACATCTTTTTAAAGCCAAGTCAGCAGATACTAAGCTATATTAATTTTTATGTGATAATTTATTTGCTTTTTGTTAGGGGTATGTTTGCTTTATGGGAATTGCACATATTTCTCTAAAGTGTGTTAGCCACTCAGTTATATCTGACCCTTTGTGACCCAGTGGACTGTAGCCCACAAGACTCCTCTGTCCCTGGAATTCTTCAGGTAGGAATACTGGAGGAGATAGCCATTCCCTTCTCTAGGGGATCTTCACTGCCCAGGGATTGAACCCAGGTCTCTTGCACTGCAGGCAGATTCTTTACCATCTGAGACACCGTATAAATAAAACTTGTTTATTATTATTATTAATATACTTGAAAGATATTAAGGCATGTCACTTGATTTTGATGATTTGATTCATCCACTGAGTGTGAACTAGTAGGAAAGGAGGTCATATTTAAGTTGGATTTTGATGAAGACAGAGAATGGGGGAAGAACATTTTAGGCATATGGAACAGGATAAATACATGGATGTAAAAGAAGATGATCAACTCACAGAAAATAATAGAATTTAAGGCTCAGGAGAAGGGGCCAGTTTGTGTTTGAAACTGTAGGAAGAAATCACAGATAATAAAGTCTGGTAAGATTGCTTATGAAGTTATGTATGGGTAACTTACATGGTACAATAAAAAGCCTAATTTTTATATTTTATGTGAAATAAAGACCATGATGTTGAAAATGTAGAGGAATAATTGAAAGAGTTTTGTGGGAGGAAGATAAAGAACAGAGAGTAGAAAAAGGGAGGCCATTAGAAAGCCACCCAAGGGGAGATTTGAAGTCAGGGACAATTTAATCCCTCGAAATCCCAGAGAACCAAGTTTCCAAGCTACTAATAGCACACATTTAGCAGAAATGATAAAGTTAAGAACAATTATGCAGTTAAATGTTGTTTTGCTTATACAATGACAGATTCCAGCTTTACTTTGTTTTCCTATTAGGCTAAGGAGTTATTGACCCAGAAAAAGTAATACTATAAGAATCCTAGCATGAAACCTCGTTTGAAAGAATCCTCCTGGCCTTCATCCAACATACACTTTTTAGACTCTGCCCCTACTCTAAGCAACCAAGAAGTTCCATGGGTAATGGTTTTCAATATCAATTGGAACAATGGCTTTCTTCAGGGAAGTGAATAGGCAATAGAATCATATTAAAAAGTCATCCCCAAACAATAGGTCTACAGAAGTAATAGCAATATATATAAACCATAGTGTGTATTAAAAAACCTTGATGCAACAAAAAGATATATCACATAATACATCTTGTATTTATGTAATAAATGAATCACATAACCAACAAAGATTAGTATCCAAAACACATTTTAGAATTTTACGCAGATTAATGAGTAAAAGGCAAGCAAGCCAAGAGAAAAATCAGCAAGGAATTAATAGGCGACACACAGAAAATAAAACTGAATTGTTCACTGAGCATATATGCAAAGATGTTCCAACTCATTAACATTAAAATAGCGTTCATCTCTGTAAGACGACGAAGGGAGGAGGATGAAATTTGAAAGAACTATAAAGTGAGATGCCAATTTCTGTCTATTATTTAAAACCTTTAAACAATAAAGAGCAGAACAAATATTACTAAACACTAACAACTGGTCATCTAAGTGGTAAGTATATGCATTTTTATTTTCTGTAGTTTCTTTTGTATTTAGAAATATTTCTTAATAATAAATTTACATATGTGAGTATATTACCCTGGTGTTCTATAAATATGTCCCCACCTATCATTTTTGTGAGATAGAAATGATAAGGGAAGCAGGATGAGTTAGGGGAAGGACACAGGAGCAGAAGTTGAAATCCTAAATTCTAGTAGCAAATCTTCCACTTTCCCACTATGTGACTTTGAGACAATCACTTATTTGAAACTGACTCCTCACTTGAAACCTTGAATAATATCCACCATTAATATAAGAAGTTATTGCAAGGAGTGGATTGTTTCATGTACATTAAAGTGACATTCAAACGTGAAGAAAAAATATGGAAATTCTAACAACCTGCAGGTAATGTAAGTTGAATGAACATACTTTCCCACTTACTTATGGAAGCAGACATTAGAACAGAAAATAGACACATATTTTTTCTTACCGGGTCTATTAGCTGGGAATAGAGTTCATGGCAGTTGTCAAAAATATATTTGTACGTAGAATCCAGGCAAGCCCTGACGCAGTCCTTCACCACCATGCTGGCCTTAGGGGGGCTTTGCAGCTCCAGAACCTGGTATACAAATTATTTTCTTAAATTTAAAAATATAACACTGTATTAACTGTATAAAAATAGTCAAGCAATATTCTATAAATACTTTTAGTTGACTTTTCTATATCCAGGAAAAATGTGGTCTGAGAAAGGTTTTAAAGGTATAAACACCCACCTTAACTTCTTAATATAACAACTCAGAGAAAATGAACATAGTTGTAAATATTTAAATAGAAACATTTGAAGTTACCCATCACAATATCATCCATTCATTCCATCCAACCACTCAACAAATATTTATCACCTACTATACATCAGACTCGGATGCTGGGAGGGACTGGGGGCAGGAGGAGAAGGGGATGACAGAGGATGAGATGGCTGGATGGCATCACCAACTCGATGGACATGAGTTTGAGTGAACTCCGGGATGATGGACAGGGAGGCCTGGCATGCTGCAATTCATGGGGTCGCAAAGAGTTGGACACGGCTGAGCAACTGAACTGAACTGATACATCAGACTGCAGATGGTGATTGCAGCCATGAAATTAAAAGACACTTACTCCTTGGAAGGAAAGTTATGACCAACCTAGACAGCAGATTCAAAAGCAGAGACATTACTTTGTCAACAAAGGTCCGTCTAGTCAAGGCTATGGTTTTTCCAGTGGTCATGTACGGATGTGAGAGTTGGACTGTGAAGAAAGCTGAGCGCCGAAGAATTGATGCTTTTGAACTGTGGTGTTGGAGAAGACTCTTGAGAGTCCCTTGGACTGCAAGGAGGTCCAACCAGTCCGTTCTAAAGGAGATCAGTCCTGGGTGTTCATTGAAAGGACTGATGCTAAAGCTGAAACTCCAATACTTTGGCCACCTCATGTGAGGAGTTGACTCACTGGAAAAGACCCTGATGCTGGGAGGGATTGGGGGCAGGAGGAGAAGGGGATGACAGAGGACGAGATGGCTGGATGGCATCACCAACTCGATGGACATGAGTTTGAGTGAACTCTGGGAGTTGGTTATGGACAGTGAGGCCCAGAGTGCTGCGATTCCTGGGGTCGCAAAGCTTTGGACACGACTGAGTGACCGAACTGAATTGATACATCAGACAATGGCAATACTACAGGGAACAGAAGAAACAGAAATCCGTTTCTTCATGGAACTAAATGTTAGTAGAAAATAAAAGAAACCAATAAGATATATTATATTGTATTGTATCCTGAAAGAAAAACAGACAAAGAGGGATAGAAAGGGTTTCATTAAAACAGAATTTAATAAAAAGGACTTTAATAGTAGATGAATTCAGAGAAGAGGGTGGGACCAGTGGAAA